>NW_027555958.1:210439049-211722491 GCF_003287225.1 Phascolarctos cinereus
CCTCAATTGATTTTTATTTCTATTTTATTGTTTTTTTCTGTGTAGAGGTTTTTTATTTTTAAGCAAACGAGTACATCTACTTATAATTACTTCTATTTGTTTAATAACTAAATGTGTATCTCCCCTGTTTAAAAAAAAAAAAGTTGCCTAAGGACTCAGAGATTAAGTGACTGACCCTATCCACTACACCATAGCGGCTCTTTAAACCCCTCAAACCAGGAAGATTTTGGACTACCACATCTTGTCAGTGGCTCCTTCTAATAGAAAAAATTTGGTTCTAGCCTTTTGAGAACATTAAGGATTTTAAGAATGTCAGTACAGATGAAACACAGATATTAGCAGATCAGGCTGGTAACTCCTCTTGCTTTTGTTACATTAACAATATATACAAGTTCACTTCTTTAAAATACCAGGATTTTGGCACTGGGAAGATGAAACAGTTTTCATGAACTAATCTCTAATTTCTAAGCCAGGTACCTGCTAACCACAGGGCACTCAAGAAATGGATCTTTCTTTAAAGCAACCGGGGATTTTCTCAGCGGTTTGACCTTTTCACTTCATTCAGGGTTTTTCCCTAAGGTAAAGTCTGTGAGACACAGTCATTTAGTGCTTGGTAATTCGCCCATGTAGTCCTAGCAATGGTGACACATACAGAACACAACACATCTGGCAGCCACTTGGTATTTTTTCTGCCTTTTATAATTTTAGAAGGTATTGTTTTAAGATGTCCCTGGGATCAGACTTTATGCATGATATGCCATTAGAGAGTGGATATTTATGATCAGACTGCTATCCTAAAACGTATCATAAAAGAGGGTTTATGGTAAATGCTCTTCAGACCATTAGCTACCATAATTCTCAAGTTTTTCTCTTAGTCCTTTTATTAATGGTGTATAGTACTCATTACCACCCAAATGTTACTTGTTAGAAAGACACAGTCACTATAAACTGGTTTTTCCTGATGCTTATCTTACATAATTATCAGAATAGCTAGCATTTATATAGCACCTACTATGTTCCAGGAACTGTGCTAAGCACTTTACAAATATCTCATTTTTATCCTCACAACAACCTTAGAAGAGAGGTGCTATTATTCCCCATTTTACAGTTTGGAAAACTAAGGCAAACAGAGATTAAGTGACTTGCCCAAGGTTACACATCTAGTACAGTGACTAAGGCCAGATTTCAACTCAGATATTTCTAATTCCAAGCCCAGAACTCTATAAGCTATGCTACCTGTCTTTATAAATAGTCTCAAAACCCATCTGTCTGACATAATATCATATATTTATATTGTGCCTGTATAATTTTAAGGAAGTATTATTATTATCCCCATTCTATAGACAAGGAAACTGTGACTTAGAGAGAATGTGATTTATCCACTTACAGTCAGTAAATGTTTGAGCTAGACTGCTCTTCTGACTCCAAGTCCATGCTCTTTCCACTGACTTTTGGGCATTGCTAAGGCCTTCACTTCTTGAAGATAGGGAACTGAGCCAGATAAACATAAGGATTTTATGAATCTAAGGGTCTCTAAATACAGAACTATAACTAAGGCAGGGTAACCAGGTCTTTACCTAGGCCCCTAAAATTTACAGGGTGCAGATAGGACACATGTTCCTATATCTGTAATTTAAGTAGGAGTAATTTATTAAAATAGGAAGCTACATAATAGCACACTTTCTCCCTGCAGTGGCCAAACTGTAGGTAACCCTGTCACCAACCTGGTTCCCTATAACAATGGTCTCCCCAGTAATGGCCTTCTAGCAAGGGGTCTTTGGACTCGCTGGCTATATTTCAGGGGGTCTGTGAACTTGAATAGGAAAAAAAAATTATTACCGTCAACCTCTAATCAAAATTCATTAGTTCCTTCAATTATTTAAAAATTTATTCTAAAAAAGAGTCCATAGGCTTCACCACACTGCCAAAAGAGTCCACCACACATAGAAGCACACACACACACACATACACACACAAATAACCCATGTATTATGGTGTCCTAGAGTATCTGCCCCCTGCCACTCTTTGATCTGAATTGGGGACACCTTTCCTGCTATTTGTCCCAGGCTCAAAAATTGCTAATTATATCTCGAAGTAATTAAAGCATTTCTTTTTTTTTTTTGATCCAGCCTACACTTTCACCGGTGCAAGATATTTCTAGTGAGGAAACTCCCTCTGCCAATGCAACTGCTCTGTTACTCATAGTCTTAGAGTGTTATCTGAGAGGATTGGAGAGTAAGTGACTTGCCCAAGGTCACACTGCCAATATGTGTCAGATATGGAACTTGAACCCACATTTTCCTAACTTCTAAGACCAGCCATACAGCATCCCATTTAAAAACAAAGATATATAGGGGCAGCGAAGTGGCGCAGTGGATAGAGCACCGGTCCTAAACTCAGGAGGACCTGAGTTCAAATTCGGCCTCAGAACAAACACTTGACACTTACTATCTGTGTGACCCTGGGCAAGTCATTTAACCCCAATTGCCTAAAAAAAAAAGCTATATATATTGCACACATGTGTATATGTATGTATATGTGTACACATATACATATATACATATGTAGACGTACATGCACACACACATATATATATACATATCCTTGAACGAATCTTCCAGGTAAAGTGCTATGCTGAGAAAGAAGGGAAGATACACAAACAGCACATAAAGAATGAAAAAACTAGACCCCACATAAACTGGAGGGAAAGTCATTTCCTTTTCTCATTATTACTTTTGTTTCCCATACCACCTTATAAAGTCCACTTAGTAAAACTGACAGCAGTGAGTGTGTTTCTCCTTTGGGTACTGTCATGTGCACATCAGAAGGAAACTCAGGCACGTTCTAGAGGTCTCTGACAATTCCAAAGGAAATCTTTTTGCTTTCTAGCTGCATCCACATGGGAGAGTCGTGACAGTTCAGATGAACCAGGCTCCTTTAGTGATGAGAACAGACAGGATTGGAGAGTGCAAAGTCGCTTCTGCACAGTGAGCTGAAGAAGAGCAATCACAGACAAAGTAGGTAGCAGAAACTTCAAGGACTCATGGGATGCCCAATCTTAAGCAAAGTGACATTGATATCCACATCATGCAAATGACAGAGGCAGAAAAATTGCACTGTCAAGAAACAGAGACGGGATGACCCAATTTAAGCAAAAGTATTTGCTAACCGCAAAGCCTAAGAAACAGAACAAGAAGCTGCAATGGCCCCCATGCACAACAGGTATAGTCATTATTCAAAAGAGAGGCTGGTCTACAGAAGGGGGTGCCTAGCCTGAATGTAGCCAATGCCTAAACCACAGAAGTAACCCCAAACCAAAGCTCTTACCCCAAAGAAAAATTGGTACCTGAAGAAAAAAGAAATACTTGCCACGGAATTGACTTTCCAAAGTCAATAGGCTGATATAAATGGGGAAAATTTCAGATAGTCCAGAATGGGTAGTCTGAAGCAAACAGTGCTAAAGGGACCCATTCAGATTAAGAATGTTGAGAGCTTGACAATGTAGTCTAGAAAAAGGGGGGGGGGAAGACAGGAAATGGGAGGAGTCACAGACTTTGAGAAAAGAACAAGAAAATATTAGTGAGGTTTTTGCTGCTTGGTTTCCTTTTGTTGTTGCTGTTGTTCTTTTAATACTTTGATATGTAAGATGGAAAAATTCAGCCGGAGAGTGACTTATCCAAGGTCACATAGTGTCTTTCCCATTTCCGTGCCTTTTCATATTCTCTTTTTTCCTACTTAAATTATAGAATCTCTCAAAGTGTTGGAAGGGATTTCAGAAGCATTCATGTACAACCCTTCCCTGAAGAATGTTTGCCTTCTGATAAATGGTTGTCTGCCTCTGTTTTAACCTCTCTTGTACCAAGGATCTCACTATCCCCTCAGGCAACCATTCCATTTTTAGCAATTCTGATTCTCAGAATTTTTTTTCTTACATTAATTCTAAATCTGCCATACTTTCACCCGTTCTTACTCAACCCATCCAAGTGAGACTGAACCGTCAATGGCCAAAGAACAAATCCCCTTCTTGACCTCTTACTCTTCCATCACTCATTTTCATCCAACTCTGCTGTACCTTCCCCCACCATTATGTCCCCCTCCATATTTGCCAACCCCATCAGTTGAACCCTCTGGAATTTCAACTCTTCCTTAACAGATTTATCTTCATTTCAAATCTCTTCCCCTCAAGTTCCTGAAACTTCCTGAGACTTGGCTTCCTTAATCTGACACCATATCTCTAGCTACCCTTTCCAGTACTGCTTGTACCTTCTCACATACGCCTGACTCATTAGTACCATTTGTAATGTCAGAATACTCCTTGTTCCCCATTGCTACTTCAAAACCCTCCCTTTTCTTTTTTGCTTTCATCTAATACATTGGTAAAAATATTGGACTAGAAATATATGCCTCTTTCTTCATTCTTAAGTTCATCACCACTATCAAGAGCCAAATGGCATGTTTCATCTTCATTCTTTTGAATGTGTAGTTTCATTGTGTTGATCAGAACTCTAAAATCTTTTAATCTTTTGTCTATATTATTTTTATCATTATAGAGATTGGTCTTAGTTTTTCTCACTTCACTTCAGTCCACAAAATCTTCCTAGTTTCTTTTGAAATTATCCAATTCATCATTTCTTATGGCTCATGATGTTTCATTACATTTGTTTGCCCTAATTTATATTCCCTCCCAATGGGAAGACAGTCCCTTTTTGAGTACCATGAAAATAGCTGCTATAATATTTGTGGAAATGTGTGTATGTATATATATATATATGTACATATACACACACACACACACACACACACACACATACCCACATGCATATATATTTTTTTCCTCTTTGATTTCTATAGATTATAGACCTAGTAATAGGGGCTCTTCATTTCTTAAAATAATAATAATAGCAACTAATAGCTAATATTTATGTAGCACTTACTATGCGTCAGGCACCATGCTAAATGCTTTGCAATTATTATTTCATTTGATCCTCACAACAACCCTGGGAGATAATTGCTATTATTGTCCACATTTTACAAAGGGAATTGAGGCAAAAAGAGGTTAAGTGACTTGTCCAGGGTCACACAGCTAATTAGTGTCTTAGACCAGATTTGAACTCAGGTCATTCTGACTCCAGGCCCAGAACTCAATTCACCGCACCACCTCTACAACTTGCTGCTTATACCTGAAATTTTGCCAGTAAGTTAAAAATAGACATACACATAAAGATATACATAGAAAAATACACATATATCACACATACATGAATAAATATGAATAAAATCCAAGGATGACTTACAAATTAAACTATTATCATCTATTAACCCCTTGATCTGGGGCTTTTCTAATTTGAATACATAACCTTGAAGCACAAGATCTCTATTAAATTATAAACTGCCTGAAAGCAGATACTAAATTTTATTTATCTTTGTATTTTTCCACTGCCTTGCACAGAAGAGACATTTAAGTGTTTGTTGAACAAATCAATGAATGTTTATGATAATGATCATAAACTACTAGTGAAAATAAAATTCAAATATTAGATACAGGCTAAACAGGGGGAAAAGATTTTTTTCATCCCTAGTGTTCTACCTATAGTCTCAAACTCTTTTTTCATAAAACAACAGAGCCACACATGAGCTTTTCATTATTGTAAAACAAATTGAGGCCTTCCTAAAGAGCAAGTCTTATAATCTCTGAAAATATGTCAGTATTTTGCCATTTCTAACACTCTTAGCAAAGTCTTAAAGATGAGACAAATCATTCAGTTAAAAGAATTGCAATTGATTTAGAATCAGAAGTCAGGGCCCAGTTTTACCAGCTTTGTAAATTTCAACAAGTCACTAAATTTCTCTCAGTATCCATTTCTCCATCTGCAAAGTAAGATTTACACCATCTCACGGCATTATATAATAATAACCAACACTTTAAAATTTACACATGGCTTTGTGCAGGTTTTTTCATTTGTTCCACACTGCCCTGTGAGGTGGATACTCTTGTTATACCTATTTTACAGATGAGAAAGTTGAGGGTGGGAGAAGTCAAATGACTTGCCCAGAGTCGCACAACTGGTTAGTGTCTAACGGTGGGATTTGAAATTAAATCGTCCTGGGTGACTCTAAGGCTAGTGCTCTATTAATTACACCACTTAGCTGCCTCCATATGTAAGTCAAAATTTTATTGTTGTTCGTCATTTTTCAGTTGTGTTAGACTCTTCATGACTCTATTTGAGGTTTTCTTGGCTGAGATATTTGAGTAGTTTGCCATTTCCTTCTCCAGCTTATTTTACAGATAAGGAACTGAAGCAAACAAAGTTAAGAGACTTGCTCGGTCACATGGCTTGTTAGTGTCCAAGGCTGGATTTAAACCCAGGAAGAAAAGTCTTCTTTTGTGGTTTTTGAATTTTTTTTTTGGTAGATTCAGTGTTTATTCTTTTTTTCACATTATTGATGTTGCAAAGAAGAATTAGAACCAATAGGAGGAACCACAAGAAAGAACAAACAGAATAAAACAGAAGGGGGGAAAAAGAGCAAATATTATGCTTCAATCTGCATTTAAACTCCATAGTTCTTTCTCTGGATGTGGATAGCACTTTCCATCATGAGACTTTTGGATATGTCTTAGATCATTGCATTGCTGAGAAGAGCTAAGTCTATCAAAGTTAGTCATCAAACAACATGGCTGTTACTGTATACAGCATTCTCCTGGTTCTCCTCACTTCACTCAGCATCAATCCATACAAGTCTTTCCAGGTTTTTCTGAAGTTTACTTGTTCATCATTTCTTATAGCACAATAGTATTCCATTACTTTCATATACCACAACTTGTTGAGCCATTCCCCAATTGATGGGCATCCCCTCAATTTCCGATTCTTTGCCACCACAGAAAGAGCTGTTATAAATTTTTTTGTACATGTGGGTCCTTTTCTCATTTTTATGATCTCTTTGTGATACAGCCCTAGAAGTGTTATTGTTGGATCAAAGGACATGCACATTTTTATAGTCCTTTAGGTATAGTTCCAAAGGGCTGTCCAAAATGGTTGTATCATTTCACAACTCCACCAACAGTACATTAATGTTCCAATTTTCCCACATCCTCTCCCACGTTTATCATTTTCCTGTTTTGTCATGTTAGCCAATCTGATAGGTGTGATGTGGTAACTCAGAGTTGTTTTAATTTATATTTCTGTAATCAATAATGATTTAGAGCATTTTTTTGTATGACCATAGATGCCTTTAATTTCTTCATCTGAGAACTGCCTGTTCATATCCTTTGACCATTTATCAATTGAAGAATGACTTGTATTCTTATAAATTTGACTTAGTTTTCTATATTTTTTTTTTTTGGTTTTTGCTAGACAATGGGGTTAAGTGACTTGCCCAGGGTCACACAGGTAGTAAGTGTTATGTGTCGAAGGCTGGATTTGAACTCAGGTCCTCCTGAATCCAGGGCTGGTGCTCTATCCACTGAGCCACCTAGCTGCCCCCAGTTTTCTATATATTCTAGAAATGAGGCCCTTATCAGAGATACTGGTTGTAAAAATTCTTTCCCAGTTTTCTGCTTCTCTCCTAATATTAGCTGCATTGGTTTTGTTTGTGCAAAAACTTTTCAATTTAATGTAATCAAAATATCCATTTTGCATTTCATAATGTTCTCTATCTCTTGTCTTGTCATAAATTCTTCTGTTCTCCATAAATCTGACAGGTAAACTATTCCTTGATCTCCCAGTTTTCTTATAGTATCAGCCTTTATATTTAACTTGTGCACCTATGTTGACTTTATTTTGGTATAAGGTGTCAGATTTTGGTCTATTCCTAGTTTCTGCCATACTCTTTTCCAGTTTTCCCCAGAAGTTTTTATCAAATAGTGAGTTCTTACCCCAGAAGCTGGGTACTTTGGGTTTATCAAACAGTAGATTACTGTAGTCATTGACTACTGTGTCTTTTGTTATTCCACTGTTATTCCACTTTATTCCACTGATCCACCACTCTATTTCTTAGCCAGTACCAAGTAGTTTTGATGATTGCTGCTTTATAATACAATTTAAGATTTGGTATGGGTAGGCCACCTTCCCTAGCATTTCTTCTCATTAGTTCCCTTGATATTCTGGATCTTTTGTTATTTCAAATGAATCTTGTTATTATTTTTTCTAGCTCTATAAAATAAATTTTTGGTAGTTTGGTATGCCACTGAATAAGTAAATTAACTTAGGTAGAATTGTCATTTTTATTAAATTAGCTCGGTCTACCCATGAGCAACTGATGTTTTTCCAATTATTTAGATCTGACTTTACTTACGTGAAAAGTGTTTCATGATTGTGTTCATATAGTTCCTGGGTTTGTTTCAGCAGGTAGACTCCTAAATATTTTATAATGTGTACAATAACTTTAAATGGAATTTCTCTTTCGGCTTCTTGATGTAGGGCTTTGTTGGTAATATATAGAAATGCCAGTGATTTATGTGGGTTTATTTTATATCCTGCAACTTTGTTAAAGTTGTTTATTATTTCAAGTAGTTTTTTACTTGATTCTCTAGGATTCCATATGTATATCATATCATCTGCAAAGAGTGATAGCTTTTTTTCTTCTTTGCCTATTCTAATACCTTCAATTTCTTTTTCTTCTATTAGTGCAAAAGCTAATGTTTCTAGTACCATATTGAATAACAGTGGTGATAATGGACATCCTTGTTCTACCCCTGATCTTATTGGAAATGCTTCTAGCTCATCCCCATTACACATGATGCTTGCTAAAGGTTTTAGGTAGATGCTGCTTATCATTTTAAGGAAGACTCCATTTATTCCTATGCTTTCTAGTGTTTTTAATAGGAATGGGTGTTATATTTTCTCAAAAGCTTTTTTTACAGAAGCTGAATCTTCTTGACTCTATGTCCAGCACTCTATCCACTGTGCCACCTAGCTGCCCAAGCTTAAGTTAAAGAGCATTAAATAAGGATATATGTAAAGTCTTATGCTTGGGTTTAAAATAATGACCTTCACAAGTCTGAGATGTGAGATGTGCCATAGCTAAAAAATAGTTCATCTGGAATACAGCAGGGAGAGTTAAGGTACCTCAAGCTCAATATAAGTCAACACTGATATGGCAGCCAAGGAAACTGATGAAATCTTAGATTGTAAAAAGAATTTTAGGGACGAGATCTAGAGAAGTTATTGTTTCACTTTACTCTGTCCTGGCTGACTCATTGCTGGAGACCACACCTCCTTCATTCTGTGAGACACATTACAGGAAAGGTATTGATAAGCTGGCAATCATACAAATGAGGTCAAGGGTGAAGGGCTTCAAGATCACACTACAAGAGAATTAGTTGAGAGACCTAGGAATGTTTAACCTGAAGAAAAGACAGGAGTTAAAGGGACATATCAGTCCTCAAATATTTGAAGGTTTGAGGTAAATTGGACTTGTTCTGCCTGTCCTATATTGTATAATGAGTGGAAGCTGCAAACAGGCCCATTTAGGTGTGACAGGAAAAAACAAAATGTCCTAATAATTAGAACAATTCAAAGCCAGCTGCCTGGGGAGGCCTTTGTATCTCCCTCGCTGTAAGCAGTCTGAATGGATGATCACTTGTCAGACATGCTATAGAGAGAACTTTTGTTCATGTATAGATTGGATTAAATGGCTTCTGAGGTCCATGCCAAGTCTGAGATTGTCATTCTGTGAAATCAGGCTGAAGTCATAGAAATTAATTGGGCCAAATAGTAAATAATATACAATGTGTTTTTCTTTATTAATAATAGCAGTTAATCAACAGCTCCATCATGAGTAACACAGGAAAGAATTAACAGAATTGGTCAATATGAGAACCTACTTTTATGCCACACTATGTCTACACATGGTGCCATTTATGATTTAGTTTTGTTTTGTTTTTTGAACAGACATTGTGAGTTTGCCAACAACAATCTGTAATTATTTCTGCAATGAATATGAATAAGGCAATGATGTTTCTGTTTCAGATCCTTCTCAATAAACTGCTTTCAAACAATCCAAAGACATATTTAGCAGGCTGTAGAACTGGATTAACAGTAAATATTGTTGCTCCATGACTATTTTTACTTTCAAGGCATGAATTCTTTCCAGATAATGATTTTTTTTAGTTGTTTTCTATTTTTTTCCCTAGTAGAATGCAGAATACAAGCTAACTTGGAGTCTCATTATAACACAAATGCTTTAACAGAGGAGTTGGTGTCATCAGTCAGATTAACCTTTCATCACTTTCAAGGTGGTTTACTTTTGGGAATACTTACTTAGATATTTAGGTAGACCTGTGGTCTCATTAGGGTGGATTCTCCTCCTAGCAGAGCAGATGGCAGCCCCTTTATCACAGCCTTCTCATTCTTGTCCATTTCATCATCATTCATGTTATTTATATTGATAGTGATGGTGATCTATATCTGAAGAGGAATCTACTCTGTAATATTTCTAGCACATCCTACTGTAAATTCTTCATGAAAGAATTAGAAGTGTTAGCATCTCAATATAAGAATATTTCCTCTGTAGTATTACCCAATGACATGTACCCAAAATACAGAGTTAGAGTGAGACTTCCATTCTTTCATGAATAGTAGATAGAATGTAAGTCCCCTTAAGGGCTGAAATTGTTTAGCTTTGTCTCTGTATCACAAGCACCTAACATAATACCTGACACATAAAAGGCACTTAATGTAGGTTTATTGATTGATTAATGGGTATAACAAGCAATGAGCAGCATTTCTTTTTCCAAAATAATTACTATTATTATAGCTAGCACTAATTTAATGCTTTAATGTTTGCAAAGCAATTTGCATATATTATTTTATTCTCACAACCCTATGAGATGGGAGCTATTATTGTTCCAAGTGTTAAGTGAAGAAAAAAGGCAGACTTAAGTGGCTTGACCAAGGTCACACAGCTAATAAGCATGTAAAGCAGCATTTTAACTAAAGTCTTCCTTACTTCAAGTCCAACATTTTTTACTGTACAACCTAGTGGCTCCTAAAATGAGTGAAAGAACATTAAAATGAGCTTTTAAGAGACAATGACCTTGGGCAAATTGCCATTTTCTTTTTAAAGTAATAGTCATCTACGCTCCCTGAAGGTTATATACACACAACTTTATCCTGAAACTTTAGGCAATCCCTCTTTCTCTTCCAAACCTCCATTTGTTCCATTTAAAATTTTTTTTGAAAGAAATTATGTAGGCAGTGATTGTTAAAAGGATGCCACAAAAGGGAGGAGATAATTGTGAGGGGAAAAATATATAAAAAATAAAATCCTCTGTTGGGCTTTTAAAACCCTTCATAATTGGGCCACTCCCTACCTTTTCAGTCTTCTTAAACTTAAAGCTCCTCTACATATTCTATGATGTGGCAACATTGGCCTTCTTGCTGTTCCTCATACACAGCATGCCATCTCTCAACTCAGTGCCTTCTCACTAGCTCTCTCCCATGCCTGGAAAGTTCTTACTTCCTATCTCTACCTCCTTCCTTCCCTATATTCCTTCAAGATTCAGCTCACATTCCACCTTCTACAAAAGGCTTTTCCTAGTCTCCAAGCTACTTTCCCTCCCAGTGCCATCTCAAGGTACCTTGAGATACCCTCCCACTTATACTGTATTTATGTTGTACATTCAGAATTCTTTGCATGTTATCTCCTCCATTAGAATGTGAGCTTCTTGAGAGCAGGGACTATTTTTTCCATTCTTTGTATCTTCAGTTCTTAGCACAGCACTTGGCACAAAGCACTTAAATGTTTGTCAAATTTACTTGACTTCATCCTCCCTTTTGTACTTTTAATGAAATTCACAATGTCACATTGCATCTCAGAATGAATCTTGTGTTAATCTTGCTTGTCCATTCTACCCACTCCTTCCACAATGCCTTTCAAATCCATCCCCTTCTTTCCACACGCAGAGCTATCACCCAACTTCAGTCTCTCATCACCTATTACATCAATAGCCTTCTAATTAGTTTCCTCACCTCCAGTGTCTCCCACTTCCAATCTCTAAGCCAACATTCAAACAAGCACATTAATATTCCTAAAGCACAGATCTGAAAGAAGCATAAAGTGGCCCCCTATGGCCCCTTTGGTAAAACACAAGCTTTTCAGTTTGGTTTTGAAAGCCTTTGACAGTCTATGTCTTTGACCTCTCTTTCTAAGCTGTTTAGAAGCCATGGGGAACCTGCAGCCTCAAGGCTACATGTGGCCCTCTAGGTCCTCGACTGAAGCCCTTTGACTGAATCCAAACTTCACAGAACAAATCTGTTCCCCAACCCTGAGACATTATCTCAGGTCAGGCATTCTGCATTCTATTTGCTATTCCCTTGGAAAAGTGAGGATAGATAGAATAGATAGGGCTCCATCTCCCATCTTGCTGTCTTTACACAGGCTCTGTCCTGGGCATTCTTCTTCTTCTTCAACTCCTTCTCTTAGAACCCCTACCTCCTTACAAGACTCAGCTCAAGTGCTATCTCCTACAAGAGGACTTTCCCCATCATCCTAGTTGTTAATGTTAATCCCTTCCAAGATTACTTTGCATTTGTTTTCTGTATAATTTATATGTGCTTATCCATGTACATGTTGGCTACCTCAAACAGAATATAAGCTCCTTGAGGTCAAGAATCATTTCATTTTTTTCTTTATATCCTGAGAGCCATATTTCTGGCATATGGCAATAAATTCCTATTGAATTGAAATGAATTTATGCATTTTGATTTAGTGAGATAAAGCACACAGTGGTGTAGTAGACCCAGCTCCTACTGTTCAGTCATTTTTCAGTTATGCCCGACTCTTTGTGACCCCACCTGGGGTTTTCTTGGCAAAGATACTGGAGTGGTTTGCCATTTCCTTCCAGGGTCACATGGCTATTAAGTTTGTGAGGCCACATTTCAACTCAGGAAGATGAGTCCTCCTGTTTCCCAGCCTGGTACCATATCTACTGTGCCACTCGCTGCCCAAGGACCCAGCTCCTAATGGCTTGAAAAGCCAATTGTTAAAATTGTGGAGTGTGCATTTGCCCCTCAGAAATAAGCAAACATTGATTTATTGTTTTGTTGATTGCCTAGACCTAAGAAAGTGGTGGAAAATGTTAATAATACAAATCATATTTAAAAGCACGTCATGTATAGATTTCTTTTTTTTTTCAGAGAGTCAATTATTAAACATTTACTAACAAGCTCCCGGAAATAATTTTAAAAGAAGTAATATGAGTCAGAAGACCCGGATTATAGTCCCAGATCTGCCTTTCAGCAGATACAGGATTTATGCAAGTAAGAACCTCAGTTTTCTCACCTATAAAAAATCACCTCAGTCCTTACTGTCAATTTCCTGAAAGGGCAAGGAATAGCTGGCCTTCAAGTGCCTCCCTGCTCACACTCAGCTAGCTGGAAGCTGCCCTAAATGGCAAACCAAATGAGATTTCCCTCTGTCATCAGACCAGGGTCCTGCTTCCACTGACTATCCTTGTTCCCATCAACCACCACCACAAAACCCCAACCTTGCCTTCAATGGCGAACAAGAAGAAAGCAGCACTGACTGGAATTTCCTTCTCTGCTACATACAACTGCATCTTTTGATGAAAGCACAGTCTCCCCCCCCCGTTACATCTGTCATTTTAATTTTTACTCATTTCACATCTGACATCTCCTAATCTAAGCCTCCCCCATGCATATGAATGCTGGGTTATTATAGCATCTGAGAACTACTGTGCTCATTTGTACTCTAGATTTACTTTGGTTCATCACTTAAGACACAATTCATCACCCCCAGCTGCAGGTTTTACTGCTAAATACTTGGCTGTTGTGCAACTCTGTCACTGAGTATGATCTTTTCCTAAACTAGTGACAGAAATAGTCAAAACTGACAGAAGGAAGACCTTGAATTCAGCTACAGGGTGCATTGAGCTCAAGCAGGTGATTATAGAAAGCAAAGCAATAATCATAAATCTTTTCCCTAGATTCCATCTATTTTCAGATCCCTTCTTGCTATGACATCATTGTAACTTCTGAATTTCCACAGAAAGGAACAGTTAGTTATGTCCCTATAATTCTGTGAAGCTTTAACCCTTTCAAAAGCCAAAATCAAGTTAAGTTCTTTCTACTTAACCCCTATATGAAGAGTGCTGTCAAATACCTAACCAGCATTTTCACCTGGGACCAGCCTTAGGTAGTCGTAACAAGCATAGAACCAAATGGGGCTTTGTTCCAGAGTACTAAAACAGGGAGCTGGGGCACTTCCTTCTCTGGGTGGGTATATTTCCTCCTTGCTGAAAGTGTACCTTCCCCATGCTTCAATTTGTGGTACTGAACTGAATGCTGTATATTTTCATTAACGCTTTTGTGTGTGTGTGTGTGTGTGTGTGTGTGTGTCTGTTTACAAAATTGAGTGATAGACTAGCTCTGGCCCCTGAAGGAGTTGGAGGGAATGTTGGGCCCCAGGAGAGAGGCCTACCTCAGATCCCTTCAGCCTAAGGTCCCTCTTCTGTCCCCTGCTACTGTCAATGTGACACTGGGAAGGTCAGTTAACCTCAATGGACTTCATTTCACTCATCTGTAAAATGAGGGGTATATATTAGATGACCTCTAAGGCCCCTTTCAGCTCTTAAAGCCGTTATCCTATAAGTTATAAGAATATCCAATTTCTTGATTTGTAGGGCTTCCTAGATGCCATACAATTAAATAGCTTCAATGACTCTCAGTTTCGCATTTAAGAGTTTTCACAATCTGGCTTTGACCTATCTTTCCAGGCTGAGTACACATTATTTCCCCACATTTGCCTGACTGATATAGAATTGGAAGGGGCCTCAAAGGCCATCTAATCTAGTTCTTTCATTTTATAAGTAAGGAAACTGAGGCCTAAGGAGAATAAATGACATCCAAGGTCACATATATAATAAACATCAAGGGTGGGATTTGAATCCAGCACTTCTGACCCCTTGTTACCCTACTACTTACTACTACTCTTACTACCCTACTTTTAGAAGAGAGGATTTTCAAGCATTTCTGATAAGAGAAAAAAAAAACATCTGGGTTCAAATCCCACCTTACTACTTAATAACCAATACTTAACTTAAATAACTACTTAAAAACCACTTTTCTTGGGGAAAATATATTCCCTCTGTCGGCCCCAGTTTCCTTCTCTGTAAAATGAAGGAGTTATAATAAATGATCCCTATGAATGTGGGGGGGGGGGTATGGGGAGGTGTGGGTGGGTGTGTGTGTGTTTGGAAAAATAGGGCCTTTAAGCAGCTGACAAGTCATATTGTTATAAGCAGCCACCTAAGTTTTGTATAGGGCTAGCTTAGGTTTAATCACTCTATGACCACTATATTTTTGCTTTGCATTTGGAGTTTCATGATAATTTTTCACATGAAGCAATGTGGTCACTATTGTTTTAAACTGTCTTAGAGCTGAAACCTTCTTCTTTTTACATGAACCTCTTTGGCCTTACTAAGTACTTTTCATCCTTCCAATACATTAAGATTGACTCAGGTGATACCTGCATGATCAAAATAACTCACAGCCCAAGTATGTCAATCATTTCAGCTATGTTAACAGACCAATTTGGATTGAAATATGTTTGAATCAATTAAGTATCCAATAACTGACCATTCAAATGGCAGTCAATTCCAAAGGATAATACGGCAGGTGATTAAGTGACTATTAGACATGGCTCTTCATAAAATCATAGTTTTAGAACTAGAAGGAATCTTATTATAGAAGCCATCAAATAAACCCTTTCATTTTTGCAGTTGAATAAACTAAGGACAAGAGAAATGAATTTTCTTCTGTAAATAGTATTTTATTTTTTCCAATTACACATAAAGATAGTTTTCAACATTCATTATTATAAGATTTTGAATTACAAATTTTTCTCCCTCCTCCTTCCCAAGATGGAAAGCAATCTGACATAGGTTATACTTGTGCAATTATGTAAACATATTTCCACATTAGTCATGTTGTAAAAGAAGAAACAGAACAAAAGGGGAAAGCCACAAAGAAACACACACACACAAAGTGAAAATAATATGCTTTGATCTGTATTCAGACTCCATAGTTCTTTCTCTGAATGTGGATAGCATTTTCCATCATGAGTCTTTTGGAATTGTCTTAGATCATTTTATTGCTGAGAAAAAACTAAGACAATAATAGTTAATCATCACACAATGTTGTTACTACATACAATGTTCTGGTTCTGCTCACTTCACTCAGCATCAGTTCATGTAAGCCTTTCCACTTTTTTCTGAAATCCACCTGCTCATCAGATAAATGAAAGTATTTGCCCAAAGTCACACACACAAGTGACTAAGTGGAGCAAAGATTTGAACCCAGGCCTTTTCATTTTAAATTCAGTGTTCTTTTTACAAACTCCCTTGTCAAAATACTTTATAAACTTTAAAGTAGTTTGTATGTATGAAATATTATTATTTATTGTTATTTGCTCCTAGCTCCTTAATTTCCTTTTTTTTGGGGGGGAGGGAAGTAGGAAGGTCTGGACCCTTAATTTCGTTAGGATAGATATTACATTTATTAAGGGTTTGCAATGTCCAGTCATTGTTGTTTGGTTGTTTCAGTAGTGTCTGACTCTTCATGACCCCATTGGGGATTTTCTTGGCAAAGACACAAAGTGGTTTGCCATTTCCTTCTCTAGCTTATTTTACATATGAAGAGACTGAGGCAAACAGGGTTAAGTGACTTGCCCAGGATCACACAGCTAGTAAATGGGGCTGAATTTGAGCTCAAGTCTTCCTGACTACAGGCCCAACATTCTATCCACTGTGCCACTGTGCCACCTAGCTGCCCAGGCATTATGTTAAATCCTGCGGATACAAGTACAAGCAAGCAAGACAGTCTTTGCCTTCAAGCAGCTTATATCCTAGTAGGAGAAGATAATACACTGGAACTATGGAGAATATCTCAAAGGGATGTGGTAAAGAGAGACAGTAAGAGACACAGAGTCTTACAACCTAGCCAAAAAGAAAAAAAATTAAAAAGCAAAAATTCATTTATCAAAGCTGGGAGACCCAGGGGTGGAGTTCAGGTTTTTAATGGGGTAGAAATGGTCAGAGATTAGTTTTATTGAAGTGACAGCCAGGGAGAAGAATATAGTCCTGGGACAGAGAATTCTCAGTGACGAAATTCCTTCTACCAATGTAAATGAAAAGTGTTCTGCAAATTATATATAATTTCTCATAGCACAATAATATTCCATTGTATTCTTATACCACAGCTTATTCAACCATTACCCAACTGACTGAGCACACACTTTGTTTCCATGTCTCTGTTCTAAGAAGAGGTGCTGCTACAAATGAGGGGAGCTAGGTGGTACAGTGGAAAGAGCACCAGCCTTGGAGTCAGGAAGACCTGAGTTCAAATCTGGCCTTAGACATTTACTAGCTATGTGACCCTGGGTAAGTCACCTAACCCTATTTGCCTTAGTTCCTCATATGCTGAATGAGCTGGAGAAGGAAATGGCAAACCACTCCAGTATCTTTGCCAGGAAAACCCCAAATGGGGTCACAAAAGTTCAACATAACTGAAACAATTCAACAACTGCTATGAATATTTTGGTGTCTAATGGATCTACATTTATGTCTTTGACTTTCTTGGGATTGTGGCTCATTTAATTTTTCTACAAAGTCTTTTTAATCTAATAATGGACCCTGATACCATAAAGACCTCTCTATTTAAGGATGAGGGAGTGAAGAAAGACAAATAGTTTCTTGTCATTCATCAGTGGCCCTTGAAGGTATCACTGTCTCATGCTGAGGGTGCACTAGTCAATGTAATTCAGCAATCCAAAGAAGAAAGTCACTGTAAACAATACCATCAATTGACAAGATTAAACTATAATGCAATAATTAAGTCTGTACAATAAAGCATACCCAAATGGCAAAATGGAACAGCATGCTTTAAAGAATTCATCCTATGATTCAGTGTCAGTCAGCAAATAAGTATTTATTAACTACCTAATGTACCAGACCCAGGCGGAAAGGAATGAGGAAGACTCATCTTCCTGAGTTCAAATCCAACCTCAGACACTTATGAGTTGTGTGACTTGGGCTAGTCACTTAACCCTGTTTGCCTCAGCTCTTCCTTTGTAAATGAGGTGAAGGAAATAGAAAACCACTCTAGTTGCTTTACCAAGAAAACCCTGAATGGGATCACAGGGAGACAGACACCAGTGAACTGACTCTACAACAATAACCACAAATGTGACAGACACTGTGCTGAGCACTGAGGATACAAGGAAAGGTAAAAGACAGTTCCTACCCTCAAGGGGTTCATAATCTAATGGGGAGATAATATGCAAACAACTATGTGTGTCAAGCAATACACAGGATCAATTGGAAATAATCATAAGAGTGAATGCATTAGAATTAAGAGGGATTAGGAAAGGCTTCCTGTAGGAGGTGAGATTTTAGTTGGGACTTGAAGGAAATCAAGAAGGCCGGGAGGCAGACATGAAGAGGGAGAGCATTCTAGGCATGGGAGACAGTCAGAGAAAATGCTTGGAGTCAAGAGAAATGAAATGTCTTGTTCAGGGAAGAGCAAAGAGTCCAGTGTCATTGAACTGAAGAGTAAATGGAGGGAAGTAAGATCTAAAATTAAATTAATATTTATTAAGTGCCTACCATATTCAGAGCATTTTGCTGGGCAATGGAGGAGTTATAATATTTCAGGAGAATATGCAACTTATAGGCAATTAAATTGCATCTTCCTCAAGTGAAAAAGAAAAGGAAAAGGTTTGGCTTTTGTTTTTTAACCTTTAAGCTAGATAGTACAGTGGACAGAACATTGAACCCAGAGTCAGAAAGACCTGAGTTCAAATCCACCCTTAGACATTTGCTAGGTGTGTGGCCTCAGGCAAGTCACTTAGTTTCTGTCTGCCTCAATTTCCTGATCTGTGAAATAGGAATAAAAAAAGCATGTACCTCCCAGGGTTATTGTGAGGGGGGAAAAAAACAATGAAATTCTTTCTGTACAGCACTCTGCAAACAAAGCTTAAAGCACTAAATAAATGCTAGTTAGTATTAATAAGAGAAAACGGGCATTCTAAATACATCTTGAAACTGATGACTAACAATAAACTGGAATACACAGCTGGATTAGTTCAGGCCTGGATTTACATTCCCTGCATGACATCAGGGCTGAAGAAGACCACCTAAACAGATTTACAGTGTTCTTGAAAATGATCAGTTTTGGCAGTGTTTACTGATTACTTTCTTGGCCAGTGGCAATAAATCAAGCATAATAGGTTGAAAGATCATATAGATTTAGAGCTATAAGGAAGATTGGAGACCACTGAGTCGACTTTACTCATTTCCCTGATGAGGAAACTGAAGACAAAAGAGGTCTAGTAACTTGCCCAGAGTCACTCAGCTATTAAGTGTCAGAGACAGAATTTGAACTCAGGTCTTTCTGGTACTCAGATCCAGTATTATTACCCACAGTTCAAATAGCTGGCCCCTTGGGATAAAGCCTAATAAGTTGATTGCTTTTATATCATGCCTATAAATTAAAATCCTTGGTGATCAGAAATGTCTTTGGCCTAGAGTTTTCAAAAGGACGTCACCTATTTCTTCAGAATACAAACTGATATGAAACTTTTTTTTTCTGAATGATTAAGTTATGTTTTTTGCTCTTCCATTTTAATTAAGTTCTACCAAAAAAAAAAAAAGGCTAACCTAAGGATAGTGAAAAGATTCTGTTTCTAAATAATCTAGCAGTGCCTAGGAGAAACAAGATTTTGGCATAGACATCTTTTTTTTTTATCTTCCTCCCTCTCCATGTTCCCTCATTAACTCAACCTATACCTCATTACCTCAAACTATAGACCAGGGTGTTATTCAGAAGACAAAACTTAATTACAAAAGAGATTCCATGAAAAAATTGATACATCAGTCAAGTATTAAACAGGACTTTCAATTTCATTATTAAAAATGAGGTTTTTTAATATTAAATGTGGCTAAGTTTATATTAAAAATCATCATCAAAGAAAACAGAGGAAACTGTGGCCTTATAACCTGTCATCAAAAATGTCTTCTTCAGCTAATGATGAAGAACTTGGAAGCTTTACACAAAGTGAAAGCATTCTCTCTGACTTCTCTCTCCCTTATTCCTTGTATCCAGTCAGTTGCCAATGATAATAACAGCTAATACCTATATAGTACTTACTATGTGTCAGCTACTGTGCTAAATGTTTTACAATTATTAATAATAGGTCGCATATAGTGCCTATTATATGCTAGGCACTGTGGTAAACACACATTTGATCCTCACAACAACCTTTTGAGATAGGTGCAATTATTATCTCCATTTTATGGATGAGGAAACTGAGACAAACAGAAGTTAAATGACTTGCCCAGGGTCACAAAGCTAATAAGTGTCTGAGGCCAGGTTTGAACACAAATCTTCCTTCACACATGTGTCTCCTCTGTACTTATATAGTCACCATCCTAGTTCAAGTGTCCTTCACTTTTGACTCTCCAATCCATCTTTTCCACAGATGGCAAAGGAATCTGAACATGTCACTCCCTCACTTAACAAGCTTCTGTGGCTATTGATTATCTCAAAAATAAAATGCAAACTTCTCATTTTGGCATTAAAAAGGATATAGTTTCATTTCTAGAATTTCAATTTTCAGGATTATTTCATATTTCTCTTCTTTACACCCTCTGTTATTTAACCAAACTGGCCTTTTTACTATTTCTCAAGCTCAGCATTCTATCTCCCACCTGGTACAATCAATGCCACATACCTGAGATATGTATCTCTTCCTCTTGGAATCCCTAGCTTTTTTCATCATTCAGAACACCTAAGTATTCTCTTTCTCCTCAAATTTTCATGTATATATTGACCCATTTTATGTTTTATTTAGCCAGTAGTATGTAAGTTCCTAGAGGGGAAGAACTATTACCCATTTTTGCTTTTCTACCTATCACAATTCTTCCCATATGATAGCCTTAATAAATGCTTGTGGGGTTGAATTTTATTGAAATGTTTGCAGGATTGAATTGCATTGAATTATTCACAAAAACCTAAATTATTGGGACCTGGGAGTATTTAGTGCTTCTGCTAAATCTGAAATAACATGAAATGGTAAAACAAATGCTGCCCTAACCACTGTAATTGACAGTTCACAGTAAGTGCTCTTAAGAAAGGAGCATAAGTTAATATCTAGTAATCGAGTAATGATATCATGGATAGTCTGGCCTAATTAGTTATTTCTATATGCACCTCTATGGAAAGGTAAGACAAACCTGAGGTCTAGCTTCAAATCCTATGTTTTCTCTTTTATTCAAGCTAGAATAAAATCTGACCTATGAATACTCCATGGTCTTCTCATTTGCCCTCTCTGCCCCATATTGAGCTGGGTCTTCTTAATAGGCGACCTCTAGTTCATCCAGCTGAGTCACCTCTGCTTTTTCTAACATGATACATTGGAGATTCAATGGCCTGCCAACTACAACTCCTGTACACATAATTGTTGAAATGGGTGGAACTTTTTCTTTTTAAGCAACTCAAACTATTCTATTTAGTTCTAAAAACACTTTTTAAAACTTTTTTGCTCTAGGATAGAGGGCGAGAGAAGGAAATGGGATAAAAGGAGAAAGAGAAAACAAAACAGCATGGTAGAGTGAAAAGAGCACTGACATTAGAAGAACATGGGTTCAAATTTTGGCTTTAATTTATTACCCCTATGACTAGGGTGAGTCACTTATTCTCCCTGATTCCTTCCTGTATAAAGTGAGGGGTTGAAGTTGCTGTCTAAAAACCCTTGCAGACCTAAATCTATGATCCTTCCTTAGTATTCCATCTGGGATACTTCCACCAACTTTCATTTGCATTCACATGTTGGGTGTCTAGGGTGAGTGGGTTGTACTCAGGTTCTAGGGGCAACCTCTATGGAGCTGCCTTTCTAAAACTATAACTCACAAGCCTCCACCAGTATATTTCCCATTAACAGTCAGCCAGGACGAACAAGTAGAGAAAGAAAGAAAAGAAAGAAAGAAAGAAAGAAAGAAAGAAAGAAAGAAAGAAAGAAAGAAAGAAAGAAAGAAAGAAAGAAAGAAAGAAAGAAAGAAAGAAAGAAAGAAAGAAAGAAAGAAAGAAAGAAAGAAAGAAAGAAAGAAAGAAAGAAAGAAAGAAAGAAAAGAAAAGGCATTTATGAAAATGGCAAAGTACAAACAGTTGCCAAAGAACATTCTGTTTTAAACCTGGGACATGCTCTCCTATAAATATATATAGCATCTGTAACAAGAGGAAGAGAAAAATTGCAATGGTAGTGAGACATACATATAGGCAACATATATGGTAGGGGCAACAGATGTCTCTGGTGCTGCAGGGCTTCAATGTCCTTTTCCTCTTCACACACCTCTTCTTGGTGTCAGGGCTAGTTCTCCATTAAATCCATGGCCACCTCTATTCCCTATCTATATCCCTATCCCTGTGAGTTGCTCGCTCCTTGAAATTGCTTCCTCCCTTAAACAATTGGCTCTGTGTCTGGGTCTGACTGGAGTGTGTATTTGTTCTCTGCTGGTTATATTTCAACTGTGCTTCAAACCCTGTTGAAATGATTTTCTTGAGCTGCTCAATGGAGTAGGTGAGTTACTCTACTGCTGGATACTATGGCAATGGAGAAGGAAAGAAATGTTCTGTGCCCCCCACACACACCTCTCATTATTCTCTGGTATAAATACACAAATTACACTCAGCAAAGCTGCTCCCAACCTGGACTCCCTCAAACTCTCAGATTATTTTGACTGACTTTTAAGGGCCACCAGGGGAATGATAAATCTTTTGTTCAGCCAGTAGGAAACTCTCCTAATGGAATCAAGTAAACTGTTGAATTTCTAAAGGAAATAGTCAGTTTAACACCTCATTATCTGCCCTTTACTTTCTATGATTATATTAGAGTTACTCAAAGAGCAACTCCCCTACACTATAAAAGAAAGAGCAAATTTTGATGGTTTAATTTTATAAGAATAGCAAGGTTTCATACTGACAATGTGAATCATCTCAAGGTACTTTAATTTCACAAAAAGCCAGTATGCTTCATCAAGAATACTGCTTCACCAAGAATAGGTCATAACAGATTAACCTCATTTCCTTACTTAACACAGTTATTATTACTAGATCAGGAAAATTCTGTAACTATAGTTTGCTTATATTTTAGCAAAGAATTTAACAAAGTTTTGCACTATTCTTGGGAAAGAGATAGAGATGTGGGAAACACAACAGCACAGTTATGTAGATTCAGAGCTTACTGAACAATTGGATCCAGAGTTCTAAACCAGTAATGATCTGATGTCAACTTGCAAAGATATCTCTGGTAGACTATCCCAGAGACTTGAACTTGGCCCTATACTACTTAACATATTTAGCAGTGACTGGAAAAGGCAAAGATGGCTTCCTTATGAAATGTGAATATGGCATAAAGCTGGGAGATACAGCTAATAAGTTGGATCAGATATCAAAATCCAAAACACCTTTGAACACTAGCATGTTGGTATGAATCAAATAAGATGAACTTGAATAGAAATTAGCATAAAGTCCTACACTTGGTTTCAAAGAATTATATTCACAGGTTCAAAATAAGGGATGTGTGGCTACAGCAGTAACCCACAATAAACAGCAGTTGATCTGAAAAAATTCTGTGGGTTTTAGGTACTGCAAGCCAAACATGAGTTAATAATGTACTACGGCAGTAGAAAAAGATAACACAAACTGTATTCAGAACCATAGTTTGACATACTAGTTCACAGTACTCTGTACTGGTTAGATTACATTTAGAGTGCCATGGTTAATTCTAGGTACCAGATTTTAGGAAAGACATTGATAAACTGAAGAATGTCCAAAGGAAGGTCTCCAAGATGGTGAAAGATCTTGGGCTTCTGCCACATAAGGATCATTTGACACCAGCTGATCTGCTTGGTTTCGACTCCATTATCATCTCTATCATGTCCCACCCAAGATAAATTCATCAACAACAAGCTTATTATCATGCATATTGTTTCTACTTTGTTATTCACACCTCATCAATACTCCCAGTGCTTCTGCCTCTCTGATTAGAGAACTGGAGGGCAGAGAGAAAAAAAAACTACTCCTATTTCCCCCCATTGGAGAAGGCTCAAAATCCCAACCATTTCTTCATTTGCCACTAGATGCTCTACTTGGTTGTGATTCCACCATCATCGTCATCATGCCCCTGCCCCAAGTACCCTCTGGCACTCCCTCCTGCTTTCCCAATTTTCAAATTCCTTTTGTGTACTGCCTTCTCCTATTACATTGTAAGCACCTTAACACCAGAGACTATCTTTCTTTTTATTTGTACCCCTAGCATTTAGCACAATGCCTGCCACATAGTAGGTGCTTAATAAATTGTTATCATGTCATGAGGATATTTAGCCTGGAGAAAAGAAGATTTAATTGGACCATGATAATAGTTTTCAAATATTTAAAGTGCTGCCCTATAAAAGAGTGATTAGACAAGTTCTCCTCAGCCCCAAAGGGCAGACCTGAAATAAATGAGAAGTTGCATAGAGGCAAATTTAGGCTGAAAGTAAAAAACAAAAATTCCTAACTGTTACAAGTATCTTAAAGTATAATTGATCACCTTAGGAGATAATAGCTTCACTCCTACTGGAGGCCTTCTGGAAGCCTAAATATGTACTTGATTTTTTTTTAAAGTATTTATTAAGCACTTGCTATATACTAGCCATTATTATAGAGAGGATTCTTGTTCAAGTATGAGTTTGGACTTCATAGCCTTTGAGGTACATTCCAATACTGAAATTTTGTGATTTTATAATTCCCCTCACTCCTCGAAGTAAACCTCAGAGTCTGGCTTTCTAAGTCTCTCTCAATCATAATCCCAAACCCCAAAGCAGCCACCATGATACTAGAAACACCAGATCCTCCCCAGTCAATGTCTATTAAGCTTCTACTGTGTGTAGAGACACATTTTGAGAGGGTAAAGATTAATGAAGATGGGTTAAGGGAGACATTAGCAAACCTCACAGATGAGATGAGGAGGTAGATCACATACAGGTAGAATGACTAAAGAACATATCTGTAAAGAAATATAGAAACAAATCCTTTCAGGAGGAAAAAAAAACATTTATAAGCTGAAGTACAATCATAAGAATTTGAACAGAATGGAGAGCAGCCTAAAGGTCATGTCCTAGAATATATCAGGGTGTGAAAATGGAATAAATAATGAGTTTATTAATCACCTAGACTTGCTTGCGCTCCCTTACTACCCAGGAAGGGTCAAAATAACCTGGGAATTGAAATCAGCCAATCAGGAGGCAGAATGAGTGTTGTTGGAGTTTGCTATACCAGTGATCCTTTGTGATGTCCATTGGGTGAACCTGGAACACCATTATTAATCAAAGGAAATCAGGTGAGGGTAGAGGCTCAGACTAAGAAGACTCAGGTGGAAGTGGGGGATGGGGATTTGAAAATTGTTTTCAAGTATTTGAAGGATTCTCTTGGGGAGAAGAGATTAGACTTGTTCCTTGGACAAGGGACATAGTGAAGATCCAAAAGTAGTGGGTAGAAGTTGCAAAGAAGCAAATTGAGGCTTGATATCAGAGGAATTTTCGAACAATTACAGCTGTCCAAAGGTGGAATAGGATGCCTCAAAAGGTGATGGCTTCCACCTCACTACAATTCTTTGAACAAAAGCCATTTGAACACTTCTTGGATATGGATTGAATTGGATAGCCCCTGACATTCCTTCTCCTTCTGAAATTATGTAGTTTCTTGAATTCTGTGATAAGTGGACATCAAAATCATACCACCTAAACTTGTAAGGGCAGGGTAAAGGACTCAAAAATTAGGCAGAAGAATCTATGAAAGATTTCTAAGAAGAATTGAATTTTGAGTTAGGTTTAGAAAGCTTCCCTAGACCCCTCCTCCAGTCACCCTAGCTTACTGGACACTCCTAGATCCCTCCCATAGTCTTTTTGTATATGAGATCCATCTTGTCTCTGTTAAGTGGCTGAGATTCAATCTGGCCCATGGCTCAGATTCAATCTAGCCTGTTTGTCAATATGAGCTTTGAAAATGTTCAGATGCCTTAAGAATATGGCAGATCTTTAAAAAGCCTTGTCTTTGACTGAAAGAAGGCTTGGGCCCAATTCATTTGGGCAGGACCTGCATCGTTATTTCAGGGTCCCAGTACCCCCAAACCCCAAACCTCAACAATAGTGGATCCAAAACAAAAGTTGGCCTTCTTTCCTGTTCTCTCTCTTGTTCTTTGGTAAGCATTATCCAGACACCTTGTCTTGCCTGGACCTAGACCTACAATACCATACTCCAGCCATCTTCAAATTATCATGCTCCTGTTGTGCCCAAGCCCTAATCTCCCACCAGACTTTAGGCCTCTGATTGGTGCACATGTACCTTATCTTGCCTAGGTCCAGATCCACTATGGTACTTCCCAGCCATCTTCCTACCATGCCACCAAGCACTTACCTTCCTCCTTCCCCACCTCCTCTGCTTTCTAATCCTAGCTCATAGAAAAGGAATCAAACCATCACTATTCCTGAAAAGTGTATGTCAATCAATTGCCTTTTCACCTCAACAACCATCCCTCTGACTTTCCTGTCCAACACACTCCTCTCTGGCTACCACTCCCCTATATTTGTGATCTTTAGGATAATGAAAACTCCTAAAGAGAAGGGACTGTCATTCATACTTGTATTTATAACTCCAATGTTCAAAGTTTTGCTGTATGTTATTTAAGTACATATTAGAAAATAGGGTCAATCAAAATGGGTATCTCCAGATAACAAGTAGCTACCTATTTTGGTAACCCCACTCTAATTGGAAAGTTTTGGCCATGAGATTAAAAGAGACACCCAGGACTTGTTAATTTGGTAGAGTTTTTTTTTTCTTTGAACCTGAATGTGGACAGAAATTCGAGCTGCAGAGAGAGAAGCTCTCATGTTGAGAAAGGTAAGGGGAAAGCTCCATTCTTTTTCACAAGTAATTGAGATCCAGAAACTACAGGCAATTAACAACCTTTCCTCTATGAAACTACAGAAACTACAAAACTATAGATTGTGAAGTCAATCTTTCAGAAGAGAAAATACATAGCAGTTAGAGCAGTTAGAGCCTGGTTTTGTGAGGCTGTTGAGAGGATGGGACCAGAACTGTTTTAACTTTGGAGAAGGGAAACTTACATCCTGCTCTATATTCTTGAATTGACACCAGCACCTCCTTCTGGAAGCTATGGAATTGTAGGTTTTATGTCCAGAAGAGGTAGTCTCCAATGGGGAGCAGGGCAGAAGTTTCTTCAGGGAGACAAAACATCCAAAGATGACTAGAGAGTAAGGAATGAAAGGGAGAAGGGTGATAGCTAAGTGATTTAAACAAAAGTCTAGTATACAAGGGGAAATACATAATAAGAGAGAGACAAAATAAATATTATGGAAGTCCAAATAAAGGGACCTATTTCTAGCTGAGAGGAAAGACTTCATGGAACAGATGGTATTTCAACTGGGTCTTGATGAATGGGTAGGATTTTTACAGGTAGAAATGGAGAAAGGATTTCCAGATGGAAGGAAGAGCATGAGGAGGGAATGACAAATATTTCAATTTCACTGAAGAACTCTTCATGAAGATTCTCATCTATAACATTGGAGAGCTGGACTTGATTCATAAAATCTCTTTTAGCCCAAGCACTTTCTACGTCTATAGTAAATGGAAATAAGGCTGGAGAAGAGGATGAGACCAGAAAATGGAGAAATTTAGATGCTGTTGTAAAGAATATGTAATCATGGGCCATGGAAAGTTTTTGACCAGAAAAATAGCATGGCAAAACTAATGCTTTAGGAAAACTTATCTTGGAACACATTGTAGGATGAATGAGATGGGTGAGAAATTGGCATCAGAGTTACGTATTAAGAGCTTAATGTAATAGTCCAGGCCAGAGGTAATGGAAAACTGAATCATCATGGTGGCATTAAAAATGGAAATTGGATGGTCTAGAGATCAATAAAGTCTCCTACTCAGGCATACAATTGTTGAACCTAGAATTAAATTTGAGGAGAGCATTTATTAAGCACCTCCTTTTTGCCAAGCTCTTTACAAATGGCATCTCATTTGACTCTGACAACAACCCTGGAAGGTATCATCACAATATCATCTACAAGCAGAAAGAGCTTTAAAAGCTAAGGTCCAATGACTTCCTATCACCTCCAGGATCAAATATGAAAATCTTGCTTTTAATCATCAAAGCCCTTTAAAGCCTGCTCCCTGCCCCATACTTCCAGTCTTCTTGCATCTTATAACACCTTACACACACACACACACACACACACCCATTCCTATGCTTTGATCCAGTGACACAGGGTTCCTTGCTATACCTCCAACAAGACCCATCCCCCCCACCCTCATCTCTTAACTTTGGACATTTTCATTGGCTGTTTCCCCATGCCTGAAATCCTCTCTCCTCATCTCTGCCTACTGACTTCCCTGGTTTCCTTCAAGTCCCAGCTAAAATTCCACATTCTAAAGGAAGCCTTTACTGATTTCCCTTAATTCTAGGGACTTTCCTCTGTTGATTATTTCCAATTGACCCTGTATATAGCCTGTTTATATGTAGTTGCTAGCATGTTCTCTCCCCCATTATACTGTCAGCTTTTTGAGAACAAGAACTGTCTTTTACCTTCCTTTGTATATCCAGCCTTAGCATGTGTTGGATGTTTATTGCCTGACTGTATACTGAAATGAGTAGTTAATGTTTATTAATTCACTGACTATGTGCTCAAATGAATTTTTTTTTATTAGGCAATTGGGGTTAAGTGACTTGCCCATGGTCACATAGCTAGTAAGTTTCAAGTGTTCAGTCTGAGGCCAGATTTGAACTCAGGTCCTCCTGCCTTCAGGGCCTGTGTTCTATCCACTGCACCACCTAGCTGCCCCTCAAATGAAATTTCAAAGAAAGAATCAATTGATTAGATGAGAAGGACAAATAAGAAGGAAATGTAAATGTTTATAGCAGCTCTCTTAATGGTGACAAAGAACTGGAAACTGCAGTTTCAAGAGTCAGGGAATGGCTGAACAAATTGTGGTATATGATTGTGATGGAATACTACTGTGCTATAAGAAATGATGAGCTCAGTGATCTTAGAAAAACATGGAAAGATTTGTATGACATAATGAAGAGTGAAATGAGCAGAACCAAGAGAATATTATATACAGTAAACAGCAATATTGTTTTTTAAACGATGTTGAATGACTAAGTCATTTTGATTACTATAAATACTCAAGTTAACTATAAAGGATATATGAAGAAAAACGCTATCTGCATCCAGAGAGAGACCTGACAAATAGAAGTATGTATAGAATAATTATATTTATATATATATATGTATATATATATGTATATATATATATGTATATGTGTATATATATATATATATGTAAATTTGTGTCTAATGGTAGCCATATCTAGGATGGGGGAGAGGAGAAAGAAGAAAAGGAATTTACACAATAACTCCATTGTATATTTAAAAGGAATAGGAAGTTGTACATAATAGATTTACAGTTTCATGTGCAATCATTTGTTTATTTTATTCCATAAACTTTTTTAAATTTTAAAAATAAAATGTAAAAAATTACTGAGGTTTCAAGACAGGGTAAATGAGAGAATGGTGGTACTATTTTTAAAAATAGGGAAATCAGGATAAGGAGCAGAGTAGGGGAGAAAAGACATGGTTTTGGATTTAGACGCATTGACTTTTTGAAGCCCAAAGGGGCATCCAGGAGATGTTTTAGAAGATGTGGGTTTAGAGCTCAAGGGAGAGGTCAAGGTGAAGATAGAGATTTGTAGGGTCACCACAAAGAAGTTGATAAACTCATGGGAGAGATGAGATCACTTTTTTAAATATAAAGAAGGAGATCCAAGGATAGAACCTTTGGGATTTTCTACATTTTGGAAGAAAAAAGATGAACTAGTGGATGGTATAGAGAGGTAAGAGGAGAACCAGGAGAACATATTTATGTTTCCCCAAAGGAGAAATTCAAAGAATAGTTTTAAGAGACATATAATCTCTGTGTATCAGTTTCTTCATCTGTAAAATGGAGATGATAACAGCTCCAACTTTATAAGGTTGTTGCAAGGATTAAATGAATTAACATATAAAACACTTTATAAACCTTTAAAATGTATTGTCATCACCATCATCATTATCATCATTAATAAGGTAAGGTGAGGGGGGAAAGAGGAGGAATCAATGGTGAAAATGTAGTAAAAAGGTCAAGAAAAGTGAGGACTTAATGAATTTATCAGATCTAATGGTTAGAGACCTTGAGAGTGGTCAATGTGAAAGGAGATAAGAGCTTGCAAAGTGAATGGGAAATAATGAAGTAGATCCAGGAAAGGCTTCATGAAAAAAAATTATACTAGAGCTTTGTCATGAAGGAAAAGAGGAATTCTGTGAGGCAGAGATGAGAAGGGACTGGATCCTGGGTAGAGAAGTCAAAAACTTCAAAGGCACAGAGATGGGAAACAGAGTGCTCTGTGTGAGGAACAGAGACAAAAAGAGTATGGCTGAATCACAGTACAATGTACAGTAAGGCTGGAAAGATAAGTTGAGGTTCACTTGTGAAGAGCTTTAAAAGCTAAATTACCTGAATCAGTTATGTTATATAAATGTGATGGAATGTTATTGTGCCATAAGTAATAATGAAAGGGATGATTTAAAAAAAAACCTGGGAAGATTTGTCTGAACAGATAAAAAGTAAAATGAGAAGAAAAAATAATACAATTGTAATGATATCATAAAGACAAACAACTTTGAAAAACTTAAGAACTCTGATAGACAGTTCTAAAGAATCCATGATAAAACACCTCCAGACAGAGAGTTGATCGACTCAGAAAGCAGACTGAAGCATTTTTTCTTTTCTTACTTTCTTTTTATTTTTTAGATCATTGCTAATTTGGGGATTTATTTTGCATAACTATACATATTTGTAATGAGTTTTGTTTTTCTTGCCTTCTAAAAGAATGAGGAAAGGGGAGGGAGAGAATTCAGAACTGAAAATAAAATTTAAATTAAAGAAAAAAGGTGTAGAAGGACTTTATATTTTATCCTAGAAGTAATAGGGAACCACTGAAGTTTAAGAAAAATCACTTGGACAGCTGTGTTGAGGACAGTCTGGAGTGGGGAGAGACTTGAGACAGGGAAATTAAGTGGGAGATTCTTGTAGGAGATAATAAGGGTCTCAGCTAAAGTGAACTAAACTCATTTTCTACATAGCTGTCAACATAATCTTTCTAATATATGGAACTGACCTTGCTCAAAAAGCTCCGGGGGTTTCCTTTTACCTCTAGGATAAAGCATAAACTCCTAGACTTAGCATTTAAAACCCACAGTATAATTCCAACTTACTTTTCCAAAACTAGTTGACATTGCAACACTGCACAAACTCTGAATTGCAGTATTTGCTTTTCCCCATATATAATGGGATATCTCCTGGCTCTTGTGATTTTGATTAGGTTTGCTCTTATATAATGTTCTTTCTCCACATCTCAACCTCTTCAAATCTCTAGCTTCCCATGAGGCTTAGTTGAAGTGACATCTCCTACATGAGTCCTTTTCTGATCTCCTCAATAGAGTTTTCCACAATGAAAGTTACTTCTTTTTTCACTACTTTGCAATTGCTTTTGGGGGAAAAAATTCAGGGTCATTAAAATAATTATACAAGGGCAGCTAGGTGGTACAGTGAATAGAGCTCCAGCCTTGGAGTCAGGAGGAGCTGAGATCAAATGGGCTTCTGACATTTGACATTTACTAGCTGTGTGACCCTGGCCAAGTCACTTAACCCTGACTGCCTCACCAAAAAGCAAAAAAAAAAAAAGAATTATACCCTTTTACAGTGGATACAGTGCTGGGCCTGGAATCAGGAAGACCGGAGTTCAAATCTGGCCTCAGACATTTTCTGGATGAGTGACCCTGGAAAAGTCATTTAACCTCTATCTGCGTCAAAGTTCTCAACTGTAAAATGGGGATAATAATAGCACCTACCTCCCAGGGTTGTTGTGAGTATCAAATGAGATATTATTTGTAAAGAACCTAGAACACAATAGATATTTAATAATTTTTCCTTTCCTTTCTTCTGTCCTTCCTCTTTGCTTCCTTTTCAAAGGCAATTTAATCCCCTCCTCTATTCTAGCTTAATTCTGGGTTCAATTGGCTGTATACTTGAAATACCTATGCAAAATACTGATGGTTGAACTCTGTTGGTTTTCTATCCAACTGCCATCATAGTCTGAGCAATAGACTTTCCTAATTCTTTTGGTTTTTCTATTGTGGATAGTTAAGCCAATCTCTTTTGAGTGACTATGCATGTTATTTAGCAGACTCTGCAATGTCTCAGGGCTTGATGAAATCATCACAATATCATCCATAAGCAGGAACAAGTGGAAGATCTCACCGTCATTACTACTATGGCTACTGCTATTGCTACAGCTGCTGCTACAACTACTATTATTACTGCTGCTATTGCTGCTGCTGTTGCTGATAATACTACTACTACTACTACTAATAATAATGATGATGATGATAATGAAGATAGCTGGTATTTATTTGGTGCTTTAAGGTTTGCAAAGAACTTTATAAATATCTCATGTTATCCTCCTGACAACCCCAGGAGGTACATGCCATCATTATATCCATTTTACAATTGAGAAAACTGGGGTAGATAGTACTTAAGTGACTCACTCAGGCTGTCAGAGCTAGGAAGTGTCTGAGGCTGAATTTGAACTCAAGACTCCAGATCCAGCCTTCTATCCATTGCACCAGCTAGATGCCTGTAATCTTTCAGTGTCAATAATCTTCCTGCAATATATGGCTGCAACTGATGAAACCCCACAGTGTCCAGAGACCTGAAATTGAAGTTTATTCAAAGGGGGTTTTAAAGTACATGGTGGGCATAAGCAGACTGCAATACATTATTAACCAGAAGTTATGAAAGATATGAAAAAATATTCTAAATCACTATTGATTAGAGAAATACAAATTAAAACAACTCTGAGGTACCACCTCACACCTATCAAATTGGCTAATATGACAAAAAAGGGAAAATGATAAATGTTGGAGGGGATGTGGGAAAACTAGGACAGTAATACACTATTGGTAGAGTTGTGAATCGATCCAACCACTCTGGAAAGCAATTTGAAACTATGCCAAAGGGCTATAAAACTACATACCCTTTGATCCAGCAATATGATACCACTGCTAGGTCTATATCCTAAAGAGATTAAAAAAAAGGGAGGGAGACCTATTTGTACAAAAATATTTATAGCAGCTCTTTTCATGGTGGCTAAGAATTAGAAATTGAGGGAATGGCTGAACAAGTTGTGCTGTATGATTGTGAGGGAATATTATCATGCTATAAGAAATGACAAGCAGGATGATTTCAGAAAAACCTGGAAAGACTTACATGAACTGATGCAAAGTGAAGTGAGCAGAAGCAGGAGTACATCATACACAGTAACAGCAACATTGTGCGATGATCAGCTTTGATGGACTTAACTCTTCTCAGCAATAGAATGATCCAAGACAGCCCTGAAGGACTCAAGATTAAGCATGCTATCCACCTCCAGAGAAAGAACTGATATTGTTTGAATATAGACTGAAGCATACTATTTTAACTTTCTTTCTTTCATTTATTCTTTCTTTCTTTTTTGTTCAAGCCTCCTTGTATAAAATGATCAATAAGGAAATATTTTACATGATTGCACATGTATAACCTACATCAGATTGCTTACCGTCTCAGGGAAGAGGGAGGGAAAGGAGAAAGGGAGAGAGAAAATTTGCTCAAAACTTCAAAAAATGTTAAAAATTGTTTTAACATGTAATTGAGGGAAACTAAAATATTATTTTTTAAAAAGAAGTTATGAAATGGCAGAATGGATGTCATCAAATAAATACATGATTGAAAAAAAGAACATGGGCTGGTTAAGTGACAAGGGTAAGGGATAATGTGCATACCACCTTCAAACTCTATTGGTAACCTTTCAATGTTAAGGATACTAAAGAAAACCCCTAGCATATGGCCCAGACCTCTTGGTACAAATTTATGGGAGGAGATAAATAAGAGTCACACAGCATAGGCTATTATGGAAGGGCTACAATCTGCATTGCTAGAAAGAATACCTAGATTATTATTATATGATAAATCCTTTGAAGTATATTTTATACTTGCTAATCTGTGTATATGATGTGTCCCTCAAATAGAATGTAAGCTTCTTGTAGCTAGGAAGTAGTTCATTTTTTTCTGTATATTCTCAGTGCCCAGAATAGTGCCTTACATAAAGCAGGTGCTTAATAAATTGAAATGAATTAATAACAAATAACAATCCAAATGGATTATGGGAGCCTATTCATAAAGACCCGTAAATAAAATGCTGGATAGTAACAGTGTGTTTTCTACTATAAAGTGGGATTTTAAATCTTGTTTCTTGTGCAAAGCTGAAACTCCTGTATCTTTGTTAATTAGATATTGGTTTGTATTTCATTAGCATTGTGTTCTCAATCTGCTAGATAGGTTTAATTTGGTCATTCAGAATTGGAAGGTATTTGACTTCCAAATTAATTATCCTTCTCATTCTCATATGTAAGCCTGGATGGCAAATATGTGATTAATGAATTACCTGATTTCATTCACTTTTTGCAGGTATACTGTAGGAGGCAGAAACAAAAACCTTTAGAATTCATAGGCTTGCTTTTTCATTTCTAGAGCTCACACTCAAAGTCCATATGAAAATTTTCAGACTGTCAAGTAAAAGTCAAGACTCACAGCTCTCCTCCCTCAACAGGATCTGGTCTTCTTTACTTCCTGTCATTCTAGGCAAGAAGGAATTTGGAAACAGTAAATACTATATTCAAATATTCCAGTGCATCTGCTATCTCATCAATACAGCTATTTACCCCCAATGACAACAATGCCTGTTCATCCTACAAAATTCTTGTCATGTCCTCACCATAAGTATTGGTGAGCTTCCTCACAGTCTCTTGATAGCCCAAAGATACCAATGGAGCACAGAGACAACTCATCAGTTATTTGTCCCTAGCTCTAACCACCACACCAGCTCATCTACTGCTTTCCTTCTACATTTCTTTCATTATATTCTTTATACTGCTTCTCCAAATAGTAAAGAACCTTTATATTTGTTCATTTGTTTTCTTTCAAGATGTAAAAATCTCTGGGAGTTTCCTCCTATCCTTAGCAAGGTGATGAAATGGTAATACCAGATAGATGATAGATAGATAGATAGATAGATAGATAGATAGATAGTAGCATTTATTAAGTGCTTTCTATGTGTTCAGCACTGGGCTAAGAACTGGGAATACAAATACAAGCAAGACAGTTGAAGCCTTCAAATAATTTTCATTCTAGTGGGAAATGTTTTGAGACATAGCCAACATGTTGATTTATTTTATCCTATTGTCATTCTTTGTTGCAAAGGGGAGGTGTCAGTGGGGGGAGGGAGGTCACTGGGAAGTGCCCACAATTTTTTAAAAAGTCATCAACAAAAATTTTTTAATTAAAAAAAGTTCTGGAGGGGCAGAGAGAATGGTGTTTGTCATTATAAATTTTCTGAAAAACAAGTTTCAGGGAAACGTGGAATACTTACCATTCTAAATGAGCTCTCAGAAAACTTTTTTTAAAAGGTTCCCTTCCCCCTGACTATTCAACCATCATGATCAAATTGAGAAAATAATATGAATTTCCTGTGTGTCATGTTGTTCTTACCCCTTGATAGTAACTATTATGAAGCAGCCTTCATTTTTACTGGGACCTGTAAAGCCTGATAGGTATTATCAAGGAGAACAACAATTGAGACACTCCATCAAAGACTGTCACATTTCAACAGAATCCTGGCAATAGCAACAGAAGCAGCAAATAGCCCAAGTGTCCCCGACCGCAAGATGTATTGGAGAGATAAAACTCCCTTCCTTCATTGTAAAACAAGCCCTTTAAGAGATGAGGGGTGGCAGGGAAATTCTGCACCAGTGAGATGGCAGCAGCTAAGCATCCACACTGGGGAGTAATTCAAAACGTCTGTCACATCCCAGATCCTCTGAGATAGACCAGCTGTGATGTGTCATTTGACTTTGCCTTCTGAGCCAAGTCATCCTTCTCATTAGGCTTCTTAAACACCACCTGTCCATGCCAGGAAATTTTTCTGCAATACCAGGAAATGTTTCAATATTCCCTTAAGATGGATGTGATGAAAAGTTATCACATGGCAGAAATTTATGCTGTCTCCTGAACATACTATTGGCCCCCTATACATTTAAATTGTCCCTCCCTACCAAAGTAGAGAGGCAGAATGGTGCTGTGGATAGAGGGCTGGCCATGGAATTGGAAAGACCTGGTTTCAGGCTCAGATTCTGACGCATAGTTGGTTATATCATGAACAAATTCCTTAAGTTCTCAGTGCCTGCCCCACCTCCTTCCCCATCCCCATCCCTGCCCAGGCTACTCTCTAAGCCTATAATGTTACAGGTGAGTTACAGATTGGTGCAAGGAGTTTGCAAGTCAGAATTACCCACATGGAAAAAAACACAAATTAAGAGCCCTCCATTCTCATTTCTACCCTCTTTCCAATCAATGCCCCTGGTTAAAATAATAATAATAAAGCACTTTATACTGATAGTTATGGCTCCAGAATAGTGTTCTCTCCCTCTCCCAGAACACCCATATTGGTGGCATTATTCATCTTGTTTGAGTAAATATTAACCCAATTCAGTTATGAGTGTAAGCCTTTTAACCCATTGATTCTAATCTTGGCAACTGAATGGGTCCTTCAGTATTTCTCATCTATCAATTCCCACTGTCAGGCTTTCAAATGCTATGCACTGCTTTCCATTATGGATATAGTCACAGCTGTGAAATTACCTCTGTCATCTCTGCCACAACAAGTTTATACATGGTTTCTCCTGAAGATGACCAGGGTATTTCAATCAATACAGAACATAGCAGCCTGAGAAAGGTGATAGGTTGCAGGAAGTGTGATAAACCAGCAGTTCATTGTTGTCACCTTCAGGATGAGAGTCTAAGGTACATGTCAGGGATCCACTCACTGCCTGTAACCCACTTCCACTCGGAGATGCACATCTTCCTACAGCTGTAGGATAGTAGCCATTTTGTGGATAGACCAAGAAATTACAGATTAGGAAAAATATGGTAAAAATTGAGAGGAAAATGATAAGCTGTAGACTCAGAAGGCTAGGGGAGAGTAACTAGGATTGCGAAGGGCCTCAAGTCATTGCCAAATGAAATTGGTTTGAAGAAAATTCTTTTTTTTTCCCAAATGATTTGAGAACGATCTGATATATAGCCTGGAGAAAAGCAGACATACAAGTGGTGAGGGGGGACAGTCAGTGTGGAGGTGTGCATGAAGAAGCAGGGCACACTACAGAATATCTGGGCTCAAGTTTTTGGAGTACTATAGAAGAGGGATTAGTCTTGGGCTGTGATTCCAGACTGCAAAACTAGAAAAAAATTACTAAAAATTACAGTAAGCCAAATTGAGGCTTGATGTGTGAGGGGAAATTTCCTAAAAAATAAAGCTATTTCACAGTGGAATGGGCTGCCTTGGAAAGTAATTGATTTCCCCTCACTTATGGTCTTCAAATAATAACTGAATGGCCACATCTCGGTTATTTTGTAGAAGGATATTTTTTTTAATTTAATGTCTTATTGATTCTTTAGTTTTTGCATCGCAGGCATTTCCTGATATGGCCCTGACTTCTTCCCCACCTCCTTTCCCCAGGAAACCTTCCCCCATGACAAAGAAGCATAAAAAACAATTAAGCATGACCAGCTAATACAATAATCATATCTGATATAAAACTTATCATTCTACACCTGTAGTCCTTCACTTTTTCAGTGAAAGGAAGGGAGGGAATTTCTACAGCTCTTCTCTGTAGCCAAAATTGGTCACCAAAATTGTCAACCATTCTGCCTCATTTTATTGTTCTTTTTATTTACTCCAATGTAGTCAGTGTGGATTATTTTCTTGGAACTGTTCGCTTCACCCTAAATCCGTTCATTCAAATCTTCCCATGCTTCTCTTATTTCTTAGAAGCAATAATATTTCATTTCATTTACATTCCACAATTTATTTAGCTATTTCTTAATTGATGCACACCTACTTTGTTTCTAGTTCTGTGCTACCACAAAAGGACTGTTTTTGAATATTTTTATATTTATAGGACTTTAATTTCAATCAATCAATAAACATTTGTTGAGTGCCTACTATGTGTCAGGCACTGTGCTAAGCACTAGACTTTGACCTCCTTGGTTTAGATGCCTACCAGTGGGATCTATAGGTCTAAGAGTATGAAAAGTTTAGTGAGGTTTTTTTTTCTTTTCATAATTCAATATTGTTTTCGATAATGGTTGTCCCAAATGACAGCTCCATCTATCATATAGTGTGTTATCAGAAGGATTCTTACCAGGAACCAGTTATAATAGAAGGCCAGAGAGATGCCTTTTGACACTGAAATTCTATAAAACAAGGTATCAAATATTTCTATGCTCTATTTTTCCATGATCTATGACAAGATGAGAAATACAGAAGGTTCAACCACAACAAATCTTGAAATGGAGGCCTTGAACTGTTGTTGAAACTTTTGTTTTAAATACTCTGTGAGAGTGAAATTCAAATTATCAGACTAGAAAGTAATTCTAGGCTTCCCTATTATAAACAAGAAGGTGACATGAGCATGTTAATAAATATCATGAGCTATAGCTAATTGATGGACTGGTCAATCAGACAAACAAATCTCAGTTTCCACTACTGAGAAAACAGGTGTTGCTTCTACTCCTTGATGGAAATGCAAAGCCAAACAACAAAAACCTCCTTTAATTTCACAGTCTGTGATTCTTTCATAAAACTTTTAAAGATCAATTATGCTCTATCAATGTTAAATCCAAGCTGAACTAAGTGATTTATGCATAAATACTCTCACACAGAGAGCAATTGTTGATGGAGTCACTTATCTATATTAAATATGAGGACAAGAGATTGTTTTTGGAAACAATTTAAACTTATAGGCACTTGGCACACTTTTCAGTTCGTCACCCCTACCCATGTTTTATATTTTTAAATGCTCATTTTAAAATAACCAGAGGATTCAAGATTAAGATATTATAATTCATTCTACCTTTGCAGTCCCAGCTCAAACTATTTATTCTGTTCTGAGAATTCTGTGCTTCAGCCAAACTGGCTCCCCAAACATATCTTTGTTTTCCTCTGTGCTTTTCCTCAAATCAGTCCCCATGCCTGGAACACCCTTTCTCCTCCTCTTTCTCTAGCTCTTTTCTTGTCAAACTCCAGCCTGGATTTTAAAGTCCAATTCCAATGTCACCTCCTTCATTAATTCAATTCCATTCAACAAGTGTATATTCAGTTCTACTATGCATGAATGAATGGATAAATGAATAGATGAATGAATGGAAAAGTAGTTATTAGGCACCTACTGTATGTCAAGCACTATAGTAGCCACTAGCGATAGACAAAAATTAGACAGCTCCTGCTCACAAGGAACTTATTTTTTTTGGTCAGGATACTACATATTCACTAACATGTATAATACAAGAAAAATTGAGAAAAGTGAGAGAACTAACAGCTGGAGTGATGAGGGAAGATGTTATGGAGGAGGTGGCATTTGAATTATTCCTGGAATAAAAACATTCATTCCATTCCTCTCTTCTGAGAGGAAGGGTAAAGGAGGGAGTGCATTCCAGATATTGGAAGGTAGCCTATGTGAACCTAGGGAGGCAGAAGATAAATTGTTGCTTTTAGAAAATGATTAGTAGTCCAGTTGGCCGAGAATTTAGAAATTTTTTGGGGGGTGGGGCTAGGCAATGGGGTTAAGTGACTTGCCCAGGGTCACACAGCTAATAAGTGTTATGTGTCTGAGGCTGGATTTGAACTCAGGTCCTCCTGACCCTAGGGCCGGTGCTCTATCCACTGTGCCACCTAGCTGCCCCTAGAAATTTTCTTTCTTACATATGGCAAAGAAATAATGAATAAATCTGAGAAGTTGGAAGGAAGATTATGTCGAGCTTTAAATAATCGCTTTGCACTTTATCCTATCCGAAATGAAGAGCCACTGGGGTTTGGGAATAGGAAGGAGAGGGAAATGAGATAAACCTATATCATAGGAAGATTCTTTTGTCAGCTTTGTGGAGAATAGATTGGAAAGGAGAGTCACTGAAAGCAAGGATACCAATTAGGAAATCTTTAGACTAAATGAGATGTGTCACAGGTCTAAAAAAGGCTGGTTGCTGTGTAGATGGAAAGAAAAGGACAAAAGTGAGAGCTTTTAAGGAGGAAGCCTTGGCCTTTGATTCCCTACTAGGGGAGGGTATTGAGGGGAAAAGAAGAGGCAAGGATTTTGAACCTGAAAGATTGAGAGGGTCCTCAAAGAATAGGCAAGTTGAGTGGGAGGAAAATGAATTATATTTGGGGACATGTTGAATTTGAAATTGCTTTGTAATACCTACAAAATAAATCCTACATAGAAAGCTGATAAAATATGACTGGAATTCAGGAAAGATAATAAGTATGGATACATGGATCAGAGAGTCTTCTCCGTCAAGATGATACTTGAACCCAAAGACACCAGTGTGATCTCCTTGCTCCCTCAGTCAGTAATGATCTTTACCCTGCCCGGGATATCTCCTGTAACTTTGTTTATGACTCTCTAAGATATTTATGTTATCTTATGGTCAATTGTGTATCTGTCATATCTCTACATGTCGGCTTCATAAGGGCAAGGATATTTAAATTCATTCAATAACCATTTACTAAGAACAAACTACATACAAAACACTGTGCCAGGCACTAGGAAAGATAATAAAGATAATTAATGCATGCTTTCTGTCTTCAAGGACCATACAATCTTTGATGATGATGATGATGATGATGTCAATGATTAATTACATTTATATAAGCTATCATTTATATAGTGCTTATTTCTGTGCCAAGTACTTTACAGTTATTATTTTAATTGATCCTTATGACAACCCTAGGAAGTAGGTTCTTTTATTATCCCTATTTTATAGATTAGGAAACTGAGGAAAACAGAAGTTAACTGACTTGTCCAGGGGTCACACAGCTACTAAGGCTGGATTTGAACTCAGCTTTCCTGACTTCAGACTTAGTACTCTATCCACTGCGCCACCTAGCTGCCCCAATTTTGTAGCCTATAATGCTCTTAATGTAGAACAAAGATGGTACTTTCCAGGTTAATGACCTAGAGCTGGAAAGTACTTAAGAGACTATCTAGCTCAGACACTTCATTTTACACTTCAGGAAACAGAGGACCAGAGATGAAGTAACTTTCCCAAAGTCACACAGGTAGAAAGTAGCAGAGCTAAGATTTGAACCTGGGTTGCATGGTTCCAAATTCAGTGCTTTTTATACTATACCACTATAAGATCAGGATTTCCATGACACAACTTCTTTCCTCCCACCTAAAACATGGAGAGGCTTTACCTCTAAGAAGACAAAGCTTACCCTGAGGCCTCAGCTTTTTGTTGTTCAGTCATTCTTGACTTTCTGTGACCCCATTTGGGTCCCATTTCTGGCAAAGATACTGGAATGGTTTGCCATTTCCTTCTCATTTTATAGATGACAAAATGAGGCAAACAGGGTTAAGTGACACAATTACTAAGTGTCTGAGGCCAGACTTGAATTCAGGACTTCCTAACTCAGGACTTCTGGAGCTCCACGTAGATAATGAAGGTACCTGGTAACGTAGGGGCATAAAGCATCCTTGTCATGGGTAGTCTGCATCTCTCAGACTTGGTGGGTGTCTAAGACCATGTGAGCTGTTATACCCTAATGACTTACTGACCAGATTCATTTCCAGATAGAGATGAGGGTGGTCTACATCCAAAGAAGCTAAATGCCATTATGTCTTTGTTCAATATTCTTGCTATGTTAGGGCAGATTAAACCTCCTTTGTTAAATGTTCAATGACTTATGGACACCTCATTTTGTTGCAACATCAAATCTGAACTAAGAGGATGTTCGCATTAGAGCTGCCTTCAACATCCACACTGTCTTAATCTAGTATTCTGATGTACCTTCAAATTTCAAATGATTTATAGATGTCTCACTTTTTTAAAGAAATTTCTATTTATGCTGCTAAATCTAGTTTTCTGTAATCAACCACTTGGAAACTATCTGCTTTATAAGTCATCTGTGGAAAATTTCAAGTTATAAACTAGTTCCCCAGTCCCTATCTGGAGATTCTGTAGCATAGTGGAAAGTGTGATAAACTTGGAGCACTGAATTTGTAATCACAAGATCAGAATTCAAATCCTGGCTTTGCTACTTAACTCCTTATGTGATCTTTGACAAGTCACTCCATATCCCTGACACTAAGTTTCCTCATCCATAAATTAGGAAAATAAATTTGCTTCTTTAAAAGATGTAGTATCACATAGCATAATGTAGGAACAGAAATCAAACACAATCTAATGTACTTGAAAAAAACCCTGAATTTGTGATTAGAAGACCTGGACTACTTCATATCTGAGGTCACTATGTACTATCTATATGACCTTCGGCAAGTTGCTCAACATCTGCAAGTCTCATTTTTATCACTTGGCAAATAGAAATAGTAATAGTTGTGATACCTATCTTACAGGGTTATTATGAAGAAAGTAATTTGTAAAGTGGGAATGTGCATGTGTGTGTGTGTGTGTGTGTGTGTGTGTGTGTGTGTGTGTGTGTGTGAACTAACTTCTTTATGAACTTTCTCCACTGGCTTGCATTATTTAAGCCTAGGGCCCACCTCAGAATGTCATTCATGCTAGCAGAGTGGAACAGACTTGTGGATATTTCACAGCAATAGATATGCTTCAAGTGATTGATGGTTATTGACTCTGGAATATAGTTTTACACATACTCTTAGACAACTGAGTGTGTAAATGTAGTGCCTCATTCTTCCAGGTTCCCAAGCCATAAAGTGACTGTAGGGACAACAAATGGCTTTCAGGCCAAAATGATTAGCTATAATACTAATAATCATCTCAGTTTCTATTTGTATGGCATTTTATAGTTTATATAGAACTTTTAAAATATATCATCTTATTTGTCCCTACAACAACCCTGTAAAGTAGGTACTAGTATTTTATGAATGAGACTGTAAGGCTGAGAGCCGTGAACTGAGAATCCAGGGTCATATAGCTAACAAAGATCTGAGGTAGGATTTGAACTCGTCTTCCTGTTTCTAATGCTAGCCCTCTATCGACTCCATAGATAAAATTCAAATATAGGGAATAAGGATTGAACCTGTGATTTCATTGGCATAAGGAACTCTCTGGTGCTAAAACTCCTTATACCAATGTAGGTCAGCACTTCTGCAGTTTATACATAGTTTTTGAGTGATCTATTGCACTGAGTGGGTTAAAAGGCTTTTCCAAGGTCACACAGCCAGCAGATGTCAGAAGTGGGACTTGACACCAGGTTCTTCTGGCTTCAAGGCTGGCTTTCTATCCACTCTCCCACACCACCTCTCCAACATACCTCTCTCTCTTTCTCTCTTTCTCGCTCCCTCTCTCTCTTTTTCTGTCTCCATGTATATATATATATATATACACACATACATATATATGTATATATATATGAATAATTTCTGAATGATGTTATATAAATATTTTACTTTATTTATAATACAATGTTTAAAGACCACTCCTTTTTGGTGCAATAGAAAGAGGGCCAGGTCTTGAGTAAAGAAGACCTAAGTGCAAATCGATGAGTATTTAACTGCTTACTCTATGACAGGCATTGTACTAAGCTCTCAGGATAAGAAGAAAGGCAAAAAACACTGTCCATGCTCTCAAGAACAGGCAAAGACCTGAACATGGAAGATATATACAGTGCAAATGGAAGGTAATCTCAAAGGAAATATTAGCACCTGAGGGAGAATGGAAAAAACTTTCTGCAAAAAGTAGGATTTGAGCTTGATGTTTAGGGAAGCCAGGCAAACCATGAGGCAGAGGTGAGGAGGAGCATTCCAGGCAGCAGGAATCCTGGGCTTTCAGGCTCTAGCATACTTCTCCAGGCTTACTATACTTTTAGTCTTCTTCACACATGCTACCTGCCAGCCAAAAAAAAAAAAAAGACCTTCTGTGGATAAATTTCAGAGCATCCATGAATTGGGTAGGGGGAAAAAACATATTTTCCCAATATAACTGATTTCCTTTTAAAATCCCATGTATTTTATTTTATGCATTTTAAAACATTATTCTAAGAAGGGATTTGTAGGCTTCATCAGACTTTCAAAGAGATCTATGATATACAAAAGCTTAAGAACTCTTGATACAGAGGCAAGAGCAAGGACCTCTGCTCCAATCCACTCCAAGTCACATAAACCTGTACCTCCTCTGTTCCAGCCTGAAACAAGGAAGTGTTTTCTCATTTGATTACTACTAGGAAGCCCTGTGAAGAACACCAGAGACCGACGAATCATCCAGTTATAACGGTTCAGAAACATATCTTCTACCCACCCAGAAAATGCATGCACACATTTAAAAATTCACCCCCTCCACATGAGATCCTAACCATTTTCTGAACTAGCATATGTAAGTATCTCCTTAACTATAACCATTGTAGACCCTCTTCTGGCATAAATCAATGAATAAGCATTTATTAAAGGCCACTATAAGGTAGGCACAAGACAAAAATAAAAGTCCCTGCCTTCAAGGATCCTATATTCTAGGAAATGGTATATACATAGGATATGCCATTGGTAATCAAATGAGAGAGGGGAGGGGAAGAGGAAGAGGAAGTAAGAGGGGAGGAGGGGGGAGAGGAGAGGGAAGTAGAAGAGAAGAGAGGAAGGGGAAGCAGAGAGGCAGAGAAGAGGGGAAGAGAAGAGTAGGGAAAAAAGGGAAGGGGAGGGTAGGCGTTTGGAGTGGACTGAGGGGGTAGGATGGGGCAAGGGCTAGTTTAGGCAAGGCAGAATTTATTAAGCACTTACTATGTTCCAGGCACTATGCTAAGCACTAGGGATATAAATAGAAAGTAAAATGGTTCTCTGCTTTCAGGGAGATTATATTCCAATAGGTAAAAACAGCACATAAAGGAGCCCTGGAAAGGGGGAAAGAGGGCAGGTGTATGTTGGCATGATCTAGAGATGACCAGGAAGTGGCACAGAGTCCTGATTCCAGGTAAGATTAGGGGACAATCCAACTATCAGAACCCAGTATCCCAGGGACAGAATCCAGTGTTCCACTGAGGACAACAACAGGATGATGGTTGTTAAATGACAGGTGGCACAGTATTTATAAGAGGATCTGTACTGCAGTTAGGGATCAGAAAAGATGACATAATATGATCATAAATTTATAGTTTGAGGAGATCTTAAAGATTATCTAGTCAATAAATATTTATTAAGCACCTACTATGAGCCAGGCACTGGGCTAAGGGCTGGGGATACAAAAGAAAGAGGCAGTTGCTATTCTCAATGAACTCATAGTCTAATGGGAGAGACAATATACAGACAACGATATACAAATGTGATGTCTACAGAGCAAATTAAGATTAATCAGCAGAGGGAAGGCATTTAGCATTAAGGGAGATTGGGAAAGGTTCCCTGTAGAAAGTGGGATTTTTAGCTGGGGTTTGAAAGAAGCCAGGGAAGCCATGCAACAGAGATGAGGAAGAAGAGCATTTCAGGAATTGAGGAAACAGCCAATGAAAAAGCCAGAGTTGAGACATGGAGATAATGAGAAGGCCAGATCAAAGAGTAGGGCAGGGAAAGGGGGAGAAGGGTGTAAAGTAAAAGAAGACTGGGGAGAGAGGGGAAGAAGGAAGGATAGTAAGAGCTTTGAAGACCAGAGGATTTTCTATTTCATCTTAGAAACAATGTTGTTGTTCAGTTGTTCAGTCATGTATGACTCTTCCTGAGGCAATAGGGAGCCTAAACACTACAGTGTACTGAATGGGGGGAAGTCAGGGGGGTATAGAAGTGACAGAGTCAGATTAATGCTTTATAAAGATCACTTTGACAGCTGAATGGAGGGTGGGCTTGTGTGGGGAGACGCTTGTGCTAGGAAGACCAACTAGTAGGCTGTTTCAATAGTTTGGGTTTGGGGTGATGAAGTCCTGCACCAGGGGAGTGACAGTGTTAAAGAAGAGAACAGGGTATATGTAAAAAATGCTATGAAGGTAAAAATCAATAGGCTTTGACAATAGTTGGCATAAGAGAGGATATAGGAGTAGTGAGAGAGAGTAAGGAGTTGATGGTGACAGCTAGGTTGTGAGCCTGAGGGACTGGGAGGAGTGGTACTCTAGACAGTAATAGGAAAGTTTGAAAGAGAGAAGAACTTGGGCAGTTTGTGGGGGGGAAGGCGGGGGAAGGGGAGACAATGAATTCAGTTTTGGACATGTTAAGTTTAAGATGTCTATGGGACATTCAGTTTGAGATGTCTAATACTCAGCTAGAGATGAAAGACTAGAGGTCAGCAAAGAGCTTAGGGCTAAATAAAAAGATTTAAGAATCATTAGCAGAGAGATCATAATTGAATACATGAAGTCTGAGGGGATCATCGAGTGAAACAGTATAGAGGAGAAGGGAGCCCAGGACAGAACCTTGGAAATATCCAAAATTAGCAGGTTTGACTTGGATGAAGGTCCAGCAAAGGAGACTGAGAAGAGGCAGTCAGAAAGGTAGGAGGAGAACCAGGAGAGTAGAGTCATACAGAGTGAGGAGAGTATCAAGGATAAGAGGGTGATCAGGAGTGGGTAGGATCGAGAAAAGCCTATTAGTCTGACAAATAAGAAATCATTAGTATCTTTGGAGAGAGTTCTTTTTGTTAAATGACAAGGTCAGAAGCTAGACCTTGGAGAAATAAGAAGAGAGTGAAAAGAAAGGAAGTGGAGGTACCTATTAAAGACATCCTTCTTGAGGAGCTTAAACACAAAGAGCAGGAGAGATGTGGAATGATAGCTGGAAGAGGTCATCTTGTCCATTTCTCCATCTCTAAGTATGAGCTATCTAAACCATCGAGGAAACATGAATCCATCCCGTGGAAGAGGTCTTCAGGGAATACATTTCATGCCCTCTCTGTGTTTATGTGGCTTCTTCCTTTTGCTCTAAAATTCAGAGAGCAAAGGAATGAAACTCTAAGAAATCTAAAATATACATAGGAAACAAATCAACAAGCATTTATTAAGCACCGACTGAATGCATTTAAAGCATAGTGAGAAAGAAGAAATGAATGTACACAGTGAGAGAGAAGAAATGAAATGAATGTACACAGTCATGAAACGGAAAGGGAAGAGGACACAATGCAAGAAGTTTAAAAATAAAGGAGAGAAGTATCCAAAGAAAACAATGATCTGGAACCATTTGATTTATTTTTTCTTACTGCTACAAATCATACTCAGCCCTCCCCCTCCCAACAGGTACAGTTCTAACTATGAATTGATTCAGAAAGTAAATAGTAATTAATAAATGAGTTAAGACAGCAATTACTTAGGCAAAATAAATTGAAGACAATTAAAACCCCTGTTTTTGCTGTTAAGACTCCCTTTACTGATACATTTTCCTGCCCTCTTCCAATGCATACAGCATGCCTTGTTAGAAAGCCAGTAATTCACTCAGCTGTCATTATGGTTTTGCAATCCATACCTGAAAAAAAAAAATCTGTCCCTGAAATGATTTTGTCTTTTACTCTTCTGTTAGAGGAAGGCCTAAGTGTATTTATTTTCTGTGTATCTAACCAGGCTAAGATAAGCTCTCCACGAAAATAGCCAATCCTTATAGAAAGAGTATTAAATCCGAGAAAAATCTAGTGGGGGGGATGAATAACCCCATGCCACCCACCAGAGCAGAAGCATTCTCAATCCTTGTTGTCCCCCTGGCCCTCCTGTCATCCTGTGCTGTAAATGAATTGAAGTATATCTTCAAAGTTCTCCTGCAGAGACAATCAGATTACAAGGATGGTTCTAGGGGAGCACTCAGCAGCTGCAATAAGCTTACTAGTACATCTCCTATCATCCACAACTTATAGGAAAAGCAAAGCAACAACACAGAGTAACTATACTCAATAAAGCTATGATGGAAAAAGGTCATAGTAGATTACATCACCACTCTATTAACAAATGTTTGAATGGTCAGAGAAACCAATAAGCTCTCTTAACCAATATTCTAAAAAGTGAAAGAGTAGATTAGTTATATTATACAGTGCTTTCTCTAACGATTTAACATTTAGAATTTTTTGGGGGGAGAGGGGGTTAAGGAGAGAAATGCATTTTGTTTTAACTAAACCTATCAATCCTGAAGTATTTATTAAGCATCTATTGTGTGTCAGCAACTATGTTAGGCATAGGGCATAAAAATCAATCCATGAGCTTTTATTAAGTAACTACTATGTGCCACACAGTAGGAATATAAGGACAAAAAAAATAAGGAAACAGTCCTTGTCCTCAAGAACACTGGAGGAGATAACAAGTGTGTGTGTATGTATATGTATGTATGTGTGTGTGTGTGTGTGTGTGTGTGTGTATATATACATATATATATATGTGTGTATGCATATATACACATATTCATATAGATATAGATATAGATAGATATAGATATGGATATGGATATGGATATGGATATGGATATGGATATGGATATGGATATGGATATGGATATAGATATAGATATAGATATAGATATAGATATAGATATAGATATAGATATAGATATAGATATAGATATAGATATAGATACAGATATAGATATAGATAGATATAGATATATACACACATGTATGTGTGTGTGTATTGTGGCAGGTGCAGGCAGGTCTCTCAGCCTCTCACTGCCTCCAGACAACTTTCCAAAAATACAAGTTATGGTACAGTTGTTGTTCTATATTGGTAGAGGGGAATTTCCTCCCTAGGTTCCCTATATAATTGAAATCATGCCTATGAATCACCATCCCACTCCTCCAAAAAAAATATTTTAAGAGGTCAGTTTATAAGTACTTTAGTACAGCACCAATCCAATGCAATTATGCTGGATATATAATCTTGTAATATATTCTGTTTCCTCTTTTTGTTGTGAAAGCACAAGACCATTTGGACTATCCCAGTTTTCTAGCTGTATCTTTGTTAGCACGTTATTTAAAGAAGGAAAAGCCCAGAGTTATGAAGATAATATATCCTGTTTTTATTGTGTGTTGTTTTATCCTGTGGCTACAAGAAACAATTAAGCCATGTCTGCATTCAGTACCCAAACAAGGCCTGGCATTTTTAGAATACAGTTTGGCATTGCCTGAATAAAATCAGTTATGTTCTGATCCAGTCCATATCCTAAAGCTGAAATACTCAGCTGGACAGGGTGAGGGCTAAGGAAGCATACAAGTGAAGCCTTAGACAGCAAGCAAGTATGAATGAAATCAGGGTTCTTATAGCAAAGACTGGGGTGGGGGTGGGGGAGGAGGAGAGACAGAGAGACAGAAACAGAGAAAGAGAGACAGAAACACATATCCTGGTATTAACTTACACAGGATAGAGCTAAAATATAAATTTATTTGTTTCAGTTCTACTAGTATAAGCTCTCAAGGACAGGGACTTCAATAATAATAATAATACTAGAATTTATACATCACTCTAACATTTGTGAAACTCTTTATAAAAACTCTTTATCTCATATCATCTTCACAATAATCATGGGAAGTAGGTGCTATTATTATCCCCAATTTAAAGAGAAGGAAGCTGGACATATAGAGGTTAAATGATTTGCCCAAGATCATACATGTAGTAAGTGTCTGAAGCCACATGTGAACTTCTGTCTTCCTGACTCAAGGTCCAGTGCTCTACACATAGTGCCAAAATCTATTTGTCTATATATTAACTTCACCTTTACCCTTAAGGCACCTAGCAAAGTACCATTCCTATAGTAAAAACTTAGTAAATATGTATTGAATTAAATTGAATTCTAGAGAATTTTGCTTTCAGAACAATTTTAGGATAAACATATTTCTAACCTGAATAACTCTTTTCATGTATACATTCATGTATGTAACTTTTACAAACTCTTCTTAATCATCACAACAATCACAGTGGAAGACTGATTTTATTCCATCTGGCAAGTAAAATAAGGAAAGTCTAGAGAGTAAAGTGACTTGCCAAGTCTAAAATGGTGGCACTTATTATGCATATTGGCCATTTGGTCTCTCACTACTTTGTCATCTTTCCTTCTGGGAAGATCATTCCTTGAGTGGACTTAGGTCTGGTCAACTTTGCTGGAAGCTACCTCTTCCTCTTCCTTCTCCTTTTTATCTTTCTCTTGTTCTGAGTAAAAGAAGTGTTTCTCCTGTCCCTGGAGCCCTCCAGAAAGTAGAAGACAGAATGGCCTAGATCAGGGGTTGGCAAACTATAGCCAGCAGACCAAATCTGGCTAGTCACCTATTTTTGTATGGCCCATGAGCTAAGAATAGTTTTTACATTCTTAAAGTTCCATTGGAACTTTTTAGTTCTATTTTAACTTTTCTATCTGGCTTTTCTATATAGCTAATAGTTCTATTCTATCTTTTAACTTTAATATTTAATAACACTCATTTACTTACATATGACTGCATTTGTGCTGGAGTTGAAAACTCACTACAGACTCCTATGTGATGCTCTCATTGCTTTGTACTACTGCTCAGCACACTACAGATCACAGTGACACAGTTATAATCTGACAGCATTTCAAGTGCCCCATACAAGCATGCCACCACATTCTATTTTATTTATTACCAGTGCATACCTATTATATCAAAATGAGAAAAGAGGGGGAAACTTACATTTTTTTAGTTTAGAGATGAGATCAAAAAAATTTTTTTTTCTGAACAAAAATTACCCTCAACCACAGCTACTGAAAATTGAATGGCTTTGGATACTAGCTTTTGATGAAAACTTGATAATGTTTCTTAATGAATTCAACCTAATATCATAAGTCAAAAGAGTACTTATATGTGAAAGCTAAACTATGGTAAGTCAATTTAAAAACAACTAATGTTAGAATCACAAAAAATATCAAGCTGCATTATGCACTTTCAGAGTTCTAAAAAATCAAAACAAAAAACAATATCTCCATTCCCACACAAATTTGCAGCAGATGTGTTTTCTGAGCTCAAACTACAGTTTCCAGCAGTGTTTTTTGGAATTCAATGCAAGTGCAAAAGAAATTTCCATATTTCAAAACCCATTTCACTGGGCAATTGAGAAAGGAGAGAATATCCAGAAGAGTATGGTCTATCAAAGAATTTTTAAAATGAGAAAAAATATATATTCAATTTGGCAATTAAGAAATCATTGGTAACACTGAGGAAGGAAATTTTGATTGAGAAATCAAAGATAAGGAAGAATTTAAGAACCTGGGAGACTCAAAAGCTGGTGGTATTCTTCACTGGAATAGGGAAGTTTGGAGAAAAGGTGAGTTTAGGGAAGTAGAGGTAATGATACCAGAGATGCCCATTGCTGTCCATCTGCTCACCCTGTGTTACTCTTTCCCAGAGAAAAATTAAAAGGAGCTGAGGGGAAAAAACTCAGTAGCCACTGCCTTAAGCTTAATTGTTCTAATGAACAGGAGACATCACGGGGATGGAAGTTGAAGTACAGTGGAAAGTTGCCTGTGCAACTGTTGCAAAGATCCAGGTAGTAACAGCCCTGAGAAGCCCATATCTAGTCTACTCACAGAAGTCCATCTGTGAGAGGGGTGGAGTGGAGTGGGAAAGTATTAAAGGGATGCTGTGGTTATGTTGGAGACAAATCCATGGTTCACCATCACAGAGAGTTTTGGGTATCACTCATCTTCCCATCCTCTGATTTACTGATCATCTGATATTTGTGGCCTACTTTGGACACTGCTGCCTTAGTTCTCTTGAGATTTTGCCAATACCAATGGTGTAAAGTAAGCTATCTACCAATTACCCTTAGCACTTCTGACCAATTTATCCTCTTTTCTAATCCTATTTTTTCTACCATTTTATTTGCTGCTTCTGTGAAATTCTTACATGATAAGGTGGTTTAACCTATTTACACCCACTATCAATAAATCAATTAAGAAAGAAGCATTTATTAAGTGCTTACTTTGAGCCAAGCACTATGCTTGGTTCTAGGGATACAAATAAAGTGAAAAAAAAATCCTTGCCTCACCCACAATGAGTTGATGCCCTAAGGGAGATACAAATTTGAAGGTAATCTCAAAGGGGAGGATTCTGAAATCTGAGGGACCTAGAAAGGCCTCCTACAAAAAGTAGAATTTAATCTGAGTGTTGAAGGAAAGAAACTATGGATTCAGAAATGAAGAGGTACATAAAGAGCTAATACAAAGGCTCAGAAAAGTTTCATGTGCAAGGGACAGCAACCAGGTTGCCATTGCTGGATCTTAGAGTGTATGGAGGGGAGTAATATACAAAAAAGATTGTAAAGTTAGGGAGGGACCAGGTTGTGATGAGCTTTAAATGCAAAACAAAGGACTTTTTGTTTGATTCTGGTGGTAATAGAGAGCAACGAACCTCTCTATTGCCCTTTGGGGCTTTCTTAAATTTAATGCTTCTGAAATTTTATACTATGACTCATCACTCTATAATCATTGTTAACTTCATCAAATATTGTTGTTAAAAAGATGGGCCCTTATTCAAGGTTGGGGTCAGCACTGTAAAACTTTGTATGATTGTTCAGTTCTGGGCCCAGTTCATTGTGGCAACATATATCCACAAAGAATCCATTATTAAATAAGTATTTATTGACTACCTATTGGGTGGGTATGGCATGAGTAAGCCCTGACAAGAAGAAAGTAAACTTTTAACATAGTCTTTTATTGATGACAAACTTCTATGAGCTTACTCTACTTCAATGAAGCCCCCAAACATACATAATAATTCAGTCCATTTAGTTAATATTTTTTAACCCTTTAGCTTTGATAAAGGGAGGAAGGAGCTCACAAATTTGTCTTCATATTAGTGAGTGTAGAAACAGTGATACCTGTTTACCAATCCACTTAGTAAAAAGAATTACTATTATTTTCATTTATGTACTCTGTACACATTTCTTAAGAAAATATTTCTATAGTTATTGCTGTGTATGTATATATATATATATTGCTTTTTAGGCAATTGGGGTTAAGTGACTTGCCCAGGGTCACACAGCTAGGAAATGTCAAGTTTCTGAGGCCAGACTTGAACTCAGGTACTCCTGACTTCAGGGCCGGTGCTCTATCCACTGCACCACCTCACTGCCCCTATTGCTGTATATTTCTTAAGAAATATAGGTTAAGGGGGCAACTAGGTGGTGCGATGGATAGAGTTTCTGCCCTAGAGTCAGGAGGACCAGAGTTCAAATCTGACTTCAGAAACTTGACACTTACTAGCTGTGTGACCCTGGGCAAGTCATAACCCCATTGCCTAGCCAAAAAAAAAAAAAAGAAAAATAGCTTAAATATAAATATAAATTTTGTCCACTGAAACCTTACAAGATATCTTGGGGTTTATGGGCTAGATTTCCTTTTTAAAGACCATACCTTAATCCCAAATCACTCTGGCTCTCACTGATTGGCCACCAATAGGTCCCAGCCCAAACCTTACTTGGTTATTATTTGGGGCCTGACGGTTAGGATAAGTGTAGATAGCAATTGTTTCTGTTGCAGCCAGAAACACTGAGGGTCTTCTCTCCCAGACTGATTTTTTTTTTAACTAGGTAAAAGAGGCCCTTCATTCCTCATTTCTTACCTAGCCTTAATCACTGAATGGGCATTGCCTCAGTCAAAGTGAAACCTGGAAAAGACTTTAAATTAAAAGGGCAGGGCTATCTCCTGTCATCCTGATCGAAATCTTGCCATTGGACCCAGATGGCTCCCAAGGAGTGAGGCTGGTGACTCTGCACAGCCTTGCCTCACTTAAATGCTTCACTTGCAAGTCATGACATCACCTTCCTGATGTCATGGTCCTCCATGAGAACAAAGGACAAACAACAACTGATGAACCGATTCTATGTGTTATCCATAAACTATATAGTTGAACGACAGATATCCTTCACATGTTTGGGTTTTTTCAATGCAGATAAGCAGGAAGTGTTTTTTTAAAAATAATTATAGATCTCAGGAGGATGTACAATGTTCTATGACTTGAAACAATCAACACAATATCATCTGTAAATAGGGGCATCTGTAGAACCTAACCTGCTATTTAGAATCCCTATTGCATTTGGGCTCTGCATTGGACATACCCAGTGAGAATGGCAACTCCTTTCATCCAACACTTGTGTTCCTGTTTTGTGATGTTAATAAGCAAGTGTTACAAAGTAATTTTCACAGATGCTACTTTTAAAAGGTCTTATTCTCTTTGCAACTCTTGATATAGTGTCCATAAGAAGAAAGATTTTTTTTTAATTTCCCATTATTGTTGGTCTATCCTGGCCCACTTCTTTTCTTTAGGTGGTATAGCATATAGAGTGCTGGGTATGGAGCCAGGAAGACCTGAGCCCAAATCTAGCCTCAGAAACTTACTAGCTGTATAACCCTGGGCAAGTCACTCCCCTACCTCACAGGATTTTTGTGAGGGTCCAATGAAAAAATATTTGTGAAGCACTTAGCACAGTTCCTGTCACATAGTAGGTGCTATATAAATGCTTATTCCTCTCTTCTTTCTTCCCCCTACTTAAAAAAATAGTGCTCACCAGTCAGATGATTAAGGGGTTCTAATAAAAAAGGGAATTCCAAGAGACAGAGGTGAAAAAGAGCTTTCTAGGCATAGGTGAGGGTCTCTGCCAAACGATGGAGGCAGGAAAATGCATAGGAAATAGCACAAGAGCTAGTTTGACTGGAATGCAGGCTATGTTGAAGCCAGACTGTAAAGGGCTTTTAAAAATTTAATGTATTTTATTGACATATTTTGTTTTTACATTGCCTAGATTTCCCTTATATCTCTTATATTCTCTCTCCCAGAGAACTATTCTTTATAACAAATTTTTTCAAAGAAAAAAATTCAGTAAAACTAATCACACTTGGTGTTTTTTTTTTAAATCTGACATTATATGTAATATTTCATACCTATGGAACCCAATGTCTATATCTTACTCTTAACTCTTCTCTGGGACCAAGTTCTTTCTTTATAATCTGTCAAGAGCTTTAAATGTCAAACAGAAGAATTTGTATTTTATCCTAGAGGTCACAGGGTGAAAGCTTCTTGAGCAGGAAAGGGGAGTTAAAATTTAAGTTGCTTTGAGGATAAGCTTCAGATCTTAAACTTCTCCTTTACCCTTCTCAATGTCTATTCCAGGGAGATCCTGCACAGAGTGCTCAATAAATACTTGTTAATTGATGGTTAGCTAATGGTTGTCAATTCTTTGCTGTAGGGACACACATAGCTGTGTCCTTTAGGATCTATCAATCTCACAGGCTACAAAATGTGTGTCACTGTGGCTCATGCCTCTATGTTGTGCCTGTTGCTGTGGTCTCCTTGCTTTCTCTATGGCTGCTACATTGCTTTAAATTATATTTCGTCCTGTCCTTGAAGCATTTCTTCTGTCCATTTCACATAAAATTACCTTCCTTCAATTTGCCGCATAACAAGTGCTCTGGTGTCCTGTTGTCATCCATTCTCATTGCATTACTGGCCAAGCACAGCAGAACTGTGATAAGCTGGGCTTGGATGCCCATGGAGTGACTCTGTTCCCAACCTCTTTATTGAGGAGTGTTTGATGTGAAATAAAGCAAGCAAGTGTTATGATGAATTCTGTTCAGAAATCAAATAGAATGCTGCCTGTAAGGAGGTCCAGGCATCATAGGCAAATTACAGGTAGATTCTCCACTCTGCTTTGTGGCCTTCCAGTTGGTCTAAAGACAGATTTCTCTTCTATACTGTGTGTAGCCCGTCTACTGGAAAATTACCTCCTGGAACATTGCATAGTGGTAGAAATGCCTTCATATAGAAGAGTGAGTATGGGGCTGAGTGGACTAAGTAATGCCAATTCATCTCTGAATAACCCTTATTTTTTTCCATTCTTTTTAGTCACTTCGTGTCAGAGGAAAGGCTCAGGTCCTTTATGCTCAGCTGATAAGGTATCAGGGTACAACCTGTGGATAACATTTGTACAGATCCTTTCTCTTGCCTAGAACAGACTTCCTCCCCATTTCTCAGTGTTTAAATCCTTCTTTCTTTTCACTTAAGACCCAACTTAGAACTCAGGAATGCAGGGAGTTTCAGTGATTGAATAAGATCAGCCACATCTCTTGTGGCCTAGATAAAAAGCTACATTATGCCACTGTAAGTCAGTCAGCTCTAAGGAAAGAGTCCCCTATTTGTTTTTTCCTTTGAGCCTCTTGTAGAGTAGAGGAAGCAGAGAGAAGAGAATTTCTTTTTTCTGTCCCTCCATCATTAGCAATGGTTATCTTGTAATAAAAGCACATGGTCACATCCAGTGGAGAAAATCCAACTGCAGAGTTGAATAGGAGACAGCAAGAGGAAAAAGATCTTAGTGCCTGGAACCAGGGTCCTGCTTAAGAGATGACAGGCCTCAGAGCTGAGACCTTGAGAGAGCAGAACTAAGGAGGCTCTATGGGTATAGGGTCCTCTTCTTCCTAAAACTTGATAGCAGTACCGTAGGCCAGGATCTCAGTTCAGGGATAGTAGAGACCACGACCAACCATCAGGGTCACACAGCCCACCTAGTAGCAGACACAGGTGACCCAGCAGAGCATTCACCCAGAAAAGACACTGTACCCCAGGAGGAGAAGCAAGAGCACATCATAAAAGAGTCTTAGGGTGCCAGGGTGCAAGTTGCCATAGCCACATGTGTTCTCTTCCTTTTCACTTGTAAACTCTATGTATACATCCAGTCTTCCTAATGATATTATGCATGTATCTGTGGAAGACTGTCCCAGGTATATGTGGGAGATGTATTGCTAGTGTTCTTACTATGACTTTGTTTTGGGTGATAAAAAACAGACCCAGCTTAATTTTCACACTTCTCATAAAGCACAAACATAAAATAATACCAAGAGCAACAACAAAACCAACTATGATGATGATGATAATGATGATAGCAGCTAACATTTATATAGTGCTTACTATGTGCCAAGACACTGTGCTTAGCACTTTACAATTACTATCTCATGTGATCCTTACAACAACTCTGGGAGGTAGGGGCTATTATTATCCCCATTTTACAGATAAGTACTGAGGCAAACAGAGGCTAAGTGACTTGCTGAAGGCCATACAGTTAGTAAATGCAAATGGATTTTAACTCAGGTCTTCCTGACTCCAGACTCAGCATTCTATTCACTGCATAGAACCTCAGAGTCAAGAAGGGTCTTAGAGGCATATGGCCCAATCAAACAGGAGCTCAATGAGTAGTTATCCAGCTCCTACTTAAACACCTCTATTGAAAGGAAACATATCACCTCTCGAAGCAGCCCATTCAACTTGGGATAGAGCTGATTCTTGGCAGGTTTTTCTTTTCTTTGACCCTAAATCTTCTTTTCCCACAATTTTTTGCCAATTCTTGGAGATTTGCCCAAAGATCAAGCACAACAGATTTAATTCCTCTTCCACATAACAATCCTTCAAACACTTGAAGACATCAGTCATGTGTCCTAGTAAGTCTTCTCTTCTTCTAGATGAACATTCCCAGTTTCTTCAGCTGATCCTCATACAGCTTTAACTCAAGGTCCCGCGCCATCTTGGTTGCCCTGTACTGCATGTTCTTCAGATGAAGAAAAACTCAGCTTTCACATGATCTGTCCTGCACCTGTCTCTTATTCCTTTTCGTTTGACTTCTCTCTTTCCTATATTCTTGTCATAATCTAAATTGTGTTCTAGTTATTTGTATAAATGTCTTATACATCACCAAATGAAAATTGAATGGTGGTAGGTACTGTGTCATTTAAAAAAAAAATTCTTATCACCACACAGCTTAGGACAGGGCACTCAAGATAGTAGGTTTTTTAGGGATTTTATCAAATTAAAACTTCTACTACTATAATAATAGGTGACATTCATATGTACTTTGCATACATTATCTATTTTGTCCTCATAGCAACCCTAGGAGGTAAGTAGTATAACTAGTATTACTTAACTTACAAATTAAGATACTGAGTGTCAGAAAGAACAGTGCCTCGCCAGGGTCACGGAAGGAATCACTACCTCTGATCCAAATCTCCTGCTCTTTTCTATATTACTACATGCCAAATCCAGGGAGCAATCAGAAATCAGCACCAAGTTAGCAGGCTAATGTCAGAAATAGAAAGGTGAGGATCTGGCATGGCCCAAGTAAAAATGCCAAGCCAAAAACAGGAATGCCAAAAGCCAGATTTAGAGAGGGGAAGCACCATGGTTCAAGCTCACAGGCTGGAACAAGTTCAGGGAGAGAGGAATAAAACCAGCAATGGATGCTGGAAAGGGGGCACAGAAGCTAGGGGTAAAGGGATGCCTAAATTAAATAAATACCAAATTGTTACATCTAGTCCATTTGACCCAAGGAAGAAGGGTAAGCCATATTTGTTCAGCCCTGCCAGTTTCTCTACTGAGTCCTCACCTTTCTAATCAAAAAAGAGCAAGAAATTGAAGACCTTGGTTCCTCAGTGTTCTGGTCCCACATTTCATACTCTTACATGAAGCTTAGCAAAACAAAGAAATAACTACAATAGAATCCACTGAGTTGAATATGGGTCATATGACCTGAGCTGACACCTCTTGGGGCCCTGGCACACATTTGTGTATATTTTCATACTTTTGCCTTCATCATTTATTTATCCTGTCCTACCTGAATCTGTGCCTGGGGGCAGCAAATAAATATCAGATTGGCGCAACAAATACAGCCAAGATTTGTCCCCATTTTCCCCCCACCAGTGAATTCTGGGTCAAGTTCCCATGTAAGGATTCTTTCCACTATATCTTTCCACAATTTTGCTTACCTTTGGAAGGCAGAAAAAATTCTGACATCTCCCGTGGAATAAAATAGCTGTAGAAAACCTTGCTTTGAAAGGACCTCTGGGCCTGCTGCCTAGCTGCTCCAGGCAGCTAAAGATTTGAATTCTATTGAATTACAATCTAGTACAGCAGGAAGAGGGGAGGCAGAAAGCAGCAAGGGAGCTTGCTGCCTGGGAAGAAGCCCAGCTGCCAGGGCAGAGGCTTCTTTAGCAGCTGGAAACAGCGGCTCAACCTCCTTCAGCGAAGCTCTTAAAGAAATATTTTCATGCAATAGCTTAGATTTAGAAATGGCAGGGAGGCCCATAGTCATTTATACATTCCAAAACACCCCCAGAAGGCTTCACATGTCCAATGGACTACAGAGAAAGACAGATGGACCAAGTGAAGCCAAGAGAGAGGAAGAACAATAAGCCTTTATCACATCAAGGCAGTGTACCCCAGCAGAAAGGCTGCTAGATTTGGAATTAAACAGCCTAGGTCCAAACGTCCAATGGCTCACTTGCTGTCTATAAGTCAATCACTTAAGCTTTCTACATTTCACCTTACTCATGTGCAAAATGAGAGTGCCACACTATATGGCTTCCAAAATATCTTTTGCTTCTAATATTCTGTGATTCATTATTCAGGAGAAACAAATAAAAATTTAAGTATTCTCTTAGATGAATTAAGAGAAGGGTAGAGAAAGGGCGAGAGGGATATGGTGGTCCTAACACCACATAAGAGAATTTTTTTCTCTCTCTGATGTTGATTGTATTTCAGATAAATTGCACTTTCAAGAACTCAATTTGAGGAGCTGTTGTGACATAGTGGCTAGCCATTCTAGCCTTTAAGTCAGAAAGAAAGAAGGGGAGGAGGAAGAGAGAGAAGGAGGGGAAGAGGGAGGGGGGAGAGAGAGAAGAGAGAAGAGAATAGATGAAGAGGAAGCATTACATGTTGGGGAAGGAAAATTGGGCCTATTATTTCATTAGTTTAGAAAATTCCCTCTATCAATGAAGGTCAGCACCTGCTCTGCAACCTATCATCTGAGAGATGCCTCAGACACTGAGAAGTTAAGTGACTTGCCCAGGGTCACATAGCTAAGATGAATCACAAGTCATACTTGAAACCAGATCTTCCTGGCTCTAAACTTTTTTATGTATGTGTGTGTGTGTGTGTGTGTGTGTGTGTATGAGAAGTGTTTGGGATGCTTTAACATGTGCTCATGTTTCTAAGCGCAGCTCATTCTAAAATGGGAAAACCATTTTCCTTTAAGATTTGATGGAAACTGAAATTGGCAGCAACTGATTCAGTGCTCCTCAGTTGCATGTGCTGAGAAATTTCATAATCAAATAAACCAAAACACGCAAGAGTGTATAATGTGTGTATAGATGCATAGACATATACATATGTGTACATATATGCATATATATACATATACATACACTTTTTAGAATTCCCGAGAAGCTTATTTCTAAATTTTTCATAAAAGATATATGAGTATGAGGAACTCCCAGGATGGGAACTCACTCCACCCATGGAGACTGCAACCTATTTATGACTTAGTAGACAAGCCTCAGAATATTTCTTACCCATAAAAATGTTAAATGCCTTGTCCAAGATCACACAGCTAGTAAGAGTATGAAGCAGAATTTGCACCTAAGTCTTCTCAACTACTAAATTGATACTTTTTTCACTGAACCCCAATACCTCTATTTCCAAAACTTTTTTTCCTTTTTTCTTTTTCTTTTTTTTAGTCCAGACCTGTGATTTCACATGCTTGGAACTTTCAATGAACAAACTTCCTCCTGCAACTGTCCTGCAATGGACAGTCTTCAAGCCTAAATTCAGCATTTGAAAAATATCATAGGAATTAAACTGAATCAAAGTCAAAAACAGACATGTGGCTATTTATTTTTCTCTGAGAGAATGTCAACTGCACGAAAGGGATAGGTGTGTTTCCTGTGTGATGATGAAAAAGAGAAATTTCACTTTATGAAGTAAATAAATTCACCTCATGTGTGAATTGGTATATTTGATTATGAAATTTCTCAGCACATGCAACTGAGGAGCACTGAATCGGTTGCTGCCAATTTCAGTTTCTACCGAATCTTAAAGGAAAATGGCTTTCCCATTTTAGAGTGATCAATCCCTTTAGAGGGAGCTGCGCTTACAGACATGAGTGCATGTTAAAGCAACCCAAACACTTCTCAATTTTTGGAGAGTAGAAAAATTTGAAGTTCTACACTATTTTCTACACCATTTTCTTCTCAGTCACTAATTAGCCATGAGACAAAACAAGATTAAGGCAAAATATTTTAGTTTTAAAGAAGCAGCCTCCACTTTTTCTCATTTCAGTTCAATTGAACAAACATATTTCAAGTTAATTCATGCTGTTTAACAAACATGGAGATGGGATGAGGGAGTAGCACTGGGGAAATTATTTCTAAAGAAATAAAAGGCACAGTCCCTGACTTCAGGGAGTTTGCAGTCTGGTTAAAGAAACAACATTTGAAATTATACACACACACACACACACACACATGGCAAAGCTACCTACTCTCAAGTTTAAGCCAAGAATATGCAACCAAGATTGTAAATACTGAGGGGTTTTAGGATACAGGTAGTCAGAGTCACACGAAGCTAATCTAGAGAACCTTCTGGGGGCAGGGGCAGATTTCCCTTAATTATAATGAGCAAAAAACAGAATTAAGGTGGAAAAGGAATAAGGGAAATAAAAATACATTTTCCCAACTTTTTCAGCAGCACCAAGAAAGCCCTCATAAAGCCCGGAAAAAATCAAGATGTTATGGCTTAGAGAGACAGACATTGTAAGATAAAAGTCTTTACATAGCACCATCAACGGTAAAGTCAGTTCTTAATGTCGTATGCAATAGAGTGATGAGGTTGCTCCAAAATAGAGAGAAAGCAAGAGGTTTGGTCCCCTGAGCCATTCCAAAATTGCTATTGCTATTAAAATGCAGTTTGGTCCCAGAATGACAATACTATTTATTACTATTATTTCGGCACATGTAGCTTAATACAAAGTCCTATAAACCTGAAATCCAATTGGGTAAAGAGACTTGTAGTCCATGTAATTATCTTCCAATAATTCTGTATTGGTGCTATAAAGCTGCTTCTTCTAAAAGATTCCTCTACCACCCCCAGAAATGTGAAATTTAACACTCCTATTTTTATTTTTACCAATTGGAATAACAAGAAGGGGAAGGAGTTTGTTTTGATGACTCCCTTACTCCTTAAGGCTCAGAAGCAGTAGTCTGAGAAATCAAGTTTTAGCATTTTCTATGATAGGGTGACTCTCCCACCAACATAGATTTATGCTAAAATAAAAAAAAAATGATTCAATTCTGCTTCATTGAATTGATACCAAGCAACATGAAATCCAAGGAAAATGTCAACTCCAAAAGATGTATCAGTTAATGCTGTGGACCTGCTGCATGAGCACAATAGACCTGTCAGAGAAAAACTCCAATACACAAGGAAGAAGGAAGGAAAGAAACAAGCATTTATTAAGCACCTACTATATGCCAAGCCATTTTACAAGTTCTATCCACTTCACCACCTATCAGCCAGCCTCTATTCAACAGTTTACCTATTTTTTTCCCAATCATACTAGTGTCTGTGCCAGAGCTTGATAACTAAATTTCTTTTTCCTTAACTTTTTCAATATAGTGGAATGAACAAGAGCTCAGGACTTTGAATTCAGAAGTCCTTCCTTTGTCACTTATGATTTATGACTTATGACTCATTGTCCAATGATCTTGGACAAATTAACTTCAGGAAATGCAGTGGAATATAGTGGAAAGAGAACTAGAATCAGAAGACCTGGGTTCTAATCCTGGCACTGCCATTTACTACCCATGTAACCTTGGCAAGTCACTGGGCCTCAGTTTTCCCCTCTGTAAATTGAGGGGGTTGGGCTAAATGAGCTCTAAGGTCCTTTCCAGCTATAAGTCTTCTTTGTGCTTCACTTTCCTAACCGGACTACCTAACTAGACTGGTGTGGAAACCAAGTGCAAGTTCTTTGAAAATTCTAAAGCATTAGGTCATTTAAACTTTTCACCTCTCTCAGTAATCTCCACATTATAAGGAACAGGAGACAGGGGGCAGGAAGAGAGTATTTACATAGTGTCTATGTGCCATGCACCATGCTAATGCTTTTCATAAAAACTATCTCCTTTGAAATAATACCCAATAATTACATGGTGGAGTGGAATGAATACAGGATGTTGAGGCAGAGAACTTAGGCTTAAATCCCATGTTTGAATCCCATTAATAATCTGTGAAAACCTTGGGCAAATCACGTCTCCTGTCTAGGACTCAGTTTTTTCAGTCATAAAGTAAGAGTGTTGAACTAAGAGACTTTTAAGGAATCTTTTGGCTCTAAATCTAAAATCATAAATTCACATTGTATGATGTAGTTAGCAGACAGAGAGCTGGCCTTAGAGCCAGAAAGATCTGAGTTCAAGTTCTGCCTAGGACTTCTACTAGGTGTATAACCCTAGGCAAAGTGACAAACCCTCAATGTTGTAAGTATCCCACTAAGACATTAAGTGTCAGAGGAGGTATCAAGCTGTATTGGCAGAGGGAGTTTCCTCATCTGAAACCTCAGTTTCCTCACTTGTAAAATGAGGGGGTTGGATTCAATGGCCTTAAAAATCCATCTTAGCTTTAAATCAATGCTCCTTATGGGTACTGATAAATCTCCAAGGAAGAGAAATACTTTATCTAGATTCATTAAAAGAAATGTTTTTAAATTAAGAGTTTATGTTAGGGACGTTGCCATGGAACTACATTAACACCTCAAAGCATAATCCATCATTGGGATAAAAGTCTCAACTGGGATTTAGAATGTGCTTTGGGAATCTAAACAGGGATTAAAGAAATAGGGATTTAAGGAAAACGTCAACATGGGAGAGGAATGGAGAAAAGGTGCTGAGGTGGGCATGGGAGTGGGGGGAGACAGAGACAGAGAGATAGAGACAGAGACAGAAAGAGACAGAGACAGAGAGAGAAACACACATAAGAATAGCCATGGGGAAATGATAGGAAATGCCCAACAGGGAAAAGTCATTTTCCAAAATAGAGATTTCATTATCAAAACAACAAAAATCCCTCTTTCTGTAGGCTTTTCCTAAATTGTCAAAATTAATATAACCACTGAATTTGCTCTACAATGGCAGAATGTTTCCCAAAATCATTCTAACCAATTTGAAATGTTATTCAAATGGGTCATGATAATTCATCTACCTGGAAGTATAATCAGCAGATACACAGAAGTCTTGGTCATTTAGCGACAGGTGTATCATAATGGATCTTGGAACTGATATGCCCTTGAGTGTATAAAGAAATCCATGAAAATATTAAAAATAGTTATTTAATCACCTAAGATATTTAAGTAAATAATACAAAAACAACATTTAAAGGCTTTTTAAAACACTGAAAACTGTATTTTAAAATCACATGTCATGGGATGACAAAATTGCGTGTGTTTGTATGTGTGTATGTTTTTGTTTTAAACTATGTGTTTGCCATATAGCAAACAGAAGGAATAAACAAAGCAGAAAGCAGTGAGTGGGAGCTTTTCAAATATTGTGATCAGGAGTCTCTGTGTTTTGCTGATTGTGTCTAGTGATTGCTTAAGGAAGGTGGCAAATACTGTCTAAGCAACTAGCAAAATAGCGTTAATCTGCTCACACCTGAGCAATTCAGTAAAGCCTGGAGGAGAGGGGATTAAACGCTACTGGTGTGAAAAGCAGTATCCAAGGAATCCCACCTGAATAGGAATCTAGATACTGAGTAAACAGGCAGGGCCACAGGCATAGTTCTATCGGAGGATCAGGAGGCAGAAAAAGCAAGGAAAGTATTAGAGTGATTAGCAGGGTTCCTGCTATTTGTCTTCCTGCCAGAGGCACTCAGTAACCATGCAACTAACTTAAATTCATTATTATCTGTCTACTTAAGGGTAAGGTGAAAGGTTCTGAGGAATGCCTCTCTATGTATGCTCTGGCTAATGAGAGAGAGGACAAGAGTTAAAAGGTACACAGATCTATAGCGGGAAGGGGCCTCAGAGGCTAATCTAATGCAACTCCCTTATTTTACAAATTAGAAAACTTTTAAAACCTAGGGAGGTTAAGTCACTGGCCCAAGGTCACAGAGATAGAATTTAATAAACAATCTGGAAAGGAAATGAGGAAGAACAGGATTCTGAAAAAATCAGGAAATGAAAACCAAGATCAAGGAGTTGGCAAGTGGAAGAAATTCCAGAGAAAAAGAAACTGTGAGGTCCTGGTGACATATAATAGGTATGATCTTCTTCCCTCAGAGTGTGAATATAAGCCTTCTGTTGAAGGAATGGTAGCTCATTTACAAGGAACTCTATGGATGCTCCACAGATGCTAGCAGGTGAAAAGAAATGAGGAGGAACTTTGTGGGGCTTCTGGCTAAGAAGGAAGCATGTGGAGACTTGGAAAGAGCCCAGATCCCCCACAAGCACCCAAGTAAAACATGAAATAATACTAACTAGCATTCATACAGGCTTCAAAGTTAGCAAAGTGCTTTACCTATATTATCTTATTTGATAATATAACATATGTACATCTCACTAGATAATATATGCATTGCAACCCTTCAAATGCTAGTTATTATTATCAGTGCACCAGAAGGAAGATTGGTAAAGAAAAAGAAATTGCCACAGATTCCACCATCTAATCCAGGACTGCATACGAGGGCTGTCAGAGACCTGAGGAAGCTCATAGAAGAAAGAAGAAACAAAGAAAGAAAAAATAAGAGCGCCATCCAAGAAGTTTTTCAAAAATGTTTAGAAGACAACAGAAATAAAGGCATAAGGAAACATATATTAGCAGGACAGCTTTGAAAGTTACATACTACATTTATCATATACTTAAATTATATACTACAAGTTGTAAATAATGATTAGCAATTTCACGTACGATCTCCTTTCCTGTTTTACATCGTATATGGAAATGCTTATTTAATCTCGTATTTACTAGGTTCAGAATTTTGTTAAAGAAAATGTCATATGATGGTGGTTGGTCACTATCAAAAGATAAATTAACTGCTTTATGTCAAAATAATATAGTCAGTTCATATCCAAGTATTACATACAATCTGTCAGTGCACTGATTTAAGTAAGATGTTTATATGTGATGAAGATACTGCTCAATAAAGGAATGATTCTGGGAGCATGTGCAAGGGTCTCTGCCTCCTGCTAACCTATGTGGATACTTGGGGAACCTGCTTTTGGAAGTGAATGATCACAGGTATTCTGTGACTGTTTCCTGTCTATTTTCTGTGTGATAAAAAAGGCCTTTTGATTGGCTACTGAAACAGCCTTCAGGCAAGAGAACTATGATGAATTTGGAATTGAACTTGGTGGGTCAAATTCTTGGTACTAATTGCTTTAGGTTTGAGATCAATCTCTCCAGGGATTGCAGAGGTGGGGACAAAAGGGGACAGTGTGCCCCTGATGTCAGAAGAAATGCTCTAGGGATATAAGTTCCGTTTTGTTATGGGGAGAACTTATGTTCTCCTTACATCTTCTCATTAAATATCATTTTGTAAAAGCTAATAGATGTTAATTGGTTATCAAGGATATCAAAGAGATATCAACTAGTTAAATTGATAATGGAGCACTAATTGGCATTATATATTAGTAGGGTTCTGGACAATTGATATTTACTACAATGGAAGCTTTATCAAAGGCATTAGAAAGATACCCACAATCCCACAGGACTACCCATAGGACCTGGAGAGGGAAATTTAGCCAACCTTGGGGGCTCAACTTGTCAATGAGAATAGGAATTGGAATAAAGACCCTAAGAGTTTACTTGGAATATATGTGTTTTACGTGGGAATTCCTGATTCCATAAGAAGTATGAAAATATATCAAACGATTTTGAAGCCTAAATAAGAAACTAAAGAACTCCATGACACAAGTGGTTTTTTCATGCTAAGGTTTATTTAGAGGTCTCTGTTCTTAATCATGTCCTGTTTGACAGTTTTATCAATGACTTAGATAAAGATGTAAATGGCATACATCAAATCTATGGATAAAATTAATTTGGGAAGTCTGACAAAATTAAGAGGGAGACATCATGGCACCATGGAAAGGCCACTGGATGAGGAGTCAGACAAACAGGTTCAAATCCTAGTTCTTCCTCTTACTACCTGTGTGTCATTGGACAAGTCATGTAACTTCTTTAGATAAGAGGCAGGGAACCTGTAGCCTTGAAGCCACATGTGGTCCTCTAGGTCCTCAAGTGCAAGCCTTTGACTGAATCCAAACTTCACAGAACAATCCCCTTAATAAAAGGATTTGTTCTGTGAAGTTTGGATTCAGTCAAGGATTTGTTCTGTGATTCTATACTTCTATTGTAATGATTCCTCTTGGTGTGAAAGTTCCCTTAGGTTCTCAAAGGTTATACTTGCCAATGTGGCATAAGCTGTGCTAAGTCTACTGAGCTAAAAATTCAGCTTTAAAGACTAGCCTAGAATCTAAAGGTTAGCCATGCTACAGTTAAAAAAAATCATTGCTAGATTAGGTAGATTAGGATGGTAGTTCATTGTTGACCACAGCAATTTTAGAGATGTCTATCAAGGAGTTGTGGACTGCATCAGAAGTTAGAATCTGAGTAGATACAAAAATGTCATCACAGATGTTTAAAGGAATAAAGTACAAACATAGTGTCCAGGATGAAGAACATGGTCTCTATTCTTCACTGATCAGATCACATTTGGCACCATTGTATACAGTTCCAAGTGTCATATTTTGAGAAAAACACTGTAAAACTGGAATGGTGATCCAAAAGAAGGAAAACAAGATTTTGAAGGAATCCAGAATCACGTTATATCAGGTTTATTGCAGCGATTTAAGATGTTCATTGTAGGAAAAAAACTGGGTTGGGAGGAGGGAACAGAAAGAAAATCAACAAGAGAAGATCAATTAGATACAAAGGAAATCTATGTTGAAGCCAAAACAGCTTTGAGGGAGTTAAGGCATAATTCTCAAGGTATCTGAAGGAAGGGCAAATAACAAAGGTGAAGCCAAAATTTAGAGATGATTAGTAACTACCAAGCTATAAGTCAACTTTCCCATCCATATAAAATTTTATGTTTTTGTTGTTGAGTTGTTTCAGTCATGTCTGACTCTTCATGACCCCATTTCAGGTTTTCTTGACAGAGATACTGGAACAGTTTGTCATTTCCTTCTCCAGCTCATTTCACCACTAAGGAAACTGAGGCAAACAGGTTAAGTGACTTGCCCAGGGTCACACAGCTAGTAAGTGTCTGAGGGCCAGATTTGAAAGCAGAAAGATTAGTCTTCCTGATTCCAAGCCTATTACTCTATTCACTGCACCACCCAGCTGTCCCTAAAATTTTATGAGAATCATCTAAATAGACTTTTAGGAATTACTAGATGAGAATATTGGAAGAGAATAGTCAGATTTTCCAAAGTGACATTACATAAGAGAAAACATCTTTGCCATCACATAACTGACTAGAAGATGTATTGAATGAAAGAGTATGATGTAGTGAATAGAGTGCTTGATTTGAAGCCAAGAAGACCTGAATTAGAAGCCTGCCTCAAACATTTGCTAGCTCTCTGACCCTGGGCAAGCCATTTTAATCTCTCAAGACCTCAGTTTCCTTATCTGTAAAATGATGGGGTTGAACTAGATGACCTCTTAGAGGCCTTCCAGCTGCAAATATAAGATTCAATGATTCCATTGTGTTTCACTTTTTTTGGTGCAAAAAATCATATCTGATTCAGCATAGCAAAATGCCACCTTACAGGCTTTTGCTAAAAAAGGTTTTTCCCATTCACATGTCAAAATTATACAACATTATTTAAAATCTATAACAAACAAATTTATATGAAAACCCTCTGATCATTAATATCAACCAAGATGTAAAATAGAGTCATACGCTCACCAAAGCAATTAACCACTAACATAAAGAAGATTCAGTGCAGAGTCCATGTAGAAGAATTCTTTAGAGATGGTTAGGTTCTTCAGATATTCCTATTTGGGGATGGCATTGTGTTGATCCATAATCACCATAGTATGTAGGTAGAATAAAATGTCTATTGCCCAAAGTATGACATGCATTGCATTGACAACCTATAGAGCTCGTTAATATATGCATATATAATGTCATTACCAATTATATTTACATAAATGTCATGTATGCATACAAACCTTAGGCAAGCATAGCAAATGGACAATAAGTGGCACCCCAAGTTAACATTATAAATTTCAAATAATTAAAATTAAAGGTGACTGAAAGAACAAAAAAGAGTTCCATCATGGATGTGAGCAGGTTATAACACATTACAAACAAGGAATCATGAAGGAAATGAAAAGGATGTCATCAAAGGAATGTATGATTTTAAAAGGAGAAGTGGGGACTAATTATGTGGCAAAATGGAGAATGGCCAATGGACAGTCTATGTGTTCCATTGCTATCTTTATTTTAAAAAAGTCAAGAGAACTTAAGAAAGCATGTTGGGTGTATTCTTTCTGATGAATTTGTGAAAGAATATGGATAAAAACTATGTAGAATTAATTAGCAGGAATGTCAAAATTGTGACCTGCATCATCAGAAAAAATTCCCACATCAACGAGATCACAGATATAGTGGAGTTTTAGAGTATAATTATAAAAAGTGCAATTCTAATAATGCAGTCCTTCAATAAGAAAATAATATAGAAAGAAAATTTATCTTTCCTTCCAATCTTCTGGACACTAAACTATGATACCTCTTCTCCATATATAAGAAGACATATTTAAAGAAAATAGCTTCTAGATTATAATAATTAAACATTTTTTAAAGATTTAAAATAATTATTTTGAAATTAATCTGATTGAGAGAAGTATATGTATTAGGATGATATAAATAGTTAGCCTATGATTTGTGCTAGGCTTATTTAAATAGGGCATGATTTCAGAGAATATTGTACCTGATACCTCAATGGGACTGACACTTGGATCTAAGCAGCTATGGAGCATGAAGTTCTGGTACCTAGATTATTAACTGGATTTTTAAAAACTTCCTTTTTTTAACTAACATGAAAACATTTGACCTTTTGTAACATTAGATGGATAGATTCCATGCCAAATGAATATGACTACATCAATTCCCTTTTTTTACTTTGTGTAAAACTATTAATATAAGCCCATAAGAGGAACCACTTGGCGAGCAAATAAAATGCTATTTCTGAAGGGGAATTTTGAGCTATAAAACACCAACAAAATGAAACTTTACATTGTTAATTAAAATTGAGAAAAAGATTTCTGAAAACATTAACTTTTGTATTTTGGAGAGCTTCTGCAAGCTTCAGAAATTCATAATAATAAAAAAAATTGAATAATGAACTCTCTGTATTAGAACAGAGATGTTTGATAAATCCACTTGGAACCTGAAAACATTTTTCTCTCCCCTGAGTTCCTGGTAAGTGATTCTTAGAAATTTACCTTTTTGTCTTAATTGGAAATTTAAAAGATTTATAATACTTAGATCTTGATTCAGCTTAAAAGAAAATTAATGGTTTAGAGTAAAATTGATTTGGCAAAGATGAGAGTAAGAGTTCAAAGATTACCATAAATCCCTGTGGTGAGGAAATCAGATTACTGTTTATTTAAATTAGAACCTTAGTTATTCTAAAAGTTGACTTAATTACCCCACCTACTAGATAGATAGATAGATAGATAGATAGATAGATAGATAGATAGATAGATAGATAGACAAACAGACAGACAAATAAAGAAGAAAGAGAAGGATGGACCAAATTCCTAGAGAGGCCATATGATGGGAGTAGATAGAAAGCCAGCCTCAAAGTCTAAGACTCCTGGATTCAAGCCCAGCCTCTGACATACACTGACCGTATGTCTGTGGGCAAGTCTCTACATTGCAAAGCAGTTGTCAATTTACATAATTAGAGGGAATTTCCTTATTTATATGGTCCCTATACCAACAAAACAGCAAGTCCAGTCAAAAAATAAGTGAATGTTAGCCTGTGAGCTTTAACTTTGCTTTTTGAGCTTCTACAAGTCACTTTGTACTCTCTTTCATACATATACTCTGCTACTTTACTGGGTTTCCTTCCTTCTCTCCCAGGGCACTTTACTCTGCTCCTAATTCTTTGACTTTTCTGCATCCTCCACAGGCAGCTACATGGCACAGTGGATAGAGCTCTAGGGCCTGGAGTCAGGAAGACTCATCTTCTTGAGTTCAAATCTGACATCAGACACTTACTAGCTGTGTGACCTTGGGCAAGTCACTTAACCCTGTTTGCCTCAGTTTCCTTAGCTGTAAAATGAGCTGGAGAAGGAAATGGTGTGCCACTCCAGTATCCCTCCTAGGAAAACCCTAGATGGGGTCACGAAGAGTTGAACATGACTGAAACACTGAATAACAAAAACAACATCTTCCACAGTAGCCTTCTCATCCAGGAGATGCTTCCACTCCTGTTCCTTCTTACTCTGTTTAATGAGTTCCTACCTGAAATCACCATTTAAGGAACTGCCCTAGGTATTCAGACTTATTTCTCCTTTAATTGTGCTCCTTACACTCTGTACCATTCCACCTTGCCTCTGTGTGGCTTGCCTCTCACCCTCCCCTCCTTTCGAGCTCCCTCTTATCTACCGCTGCCTCCTCCCCAAAGAGAAGTAAGCTCCTTAAGGTTAGAGATTCTCACTTACAGTCCCCTGGCAGGAATAATAATTTACAATAATAATAATTTAAGATATTTGTTAAGCATTTTGAAACTATAAAGATGAAATCTATAAATTCTTCTGACATGATTAGGCATTATCTCTGTAAAAGACATGCTAATATAGTACTTCCCACAATTAAAATAAAGTACCCCACAAGGTAGTGACAGGTAGAATTGTCACTATGAGTTAAGTATCACAACTGTTCTGGGAGCAAACAACGTAAAAGCATACCCTAAATTTAGGGATTTTTGTGTATGGAGCCAGGGATACAGATACCTCAAGACATTGTAGTGAAGGTCCATATTGTGTGGGAGAAAGGAGAAAATCACATTAGCTCACCCTTAGGTAACACAATGTATTAGATAGAAAGCCAGCCTCAGCCAGGAAAATCTGGATTCAAATTCTGCCTCTAACACTTACTGGCTGTCTGACCCTGAATAAATCCCTTAACTCTCTCAGTGAAACTCTAAGATTATATAAATTTCAGGACAGTTGGAGATCTGCTTTTACAGAGTGAGGCTCCTCATGGAAAGTTCACCACACTGATGAAATCAGAAAAATCACATGTGAATTTTTTTTAAAATGTTTTGCTAAGTGTGCTAAGTTCTATTATTTCAACCTGAAAAGAACTGAAAGTACTTCAAGCAACCTCAAAATTCAGCAGCCCCTCATGGGGCAAAGTTCCAGTTACCCCATCCTAATAATAATGATGGTCATAGGATTGTCAAAGGGCTTGAGATGAGAGCTTCAGAATATCAAACAACTATTTGGTAATAGCTATAAAGTATATAAAAATAATGAACTAGCCTTCACTAATTTCCAGGCCTTCTTACTACAGGCTACTTCCTACAAGTCTTCAAGATCTGTGGGAATAATGAAAGAGGGTCAACCAGGCTACAGAAATTCAAACAGCCATTTGTATGATGTACTATAGGATTTCTGCTTTTGGTGAGAAGTAGGCAAAGGAGGTAGTAATCTGGCTATCTGAGTGGTTACAAAACCATTCTATTGATCTCAGTTTCTATTTTATAAATACATATTTTGAATATACTTATACATTTGAAGAACATTTTGAAAGAAGGAAGGAAAGGAGAGAGAGAGGGAAGGGAGGAAGTTATGGGGGGGGGGAGTGAGAGAGGGAGAGATGGCAAGGTACTAAATTATGCCCTCACCAGGCCAACTGAGGAAATATTTATTGTCCTAGTCTTTTTTTCCCAAAAATTCACAAAATGAACTGCATTAAATGCTTTCCCCAATTTAAGCCTCTTAAATTATTGTATTTTTTCCTCGGAAGACACTGACACTCATTGTATCTTTTCCAATATTTATGGACATATCAAAAAAGATAGAGGCATTATCTGTGGTCCCATTTGTATGGTATATTTCCTTCCCTTTGCCAGCTGCTGTTTAAGGGCCTACCACTGTTTGTCATGCTGCCATTAATACAGATGTGTTCTTTGAATTAAGCAAGGCCATTTTTGATTGCCAATAATCAGCATCGTCTACTACTGTTAACAGTTATCAGGATGTTGGCTGAACTGCTTCTAATTGTAGGTCAGTGGCTATTTTACTCTGAAAAGCTCATTGTTCACAGAAACTCGGGAGAGCATGCAGGTATTTTTGTAAATACCCATTTTAAGTAGAAATAACTATTCTCAGGAGTTTTATGAATGTGTAGTTCCCTTCATTTTACCCATGTAAAAAACATTGTATCCAAATATTATGATATTAAATAACACTGATGGCAACAGAGACTCAAGGGATAGTAATCTTTTTTATGATTATTTTTATGAGATTTTTAAAATTCCCTAAAGCTAGAGGAAATTTTCTCTTCAGTTTAGTTTCAGGAAAAAAAAAATACTTCACTTCTATAACCAGATTAGAAGAGGCAAGATAGAAAGTAAGAAAACAGGGACAAACAGAAGAGCAACCCTTTGAACCAAGCCAAACAACAAATCCTACAATGCTAGGACATGAAAAGAAAACTCCATCGTTGACCAAAGAGACTGTCTGAGGACACTGGTCTGCTTTGAAAGGCTCCAGAAGCCATTCAGAATAACAATGATGGTCACTGCAAAGACTACAATTTGTGCATTATAAATGGCGTATTTTTAATAAGTTCTTACATTGATGTATCCCTTTGTTATAAAGATCCCATTTCTCCCTGGGTCATTTTTCATGTTCTTCTTTCTGAATATGTCTTCCTTTTTTTAGAGAAACAGCAATGCCATATTAATGGGATAAAATGGATCAGGGAAAATCAAATTGTGTAACATGGCTGGTTATAGATTTGTCCCTGTCAGCTGAACTCAAATTGACCTTGTGAGAGGCTTAGGTGCTGCATCCCTAAGGATGCTCTTACTGTGGTCTACACAAAGCCTGCCATGGAAGTGTCACATTGAAGGAAGGAGAAGAAATAGCCGCTTATTCTTGAAATTAGTCCAGATAGAGATCTCAAGGAATAGAATTACGGCTATACACTCATTAAATCTAACTCCACAGGATTTAATACACATACAAGTAATGTCACACACACACACACACACACACACACACACACACACACACACACATTATAAGGATACACATGCCAGTCAACCATGCTAACCACTCAATTTTATGCTTTTTATTTGGGTCCTTAAGAGACAATGCAGCATATTTGGTAGTCCAGGAAATCTACCCCTGTTCTGAACTCCAAGTTAGTCCCAAGCAGCAGCAGAATTTAGGAGCAGTACCGCTTTTATAGTGATAGGGGTGAACGAAGCTGGAGTCTTTTTTCCCCTCAAATGTGACTTTTAAATCCAGGAATAAGTAAGATAGGTAAGGATGGATACAGAGCTTGGTAAAGTGTACTTATAGTCCTATCAGTTAGTGTAGGTGTTTCTGTCTACTTTCTCTTCCTCCCTAAAGGAACAGGGAGCAGTCTGGTCAGATGGCATCATTCTACAATTGTCAGACACTATAGTAACATCAGACTTCCAGACCTAGAATAAGAAAACTAGTATCTACCCAAAAATTGGCTTCTGCCTCATTACAGAATTATCATAAGCGGTCCTTATTCTCACTAGAACAATACTAGATAGGACCCTACAGTCACAAGTTGTTTTATTTTATTGGGACTTTTTATTTATTTATTTTAGTGAGGCAATGGGGTTAAAGTGACTTGCCCAGAGTCACACAGCTAGTGAGAGTTATGTGTCTGAGGGCAGGTTTGAACTCAGGTCCTCCTGACTCCAGGGCCGGTGCTTTATCCACTTTGCCACCTAGCTGCCCCTTATTGGGATTTTTTAGAAGCATCTGTTCCCTCATACATCCAATGATTATGGTTGACTGCCAATTGACTTCCTTCAAAGCAGTCTCCACAACTGCTCAAACCTTTTTTTTTTAATTCCCCCCTTGGAGACACCTTCAGAAGCAAGTTCATTAGCCAAGTTGGAAAACCGGTCTTACTATTTATAAATGTATTTTCCCTCTACTCAAAATGATACTCAGGTAGACCAGCCACATTTTTCACCAGCATGGTTCTGAGGACTTCTGAGTATTTTCAAAAATCTAATCTACCATCAATAGACTAGAAAGGATATCCATTGGATACTAAAGGTAATTACTTTTTTTTTAAGTGGAGGGGCAGGGAGGGTTCAAAAATATAGTAAGAAATGGCTTGCCATTAGAGTCATAACTAGAAATTTTGCCAGTTCAAACAACTTTATATAAACTCACAGATCAATGGGTAGAAGGAAAATACCAATACTATGTTTAAGCATACAAACTTTGGACATTGGCTTATAGGATAGAAGGAATATCCGAATTCACTGAGTCCAATCCTTTCATTTTCTAAATAAGGAACCTGAGGCACAGAGAGGTTAATTGACTTATACAGGGTCATAAACTAGTATGTGTCTAAGATAGGATTTGAATGCAGTTCTTCCTGAGACTGAATCTAGTACCCTATATATTCTTCCATCAGTCCATGATGGGGGGACAGAAAGCCTAGGACACTTGCTTCTGAGGGAGAGGGTCTTAGAACAATCACAGCCACTCCTAAGAAGGCTGCCATGTGGAGAGAACCACGGAAGAAAACTCAATTAATATAAATAAGTGCCCTACAAATTTCCATGCCCCAGGCAAAGCTTTTGTTGCCCTGACCTACTTACATTTCTATTTATATTTTTCTAGACAACAGAAGAAAAGTATATTGCCTATATGATCCACTGTCATCTATTCTATTGGCACCCTCTTATCCCGGCACCAGATTCAGAGACCTTTAGATTAGAAGGCAATGATTTCCACCACCACCACCCCATCCGTTGTCTCTACCACATTTGCAGAGAATGCAATCACTTGTAAAGAAGCATAGTTCTATTGTAAGTTCTTTTAGCTATATTAAGGCTGGAATGCAAGAAGCTGAGGCAGATTTCTATCTCTGCCATGAATTCGTTATAATTCATGCAACTTTGGAGGAGTCACCTATTATCTTTGAACCTCAGTTTTTTCTTCTGCCCTACCTGCCTACAGGGTGGTTGGCCAGATGAAATTAAACACTGAAAAAGACATGAAAGGTTTAAAGCTGTATAAAGATAGGAGGTATTACTATTATGACACTTAATTCCACAAATCCTTCATGGACTAAAAGTACTACATGAGGTACTACATACATTTGTATGACTGTCTCATAATCTTCCAGCAGTCCTACAGTGAACCACCAGCAACCCAAGGATTTGTGCAATTCAATCCCTTTCTGTAATTTCCCACTCCCACAATTCTCCATAGATATGCCTTTCAATATCACCTTGGAACTTGAATCTCCATCTTATAGAAAGTTTTACAGAAAAAAAAAGATGATCTCTTTAAAACCTACAGACTCTCCAATACATTTCCACATTTAACTACTCCTGCCCATTCTTATTTTTAGTCTGTTTGAAGTCTGCAATTGCATCATTTGTGTCCTTAGACTATAAAATCCTCAAGGCAATTGCTTGGTTAATTAAAATCTGGCCATGGTGTGTGTATCCAAAAAGCTATATAAACATTAAACAATAATTTCAATATCTCAAAGTTAAATGCATGGAAAGAAAGGCCAGACTATTTACAAATGTATGTTGGGGCCTCTGGTTAAATTCACTAAGTAAACAGAAGTCACCCTCTCACCGTTCTCCTTGTACAAGTCCTTAAAAATGTTACTTGTATTAAAATGTGCCTATGAGATTTTCGGTAGTGAGCCTCCTATTGTACTTTTTTGGTTTTTATAAGAACCTTAGTTGGTGTTTAATGTGTTACTACCCTAGATATTCTTTCAGGATAAGGTGAGAGTGCCAAAGGATCACAAATGTAGAGCTGAAAGCTGGGGCATGCTAAAGCCAGCTCAAACTGACTCTCATGAGTCAATTGCTTAATTTTCAGCGTGAGCATTTGCACTTCAAAAGTGGCAAATGCTACAAATCAGGGCTTAATTTATTATTTTGTTGACTGTAGAGAAAATGTTAGTAATACAGATTAAACTTAAAAGTACATCGTGTGAACCTTTTTTTTGGGGGGGGGCAGTTGTTAAACATTTACCAGCACACTTCCTGACTGAAAGAAACCTTAGAAGTCATAGAGTCCAAACCCCTCATCTTACAGATAAGGAAATGAGGCCCAAAGATAGTGACTTTCTCAAGGTCACATGGCTCATAAGTGTAAGAGCTGAGATTTGAATTTAAATTAAATCCTCTGCTTACAAGTCTAGCACTCTTTACACTACACCACATTGCTTCCCTCAAATGAAATCATGTAAAATTCTTTGCAAAGTTTAAAGCACTAGAATGTAAATGTGACACGTGGAGCATACTATAAGATATTATATGCAATATGACATTTATAAAACAAACTTTAAATACAATATGTAACATAAAGTACACATACAGGCCCTATAATAGCAATGTTACATATCACTCTGTATTTTTTTTTCCAGACCTGTGATTGTATTGATGTGGACAAATTCTGGTAAAGAAGTTTTACCAAACCAGATCGGAATCTTCTGAGACTTTAGAGTCTTAGCAAGTTGCCCGGGACACTGAGAGGTTAAATAACTTGCCCAGTGCTACAAAGACAATATGTGAGAGGAAGGACTTGAATCCAGGTTTTCTCAGCTCTGAAATCAATTCTCTATCTCCTGTGCCATGCCTCCAAATATGCTACATCACGTAATATAATATCTGTCAGCAACAAATGGATTATTATGACTGTTGGTTAAAGAAAAATACTTTAATCTCAAGAAAATCAACTGTTTTTAAACATATATATATATATATATACCCCGACACTTTTTTCTGTGAAGGCAAAAAAAATTGGAAACAAAATCAGGCCTAGTCATTTAGGGAATAGTTGAGCAAAACTGTGGTATATGATGTAATATTATTGTGCCATTCAGAAATGAGAAAAATGAGGAATCCAGAGAAACATGGGAAGAATTATATGACCTGATGCAGAGTAAAGTGAGTGGAAGCAGGACAACTATATCTATCTGTGTGTACATATATGCTTATAAGTATATATGTTTCTATGTATACACATATATAGAGATATAGAGATACAGATATGTGTTTGTGTGTATATTAAGAATGTCAGCAAGGTACAATAGAACAAATAAGTGCTAGATTTAGAAGAAGAGGACTTGGTTTCAAATTCCAGCTCTGCCACTTTTTAGACAAGTCACTTAGAATAACACTATAAAGCATCGTATATACAATTATATATATGTACATATATATACACACACATATATACATACATATACACATATGTGTGTATATACAAACACACACCTGTATTGTGTTGTAGAGAGAGACAGAGTATATTTTAAAGTCACTATATATGTGTACAAGTGTGTATGTGTATATGTGTGTATATATATACACACACATACAAACATATATATATACTTATGTATATATAAATACACATATATGATTGAATATACAACTATATATAGTTCTGTGTGTATATAACTATAGATAATATTGGAGTGGCAACAAGGTAAAACAAATAAATACTGAATTTAGAAAAAGAGGTTGTGGGTTCAAATCACAGTCCGGGCACCAGTGGCACTTTGGATGAGTCCACTTAACCTCTCTGAATTTCAGTTTCTTTATTGGTAAAATGAAAGGGTTAAACAAGAAGACTTCTAAGGTTTCATCTAGCTCTAAATGTATGCTCCTTTTGAGCCTATGGCTAAAGCCATATAAAAATTTTTTTTAAAAACATTAAAACGAAACTGGACCATAAGTAATTATTATGAACAATCTTGGCCCCAGAGAAGAGATGCTCTAAAGCATCTTCTTTTCACCAGGGGACTGCAGGTATAAAATGTTGCATTGTCAGATGCAGTCTCTGTGTTTGTCTTGCTTAGCATTTTTTTTCCTTTTTGTGAGGAGGAATGATCTTGGGAAGCAGGGTCAGTATGTCTAGAAATGATTGTAATCTCTAAACAAAAGGTATCCATAAAACTTATTTTTTAAAAGATTAAGCTTATAATAGAAAGAAATATACATCTCATCACCTTTGTACATTTCCCACTTTAATTAGTATAAATATATGTGGGGTGCGTGTATGTATGTGTGTGTGTGTGTGTGTGTGTGTGTGTGTGTGTGTGTGTGTAAGTAAGTAAATTTAGTAGGCAGAAGGTCAAAAGTTCAAATTCTTTCCTAGGTATTCCATCACTGCTTTGTTGATCCTCTCTTGAAAGCTTTAGGCTTTTTGACACAGTGCTGAAACTATCCTTGATGCAAGAGGCTTCATGTCAAGGTTCCCCATGGACATATTAATGAAAGTTATTTAGCAGAGGTATCCATTTTCAAACTTCACTAGTATCCTGTCCCCCCTCCCCCAATCAAAATTCACAGCTCAAGGTCCTTTATTGAGTTCCGTTTATATCACATACACTTCTATATCATTTCATAGGTGTCAAGTTATCATACATCAAAATAGTTCTTCCATCCTAATCATCAGGCACCATCGTTATATTTGCATTGTTTTAAAATCATTTTTGCATTGGCTCCAAGGTTATATATAACTTGTATATTAGCCTTAAGTTTCATAGGTTAAAATAACATTCACGTCTGAGAAGCCGAAGTGCCACTTTCTACAGAGCCTTTTCTGATTCCCCTAGCTGTTAATGCCATCTCCCCCAACAAATTACCTTCGGTTTTTATGTAGATATTTTGTTTGACGTTATATATGTAAATGTTGTCTTACAACCAAATAGAAGTTTCTTAAGGGTTACAAGTTTCTTTTTCTCTTTGGATTACCAGTGCCTAGCACATAATAGGGTCTTAACAAAAGCCTGTTGGTTGAATGATTGATATTGTCTAAAGCAGGAGTTATTCAACTGGAGTCTGTGAATGTGGCTTTTTAATATATTTTTGTAACTATATTTTGATATTATTGGCTTCCTTTGAAATCCTATGTATCCTGGGAAACTAAACTCTAAGAAAGAATAACCAAAATCCACCTTACATACACTAAAATCCTCCTTACTTACAACGTATATATACATACACAGAGATAGAGAGATAGATGTGGGCAGCTAGGTGGCTCAGTGGAGATTGCTGGGCCCAGTAGTCAGGGAGACCTGAATTCAAATATGGCCTCAGATACTTACTAGCTGTGTGACCCTAGGTGAGTCATTTAACCCTATTTACCTCAGTTTCCTCATCTGTAAAATGAACTGAAGCAAGAAATAGCAAACCATTCCAGTATCTTTGCCAAAAAAAAAACCCAAATGGGGTTACAAAGTGTCAGACATGACTGAGAAATGACTAAACAACAAAAATAACATATACATGTATGTATGCATTATATATATGTGTGTATGTATATGTGTGTGTAAATATGTGTATGCATAAATCTGTCTCCATTATTCTTCCTCCTACAAGATCCTGGACTTCTCCAAAATGCCAGTGTTATAAATTACACGTTCTGAGTTTTAAAATGAATAAAAGTATGAAGCCTACTTAGTTTTTAGTAACAGACGGGTAGCCACACAAACCTAACAATTTTCTATAATTCAGTAACTATGGTATAGCCTCATGAATGATATATCCTAAAAGCGATCTTATCTTGAACTACTTCTAGGTGTAGGAAAAATCAATAAGTCATGAATGGCAAATGGGACTGTCAAGTTTTTCTCCATGATGAGCATTACTTCACTATAGTATTAGCAGAAACTGCTATTGTATTTTCATTTTAGCTCATGCTACAGAAATATTTCAGTGCCACCATACAGTAGAGTGGGTGGAGAAGGGGGAAAAGAGGAGGGAAGTTAAAGAGAGAAAAAACAGCTCCCCGAGGGCCTGCAGTGAGGAAGAGAGGTACTAGAAAGACCAATCATTAGATCAAAAAGGTTAGCAGTTGCTTTGATAGCAGCTCCCTGTATTTCTTGATGGCTACAGCTGTAATTAGCATTCCCCCGAATACTTCTTACATAGGCTGAGCTTACACACACACACACACACACACACACGCACACACACATCCTATTCTACTTTATGCTGCCATCCAACAATACACAATTTTTCAGACCTGCAAGCATAGGGCCAAAGAGATGAGGGAATTCTTACCCTCCTTCATTACACAAGGCTCCAGTGGCACTAAAGATACATCTGGCTGAGATGTGAGTTTGTCACGGGCAACACTGTGTTCTATGGTCTGTTTGGGGTTTTGCAGGGCTATCTTGGGCTGGGCCTCATATGTGCACATATGTAAGGACACATATTGGACAATGATAATTTCCAGAATATAAAATCGAAGCACTATTTCTACAGATGTAGGGGATAAAGTGATAAATGTGGAGTTAGAGGAGACAAGAGCTCAAAATCCATGTCTGATATTTACTAGATCTTTGACCATGGGAAAACCACTTAACTTTCCCTGAACCTCAGTTTTGTCATCTGTAACATGTGGGCAATAATGTTCACAGGGTTGTTGTGATAGCCATGTGGTAGTATGGGGACTTTCAAAGAATAGGTCAGGAACTCCCTGGAGGTTCCCAAGGTGATGTCAAGGGGTCTTCTGAGGAACAGTTTTCACAATATTAAGAAATTTTCATTTCTAATGTGGTGAATTCAAGAGATATAAACCACATAAACAAAAGTTCTTTGCATGTTTCTCAATGATTTTTGAAAGTGTAAAGAGCTCTTTGTGTGCTTCTCAATGATTCTTAAGAGTGCAAAGGAGTCCTGAAATAAAAAATTTTGAGAATCACCCAGTGGATAGAAGGCATGCCTTGGAGTCAATATGGGTTTAAATCCCACCTCTATGAGCTCAGGAATGTCACCTTTAAGTTTCAGTTTCTTCATTTTTTAAATAGGTATATTTATACCTGGAGACCTGTCTCACAAGGGTGTTGTGAGGGTCATGAGATAATGTCTGTAAAGTGCTTTGTAAACCTTCTAATGCTATTCATGTCAATTATGTCAATGATGATGTAAATATATTTTCTTAATAACAAAATGTTTTGTAAATGTCAGCTATAAATATTATTATAATTGATAACTTGGAAACATTTAAGTAAGTCTAATAGGTTATTTAAAGGTAGGTGTCAACATAGAAATAAAAATAACTGCTCAGCATGAACCTGTACAAGAGTAACCAAAATGGTGTTAATTGCAATAATAGTCTCAATTCTCAAAGCACTTTAGAGTTTACAAAGCAATCTTCCCATTAAAATTCCGTGGGGTAAGGGATACAAGTGTTCATATCCCTATTTTATAGATAAGAAAGTTAAGATTCAGAGAAGTGAATGGACTTGGCCAAGGCCATAGAGTTCTCGTTGTTAAATCATTTTTCAGTCATGCTCTACTATCTATGACCCCACTGGGGGTTTTCTTGGCAGAGATGCTGGAGTGGTTTGCCATTTCCTCCTCCAGCTCATTTTATAGATGAGGAAACTGAGGCAAACAGGCATAAGTGACTTGCTCATGGTCACACAGCTAGTAAATATCTGAGGCCATATTTAACTCAGAAAGATGAGTCTTCTGGACTCCAGGCCCACCACTCTATCCCCTGTGCCACCTAGCTGCCCCAGGTCATACCCTTAGTAAGAAGCAGATCTAGATTGTAAACCCAAATCTCCTGATTTTGTCAGTCTAGCATTCTAGTCCAGTCCAGTCAGGTTCAGCATTCTTTCCACTATACTACTCTGACTAGGTAAAATTGTATCAAATGTGCAAAATCAAAATATTCACTCTAGGAATATTGAGGGGCCCATTTCAAGGTTGAGGGATTCACAGTAAAAATGATCACAAGCTTTAATAAAGGAAAGTATTATAAAGATAGTAATAGAAAATGTGATATTAAGCCATGTAACTGGTGACTCTTAACAGTTTGTCTGATATGGACTACAACCAATAGGCAGAAGAGGAATAATGTTGCTAAGACTGTGGAGCAATCACTAGATTTTTTGTGCCAGCAATCTGATAAAGCCAATGGACCCCTTCTCAGAATAACGTTTTAAGTACATAAAAAATGCATAGCATTACAAAGGAAAACAATTACATTGAAATAGTTATTGAATTATTTTTTTAAAAAGTTCATAGACCCCAGTTTAGGAACTCTGTTACAAAGTGAATTGTACTGTTTTTAAATAAGGGCCACCCAGTCTGGTGGAAAATATATCTCCTTCATAATATGATAGATAGGGGAAGATAGGTGGCATAGTGGAAAGAGTGTTTGACTCCGGATCAGAACGACCAGAATTCAAATTTGGCCTCAGACATTAACTAACTTTGTAACCCTGGACGAGTCACTTAACTCTTCTCATCCTGGGTTTGTTCATTTCTAAAATGCGGATAATAACAGCCTCTGCCTCACAGGATTGTTGTAAGGATCAAACAAGATAGTATATGTAAAGCATTTTAGCAACTTTAAATTGATATATAACAAGAGCAAATAATAAAAGATTAGCAGATTCTGGCCAAGATGAGATAATCTACTGATCTCTGTTTTATGAGTTTAGAACAACGGAACTGATTGATATTGTGTTATTGAGCAAAAAAAAAACATAAAGGGCATGTGCAGAGAAGGTAACTGTGGATATAATACAGAAACTCACATAAGTGAGATGCATCAAGGCAAAATTATTTCTGCTCAAAAAAACACTCATGAAATTGATTATCTTTTTATTGGGAATTCAACTGAAGTATCATCTTTTAGTACATTTGTCACATAAACCAGAAGATTCTCATACCATCAACAATAACCAGAACCAAAGCCATAACCAAGAATATTTGAGCCTGGGGCAAATACCACAAACCATACTTAGGGCAAATAGCACAAAAATGGTAATAGTTGAGGGAGGAGGCCGAGGCAGAAATTCAGAGGTACAGAAGCTAGACAAGCAAAGGAATGAGCTAATGTTAGTCATCCATTTAGTAGCTTATTAGTTTGACTAATTATTTTTGCTAAGAAGGTATGGCTCCATTATTTATATACAGCTAGAAGACAGTAAACTCTGTTAGCATCCATACAGTTTAGCCCCATCTAAATCTGGCACCTCAGGGTAAAGCCCCAGTTGTCCCATCCTAGTTACAGATTTTATTTTAAGAATAATAGCAACTGGGGGCAGCTAGGTGGCACAGTGGATAGAGTGGATAGAGTACCTGGAGTCAAGAGGACCTGAGTTCGAATTCAGTCTCAGAGTAGACACTTGACACTTACTAGCTGTGTGACCCTGGGTAAGTCACTTAACCCCAACTGCCTCACCAAAAAAAAAAAAAGAATAATAGCAATTTATGTTTATACAGCTCTTTATGTATTGCCAAGCACATCTTTTGCAACTCTTAATAGCTGATCATTAGAACATTACAGGCATTGTTATATTGCACGAACAGTAGATAAATTTTCAAAATATTAACTGGCGATAAAAGCAATAAATGCAAAGTTCTTCACCTATCACTTTTAAAACATACTTGTTTGACTCTCAAAACAACACTGAAATGTTATTGCTCCTTCCTACATAGATAGCACTATTTCAATGTTGGCAGGTGAGGAATGGAGGTGGGGGGGAGGGGAGGTAGGTTTTTTTTTTTACTAAATAGAGAAACAAAACAAGAGCATTGATTTAAAAGGGTAGATTTTCAATAATTAAAAAAATATATATAGATGAAACAAAGTAAAATGGAGCAGCATAAGACATGTATATTATTGTCTTCCAACACACTCTCTTAGCTTCTTACTTTCACATCTACAAGAAATTTTCATCGATTTGTCATTGAGTGCTCCCTGGAGTCCCATGAAAGCATGGAAAAATGTGACCATATGTTTCAGCCTTGCCCTTGGTCGGGGAGCTGCTGACACCTTCATTGTCCGAGCGTCAAGATTTTTTAGCACATTTTATGTCTCAGAGACACAAGTTATTTTAAAGTGATTTGACTGAAGCCAGAGTTTCTGGAATTGGAACAGGTGGGATTTGCGTACACATCTGCTTGGTCATAAAGCATTGGCAAGTAAAGGGGATATCCAGGCTGGCATCTGCTTTCCAAAATCTCAGTGCTACATTTAATACTCTTTTCAGACAGAGATATGCAGGTAATGAAATATTCCCTCACAATAGATAACAAAAAAAATTATATTACCCACATTCTTCTCATAATTTATTCCACACGTCTGGATTTTTTGAAAGTGACATAGTCGTTCACTGATCTTAACGTGCTCCCCTGTAGTAAAATGTTCTCTCTATTTCCTTGTGGGGCAGCCAGGCCAGGATGTTAGGATTACAAAAACTCCCCCACATAATTACTGGCTGTTATGATTTTATAATGCTACTACCTGAGAAAGAAAGCTCCAGGAATACATATAACATCTCAGCTTATAGGAGAAAGCATATCCAAAGACCACTAGAGACTAATAAACTCTAGGTCTATCTCTCTCTGAGCTTTTCCATTGGTATATGTTCCTCCTGATTCCTTGTCTTCAAATATATGTATATGTATGTATGTGTGTGTGTGTGTGTGTGTGTGTGTGTAAAATGTATTTAATACCATAGATATATACTATATTCAATACTACATGAACATATTTAATGATAAATGATGATAAATATATTTAAAATAAATAGATAGATATACATAAGAACATTCAAAAGCTTCTTTCCAACATTGATCTATTCTGGAAATAGTACCCTAATATATATTCAGACATGGAGACCTTTGCTATTACATTTCTCAAGTTCATTAATACCCACTCAGAGAAGATGAATTGGAATTGGAACTCTAATTTCCTTTCAATGTGGCTGTCTGTTATTGTCAGCTGGCCATGACACAAGCTACCAGAAGAGAATTTGCCCTGGTTTCCATGCTGGACTGCTGTTGCTCATTTACCAGGGCCAGCATGTCCCTGACTGAGATGGTTTTGCTTCCGGAAGATTTATTCATTATGTATAATCAGTCTTCAAAGACTATTTTTGGTCAGTTGGCAATTCCCCTGATATAGTACCTTATATAGAGCAGTCAGGCTTTAAGTAACTTGAGAGCCAAGCCCAAGACCATATAGCTAAGCTTTACCAGCCACCATCTGGTGGAACAGTAAATAAAGCTGTGCACCTAGAGTCAGGAAGACCTGAGGTCAAATCTGGCTTCAGACACTTACTAGCTACGTTAACAAGTCATCTAACTTGTTTGCCTTAACTATAAAATAAGGAAAATAACAGCACCTACCTCACAGGGTTCTTGTAAGGATCAAATGAGATAATATCATAATCTCTAACTGCAGGAGTCCCTCAGGGTTCTGTCCTGGGCCCTCTTCTACCTCCATATTTCTTTACTTTATGATCTCATCACCTTCCACAGATTTAATTACCATCTTTACGCTAATGATTTTCAAATCTGCCTTTCCTGCCCTAATCTCTCTGCTGACCTCCAATCTTGCATCTTCGATTGCCTTTCAGACATCTCAAAGTGCATGTCACTAGACACCTTAAACTCAGTACATCCAGGACAGAACCCATTATCTTTCACTTTAAACCCTCCTCAGCTTCTACCTTCCCTACTACTATAGAGAATAACAACCAAGAAAAGCTAGGTAGTTGAGGAATGCATTGAAGAATACTAGCATAGAGAGATCAGGAAAGACTTCACAGAGAAGGTAATACTTTTATTTTGTCTTCAAGGAAGACAGGGATTCAGTTTGTGGACACTCTAAAGACTTGTTTCCTTGCTGTTTCAGAACCCCAAATAATCAACCTTTAAATCTACACTTCCCAGGAGTCATCTCCAGTCATCCTGATCTATATCTGGTCACTGGACCCAGACGGCTGCAGAGGAGAAAGTGAGGCTTGTAACTTTGCGCAGCCCTCTCTTGCTTAAATCCAATTCACCTACAAGTCATGGCACCACTTTCCCGATGTCATGGTCTTCTTTGAGAACATAGAATAAACAACGACAACACAACAACAACAACAGCCATTCCACTCCCCAAATATCTGATTTTGTCTCCCCTGCTTTCTTTCTGGTTCCAGTAGAATGTGAGTTCCTTGAGGCCAGGAATTGTCTCACTTTTGTCTTTGTACTCACTGGATATAAGCAAAGAGCTGGGCCAGGATTTATACTCAGATCTTCTGATGCATTTGTAATCCTGCTTCTTCCTTTACGCCATGTAGCTTACCTAGAGAATCTTATTGTTTCTTAGGGAAATTATTTTTTCCCTGAGGCCCCAATAAGAATAAATGCAATTATGATGTTGAAAATAAGTATGCTTAAATTAATTAGGCAAACAATTAAGCAGCATATCAAATAGCTTCCTGCTCACAGTCAGAACTCAGACAAAACAAATCTTATAATTGTCTTTAACAAGATCTTATATGGCATTTTAAATTCTGGATACTTCAAGGAAGAATAATAATCAATAAAATAGGCATTTAATAAGTTCCCACTGTGTGCCAAGGATGGTGCTGAAATACAAAGACAAAAGTAAAACAGTTCCTGCCCTCAAGGAGCTTACAATCTAACCAGAGGAAACAACATCTACCTCAGTAGATAAAAATAAATAGAAGGTTATGCAAAAATTGGGTAGGTACTAGACACTGGGAGGGAGGGGCAGAGGCAAGGAGAAGGGATGGGGCAGAAAAGTGTGCTTGAGCTCAGCCTTGAAGAAAATTGAGCATTCTAAGTGCAGAAAAGGATGAAGTACATTCCCAGGCCTTGGGAATAGCCAATACAAAGGCAGAGAGATGAAAAACATTAAGAAAGATAGTTTGGCTAGAGTGTAATGTGCTTGAAAAGTCATGAGACTGGAAAGGTGGGTCAGGGAAAAGTTGTACAGGGCTTTAAATGCCTGAATTTCATTGAGAGATATGGTCAGACTAGTCCTTCAAGAAAATCACATTGACAGCTAGTGAATCAAGTGGAATGGGAAGAAACTTGAGTTAGGGAGATAAGTGAGGAGACCATTGCAATAGAATAAGTACAAAGCCAGAAGGACCTGAACTGAACTGAGGTGATGGTCATGTGAGTAGAGAGAGGGGCCAATGAGAGAATTATTGTAAAGGCAGAAATGGCAAGCTATGTAGGGTGAGAGATAATGACTAGTGGATAGCACCAAGGTTGTGAACCTGAGTCATTGGAAGGTTGGTGGTATACGGATAGAAATAGAGAAGCTTGGGAATGGGGTGATTTGGGGGTGGGGGGAAGATAATGAATTCTGTTTTGCAAGCATTGAGTATAAGATGCCTATGGGATATCCAGTTCAAAATGTCTAACAGTAGTATGTGACCCAGGACTGGAGCTCAGGAGAAAGACTAAGGCTGGATTTATAAATGTGGGAATCATCTGCATAAAAATGATAATTGAACTTGATGCAGTCACCAAGAGAGAAGGTGTAGAGAGAGAAGAAAAGGCCTAGGACAGAGGCTTGGGTTCCAATCACATTTAGAGGATATGATATAGAAAATGAGCTATCAAAGAAGAATGAGAATGATAGTTCAGACTAATTGTAGAAAAAATAAAAAAGAATAGTGTCACACAAAAATAAAATAAAAGACAATATACAGGAAGAGAGGGTAGTCAATAATGCCAAATCCTACAAAGTCAAGAAGGATAGGGACTAAAGGAAAAGTCATCAGATTTGGCAAAAAAAAAAAAGATCAATGGCACCTTTAAAGCAGGGGTTCCTTTTTCTGGTGAAGTCTCTCTATTCACTATTTTCTTTTTTTCTCTTATTTTAATTTTTTTCTCAATTACATGTAAGAAAAAATTTTAACATTCATTTTTTAAAATTATGAGTTCCAAATTCTCTCCCTCCCTCTCTCCCTCCTCTCTTATTTGAGAAGGCAAACAATTTTATAAACATTATACATATGCAGTCATACAAAACATATTTCCTTATTAACCATGTTGCAAAAGAAAACACAGCAAAAAAAAAAGAAAAATAGAAAAATAAAGTTTGAAAAGCATACTTTGATCTGCATTGAGATTCTGTCAGTTCTTTCTCTGGAGGTAGAAAGGATTTTTCATCATAAGTTCTTTAGAATTGTCTTGGATCATTGTATTGCTGAGGAAAAATGAAGTCATCCACAGTTAATCATCATACAATATTGCTGTTACTGTGTACAATGTTCTTTTGTATGATGTTCACTTCACTTTGCATCAGTTCATGTCAATCCTCCCAGGTTTTTCTGCAACCATCCAGATCATCATCTTACATAGCCCAATAGTATTCCATCACAATCATATACCACAACTTGTCCAGCCATTCCTCAGTTGATGGGCATCCCTTCAACTTCCAATTCTTTGCCACCATAAGAACACCTTCTATAAATATTTTTGTGTATGTAAGTCCTTTCACTTCGATCTCTTTGAAATATAGCCCTAGTAGTAGTATTGCTAGGTCAAAGAGTATGTACAGTTTTATAGCCCTTTTGGCACAGTTTCAAATTGCTCTCCAGAATGGCTGAATCAGTTCAGAACTCTACCAACAGTTAAAGCAGGGGTTCTTACTGGGGTTTTTGTGTGCATTGAACCCCTTTGGCAGTCTCGTGAAGGCTATGTTCCAATCTTTTCTCAGAATGTTTTTAAATGCATAAAATAAAATATGCAGAAATACATAAAGAAATCAATTATATTGAAATCATTGTAAAAATATTTTTAAACAAGTTCATGGACCCCTTGTTAAGAACCTCTGCTCTAGAGATAGTTTCAGTGGAATGATGTAATTTAAAAAATATATTACAAAAGGTTGAGAAATGAGTAAGCAGAGAATAAGTAGAAGTAATGAGTTTACACAGCTTTTTCTAGGTGTTTGCCAGAGAAGAAGAAAAGATATATTGGACAATACTAGCAAGGTAGGAGTTAGTGAAAGGCTTACGGTTTTGTTTTTGTTTGTAAGTATGAAGACCTTTGGGTATATTTGTAAGTAGAAAGAAAGGAATCAATAGGGAGAGAGTGAAGATAAGAGAGAGAAGGGCTGGTAATAGGGGTAATTTGCTAAAGAGAGAAGGGTATGGGGTATATATATAGAAAGGTTGGCCTTGATTAGTATAAAAGGCACCTCTTATGCTAATTTACAGCAAATAGCTTCTATTTCCTCAGTAAAGCAGGAGGTGAGGTTCTTACCTAAGAGGTGACATTTATGTAGCTCTTTACCTACATTATCCCTTTTGATCCTCACAATAACCTTGTGAAATAGGTATTGTAAACATTATTATTCCCAAGATATAATGAGGAAACTGAGGGTTGGAGAAATTTAATAGCTTTTCCACAGCTACCTAGCTAGTAATTGTCAGAAGCAGGATTTGAACCCACTTATGAATTCCTGCCCACAGTTCCAATGCTCTGGAGAAAACAGCTTGAATATTTGATATTTTTAAATTAATACTTACCTGTAACAGGACTTCCGCTTCCAGAAGCCAAGATGGCGGAGTGAAAAGGTAGTTGCTCTCACTCTCCCCTATCAACCTCTGAAAACCCAGAAAATATCACCCCAGAAAAAAAAAAACCCTGGAACAGCTGAACTAGAAGAAAGACGAGGAGCAGCAGTGCAGCAGCCCAGCAAACTGGTCTCCCAGTGCCTCAGCAAAAATAAGGTAGGCAGAACTACAAGGGGCCCCAGGAGGACAAGTACCCTGCGGCATTCATCTGAAACGAGGTGAGAAAAATAACCTAAAGGCTTCCTAAAGCCCCCGCCTTGCTGACTCTGACCCAACACCAGGTGAGCTGTAGCAGACCTGAAGCCTCCAATTATGAAGAAATCCTGAAGCCCAGGTGATAGAGCAAGCAAACACCAACACCTGGACCTCCAAGTGCCTCAGTGAGGGTGGGGGGAACTGGTGGAAACCAGCTCAGAAAACCACCAGGAGCCTCGGCACTCCACCACAAAGGAATCTCCTGTTCATTAGCAGAAAGGAGGGAGACAACACTGCAAGGGGCCCCAGGCAGATAAACATCCTGCAGCACCCATCTAAAAGGAGCTGAAGAAAGCTAAAGGAAAGGAAAAGCAGGCAACCTAGAATTGCCTGAAAGTTCCAGCCTTGCTGATTCCAGCCCAACACGAGGTTACTGCCAGAAACCTACAGCCTCCATTTCCCAGCATAAGAGGCCCCAGCAAGCAAAGCCAGTGACCAAGACCTAGGCTCCCAACACAGGAAGCTTGGGTTAGTACCCTCTGTTCCCCAGCAGGAGAGCTCAATCTCTTTAAAGGCCAGGGAATAAAGAAACACCATGAGTAAAAAGAAACGTACCATAGATTCATATTATGAGAAGAGTGAAGATCAAGACAGAAATTCTGAAGAGGACAACATTGTCAACAAACCCACATCTGAAACAACAAAAGGGAATATGAACTGGTCTGAAGCCCAAAAAGCCTTCTTAGAAGAGCTCAAGAAGGATTTTGATAGTCAAATGAGAGAGGTAAAAGAGTCCTTCAAAAATACAATTGGCCATTGGAAAAAAAATACACTGAAGAAAACAAGTCCCTAAAAACACAATTGGCCAGTTGAAGAAGGAAGACAAAAACTAACAGAAGAAAACAATCTGTTAAAAACTAGAATTGGACAAATGGAAACTAATGTCTCTATGAGAGAGCAAGAATCAGTCAAACAGAAACAAAAAAATGAAAAAATAGATGAAAATGTAAAATACCTCATCAGTAAAACAACCGACCTGGAAAATTGACTTAGGAGAGACAATTAAAAAATTATTAGACTACCTGAAAATCATGATGAAAAAAAGAGCCTGGACAGTATCTTTCAGGAAATCATAAAGGAAAACTGCCCGGAAGTCCTAGAACCAGAAGGGAAAATAACCATAGAAAGAATCCACGGATCACCACCTGAAAGAGATCCCAAATTAACAATGCCAAGAAATATAATAGCAAAGTTCCAAAATTACCAGATGAAAGAGAAGGTGCTGCAAGCAGCCAGAAAGAAAGAATTTAAATATCATGGAACCACAGTCAGGATTACACAGGACCTTGCAGCTTCTACATTAAAAGACCGCAGGGCATGGAACATGATATTCTGTAAGGCAAAGGAGCTTGGAATGCAGCCAAGGATCAAAATACCCAGCAAAAATGAGCATCATTTTTCAAGGGAGGAGGTGGATATTCAATGAAATAGGAGACTTCCAAACTTTCCTGATAAAAAGACCAGAGCTCAACAAAAAATTTGATCTTCAAGTACAGGACTCAAGAAGGAGTCCATCAACCATAACTTCACCCACATCAACACACTCTCATTTACACTCAAAACATTAATGCTAACACTTTTATTCCTATGAATCCGAGCATCCTACCCCCGATTCCGATACGACCAACTAATATATCTACTATGAAAAGACTTTCTACCCCTAACACTAGCCTTCTGCCTATGATATATTTCCATCCCAATCGCCCTATCATGTATTCCTCCACAAATCTAAGAAATATGTCTGACAAAAGAATTATCTTGATAGGATAAATAATAGAGGTTTAAATCCCCTTATTTCTAGAACAGCAGGACTCGAACCCACATCAGAGAATCCAAAACCCCCTGTGCTCCCTTTACACCATATTCTAGTAAGGTCAGCTAAACAAGCTATCAGGCCCATACCCCGAAAATGTCGGTACACACCCCTCCCATACTAATGCCTCCATACATACTCCTACTAATCTATGCCAGCTTACTATTAGGAACTTCACTTACACTAACAAGCAACCACTGACTCACAGCATGAATAGGACTAGAAATTAATACACTAGCAATAATTCCCCTAATAACATACCCAAACCATTCACGATCCACCGAATCTGCTATCAAATACTTTCTAACACAATCCACCGCATCAATAATAATAATATTCGCTATTATCCAAAATGCTTGAGCAACAAACCAATGAACTCTAACCCAAACATCCAACAACACAGGTTCAATCCTAATAACACTAACCCTTGCTATCAAGCTAGGACTAGCATCCTTACACTTCTGAGTACCTGAAGTAACACAAGGAATCCCACTCTTATCCGGCATATTAATGGTAAATGGTAAATGGGACAGAAGGATACAATATGTTGTTAATAAGTTGGGGAGGGGGCTGTTTAAACACCTACAAGGGAATATGAGACTTGCAACCCTTGAGAACTGTATTGTTATTACACCTTGTTAAAGGAATATACATAAAGAGGGTGGATATTAGTTGACTTTGATGTAATGATAAAAAAAAATCTAATCAAGTGGGTTAAATGGATCCAAATAAGTGGATCAATCTGATCTAAGAAAATGTGCTGAGAAAGGAGGAGGCAGACAAGGGTAAATTATATTACAGGAAAAGACACAAAGTCCTATTACAGCAGAGGGAAAGAAGGGAGGCAGGGAGCATTGTTTGAACCTTACTCTCATCAGATTTGGCTCAAGAAGGGCATAATATAATCAGTTAGGTATAGAAATCTAATTTGCCTTATAGGCAGTAGGAGGGAAAAGGGGAAAGAAAAGGGAGAGGGAGAAAGAACACAATTACAAAACACTTTTCACACAAATAAAATCAGATCTAAATAACTGGAAAAACATCAGTTGTTCATGGGTAGGCCGAGCTAATATAATAAAAATGACAATCCTACCTAAGCTAATTTACTTATTCAGTGCCATACCAATCAAACTACCAAAAAATTAAAAATAATAACAAGATTCATTTGGAGAAACAAAAGGTCCAGAATACCAAAGGAACTAAAGAAAAGAAATGCAGGGGGAAGGTAGCCTAGCAATTCCAGATCTTAAATTGTATTATAAAGCAGCAATCATCAAAACTGCTTGGTACTGGCTAAGAAATAGGGAGGTGGATCAGTGGAATAGGTTAAATATGCAAGACACAGTAGTCAATGACTATAGTAATCTAATATTTGATAAACCCAAAGACCCCAGCTTCTGGGATAAGAACCCACTCTTTGAAAAAAACTGCTGGGAAAACTGGAAAAGAGTATAGCAGAAACTAGGCATAGACCCAAATCTCACACCATATACCAAAATAAAGTCAAAATGGGTTCAGGACTTAGATATAAAGGCTGATACCATAAGTAAACTGGGAGAACAAGGAATAGTTTACCTATCAGATCTATGGAGAACAGAAGAATTCATGACCAAACAGGAGATAGAGAACATTATGAAAAGCAAAATGGATAATTTTGATTACATTAAATTGAAAAGTTTTTGCACAAACAAAGCCAATGCAACTAAGATTAGAAGGAAGGTAGAAAATTGGGAAAGAATTTTTACAACCAGTCTCTCTGATAAAGGCCTCATTTCTAAAATATATGGAGAATTAAGACAAATTTATAACACAAGCCATTCCCCAATTGATAAATGGTCAAAGGATATGAACAGACAGTTCTCAGATGAAGAAATTAAAGCCATCTATAGTCATATGAAAAAATGCTCTAAATCGTTATTGATTAGAGAAATGCAAATCAAAACAACTCTGAGGTACCACATCACACCTATCAGATTGGCCAACATGACAAAACAGGAAAATGATAAATGTTGGAGAGATGTGGGAAAATTGGAACACTAATACATTGTTGGTGGAGTTGAGAAATGATCCAACCATTTTGGAGAACAATTTGGAACTATGGCCAAAGGTCTATAAAAATGTGCATACCCTTTGATCCAGCAATAGCACTTCTAGGGCTATATCCCAAAGAGATCAAACAAATGGGAAAAGGACCCACATGTACAAAATAATTCATAGCAGCTCTTTTTGTGGTGGCAAAGAATTGGAAATTGAGAGGATGCCCATCAATTGGGGAATGGCTGAGCAAGTTGTGGTATATGAATGTAATGGAATACTATTGTGCTATAAGAAATGATGAACAGGCTGATTTCAGAAAAACCTGGAAAGACTTATATGGTCTGATGCTGAGTGAAGTGAGCAGAACGAAGAGGACTTTGTACACAATAACAGCCACGTTATATGATGACTAATATTGTTAAACTGAACCCTTCTCAGCATTATGAGGATCTAAGACATCTCCAGAGGCCTCGGGATGGAAAATGCTGTCCACATCCAAAGAAAGAACTATGGAAGTCGAATCGCTATCACTTATTTTTACCTTCTGTTGAGTTTTGTTTCATCTTTCTGATGGTTCCTCCTATTGGTTTTAATTTTTACTTACAACTTCACTAATGTGAAAATATGTTTAATGGGTATGTAAATGTAAAGCCTATGTCAGACTGTGCGCCGTCTTGGGGAGGGTGGGGGGGAGGAAAAGGGAGAAAAATTTTTCAACTCAAAAGCATATGGAAAAAAAAATTTAAAAATTAAAAAAATATTTACCTATAACAGTTCATATTTAGAATTAAAAGATTTTTAAATTTTTCTTTTTCTCTCAGTCAGTACCAATACAATTACGAGAACAATTCAGTGTAATCATGAAACAAACCTAACCACACTTCTGGCTTCCAATCTAAGATACCAATAAATAAACAAAGAACCCAAATGTCATTTAATAGGTTGACAAGGACACCCATAAAGCACAGTGTTTTTATTAGATACATATACATCAACACATAACTTAAAGATAATATGACAGAAAACTAACTTTCAAAAGAATGTCACTATCTAAAAATAAGTTTTATCTTTACCCACACCTGTCACAGGTGCCTTGCACATATTTGATGTGTAATAAATGAGTATAATGACCCAGGCTACTCCATATTATCCATTTTGTGGATTAACCTTAAAAATAATGCTTTCCTATCACTCAGCAGAGAAGTGGTAGATTATAGGAGCAGAATGTAGAATAAATATATTTTCGGACATTTTATTTTGCTTGACTGTTTGAATTTGCTATGACTGAGGGTTATAGGGAATGATGGTATCATTAGGAAGTGACAATGATATTTAGAAAAAGTATCAATTTCAAAGCAAAATAATATTTTCAAGACAGCATTAAAGCAATTGAAACACAATCAGTGACAAAGGCCTATGTTGATACAATTCATTATGTCTCACTTTAATTCCTTCATGTAGCTTGCAGCTAAGATGGAAAAAAGTTAAAGTGAAGACATTTAATTCTCTCCCTGTATATTTAGTAAATGTTGTTAAATTGAATTCAGTTATATTTCCCAGCCCCAAGAACACGAAAGCACAAAAGCAGATATAAAAAGCTCAAAGATGTATGACTTCCTACTAACTCTCTGACTGTACCTCCCCGTCCTTTAGAAATTCTTCCCTTTTCACTTCTCCGTTACAGTTTAGTCTTTAGTTCTTTTCTTTTTATATTCTTTCCCTACAGTAAAATGATCCTATTAACGACTTTAATTATGGTCTCTCTATTAATGACTCACAAAGCGTTTTATCCAAACCTGAATCTCCATTTGTACTTCCTGCTGACACCTCACACATAATCACACATAATCCTCACCTTATTTTCCAGAAGCCAGGTCCCTCTTCCACCTTTTTCACTTCATCAAGGGTACCTCCAATCTCCTTGGTTTATACGCTCCAAGTCAGCTTAGCTTCTTGACTTTCCATCATCCCTTATTTCTAATCACTCAGCAGGGTCTACTACCTCTTTATAAATGTATTTCATGAAAGTACATTATTTTTATTTCCAGCTATACCAGCTCTCACCTCAGCCAGTGAGCTTTCCCTACTAACAAAGAAAAATAGGTAAACAATACCAACCAATAGTGATCCTATCTAACAATACATTCAACTTTCTTTACACATGGTCCCCCACCTTTCTAAGGAAAGGAGGGAGGTGTATTTCCTCATTTCTTCACTAGGGCAAATATTGGTCATTATAACTACATAACATTTAGTGTTTTTTAAAATTTGCATTATCATGATTATTACATGTTGCTTTCCTCGTTCTGTCTACTTCATTCTTCAGCAATTCTTACAAGTTTTCCCATATTTCCTTGAATTTTTCACATCTGTATTTTCTTACGGGACAATAATATTCTATTACATTCATATGTCACTATTTGTTCAGTCATTCCCCAATTTATAGGTGCCTACTTTGTTTCCAGTTTTTTTTCCATTATAAAGAATACTGCTTTGAATAGTGTGTGTGTGTGTGTGTGTGTGTGTGTGTGTGTGTATTACCTTCATTGACTTCCCTGGTCATATATGCCCAGAACAGGAACTCTGGCCAAAAGGCATGAAGTTTCATGATTTTTCTCACATTGACACCAAATCATTTCTGAGAATAGTTTGCCCTATTAGGTTTTGTTGAATTGATTTGAAAAAAAAAATCTTCCATCAATATGTAATCCTTTTCCTCAGAAACATCGAGAGTCATTACCATCGTGTTATCAGAGAAAGTTCTCTGACTGAGGTTCTCTGCAATCTAGCCCACACTGCCTATAAGTCCTTCACTGTCATGAAAATGCTCTAATTAATCTTTATTCTAAGCCTTTCTAGTTCACTGTCCATCTTGTATCACCTTGGTCCCTGGGGAGAATGGGCTCATACCTAAGGGAAGGAAGGAAGGAAACTATTTATTAAGCACCAGCTATGTGCCAGACAGTATACTAAGTACTTTACAAATATCTCAGATCCTCATGAGAGCCCTAGAAGACAGTGGTATAAATATCCTTGCTTTTTAGCTGAGTAAATTGAGGCAGACAGAGGTTAAGTCACTTACCTGGGGTCACACAGCTAGTAAGTATCCAAGGCCAGATTCAAACTCAGGTTTTCCTAATTCCAGGCTATCTCTAGATTTAATGCAGTCTCTATATATTAGTCCCAATATGTTCACTTCCTAATATATCCTAGCTAATAGATGAAGAAGTCCACAGTTCTGCTACTTCTGAGCTGATGGGGACTTTGCACCTCACCATCTGGCTTTCAGAAAATCCTACCGTGAAATCTAGCTCCCAGACTTCTCATGACTCCTCAAAAACAGGGACTGTCTTTTATTTTTTTTGTATTCCCCCCACTTAGCACAGTGCCTGGCACATAGTAGGCACTTAATAAATGTTTTTGATTGATTGATTGCTCCTGACCTTTCAAAGCTCACAAGTTCATATTCATCTATAATCTCCTTCACCTAAAAGCAGGAAACAATAAGCCTGACAAAGAGAGAAGCAATAGCAAGGCCATTTGCTCATAGGTCACAAAGCCCAGGTGAGGAGATAAAGACTTGAAACCTTTCACGCCACTGAAAGCTTAGTCTTTGCCTCCTCACTTGCACACAGATAGGTAGGATTGTACAGAGGCTCTCACGCCCCCCGCCTACACATACACTTTGTCCAGTTAATATTTTTGGAATTCCCCTCAGTGTTGGCTAAACAGACAGTCAATGGTCTGTCACTTCATCACATAGTTAGCAAACCAAGAAGGTGTGTGTTCATTGGGCCCAGCACATACTCCTTAAATATATGGGCCCTTGTCTCACTTCTCTACCTTTCTCAGTGAGACCTGTTCTTTAGGACACAATTCAAGGTCAACCATCCCCAAAAAGTCTTCTCAGGAGACATCAGGGGAAACTAGATTTAAATCCCAACTCAGTTAGTACTGTGTGACCTTGGGAAAGTTAATTATCTCTTTTAACCTCAGTTTCCACATCTAGAAAATGTCAGGGTTTACTAGATGATGTTTGAGTTCCCTTCTTGTTCTAACCTATCAATATTTACTGCGTTAGAAATTAAAACTGATAACACTTTAAAATATTTATTTTTTCACTTAGCACCAATAAACCTATTATTTGTTGACATAAATAACATTTTTATGAAAAAACAGATGTTTTCCAAAAGGCAAAATAAAAAAATTAGTAATAAGAATGGCACTGTTTCACATTTCCCAAATCTTTTGAATGTCTAACTCAAGAGAAGACAGATAGATTCTCATATTTGCTTCTGCATTCAGTCTCTTGTGATGTGTTATTTTGGTGGAAGTATATGAAGAAAATCTGGCCTTACACAGATATGTAGTTGGAAAAGAGAAGAATATTTTAATAGCCTTTTCACATAACTTTGGATAATCTTCTGTGATATGACACTGAAAATGGAAAAGTAGTACTTTTAAGGACTTGTTGCAATATCAGATCTAAAAACCATATGAATGAGCTTTTCATACTTAGTTACATTAATGCTTTGAATGGATCTTTTACCCTGGCATGACTTTGTAATATCATGGATTGGTCATTTGGAAATATTTGTTCATTGATTTATGCAGATCTTTCACATGTTGATACATTTCATTACACAATTTAAAAAATCATATTTGTTAATATCACCACCAATCTCATCAGCAAAGTAAGTATTGGGAAGCTGTCAGGTTTTCCAAACTTCTAATTTTCACAGGAAAACTGAAATTTTATAACATTAGCAAAAAAGACCATCAGTTGTTTTCTTTGAAGTGACAAACTCATTTCATTTATTTTTTAGAAGATGACTGCCAAATATCTAAGTCTGAATAATTATAGTTTGTAAGTGATTCTTTCAAGTAAAAATGGTGTTCCAAGAAAAAAAAACAGCTAGTTCTGCTATGAAGTTTTCCAAAATTCTAATTTTCACTGGAAAAGTCTAATTTTATCATTGGCAAAAAATACCATCAGTTGTTTTCCTTGAAGTGAAAAGCTCATTTCATTCATTTTTTAGAACCTATCTGCCAAATATTCAAGTCTGAATAATTATAGTTTGTAAGTCATCCTTTCAAGTAAAAATGGTGTTTCAAGGGGGAAAAAGGCCAATTCTACTCACAGTTCAATTATATAAGTGCTTTTCCTCGAGACAACCATAATACTTTTGTATACACCAGAAGTACTTGTGCATACATCCAATTTCATCACATAGAATACTAAAAAGGTACTCAAGAGCCAAGATTTAATAAAATTAATAATTTTTTATTACTTCTTAAGTAAAACTACAATTTTTTTTATTTCTTTATTTTTAGTCCTGGTACATGGCAATGAGGAATACAGTGGTTGTATGTATAGTGTAGTGCCATTTCTTGGATTCACGCTAAGGCATCAGCAGTTTTACCTACAATTTGCTTTTGCACCATAAATGCAAATGTCAACAGAGTTGCTCCAGGATAAACCATGAGATTCAATAAAGTTATTTGACACTTTGAATATTTCAGCACCACTTGAGTTTACTGACAAGCATTCACATAAAAGATCTTTGATGATTAGTTAGTGCTGATGCTGGACAACTACAAACAAAACAGCAAGTCAAGTCATATCTGTAAATTCATTCATTTGTAGGAGAAAAGTACAACTCTGCAGAAAAAAAAACAACTCCATCTTCATATTTGTCATTTGTAGTTAAATTTTTAATCTACAGTCAGTAGAAAAATCTATTGTATATTTATAATGAGTGCAAAAGGCAGTAACATCTTCATATTATTATTATTATTAAAATAGCTTTGACCTCACAGACCCCTTAAAAGGGTCTCATGGAGTCCCAAGGGTCTACAGAACATATTTTGAGAACCATTGCTCTAGAGACAAATATAAATTCTCTTTTGGCTTTTTTTTTTTTGGCAACTGGGGTTAAGTAACTGCACCACCTAGCTGCCCCTCTTTCGGCTTTTAAAGACCTTCATAATGGAGCTCCAAGCTATCTTTTCAAATTTATTACATATAACTTTCAGTCAATAAACATTTATTAAAACACTACTATGAGCCAGGTACTGTGTTAAGTGCTGCATATACAAAGAATGGCAAGACAATCCCTGCCCTCAAAAGAGTTCACAATCTAATGGGGAAGACAACACACCAATAATGCTATACAAACAAATTACATACAGGATGAATAGGAAATAATCAACAGAAGAAAGGCACTTGAATTGAGAGATTGGAAAAGGTTTCCTGTTAAAGGTAGATTTTAGCTAGGACTTGAAGGAAGCCAGAGAAGCCATCAGGCAAAAATGAGGAGACAGAGAATTTGGGGTATAGGGGACAGTCAGTAAAAATACTTAAAGTGAGGAGATGGAGTGTCTTGTTTGTGGAACAGCAAGGAGGTTAGTGTCACTAAATAGAGAAGTGCATAATGGGATATAAGGTATAACAAGACTAGATAGATAGGTGGGGCTAGTTTATGTAGGGCTTTGAATAAGGGGGATAAGGAAAGGAATAGGCATTTATATATGCCATGAGGTGCCAGGCACTGTGCTAAGTGTTTCACAAATGTTATTTCATTTATCCTCACAACAACCCTGTGAAATTAGCTGCTGGTATTGTACCCATTTTATAGTTGAGGAAACTGAAATGAACAGAGGTAAAGTGACTTGCCCAGGGTCACATATCTAAGTGTCCAAATCCAGATTTGAACTCAGATCTTACTGACTATAAGCCCAATATTCTATCCAGCTTGAACCTGGATGCTATAGGGAGTCACTTTAGTTTATTCAGAAGGTGGGGGTGGGGAGTGGTAACATGATCAAACCTGTTACTCCCCTTCATACACCCTAATATTCCAACCAAACTGACCTTGCTGCTCTTCACTTGCAATACTCTATCTCCTACTGCCATGTCTCTGCACAGGATGTCTTCTATTCCTGGAACACGGTTCCTCCTCAACTTCCCCTAATAGAATCTCCTGTTTCCTCCAAAACTCAGTTCAAATGACATCTCCTAGACTTTTCCTAATCTACTACTTTCTCCCTTTCCCTCCTCAAAGGCTATACATTTATATGCATATATGTTATATACATAAATATATTTTACATGTAAAACTTATGTTTCATTATATACATATATTTTATAACCTTGTTTTGTTTATTCTAATATGTAATTAATGGGGGCTTGACGTATACATAGACCTGATAGGCTTGCTCAGCTGATGCAGCCTCTCCACATAGAGGATTCTAAAGAATTTGCTTCTGGAAGAATCATGAAGACATGATAAAAGATGAGGGAGACACAGGCATATTAATAGGCAGCAAGGTAGTAGCCAGTGTTTTGGAGGGACTATGGAGCCCGTATAGAACACTCTTTTCCTAGTTCCACTTGGCTAACCATATGGTTGAGAGGAACCTCTTCGATTAGCTGTGTAGCAAGAACACTCAGCATCTTCAAAAAGGTCTGAGTCAGCTTCAGCTGCCCCTCTCTTTGCTTCGTTTGATGACTCCTTCACTCATGGCATCTGGTGAGAGCCTGACTTGTAAGGAAAAGAGCTTTAGCAATTTCTCCCCCTCTTAAGCCACGTGGCTCTGAGAAACATGCCTTGGTCTTTAGCCTTTTCATTTATTCTTTCTACTCTAGGTGAAGGGAATGGAGTTGTCAACCTTGGGAGTTTCAAAGGTTAGAAGAGCAAACATCAGACTGGTTTTTCCACTCAACATGGCAACAATGCCTCGAGGAGAAAAGAGGGATCTTTGATCTTTGGGAGAGATCTTTGGGATTCCAGCCCAGTGAAAGGACTCACGTAGTAGTCCAGCCATATCTGGATATAAATTTAGTGGAATCAATGTTGTGTTGAAACTGAGCTAAGTTACAAGCCTAATTATTCTTCCTTAAAGACTAGGGTCATGTAGAGGAGACTATTGACCTCTTGTACCCTAAGGGGGAGAGGTAGCAGCCTGGTTCTAGAAGAGTGGGCCAGATATTGCAAATATGCATGTTATCTCTCAACATAGAATGTAAATTCTTCAAGGAGAGGGACCACTTAATTTTGGTTTTTGTATAGCCAGAGTGTAGCACAAGACTTGGCACATAGAACCTCTTCCCCACCCTCTAAGCTCAGGACTTTGCCTCATATTTCACTGAAAAAATAAAGCCATTCACTGAGAACTCCCTCTTCTCCCCTCCTTCTCTTCTCACACCACTCAGATGTCTCCCTCCACTATCTTCTCCTTCACAACTCTCTCAAACGAGAAGCGTTTCTCTTCACCAAGAGAATTCACCCTTGATTACATTACTTCCTTCTTCAGCATGTTGTTTCCTGTATCATCCCCATTCTCTAAGCTTTAATCTCTCTCTTTCTACTGGGTACTTACCTTGCTGCCTACAAATATGCCCATGTCTCCCTCATCTTAAAAAAAAAAACTTTTAAATGATCCAACTATTACCACTATCTATGGTCCTATATTTTTCTCTTTCCATTCGTAGCTAAAGTCCTTGAGAAAACCATATATACCTAGTGCCTCCAATTTCTTTCTTCCACTTGCTTCTAAATTACCCAATGTATTCTGGCTTCCAACCATGTCCAACCATAGAGAGAACCATAATTGTTCTCTCTAAACTTACCAATAACTTCTTAATTGCCAGATATAATGATCTTTTCTCAATTTCTATCTTTGTTAATCTAACTATAGTGTTAGACACTGTTGATCATCCTTTTCTCTCTACTCTCCAGGTATTGCAGAAACTATCTTTCCTGATTCTTCTCCTATCCATCCTGCCACTCCTCAGTCTCCTTTGCTGGATCTTTAATAGGTCATGTCCACAAATCAGTGTTCTACCTTGGTTGTCTTCTTTCCTTCTATACTCTGCTGCCTGGTGATCTCAATATATGGATTCAAGCATCATCTCTATGCAAATGATTCCCAGATCTACCTATCCAGTCATTGTCTCCTAATCTCATCTCACACAACCAACTGCCTCTTGGACATCTCAAACTCAACATGTCCAAAACTGATCTTATTATCTTTCCTTGAAAACTCTCTTCTAAACTTTTCTATTACTAGCAAAGACAACACCAGTCACCCATACTCAAAATCTCATTGCCATTCTTACCTCCCCATTCACTTTTATCCCACATATCCAGTCTGTTGTCAGGTCATATCATTTCTACTTCCACATAGTTCTCTCCTGCTTACTCTACCAGCCTCTGATATTTGCTAGCAATATGACCTTGGGCAAGTCACTTAACCCTATTTCAGTTTCTTTATCTGTAAAATGAGTTGAAGAATAAAATGGCAAACCACTCCAGTATCATTACCAAGAAAACCCCAAAAAGGGTCATGAAGAGTCAGACACAAATGAAAAATGACTAAACAGCTTACTCTACAATCCAGTAATACTAGCCTTCTTACTTTTCCACAAACAAGTACCTTTTCATTGTCTCTTCCCTCTATATGGAAGGCCCTTGCACCTTATTTCTGAATTCTGGCTTCATTCAGGACCCAATTTAAGTCCCACCTTCTACAGGAGGCCTTTCCTGGTTTGCTACACAACTAGTACCTTACCACTGAGATTACCTTTCACTTAGGTAGTATTTATCTTGTATGTATAACTTTTAACATGTTATCTCCCCCATTAGAATGTGAGCTCCGTGAGGGAAGAGACTGTATTTTTGCCTTTCTTTGTATCCCCACTGCTTAGCATGGTACATGATACATAATAAGTGTTTAGTAACTTTATTGACTAACTACTCAATAAATGTTTGATGATTGCTTATATGATTGGTTACTCTTTGGTAACTAGACAGCATATACACACACACACACACACACACACACACACATATATATATACACACACACATACATACATATATACATATATATACATATATATACATACACACATATATATACTATGTATATACATATATATGGTGCTGAATATATTGCATATATGATGAATAGAGAAGTTTAAAAAAATGAAGTTTAAGTCTTATACAGAGAACAGAGAAAGGTTCCTAGTAAGGCAATGCTGAAGGAGCTAAGCAAATTTCTTAACTCCTCAATATTTAATAAATGCTGGTTGACTTGTCTTAACTTTCTGTTTGAAGTATGAATTCCCAGTGTTATAAACACACCCATATAATAACATACATTTAATATATATGTACATATATGTATGTGTGTGTGTGTGTGTGTGTGTGTATATATATATATATATATATATATATATATATATATATATAAAATATACAATACAACCAAAACTTTACTTGTATGCTTCTCCTCTTCCATTTTCTCCAGAAAACAGCTCCTTTCATACCACTGATCTCCCATTTTCACCCCTAGGAACCAATTTTGCCTTCCAACTTTCTGTTAATGGCACCTTCATCCTCTGAGTCATCTTTGATTCTTTCTTCTCTTTCATCCCTTATTTTCAGTCACTCATCAAATTCTGCTGATTCTTTCTTTAAAAGGTTTCTAATGGAACCCCTTCTAAAAGCTGCCCAAATCAGGGGATCCTTTACAAGTAGGGCGGTAAAAACCAAAATGAAACTGTTTCTGAAGCATAAATAAAAATCTGTCACATTTTGGTTTTGGTTTGGTTTTGGTTTACCTCCAAGTACTGCAGAATAAAAAATATCCTACTTATATTTGGTGCTAGTAAAAATGTGGGCAGTTAGGTGGCCCCATGGATACAGCACAGGGCTTAGAGTCAGGAAGATTCCTCTTCGTGAATTCAAATCCAGCCTCAGAGATTTTCAAACCGTGTGACCCTGGGCAAATTACTTAACCCCTCAATTTCCTAAGTAGGCTTTTGGTACCTCAATCTCTTATTTTTGTGATTTTTTTCCCCCTCTTAGTAGAACTTTTCTCCCCCTCTTCCATATTTCACTCTGTGTAGTAAAATGGATAGAGCACTGGACCTGGTGTCAGGAAGACCTTATTTCAAATCTTACATCAGACAGTTACAAGCTGTGTGATGCTGGGCAAGTTCCTGCCTCAGTTTCCTCGACTGTAAAATGAGGGTGTGAATCCTATTGCTTCAATAATCCCTTTTGGCTCTAAATTTATGATCTATGATCTTGACAGCAGTTGATGAAATTTGTCATTGACAAGATCAACCTTATTTGTCTGTTCAACAACTTATATACTGGATGACTAGGAAATAGATGGTAAGGCAAAACATAATGAATGAAAAATGGAGAAAGCATGGTACAGTTGAAAAATTATTGGCTCTGGAGTCAGAGAACATGGCTTCAAATCCCGCTTCTGACATTTACTACCTATGTGAACTTGAACAAGTTTCCTAACTTCTTAGGATTCCATTTCTCCACTTCAGAAATGAGAAGGTTGGATTATATCTAATAATAACCTTATAGATTATATCTAAAAATAACCTTGTAGAACTATGATTCTATCAGTACCATGATGGTAAATCTCTAGATTTCTTTTTCCATCCTGGGAATCCAGAAAGGCTTTTCCAGGATCTTGGACCTGGTTAGGAAATACACCTTGGTCAATTACAAAGGACCAAGTCTTTGCTTATGCCACTCAACCCTGTAATTTCATTGTTGTCTCACTAACAAGCCAGTGTTCATTTCAGTATACTCGTCACCACACTCAATAGAATTAATGGCTTACCATTGCTTCACCAGACTAAGAAGGGCTTAGTGAAGAAAAAAATAAGAAAAAATACTTAGAAATATTTCAATTCATCTTGAAAAATGAAAGTGGTAGATATAGGAAGGACACAGGCATAATAGAATCAGAAGGGTGCTTCCCCCTCTGAACATTAAGCACATTGAGATTCCTGGCACCAAGAGAAGTCAGGATCTCAAAGGGCCATATCTAGTGATTAGCCATCAAATGCAGGGAAGAGAAATTAAATCTTCTGTGACTGGAAAAAATTGTCAGTCTTAACATAAATAAAATCAAAAGGAAAAATGGGACTTGTCTATAATTTTTAATGTACATTCTCTCTCAAAAATGTGTATTCAAAAAGAAATGTTAAGAACATTCAGAAGTCAAAAGGAATTTTCATAACAAAAATTTCAGTGAAAAATTTGAATATTCATATCAACAAATAAAAGTGAACTGGATATAAACTGAGGTTTAATTTGTTTGGTTTTAAATTTGTAATCACCTCTACCTTAATTTCCTCAGTTATTCCCTCCCATGTGTAAGCCATGCTGTTCATCAGACTACTAGCAGTTTCTTTTCCTATAGTAAAACTATAGTATAACGCATTGCTTTGTAAATTATAGTCAAGATAAATTTATAATGAGATTTAATTTATCAATAGCTTGGTCTTCCAAATACATGCCTGTCTACTCACTCTCTGATGTTCATCTGAAACTTGTTCTGGGGCTGCAGTCCCAAAGAAAATGCTGTCCAGAAATTTCTCTAGGATTGCTGCTTAAGGCAAAGAATTTAATTTAAAAATGAAATGCATCATGATGCCAAAAAGAGCCCTCAGGAATTTAAGCATGCTGATGTTACAATATTCAAGCACACTAATATGTCAAAAGAAAGATAGCATGGTATAGTGGATGGAGAGTTGGCCTTAGAATTAGGAAAACCTGGAAATAAGTTTCATCTCTAATACCTACTGGCTGTGTGATCTTGGCTAAGTTGCTTACCACCTCAGTGCCCCAGGTACCTCTCAACTCTCTCAGGCTATGAGTTGCATTGGCAGAGGACATGCTTCAGCAGAACTCCTTGCATTGATGAAGTCATAGTCCCAATTTTTGCACACATATGTTTGATAGATAAATTTTTACACACACACATGCACATATATAGATGTGTAGGTAAAATCTGGAACTGTGATTTCATCAGTGCAGGGATTGATATACATGTACGTGTATGTATATATGTATGTATACATACATATATATACACATATATACATACATACATATTTTATATTTATATATACATACATACATATACATATACATACATATATACATATTTTATATTTATATACACACACACACACACACACACACACACACACACACGTGTGTATATTTGGTCTGAGATCCACAACACCATTTCTTGTCCATGGCAGCGGGCAGCACATGTGCCCTCCCTCCTACTCTGAGCATAGTAACTAAATCAACACCATAATTTCCAGAAAAATGATGTTAATCAATGACCTTATGATTCCAATTGCCATCCCCTCTGACTTCCCAGTCCAAAAAGCTCCTCCCTGGTCCCCATTGCTCTATATGTGTAATCTTCCCATAATAGAATATAAGTTCTGTGAGGGCAGAGACTAACTTGCTAACTTGTATTTGTATCCCCAGCACTTAGCAAAGTAACTAGAGCTTAGTAAGCATTTAATAAATTATTTTTCATTTACTTACACACATATATTTTTAAACCACCTATTTTTTTTAAAATTCTGTCCTATATTTAGGCACAAGAGGCCCCACTGACATTAAAAGATAATAGGGGTTTTTTTTTTTGTTCTTCTTTAGGAACTTGCAGGTAGGTCCTTGGAAATAGAGTTCTAAGCATTTAAAGTGAAGATTTTTTTCAAGGTTCCCAAATAAATTTCTAAAAGCAAAAGCTCATTCCTTCACATGTAATTTATTGTCTTCAGAATTTCTTAGAAAAAAAAATTTAGCCTCAGAAAGAAACTATTAAAAAGGATCCTTCAGAAAACAAAAATTATCTGAGTCAATGTTGAAGCTGTTTGATTTGAAGTGACAAAGAATTACAAGTTCATTATTTTGAAATAAAATTCTGGATAGTTCATAAGAATTAGGAAGGACTATGAGTCAAATCTCTATAGTGGAGATTTATCAAAATAAGTAAGACAGCTTAGTTGACCCTAATGCATAATCAAATGACTCTTTGATGGAAAAAAGAAAATTCTTTACTGATATTTATATGCTCAAAAGGCATTTTTTTAAAGTGGCAGGAACTGTATTAGCTGTTGGTGATACAAAAATAAAAACAAAATGGGCTTGTTCTCAAGAAGCTTGCAATCTATTGGGGAAAAACAAAATATACATATAATATTAAATATAAAACATATGCAGTATTGATCTAATAATATATAAACAAAGTATCCCAGCTGTTCATTTGGTTTGGTTTCAGAAAATAAATAAAAACCACATACAAAATAAAATAAAGCTACCTACCATGAATTCAAAATAGCAAATTCAAAAATGTCCCTTGCTCCATCCTTTTCATGTGTATTGGTAACAAAATAAATCAGCACCACCCTATTAATAAACCTACAACTAGTTCTCATTTTATCTTTTGCAACTAAATCTTACAATTGATTTATCTCTTTCTAAGGCAGCTCCAAGATGTATCCCAGGCATTGCTTGAACCAAGAGCCTCTCATACCTCAGCTGCTTTACCATGGTATTTTTGTTTTGTTTTCACATAAAACACATGTTCCGCAAATTAAGTTCATCAGCCTGAGATGCCTTCCCCACAAATGGCAAGATGTAGTACACCAGGGTTCTCAGGTGCTAACCCTTTATCAAACCCACCTAAACTTTCAACTACATCTTGTTCTGCCTCATTTGTATAAATCCAACCTCTCTGTAATGGCAGATAATTGTGACAAAAGGGATAGTTTCAGAGAAACTTGGGAAGGTGTATATGAACCAATGCAGAGTAAAGTGAGTAGAACCGGGAGAATTATTTAGACAGTAATAACAATATAAAAATGAGCAACTATGGGAGACATAAGAATTCTGGTCTACATGATGACCAGTCATGATTTTAGAGTACTAATGATAAAGAAAGCTACCTATCTCCCAACAGAGAGGTGATGAACTCAACATACTGAATAATTTTTAGACAAGACCAACATGGGAATTCATTTTGCTTGACTATGCATTTTTGCACGGATTTTTTTTTCCAGGAAAGAGGAAGGTGGAGGGAAAAGACATTTAGCACTTACTAATTTTTTAACCCAAGAATTTTTTGTTGTTTTTATTTTACAGCCATTTATGCCATGAATTCCTTGGGGATAGTTTCCAACAGCTCAGATTCCTTGCCACTGGTTCTCACAAAGTGTGCTTCTCTGGGTGGAGTAGGCTGACGCTTCAGTTGAATCCAAGTGCCTTTTTCTTTGGCTTCCTCCTTCTTCTGATCATTTTCCTTTACCCGCTTCAGGAAGCTATCTCTGCTCTTCGAATGCTTAATATGCTCAATACACACATTAATTCTCTTGGCTACAATCTTGCTTTGTTTACAACAATGCTTATAGCATGTTCAGTAACATTATAGACCCATCCAGTCTTGCCATGGTAACATTTGTGAGGCATTCCTTGCTGAACCCTGCCCATACCCTTGATATCTGCAATATCACCTTTCTTGTATATTCACATATATGTAGCCAGAGGGACAACACCATGTTTTTGAAAGGGCCTAGAAAACATGTATCATGTCCCTCTCCTTTCTCCTTGTGTGTTTGTCATTTTGGCAACTCACTGGAATATGACGGAGCCAGCAGAAAGCAGCACTAATTAATTTAAAAAATAAAGTTTATTTTTTTAAAGCAGATTTCTTTTGACAGTTCATGTAGACATGATGAAGAGTAGTATATCAGCTAGTGATTGAATAAAGCTAATGTTCCTGACAAGATAATTAATTTCTATGAACTACGAATTTCTAGGACTCACTAAACTCTAAGACAGTCATCAGCTGTGGCCAAACTCTTGCTAATGAGCCTTGCTGTATGTAGCCAAGATGGTCCATACTTGACAACAATATCAGACTGACTCAAAGCCTTTTCAGTTTGGTAGGGCCTACCAGACCTTGAAATCAACAGGCAAAGCCTCCAAATATTCAATGTTATTTCCACATTAAGATGCAGAAGTCCTCTGTTTCATTAAAAATCCATTTTCCCTCAGTGGTATCATACTTAATTTTTACTAGTTAAGCTATTCTTGGTTGTAAGCCTATATTTGTTTGCCCTCTGGAATATTATATTCTAAGCTCTCCCTTCTTTTATGGTGGTATATAATCTTGTCTGATCCTGACTGCCTGTTTAGTATTTGAATTTTTTTCTGGCTGCTTGCAGTATTTTTTCTTTGACCTGGAAGCTCTGGATCTTGGCTATAATCTTCCTGGGAGCTTCCACTTTGTCATTTCTTTCAGGAAATTATTAGTGAATCCTATTTTTGCTTTGTCCTCTGGTTCTAAAAGATCTGGATAGCTTTTATAATTTCTTGAATTACATCTAAGTTCTTTTTTTTTTTGGTCATAACTTCCAAATGGTCAAATGATTTTTTTTTAATTATGTCTTCTCCACCTATTTTTCAGGCCAGTTATTTTTGCTATAGGATCTTTTATGTGTTTTTTTTCAGACTTCTGACTTTGTTTTTTAAATGCTTGTTGTGTTTCGAAATTAGTAGCTTTTATTTGATCCATCCTAACTTTTGCTTGGGTAATGTTGTGTGCCTCTTGCACCAATCTGTTCATTGCTTTTCCAATTCTTTCTTCCTTGGCTCTCATTTCTAATTTTTCCTCTAGTGCTCTCATTTCTTTTAAAACACCATTTTAAAATTTGTTTTAATGATTTCTGCATCTCTTCTGGGAATTTTGGTTGAACTTGTACCCAAGTTGTATTTTTCCTTGTTACTTTCCTTTTGGATATTTTGGAATCACTCTCTTCTTCTGGGTTTGTGCCTTGAGTGTCCCTTTTACCAGAATAGCTCCTAATGGTGTTATTCTTTGTTTTTTTTGCTCATTCTTTTGGTTTGTTTCATGCATTTGGACTTTTTTATGAGGCTGAACACTGTTTACTTCTAGGGTGAATGTCTGGGCATAATTTATGCCCTCTTGCTGCTTTCTTTGGATATTTCATGTGGTGTTATGCTAGAATCTTAGGGATAGCTCAGACTGAGAATTTGTAAGCTTTCAGTGATCCTAAAGTGATATGATCTAGGATAGTCTCATCATTGCCTTTCTTATCTGAGCTCTAGAGGTTCCTGACCTGGGTTGGGGTCTGAGTATTACACCTATGGATCTTGCCCTGGTAGGATTCTAGTCAATTGTCGTTGGACTCAGCTACTATCTTCCAGTTGGAAAGCTCAACTGGTTCAGAGTAATAGAACCATAAATAACCCTTAAGTCTGAGCTTCATGCCCTGGTTATTCCACTGCATGCTTCAGACCAGGCTGGAGGGTAGAACTGAGGCTCTACTCTTCTCATGCAGTCTTAGCCACACACTAAACTTATTCCTTATAATCCTAAAAAGTAGGTCAAAGGTAGAAAGGAAGATGTCACATACACCAAAATATTTATAGTAGCCCTTTTTGAAGTAGCAAAGAACTGGAAACAAAGTCAATCTCATTGATTGGGGAATGACTAAACAAGTTGTGGTTACATGAATACAATGGAATATTATTCTGCTATATGAAATAGTGAATATGATTATTATAGATAAACATTGGAAGGCATATGAGGGTATACAAAGCAAAATAAGCAGAACCAGGAAAACTATATACCTGTTATAAATATTTTTGTGTATGTGGCATCTTCCTTTTTGCCTTTGATCTTCTAGAGATATATGCTTACTTTTAAGAAGCATGATCTCTTTTTAATACCAAACAACTTTACAAATCCCACTCATACATTAGAAGTATTATCCTATTAGTATCTATTGATCAAGAAAATGCATGATGATAAAAAACAACTATGAATTCTGTAGTGCTTTTAAGTAAGTTTATCTTATCAATCACAATAGCACCTAAAGAAATGTATACAAAAAAAAGCAGGAGCAAAACACATTTATCTAGACTATAGAAAATATATTTGCTTATTATACAGACCCCTACTGCATATTGAATTGACACTAAAGTTCAAAATAATGCTTGGTTCCATTATAGATTTGAGGAATTGCTTTGCCTTAACTCCACTAAGGTTCAATGGTGGGTAACCACTGTTCCAATTCAGAGGTTATCTAACTTATAAACCATTGTTTTCTAAACATAGTTAGAGTCTCCCAGGGGCCCTTTATAACTTCAATACTAACAGAAATTAGGGAGAGATTTAAAGAATGGTAAAGAACAATGAAGGACCATAGAAAATAGTTTGAGTTTATAAAGAACAAGCGATGACACTTACTTGTAAGTGGAATGAGGAAGGCAATAGATAGTCAATGGATATTTATTGAACAAGTATCATAAAGTCAATCACTTGGCTATAGGGTTTGATGCAAAAAGAAATTGCACATACATAGAAATTCTTTATCAGAATTTTAAAAGTTGGGGAACTATTGAACTAGAAACCATAAGAATAAGATTCATCATCTCATTTTTCTAAGATAGACGATAGGGAAATGCATTATTAATTCCTTGTCAAAGATCTCTTTACCTCCCTCAGGCTGACTGAAAAAATAGTATGGATGTATGAGTCAGAAGTTTGATGTATAAGCCAGAAGTTTGGAGAGAGGCAGACAGGCTGAAGAGAATACTGAGAGAAATAACTGGAAAGAACTCATGAAAAACCAGCCAGAATGTAGATGGAAGCCTAAATACATTGAAAACCAAGGGAAGTAGTGAAGATGGCCAAAAATGGATTGGAAGGGTGACTATACTAAATACTAAATACCATATGGGGTTATGTCCAACAGACTTAGAACTTTCCCATAGTCATGGATTGGCTTGGATAATAGCCCTCCAAAAGTCACTCTCTTGTTAATAATTTGACTTGGCTACATTTAGTATGATTTGCACAAACAGGGTTTTGGCAATATTCTCAGTCAGTGGAATTAGCTCATCCAACCAGCTGGATTTGCACATGCAAAGATGATTTGGTGGGTGCAGGTGTTTAGCCCCTCTGTAAGAATTACCTATTAACTGAGTGATTAATGATAATTAGCCTTTCTGTTGGCCATCCTGTCAGGATTAAAGATGAATTCTGAGAGGACAGGGAAGAGATTGATTGTGAAAGTCCATGGCTACCCACATTGCTTGCTTTCCTTGAGTATTCATTTTGGTGGCAAGTACTTGCTCATGTGGGAAAAATTCAGCCTGCAGGATTTTCACAAGGCTAGCAAACTCACTGTGTACAAAGAAAAGATTGTTACTGTAGCCTATCTTCTCCTCCCACTTAGGATTTAACACAGCATCCTCAAGGATTAGTATTTGTATTGGTTTTAATAGGATTCCTTTATGAACCTTTTTAATGAGAAGTATTCAATTATTGCTTCCTGAAAACATTCCCATAATATCAGACACCATGCTGGGAGGCTTCTTTCAGTAAGGATGTGTGATCTGAATGGGAAATAAAAGAGCTATTAAATAGTTATCCTTTTTCTTAGTGGGTCCAGACTCTCTGGCAGGCAATTATTTCTGAGTATAGGAAATGTACCAGGCTTTCTTCTTTCTGATTTTGGGAACCAATCCTATTTAACATTTTTTACATTTAAATAAATTTATGATCTTGTATGAAATTGTTTCCACACTATCATCATTCTTCCCTCCCTCCTCACTCTCCATTCCCAGAGTCCTTTTTTTTTGGTTTCTTAAACAAATTGAGGAGAGAGAGAGAGAGAGAGGCAAAAGATTTTTTAGAAAGGCATCACTGGTAAAATCAATAGTTAAAAACAGATTTGAATGCATTGTGGAGCCAGTATACTATAGTGGGGGGTGGGGAGAGAGAGTAGATATAGAGTCAAGGGACCTGAATTAAAATCCTGGATTTCTAATGTACCTTGGACAAGTCACTTACCTTCTGATCTTCAAATTCTTGATCTCTAAGGTAAGAGGCTTCCCTAGATGCTTCTAAAGTATCTTCCACTTCTAAATATACGATTCTAGGATATATAAGCTTTTAGATGGAAATTAAACCACATGTAGCTATTGGAGAAATACTCCATTGCACAGTCCAAATATCCCAAGAGGCCTACTAAAGCCTCTTAATGAATGCAGCTGATGGAATTCAAAGAGGTTAAAAAACAGGTTCACCTACTAATCACAAACCAGCAGCCCATTTGAGGATGCTCAGTGAGACAAACCATCCTGCATCTTAGGTGAAATCTGTGCATCATCTTTCTTAAGTGCATACTTACAGCTGTATAAGTATAAATTAATTGTAAACATGCACAATGGATGAGATTTCACTTTTTAAATTATTGAATATCTACAAAACAGTGGCAAAGCGGGCTAAAGAAAAGCCATAATTGATGGAATAGATGGAAGAGTGTATCAATTTAGCCTATTCAAGTCAGGTTTGTCCCCTTAAGAAATTAATAGAAACAACAAATAATTTCTGCTTACAGACATGCAATGTCCACTAATAGTTTAAGGATAATCAAAGTGCTTTGTAAACCTTAGAAGAATAAAGAAATGTATACTACTACTATATTCATAGTAGCGATGATGATGAACAGGCATTTATTAGATACTTCCTGTATGCCAAGTATTGGGCTTGATATTAAGAATACAAAGAAAAATTAAAACAATCCCTATTATCAAAGACCTTACATTCCAAGGGAAAAACCAAAACGTACACAAATATTAAACTATGCCAAGAAACAAGAACACGTATCAGGATATGGAGGAGATCCCTAACAATTGTAGGGATGTCAAGGGAGGTGGTACCTGAGATGAGTCTAGAAGAAATATAATGCTTCTGTATGGCAGAGGTGAAGAGGAAGGACACCATCCAGATGGGAGATAGCCTGAGGGGGGAAAATATGTATGTGTGTATGTGTGTACATAATTATTTATGCCCTAATAACTTGTTAAAGTCATGTTGTTCAGTTGTTTCAGTCATATCTGACACTTTGTGATTCCATTTGGGGTTTTCTTGGCAGAGACACTGGAGTGCTTTGCCATTCCCTTTTCCAGCTCATTTTACAGACAAGGAAACTAAGACAAAAAGAGTTAAGTGACTTTCCCAGGGTCACACAACTAGTAAGTGTCTGTGGCTAGATTTAAATTCAGGTCTTCCTGACTCCAGGCCCAAGGCTCTATCCACTGTACCACCTGGCTGCCCTACTTAGAGAAATACAGGTCAACTATTTGATGTAGTACAACTTATTCATGTTTGAAGAATCTTAGGGAGCCTCAGTAAGACAATTCCTTCTCTCTTTGAGATGTCTTGATCTAGCAAGATTATTATTACCCTAAGAAGATTATCTGGGGGGGAAAAATGTATCTATTGAAACAAAGGGAATGAGCCTTTTTGAGTTCAATCAAATCATGAAAAAAAGCGTGATGACAGAGTTAAGTGTCATTGTTGCTCTGATTATTATCATCATTATCATTACTATTGTTGCAATTATTCCCAGGTGAGGTTAAAGACCTCTGAGCTTCACTTTGCAATTCCTTCCCTCCTACTGTGCTGAAGATTACCATGATCATTAGGAAGTTTTTATACAGTACATCATTTTACTTCGGGGGAGATTTGGAGAGAAACGATTGTTATTAAAATATTTCTCATAACAATCTGATTGCTTGGTTAATATTATTGTCCTTTAAAAACTTGAAGGGAGAAAAACAACCTGACTCCCAGAGATGATAGTGTTGCCCAGGGTTATTCACCAAGATTAGTAATAGCAAGGCTGAGACTAGAAGCCACAAGGCCTAGGTTTCCTTCCAGTTGGCTAGCAAGCTAACAACAAACATTCCCACCCAAAGGGGTATCTTTGAATCACTGTTCCCTAAGCCTAGAATGTGCTTCCTCTTAGTCTCTTCTTAGAATCCCTAATTTCCTACAAAGCTCAGTTTTAGCATCCTATTCTATACCTTTCCTAATTCCCCCAGCTGCTACTGCATTGAACCTTAAAAAAATTAACTTAAATTGATTTTGTGTGTATATGAATAGATACACACTTATGTAAATATATATATATGTATTTATATTAAATTGGCAGTATGGCATAATGGATAGACAGCCACCCTCAGAATCAGGAATACCTGAATTAAAGTCCCATATCTTGGCCCATACTGATTATGTGACCTGAAGCAAATTATACTCTCAGTGCCCAGGCAGCTCTCCATAACTAGGGGATTTGTTATTCAGTTGTTTCAGTCTTGTAGGACTCTTTATAACCTCCTTTGAGGTTTTCTTGGCAAAGATACTGAAGTGGTTTGCCATTTTCGTCTCCATTTTACAGATAAGGAAGCTGAGGCAAACCAGATTAAGTGACTTGCCCAGGGTCACACAACTAGTAAGTGTCTGAGGCCACATTTGAACTCAGGAAGATGAGTCTTTCTGACGCCAGGCCTGGCACTCTATTCATTCTGCCATCTAGGGGTCCTAACTAGAGGACACAAGGTGCTAATCTGAATTGTTGGTGAATTTCTCAAGAAAAGAAATGGTTGAAATCACAGGTCCAGTAAATGTGTATACATATGTGTATGCATGCATGTGGGGGGGGGTGGGTATGAGTGAGTGGGTGTGGGCTTATTGTAGCTATTGATACATGTACTTGTGGTTTCCTCTAATAGAATGGCAACTAGGTGGTATAGGGGATGGAACAATGGAGCTGAAGTCAGGAAAACCTAAGTAAACACTTCCTAAGTGTGTAATCATGGGTAGCTCATTTAACTTCAATTTGTCTCAATTTTCCTAATATATTAGATTATGTTAATAATATCACTTTCTAGGGCTCTTGCAAGGATAAAAATAATATATTTATAAGCACTTTGCAAATCTTAAAGGGCTATAGAAATGCTAGCTATTATTGTTGTTGAATATAAGTTCCTTGAAGTGAGGAAGTGTTTCATTTTTGTCTTTGTATCTCCAGGGCATAGGTCAGTGCCTGGCACATGACTGATTAAGCAGAATCAAGTTTTTAGTAGAATGGATGATTAGATACTTTAGAATTTAACTATGGCTAATTCAGCACTCAATGCACTTTGCATTTACCCTGACTCACCAAAACAAGGATGGTAAAAGTCATATGCCATATGATACCAATGCATGTGAAATCGCACATCCATTTTCATAGCAATGGCAAGTGAATCCACAATGCCTACCAACGAAGCCTTATTAGACAGCATGTTCCTTGGGTTGCTGAGCTGTAAAGTCCCTACTTATGGAGTGAACCAGTAACCTGTTAGAAACTCAGGGTCAATGACCTTAAACCAGCTTTAGTAAATTTATTCCAAGCCAAACCGATGCAAAGTCATTCTGTGGACTCCTGGCATTCTAACTCATTTAGTAAAACAATGGCAGAGGACTATTCTCTTTAAGACTTCCCAAACACTAGTGGCAATACAATAGGTTTAGGCTGTAAAGTTCCTAATGGCCATACTATGATGCCAATAGTATATTTTAATAGTGAATCTAATGATCAAACAACATTCACATTGAGATGTTACAATAGCTCTCTTCTGGCCTTGAAGTTATTCAGATACAACCTTTAATTATCACCAATTATTTGTTCCAAGATGTTTTAGCCAACTAGCTCCACTTCCTGCTTTGAATTCCCCTTATTCTCTCACACACACATTTTTTGATTATATGTAAAATATTTTAATAATTTATGGAGGGTAAGGGGAATCATTCAATCAGTTAATTACCAAACATTTATTAAGCATTTACTATGTGCTATGTACTGAGCTAAATGCTAAGATAAAAAGGTCAGAAACATAGTCTCTGCCCTCAAGGAGGTCATATTCTAATGGGACAGACAACATACAAACAACTAGGTACATATGAAATATATACAGTGTAAATGGGAGGAAATTTCAGAGAAGCACCAGGTGGGGGGGCTGACTAAGGGAGATTTGGGAAAGACCTCTTGCAGAAGGTAAGATTAGGACTGGTGGGAGAAATTAGCATCTATGTGCTAAGCACTTTTTACAAATATTCTATTCTTTTATCCTCACAACCATGAGAGGTAGGTGCTATTGTTATCCCCATTTTACAGTTGAAGAAATTAAAACAAACATATTAGGTTATCTGCCCAGGGTGACACAGTGTCTAAGGCTGAATTTAAAATAAGGTCTTCCTGACTTCAAGCCTAGTTCACCACCAGCTGACTCTGGTTTTGTTGTGGTTTGGGGTGCTGGGAATCCCAAAATGCAAGGGTACAGGGTTGTCTGCCTCAAAAGAACTCGACCACTGAAGCTTTCTTTCAGTCAGAGTAGCAAGGTTTTATTATAACACCAGTAAAGCAGGCAAGATTCCTAGTAAATCTGCTATTGTGTAGCCAATAGGAGCAGGTGAAATTCTTAGAGAATCTGCACAATTTAATGGGGGTAAGATTGGTACTTATAAACAAGGCAGGAGGAAGGTCTGGATGGGATTAAGGAGTGGTAAATAGCTTGGGGTGGCCCAAGGGCCACAGAGAAAAGGTCTAGATGGGATTAAGGAGTGACAAAAAGCCTGTGGTGGGCCAGGTACAGAAACTGAAAGAAGTCAAGCCTGAAAGGGCTGTTAAAAGGATTATTGTGTATCTAGGTAGGTTGGGATAGACCAGATGCCTCAGGAGAAATGTCAGTGTGAAAGTTCAGGAGCTTTTAGAGGTCTAGGTCCCATGCCTCATCAGTTTGAAGGAAACCCTAAGGAAAAGGTAAGAAACAAAAGCATTCCAGGTATGGTGGATAGCCAATGAAAAAACATGAAGTCAAGAGGTTCAATGTCCTCATTGACCACAAAGGAGTTCATTTAGCAGGAAGTCAATAGGTATACATTTTGTTATTCAGTCATTTCAGTCATGTCTGACTCCTTGTGACCCTTTGGGGTTTACTTGGTAAAGATACTGAAATGATTTGCCATTCCCTTCTCCAGCTCATTTTATAGATGAGGAAACTGAGGCAAATAGAGTTAAGTGATTTGCCCAGGGTCACGCAGCTAGTAAATATCTGAGGCCAGATTTGAACTCGGGAAGTCTTCCTGACTCCAGACTCGTCACTCTGTCCACTGTGCCATCTAGCTTAAGTGATGGCCTGTCCAAGAATCATAGAGACAGGGGTATTCTAGAGTTCATCTCATCCAATAATTTTACTTTGTAGATGAAGATGGACCTGTACTCACAGATAGGGAAACAAGTTATGTTCCAATAAATATTGATGAAGACCCGCAGGCACAACCAAGAGATAGGTGATCAAGTACTGATCAAAAGAAAGGGATATAGTAGTTGGTATTTCCCTGCTAAAGCTGATGAGATGGTAAGATGATACAGGATTTAGAAATAGAAGGGAACAACTCCATCATTTTACAGAGGAGGACACTGGCCTTATGGGCCCAATAAGAAAAATAGCTAGTTATGTTGTATACCTGGGCATGTATCCATACCTCTTGAGACATAACAAATCTGTCAACCATAACCTACTTCCTTGATTTGTGTGCGGACAAATGGCACTCTGAAGAAACCTAGAAAAAAGTGACAGGGATTACTGGGCTATTAAAAATAGACAGTGAATTTAGGGAGTGTTTTTATCTGTGCTGCAGATTATAGATACGCTTGGGAACTGAAGGGATTACTACCTTATGGTATCAAGTTAGGTATAGGTATCAACGAGGTGATTGAGAATGAAAACATAGGAGTAGCATAGTCCTAGGAGAAAAATATTTAAACTATTGTTCAGAACAAATGGAAACTGGAGATTAAAGAAAAGTTGAAAAGGAAAAGCACTCCAGACATGGGGATACCCTTTATAGCCTTTAAGTTGCAATCCTAGGTGATGGGAAGAATGAGGGGAAAGAGGAGAAGGCTAGAAAGGGGAACCTTTCAAGAGGCTTACAGGAGGATTCTGTTTAGGGAGAAAGTAAATGAGTTCAGCATTTGAGTTTGAGATTCCTATGGGACATCGAAGTAGAGATGTCCTTTGGCAGTTAGAAATATGGAAATAGGAGGCAGCTAGATGGCACAGTGGATAGAGCACTGGTGTTGGATTCAGGAAGACCTGAGTTCAAATCTGGCATCAGACATTTGACACTTACTATCTGTGTGATCCTGGGCAAGTCACTTCACCCCATTGCAGTTCAGAAGGCAGAGGGTCAATTATCAGGGAGAGATGGGATGATGATAAAAGATAAAACAGAGAAACCAGAACTATTCAAATTTTTATTTTGCTTTGCTGTTCCCTACCAAGGAAAATAGGGCAGCTAGGTGGTACAGCGGATAGCAAGCCAGGCCTGGAGTCAGGAAGGTTCATCTTCATGAGTTCAAATCTGGCCTCAGACACTTACTAGCTTAGTGACCCTGGGCAAGTCGTTGAACCCTGTTTGCCACAGTTTCCTCATCTGTAAAATGAGCTGGAGAAGGAAATGGCAGACCACTCCAGTATTTTTGCCAAGAAAACCCCAAATGGGATCACAAAGAGTCAACACTACTAAAACAATTGGACAACAACAACAACATCAAGGAGAATGATCTTCAGACTTTGAAGAATAGAACAAAACTGGGTAACCCAAGATATAAGTAAGAGAGTATCTATGTAAGTTTCTCAGTCTACATCCCAGAAAACTAAAAGAAAGATATCAGGGGTTGCTGAGCTATTATTTATGTTTGGAACGTCATGGTGAATAGGACTAGAAAGAGGTCAATATCTCAATCTTCAAATGAGAAAAGACTGGATTCTTCTAACTATAGACCGATGAATTTCTCTTCAGTTTCTGATAAAATTTTAAATTGTATTATTAAACTAATAGTTTGTAAGCACTTAGAAAAGGAAGCAATGTTCCCAGAGTTTCATCAGGGACAGATCATGTAGGACTAAGTTTATTTCCTTTTTTGACAGGGTTATTAGACTGAGGAATGCTATACATATAGCATGTACTCTGATATTTGACAAGGTATCTCAAAATATCTTTGTGGATAAAAATGGAGAGATATGGACTACATGATTGTACAATTTAGATGGATTCAGAATTCACTGAAAAGCTAAACCCAAAAAGTAATGTTCTATGACAAACTAGAAAGACATTCCTAGAGTTATGCTTCAGGGCAGAAGGAACCCTAAAAGCTAATAATACCTAGCATTTATAGTACTACTTTAGGGTTTGCAAAGAACTTTATAAATATTATCTCATTTTATCCTCAAAACATCCCTGGGAGGTACATACTATTATTATCTCCATTATACATATGAGGAAACTCAAGCAAACAGAGGTTGTGATTTGCCCAGGTTCACATAGATAGTAAGTTTCTATGGCTGGATTTGAATTCAGGTCTTCTTGACTTCACCACATCACCTAGCTGCCTATATAGCATACTTAATAAATTGTCAACTACTCAAAGCTGGAAGAGATAGGGAAAGTGTTAGATGCCAAAGTTAAGATATAGGACACTAAGAATTACGTGACAAGTTTCAGAAGGTAAGGTTTAATAGGGACAAATATAAAGTCCCACTTGGATAAAAAAAATCAACTTTGCAACTACAAGATGAAGAGATGTAGCTAGACAACAGTTTATTGAAAAGTTTATTTTAATTGTAATTCCAACAGTTCAAAAGGGCCACTCAAAAAAAGCTAAATAGGTCTTATGAGGTATTACTAGATGCCTAGTTTGGGGTGCCACATTTTGGGAGGGGCATTGACAAGCTGGACAGTGTGAGAGGAGGATACCAAGATGGTGACAGGACTAAAAACTATGATATACAAGGATTGGTAGAAAATATCCAGTATGTGTAGGTTTAGGCCAAGTGTTTGCTTGGGGAAGGGGGGGTGGGTTGGAGAGGGAAGGCAAGGAGATCCCATGATAACTGTCTGAAAGCTGATGAAGTACTATCCTGTGAAAGAGAGAATCAGCTTGTTTGGTCAAAGACAGAACAAAAGAAGACAGTTGGAAATTTCAGTGGGGCAGATTTTGGCTTTGTATATGGAAAATCTTGACAATTACCAGTAGACCAAAACAGAATGGGCTGCTTCATATGGCAGTGAATTCCCCGTCACTGGTGTCTTGATAGTAAGCCACTTGTTAGGAATGTTGTAAAGGAAATCCCTGCTCAGGTAGAGGTTGGACCAAATGGCCAATGAGGTCCCTTCTGACAGATTCTGTGGCTCCATATAAAAGCTGTAAAATAAGCTATTGATTTTTTTTTCATCTCCATGCTATTGCAGTATAAATAACAGTGTACTTAAGATTGTAGTATCCGTTGAATTACTGCTTGTCAACACTCCATGTTTGGAAGCTAATTATCTGCTTTGTGGATTGTCCAGGGAACTTTGTTCCTTCTCTCCTTTTTCCTGAGGTTTGGTCATTTATAAGAGGAATAATAATAAAAATACACATGTACACAACATTCTAAGGTTTATGAAATGCTTTCCCCCGGGGACAGAGAGAATATCTTTAATATTATCTTCATTTTGTGAATGAGGAAATGAGGCTCAGAATGTCAAGGGTATGACTTACCTTGAAAGTATCCAGTTAGCTGGCACAGTGTATAGAGTGTGTGGCCCAGAGTCAGGAAGACTCATCTTTGTGAGTTCAAATCCAGCCTCAGACATTTAGCTGTGTGGAAATTGCAAATCACTCCAGTATTTGCCAAGAAAACTCCATATGGGGTCACAACCACACAGCAAGTGTTGGGACTGGAAAACAAATCAACATTTCTTCTAGCTACTTCCTACTGAGCTCCTTTCTCTACACTACACTGCCTTTTAATTATTTGCCCATTTAGAAAGCAGAAGGAAATGAAAGGAGATGAAATTCAAACTACTAAATTTCCTAGTTGTTGGCAGCTGCCATGAAAGATTTAGTGGGTTTGAAGCCACTGTCTAAATTGCCAATTATAAGCAACTTCAAGACTGAAGTTGGGTGTTGTTTTGGGGTTTTTTTGTAAGTTCCCAAGAAGTTCACTAATTTGGGTCATGACAGGTGCTTAACACCTACTTGCTGAAGAAATTAATTTTTATCTATCCACACTCTTGTCATGTGTTACTAAGTAACGAAAAATTTACAAAATGAAGAAAGAAGAGTGTTTAAGTGACTACCCCTGAAATAATGGATAAGAGAAAAACCTGGAAGAGATCTGAGTCCAATTCTTGTCCCAATTTCCTTCTCTCTGTTTCCGTTTCTCCATCCCAAACTGGGGAGCATAGGATTTTGGAACTCAAAGCCAAAAGGAAATTTAGAGATGATCTAGTTCAGTTTACAGAGGAGCAGAAATGCTGTGAGGATAATTAGGACTCTTATCTATGAACACATCCCAGCTTCTTCCCAGAGAAAGTACTTCACGGTACCTTAAAAACAGAGGTATGGTCATCTACCAGAAGCATGCTACTAGCAGGATGCTCTGTGGGATTTCTAAAGTGGCAATAGAAGCAAGTATGACCATTATCATTCTAACAGCTCATTTATTTTGACCAATCATTTTATGTACCATAAATTTTGTTGCTTTTGAGTTATTTCAGTCATATCAGATTCTCCATGACCCCATTTGGGGTTTTCTTGGCAGTGATACTGGAGTGGTTTGCCATTTCCTTTTCTAGCTCGTTTTACAGATAACGAACTGAGGCAAGTAGGATTAAGTGACTTGCCCAGGATCACACAGATCTGAAACCATATTTGAACTCAGAAAGATGAGTCTTCTTGCCTCCAGGCCCAGGACTCTATCCATTGTGCCACCTAGCTGCCATGTACCATAGTGGAAGTGCCAAAATGGCACCCAGATGCTAGCTGTATGACCATGGGCAACTTATTTAGCCTCTAAGTGCCTTGGGAAATCTCTAAAAGCACAATTATCCCTTCTTCATGGCAGGGATTTGGGGCACAGTGCTGCCAATATCTGCAAAATCCACGTGAAATTTTTTTGATTCTCCTTTTGTAACAGAGAAGAAGTCTGGATTTTTTCTTTTTCTTTTATGGTGTGTTTACAATACCTGATTGTAAAATCTGAGTTAATATTTGGTCATAAGCTCTATGTCATCTGCTGGCCTTCATGTGTTGTCTATGGGTTGTGCAAAACTCCCCAAAAGTTCCCATTTAATTTCTTATACCAACCCTCAATATATTGAAACCACAATTGGGAAAGTCACCAAGGGGAATGGATAACTGTACAATTAACATTAGAGTTGCTGATCTGCATAAGTGGACAGAGCTCCATCCACTCAAATCACTGAAAAAGCAGATCTGTAACTGCCATGGTCATCCAAAACAAACAAACAAAATAAAATTGAAAACAGGATCAGAAGAATTTTCAAAAGATGAATTTGGACATTGGTGGACTTCCCTGGCTTCCTTCAATGTCCAACTAAAATCCTACCTTCTGAAGTAAATCTTTCTTGTTCTGCTATAATTCTAATGCCTTCTTTATGTTAATTATTTCCAATTTATATTCTACATATGTTTGTACATAGTTGTTGACATGCTGTCTCTCCAACCAGATTGTGAGCTCCCTGGGGGCAGGCACTGACTTTTACTTCTCTGTATCCCCAGCATTAACGCAGTTCCTGGAATACAGCAAGAGCTTAATAAATATTTATTGATTGATTCAGTTTCCAAGCCAGAATTATGCTTATTTTCTTAGATAAATGTATTAAACCAAAATAATTCCTAATTCAGAATAGCATTAAGAAAAATAATTTTCTCACAAAGGTCACTTTTATTTTTCTAAACACATACAGAGATATAATACTGTAGGCTAAAACAAATAAAGGAAAGAAACAAATCCATAGAGTTTTTCTTGGTATCAGCATAACTTTTCCTTCGTTTGAGGCTGAGTCAGTATATAATTAAAGGGAAAGTCCCAAGACTATTTCCACCAAACTCAGGCTAATCCAAAAGAGAAAAATAATTCAACATTTTCCTCCCAACTCATTTACTTGCTCATGAGTAATTAGCTGAATTCAGCAGGAATTCCTTCTTACAGCATTGATTAATTGAGACCATCTTTTCAAATGAAGTAGGGCATCAAAGCCTCATAGTTCACATAAAATGAAACTTCTATTTGTCATAAATTTATGATTGTGGTGGGAATTCTATACTGTTCAACTGACAGCAATGATAGCGGTTCTGTAAATGAGAAAGGTCTATAGGGCATAGAGGAAGACTAGATGATAATACCCAGAAGACCTTAGGTTGCAGTGGCAAGACAGATAGTAAGACCTTGTGGTCCTCCATTTTAACTGAAAGGGTTATATTAGTGATTCGCACTGAACTCATATAAGTGATACCACATAACAATGTCTATATCAGCGTTGGGAAGTGTGTGTGTGTGTGTGTGTGTGTGTGTGTGTGTGTGTGTGTGTGTGTGTGTGTGTGTGTGTATGATGGAGCAGGAGGTGATCTAGGGGGTTGAGGGTCTGAGTGTATCAGAGATGGGTTCCCCATGACATGGATGGAGATAGTGGGGAAAATGTACTTTCCACCCAGAAGGGCAGTAATGTAAACTAAGACTAGAAAGGTAGCTGGGACTCAAACTAGTATTTAAAGCTTGACTATTAGAAGCAATAAGAAGTCACTGAAGATTTTTGAATAAGGGAATAAAATGCCCAGGAATTTCAATTTGATACCTGTGTAGTAATAATAATAATGATGATAATACCATTTATTTTGCACCTACTATGTGCCAGGAGCTTTGAACTATTATCTCAGTTGATCTTCACAAGAACCCTGTGAGTTAGGTACTATTATTATCCCCATTTTACAGTTGAAGAAACTGAAACAAATAGAAGTTAAGTGATTGTCCAGGGTCACACAGCTAGTAAATGTCTAAGGATGGATTTGAAGTCAGTTCTTCCTGATGCCAGAACCACTGCTCTGGTCTCTACTTGAGTCCACCAGAGGTTCCCAAAGTGGGCTATATTGCCCACTGGGGGGCGCTGGAATGATTCAGGAAGGCAGTAATAGCCTTGGGTGCAACTGGGAGGGGGACGTTGAATAAAAATAAGGGGGCAGTGGAAGCATAAGAAAAAAAAGAAGATAAGAAATTTTTGAAAAACTGTCACACATGTTTCATCTGTTATGTGACAGAGTTTTAAAGTCATAGTGATCACACTATTTTCCAAATAAACACACAAAATGCAAGTTATAACCAATCAGTGGTCAAGTCCACCAACAGGTCTTCACAAGCATGTTTTGACAGTCCTGCGTTATTAAGAAGTCCAGCATTCATCAGCAGGAATATATGTGTGTAATGATTTGTTTACAGTAAGATACTATTTGGTTACATGATGTAATGTTGCATCATCAAAATTTCAATGAAGGAAAAAAACCACGTTTACAATAAATTATTAAATATAAGATGCATATCTTTTTTTTAAAAAAAATTATTGTTTTTGTAATGACACAAATCTCAAAAAAACGTTAAAGGGTAAAAGGAAGTAGATTTCCAGGGGGGTGCTGAGTAATTTTTTTTAAAGGTGGCAGTAGGATAAATAAGTTTGGGAACATCTGGGCTACACCATATAGCTGCCTAGAGGATTGATCGTAGAAGGGAGAGACTGAAAGCAGGGAGACAAATCAGAAGGTTTTTAACAGTATTCCAGGCAAGTAATGACCGGACCTAGGATAGAGACTATATGAGTGGGCAGAGGGGTGCTGCTCTGATTGGTTTCAACTGAAGGAACATCATATCTTCTCTCAAGATAAATCCATCACCTAAAATCATCATCATTGTTCAGCTTTGATACTCAACACCTCCTCAGCACCTTCCGTTGTCTCTGCCCTCTGACTGAAGGGCTGGACAATGGAGTAATAAATTCCTCCCAAAGCTTCCCATTATTGAGGGCCAAGAATTTTTCAGCAAACTCTTGATTTCCTTTAAGCTGTTCTACTTAGATCATAAGTTCCTGGAGAGCAGGAACTGTCTTTCTTTTTCTTGTAACACCAGCACTTAGCACAGTAACTGGTATATAGTAGGTACATAAGAAATGTTTATTGACTATTTATTGCCTAGATGGCATGAATGTAGTGAGAGAAATAATTATTTTTCTCTTATAGTAATAACTAATTATTAATTGAGATTAAGATTTTTCCTTTTGATTTTCTCATTCAAAGTCTCTCAAGGAGATTTCTGACCTTGCCCCAAAATTTACCCCACCTAGTCCATCTTTCTAGGTGGAATTCTTACCCCATTCAACTAGAAACCCTTACAAAGAGAATCTAATCTAGGTGAATTCTGGTTTATTGTATTCTACTCAAATTTTTTTTTGGGGGGGGAGGAGGGGGTTTTGGGGAGGAAATCCCTTTGTCTAGATTGCTGGAGGCTGGGGGTGGTCTGGGTAGAAAGGAGTAAGAGTGACACAAAGCCACATCCCCCAGCCCCTCATTAGAATAGGTCTACCTCTCATATATTATAATATTCATTTTCTCATTAACTGTTAACCAATCAGAGTTGATTTCCACCTATAGGAACACCTACTCTTCCAAAGGTATGTAAGCATGAGCAGCCTCCATCATCTTTGGTTTACGAGAGAAAGCCAAATGACCATTTTATTAACAATCTGCTAGCCATGATTAATAAAATGATTAATTACCCAGGAGCCACAGGTCTCTTGAATTTACCATATGTCACAGTGGAATCCACAGAATTTGGTAACTTATTGGATGTGGGGATTGAGGCAGAGGGAAGAGTAAGGATGACTCCAAGTATGCAGATCTAGGTAATAGAAAGAATAGAAATGTCCTCAACAGAAATGGGAAAGTTTGAAGGAAAGGTGGATATTCAAGGAAACGATAATTTATCATGACCTTGTACCTAAGGAAACATCTTAGAATGTGACCAGTAAAATCCCAGGGACACTCTGATAAAGAACTTCCTCCCTCTGGCTTTTCTGCTGTCCTTGCATTTCATTTCTTATAAGGATTTCACTCTTCCTTGTCAAGCTACAGTATTAGAAGAGATAAAAGAGGACAACCCTAGGAGATAATTATAAAGTAATCAATTTGATTTGACCTACGCTTCTTAACTCACAAATCTCAGGCCTTTCAGGATGTTCAGACCATGTGATCATTGGCAGGGACCCAAAAGAGAACGAAGAATGGGAAGTAAACACTTGGCTTGTCTGAAGCAGAGAACATGCAACCTCATTATGAAAATGAGCAAGGGGCAGGCAAAAAGAGATGAAGGGCTTCTGGCTTAAAATTAATCGTGAAGAATTTTAATTTGATGTGAGAGGCAATAGGGAGCCACTGCAGGATGTGAGAAGCAATAGGGAGCCACTGAAGGGTTTAAAGAAATAATATGGTCAAATTACTCTTAAGGATGAACCTTTATATTTTTAGAAAAGGATAGACCGGAGAAAGGTGGGGTAGGACAGCTAGCACAGGAATCATTTCAGTACTTCAGGAATCTGGCTTTGGGAATGGAGAAGAATGGGTGTGGACTAAGAAGGGAGAGGACAATGTAGATATGAAAAGAAATTACCAAAAAAGAAACAGATCTGAGGCAATGGCTCTCCCCTCTTTCCTCGGAAGGGTAGGGAACAGTGGGTTGAGAACATTGCATTCACCCTGGCATGAGATCACTATGTCAGTCACTTTTGCTTAATTGCTTTTCCTTCTTAAAAGGGAAGGCTCATTTTGCAGGGAGACATGGAGAGGAAGGGAATACCTGGAAGTAACTGTGATATAAAAAAAAGATTCCAATAAAATGTTTTTAATAAATGTAGGATTAAAAAGAGACTAGGCTTATGGAAGTGAATGTTGAAAACTAAAAATAAATAAATACATTTAAAAAATTAAAAAAGACTAGGTTGAAGCTGTCTTTAGGGCAGCTAAGTGGCACAGTTAATAGCATATCAGGCGTGGGGTCAGGAAGACTCATCTTCCTGAGTTCAAATCTGACCTCAGACACTTACTAGCTGTGTGACCCTGGGCAAGTCACTTCAGCTGGTCTGCCTCAGTTTCCTGAAGAAGGAAATGGCAAACCATTCCAGTATCTTGGCTGAGCAAACCACAAGAAAACCCCAAATGGGGTCACGATGAGTCAGGCATGACTACTAGACTAAACAACAAAATGTTCTAGGGAATAGGGTGTACTTGTAGATAATGATTCTTTGTTAGTAATTAATTACTTACTTAAATTTACCAACATAGCCAACCAAGTAGGTAAATTTCTTTCTTTCTTTTTTTTGGGGGGTATACTTTTTTTATTGAAAGATATTTGTTGTTCAGTCATTCAGTCATGTCTGACTCTACATGACCCCATGGGCTTTTGTCCATGGGATTTTCTTGGCAAAGATATTGAAGTTGTTTGCCATTTCCTCATCTAATTCAAAGATATACAATATAACAATCTAATAATAAGCTATTAAACATGACAGTTTTTCAGCAGGAAACATGTTTCTCTCACCATACACAATGCAAAAACAAAAAAATGTGAATTTTCTCTGATTTCAACTCAGCAGAAAATTTTCAGTGTAAATTCATTCTTCATTTTTTACATTTTTTATTCTTTTGGATTTTTTCCTTGTTTTTGTTTGGTTTTGCTTCCTGGATGTTATCATAACTTTATTTCCTACTCACATCTACATATTTTTGCTGTGTTTTTGTGTAACTTTGAGAAACAGCAAAGGTGTTTAGCTGAACCACAGAGTGTGGGAAGGGGAGTAGAATAGGAAGGTAGGTTGATACCAGGTTGGGAATGATTTTAAATGGCATGAAGAGGAGTTTGTATTTGATCCTGGAGAGACTAGGGAGACCCTGGAGCTCACTAAGGTGGGGGTGGGGGATATGGGGTAAACTTGAGGCAGGAAGATCAATTAGGAGGCCTTTGTAATCTTCCAGGCAAAAAGTATTGAGAGTCTCACCCTGGGTGGTGACTGTGTAAAGAGTGGAAATAGGTGTGAGAGATGTTGTAGAGAGGGAGAAACAAGATTTGGCAACTTCCTGTATAGATTGGGTAAGTGAAAGTGAACAGTCCTGATACTGAGGTTGGGAATATTGAGAAGACAGTGCTATGCTCAAAAGAAATAGAGAAGTTTGGAAGAAGGGTGAGTTTGGTGGGGCTAGGGTGGCAGAGGAGAGGAAATATAATGAGATTTGTGATGCAGATTGCAACTCATCCATGCATACTCATCCTCTGAGACTCAATCTGTCTCACTGAAAATGAAATTACTTACTGGTCACTGACCCAAAACACATACCCTGCCCCTTAGAGGATTCCTACCACATAATTTTTTTCCCCAAAGGCCATTTTCTTTCCAATAGCATGAATTAAAAAGTCATTTCCTGGTATAGAAGAAAGGAAGTTGGGATTTTCCACAGGTAAGGGAAGCAGTCAATTTCACTTGCTGAAGGGTGAGGATGGTTGTGTTGGAGATAAATCCCCCAATTGGCTAGAGTGGGGAGGGTGAGATGTAACCAGTCTTGCTACCCTTCTGATCATATAACCCTTAGGGTTGAAGATCACGGTCCTAGAGAATTGCTGGGTTTGCTAGATTTAGAGCTCAAAACCTCAGAGCCCAACCACTACTTATTGCAGATGAGGAAATTAAGGCCCAAAACAGCAAAGGGACCTACCCAAGGTCACTTTAGTAAGATCACAATTAGCAAGTAGTGTAGGAGGGAATCAAATAATAATAATAGAAACCATTTATATAGCTTTAAGGTTGGCAAAGTGCTTTACAAAGATTAACTCCTTTTATCTTCACAATAATCCTAGGAAGAAGATACTATTATTATCCACATTTTATAAATGAGGAAACTGCAGCAAGAATAGTTAAGACTGGCCCAGAGTTGAAGGGCTACTCACTATCTGAGACTGGATTTGAACTCAGTCTATCTGACTTAGATCTAACACTCTATCCACCATGCCACCTAGCTGTTTCTAACTTCTACTCTACCAGTTTTCTCTAAGGAGAAATTTTTTTCTTTTTTTTCTTTCTCTCTCTCTCTTTTTTTTTTTTAGATAGGAAGAAAAGGGTAAGCTGTTTCTTTTCACCAACTCCTAGGTTACCTGTGATTTATTGTTTTATAACAAACTGTCTATCTCCTTTCTCTAAGAGCTCATTTGCATCTGAAGTCATTTTAAACAGAAATGGCCTTTTAGAAGCAAACATTCCACTGAATTAGTAACCTCCTTTGACAAACACAGTGCCTTACACCTTTCAGTCTGGCCCTTTTTTCCCCTCTTAACACAGAAACACCTTGGGGGATTTGTAGAACAGGTGGTTTATTGGTGGGCTCTGAGAGTCTATATTTCTGCTTTGAATTTTCAGGAGAGAGGAGACATCTTAATGAAGGACCACAGAACACAGAAGACAAGTTAAAGAGAAGAAAAGGAAGCTGCTTTCGAGGTACAGACAAACTCAGAATTCCATTATAAAAGCTGATCTTTTTTTAGTTTTTTATCAGACCAATTCTCCAAGCTGGTCTTTGCTTTTCTCCAGCAAAAAATTTTTTACTGATACAGAATTGATACGGTGACTCTTCTTTTCCCCCAACTAATGGCTTTTTGTTTCTAGAGAAAGGACTTGCAACATGCAAATGGGATGCATCAGAAATCATTCTGATGCAAGACCAGAGCTCCTCAGCCCTTTTTACAATTGCAAAATGGTTTTGCAGCCCAAAGGAAAACATGAAATGTGCTAAAGCCTGGGAAAAAAAATAACCAAAGTAATAGCTATAACTGAGAGCTGAGAAATTCCTCTGTCTCATGAACTCCTTTATTAAGAAGCTTATTGTCTTTTTTTTAATCTTGATTGAGTGTGTTTCTAAAAATATAACAAGAAAGGAAAAGGATGGGGTTAGAGCCATGAAATGTGGTTTTCTGTGTTCTTAACAGTATGAAACAACAATCAATCAATGAACAAATGATTAATTTCCTAATACATGTCAAATATTATGCTAGGTGCTGGGGACACAACAACAAAATGAAACAATTCCTGCCTTCATGGGGTTTACATTTCTTAGGGAAATACTATGAGCATGTAACTTGGAAGAGTATGTACAGTGGAACTGATGGGGGGATGGGACCTGGACCCCTGAAAGGAAAAGGCCCTGTCCCTGAAAGCAACCCAGCCCCTGAAACTTTCCTATGCATTTCTACCTAGATACTCAATAACCCTTTTAACTGCCCTTTCACTGTGGCTCTTCAACCTCTTAACTCCTTTCATTGTCTGCACCTGGCCCACGCCAGGCTACTTGCCACTCCTTAACCCTATCCAGATCTTCCCACAGTCTTTTTCTATACAAGTATCAGTCCCATCCTCATCAAATCCACAGATTCACTAAGAATCTTGCCTGCTTCTATGGGCCTCACAAATACTGCAGATTTAGTAGAAATCTTGCCTGCCTAACTGGAGTCACAATAAACTCGCTACTTAGACTGGAAGACTTGAGTGGTTGAATTCTTTCAAGGCAGACCCCCTGTCTACTTGCATTTCAGGGGTCCTAGCATCCCAAAACACAAAAGAAGCAGCTCAAAATGGTTCATAAAAGCCAATTGTTAAATTGGCAGTCCAGCATTTTTACCTCAGAAATTAGCAAACACTAAAAATCAGGGCTTGATTTATTGTTTTTAAGAAAGGGATAATGAAAATGTAAATGCAAATTTAACCTAAAAGTATGCCATGCACACATTTCTTTTTTTTCCCGGAAAGCCTGTAGTGTAACACTAACAAGCCCACTCTTGCATATAAGTATGTAGATATAGATAGATATGTTGTTGTTCAGTTGTATTCAATTCTTCATGACTCCATTTGGAATTTTCTTGGCAAGGATAACAGTTTGCTATTTCCTTCTCCAGCTCATTTTATGGAGGAGGAAACTGAGGCAAACAGGGTAAAGTGACTTGCCCAGGGTCACACAGGTAGTAAGTGTCTAAGGCCAGACTTGAACTTAGAAAGATGAGTCTTCCTGACTCTAGCCCAGCATGCCACCTAGCTGCCCCTAAATCTCTTCACAGCTTTCCTATTATAAGGGATGGGTGGGGTTCCCTGATTATCCCATCCTCTTAAAAGTAATTATCTTTGTTAGGGTGGGTAATCAGGAAAACTAAAGCCTCTCCATTTTGTTTGTTGTTCTCCTATCTTTGTCTCTGACCCTGTTTGTATTATAGCCCCAGTCCCTATCTGCTACCTTCCTTTCTGCTAAAATAATAACAATACTATCTATTAGGGCAGGTTACAAGAGACAGCTAACCTGAAGAAGAGCCTTTCCTGTTACTGGCCCAGTGACAGGCCCTGTCCACTCCAAAGGTACCCCATACCCAATTCACCTTCTACCCGAAACTGAAACCTACATAAGCTTTGTCCTTTTATTCCTTTGGGGAGTCTCTTCAGATAACTCTCTAGGTGAGGAACTCAAAAAATCCTTAATAATTGTAAGTAGCAAAGTAATCAAAGTGACTCCACTTTGTAAAGTTCCTCCATCTTTTCCCTGGTCCTTAACTACCTCAGGGTCCTACCCTTTTTTTACAGCCGCACAAATGTTGCAACAGCCAAAGAAAGCTCTTGCTAACAGAAGTCACAACTTCTCCCTAAACTGTGGAAGTTTTAACTGTGTGCATTTCTGATAACTATGAGACATCCTGGAGCCACTTGGAAAGCCCCTACTTCTTTTTTCCCCATGTATAAAAGCCCTTCTCCATTACTTAGCCCCATGGGGACTACCTATGTGCCCGTATGCTCTGGGTCATTACTATTAGTTGAAGCTCATAGTAAAGCTGTTCTAATTTCTCTGCAATTTTGGTGTATAGATTTGACCCAATATTAGGTAAGAACATTTTTGGATTAAATCAAATAATTAGAAACAGGAGTGAGGGGCAGCTAGATGGCACAGTGGATCGTCAAGAGGACCTGAGTTCAAGTCTGACCTCAGACACGTAACACTCACAAGCTGTGTAACTCTGGGCAAGTCACTTAACCCCAAATGCCTAACCATATAAAAAAAATTTTGAGTAGAAACAGGAGTGAATTGGGCCTGTGTTGATCTTTAAATCAATCGAATACATTTTGTAAGAGACTGAAGCAGTCCTAAAGAATTTGTATAGAAAGAAGATGCTATCTCAGATTCAGAAGGAAAGAAACAAGCATTTATTAAACACCTACTACATACCAGGCACTATGCTAAGGCTTAAAAAAAAATTCTCTCATTTGATCCACACAACAACTCTGGGAGGTAGGTGTTCTTGCTATCCTCATTTTACAACTGAGGAAACTGAGGCAAACAGAGATTAAGTGCCTTCTCCAGGATCACACAGCTGTGTCTGAAATCATATTTGAACTTGGGACTTCCTGAATACTAGCCAAGCTCTCTATATCCTGTAACACCTCTACCTTGACCAGACAGAAAGATTCTGAGGGTCTAGATTCAAGAGGTTAGAGCAAACATAAAATTTTCAGCATACCTTTGAGTAGTAAAGGGAGGACAAAACTGTAGCAGAGAAGGGAGATACAGAGAAGTCATTGGCTCAACAGGTATATCAGAGCAAAAGACCCAGGGTGAAGAAGTCTCAAGAAAATATCAGCTCTTTCTCCAACTTTCTCTCCTAGTGCCTTTCTATTCAGACATTATCTGTGAATTCATAGACATTATCCTGCAGTTTTATTGCCCAAACATCCCAATAAAATTATCATTTTCCTCAGTCACAAGCACCAGGAATTAACTAGAAGTTAGACAAAAAGCCCAACATTGACCTAAATGTGATGGGATTTTCCTTATGGGGGCTTGAAACAACTGTCTAAACTTGTAACTGTCTTTAAAAAAAAAACTCCCTGAAGCCAAAGAGAAAGTACCATATGAACCTTAGAGGTAACTTTTTTACTCCCTTGGCTTAATGAGCTAATTACTGTAACAATGTTACATTTCTTTTCTAGACTTCTTACACATTACTTTCTTCCTAAAAACTCTGCAATCCTACTATATTGGCCTATTTGTGAGTCTTTATTCTCAGCATTCTATATCCAGTCTGCAATTCTGCATGTTGGGGACTTATCCAGTGCTAGTGTTCCAATTATCCTTTTTGTCCACTCCCAATTTTCTCAGCCTGCTATTGTGCAGTGGGAACTCTGATTCCATAGCTAGGCTACTAACACAGTTCTGTGTATTTGGGATTTCTATTCCTGTAGTGCCTGAGAATCTTCATCTGTTCTTTCCTGTCTTCTTGTGGGTCAGAGCCTTAGGCATAAGGAAAATGTGTCAGAGTTCAGCATTTAATTTTGATATAGAAAATAGCTAGTTCACCATTTACTGGCTCTCACTTTGTAAGTCATTAGGAACTACTTCTCCCCCTCCTCAGAGGAATGTGACATTGTGTTGCAACAGCTAAGAGTGCTAGACCTAGAGTCAAGAAGACCTCCGTGCAATTCCTGCCTCTGACACATGCTATATGACAATGGACAAGTCACTAAACCCCTCTGAGCCTTGGTTTCCTCATTTATAAAATGGAAATCATACCTAGAGTCCCAAAACCTCACTTTCTTATTGTGAGAATTCCATAAGGTAATGTATATAAAGTACATTGCGAACTTTAAAGCGCTATAATGTCAATTATTTTTCCTTAAACATTCCCTTCAATAAAGGATTACAACAGAAAAAAAATGCCATTGGCACCTAACAATTAGTAATCGTAAATTTAAAGATATCTTAGAGGTTCAACTCTCTCTTTATACAGGTGAGAAAACTGAGGCACAGAGAAATTAAGTTATTTGCCCAAGGTCACACTCATAGTAAACAGCAGTACCAGGATTCAAACCCAGTTCCTATGATTACAAGTTAAATTCTCTTTCCACCTTGATCCCCTCACCAATAGGGATAGAATCATTACACCACAATTCCGTAAGAAGGCAAAATGGTGGCCATGTTCAAACTGTTCCACCTACTAATTCCAAAATCCTCTTTCTTTTAACTTTTTCTGGGGGGAAAACACGTTTACAATCAATTTGTCTGAGATGGGGAGGGAAACAATGATGAAAATTGTGTTGACTGATAAAGGAATTTTTGTCTCCCTCAGATTCAGTGCATAATTTCTACATGTCATTCTGTATCCAACTGACACATTGAGTCATCATATGACATTCATATTTCACAGTGACACTCTTAATGGCCCCAGATTGGGGAGCCACACCTTGGGTTTGTGTCAATGTGATGAACTTAGAAAGATGTCTGCCAGAATAGATTTAGTACATAGTTACAAACTGTAAGGTACTTCAGAAAAACCCAACATCTTTATAGTTGTCTTTCCAGTGTATAAAATGTGTGTTTCCCCTAGGTTCTTACTTTCTTTTGAACCATTTTCACAGCTATTGTGGGTAGGAGAAGGGAATATTCATTATCTAGAAACATAGACAAAAAAAGTGTGTGTGTGTGTGTGTGTGTGTGTGTGTGTGTGTATTACTCAGTCATAAAAGACATTCTCATCTTTTTCCTTCTAATTCAATGAACAAATATTAAAAGTCTAACATGAATTTCTATATTTCAGTGAATCTGTGATCTCCTCAATGTGGGTTTTCCTCCAATGATACAGATCACAATCAATCCATGGCTACCCATCCTGTGTTACTATTGTTTGTGTCATCCCATAAATCTTCTCTATAAGTGGTCAACCAGATGGGCTAGAGACATTCCTCTAGACCTAGGGACATTTTATGAATACCAATGCAACATGATTGGCCCAATTTTTTTCCTGGCTATACAGCTCTCTGATGACCTCTTTTATGACTCTTCTCCTGTACAGCTTTTCATTTGGATTGTGTTGAAGGCCACTCCTGCCCACCCCACCATGTACCACTCCATTGTTCTTTCCTCACATGTAAAATCCCATGTATCTGGGAGAGAAAAAAGAATCAATTACCACAGACAGGATATTGACTGAGCATTTTTATTAATTTTGTGAAACAAAAATTGGGTTTATTTTATAAGTGCACCCCAATGTGGTGATGCACATCTATAGTTCCTTCTTCTGAAGAAGCTGAGGCTGGTAGATGGCTTGAGTTTTAGTTCTAAGCTACAGTAGGGCTAAAGCCAATAGGATCTCTCCACTATGTCCTATTCCAATATGGTGGCCTCTGAGAAGCAAAGGACTACTCCAAGGACAAACCAGCTTAGGTCAGAAAGAGAGCAGATCAAAGCTTCATTGTCAATCAGCATTGGAACAGGGCTGTGAAGCCACTTCTGTATTTCCAGCCTAAATAAGATATGGAGACCTAGTCTCAGAAAAAAAAAATTATAAGTACATTGTTTTGCCAAATCTAACTGTTGTTTAAATATTGGAAGATTTGAAGAACACCCCTATTTGAATCCCTTTCAAACTTTAAAAAAAATCTTTGTTTTTAATTTTTAGTACTATGTTTTTATTTTTTTCTGGTCACTCTTCTATTCATTTAAGCTATTGTGCTTTCAGGACTTTTATTTCCAAAATAGTAGATCATCTCTACTGGAAATTTTAAACTATTGTTATTTTATTTAAGCTGTTATTGTTGCTTTTTTTAAATTATAAATGTTGATTTTTCCGGCCAAAGTAAAAAGAAAAGTTCCAGATAGACAAAGGAAATTTTTTAAAATTACCTGTGAAATGAATGGATCACTCAAAACTGTTGAGGATGTTGTGTGTTCTCTGGTGTGATTCCTCTGGGTGATCTTTATTTCACAGCTCTATTTACTCTCTCATCTCTGTTGGAGCTGAGAAGTTCCAGGGACAATAAGCTTAAAGCAACAACGTACCTTGCCTAACAAGTTTAGAAGAACTGGGCTGAAAGGTAGGCCATTATAGAAGAGTGGGTTATCAACCTTGACTATTAAGGGAAAGTGAGGCTCTCAGAGAGTAATACTGACCTTAACATAAAGTGAATAGAACATCCTCTTCTTGGTCTGGGGGAACATGTTCATCTTGTTCCATTTTTTTGCCTTGCATTCATCTGTTTTCTCTTTGGCTTCGGATAGACTTACATCTAAGAGCTAATATAACTAATCTGACCAATCCCCAACTGAATAGAATACACTAAGAAGTGGCCATTTTCTCCATAATCACATAAATGAACTCCAAATGTTAAAACTCCCTATAGACCACATTGCATTAAGTTCCACAGAAAAGGAGATTAAGTAATGGCTTTACAAATCAATCTCACTCTTTACTCCTCCATGGATTTATTGCTGTAATATTGGGTGAAAACACGGACAAGTTTGATGGAATTGCAAGAAAGATAAAGAGAAACACATTCTGTGGTTCTGCCTGTCTGCTATTACTCAAGGGAGTGAAAAGTGTGTCGAATTTTCTCTAGCTCTTTTGGAGAAATAACATCAGATTGAAAAAGAACAGTAAAATAAGCAGAGAACAGAAAAATAATTATCCCTAGATCCCCCTTAGGTATTCCTGCATCATGGTTTGACTGGCAAGTGACTTTCATTTTAAAATCCATATAAGGACCAATGGAGACCTAAAGCAGAACTTTGAGCAATCTGATGGAAACATTGTCTACAAATCCAAGGAATAAATATGTATTAAGTATAACATGCTCTCCTCAAGACAAAGAAATCCATCTCAGTCAAATGAGCATTTCTAAGAGAAAAGTCAAAAAGGTATGGAATGAATACTTGGCTTGTTTTTTGCCTTAGCAAAGGTATTGTTATTGTTGTTGTTGTTATTCATCCTTCATTTTCAAACAGAACCAATGACATGACAGGTGATGACTTGTGCATGAATTAGATTTAAGTGAAATAGTTACACAAAGCCATCAGCCTCAATCTCTCTTCTAAAGTTACCAAAGTCCAGTGGCAAGACAAAAGTCAAGATAACTGGTGATGGCTTGGGATGCAATGGATGACCTTGGCATCTTTGACATCTAACCAAATTTTAAGTGCTACATCATGCCCTGCTTCAGCCACCTTCGGGGCAATTGGAATAAAATTTCCTCATCTGCCCATTCTGCTTGGGGAAGTCTTCACATGCTTGGAGCAGACATCCCTGTTACCCTCAACCTGGTTTAGCCTGTCTGCCAACAAGGTTTTACCAGGGTTTGGCCACTCTGAATGGAACCACAGTGAGGTGAAGGGGCCTTCTTCACAGAAGTCAGGAAAAATAATGCTGTTAGTACAGGCATTGCCAATTCCATGTAAATGTGATTCTTTGGTTCTGTACTACCTCTCAGATCCATTCAAGGAGAGAATGATCACAGAGTTAATTATCTAGCCAATAGACTTTCAAACTAACTTAGGGTACAATATATAAGTTGGCCCCCAGACAGTGTTCAAAGTCTGTGGCTCTCAGAAGTGGCTTTTATTTTAATCCCTTGATTGACTGGATCAATCTTGTCTGAGATGAAATGGAATATTAGTCAAAATACTAAAGTACTTGAGCTACCATCTCTAGCTGATAAAGAACATCACCCCTGCCCCATTCCCTGAGGGGATTCTCCTTTCCAGTTCACTTCTCACAATACCCATAGATTCAGGTATTTGCTATGTTGTAACCACATAACATTATACATAGATGGAAATAAATACATGAAAAGCAAACTTGACCAAACATTCCTGTATGGAAATGATTACCATTAATTATATCCTTTTCCCTGCTTCTGGGCAATGCTAGTCTTGCCATCCTTGCTTCTCTATATGCTCTCTGGTCTCCCTGTTGACTGCTCTTCTTTCTTAACTTTGTAACCCCAGTCCCAAAGCCCATTGGTATGGCACATTTCCTTACTGGTGGAGATGACTTTGTGAAGGGTGGGTTGGAGTTAGGGAGAAAGGAAAGCTCTTCAGTCTTCTTTATTCCTCTTTAGGCTTTTTGTTGCCTTAGGCCCCAAAGTCTCTTGGGGAGCTTCTGATTGCCAGCTTTGAGAGGAAAATGGAGGAGGCCAACCCCACTTCAGGTTGCTGAAGGAAAAGATAGAGGGAAGACATGAAAGGAGTTGGCTGTCTCTATCATGTCCCTAGCCCCAGCTTGCTACACTAGAGACGTTGGAGAACTCCTCAGGTGAGATCTAGGATTCTCTCTTTTGGTTGAGCTGAATTATCTCACTCCCAATGGGAGAGCTCCTTCACATTCTATTGTCTGGTATATATTCTCCTATGTATACTTTTTCCGACTTCTGTTTTACTATGATCTGGATAAGTGGGTTTCTTTGTTATTCATTATATGAGCTCATTGTAGAACTGCTATTTGGTGGGAAAAGAGTCAAGCCTTAGATATAAAGCTTGGGGTCCTTCTTCCTGCCAACAATGAAACAGTAGACAGAAGTCAGCTTGAACCTGAAACCTCATTCCCTAAACTCATAATATTTAAGGGAGCAGATAGATATAATTCTAGCCCAGTACCCCCTCTCTCTGAGGAAAGCAGAGTAGCCTCTAACCCCAACTTTCTGTTCCCCCTCCTGGCAGGAATTAAAGTCTCCCATAGAGAAGGACAAGGGAAGAAAAGGCTAGAGATGTCTAGTGTGCCCCGCTCTGAGCCACACAAAGACATCCTCATGCCACATGTGGGGGGACAGTTCTCACCACATTTAGGCTTTGCCATATGGGGAGGCTCACTACACATAGAAGCTCAAATTCAAAGAAGGAAAAAGAACAAGCAAGTCCAGCTAGAGACACTAAGTCTAAGCAAGCTAGCTTGGCCACTATCAATAACATTCAAGAGTCTAGAGCTCTGCAAAATGACTCAAGTCAGAGAAAAGTCATTAACCCCTAATATAGTCTAAGTCAGTCAGAAGTAGTAATGACCTAAAGAAAAAAGCATTCACTGTGGCTGACTGCTGTCTATTTACATATGGGGCTATCAAACATACACCGATGGCAGTAGTTTTCATACTTTGTGATCTCAGGACTCCTTTACGCTCTTAACAATTTTTGAGAAGTTTCCCAAAAGAGCCTTCATTTATGAGGGTAATATTTATTTATATTTAAAACATTGGAAGTTAAAATATCTTAGCATTTTTATGAAAATAGTTTTGACTTTGGAGGCCCCCTGAAAGGGGGTTGGCAAACTGTGAAGGATCCGAGGACCACACTTTGAGAACCACTATCCTAGGGTAATGCTGCACAGTCTCAGCACAAATACTTCTTTGGATATTCAGATTGGGCTGTATCTGAATTGTCCTTATCACAGAATCCTTGCTTCCTTGCAAATTGTTCTCCTGCTTTCAGGAAGGTACCACTATAGACAAAGGGGGTCATCTCCAGTTGTCCTAACCTATGTCTTGCCACCATATTCAGATGACCCTAAAGGAGAGTCCAATGACTTTGCACAGACCTGCCTCACTTAAATCCAATTCACTTGCAAGTGAAAACATCACTCTCCTGATGTCACTGGTCCTCTTCAAAAGTGAAAGACAAACAACAACAACACAAGATAACAACGAGAGAGACAGAGGGCTTCGATTAAGGCAAGGCAACTGGAACTCTGTTCCAGAACAACAAATTTGGAGGCCACCATATTCAAAGAACACTGGTAGTGCTTATAATCCTTCAGCAGAATAAAATGGAGTAAGAATAATTAGTTAAAACAGGAATCTATGAAATAACTGACTGGGATAAGTTTTCCAGTGAGTTCCCTGCACCAATGGCCGGGTTCTCTATCTCAACATACCCTTCCCTTTCCCCAAATAAGGGCATGTTTTGTGATACTTTTCCCAGGCTTTGTTTGAGGTACTTCAAGTCAAATCAACTTGACAAGGACAAAAAAAAAACCCCTTTGCCTCTGTCCTTTGTGAACATACCACAATTCTCCTCCTTTTTCCCTGTTATCTTCCCAGAGGTCAGCACACAAGTTGAACACACAAAATATATCCTTAGAAAGGAAAACTTTCCAGGATATCTATGGGTCTGCAGTCGCTCCTTCATTCAATTGATAAGCCAGTTCTACCCAAAACAGTAAGAAACAGGCCTGTGGTTAGTCTCATGCCTGTGAAAATAGCCATTCTTTCTCCTCCTTAAATATCTCAGGGAAATGCTTCACCTGCATGCCAAAAAATGCTGGTGCAGTTGTTGGCTCCACATTTCACCTACTCTTTGCTATTTCCCTTTTGATCATACTTTAAGAATGGAACATAATGAAATAGCTACTGGCCACTCCAACCATTTCATATTTGCCCTAACTGCTGAACCCCATTCTGATGTGCAGCAAGAAATATGAATAATAGGGTATAGCTATTCCTGCTTCCCTACTTATCAGGGTTTCTTTTCCATTCACTTTATAAGGTCCTAAAGATTTTAGTTTCTCACCCAAAACTCCATAATCATTGCCAATGTTTTTTGTTGTTTTTTATTCCCATATGAGATGCCAGAAGTGGATAGTTATTCTGATAAATCTTGAGAGGTTGTCTGTCATGTCTTGGATGAATGCCCCAGAAAGATAATAGATCTCTACTATTGTCATCAGGTCAGCAAATAGCTGCCTCTGTTCCCCTGAGCCCGGAATCACCAGTCACCAGTCCTTAAATCATCCTTTGACCCTTAATGAATCGTGTCTCATCTGATAGCTTCTGTGCCTCTACTGTATCATTAATTGGAAGATAGGCATCTTGTTTCTCTTATTTCTCCTCAAAGCATCCATTTTCCTGACCTTCAGGAAAAGCCTCAAATAAGTTTAGTAAAAGCCTATGGATCTTTCATAGAATGTTTTTAATTGCATAAAATAAAACATATAGATTTAACAAAGAAACCAATTGTATTGAATACAGTCATGAAAATATTTTAAAAACAAATTTGCAGATTCCTCCAGTTAAGATCCCTAGTCTAAATGTTCAATTGTTTGTTTGTTTTTTTCCCCCTTTCTCCTCTTCAGTATAACACTCTTACTCTCCAATGTCCTGACAAGGGTATTGTCCTCCTCCACCTCAGATTCTTTCCTTTTGTTGTTTGTTTGTTTTTCCATTCATTTCTGATTCCTTAAGAAACACTTCACTGTCCCCAACAACCTGGGGTGTGAAGGAGCATTTTTCAAGTCCTTTGCTTTCTCCTCTAGGAGGGAGATCATCCTAGACATGAAAAACAGATAACAGTCATTCAACTGTGGCAGAAATACAAACATTACACACTCGATGCCTGTCACTAAGCAATTTCTCCTACTTCCCATTCTCATTGAGAATTCAGCTGGGAATTAGGAAACCTCTTATTATATTTTTGACTCTACAGTTAATCACTTAGGTGACTTGAAATTTCAAGTCACTTTCTCTCACTGGGCCTCAGTTTCCTCACCTATAAAATGGAGGGTTTGAGTTAGCTGATGTTTTATAAGATCCTTTTAAGCTCGAACAGTCTACAAGACTCTAAGAAGAGAATCATGAAAATATTGAAAACAAAAGAGGTTAAACCTATGATAATCTGTTTTAAGATATATAGTTACATAACTACTCATCATTTTACTGATTATTTAATAAGAACTCTCCATTCCCATTATAAAATTAAAAGGTCATGTTGGACATGTTAGCAAGCACTTATAATACCAAATATGAGGGAAGCTAACACTCTTGGATCTCTTGATTTTGGAGTTCTGAGTTGCAGAAGGCTAAGCTGATCAAGTGTCTGCACTAAATCTGGCACCAGTATGGTGAGCCCTTGAGAGCAAGATTACTTGCCCAGGTAAGAAAAAGAGCATGTCAAGCTCCCTTGCTGATCAGAGTGGTACTGGGCATGTGAATAACCTCTGTACTTCTAGCCTAGACAAGAGAACCAAGTCTCTAACTAAAATTCTTTTAAAATAAAATTTTAAGGGACATACTGAGAGATCATCTTATACAGAGCTGTTACAAGCAATTTTTGCACCTAGGGCAATCGGGTTGTAAAGCATGAAGTATGAAAAGACTCATTGGATTCAGGATGATGGGGGGAGGAAAGCCCCACCCCAAGCCACTACAAAGTTTCTTCACTACTGAAGGACTGGCTATCACTGAGGAAGGGGAAGAGGACAGCCAGTGGGCTAATCTAACTGGGTGAAGGAAACCTACCCTGGTATACCATAAGGTTTCTAAGCTACGGAAAGGGCATGCACCAGGACAAGGTCACCATCGGTGACAGGAATGGGAAAAGGAGAAAGTATGTCACTAAATGGCTATTCATGCCCCAACTAAAACAAAGCCCCATGGCCGCACCCTAGTTATGCCTCTGGTCTCACATGTTAAATGATCATAAAAGAGATATTTCTGTTAATTTAGGGACTTAATCTTCTTAGATAACCACCTATGAACAAAGTTCAAGAACTATCTTCTTGTTCTAAATTCCCTTTTATAATGAATAATAAAATAAAATTTGGGTATAAGAAACAACTGTAGTATGTGTTCTACATTATAAACACAAAGGTGGGTCAGTTATTTCAAGGAGTTTACATTCAAAAAAATGACGAGATAACACAAATATGATATTTAGGGACTCAAGCAATGCCATTATTTCATCATCAGTGTAAAACTGAGAGCAGAGGACCTTGTGGGAAACACTCTAAGCACAGCATTTAAGAAATGGTTCATTGGGAAAAAGGGAAAGCAAAGGTGGAGGAGGAGGAGTTTGTTTGGCCAACAACCACTGAAGCACCAGCTGTTTAAAATGTTACTTCACTGGTAAATAGAAAGAAAAGTGGTTCATCAGTAATCCCTAAGAAACTTACTGCATCATTCTCATCACCTGAAGTTCTAACTGCCAATGCTTACAACAAAGAAAAACAAATAGCTCAGAATTCTAAAAAGACAAAACCAACAATGTGTGTGAAATTGACCAGGAAGAAATGAGAAAGAAAAAGAAAAAGAAGCCTAAAGCAAATTATGAAATTCTCATGGTCTAGGAGCCACAAAGAATTGAAGATATTGAAGAGTGTCCTAATCTGGCAGTTGCTTCTGAAAGAAAAAAAAAAACAAAGTGGAGCCATCAAAATGTTTATCTAAACACCAAGCAGAGGATTCTGAAGAACTTGTTAACCATACACTGACTTCTGACAAAAGAAGTGGACCACAGTCATCAAAATTTCACTCTAAACAGCAATCAGAGACTATTACAAAAAAGTTTGCAAAGAAGAGTCAAATTCCAGTGAAGCTGGATTTGGAAGAAATGCTGGCTGCATTGGAAAAAGAGCAGCATTCACAGAATTCAAAACAGTCTTTCAAACCTATTGTAGTTTCTGTTGGCACAGTACCATTACTTTTTAAAGAATTAGCAATATCACTGAAAAATCACTGGTTAAATCAAGTGCTGTCTCCTCATAATTCATTGGATTCTAGTTCTCCATTAATAAAGAAAGGCAAGAAGGGAAGTCCCAAAGGCCAAAAAGCCAACAGCCCTGAAGAAGATTCTTTTGAAAGATCTAGAAGAGAGAAAACAGAAACATCTCTTAGAACAGCTTTCAATTCCAGCATTTGCTCAGCTGATTCAGCATGATTTGGCCAATAATGTTAATGATAAATCACCTGACCAGGTTGCCCAGCCAGATTTTTAGCAAATAGAAGAAACAGAAGAATCAGTCCCTGACTCTTCTACTGTTGAAGTGGAAAACACATTAGAAAGCCCCTAAATGAACTCCAACAGGATGCCGAAGTTTGCCCCATTGTTACACAGCCAGTTCCTCCTTTTCCAAAGATCCATAGTAGGAGATTCAGAGATTACTGCAGTCAAATGCTTAGTAATGATGATTGTGTGATAGATCTTTTAAAAGAACTGGTTCGCTTTCAAGATCATATGTATCAGAAAGATCCAGTAAAGGCAAAGACCAAATGCTAGCTTGTGATGGGACTCAGAGAAGTGCTCAAACATCTGAAACTCAAAAAACTAAAATGTGTTATTCTTTCTCCAAAATGTGAAAAGAGCAAATAAAAAGGTGGGTTGGATGAGACACTGCATACTGTTATCGATTATGCCTGTGAACAAAATGTCCCGTTTGTGTTTGCTCTCAACCGAAAAGCTCTGGGGCAGAGTGCAAACAAAGTAGTACCAGGCAGTGTGGTAGGAATTTTCAGCTGTGATGGTGTGAAGGATCAATTTCTCAGGATGATTGAGCTTACAATGGAAGCCAGGTTATGTTAGCCACTTTGAAAGAAGGAGCTGAAGCACTAGAAACGGAGAATCCTCTACCCTCCTCCATTACTCCACAGGGCCAGAGTTGCTCTTCAGAGCTTAGTGAAACAACTGACACAACAACCGAATTACAATAAAATCTGGAAGAATATAATCCATATGCACTGGAACTAAAGCAGACTTCAACCACTGAAATGTTGAACTTGAATTTATGAGAAAAGAATACTTGTTTTGGGGTGGGGGTAGGGAAAATATGATATTTTGTGTTCTCTCTTTTCTCCTCAATTCTTTATGAATGTTTTAAAATATTTTATATGAATATTTAAATTTCAAAATTAATTGATGGTTTAATACAGTATTGGTTGATAAATGATATAATAAGCACCAGCTATTAATATTTTACAATGGACAGTAAGTTAACAGTTGCTCATACTTTTTTTCCAAAGCCTTTTCATATAAAAAGGCTTTATTGATTTGAGAAGTGGGGTACATTGTTGATCTGAGAAGTACTAGAAAACAGACTACTAATTCTCAGCTGCTAAAGCTCCTTTTTACTCTCCAAAGACAAATTTATAGATAAGTAAACCAAGTTATTTAGTTTCTCAGAGAACTGGCTACTTTGTGGGCAGACATTACACTAATCATGAGAATTTTTAGCAGGAAGAAAAAAAAAGACCACCCCAAATCTTAACTCTCTCTTTGCTATGAAACTTCATTTCATCCCTGTCCTTTACTAGCAATCAGTGCAACTAAGTAGGCTTTTCCCCTCCATTATTGTTGGTTTTTTAGTAGAGCACAGTGTACTGAAGAGCTCAAGGATTAAGAAAAATTACAGTGTTCCATGGGGGTTCTGGGAATTTACCAGTTTAAATAAAAACTTTGAGATGTTCAGAAAAGTTGCTATGAGAGCTTCAGAAGGAATAAGGCTTTTAACACACTGTCTTATGTACATTTTACAACTTTTAGTCCTTTTTTTTTTTAAATCAACATAGTATAGAGTATAAAAGAAACAAGTTAAAACTTCAAATTGGCTTGGTAATTTCATCTAAAAATTTAAGAGTCAAAGAGAAAAGATGAAAATTGATTTCCTTTGGTCTTTAAGTTGGAAGAGCAACATGCTGCCTTTTCTTAAATTTGCCATTCTGTCTGGAGATTATTTAACCTGAATGGGGGGGGGGGGAGAGAAATAACATAATCTCAAAGAAGATGGCGTTTGCTCCAGTACTAATATTTGAAATGGGGAATAATTTTGGGTAACTCCTAAAATATCTTCCTAAGTAGGGCTGATTGAGTTTGACTTGAATTAACTTTGCCATGTATGCCTCACCAAATTAAAGATAGTGTAAAATTTTAATACATACTCTGCATATCAAACTAACAACATTTTTAGCTATGAAAATATGTTTAGTTGAAACAGATCATGCCATAGGGAAATAGTTCACATGAAGAGCTAATTTTTTTAAAGAAAAAATGAAGCTAAAATGGGTTCTTCTCTCTGTGCTGAGATCAGCAGTCATGTATGGTGCTTTATGTACTTTGTGCTCTAACCTTTAAAACAAGTTACTTGTAGGATATTGGGCAATACTTAGAAAAAAAGCAAGTCAATCTGCTATTCACAGGTTCCATAGATTGGCATTAGAGCTTCTCTCTTTTTCTCTTTATTTTGTCTAATCACACTATGTAAAGAAGTTTCTTTCTGTTTTTTTTCCCCTCTCATCAGTGTGGCAGAAGGATAAGTCTTACTGGCCTGATGTAGATCAATATAGAAGATAATTCTGAAATACTAGACAGTAAACATAATTTGTTTTAATATAAGGAAGATTTAATATCTAATAATCATCTCCCAAATAATCATAAGCATGTTTGGCATACCTTCAGCCACATTATTCCTTGAAACCCAATATTCTGTAATTTAAAAACTAAAATGATACTTTAAAACTGTTTTACTGTTGTCTAGAAACAAGCTGCTGCTGTCAACTCTCTCTTTTTTTTTTAGTTTCTAGGCCTATATTATTAACTATTTTAGCTTTTTTAAAACCTCAATCTTAGAAGTAACAGACTTTAATGTTTATAAGAGTCAAAACACTTTCCCACTCAATTCTACAAAACCCCATTCAGATAGTGTTGTTCCTTTTTGGTTTCATGGCAGTATCAGGAAAAATAGTTGAGGAATGGACCAGATTTTGCCAAGAATAAGCAAAAAATTATTTACCATGTCCATGATGTTAATTGCTCTAAGATATACAATGGGTGCAGCTTTCTATATAAAATAAATGCATGTAACAAAAGGTGATCTATTTTTTTTTACTCTTAACAATGCAACATGGCAAAAGATCATCCTTTAATGAAACTTCAGAACAGATATATATATAATTCAGTAAGCTAAATGCTGGTTTTCATAGTGTAGAAGTATACTATAGACAGTTCCATCGAGATGAATTTTGTAGTAAAAAAAACACCTCATTCCTTACAGAAAACAATTAATTCATTTGTCATGTATTCTAGATATCATATTCCATACCCATAGTAAAAACTGCAGGAACCACTGAAGAACCTTTACAAATCTTTTGACTGAATGCCAGAAAGGGCCACAACAGGAACCTCTTAAACAGTTCCTCTTGGAGTAAACAAGTCATTAAATCTTGATTAATTCAGGGCTGGTACTATGAAGATCAGAGCACAGTGATACACTCCGGGGCAAATACTACAGATGGCTAACCTAGTGTGAAATAATAGTTTACTTTAGATAAAAACACGTAATCCTGTTATATAAGGTGATATGTTCTGGTACAGTTCTCTATTCACTACTGGACATGCTAAATGTCTTAGCGAACTAAAGCTTATCAACAGAAAACAAGGTTATAGGGGCAGCACCAGCCCTGAAGTCAGGAGGACCTGAGTTCAAATTCGGCCTCAGAACAAACACTTGACATTTACTAGCTGTGTGACCCTGGGCAAGTCACTTAACCCCAATTGCCTAAAGAGAGAGAGAAACAGAGAGAGACACAGAGAGAGACACAGAGAGAGAGAGAGAGGAGAGAGAGAGAGAGAGAGAGAGAGAGAGAGAGAGAGAGAGAGAGAAAGAAAACAAGGTTATGCCAGTTATATTAAAAAATGCTTTAGAGAAAAAAAAAAGAGAAATGGTTCAATGGCAACAGGTATGCTTTGTTTCTGTTAGCCCTCTCCCTGAAAGTCAGTATGAAATTAGTTGTTTCCAGTGGGTATTGATTATTGTTCTTTTGTAGTTTTCTTGTATGGGAACAGATAGATGTAATTCTCCCTTCTTGTTGAAAATCATTCTTGAGATTATTAATTCACTTGAAATTCACACATAAGGTGAGAAAGTGAGGAGAGAGAGTCTTAGAATCCAGAGCTGAGGTGGATTCAAGTTCCACTTCAGACTTATACAGGCTGTGTGACCATGAGCAAATTATTTACCTCTCAGTGCCCCTTGGCAATTCTCTAAGTCTCTAAATTGCAAAAATAGATGCTAATCTGTGCTGAGCCAGGAAGTTTCTTTATTATGAATTCCCTATACCAATAGGTATGAACCCACAGTACCCTAAATGCATAAGGCATTGTATTATATGCTATGAGAGATAAAAAGACTCTACCTTTAAAGAGTTTACAATCTAATAATAGTCTTATTTCTATAACTCTATGATATTAAAGCACCTCTTATATTCCTCTCTATTAGGAGTAATTCTAAAATCCCCCTGGGTGTCAATGTTTGCCATTAACCCATGGTAATATTAACTGATGCTGTTTCAGGAATCTTTAAGATTAGTCTGTATTTTCAGGGACCTTCTTTTCAACTGTAAACAGATATTCCCTTCTTTTTCATTATAATGGCATTTTAAGGACAATTGTTCTAGGAGATTCTGTCCTTACTTTGTATTCTGCTCCATGAACTGCCAAGCTATAAAAGCAACCTTGTGAAAAATGGAGACAGCATGTCACCCTCTTCACATACCATTCAAGATCTGAGTTCAGAAGTCCGTGTTTCTCCCAAAAGGGCTGGTGACACCAGAAGCATCTAAAACAGAGTTCTCTCCTGGACTCTCTGTGTTTTTTTTTCAGATCTGCAGATAATAAGAGGAACCTTACTGTATTTTTTTCCATGTAAAAAAGAAAAGACTGACACCTCAATTTTTTTTTCCAAGACAACCTGATTCCTCTTCTTCTCAGAGCAATGTCAGAAAACCTTGACCTGATTTTTGAAATGGGAAGTATCAGTCAAGATCCTGTTTCATTTAATATGTGAAAAAGCCTGGGCTAAGGCTGGAAAGAAAAAAAAGCCTACATTCCAATTCCATAGGATTTTTTTTTATCCAAAAGAACTTATAAAACTTTTACTGAAAGTTCAAAAAAACTGCAAAAGGGAATTAAAAATTATCTTTGCATCCTTTTTCAGGGAACTAGTTTCCTTATAAGATTAAAGTACCAGAGATCTAAAGCCAGAAGGGACCTTAGAGGTCATCTATGTCAACTCATTCATTTTACAGGTGATGAAACTGAGGCCCCAAAAAGGTTTAGTGACTTTCAAAAGTCACACAGGTAAATAAAGGACTCTATCTCAAGACCTCTTTCCAAGTACCATTCTGCCTTGTATGATAATGCATATGAAAGTACTTGGCAAACTGTAAAATGCTACATAAATACATGCTCAGGAAGACCTGACTCCATATTTTATTTCAATTCCATTCAATTAATATTTATTAAAGAGCCTGCTACATGTCAGGCACTATGCTAAGCACTGGGGATACTAAAAGAGGTAAAAGACAGTCCCTGCCCTCAAGGAGCTTATAATCCAATGACAGAGTGAGTATGGGAATAAATATACGTACAAAGCAAGCTATATACAAAAAAATAGGAAATATGCAAAAGAACTTATGAAAAATTCACTAAAACTTAAAAAATACCCAAAAGAGAATTAAAGATTGTCATGAGAGGTAACACAGTGCAATGGAAAGAGCATTAGTTCAAGGGCAGGTAGGTGGCGCAATGGGTAGAATACCAGCCCTGAAGTCAGGAGGACCTGAGTTCAAGTCCAGCCTCAGACCAAACACTTGACACTTAACTAGCTGTGTGGCCCCTGGGCAAGTCACTTAACCCCAACTGCCTTAAAAAAAAAGAGTATTAGTTCTATCAATTACTACCTCTGTGGCTATAAGAAGACATATATGAACCAAAGTAATGCAAAATAAACAGAATCAGGAGAGCAATCTAAACAATGACCTTAATAGGATAAGGGAAACAATGTTGAAAGACATTAGAACTCAGATCAAGGAAGGATGGATCTTGACTGCAGAAGACTAGTAACGAATACCTCTTCTTGGCAAAAAAGTGGTAGATGAATTCAAAGGATTATAATGAAGCATGCTACTTACCTCCTGACAAAGAGATAATGTTCCCAATATGCAAAATAAGACAAATTTTTGGAGATGGCTGAAATGGGAATTTCTTTTGCTTGGCTATGTATATTTGTTTTTTAAAAAAAGTTTTATTTTGACTTTTTTCCCTCAGTGAAAGGAAGATGAGACAGCTAAGGGTAAGTTTCCTTCACTCCAAAAGAGAGATAATGGAAAGAAGGCCAGAAGAAATCCCAGACAAAGCAAGACACCTTTGAAAGTTACATGTTGAGGGGCAGCTAGGTAGTGCAGTGAATAGAGCACCAGCTCTGGAGTTAGGAGGACCTGAGTGCAAATTCGGCCTCAGACACATAAACACTCACTGGCTGTGTGACCCTGGACAAGTCACTTAACCCCACTGCCTAGCCAAAAAAAAAAAAGAAAAGTTACATGTTGAATTTATCATATACTTTTTCTTTAAAAGCATACTTTTTGTAATAACAATTATCAATTTCACACACAGTCCTTTCCTTCTGTTCTACAATGTATATGGAAATATCCTTTTTATTTGGTTTCTTTTAAATATAGAATAAAAATAAAGTAAAATGCAAAAAAAAAGTAACCCCCCCCACAAAAGCGAGCAGATGATAAGTGCAAAATGAAGCATACATTGTCACATAAGACCATTGTTTGGGGTTTATTGGCTGTATTTCTTTATTAGAAGATAGCGTTCTGTTGTGGGGAGCAGGAGGAGAAATCTTTGGAAGGTGACTGATGTAAAATAAAAAAACATAGCAGCAAAACATTTTTTAATTTTTTAAGTACTTTATTTCTTTTTCATGGAGGACCAGACTGTTGCTATCAATCTAAAGGGCAGACAAGGTCTTAGAAGACCACTTATATGTTATAATTTGAGGAGCGTCAAGAAGGCTATTGCATCCCTAAATCATATCTCAATCAGCTATCATAGTGCCTGAAGTTCTTCTATTAAATATGCATTTCTTTGGGTTAAGATGGATTTTTAGCCTTTGAATCCCCTATTAAAATGCAAATAAGGAGTACTAACTGGCCTTAGTGATGACTTTATTAGATAGTTTCCAACTGGAACAAGTAGCTGAGAGCAGAGGTCTGTAGGCCTGAGATATGTGAAAGCCTATGGCGAGCTGAGACCCTGGGAACATTAGACTGGCAGTGAAAGATGAGATGGGACCATGCCAGAGACAAACTCTACTTCCTTGGCAATTTTTCTTAAGGCAGGCCCCTCTAAAAGGTTGTTTAGCATAAAGATATCTTGCTTGACAATTCCATATCCTGTGGCATATTGATATCTAATATTCATTAAGGGTAGTCATGCAATTTTAGAAGCTGTGTTGTCTTTCTGGTCACACTAAGTCAATTATTATTTCAGACAATTATTTCAATATTTCAGTATCCTCAATGTTACACAAACTTACTCTGCCTCTCAAATGACTACATTGCCCCAGCACCTCAAAGTGTCCTCAAGAAGCTCACATCTAACGGGAGGGACAACATTTTACAATCTATATAAAAATTAGGTATGCAAAAGATAAATTGGAGAAAATCTCTGAGGGGAGACAGTAAGATTAAGTATTATAAACATCCGTCAAAAGAGGGAACCCATGTACAGCAGGACCTCTCCCTCACTCTTCTCAATAAAGCATGCTCAGTTGTATTTCCTGTTTCTGGAGATCTTCTGGTGGGGTTGGGGGGAGGAGGGGTTGGGGGTTGGCTGTGGGGCAGGGGTGGAGATAGCGAGAGAGAAGGGTGAAGCACTACTCCTGCCAAACAGAAAGTTACTGCAAGAGTCTAGGTACAAATTAATAAGGGCCTACACCAAGGTGGTAACGGTATCAGAGGAGAGAAGAGGGAATATATAAGAAATATTACAAAGGTATAATTGACAGCGGTTCATCAACAGATTGAATATAAGGGTTGAGAGAGAGTGATGCATAGAAGACACCTAGGTTGCAAGCCTACAGGGCTGGGAAGATGGTGGTACCCTCTACAATAATAGAAAATTTAGGCAAGGATGAGTGATTGATGGGGAAGGTAATCAGTTCAGTTTTGGACATGTTGAATTTAAGATGTCTACAGAATATCCAGTTCTGATGCCCAACAGACAGTGTGAGATAAGACACTGGAGGTCAGGAGAGAGATTAGGACTGGGTAAATAGATATAAGAAGCATCCGCAGAGAAATGATAATTGAATCCATATTGTCTGATGATATTACTAAGTGAAATGGTATAAAGGGAGAAAAGATAAAGATCTGGGACATAGCCTTTGTTTCATTTTCTATTCTTTCCATCTACATTGTTATAGTCATTGTGCATATTGTTTTCCTGGTTCTGCTTACTTCACTCCATCATTTCACATGTTTTGCCATGCTACCTTGAATTGTTCATATTCATCATTTCTTACAGCACACTAAAAGACCAGAATCTTATAATATATGCCACAATAAAATTGATTCCACAACCTAAAAATAAAATGCTGTATGCTTTCAAAATAGAGAAGGGAGAAAAGAAACACCTTGCAAAACTATGGTTAAGGGGAGATCTTTTAAAGAAACAACAGATCAATGTGATCATTAAAGATAAAATAGGCAATAAAATTTTAAAATTTAAAATCTTTTGAATAAACAAAATCAACATAGCTAGAATAAGAAAAGAAGCTGTTGACTGTGGGAGAGGAAACCAATTTACAGGAAATACCTCTGTTCAAAGTCTGAGATCCAAGATACATAGGAATTGATACAAATAGGTAAGATCTATTTCCTTATAGACAAGTACAGCAGAGATGACCAGGAAAGTTTCAAAAGAAAAAATTTGCAAGCTATTGATAGGCATTTGAAAGAATACTTGAAATCACTAATATTAAGATAAATGGAAATTAAAACTGTTTTACCTTATGACTTTCAGATTCACAAACATAACAAAAAGAAAATAATAAATTTTGGCAACACTGTGGGAAGATAGGAAGACTGATAATATTGTGGGTGCAATTAGTCCAGCCATTTTAAAGAGCATATTGGAATAATGCTTTTCACAAAACTATACATACCCTTTGACCAAGTTTTACAACCTCTAGGTATATACCCAAGGAGGCTGAAGTCATAACAAAATGTCCTATAACATGTGGAAATTGTTTATAGGTAACAAAGAACTAGAAGCAAAAATTGGCATCCATTGATTGGGAAGAGCTGAATAAAATATAGTGGATAAAGGTAATGGAATGTTAATTAATTAAGGCATTGTAGAAAGGAATTTAGGAAGCTTGGAAAGATGTCTCTGAACCAATGTAAAGTGAAGTGAACTGAAACTGGAAAAAAATTATATAATGGCTACAAAAATGTAAAAAAAAGAAATTAAAAAACATCAGAACTCTGATCAATGCAAAGAGGTGGTGGAATAAGGTTGTGGAATGAAGCATATGTTGTCAGATATAGTCAATGTGTTTGATTTGTTTTGATCAACTTTACTTTGTTAAAATAGATAATCTTATAGAGGGGGGAAAAGGCGGGAATTATGGAAGGAGTCTCTTTAAAGTGACGGCGATAAAAACGGATCAAAACATTTTTTAAAAATCCTAACTTGATCAAATTGATCATTTGGTAGTATCATCCTATGGAATTAAAACATTAATCTTCTCTTTTATCTCTCAGATTTAATATGCACATGTAATACGTATGACCTATGTTCAGTAATTAATTTTTAAATCTGTTAAGTATTTGCCCTTGAGTCTACTTAATGTAATTTCCCCCTTTTTTGATAATGACAATTTAAAAGTCTATGTAATTAATAATCATAATAATTAATAATTATAATTAATATAATTAATAATAATGTTTTGTGCAAAATTTAGGGGTACAGAAATCTTTTTTCTATTTTTCTTATCTAACAATACAGGTTGAAAATTAGATTAAAAAATAGAACCTGTCTTAACAAGACCAAAAGCTGCATTAAAGGTTAAATTCCCAAAATTATATTTTTATATTGGAAAAAAATATAGTGGATATTTTCATATTTTAATACTTTTGAATTGGATTTGCATTTGTGAATCATGAATGTGTTGCAACATTGTTCTTTTGTCATTTTTTCCTTTCATCATCACTGGAGAACTTTGTAGACAGCAAGCTGCCCATAGTTCTTTCGCATTATTAAGTAAAAATCAATCTGCCTTAACCTAAACTTTGTTCTCTCCCCTTAAATTTTCAAATGAATACAAACACAAGCTTTTTACTGGGTAAAAGAAATGTTAATGAATTTCTTCCAACGTTCTAATCTATTGAAGCCTCAGCAATTCATTTCCTTGTTTCCAATCCATTTGTTGTCTCCTGCTATTTCTGTAAATGGAAAGTAAAAAATGCTTTTAAAAAATATAACAGGTGTTTAACCTTGGAGAATTACTTTAAACACATGTTTCATTTTATTGTTGTTACTGTTATTATCTCAAAAAACTGGATGGAGGGGAAAGGAATTATTTTCATAGTCCTTTGACTATCTAGTATTTGAGTCTTTATTGTAAAAAATTCAACTAAGGTATTCATCTAAACCCCATTTCTAGAAACAATCTACTTCTTAGCACTCCCTGTCTTCATAAATCTTGCCTCTTAGATAAATCTACTGGACCAGGTGGCATCTAGATTCAGTCTCTGTAAGACAAGAGACTGAATGGTACAATGGAGTAAGGAAAGCTGGGTCCTAGTTCAAGTTCTGCCATTAATTAGCCATGTGACCTTACAGCAGAATTTTTTGGAATGAAAATATGGTCCTAAAAACCTGTTGTGGGTTGTTCAGCAGAAAACACAGTGTGACAAACATTTATTCAGTGCCTGCTGTATGCAGAACACTGTGCTAGGCAATTGGGAAGAGTCAGGAAGATATACAAAATTGAGTCTCAACTCAACACAATCTGAAAGATACTGAAAGAACCTAATATTCTAGTTAAGGTGATAAGACAACTACATGGATAGTTGTGATTACGGATGTGCTAGTAAATGTTTAATAACCGGTTCTCCAAAAAAGGAAAATGTGCTCATGGCACACTTTTAAGTTTAATCTAAATTATTAACATTTTCTCCAACATTTTCTTAAGTTTTAACAATCAACAAAATAAATTTAAGTTCTTATGTTCAGTGTTTTCTAAGGTATAAATGCTTACATTGCAAATTTAACAACTGACTCCCCTGATCCAGTTCAGCTGTCTCTAGCATACCCTGGCTGTGATACACAATATCACGTAGGGAAAATTACAAAATAGAGTGCAAGGCAAAGGTGATGATAATAATATAATGGTAATAATGAAAAATAATAATTATCAACACTTATATAGCACTTTGTTTGCAAAGCACTTGACATATATTATCTCATTTGATCCTCATAACATCCTTCTGATACAGGTATTATTATTATCCCATTTTATAGGTAAAGAAATTGGGGTTGAAAAATTTTAAGAGACTTGTCCAGAGTCACATAGCTAGTAAGTACATGAGACAGGTTTTGAACTCAGTTCTTCCCAATTAAAAGACCAATACTATCTACTACTAGGCCTCCTTTTATCAATAGTTCATAATCAACTAGTAAGGATAAAGGAGGGCTTCCTGAAGGAAATGGAATTTAAGTTCAACTTTAAGTCATAGATTTTGAGTTGGAAAGGACTTTAGAGCCTATCTATTTCAATTATCCCATTTTATAGATGAAGAAATGAGGCCCAGAGAGGTTGTGGCATGCCTAGTCAAAATATGCAGGAGTCAAATTCAGGTTCTCTGACTCCAAATTCAGAATTCTTTCCATCATACTATACTTCACCCCAATGATAGACACGAATTTAAGGAGTGAAAAAAAAAATAGGGTAGATATTCCAAACATGTGAAGAGTATAAACAAAGGCAAGGAAATATCAAAACATAATATATGCTTTGGGACAAAAAGTAATTTTGTTTAGCTAAAGTTTAGAATGTGTGGAAGGGAATATGAGATAAGGGTGAAAAGGAAAGGTGGTGACATTTTAGGGAAAAATCTTGAATGTTAGGCAGAGGTGGTTGAATTTTACTCACTAGCAGGATCTGGCTTTTACAATAAGGTCAACAAAATTTAGAGAGCACAGAAAACACTTCCACCCCATCAGCAGCATACACATAACTGAGCCTTAGCACCTAGTTAGTGTAAGAAGAGAATTTCTGGCTTAACTTTCTTACTGCCATTTATTTAATATGAACAAGTCATGTAGCTAGAGCCTGCAAAATCAAGCTGAGATATCAAACTATAGCCCCAGTGCTAACTGGTTGGTCTGCAAGTTCCACCTTGGGATATCAGCTGCAACTCCATTATATCCTGGCTAGTATCATGTTTTACCTGATAAGGATCTTCTTCTACCATCTGTTCTTTGATTTATAAATCATTACTTTCCCCTTCTGCTTTTTGTAAAATTCCTGTGTCCATCCTGCCTATGTAACCAAAACCTATATAAGGTTGGTTAAAACTGCTTCTCAGGGCTCATTGCCTTTTGTATACAATGATCTGTGCTCTGACCATGATAAACTAGTCTTTATTATCTCTCTGCCTTATTGATAGCACAGTTGGCAGCAGATCCTCAGTCCTGTTTAACTCTTGTCCATGCGCTATTGTTACAATGTGCTGAGATCCTTCCTCTAAATCTCCAAATGTTACAGGGGTACCAAAATAGCACTTCAACTGCCACCTGTTTTCCTTCATCACATGACCATATCATCTCTGATGATATTTTCATGCCATTTCATGTATGCAACTCATCCTCATCGTTTATAACACACTGATCTCTTCATTAAAGCTATGTTGGTCCTCATAAACATCAACAGGTCTACTTTCAGAATAGTACTCGAGACCTTTCTAGCATCATAGAATTTACAAGAGTTTTTGCTTCACCAACATAGCCTTCAGAGTCTCAGGCTTATGACACTACAATGAGGTATCAAAGAAAGACTTGTGGAGAAAGCCTGGCCAAAAAAAAAGACAATGAGGTTAGTCTGCTATGACCTGTTCTTGCTGAACCCATGGTTGGTTCTCAGTGGTTGCTATTTTCTACTTTCATGCTCAAAAATCATCTTTTTAATAATATGTCCTTGAATTTTATCAGGAATGAACATCAACCTCATACACCTACAGTTTAAAAATCATATTCTTTTCTCTTTTTGGAAAACCAGGTCAACATTTGCTCATCCAGTCCTGGGGCATCTCTTTCATTCTCCATGATTCTATTCAAATTTCCCATAGGAACTTAGCAATCACACCTACCAGTTATTTCAGCACCCTTAGGGATAGTTTATCCAGCCCTAGTGGCTTTACTAGTGCTTGCTGCTGAGCACCCTACTGATTTTACTACTAGTGTTTAGTGAAAATAGATTTGGGAACAACTGCAGTGTTTTTTCAGTCCCTGGACAAATAGAGAGCAGTCCATTGGGAAAATGGAGGACATATACCTTTACCCATTGCTGAGAAGTAATAGAGACGACATCAGGATTAAGGTGAGTTGCCAGTAACTCTGTAATAATAGTTGATGTTTCGTTAGCATTTCAGGGTTTGTAAAGTCTTTTGTACACATCATCTCCTTTGACCTTCCGTAGCAACCCTGTGAAATAATTGCTTACATTATTAGTATTCTTATTCCACAGATGAGGAAACTGAGGCATAGAGAAGTTAAATGAATTACTCATCCATGATCACAAAGTTAGTAACCATAAAAGTGAAAATCAAACTCAAGCATATCCTGATTTCATGAAAACCAAACCCACATATCCTGATTTCATGGAACCCTTTCCATTATACTATACTGCCACTCTATCTGCAGATGGTTACTGCTATTGGTTCTCCTGCTTTCCAGGGAAGAAATTGAACTTCAAATTATATAGCAGTATGTATCCCTTTGGGAGGGGACATAATGAAGCAGCTCCTCAGTGAGTTTCTGTCTATGCAGGAAACAGCTGAGTTATATATAAGAGAAATCGGGCACCTAATTCGTCCAGGGCTGGGCCTTGATGATAGATCAACAATTATTGGCTAGATCAGGAATAGAAATCTCAGGTTTCCTCTGCTGATATCTAGATTGCCTAATTGAGCTATAGATAGTCTGTGTAAGTGGGACAATATACCAGGGCAAGAGATAGCTCCATCAGCAGAGGCACTGAAGGACACAGAAGAATGGACAGATGAAAAGACTGTAGTGTCACAGAAGCAAAAGTTGAAAAAAATTGAAGAAGAAAAAGGTTGACAAAAGTGTCAGATACTGCAGAAAGGGAAGGAAAATGAGAACTGAGGATAGGTCACTGTTGTTGGTGATTAGATCACTGGCAACCTTGGAGAAAGTTTTATGTATTTTCATTTCCAGCCCCTCCTTAATCCAATCTATTCTAGCCACTACTGACAGATTAATGTTTCTCAACCACTTTTCATTTTGTCATTCCCAAGCAAAACAACCTATAGTGTTGCCTCTAATCTTATTTCAATTCTCTGTTCCTCAGCTGGGTATTCAAGTGTTTTAAGTTGGTATCAGCCCTAACCAACCCAAACCTCTCCAAATCATCTTTCATTGTTCTTTGATCCATCTCTCCCAGGTGAACCAATATTTTAGTTATTGTCCTCTCTTTGTATGTTTTAATTCCTTCCACTGTGCCTTTTAAGTGGCAAATTTCCCACTTGAAACATTTACCATTTGCCATTTTCTTTCCAGGCATCTAGGTGGCACAGTGGATAAAGTTCCAGGCTTGGAGCCAGGAAAACTCATCTTCCTGAGTTCAAATCTGGCCTCATTTCAAATCTAGCTATGTGACCCTGGGTAATCACTTAACCTTATTTCCTTCAGTTTTCTCATCTGTATGATGAGCTGGAGAAGGAAATGGCAAACCACTCCATTATCTCTGCCAAGAAAACCCCAAATGAGGTCATGAAGAGTCAGACACAACTGAAACAAATGAACTGTTGTTAGCAACAATTGCTATCCAATCATGTATATCAAGACCAACTACAAAAATCATGTCATCTAGAAAGATTTACCCAACTAGCCCCTCCCACACTGGAATTTGTTTCCTGAATTTGTACCAAAATCCATTTGCACCAGTCAATAGTCTATAGTATAATTGTTAACATACTGTTTTGTGTATGCATGTTTTATTTCCTCCACTAGACTATTAACTCCTTGAGGGAAGCAAAAGATCTCACTTTACAGATGTGGAAAATGAGGCTGAAAGAGGATAACTCACTTGCCCAGGGACACATTGGAATAAGAGTCTGAGGCAAGATTTGAACTCATCTCTTCCTGATTCAAAGTTCAATATGTGGCAGGTGAAATCTGAAATAATTGAGGAAATAATTGAGCTTCTGAGCATATTGATTTATGTATTCCAATTGCATGACAAATCAGGACCAGGCCTCCTCAGCCTAGCACTAGACCCCAAATACAGGAGGAGACAGATTTTATGTTAAAAGAAAACAATTAAAGGGCTATAAGCCAGGATACAAGATTAGGTAATCTGATGTCTAATTGGAGGAAAGATTATGGACTTTCCAAGGTGAGAGGGGGAGAGCAAACAGGTGCAATTCCCTGAAATCAGAAGGAAAAATAGGTGCTTCTCCCCTTCCTGCCCTTCAAGTGTTTGTATTCAATCAACAGAACAAGGGAACAGTAACTGATTGACCAGTATGGTGCCAGTTTTCAGATAACACATGGATTGCTTGAGATGTATAATTGTGAGAAAATTCCTCGCATCAATCTTTAGATCTTACTGGGTTTCTGGTTAGCATAACCTAGGTTCTTATTTAAGCATCTCTAGACAATGGGTAGAGCTGATCCAGCTTCCCAGCCATGGAGGGCTGGGTTCAAATGATGCAATTAAATTTTCTCACAATCTTCATGACTGAATAAAGTTTTCTCACAAGACAGAAATTGGACTAGACTTATAATTGAATAGAAAGGAAACTGAGCTAGATCCAGAATTGAGTCACAAGATGGAACACTCTATTCAATACACCAAACTGTCTTCCAATTTAGCACTTAGAATCATAGGATCACAGCTAGAAGGGACCTTAAAGGTCATTTAGACCTACATTCTCAGTTTATAGATGAGGAAACAGGACAAGAGAAATAAAATTATTTGCCCAGGGTCATATAAGTAGTAAATGACAGGGGCCAGGATTTACTACATGTACAACCTTGATCCGGTCACTTGAGAATATTCCGACTCTGCTGCCTTCCTATTTTGCATTATTTTATGTTCTCAACAATATATTCATGAATTCAACAAATATTTATCAAACACTAGAACACTGGGCCAGACCCAGGGGAACATATAGAATTTATGTAAGACATGATCCATGTCCTCATCTAAAAGCTTCCAGACTAAAAGAGGCACAAAACAGAAACACAGACAACATAACATTACATGTTAAATGGGTTACAAAGTTACAAGACAAAATGTTATGAAGGGTTGGAAAGATCATTTACCAAATGGAATTCCCTCTTTCCTCATATCTGATTCCTGGTTTTCCTGGCTTCCTTCAGGTCCCAGCTAAAATCCTAACTTCGATATTTCCCATTCTCTCTTAATTCCAGTAAAACTAATAATAGTAATAGTAACAATAACATTTATATAGCACCTACTATGTGGCAGGCACTATGCTAAGTGCTTTACAAACCTTAAAGAACTATCTATAAATGCTAGCTATGCTAGCTACTACCTTTCCTATGTTGATTATCTTCAGTTGATCCTGTATATAATGCATTTGTTCACAGTTGTTTGTATATTATCTCCAACATCACATTGTGAGCTTTTTGAGAACAGGGATTATCTTCTTCCTTCCTTTGCATTCCATAGTACCTAGAACACAGTAGGCACTGAATAAATGTTCATTTGCTGACTGGAGGAATTAAGGGATGCTTCTTGGAGGAAGTAGCTTTTGAATTGGGCTTTAAAGTATGGATCAGAATTCAATAGGGAAAAGAAAAATGGATAGGGAAAACATCCCAGGAAAGTCTGGTTTCAAGATTATAAATTCAAGACCAGGGGTGGCCATAGAATCACAGGACTTAAGAATTAGAAGGGATCTCAGTGACTATCTAGTCCAAATCATACACAAAAGAATTCACTGCTATAACATACCCAAGTAAGTGACCAACCAATCTCTACTTGGAGAGCTCCAACAAAGGGGAACCCACCACCTTTTTATTCAGCTCCCAGACAACGTCAATTATAAGAAGGCTTTTCCTGACATCAAGCCAAAACTGATCTCTTTGCAACTTCCTTCTACCCATTGCTCCTACTTCTGCCCTGTGGGGTCAAATTCCTCCACATAGCCCTTCAAATACTTGAAGACAGATATCATATAGTGTCTTCTCCTATGTATGCAACAGAATCAAGCACACAAGCAATGTAATAAAGTACATAAGTATAAATAAAGTAAATGAGCTACAACACCAGTACCTTGAATTACCATGATGCTCCAGACATGGGGGTGGGGGGAAGATAGAGGAGGCAGTGCAAGGTAGAGACACCTAAGGTCACTGATAAGACAACTGTATTATAACTGAGCTCCCTTAGCATTGTTCACTTATTATTTATGTAGTATCTGTGATTAGTATTTGTTTCTGTAGTTTGTATGTCTTCGGGGTTACAAGACATGGGTGAATAACCTGCTAGTCTCATGTGGATATAATCTTCCCTTCCTGGCCTGGTCTTTAATTATCTGCTCTAGAACATGTTCCTTTTGTGCTAACTACGAAATTAACAAACGACCTTGTGTAAGCATCTTTGTGTTCTCTAGATGCTTTCACCTAAAAATCATGCTTTACTCTCTAATTCTAATCCCAGGCAATGCCACAGAATATAGTAAATAAAAACAAAATCACACAGCTCTTGCTTCCAACCCAACCAGTTAAAATCCATTTTTCTCCCAGTTTATTGCAGAGGCTTGGTATTTTATCAGCAGGGAAAATGTTAGACAATTGGCAATACTATTGATTTGAAAATGAATTCAGAACCCTCATAGGCAACTATGCACCCAGTGAATGCTCAAGTGCTCGCTAAATTAAATAGCATACAATAAAATATTCCATAATCTAATTATAGAATCCCAGCACTGGCAGGGACTGCCAGAGGTCATTTAGTCATCTTTTCCTCCAGGCACAACTGCATCTAAAAACAATCCCAGGCAGATTGTAGTCTATCCAATGTTGAAACTCTCCAGGGATGAGAGATTCAACAAGTTCCCTTGGTAACCTATTCCAGTTCCCTTGGTAACCTGTTCCAGTGACTCACAACAATACTGTAGTCATGACATTTCTTTGATCATCATTTGGACAGTTGGGCTCAGAAGCTAAATATGAAAAAGGAAGTGTTTCAGAGGAGTAACATGACGCACAATGTAGACCACTTATATTCTGTTGCATTTTTTCTGGGCTTGATTCTGTAAGCATAATTATCCAACTATCAAAAATTCACATACATAATCAATGTTTAATTTTTTCATTCATTCATTCATTCATTCATTCATTCATTCATTCATTCATTCGTTCATTCATGCGTCTATGTTTTGTCCAAGCACAACCATAAGGTAATATTCAATTAGCAGGAGAAAGGGGGAGGGGGAGAAGGAATAAGCATTTATATAGCACCTACCATGTATCAGGCACCGTGCTAAGCATATCACAAATACTGTCTCATTTGAGCCTCACAATGATCCTGTGAGGTAGATGTTATTATTATCCTCATTTTACAGTTGAGAAAAACTGAGGCAAATGGAGGCTAATTGACTTGGCCAAGGTCACACAGCTAATAAGAGCCCAAGGCTCTATTGAAACTCAAGTCTTCCTGACTCCAGGCCCACAGCTCTCTCCACTCCACCACCTAGCTGCCTATATTATTACCTGATATATTTGAGGACCCATAAACTAAGTGAGCAGAATAAGGAAGGTTCTGAGAAAGTGTAGTCAGAGTGGGAAGAACATGGAAACTTACACCAGAGTTCAGATCCACTTGCTTAGTGACCAGAATTGTACCTCACTTTGTGCAATAAAGCATTCCTGAGAATTTCACAGAATCATAGAATCTCAGAGTTGGAAAGAACATCAGATAGTTACAATTTTTAGGAAGTGTTTCATTGTATCAAGCCTAAATTTGCCTCCTTTGCAATTTCTATGCATTGTTCCTAATTTTCTTTCTTGGGCTAAGTAAAATATATCTAATACTTCTTCAATATGGCAGCCCTTCAAATCTCTGAAGACAGCTATTATGATCCTAAGTTTTTTTTATTTTCTATTCTCTAGTCTCAGTTCCTCCAAAAGGTCTGTATATGCTATGATCTCAAGGTCTTTCAAAAATTTGGTTGTCTTCCTTTTTGGCTGTCAAGTTTATCAATAGCCTTCATAAAATGGGAGAATATCCTTCAGAAATGGAAGAATGTATGTATAGTATAGACTGGACTGAAATGAAAGCCTTAATCAGCTTTTAGAATGGGTAAGCTTTAGTGCTTAGGAAATAGTCCAAAAATAAGCCTGAGAGTACAAGGTTGTAGAGAGGCTAGGCTCTATGTCCTAAAGAACTTGATGCTTGGAGCAAGGATTGTCCTGGTGAGGAACATCCATTCTAGTCAAGACCCTGAGAAACAATTATTGTTTAGCTGTTCAGTCGTGTCCAACTCTTCATGATCCCACGGACCATACTGCCCATGGGGTTATCTTAACAAAGATACTGGAGTGGTCTGCCATTTCCTTTTCCAGTGGATTAAGGCAAACAGAGTTTAAGTGACTTGTCCAGGATCACACAGCTAGTAAATGTCTGAGGATAGATTTATACTCAGGTCTTTCTGATTCCAGGCCCAGCACTCTATACACTAAGCCATCCAGCTGCCTCACAAGAAACAATTAGACCACAGTAATCTTAGAATTACAGTGATATATTTGGTAAAATCAAATAAATAAATCCTTTTTTTCTGAAGAATAATCATTCAATTTATATTTTGAATTTTCCTGTTTCCTTAAATCAGAGTAACACTGTACTGTTAGTACAAATAAATAAATAAATAAAATAAAGAAAGGGGGAAAGTATGTTTCAATCTGCATTCAGACTCCATCAGTTCTTTCTCTGGAGATGGATAGCATTTTTTCATCATAATTGTCTTGGATAATTGTATTATCAGAATAGCTAAGGAATTTACAGTTGATCATCATACAACATTGCTGTTGCTGTGTACAATGTTCTCCTTGTTCTGTTCACTTCACTTTGTATGATTCATATTTCTTCCCATTTTTCTGAAACTATTTTGCTCAGCATTTCTTACAGCATAATAATATTCCATCATGTTCATGTACTCTAACTTGTTCAACAATTTCCCAATAGATGGATATACCTTCAGTTTCTAATTCCTTACCACAACAAAAGAGCTGCTCTACATATTTCTGTACAGATGGGATACAGACCTCGTAATGATATTGTTGGGTCAAAGAGTATGAACAGTTTGATAGCCCTTTGGGCATAGTTCCAAGTCATTCTCCAGAATGGTTGGACCAGTTCACAACTCCACTAACAGTGCATTAGTATCCCTATTTCTTCATATCCCTTCCAACATTTGTCATTCTCCTATTCTGTTATGTTAGCCAATCTGATAAGTGAGAGCTGGTACCTCAGAATTGTTTCAATTTGCATTCAGAACATTTTTTCCATGTGACTAATGATAGCTTTGATTTCTTCTTCTAGAATACTTGTTCATATCCTTTGACCATTTATCAACTGGGAATGGTTCATATATTTATAAATTTGGCTCAGTTTCCTCTGTATTTAAGAAATGAGGTCTTTATCAGAGAAACTTGTGATAAAATTGTTTTCCCATTTTCCTGCTTTCCTTCTAATTTGGGCTGCATTTTGTTTGTGAAAAAACTTTTTAATTTCACGGAATCAAAATTATCCATTTTACTTCCTGTGGTGCTCCCTATCTCTTCTTTGGTCATAAACTTTTCCCTTATACTTAGATCTGACAGATACATTTTCCCGTGCTCCCCTAATTTACTTATGATGTGACCCTTTGTGTCAAAATCATTTACCCATTTTGATCTTAATTTGATATACAGTGTGAGATGCCGATATATGCCTAGTTTCTGCCAAACTCCTTTCCAGTTTTCCCAGCAATTTTTGTCAGATGGTGAGTTTCTTGTCTCAAAGCTTAGATCTTTAGATTTATCAAATACTAGATTACTATAATTATTTACTATTGTTTATTACGTACCTAAGGTATTCCATTTATCTATCACTCTCTTTCTTAGCTAGAACCAGATCGTTTTCATGATTACCACTTTGTAATACAGTTTGAAATCAGGTACTTCTAGGCTGCCTTTTTTCAGGTTGTTGTTGTTGTTGTTGTTGGTTTTGGTTGTTTTTGGCGGTTGTTGTTGCTTTTTTAAATTGATTCCCTTGATATTTTTTACCTTTGTTCTTCCAGATGAATTTTGTTATTTGTTCTAGCTCTATAAAATTATTCTTTGGTAGTTTGATTGGTATGACGTAAATTAACTTAGGTAGAATTGTCCTTTTTATTGTATTGGCTGAGCCTACCCATGAGCAATTAATATTTTTCTAATTGATTAGATTTGTCTTTATTTGCATGAAAAATTTTTTGTAATTCTGTTCATATAGTCCCTGGACTTGTCTTGGCGGGTAGACTCCCAAATATTTTATAATATCTGCAGTTATTTCAAATGGAATTTCTCTTTCTATCTCTTCTTGCTAAGTTTTATAGGTAATATATAGAAATGCTGATGATTTATGTGGGTTTATTTTACATCCTGCAACTTTGTTAAAATTGTTAATTGTTTCAACTAGTGTTTTTAGTTGATTCTTTAGGATTCTTTTCTTAACCTCTCATGTCCTTTGTTCATTGTAAAACATTATGCCTACCTCCCAGAATTATATGAGGTTAAAAGAAGATAATCTACAAGCATTTATTAAGTACCTACTATGTATTTTAAGTACCTGCTATGTACCTACTGCTGTGCTATGTAACAGAGCTAAAAGTTCCTTATGCACATATTCTATCATTCTATTAACCATTATTATTACTATTAATAATAATGACATTATCAAAGTTGGCCTAGTCAAGAGAGGGATTGACTCAAGTTTCAGGTTCTCTGCACTAGGCACATGACAATGGTGGCTGAGTAGGCATAGATAGCTATGTGTCAGACTGCTCAAGAGTAGGCCAGAGCCTGGAACCAGTTGATGAGAGGGCAATACTCCCTGAGCTCAAATAAGCTAGTCACCCAGAGGTGGGATACACACCACTACTGGTATTCAAGAATTGTGTCATCAGGTAGAGGGCCAGTCTGATATAGGTAGGATTCCATTCTATGTGCTCCAAGTCGTCCAGGAAGCAGCATTCTTTCAGCCTAGTCTGGAGAAGAAGAAAAGGATGCTCTGCCCATGAGGGCAAATCCAGCCTTAGACACTTACTAGCTGTGTGACCCAAGGCAAGTCATTTAACCCTGTTTGATTCAGTTTCTTCATGAGCTGGAGAAGGAAAAGGCAAATTACTCCTGTGCCTTTTCATTACTGCACACTAACTTTCAGTGATTAAATAGTCATCTTGACTCTAATTTTTCTCTTTTTATCCCATATGTATAGACCTACTGACTTCTCTAGCTTCCTTTAAGTCCCAACTAAAATCCCACTTTTTGCATGAAGCTTTTCCCAATCCCTCTTAATTCTAATGCCTTCTCTATCTTAATTATTTCCTATTTTTTCCTGTATGTAGCTTACTTTGTATATATTTGTTTGCTTCTTATTTACCCTATTAAACTGTAAGCTTTCTTGGGGAAAGGGACTTTTTTTTGCCTCTTTTGGTATCCCCAGAGCTTAGTACAGTGCCTGGTCCATAATAGGTGCTCAATAAATATTTATTGATTGATTATAAGCATCATTGCTTTGTATCTATCATTGGCAGTGCATGATCCACTGAATGTCAGGATTGCCAATCTTGTGCTCATCATCTACACTTCTATTCCGATGACCAAACCACAGGCTTATCTTATTTTGTGTTGGGCCTCCTGGTCAGCCATTTGTTGTCCTATGAATCCAATCTACAATTTAGTTGGTCTATGTATAATGACTACCATTTCTTCATGTAATAAATTGTTAGGAGAAGGAGGGAGGGACATAACATGTACACAGATAAGAAAATACCAAATATAGACAAAATAAATAAAAAGTGGTTTGGGGGGAAAGGAAATGGTGCTGAAAATTGGTGAGGATCAGGAAAGGCCTCCTGTAGCAAGTAGGTGTATTCAAGGAGGACTAGTACCTTTAATGTGAGGGCTTGCTAAGCTCTTTTCAGGGCTGCTCATCCACTTTTTGCTGTCCATCTGCCCCCCAACTCTCACCTCTAGCTTCAAGAAGCTATAGCATGTGCAGCAGTCACGCCCTGGTAAAACCATCTCAGCAGATAGGCTAAACCAGGTTGAGGGTAACCAATGGTCCACAAAACCATTGGCGAGTTATGGGGGTGTCTACCCCAAGCATGTCAAGACTTCCTCAAGTAGAATGGGCAAATGAGAACAATTTTTTCCAATAACCAGGAAGGTGGTTGAAGCAGGTGCTGTAGAACATTTAGAACTTGGTCAGACATGGAAGATACCAAGGTTATCCACTGCATCACCAGTCATCCCGACTTTTGTCTTGCCACTGGATTTTAATGACTCTGTAAGGGAGAGTGAAGCTGATGATTTTGCGTAACTCTGTGTCACTTAAATCCAATTCACACACAAGACATCATCCTTTGATGTCATTGGTCCTCTTTAAAAACAAAGGACAAACAAACAACAGAAGTATATGGTAACAACACGCCCTATGATAATGGTGATTGGCCATTTCACCCAATATACACTGGCATATCCAACCAGGAACCAGAAAGCTACCAAGGTATTATGGGAAAAACATTTCTCAGTACATAACTTTCCAAGTGAGAATTCACTAAGACCAAAGTCTTTGAAAATAAACTTATTTAAGGAAATGTTGGCCTTCATAGGAGTCAAGAAGTCTAGACACAACACTAGGTGGATATCTACTGCTCTCAGGAAGATACATAGTCTGAGCATTTCAACTTCAACCTGCTGAATATGCTAGGAACCTTGAGATCTGGATAAAAATCTCAAAGGATTCAACATGAGGCATTTCTAGCTCATGCATATAATATTATCATGAATGGTACCACTGGTTTACTGCAATATTTGCAATGTTCAGGGAAGAGCCACACAGTTATACCTTCCACATCATGACTTTCCCCATTGTGGTTTCGATATATTGCAGGTCATCATAAGAAATTCAATGAAAATTTTTGGGGAGTTTTACAGAAGCCACAAACAACACAGAAGAAATTTAGAAACTCAGAAATGCATAAAATGTATGTATAGTATTATATAATATCAACCCTAATTTTACAATAAGTAAACACCCCATAAAAGAAAAAGAAAATATTAAGACTTCTTCTCTGGTATGAAGGGAGGGCCAAAAAATTTTCTGTGGATTTTCTAGATCACAAGGCACCACACCCCAAACCCCCATGATACAGAAGGAATAACTGTATTTCCTATTGACTTGTGCTTTGGAGTTAAACAAAATTAAGTCGGAGAGATTCATAATCAGTATGTGTCAAGCCATGGACTCAGTTCAGAAAAGTTCTGGTAGAAACAACATCCAGCTCCATTGTCAAGATTTCCATTCAGAAGACAGAATCCTGCTAACAGATCTTGATGTACAGGGAACATATGAGATAGCAGACCAATAGAAAGCCACCCCCACCAAATTGTGGAAAGACTGGGGAACTTTTCACATTATAAAACAGCTCCTGGGAATGGTCAAGGCCGTATAAAGACAATGCAATAGAAATATCCATTTTTTTTTGGAGAGTAAGTTGGATTTCCTGATGAGACAGTACAAAAGTAATGATTGAAAATCAGCTAAATGTATATCTCCTCACTAATAATAGCAGCTTACAATCATATAGCACTTTTCAGTTTATGAAGTATTTTATTTATCTTATCTCACATAATCTGCACAACTCTGTAGTTAGCTAGTACAACCACTGTCATTTGCCATTCTACCAGTGAGGAAAGGTACAGTGAATTGCCAAAGGTCACATAGCAGGTAAGAGACTGGACTAAAGTTCAGACTTTCTAAATCCAAATTTAGTGTTCTTCCCATTACAACACACTGCTTCCTAGAATATGGACATATACTGTATTTACTCTGCTACTATGGGAAGCTAGGTGGCATAGTGGATAGAGTGCTAGACCTGAAGTCAGGAAGACTCATCTTCCTGAGTTCAAATCTCGCCTCAGACACTATCTGTGTGACCCTGAGCAAGTCATTTAACCCTGTTTGCCTCAGTTTCCTCATCTGTAAAATGAACTAGAGAAAAAAAATGTCAAACCACTCTAGTATCTTTGTCAAGAAAACTCCAAATAGGGTCACAAAGAGTCAGACATGACAGAAACAACTGAACAACCACAACAAAAATAGAATAAAATGTGATGGTAGCATTGAGTAATAACCATATGTCTATACCTTAAACTTAGGCCTAAAACCAGACCCCATGGCTACTGATTCAATTTAGCTCCCTACATCTTAGATTATGAGTGGGGAACCTGTGGCCTTCTAGGTCCTTGGGTGCAGCCTTTTGACTGAGTCCAAGTTTTACAGAACAAATCTTTTTATTGAGGAATTTGTTCTGTGGAGTTTGGATTTAAGGAGCCACAATTGAGGATCTAGAAGGCCACACGTAGCCTCAAGACTGCAGGATCCCCACCCCTGTCTTGGATTATATTCTCTTTAGAGAGCAATATTTAGAGCCTTCCCTCAGAAAGAGCACAGGATCATAAATTTAGAGCTAAAAGGGACTATCTAACCCCTTCATTTTACAAATGGGGAAACTGAGGCCCAGAGAGGTGACATTCCTTGGACAAAGACTGTCACATAAATAGTAAGTGACAAAGTTAGGATTCAAATCCAAGTCCTTTGACTTCAAAGAATTTTGAAGTTCTTTCCACTGCATCACACTGAGGTCTAGTGAGCAAAACAAATGACATTGTATGCTTCCTTAACTTCTCTCCACATTTTTATAGAGGTAAAATCAAGCCAAATTGAACCACACTTTTGAAATGAATCAATAAAAAAAGATATTTATTAAACGTTTACTATATGCCAAGCACTGTGCTAAATCTAGGGATACAAATAAAAATGTTAAATAATCTCTGTTCTCCAGGAACCCATATTCTAATTGGGAAAGACAACATATAAGGGAAAGTTCAGCTGCAGGGTAGAAAGTTCTGGTGTCCTTAGAATTCATCAGCACATTGAATGACAAGGTCCAGGGATGCTTAGGACACACTGGCAGGTCAAATGGCAATGCCTAGGGGTCTACAAGCACTAGCACCAAGCACATGGTAATGTCTAGTGAACTGCAGAGCATAATTACAGGTCAGATGATAAGGCCTGGAGGTCCTCCATCTTACCAGAAATATCGAAGTTGGCAACTCCCTGATCATCAATAAGCAGCAGGCGGCCCAGCCCAAAACCGTTGAAAAGAGGGGAGTTGTCCCAAGTGTCAGAGTGGGTTTTCTCTCAAAAGGGTGAAGATAGGGATAAGGGGAGTAGTTATTATCCACCTCAGAGAGGAAAAGGTGAAGAGGTATTTTCAGGAAGGTTAGGGATTTGTTGAGCCCTCTGGTTCTGAGTGAGGTCTGAGTAGCAAGTGGGCTGTGATGAGGAAAGAGTATTGAGGGACTCCACACAGAGAAAAATGTCATTTGGGGATATATTTAAGGGTAATAATTATAGTAACATATTATGGGGTGAAGAGGCAGTATAGAATAGCAGATAGAGGGCACACCTTGGAGTTGGAAAGATCTAAACTCAAATTTTGCTTCTGTTGCATACCAGCTGTGTAACCACAGGGTACACAGGTCACAACCTTTTAGTACTCCTAGGGAACTCTAAGACTATAAGTTATAGACAAGTTGCCTATCTGCATTTGTATAGAGATTTTATATAATAGGAATTTCCCACACCAATAAAATCAATAGTTCATATTATACAAAATTGGGGGGATAGGGGATGGCAAGGGAATTGAATATATTAATAACTTCAACATTAGCCTTCAGAGCCTTCTCTCATACCATCTGCTTCCTTGAGTCACTGGCCAGCACCAAGGGGCAGCCCTAAGAGCTTTTCAGCATGGGCTGAGGCAATACATTTATCCTGGGGAAAGTTCTCATTTCATTTAATCTGAAAATCTCAGAATATTTTAATAGGTGGTGTGCATACATTTGGGGAGACTTGGAGCCAAATAATCCAATAGGCATAAAGTGAGCTATTATAACCTAGAAGATTACTCCTCTTTAAACATATAGCCACCGTTCCACATGTTCAGAAATTTATCATAAACTAGAGTTGTTAAAGTATCTTATAGTACTGACATTCTTGGAGTCTCTTTTACAAGATGTTCATTTTCTAAATCTAAAAGTCTCAGATTCCCTCTGAGATAGGAATGATTGACAGCACTGAACAGTACAGATGGCTGAGCAGATGTGTGCAAAGATACAATACCTTGCCCCCGTCAACAAAGCAAGTTAGAGGTGGAGCTGAGAATAATATTCAAAAGTAAGTCTGATTCCCATTGTGTCTACATGTCCTTCATATACCACTTTCAGCCCTGTCAAGCTTCATATTGGTTGTTGTTGTCATTGTTATAATTGTTGTCATTGTTGCTGCTGATATTGTTGCTGAAGCCTCTCAATCTGAGACTTCCCATAACTGATGTTTTGGAGATTTCTATGTCTATCCATTCCATATCCTCACTTCCATCACCTTTGGTCATAGCATAACCTACATGAAATGTGGCCGTTGTAAGAATTCCTGGCCATTATCTCATACTTTTTGCATATGGACTAGAAAAATTACTTTACCAATATCACTTTCCAGCATCCTAAGACATAGGTCTAAATCCTATTAAGTATGCTTTTCAGGAAAGCTCATAATCTCAGGAGGTACCATTTTACTATGTAGCTGTTCTTGATCCTGAGGCAAAAAAAATCATCACAGACCAACTCCTTGATGGTAGAATATGTACCCAGACATCAGGGCAGCTTGACAACTCAGCCACAGGCACACAGAATGCCTCAGGGATATACATATGGGAAATGCCTTCCTCGTTACCCTCCAAGGACAGATGGCACACCACCAGAATACACTGACACACCCAAAAAGGTGAGCTTCAAGGGATTCTAATGACCAGACAAGGGAAAGTCTAACACAACTGCCATATCAGATCTCAATCAATCAACAAACATTTATGAAGCACTTACTATATAGTTGGGTCTGAATCTGAAAGACCATATCATCACAGATTCAGGTCTTATTGGAAAAAACTTCCCACTTTCTTCCCCCAAACCAGGAAAAGTATGATGTGTTACCACAGGGCACGATACCTGAGATAAATAGGCACAACATGCTTTACCCAGCTGCCTCCATGTTAGACATCACACCATGGAAGGGACACAGAGACATACCCATCTATGAAATGGAAATAACAACTTATTCATACTTTCATTTTGAAGAGTATTTAATAACCTTGATTGATTCCTAGCGCATACCAAATAACATTAAGATCCATTTTATTGTGACTCCTTTTGTAAAGCAAGTATCACCAGGCATCTAGTTGATGCAGTGGATAGAAGGCTGGACTTGGGGTCAAGAAGATCTGAATTTGAATGTTGCCTTGAATATTTGCTAGCTGTCTGCCTCTGGGCAAGTCACTTCATCACCCAGCCTTAGTTCCTTCACCAGCAAAAACAAGGAGCTTAAAATCAATAGCCTCTTCCAGGTTTAAACCTATGATCCTCTGACCATTTACATGATTGTAAGAAATCCAACATAATAAAAATTCAACTTGGACCAAATGAGACAGCTTGCCTACCGTAAATATAATTGACAGAAAAGTTACAAAAGGTAGGTGAATAAAACTCTAGCTTCTCTGCAAAACTGAAAGACAGTGGGGCCAAATGAGATTCACAATTACTGGTTCAAATATTTCACAGTGGTAGCTGAATTATAGCAAAGCACTTTACCAGTTTCCTCTCAGATGCAAGCTTGAACCTTCCTTTCTTAATAAAAGTTATCACATATTATATGCTAAAAGATAAGAAAACTAGCAAATCCTCCAAATGCAAATCAATTACATGTTTACATGCTCTATACAAAGAATTTATGGCTTAGATCACTAAAAAATTTATAACCACAAGAAATGAATATATCAGCTAAAGAACAAAAAAGTTGTGTCAAACAATCCCCAAAGGGTAAAGAACACCTTATTGTTGATTAGATTGTTATTGTATTACCTAAAAGTATCACATTATTTGTATTGTCTTTACTGATTACCATTAAAGCCACTGATCTAATTCTATGTTCATGACTTATTTAATTTAGCTTTAAATATATAAAATAGATCCAAGTATAAGAAGAATAGTAGAGTGTTTGAGTCCACATGGAAAACTACTCTCCAAAACATCACTAAAAAAATAATGCCAAAACTTTTTTTTTAAAGTGGCATCTTCTATGGGGACAATTTAAGGCCATCATGATTTTTTTCCTAGCCTCATAATCAATACATCTTTCCTAAATAGAACCGAGTATGATTTTCACTTTAAAAATGGGACCCTACCAAAGCATTTTATTAAACACTTGATGTACATGTATGACATCAAGTCATATAGCTTAACTGAAAAACATTCAACATGACTTCCATCATGTGAAAGGCAAGGGGAATCATTCTCTAATTATCTAAAAATCTCATTTGGATTCAATGAATGTAAAATTCTTAATTTACATCAAAAAAAAAAAAAGAAGGAAGGTGCTGCACTTAAATATAGAGGTGGAGGCAATACCTATAAATACCTTGGTCTGCTCGAAGCAAGACCCATTAAGCATGAAGATATCAAGAAGAAAGCTGGGACTACGTATGTCAAGCTCCTTACTAGCATTGTCATTTCTTCCTCCACAATATCTCTTACACCTAACCCTTTCTTTTTAACAACCACATAATGTCTTAAGCCTCTTCCCACTCCTGTCCACCATACACACTGGTACCAAAGTGATTTATTTTAACACAGATCTAACCACATCACCATCCTACTCAATCATCTCCAGTGGCTCCTTGTTGCCTGTAGAAACACATAAAAAGTCATCTTTAGTGTTTTAAGTCCTCAACAACACATTGTGTCCCCATCCTATCTTTCCAGGTTCACCAGACATTACTCTTTCTCCTACACTCTGTGATCCAGCCAAATTAGTGTTCTTACTATTTCTCACACAAGCAATCCATCTCCCATCTCTGCCTTTATACTGATTGTCCTCCATACCTGGACTACTCATATCCACTTCATAGGGTATTTCTTTTCCTTCAATTTGAAACACAAATACAAACTATCCTTAAGAATTCAATCAAACCGTTCTGAATATCATCATGGATGAAACAATTGCCCACAATTACCTGGTAATAACATTCATCTATAAAAATTTAAGAACAGCATTTTTTAAAGCTGCAGCTTTCTCAATTACTCATAATCTCCAAGCTACATGGAGTGAAAATCTTTCAAAATATAGACCTAATAGAAGTCAAAATCATGTGGGAAAATTATGAGGCTACATATCATCACTGTTATTCTACTTGTCTCCTAATGATGCTTTCAGTGAGCCTACAGAAGATAAATTTACATTCTAATACTTTTATTCAACTATAAAAATCAATTTTTTAAATAATTATTTTTAACCTACTGTGTAATAATCCACAAAACGCTAACTATAAAAAATAATAGCAAGATAGTAGTATCTCAGGACCATTACTATCTGAACTCCATCAGAACAGATAAGAATGTAAAAATAATAATTAATAATAACAATAATTTGACAATAATAAAAATATTGACAATTAACAAAAGTAATGACAATTATATAGCATTTTAGGGTTTGCAATGTTTACACTAAAAGAGACATCATCCCTTATGATTCTCTCAGCAACCCTGTGAGGTAATTGCTATATTCCATTGCTATAATTGTTATTATCATTCCCATTTTAGAGATGAGGAAATGGAGACTCAAAGAGGTCAAGAGACTTTCCTAAGTCACATATCTACTAAGCACTTGAGGTAGAATTGGAACCTAGATTTAGTACTATGGGATGAGAAGAAGAGGACAGTGTTAGGGCTGAGGGAACTAAGGATGAGGAAAGAGTGAACATAAAGTATGCCCTTCTCAGATTCCACTTCCAGGAGCGAAGATGACAGAGTAAGAAGTAAGCAACTCTTACTGTCCCTTATTAACCTCTGAAAGCCCAGAAAATATCACTCCAGGAAAAATCCTGGAACAGCTGAACCAGCAGAAAGATGAGGTGTAGCAATCTGGTAGCCCAGGTAGCTTGAGGGATTAACAGAAAAGGCCCCTCTTGCCCTGGGGGAAGGGGAGCAGTATAAAACAGGTGGCATCCCAGCAAGCTAGCAGAGAGCCCCACGTCAGCATACCAGGGGGAGATCCTGAAACCCAGATGGTAGAGCAGGCAAACAACAACACTAGGACCCCCAAGTGCCTCAGTAAGGGCAGGGGAACCAGTGGAAACCAGCTCAAAAAAGACCACCATGTGCTTCAGCATTCTACAGCAACCAAGACTCCCAGTGCCTCAGCAAAACTCTAAGAAGCACTCCAAGGGGTCCCAGGTAGAGAAATCCTGGAACATCCATCTGAAAGGAGCTGAAGAAAGCAAAAGGAAGGAAAGGCCCAGGTGCAGGAAATCTCCAGGGGCCACATTACCCAATCCTACCCCTAGAGTTCCAGTGTGGCTGATTCTAGCCCAACACCAGGTAAACTGCCAGAAACCTACAGCCTCCAACGGTCAGCATCAGAGGCCCCAGCAAACAAAGCCAGAGACCAGGCCCTAGGCTTCTAACACAAGAAGCTTGGATCAGTGCCCTCTGCTCCCCAACAGGAGAGCTCAATCTCTTTAAAGGCCAGGAAATAAGCAAACACTATGAGCAAAAAGAAATGTAAGATAGATTCTTATTATGGGAACAGTGAAGATCAAGGCAGAAATTCTGAAGAGGACAACATTGTCAACAAACCCACATCTGGAACCTCAAAAGGGAATATGAACTGGTCTGAAGCCCAAAAAGCCTTCTTGGAAGAACTCAAGAAGGATTTTAAGAGTCAAATGAGAGAGATAGAAGAAAAATTGGGAAAAGAAATGAGAGGTATGCAAGAAAGAGTCAATAGCTTGGAAAAGGAAGGACAAAAATTAACTGTAGAAAACAAGTCCTTAAAAAATACAATTGGCCAACTGGAAAAAAAGTGCACTGACAAAACAAGTCCCTAAAAAAATACAGTTGGCCAAATGGAGAAGAAGGTACAAAATCTAATAGAGGAAAACAATTTGTTAAAAATTTGAATTGGGCAAATGGAAGCTAATGCCTCTATGAGAGGGAGAGAATCAGTCAAACAGAAACAAAAGAATGAAAAAATAGATGAAAACATAAAATATCTTATTGGTAAAATAACTGACCTGGAAAATAGATCCAGGAGAGAAAATTTAAAAATTATTGGTGTACCTGAAAATCATGATGAAAAAAAGAGCGTGAACAGCATCTTTCAGGAAATTATCAAGGAAAACTGCCCTGAGGTCCTAGAACCAGAGGATAAAGTAGCCATAGAAAGAATTCACTGATCACCTCCTGTAAGAGATCCCAAATTGAAAACACCAAGGAATATAATAGCCAAATTCCAAAATTACCAGGTCAAAGAGAAACTACTGCAAGCAGTCAGAAAGAAACAACTTAAATGTGATGGAACCACAGTCAGGGTTACACAGGACCTTGCAGCTTCTACATTAAAAGACTGTAGGGTATGGAATACGATATTCTGTAAGGTAAAGGAGCTTGGATTACAACCAAGAATCAACTACCCACTGAAAATGAGCATGTTCTTTCAGGGGAGGAGATGGATATTCAATGAAATAGGGGACTTCCAAACCTTCCTGATAAAAAGACCAGAGCTCAACAGAAAATTTGATCTTCAAATACAAGACTCAAGGGAGACATAAAAAGGTAAATGGGACAGAAAGAAATAACATGTTATTAATAAGGGCAAACTGTTTACACCCCTATAAGGGAAGGTGACGCTTGTAACTCTTGAGAACTGTATTGTTATTACACCATATTAAAGGGGTATACATAGAGGGGTTGAGTATAAGTTGACTTTGATGTAATGCTAAAAAAAAAAAACTAATCAAGTGGGTTAAAAGGATCCAAATAAGTGGATCAATCTTATCTAAGAAAATGTACTGAGAGAAAAGGAAAGGAGGAGCCAGACAAAGGTAAATTACTCTACAGGAAAAGCACAAAATCCTATTACAGCAAGGGAAAGAAGGAGGGTGAGCATTGTTTGAACCTTACTCTCATCAGATTTGGCTCAAGAAGGGAATAACATAATCAGTTATGTATAGAAATCTAACTTGCCCTATAGGCAGTAGGAGGCAAAAGAGGAAAGAAAAGGGAGGGGGAGAGAAGGGAGGAAGAAAAGTAAGGTAAAGGGGAAGAAAAGGAAGGGGATAATAAAAGGGAGGAGGACTGAAGGAGGCAGTGGTCAAAAGCAAAACACTAGTGAGGGGGAAAGGAAAAGGAGAAAGAAAGCACAAAAGGGGAAAAGGATGGAGAAAAAGACACAGATAGTAATCATAACTGTGAATGTGAATGGGATGAACTCTCCCATAAAACGGAAATGGAGCAGAATGGATTAAAAACCATAATCCTACAATATGTTGTTTACAGGAAACACATTTGAAAAAGAGTGACACACACAGGGTAAAGGTAAAAGGCTGGAGCAGAATATATTATGCTTCAGCTGAAGTAAAAAAAGCAGGGTAGCAATCCTGATCTCAGACAAAGCAAAAGCAAAAATAGATCTAATCAAAAGAGATAAGGAAGGAAACTACATCCTGCTAAAAGGCACCATAGACAATGAAGTAATATCATTACTAAACATATATGCACCAAATGGTATAGCATCCAAATTCTTAGAGGAGAAGTTCAGGGAGTTACAGGAAGAAATAGACAGCAAAACTATACTAGTGGGGGACCTGAACCTCCCCCTCTCTGCACTAGATAAATCTAACCACAAAATAAACAAGAAAGAAGTTAAGGAGGTGAATAGAACATTAGAAAAGTTAGGTATGATAGACCTCTGGAGAAAACTGAATGGGGATAGAAAGGAATATACTTTTTTCTGGCAGTACATGGCACATACACAAAAATTGACCATGTACTAGGGCATAAAAACCTCACAATCCAATGCAGAAAGGCAGAAATATTAAATGCATCCTTTTCAGATCATGATGCAATAAAAATTATATGTAATAAAGGGCCATGGAAAGATAGACTAAAAAATAATTGGAAACTAAATAATCTAATCCTAAAAAATGATTGGGTCAAACAAATCATAGAAACAATCAATAATTTCATTCAAGAGAATGACAATAATGAGACACATACCAAAACTTATGGGATGCAGCAAAAGCAGTTCTTAGGGGAAGTTTTATATCTCTAAATGCTTACATAAATAAAATAGAAAAAGAGGAGATAAATGAATTGGGCATACAACTAAAAAAACTAGAAAAAGAACAAATTAAAAATCCTCAACTAAACACCAAATTAGAAATATTGAAAACCAAAGGAAAAATTAAGAAAATTGAAATTAAGAAAACTATTGAACTAATAAATAAAACTAAGAGCTGGTTTTATGAAAAAACAATAAAATAGATAAACCTTTGGTTAATTTAATTAAAAAAGAAAGAAGAAAACCAAATTACTAGTATCAAGAATGAAAAGGGTAAGCACACCAAGGAAGAGGAAATTAAAACAATAATTAGGAATTATTTTGCCCAACTATATGCCAACAAATTTGACAATCTTAGTGAAATGGATACATATTTACAAAAATATAAATTGCCCAGATTAACAGAAGAGGAAGTAAAATACTTAAATAACCCCATCTCAGAAAAAGAAATTGAACAAGCCATTGATGAACTCCCTAGGAAAAAATCTCCAGGGCCAGATGGATTTACATGCGAATTCTATCAAACATTTAAAGAACAATTAATTCCAATACTATATAGACTATTTGGGAAAATAGGTGAAGAAGGAGTCTTACCAAATTCTTTTTATGATACAAATATGGTGTTGATACCTAAACCAGGAAGAGTCAAAACAGAGAAAGAAAATTATAGACCAATTTCTCTAATGAATATAGATGCAAAAATTTTAAAAAAATATTAGCAAATAGATTACAGCAACTTATCACAAGAATAATACACTATGACCAGGTAGGATTTATACCAGGAATGCAGGGTGGTTCAATATTAGGAAAACTATCAGCATAATTGAGCATATCAACACCAAAACCAACAGAAACCACATGATCATCTCAATAGATGCAGAAAAAGCTTTTGACAAAATACAACACCCATTCCTATTAAAAACACTAGAAAGCATAGGTATAAATGGAGTCTTCCTTAAAATAATAAATAGCATCTATCTAAAACCTTCAGCAAGCATTATATGTAATGGGGACAGGCTAGAAGCATTTCCAATAAGATTGGGGTGAAATAAGGATGTCCATTATCACCACTGTTCGATATCGTACTGGAAACATTAGCTTTAGCAATAAGAGAAGAAAAAGAAATTGAAGGTATTAGAATAGGCAAAGAAGAAACAAAGCTATCACTCTTTGCAGATGACATGATGATATACATAGAGAATCCTAGAGAATCAAGTAAAAAACTACTTGAAATAATAAACAACTTTAGCAAAGTTGCAGGCTACCACATACATCATTGGCATTTCTATATATTCCCAACAAAGCCCAACAGCAAGAGAGAGAAAGAGAAATTCCATTTAAAATCATTGTAGACATTATAAAATATTTAGGTGTCTACCTACTGAAACAAACTAGATGAACACAATTACACACAAATAAAGTCAGATCTAAATAATTGGAAAAACATCAGTTGCTCATGGGTAGGCTGAGCTAATATAATAAAAATGACAATTCTACCTAATTTACTCATTCAATATCATACCCAATCAAACTACCAAAAAATTATTTATACAGCTAGAAAAAATAAGGAGATTCATTTGGAATAACAAAAGGTCCAGAATATCAAGGGAACTAATGAAAAGAAATGCAGGGGAAGTTGGCTTAGCCATTCCAGATCTTAAATTGTATTATAAAGCAGCAATCATCAAAACTACGTATGACTGGCTAAGAAATAGAGTGATGGATCAGTGAAATAAGTGAGGTATGCAAGACACAGTAGTCAATGACTATAGTAATCTACTGTTTGATAAACCAAAAAACTCCAGCTTCTGGGATAAGAACTCACTATTTGACAAAAACTGCTGGGAAAATGGGAAAAAAGTATGGCAGAAACTAGCAATAGACCAAAATCTCACACCATATACCAGAATAAAGTCAAAATGCGTTAATGATTTAGATATAAAGGCTGATACTATAAGCAAACTGGGAGAGCAAGGAATAGTTTACCTAACAGATTTATGGAGAACAGAAGAATTCATTACCAAACAGGAGATAGAGAACACTACAAAATACCAAATTAAAAATTTTGATTACATTAAATTGAAAAGTTTTTGCACAAACAAAGCCAATGCAACCAAGATCAGAAGGAAAGTAGAAAACTGGGAAAGAATTTTTACAACCAGTGTCTCTGATAAGGGCCTCATTTCTAAAATATATAGAGAATTAAGACACATTTATAAGAATACATCATTCCCCAATTGACAAATGGTCAAAGGATATGAACAGGCAGTTCTCAGAAGAAGAAATTATAGCCATCTATAGTCATATGAAAAATGCTCTAAATCACTATTAATTAGAGAAATGCAAGTCAAAACAACTCTGAGGTACCACATCATACCTATCAGATTGGCTAACATGACAAAACAGGAAAATGATAAATGTTGGAGAAGATGTGGAAAAATTGGAACACTAATGCATTGTTGGTGGAGTTGTGAAATGATCCAACCATTTTGGAGAGCAATTTAAAACTAGACCCAAAGGGCTATCAAAAATGTTCATACCCTTTGACCTAGCAATAGCACTTCTAGGCTGTATCCCAAAGAGACCATACAAAAGGGAAAAGGACCCACATGTACAAAAATATTTATAGCAGCTCTTTTTGTGGTGGCAAAGAATTGGAAATTGAGAGGATGTCCAGCACTTGGGAAATGGCTGAACAAGTTGTAGTATATGAATGTAATGGAATACTATTGTGCTATAAGAAATGATGAGCAGGCAGACTTCAGAAAAACCTGGAAAGACTTGTATGGTCTGATGCTGAGTGAAGTGAGCAGAACCAGGAGAGTGTTGTACACAGTAACAGCCACATTGTGCGATGACTAATATTGACAGATTTAGCCTTTCTCAGCAATGCAAGGATCTAAGACATCTGCAGAGGCCTCATGATGGAAAATGCTATCCACGTCCAAAGAAAGAACTATGGAGTTTGAATGCAGATTGAAGTATACTATTTGCTATTTTTTTTCCTTCTGTTGAGTTTTGTTTCCTCTTTCTGGTTGTTCCTCCTATTGGTTCTAATTCTTACTTATAATATCACTAATGTGAAAATATGCTTAATGGGAATGTATATGTATAGCCTATATCAGATTGTGTGCCATCTTGGGGTCAGTAGTGAGGAGGATGGGGGAGAAAAATTTTAAATTCAAAAGCATATGGAGTGATTGCTGATAAATCAAAATAAATTAATTTTAAATTTTTTTTTAATTTAAAAAAAGAATGCCCTTCTCCCTCATTTTCCTTTTGGCTACCACCAGTCCTGCTACCACAAATATCCTTTTCCTGAGATTAGATGAGAGAAAAGGGTTAAAGAATGGGAGAGGGGAATGTAAAAAAATAAAGATGTAAAGAGCAGATGGCAGAGAGGAGTGATTAGGGGAAATGCAAGAGGAGAGAAATTCCAAGTGAGTGTAGCAAACATGGAGGGAGAATGTCTCTGCCCACCAGACATTTTACGTAGGTAATTGGTATATAAGGGATATATTTACACACGCACATATGCATGTATGTATATAAGTATGTATGTACAAAGTAGACATAGTTGAGTCAGCATATTGTGTATTATTTGTCCTCAACCCCAATATATCTTTGTCACAAGCCTGCTAAACAAGAATTTCCATATTTATTGGCATATGAATTGTATTTCAATGGGCAAGATATATTTTTTCAGGAGGAAAGTTAGTAAACTATGACCCTATAATGATTCCTGAAACCAACTGTAAGAAGATCCTTTAGAAATCAAAAAAGACTCTCTTTTTCTTACTTATACCACTCTTTTTCTTACTTATATATGTGTATATATATACTTATACCCCCATCAATTAAGGTGGCCAATTAATGACATTTGAGCTAAACAGGAATAACTCCACAGATCTTGTTAGGCAAGCACTTACCAAGTTTCACCTATTTTCATCCCAGCTATCTCCAAATCAGTGTTTATACAGATTTCTTAACACTATTTTACCTTCTTTAAAACTTTCACAATGATGTTTCAAGGAAAATGGACACCGTTTGCTTCCCACCCATGGAAATCTGAATTAGAATGACCTCTGTCACCTAGGAAAGTTGTCCATTTAGAGAAGTTTATTTTTCAGTCTCTCACTAGAACTAAAGAAATTTTACAAAGTTGGATAGGTATCCCTAGGTGCACACAGATTAAATTTAGCAGAGAAGATGTGTAAAATTGCAAACAGCAAGAAATCTCCCTGGGGATCACACAGCTGTGAAGGCTGAAAAAAATATATACAGTTACTTTAATTTCATTTGCTATTAACATCTCCTCCCCATTTTCTCTTTGTGTTGTCCATGGTTCCTGAAGCCCTCTAAGCAATACCAGAATGCTCCTTTCTTGGCCTTGGATGACATAAGAGGCAGAGTCAACTGGGAAAGCTGTAGCAAGTATCCTTGATTAGGTAACAAAGTCTCTTCCTGTTTTGTAATAGAATAAAAGTGAATTCTCAGAGGCCTTGAAATGGGCTTGATTCCAGGGCTGGAGAGCTCTTCTGGCTACAGTAAAGGAATTTGACTCAACTAAACTTTTGATCATTTTTATCTCACCGCTGTTGGAGAAGACCTCAGGAAATGTTTGCTAGGTATAATAGCATTTTATTTGATCATATTACATATTTTATAGAAAGATTTTTAAAAAAACAGTTACTTTCCAAGCAACATCTCTATCAACAAATAGGAAATAACAGTACAAATTGAATGCTGTGTGTAAGTGCTATGGGTTCAGGGAGCACAGGAGAGTTCAGATTTAGGTAGGGTAAGAATTCAGAGTCACAGACTGTTTGAACCAGAAAGGACATCAGAGCTCCTCCCAACTTATAGTCTCGAGTGGAACATTGAAAAGAGTGCTAAATTTGAAGTCAGGGGATTCTGGATCCAAATTCTGGCCATACCACTTAATGTGTCCTTAGGCAGATTACTTTACCTCTCAGCCTCATATTCCTCATCCTTAAAATAAGGGAATTGGATAAGGTAGGGAAAGAAGATATATTTCAGCTATTGTGATATTCTGGTTGCAAGGAGATAAGGGTCTTAACTACAGTTGTAGCCTTACAGGTAGAGAGAAGATGAATAAGAGAGATGTTTTGGAGTCAGAATCAATAAGATTTGCAATTGATTGGCTATGTGGGATGAAGGAGAATGAAGAGTTGAGGATGGCTTTAAGGTTTTGAACCCAAGAGACTGGAAGCAATGTGGGACCTGGATATAAGTAAGGAAATTCAAAAGAGTGGTGAGTTTTGGATGAGAAGAGGAGGAAAATTAGTTCTGATTTAAACATGGTGAGTTTGAGATGTCTATGTGAGACTAGAACTCAGGGGATAAATAAGAGATGGACATATACATCTGGGAATCATCTGTTCAGAGATAATTAGACCAATGGGAACTCATGAAGTCCCTTTGTGAGAGTATAGAGAGAGAAAGAAATGAGAGCCCTGCATCAAACTTTGGGGTATAGCCTTGGGATTATGCATGATGATTCAGTGGCGGAGCAGTCAAACAGATAAGAGAAGAAATAGGCACTCCCCTGAATAAAAGCCCAACTTATTATTCCTTTGCTTTTAGGAGTAAGCTAGTTTGTTCCCAACTATTTGTTTCTTTCTTTAGCACCTCTATCCATGTTGCCCTCTACCCCCCATCTCCTATTAAGAAAGTGATTTACAATTCAAACCTGGGAGAAGAAAACAACATTGAACTGGTATCTAAAATCCAATTCAACACAGCTCAGTTCAATGGCTAATATTGATTCCAGAAGACCAAGGAGAAGAAAAAACACCTCTATTCTCTCAGTGGAAAGGTGATGGCTTACAAGTATGGAATCTATGTTGCCAGATATGGTCAGCATGTAAGTTTGTTTTATTTAGCTGTGCCTCCTTGCTAAATGTGAGGATTCTGTTGGGGATGGTACTAAGAAATGACAATAACATGGTTGTGTTTTTAAAGCATCAATATAGAAAAAAATTCAGGTCAACAATTATTCAATCTATGTTATTAAACTCTTCCGGTATACAGAACAAAGTACTGTACTAAGCACAGGAGGACAGTTGGCCTCTACTTTCATGAAGATTAAAGTCTGAATCAAACTTTTTAGTCTAAATACATTTCAAAATAACTTCAAAATGTTCTATTTTTGTCTAGGAAAAAAAGAAGTTATCATTTAGATTCTTCCCACCTTTAAAAAATAAATTAGGACAGGTAAAAGATAATAATTATGTCCTTGGAGATGTATAACCACTTTCTCAGCTCCACCTACTTGCTAGTGTTCTTTCTTTCCTCACAATTGTATATATATATATGCTTGTCAGTTTGCATTGCGTATCTCCTCAGGACAATTCACTTTTCTTTGTGTTCCCAGCATCTAACATTTAATGGGTACTTAACAAATGTTCATTTGGGGGTTTAATTTTTTTAATTTTACTTTATTTTTACTGAACTTAACAAATGCCACATAAAATAAATATTTTCATATGCATTGCATATGATTGTACATGAAACATGAGAGGAACCGTAGGCACTTCATTAAAGCTTGTTGGATTTGGACCACCATCACCCCCCTGCTTCACCCATTTCCAATAGTACATAGTTGGATGTAGAAACTGGATCATACAATATTTAGCAAATTTCAAGAAACTTCCATATAAATGCAGCTGACTTCATTTTCTAAATGAGGCAATTGGCAAATCCATTCCCCAAACATCAGTGATAGTCACCTGCTACCTAAGTAATGGCAATGTAAGGAAGAAAGGGGAAAAATCTTTTGGGGATATAAAAAGTTTGATTTTTTTAAAAATGAAAGACATTATACCACCTTGCTACAGGCACTTTTTTCTTGTTTTTATGGTGGGAGGAGGAGAGGGAGGGACATTGGGGTATTCTTCATCATCTATGTCATCTATACCAGAATAGAGTAATTCTATAGATCATGTTTGCATCTGTAACCACAGGGGAAAGAAACTGAGAAATAAATTCAGTGAAGTTATTGCTTATACATTAGGCATAGACTAGCATCAAAGTCACTGGGGCATACCACAGTGGCATCATCCCTGTGAGCAGCCAGCTAATGAATGCACATACAACTCTCTGGAGTAGGAATGGGACAGAGAAGAAAAGAAGAATTTTCTCATCTCCTCTAGAGATAGTACATGTGCTGTATCTCATTGCTGTTAGGAGAATACCAATATCATGAGAAATTTATGTCATCTAAAACTTTTGTCTCACAATCCAGTTCAAAACTGGCATGAGCATCCAAAGCTAATGAATAATCAATAAATATATATTTAGCACCTACTATGTATCATTGTGCTAAGCACTGGAGATACAAAAAGAGGCAAAAGTCAGTTCCTGCCCTCAAGGAGTTTACAATGTAATAGGGGAGACAATAAGCAAACAAATATGTACAAAACTACATAGAAGAAAAATAGGAAATAGTTAACAGAGTGAAGGCACTAGAAGAAGAGGGGTTAGTAAAGTTTTTCTGTAAAAGATGGGACTTTAATTGGGACTTAGAAGAAGCCAGTAGGTGATGATGGAGACTGTTCCAGGAATAGCGGAAAGGCAAAAAAAATGTCTAGCTAAAAAGTCTGACATCAGATGTGAAGTCAGATCTTCCTGATTGCAGGTTCAGCACTGCATCCACTATGCCACAACAGCAACCTCATGCTTTAAAAATTCCACACTAAAAAATACATAAATAAATAAATTCCACACTAGATCTTAAGTTATTCCATATACCCCTTAAGCTATTGTCCTATATTTTTCCTCCTTTTCACAGCCAAAACTCTTAGAAAAAATAAAAGCTTTCTATATGTATTGCCTCTACTTTCTCTCGTCTCCTTTCTTAACCACTTTCAATGAGGCTTCTTTATCACTCTACTGAAAAGCTCTCTCCAAGGTATCCAAAGATCTTTTAATTATTAAATCTGATTACTTTTTCTCAGTCTTCATCCTTTGTTGCCTCTCCAAAGCATCTGACATTGTGTGCTACCCTCTACCCTCTCCTGCAGAATGAGAATGGTCTCTCCCCTGGGTTCTTGTGGTGACACTAATCTCTCTCTCTCTCTCTCTCTCTCTCTCTCTCTCTCTCTCTCTCTCTCTCTCTCTCTCTTTCTCTCTCTCTCTGGCTCTCTCTCACTTCTTCTCACCTGTCTTACTGCTCCTTCTCAGTCTTCTTTGCTGGATCATCATGTCCTGTCCCCCAAGGTTCTATCTTGAGTCTTTATATATGTATACTCTCTAGGGACCTCATGAGCTCTTCATGAGCTTAATAATCTCTACACAGATGAATCAGAGATAATATATTCTCTTTCCTGGGCTCCTGGGCTGCATCACCATCTACATTCCACATTCCCAAATGAATTTTCCATAGCCATCTCAGACTCAACATGTCTAAGAATCCATTATCCTTCCCTTGAAACCCATCAGTCTTCCTAAGTTTCCTAATGTCAAGAACACCACCATCTTTCTGGTCACCCAGGTTTACAGTCCCAGCATCAATCTTGACTCCTCTTTATCCTTTACTCTCAGTATCTATCATTTGCCAATTCATGTAATTTTTATCTCCAAAACATCTTCAACATCCATCCCTTTCTCACCATTTATATAACCACCAGCCCAGTTCAGATTTGCATCACCTCTCATTTGAAATATTATAATAGCCTCCTAACTGAGGTGCCTGTCTTCTAACAAAGGCATTCTCAGGACTTTGCTATTCCTGATGACAAAACACAGGCTATTCCAGGCCCATCCATATTCAAGACTGTTCCATATTCAAGACTGTTCCAATTTCATGGGATCTGCCAGAGTTTGTGATCCATTGGCACACCCTTTGAGAGGCCAGAGTCATATGTTCACTGGGATGAATAATTAAAAGAGAACTTCCATGGACATTGTAGGTAAATGTCTATAACATTCAGCAATTACATTTTGGTTGTTTCGGTTTTTTAAGTTTCTTAAAGGCCTAATTTGTGTAGCACTCAGGGCTAGGTACTAGAGAATATAAGATTTTGTTAAGACTTTGTCTCTGCTTTACTGATTAATAAGATAACAGAAACATCACAGATAAATCTTATAAACAATAATACATAAATATGTGTTACATGAGGTCATTGCTGACCAGGAGAATGAAGGAGGTAAGGCTAATTGATGGCAGTACGGGGAAGGGGGCAGCTAGTTGGTGCAGTGGATAGAGTGTCAGGCTTAGAGCCAGAAGAGTCATCTTCCTGAGTTCAAATCTGGCCTTAGACTCTTACTAACTGTGTGACACTGGGCAAGTCACTTAATGCTGTTTATCTCCGTTTTCTCATCTGTAAAATGAGCTAGAGAAAGAAATGGCAAACCATTTCAGTATCTTTGCTAAGACAAACCCAAAAGAGTTGCATTTACAACTGAACAACAACAACAACATGGAATGGTAAAAAAGGGACAAGATTTGGAGTCAGAGCAACTGGGTCCAAATCATCGCTTGATCAGCAAATCCCCAAACTTCACTAGGCCTTATTTTCCTTATTTATCAAATGAAAGTTTTGGATCACATGATCTCAGAGGTGCTTCTAGGTCTATCATTATCTAAACTAAGTTCTTTCAATAGAAAAGAGGTAGCATTTGAGTCAAACTCTAAAGGATGGATGAGAACTAAACAGGAAAAGAGGTAGGGCATTCTAGGTACTGGAAACATCATACATAAAGCCAAAGAAATAGATAAACATAGATAACAGTCGAAGGACAAAGTCAACTAATTTGCCTAGAATGTAGAGTATGTAGAGGAGACTAATAAGAGATAAGACTGAAAAGGCAGAGTGATGTCACCTTACAGAGGGTATTGAATGTCATTCTTTGACCACACAAAAAAGTCTTAATTTTATTCAGAGAGAAATAAAGACCTCCTGGTGATTTTCAAGCAGTGTAAGATGGCTTTTATGAAGGCAAATATACTATATGACTGATGAACAAGCAATCCCCTTCCCATTCCTATCAGACATCTACTCTCTGGTGTTCAATAGTTTTGCTTTCCATAGGTGATGATGCTTAGGAACCATGTGGGCTATAGTCTTTAATTCTTGCCTCTGACCTATACTGTGACCCTGGACAAGTCACTTAATTAATCTTAGTATTCTAGGAAGCTCTGTAAGACTATAGATTGTCTAAAGAACATACACCAAATAAGAAAATCCCCTTCTCTCTTTAGATCTGACTCCTGAATTCTTGAACTTAAGAACTCTTGAATTTAAGATTATCCATGAAGCAACCACCTTCCCCCCTGCACACACACACACACACAAGAGACCAGGACTCCCTCCCAGGCTGAGTGGGCATATACACATGCCCGCTTCTACAGAAGATATTTCAGTGCCCTGGCAGCTACCATCTTTTGAGCTGAGAGAGTCTACTTTCAGGATCCCTCTCCTTAGGGCAGATACAAACACATACAACTGTGCCATAAATGCTTCCACAGGAACTCCATAAGTAGTCTGGTGACTACCATCTCTTGGGCTGAGGAAGCCCACCCTCAGAGACCAGAGTAACTGTAGTCAAGCACATCTAACTGCCATGTGCTCCTACCCCAAGACTGGCATTTATAGTTTTGACAATCTCTTCTCTAAGATAGACTCAAGAAGCAGAATGAAACATATTTTTGGATACAGCCAATGCAGGAAATGCTTTCATACTTTTTAGGCACTTATTAAATGTAAATAATACAAGGTAGAATGTAATAAATCAAAGTCATACAAACAATATGCAGAAATGATATTTGAATAGAGCATGCAAGTAGGCATCACAGAAACAATGACATATGACACAGATCGTTGCAGAATGAATAGAATTTCTCCAGGCAGAGATGAAGAATAAGAAAGCTTTTCAAACAAGACCCTGAGGTAGGGAAAACAGAAACTGTCTTGAAGAACAGCCAGTAGAGTCCAGTTTGCCCAGACCATAAGATACTTGTAGGATAGGGTTAAGAATAGGTACCAGATCTATGATGTAGGGTACTCCCAGATGAGAAGACACCAGTCACCAGTGCAGGTTGGCACCTTCTCTGCAATTTATAGTTTTAGAGATCTTCCTGAGAGTTAGTTAAGTGACTTGACCAGGGTCACACAGTCAGTATGAGTCAGAGACAAGAATTAAACTCCTGTCTTCCTGACCACAAGAACAGCACTCTATCACTACTAGAGTGGCCCACCCACAACACTCCTTAGTATGTGGTTTTCTAAGTTAATATACAGCCCATAGAGATCTTTATGCATTATTTAGTGACCCCCTCCCCCTATTTCTATTTGACTTTGACACCATGGCTCTTTACCATGATGCCTCTCAAGGCCAATGGTTGGATACAGGCCTGGTCAGGGAGTAGCTCACCTAGAGTTCAGTTACTAAGGTGGGGAAAGGTGCAATTGAGTCTAGGTATTAGCACTGCCTCTCTAAGATACTAGAAGGGAAATATAAATGAGAAATATAGACCCTTAGATCCTTTGTGCCTAAGCTTTTTATGCTTAGAGGACCTGAGTACATAATGGAAATTATTTTCACTTTTCTTGGCTCATTTTTTCTCATCCAGAAAACTTAGAAAATTTCTTACATAGTACCTCCCAACATTCAGAGTCTGACTCCCCCTAAGTAAGCCTTCAGCCCACATAAGGATGTTTTTAATAAGGAAAACAAATCTGAAACCCCCCAAAATAACCCAAAGTTCTATGTAAATCCCAACTATGAAGCTTCCTTTTCAAAAGTAACTCCCAACACATGGTTTTGGGTGTCACTTTCTAACTTGCTTTCTGCTACCTATCTCCTCTTTCTCTCTAGTGCCTTGCACTGTTTGGTTCCTCCCTCTATAGGTCCTGGTTGCTCCCATTAGGGGGCCACACTAGGGATGTCTCCATTTTGCTGAAATTAAATCAACTTAACAAGTATTTATTAAGCACCTGCTGTGTGCCAAGCATTGTACACATTTATTTCTTTGTGCCAGTTTTCTGTCACCAAAGAAAAACATACTCAAACATTCTCTTGTCTGACAGGAGACACAGTCCTATAACAATGTGTCACAGCTCTAGTGATACAAAGCCAGACTGAGGACATCCTTTCACAGAAGCAATTCCCTTTCACCACTGCTCCTTTTAGACCCTATCCACCCAACACTTCACCCAAGAATAGGTTTACAGGGCCACAGAATCTTAGATGTAGAGCTAGAAGAGACCTCAGATGTCCTCTAGTCCAATCCCATTATTTCACAGATGTGGAAATTGAGGCCTAGGAAGGTTGTGGCAATGGATTGTTATATGAGTAGTAAGCATCAAAGAAAGGTTTTGAACCCAAGTCCTGGGACTCTAAAGTGTTCTTTCTACAATGTCAAAGGGTCTTCTCATTATCCAGCTTCTGCAGAATCCCCATTATAAATTTCCAGTTCAGCTCCAGGGACTACAAATCTTGACATTCTCCCCCCTTCCAATACTTGGAAAGGGGTGTCATCCACCCAAGGAATACTCTCCACTGGTTCAGGAGCTGACAAAATATCTTATTACCTCCATCTTCCTTCCTACTTGAACAGGACTCTTCAAATCCCCCAAACTTTTCAACAACCTCTGTTAATAACCAGCCCACGCTAAGTAGGGGATGACTCTCCCAGTAGTCAGTACCATGCAACAGAAAGTGTGCTGAATTTGTATTTGGAGACCTGGGTTCCAATTCAAGCTCTGTCACTTACTGCCTGTGTGACCTTGCATAAGTTGCTTAACCTCTCTGAGCCTCAGTTACTCATCTGGAACTAGATAGTTTCTTCCAGCTCCAATCTTTATCCTATGATTCTTGGGCATGCACACCCTCAAAGAAGCACCATTCTGCTGAGGAGTTCAGTGGGAGAAAGGGGAGGGAAAAGATGTCAGCACCTACTACATCCAGCATAGTTTCTGCTTCCAACAGAGTTAATGTGACCACAAAGCTGCCTTTGAAGTAAGCAGACAAATAAGCAAGGTCAGATGAGTTCTGGGTCCTGAACGATAAGAGAAGCAGGCCCAGATGTGCAGACATCAAATTTGTTTTTTGCCTGTCTGTTCACCTGACCATCATTGCTCCTCACTTTGCCAGCTAGAAGGCTGTGACACAATGAAAAACCCAGCCTTGGGTAGAATTGCCGGCTCTGCAATTTGAAAAACAGTAATGTGGCAAACTTCCCAGATGTTCTCTCCTCACATGTGCCTCAAGAGACAGGGCTGAGGCCAAAGGCATGGGTATGATTAAGCCACGTAATGGGAGTTTTTCTGGGAAACAACCTCAGGGAGCCTGTCTATATCTAGCTGTGCATTTCTAAGGTACCTATCACTGTTTTTATTGAGATACTGAAATAGAGATATTATCTCAGAATGGGGTCAAGAGGAGAAAAAAATATCTGGACAGAGAATAAAAAAATGACTTACCTCTGCCATTATAAATAAAAAACAAAAACATAAAATATAATGTCTCAGTTCTGGATTTGTCCAGTTGGATTTGGAGCTTGGCAAAGACATCATATGTGAAATATTTTTTAAAAGAAACATCCCAAAGAAATTTAGGTTAATGGAAACCTACATCTACTTGCTATCAATCTTATTAGGGAGAATCTCTCTACTTAACTATTCTGTTGTAATTAAAAAATGTATAATGAGTACCAGTAGTCCTACATTCAGAAGCAATGCAATAGCAATACACACAAGAACCAAAAGGAAAAACTCTGCATCCCATCCCAGAAACAGTCTTTCAAATAGAATGTTCTTTGTATCCTTACAGAGAACAGGGAAGGGAGGGAGGGACACAGTGTAACACATTTTAACTCATTTCATTAATCAATGATCTTGTTTCTTCAGACTCAAGGAAGCAGGCCTTCTTTAACAAAGAAAGGAAAAAAATCTGAGATCATTCAATTTTCAATAGATATTCATCATCATGAGAGAAACAGTACAAAATATATAAAATGTGCACCCAAATTCACTTTTAAATACAAATTAGAAGTTTTTGAGGGGCCAGAAATACTTGGGGGGAGGTGAGGAGAAGAGCAAGATTCCAAGATAGCATGATCACAGTGTTACAGATTTCAAGTTGGTAGAGACCTTAGAGGTCAAGTCCACTTTCCTCATTTTGCAGATGTGGAAACTGAGGCCCAGGAGATTAAGTGATTTGTTCAAGGTTACAAAGGTAGAAAGAGCCTGAGGAAAGATTCAAACCCACATTGTCCTGACTCCAAGTCCAACCTTCTATTCAATTTACCAGGCTGCATCTCAAGGCCATGTGTGGGCCAAGGCCAGGCCAATAAAGTTTTTATGTGGAGGGAAATCATTGTGGGAAGAAGATGCCATGTGGTAGCTTACTATTTTAGCTAATTATTCTTTCTAACTAGGTACTAAAGGAAGTTGTTTTTAGCTATTTCAGACTACAAATACTGCCGGGACTCTTAAAATTTCAGCTCCCGGGGGGGTAGGTCTCTGTCACCCCACCCTAGCCAAGGATCCCCTGCCTGGAGAACTTAATTAGAAGTGTTTTAATAGTTCCCAAGAATCTGTGAATTACAGAAACAATGAGAATAAATAGAAATTCCTCAGGAGAACTCAAGGTCTCTTACAAATCTCAAGTTTCACCTAACATTAAGTAAGGTTCCTAGTGCTTCAAGAGTTGAAATTAACTGAAATTATGAATATATGATAATTTACTGACTAAAATGACAATTCATACCTTCTTTTACTAGCATCAAAATTAATCCATGCTAGATTATGGGAAGAAAGCTAGGAATATCAGGCCAACAGAGAAAAGAAAACATTTACTATATATCCTTTCTCCTTCCTAGCCATGGTAATGAAGTGAGTATAAGGCCCCTATAGCCAGGGTCCCTGATCACACTCTAGAGGAAGACAGATACAGTAATATGAAAGCCAAGACTCTACCCATTAAGTGCAGGCAACTCTTTTGATATGGCTCAGACAGATCCCCTGAAGATCTGGAACTTCCTAGTACTGAAAACCTACCTTGAAATATAGACTTTTTGTCCAGCCCCACAATGAGAGTTTTGATTGCTTAAAAGAGAGGCCATTTAGAAGGAATTAAAGAAATCAATGAGGTGGGGCTGAGATTTGTTGTCATTCAGTTATTTCAGTCATTTCTGACTTTCCATTACCTCATTTGGGGGGTTTCTTAGCAAAGATACCAGTGTAGTTTCCCATTTCCTTCTCCAGCTCACTTTACAGATGAGCAACTGAGGCAAACAGGGTTAAGTGACTTGTCCAGGATCACGTAGATACTAAGTGTCAGAGGCTGGATTTGAACTCATGAAGATGAGTCATCCTGAGATAAAAGGCTATAGAAAAGCCCAGGCAAGTATCAAAATAACAATTGCCAGTCTGGACCTTTCTTGTGGATTTCATAGCCCCTATGTCATTTCTTTGTCCTCCAACCATTTTCCTTGACTTCTTAAATGTCATTGACCTGTTCTATAACTTCATCATTGCTTGATGCCCTAAACATAGCCTTGAGCCTCAATACAGGATCTATCTACTCCTTCCCACAGCAGTTCCTCTATGGACTAACAAGTCTTTTGTTTCTGTTCCTCTGGAACAGCTAATAAACTCCCCTTATGTTCCCTCAAGACTGACTCTCTGCTGTAAATTAGGGCAGCCCCCATGGCAAGGCCACTCAGCCAGGTGGCCCAGGGCAAGGGTAACCTGGAGCTGCAGCTGTTTCATTACTAGCAGCTGCCATCAAGGAACAAAGTGTCCAAGAGACTTGGCTGATCAAGAGCAGAAAGGGAATAACACGAGGCAAGAAACAGAGAAAAACAGAGAAAGAGCAATGAAGACAATGAGACAGAATGAAAAATGGAAGAAACTAGAAGGAAAAAGCCAGAGAATCTGTTCAGAACACTGTGGTCATACACTGACTGTGGCTAAAAGGAAATGACCAGCCACACTCATACTGTTAACACTAGTGTTTTAAAAATGACAGGGAAAAGGATTAAAAATCAGATAAAGGTTTTGAGTGGGAAAAGACATCTTTTTCTTAAGGGTGTAGAATATGTAAAACTAATATAAGATCTTTGGAGCCAGAAGACCTGAATTCAAATCCCAACTCAATTATATTTGTGTGACTTTGGGCAAATCACTTAATCTTTCTGAGTTTCATTTTTCTTATCTGTAAAATGAGGGAGATGCTCTCTAAGAGTTCTTCTAACCTGGGAGGTTCTATGATCTTTCAGAATAAAAATAATAATTAACATTAATAGAGTGTTCAGAGTTTACATATTATTTCCCTCACAACAACCCTGTGACATTGGCATTGCAAGTGTTATCATACAAGTGGAAATTGAGGCTTACAAAGGCTAAGTGTTTAGCCAAGATCACATAGCTCACATCAGAAGCAGGATTTGAACCCAGCTTTCTGATAACTTGAATTTTGACACCCTTTCGCATACACTACACTACCATAAAAAATCATGCAAAAGTACGACATAAAGGTATGTGTGTGTGTTTAGCAGATGTTTGAGTTGATAGCTGAAGGAAACTGTACTCAGACATACAACATTTGGCTTTATTCATTTCATCACTGCTAGAAAATTATCTAATGTAACTTTAACAATGTGAGATGTGTATAGAACCACTTACCCTTTGACCTCAATTCAAATTGACCTTTCTGTGTCGACAACTTGCTACTTTACCACTTCCAATGACAGGAAACACACTACCACAAAGCGTCAATTAACAAAGACAACAAATTGATCTAAGCCCATATGCTAATGGAAGATACTTCGAGGTAGCATTCAACAATACCTATCCCAACTGTCTCCCTTCCCCTTCACTGACACATTAATGACTATATTTTTGGAAGTTTCAAACCAAGAAGTGACCATGGAACTATCAGAAAAGAGGTTACATTGACAAAGTAGAGACAAAATTGTTCCACCTTACTAACAATATATTATTTACTTAGAAAAATCCATGCAATTGAGTCAAAGTAGTTTCAGTAAAGTAGCAGGAAATAAAAAAAGACAGAAAACCAACCACATTTGCATATGGCAATAATAAAATCCAAGAGGAAATAATAGAAATGGATATCCCATTCAAAAAAATTATGAAATGTAGAAAACATCTGTGAGTCAACCTTCCACGGTTGACTCAAGAATGAATATAATTACAAAATACTTTTAAAATAAAGACAAATAATTGGAGAGGTATTCATTGCTCAAGGTTAGGCTATAGCAATATAATGAAAGTGACAATATTACCTAAAACAATTTTTTTTAATTACACCAATCAATTTACCAAGGGGTACTTTGTAGAGTTAGGCAGAAAAAAAATCATTCTGAGGAACAAAAAGTTTAGAATTTCAAGGGAAATATTTTTTAAGGAGAGTAAAGGGGAAATAGTACCTACAGAAGACTTACAAACTAGTAATCATTATATGCTGATTTAAAAAAATGGAAAAGTAGATCTGTGGAAAAGACTAGATACAGAAAGAAAAGTAATAACTGAACTCAATGACCTGATGTTAGATAAATCAAAAACATAAATAATCTAGAGGGAAAAGTCCTTATTTGACAGTGCATACCAACAACTTACACCATATGTCACAAAAATGTCAAAATAGATATTCACATTGAATATTAAAAGATCAAACCATTTTTAAAAATTAGAAAAGAACCATCAGGTTCAGAGCTATGGATAAAGGAAAATTCTTAACCAAAAAAAGTACTAGAGATGATTATAGATCATTTTGATTGCTTGAAATTTAAAAGAATTACAAAAACAAAATCAATACAAGCAGGATGAAAATAGAAATCAATGAATGGGGAAAAAAATCCTTGCATCCAATACCACAGATAAGGGCCTGATATTGTAGATATATATAGCTTACACAAAAATATGACACCAAAAGTCACCTCCCAATAAATAAGTGGTCAAAGGATATGAATAAACAGTATTCAAAAGAAAAATTACATAGTATTCTCGACCCCGTGAAAGATTGCCAAGTCACTAATATTTAGAAAAATGCAAATTAAAATAACTCTGAGGTTTTTTACTTTACATCCAGCAAAATGGCAAAGGGAGAAGATGAAAAAAGACAGACACACTAATATACTATGGATAGAGTTGTGAATTGATCCAACCATTCTGAAAAGCAATTTGGAATTATGCTTTTTAAGAAGTAACTAAAATAGGGAAATCCTCTGAGAAATAGGTATTTATTTCAAGAATGCTGAATAAGAAAGAAAGGTCCTAAATGCATCAAAATATTCATAGAAACCTTTTTAGTATCAAAGAACTAGAAACAAAGTAGATTGGAGAATTACTAAAAAAATTGTGGTACAAGAATGTAACAGCATATTACTATGTTTCAAGAAATAATGAATATGTAGGTTTCAGACATACATGGCAAATCTTACATAAACTAATACAAGGTGAAGCAAGCAGAGCAGGAAAACAGTATATACGACTACAAAAAAATGGAAATGAAAATAACAACAACAAAAAGACTCAACTGGTCCTAGAGAGGAGTTGAGTAAATGCATTTCTCTTCTTTGAAAAGGCAGGAGGCTATAGGTATGGAATATTGCATATATATATTATCAAACATGGTTGATAGGTTGGTTGGTTTCGCTGAACTGTTTATTTTCTCTATTTTTTTCTTTGATACAAGAAATGGCTTTCTGTGTAGGGGATAGTTAAAAGATATATTTTAAATGAGGGTGATATAAAAGAAAAGGTATCAATAGAATATCTAAAAAGCAAATTAGAAAAGAAAAACAAGTCAGCACAATTCAGATTGTATCTCTGAAGGTTGCTCTCTATTTGGCCTTTGTAACTTAAGCATATTTGTGTCATGGATTGTGCCTTATTCTTTTTTTGTATTGTTGTTCAATCATTTTCAATCTTGTCCAACTCTTTATGACCCCATTTGGGGTTTTCTTGGCAAAGATACTGGAATGGTTTTCCATTTTCTTCTCCAGCTTATTACAGATGAAGAAATTGAGGCAAACTGGATCACATAGTAACTGTCTCAGGCCGGATTTGAATAGTCTTCCTGACTTCAGGTGCAGTCCTCTATCCATTGTGCCACCTTTATTCTTTTTATACTACCACAAATATGCATAGTAGGTTCTACTCAATAAATGTTGACACAATTAATGACTGCATTAGTGTATAAGGAAGCCAAGAGAATAAAAAAAAAAGATAAGAAGGGTTGTGAGTTGTTACATAGACAATATGCCTGTCTCATGAGGTGAATTTCTAATTTTGAAAGAGCTTTAGGGAATTTTGACGTCTAGCAAACATATGTATAACAGAAATTAACAACCAGTTAGCTCTAACATTGTCTAAAAGTAGAACAGATTACCTTGAGAAGCAATGGATTATTCTTCAATGGAGAGCCAAAGAAAGGGGGTAGAGGGTGAGGGCTTCCAGGTTCTACATAGAAGCTGGATGTACACTTTTTTGAGAATTCTTGGTCAAGTATAGGTTGAACTAAATGGCCTTCAAGGACCTGTCTATCTCTTAAATTCTATGATTCTGGCGTTCCAAAGTGTATTCTGGAAATAAAGTTTTAGCTGAACATGGGGACTAGGATATTGTTGGTTATTAGAGAGTCAATAAGGGCATGCATGAATTGAAGAGTAAAAGTATTGTGTTTAGGTTATAAAAAACATGTGGCAGTTTTCATTTCCTGTGCACTTCTACTTATTAACACATTAATAATCCTTGTGACATTTCCATGAGATAAGCAGATAGAAAAACAGAGGCAAAAAGTATAATTAACTTGCCTAAAGCCATAAAGGGAATTCCTGAACATAGGGTAATAATCAGACCATGGTAACCCTTTCTTACTATGATAACCACATGTTCCACCAGGTGAACTACTTCTCACCTGTTAAAAGCAAAATACCAGGAACCTGGAAATGAACCTTCACCCAAGTGAGGAATACAGAAGCACACCAAAGGAGGGGTAGACCACTACATTCTCAAATTAAATGCCTATTGCTGGACCACATAAATCCATTCATGCACATAAAAATAACACAATCTCAATCTGGCAGCATTAGATTACAAATATTGTGATTTTCATTACATAGCAATTGATTAAATAATTTATCTTTTTGCATAACAAATTACATTCTAGATACTACTGTATATAGTATGATGACACTGTAAAAAGAAAATTGTCTGGATAATCTCAAAATTATCCTTCAATCAATGTGGCTCCTCTTTTAAAAAACCCAAATAAGGATTTAAGGAGCAAAAGTCATTAAATTAATATATGTGCACATATGTGTAATATAAATACATAAACATGTGCAATAAAAATAAAAGGAAAGTATAAATACTATATATTAAGATATATAACATATAAAACACATAAATAAGGGGGAAGGGACTCACCAAATTTTACACACGTATTTTTGTTATTGATTCATTTTAGTCATGTCCAACTCTCCATGACCCTATTTGGTATTTTCTTGGCAAAGATACTGGAGTGGTTTGCCATTTCCTTCAACAGCTCATTTACAGATGAGGAAACTGAGGCAAACAGAGTTAAGTGATTTGACCCAGGGTCACAAAGCTAATTAAGTATCTGAGGCTGGATTTGAACACAGGTCCTCCTGACTCCATGTCCTGTACTCTATCCACTGTGCCTCTTAACTGTCCTTACATATGTATAGAGAGCTTGGTTTATATTAGCAAACATTCCATACTGTGAATAAAAGAATATAGAACATCCCACATACCTACACAGGAAAGATACAGTCTGGTGAATTCCCTTCCATGCCTATGTTTAAGTGCTTTTCCATTTCTGGGTCATTGGAATCATGTGGCAAGAGGACATAGTCTGTGGCACAATAGTGTAAAAAAAAAAAGAGACGAATATGCTACCTTTTGCATCAATCCTATACATTCTATCAAGTGACATTTTTCCACGTACAAATATTTTGACAGGTTACTGGATGGCTTTCAGCAGAGCTCTAAATGTACAAAATTTTTAAGACTAACTTCTACTTGAAGTGCCAGCTTTTTACTTGTCATGTACTAACCTTCATATTCAAATGTGTTAAGGATGTTGTGCCTTTCCCTAGGATTCCTGCCATTGTCAGGACTCTGCTTTGTGTTTCTCAGAGCACTGATAACTTGACTGACCACCTTTTAAAGCATTCCAGTTTTCTATCAGTAAAAACCAATTTGCCTACAAGTCCACAAAGAGAAAAAGCTGAACTCATGACTTCTTGATAAGGCCCCAGAAATTCCAGCCAACTACTTCAGCTATACTTTGAAATTAGCTATTCACCAACAGTGAACAGTTTCTCATCCTCAGCCCCTCCCCAAAGTTCCTCCTTTATTTTTTTTCTTTTTCTCCTTATTTCCTTTCTCTATATGGTGGCTTCTAAGAGGAAGTTCTTATCATTACCCCAAGTTTTTTGTTAACATTGAGACCAGAAAAATTCTACAAATTCCATGGTAAACACTTTAAGTGCCAATGAATGCCCCCCTTTACAAAGAGGTTAAAATCCCTTGCCATTTTTCCCTATTATAGTCATTTGTGTACCAATCTAATTTTTTTAAATATATTTTTATTTATTTCACTAAAATTTTCCAATTACATGTAAAAAATTTTAACATTCATTTTTTAAAATTTTGAATTTCAAATTCTCTCCCTCCATCCCACCCCTGCCCCACCCATTGAGAAGGCAAGTATATTGATTACACATATGAAGTCATATTAAATATATTTCTGCATTAGCCATATGGCAAAAGAAAACACACATACCCAAATCAAGATAAATAAAGTTTCAAAAGTATACCATTCTAACTTAACTGTGGGCATCCCGCCCACATGTTCAATCTCTAAATATCCTCTAAGCTCCTGGATTGCTTTCAGGTAGCAAAATTTCTAGATTGGAAGATGGGAATGAAGCTGTTAATACTAGGACTTATTTCTTGCAATCCAGTCCTCTTTTCAGGGGTAGAAGACCAGAATTAAATCAGGATGATTTCTCCCATCCTTGCCTCACAATTACTGTATATAGAACTAATCCATATCTCCAGAAGGACATTTAGGGTTAACTCAGAATCAAAAAAAACACCCCAAGGATAGGTTACAGATTGGTTTCGTATTTTCTTTGGGCCTCTCATAGCATTTTTCACATTCTCCTTTATATTAGAACCATAAAGTGTGTACATGCCTTCTCTTCCCTACTATATAAACCATAAGCTCTGTGAGGGCATTGAATATCTTTGAATTCCCTATAGCACTCAGCAGAGAGCTATGAGTATAAGAGCTCAATAAATGTTTTTTGAATGAATGGATGGATAAATGAAGAGTTCATCACTGGGGTGGTTAGATGGCTAAATGTTTATAATACTTGGAGCCAATTTAAAGCCCAGGTATGCTGACCAACTTCAATATGTTCCTGGGAAGATAACACATCTGTATCCATCTATATATGTGTCCATATCTTATGATATGCCACTGAAAACAAGCCCCTATTTTTGTTGCACTTTTACCCATGACTCTTTGATGCAGTACCAGTAAACACTGACCCAGAGTGTATTTTACTGACAAGGGATCTGGTGCTCTCTCATACCACTGTGGTAAGCAGGAGATTATATTTAAATATCTGTGATATGAGTCTCTGACACATACTGGCTATGTGACCCTGAAAAGAGTATTTAATCTCTCTTTTGGTCCTGGACAACTCCCTAAAATTATAAATTGCTGAATCAATGCCAATCTGTATTGGTAAAGGAAGGTTTCTATATACCAATGAAATTACAGGTATAGTCCAAATGGAGATATATTTGATGCCGCCAAATACATTTTTATTTTACATATATGTATACATACATATAGGACAGCTAGGTGGTACAATGAATACAGCACCAGGCCTGGAATCAGAAAGACTCTTCCCGAGTTCAAATCTGGCCTCAGACACTTACTAACTGTGTGACCCTGGGCAATTCACTTAATCCTGTTTGCCTCAGTTTCCTCATCTATAAAATGAGCTGGAGAAGGAAATGGCAAACCATTCCAGTATCTTTCCCAAGAAAACCCCAAATGGGTCATGAAGAGTCAAACGACTGAAATGACTGAAAAACAAAAACATACATATGTATATATGTGTGTATATATACACATGTTTATATGCATAATGGGGTTGTAGCATATACATAGACCCCATCAGTTTGCTTTGCTGACACATGCTCACCAAGTGAAGCACACTATGGATCCTTCTTCTGAGAGAGTTGCGATGATGTGGAAGGGAAATGCCCTTCATGCGTTCTATAACTGGTTCCAATTGGCTAAATACTTGGTGAATTAAAGGCTCTTACTCTACAGAGCATTTTAAAAGGTCTTAGTTAGCTTATATTACCCTCTTTGGCATCTTTCTGTTTCATTTGGTGACTCTTTCACTCACAGTGTCCAGTAAGAAATTGTGCTATAAAGGAGAAAAGCCTTAGGGACTTCTCTCCCACTGAGGCCATATGCACTCTCTCCCCAAAAAGTAAGCTTGGTTGTTCGCCTTTTCATTTGTTGTTTTTCATTCTGCATGAAGGGCATGGAACCTTAGACCTTGTGAATTTCAGAGGTTGGGAGAGAGAACCTCATGAATTAGAGAATTGGAATCCAGGCCAGGTTTTGCAACTAGCATAGCATCAGCACCCCAAGAAGCAAGGAGTAATCTTCAGGAAGAGACACCACCATAAATGAGAGTACTCTAGAATACTGAGGGGAGATTTAACAGTCTGGCTCTGGGAAAGACAGTAAGGTATCTCACCACATATATATCACTCTATTCTAAATTGCCTTATCACACTCTGACAGTGGAGGAGCAATGAGAGAGAGAGAGAGAGAGAGAGAGAGAGAGAGAGAGAGAGAGAGAGAGAGAGAGAGAGAGAGATTATATGTATCTATTATATCATATATAATTATATATGAGTTTGTGTGTGTGTGTTGCTTTCACAGCTTCCACAGAAAAATAGATAAATATTTTAAATTCTAGGTGATCAAAATCCTACAAAAGGATATAGGATTTTTTCCCATAGGCTTTCAGTTGTTTATAGTTTCTCTGCATTATGGAATACTATGATTCAGGCTATACTAGTTAGGGAAAAAGTGGAAAAAAAGTACTAATTTTCATGCCAGTAGAGATGACTTAGATTATGAATCAATCACCTTTTTAAAATACTGCTAAAGGTAAATAAATAAAGAGGTTGTTGTTCCCATTTTACAGATAACTGTCTAAGTGATTTTACCAGGGTGACTCAGAGAGTTAGTGAAGAAATAGAATTATAATGGGAAGGCCTCTAAATCCTAGTTGATTTCTTAGCCCACTGATCCATGTTCCTTCCTCTTACAAGAACTATGCATTCTGAAACCATCTCTTGAAGATCCATCAGAGGTTAATGCCTTAGAAAAACCTATCAAACTTAATGACTTTGAGAGAAACCATTTCACATTACTTTCATCAATTTCTTTTTTCTTGGTTCATGCTCTCAAAAATGTCTAACTTTTCCTAATGTCAATGTTCCCCCTGATTCCTAACTTTATACTATTGGCAAAGACATAAACTGATATTTTATAAACCCAAAGGAAAACCTTTGATGTCTCAAACCCAACATGTTCAAAACCGAATTCATCTTTATGCCCCCTCAAACTTTTCCCTCTTCCCAACCTCCTTATTACTGCCAAAAGTACCATCATCCTCTTAATCACCCAGGCTCACAATCTCTAAGTTATTTTCAACTATTCATTCCCCTTGAAATCACATGTCCGATCTGTGGTCAAATCTTGCTATTTTCCCCTTTATGACATCTTTCATACATTCCTGTGTCTCTACTCACACAACCAACACCCTGGGGCAGGTCCTCTCCACCTCACTTCTAAACTATTGTAGATACCCTACTGATTATTCTTCCCACCTCAAGTCTCTCACCATTCTAATCCCCACTGCATTCAGCTGCCAAGATTATTTTCTTAAAGTGTAGATCTGAACATGTCACTATCTTTTCAATAAATTCCAATGCTTCCCTATTATTCCCAGGATAAAATATAAATCCTCTTTTTAGCTTTTAAAGCCTTTCATAACCTGGACCCTTCCCACTTTTCCAATCTTCTTATTTTTTTACTCACTTCCACTTATTCTATAATCAAAATTACACTGGCCTACTTAACTCTTCCTCACACATGACACTCCATATCTTGATCCTGTGCTTTTGAGCTGGCTGTCCTCCATTCTTGCAATGTTCTCCCTACCTTACCTCTGCTTTTTCGCTCCCTTGGCTTCCTTCACATCTCAGCTCCAATCTCACCTTCTGTAGAGGATCTTTCTAGGTCTGCCAAACTGCCAATATCTTCACTCTCTCATTATCACCTTCTATTTACAATATATACGTGTACATGCAGCTTTTTGTGTGTTGCTTCTCTCATTAAGATCTGAGCTCTTTGAGGATAGGGACTATGTTGTGGCTTTTCTTTGTATGCCCACTGCTTAGCACAGAGGCTGCAATATATTAAATGCTTAATAAATGTTGCTTGACTGATGGATTATAGTACCCTGCTATGACAGGACAGGGAGGAAATATATAATTTATACAACCCACCTTCTATTCTCACTGACCACCATTAACTACCACCTACACTGCATCTAACAAATTTGCTATGACTTCCAGTTATGGGACTCCCAATACTAGCAGCTAAGTGAATTCTTTAGAGAACTTTCTAAAATTAGTGTGGTTTTTGGGGTGACTATAGCAAGTTGCCCTAGAATCTTGGGGTATGGTACTGGGGAAATTCCCCAAAACATAGTAACCTTCTTAAAGACATAAGTTTATGACTATTCCTGGTGGAAGCAATGGGTTACTACAGCCAAAAACTCCAGGTTTTCCTGAAGGAAAGTTGTCATTGGAATTATGTCATTATGTAATCCCAGTCCCAAATCCCATTGAGTGTTGGATGTTCTCCTCAATAGTGGAGGAATAGCAGGGCAGAGTTGGTATGAACAAGACAGATTCATTCTCTTCAGGCTTCTTCAAGTTTTCTTTGAGTCTTCTTGGAGTTCTCTTCACAAATCAAGTTATTTTGGATCTTTCAGTCACTTCAGACTCTTCTTACTTTCAGCTTCAAGAGGGAATGTGGAAGAAGCCAAATCCTGCTAAAAGAAAAGACTGTGGGAAGACATGTGGGGAACTAGTAGACTCAATCATGTTCCTATCCCTAAAGTCTTTGGGGGACTTCCCATTGGGTGAGGTCTAAGACAATCTCTCTTAGTTGAGCTGTTACCTCATTCCTTCACTCTGTATTGTCTGGTATTTGTTCTTCCATGTACACCTTCGCTGATTTCTGTTTTGCTACTGATTTGGATAAATGAGTTTCTTTGCTATTCACTGTGGAATTTATATTTGGTGGAAAAGGGGTCAAGTCTTGGATGTAGAGCTTGGGGTCTTCCTTCCCCTCAATAACAAATCAGTGATGAGAAGTTAGCTTAAACCTGATCACGTCCCCTATATTAAAAAAATATTTAAGGGATCAAATAGATATAACTCTAGCCTGGTACCCTCCTGTCTCTGAGCAAAGCAGAGTGGCCTCTAGCCACAACTTCCTTCTTCCCCTCCTGGCAGAAATTAAAGTCACCTTTGGAGAAGGGTGGAGGGAGAAGAGGTTAGGGATGTCTGCTTTGCCTCCCTTCAAGCCACACAAAGACACCCCCATGCCATATGCAGGGGGACAACACATGGGCCTCATTCCATGTAGGGCCTTCTCTGTACTAGCATTACACAACAAAACAAAGCACAGCATATTTTAGAGTTGGAAAGGACTTCAGAATGCCCTGAGAGGCATAGAACATATCCTCAAATAGCTACTCTGTCAAAGATAGAACCTGCCCTGTCTTGGGAATGCCTTGTCATTGCAGAGTTACCTAGAACTGAAGACTGATCTCCCAGACAACAGAAAGTTAACAAGTTGTGGTCATTCAAATATTTAACAGGGTCTTCCACTAGGTAGGCTAGAATTGTTCTTTTCCTTAACATGCATTGAAACTGTCCTCAGGATTTAATTGGCTCAGAGGACAAAAGTCTCTGGCCATTGGTATAGCTTCTTAGTCTCTGGAGCACAAAAGAACCTGGGTGTGAAGAGCTTGGGTTTCTCCCTGAGGCTTCTAACTGGCAGGCCAGCATCGTGATTAAGACTGACACAGGGAAGCTGTGCTCAGCTGAATCAATGCTGTTTCTGTTGAATATCCTTCCCCTGCTACTGCTAAGGAAACCTCCTTCTTGTGAACTGCTATATAGCCTATGAATGTCTCATTTAATTCTCATCTTAAACCTCAAATCCATTTCAGCCCCAGCTAGGCCTTTTCTGTGATACAAGTCTAGCCACAGAATACTAAATGCCCAAGGAAAGGGTAAACATATAACTAATTGCCCTGACTCTCTACTAGTGAGGGCAGAAGAGGTGAGAAGAACAAAGAAATGCTTACATCAAGGAGGGATCCTGGGAATGCCAAACAATGCAGGGATGTTCTTTCCAAACCACAGAGGTTTACCAGGGTCTGGGACTATTCATAAGCAATCAGATTTACCCAAAAGACTCCACAACAGAGCTAAGTCTATGAACTACCAGCAATATGCTCTGCTTTTCCCAAATCTCTCCCACTATATACCAGCCCCATCCCCATGACCCTGAAATGCAGTTTAGCATTGGCAGCTCAGCACTTTGCCATGCTTTAATGATGATTCTCATTATTGCTCTCATCCTCCCTGCTAACCCTATCCATGGTGCTGATATGTTGTATGCTAGAAAAGAATTCTAATATCATTATTGTGCTGTGAGAAGGGCAGGCTGCTAAAGATTGTTTAAATGAAAGAATTTTATAGTCAAAATGGATCATAAAGAATATTCAGTCCAACATCCTCACTTTCTAGATAAAGTAATCAAAGCTCAGAGAAATAAAATAACTTGTCCAAGGTCATATAGCTAGCTAGTAACAAAACCATATTTATTATCTAAATTACCTGATAATTCAATGCTCTATTGTGCTATCCTCCTATCTGAAAACCAGTAAATTCATTGCACTTTCTTGAAAGGCAGAGGTTATAAAAATTCCCACTCACAAGTCACAATGTTTAGTCAGATATACATCACAATCTGAATTCCAAAATTCTACATCAAAGTATTGAAATACCATAATGCTGTTGTAATTTTCCATCCTTTTAGCAAATATTTTATCACTCACCATAGGGAAAGGAAAGGGAAAGAAATAATTATACAAGTTAAATTGTTCTTGGCTGCTGCTACTGGCAGAGTAAAGCAAGAATCAAAATTTCCTTCAGCGGAACCTCTGAAGACTTGGTCAGAGTATTTGATTATTGTTAACATCACCAAGTGCTCTTTGTTTTTTCTTTATAAAAATAGATGGGGGCAGCTAGGTGGCACAGTGGATAGAGCACCAGCCCTGAAGTCAGGAGGACCTGAGTTCAAATCTGGCCTCAGACCAAACACTTGACACTCACTACCTGTGTGACCCTGGGCAAGTCACTTAACCCCAACTGCCTAAAAAAAGAATTTTAAAAAATTATAAAAATACATGCACCAATGCCTCTCCAATTGCTTTGACCAAAAAAAAGTAGTTATTATTACTGCAGGTAACCAAACCAGTCTGCTTTGGGGACAGGGAAGTAATAAATAAAATCAGAGTGAAATTGGTGTGTTTTTATCTTAAAATTTTGAAGCTAAAATAAGTTCACAGGAGAAAAGCTGCATAAGTAAATATGTTGATTAAAAAAAACACAATGCTCTTAAGAAAAATGGATTAAGAACAGCTTCATGGTATTACAGAATTTTAGCAGAAGTATTTAAAAACCTAATGTTGCCATCTTATCTCAAAACACTTCCAATGATAATTTTAATTTTTGTGTTTCAGTTGCTTATTCATCACTTAATATTAATAAACTATAATGCCAGCTCCACTCTCTACAATCCCCAGCCCTGTCCCTTTTATCTCCTCCTGAAACTCTAGTTTCTTCTTGATGAGTGAAGGTTGGCCTAGTCTGGAAAAACTTAGAAAGAGAATCAAAAGCCCTACAAGTACAAAAATGTCCTTTTGTAATTACAAAAAGCTAAAAATAGAATATTTTTCCAACCAAGTCAGAACAAACTATGGAATATAAAAGTAATGGGGTGGAGCCAAGTTGGCAGAGGAACACTAAGCTTCCCTACCAAAATAAAAATTCTCCAAACACATCTTGAAAATTCACCAGACCAAATCCTGATTGAGAAAACAAGAAATAATCACAGTGAGTCATTTTTCTAGTCATATCAGCATAGGGAGGCAGATGACGATATCTGAAGACACTGGAAAGTAGATACTGCCAGGAGCATATCATGGGAAGCATTCCAGCCCTCAGATAATCTGTCTACCATTGCAAAAGCAAATCCCAGATCCAACATAGAGGGGCATAAATTTGTGTAGAGCACAGAAACAGGTGCCAACTGGGAGCTCTGTCACTCATTACCCAGTTCTAGATTACAAATCCAGGGCACACTGAAAAAGAGACCTGTGCCTAAGTATGAGGTGCCAGGTTGAGGAGTGTTTGCAGGCTGTAGGGTGTGTGTATGCAGCAGCATACATTCACAAGTAAGCAGCAGCTATGTGGCTCACATACCAGGAGCAGAACAAGGTTTGGGATAAAGGTGCCTTTGTCTCATGCCAGAGCAGTACTGGGAACACTTGAGAGGAGTCAAGAAATATGGATCCAATGTGCAAATCTACCACTACTGCCTACGTGATCTTGTGTAAGTCACTGCCCCTATTTGGGCCTTTTCCCCCATACATAAAATGGCAGGCCTAGGCTACTTGACAGTCAGTGTTCAGTTGTAACAGGCTACAAGTGTCAGTTCTGTCACTCTCTACTTTCTAGGCCTTAGTTTCCTCATTGGTGCAAAGAGTAAGCTGGACCAGATGATTAAGATAGCATGGAACTGAGGTTCTAACATCTAACCCAATGTGAACCTTTCTGTGGAATAACATGTGCAGGAAGTTCCAACCAAAAGGGAGTCTACAGCTCTGTCATTCTGAACTATCAGGGCATTCCAGATCACTGATAGTCTAAATCCAGCAGTCTGCTGAAAGTCCAAATGAGGCCTGTCACAGGCCTGTCAATAAGACCTAAAACAGAGCAGAAACTTCCAGGGTTCTGACTTGGAAGGCAGCAAGCAGCCTTTTCCCTGGGTCAGACCACTTTGGGACCACTCAAAGCTTGCAGTTAACTAGCCGGAGCTATCCGTGAAATCCTGGAATAATACAATACCCAATAGCCCAACAAAGCTGTAACAGGACTAGCTCAGAACTTTTCTCCAGAAGGATACAAAGCCTGGCCCTAAAAAGTCTGAAGTCAGGAACAGAATAGGCTGGAATGAGTAAACAAAACATAATCCCAGAATAAAAAGCTATTCTCTTGACAGGGATATTCAAGACACAATCTTAGAATAAGAGAATTAAGCCAAAACATATCTACAAGGAAAGCCTCAAAAATACACCTTGGGCATAAATTTAACTAAAATTCCTGGAAGAGAAGAAGCAAGAAGTTTTTTAAAAGAGTTAAATTTTTTATCATTGAAATGAGAGCATTAGAAGTAAAAACTGGAGGAAAAAGAGAACTATATAAAAAGAATTAGAAAAGGAACTAACATCTTGGCACAAGAGGAACAAAACTGTGCCCTAGCAATCAAATTCCTGAACATTAGGATGGGCTAAATTAGAAGCTAATGACCCAATGAAACAAGAAAAATATATTTTTTAAAAGTCCATAAACTGTGAAAAATAAGAAAATGCAAGGTATATATCTCATGTCAAAAATAACTGAACTGAAAAAAAAAACAGATCAAGGAGAAAACATTTAAGAATCACTGGACTACCTGAAAGGCATGACCAAAATTAAATAGCCTAGACATTTTATTTCAAAAACTAATAAAGGGAAACTGCCCAGATCTCTTAACACCAGAAGATAAAGTGGAAATAGAAGTAATACACAACAAATGAAAACTCCCAGAAATGTTAGAGTCACAATCCAGAGCTTCCAGGACAAAGAAAAATTTTAGAAAGAATTCAAAAACCAGAGTCACAGAAAGCATCATATTCAATTTAACAGCCACCACTCTTTTATAGTTGAGAGCTTGGAATGCAATATTTCAGAAAGCAAACGTCATAGGTTGACAACCATGAATATCTTATAGTACAATTCTATAAAAGAAAAAAAATAGACTTTTAATGAAATAGAGGCATTCTAAGTGTTCCTTATGAAAAGACCAGAGTTGTATAGAAACTTTGAAATGCAAATACAGGAATCAAGAGAAACATAAAAAGGGAAACATGAATGAACAATCATAAGGGACTAAACAAGGACAAACTGCTTATATTCTAGTATGAGGAGATGATATAAGTGTTGCCTATGAACCCTATCAACATCAGGGGTCATAAAGGGAGTCTAATTAAACAGAAGGCTAAGAGTGATTGTATTATGTCTTGATGATCTTAAAAGATGAATGGAAATAAAGGGGAAGATAAAAACACTAGTTGGGGAAAGGGAGTGAAAGGTTATGACATGTCACATAAACAGGGTGCATGAATAGAAGTCTATAAAAACAAGGAGGAGAAAACGGGGGAAGTGGATGACACTTGAACTTCACTCTCATCTGAATAGGTCAGAGGACAGAAGAATATAAAGCTGGGTAAAGAAATACATTTCACTCAACAGAGAAATAAGAGGCTGAATAAAGGGAAGGATTAGTCCTGAGTAAAATAAATGCTAACTAAGGATGTGCAAAAGTATTTATAACTCATTTTGAGGTGAAAAAGAATGAGAAAATGAGAGGGTCTTTATCCACTGAGAAATGGCTAAGCAAGTTATATCCCATGAGTGTGATAGAATACAATTGTGCTCTAAGAAATGAAGAGGATGGTTTCAAAAAAAACTGGAGATCTGTGTAAACTGACATAGAGTGAAGTGAACAGAAGCAGGAAAATTATTTGTACAATGACTATAATATTATAAAGATAGTTTTTTAAAAAACTTAAAAACTCTGATCACCACAATTCCAAGGGGCTAATGAATAAACAAGCTACACATTTTTTGATAGATAGATAGATGATGGACTCAGGTTGAAGCTTGAAAAAAGATTTTGTTTAGAAATGGCCAGTATGGGAATTGTTTTTGATTGACTATACAAATTTGTAGCAGGGATCTGGTGTTCTTCTTTTCACAGTGCAGATAAAAGAAGGGGGTGGGAGGGAGAGAAATAAGGGGATTCTGGAAGTCCTGAATTCAAATCCAGCCTCAGACACCTATTAACCCTGTGACCTTAGGCAAGTTACTCAACCTCTGTCTGCCTCAGTTTCCTCAACTGTAAAATAGGGATAATTATAGTACCTACCACACAGAGTTTTTGTGAGGATAAAATAATAATTTTAAAATGCTTAGCACAGTGCCTAGCACATAATAAATGTTATATGTTAGTTATTATTATCTTAACTTAATAATCTCCAGTCTCTCCCTATCATCTCCAAGATTAAATATAAAGCCTTTGGCATGAAAAAGTCTTCATAAATATGACCCTTCCTCCACTTACTCTAGGATTCAGTCATACTAACCTACTTGGTGTTCCTGACAAAGACACTCTAACCCTTACCTTTGTGCATTTGTACTGTGCTCCATGCCTGAATGCTCTCCCTCTTCTCTTCTGCTTCTTAGAATCCTAATATCCTTCAAGACTCAGATAAATGGCCACTTTCTTCCCTTTTTAATATTTTTATAATTAACAAAAATTTATTTTCTGTACCTCCTACATTCCTCTTCTCTTGGGGGAAAAAACCCTTGTAAAAGTATGTATAGTCAACCAAACCAAATTCCTGTATTAGCCATGGCCAAAAATATGTCTCATGCTTCATCGTGTTTTTCTTCATCTCTCTTGCAAAGGGTGATAGCATGCTTCATCATCAGCCCTTGGGAATCCTGGTTAGTCATGGCGTTGATCTGAGTTCTTGAGTCTTTCAAAGTGATTTTTCACAGTTGTTGTTATATAATTTTTTTTCCTAGTTCTGTTTTTTTTCACTCTGCATACATCTTCCCAGGTTTCACTGAAACCATTTCTTTTTTTTATTATTTCTTATGACACAATAGTATTTCATTAATTTATATTTCATAATTCATTTAGCTATTCCCAGTTGATGGGAACCCTTTAGGTTCCAGTTCTTTACCATTACAAAAAGAGCTGCTACAAATAATTTAGCACATATGGGTATGTTTCTTCCTTCTTTGAGCTCATCAATGGTCACTTTCTTCAAGTGACTTTTCCTGGTATGCTGCTAGAGCCTTCCCTTGTAAGTTACATTCCACCTACTCTGTGGGTATCATCTACATCTTAAGAGTCTTCTCCATTAGAATGTAAGCTCTTTGAGGGCAAGTCTATGTTTTTGTCCTTTCTTTATTCAACACTTAGCATAGTGCCTAGTATGCAGTGAGTAGTTAATAAATGCTTATTGATTGATTGATTTCCAGGCACAATGCTAGACAATAAAGATACAAAGAAAACAAATGAAACTATACCTGCCCTCAAGGAGCTTGCATTCTGCTTAAAAGAGAACTTACCTCTCTAAAGCCCCAAAGTTCTACTTTTCTATAGTTACAAAAGCAATGATGAATTCACATCTTGCTTCTTAACCACTTGAACTCAATAGTGAGTCGATGACTTCAAAATACATCTTTAAAAATCTGTGATTCATAAGTGTAGGCAGTCCTTCTACCAACACAAAACATGTCCACTCTACCACTTACCAGATGGTTGCTTTTCAAGAGCTGATATGGGCAAAAAATTCATCACTTGGTGGTTAACTGATATTAAACCTCTGTGAACTTAGCTCATCTCGTTCTTCAATATAACAGTTTCTCAGTGGGCCCATACTCAAAAAAGTTTTGAAACTATCAAAGTCTGCTAGAGCTTGTGCTCACCCAACATGACCTTTTGGAAACTAGGGTCACCTAGGAGCACAATGAATGATCAGAGTAGTATTTTCCAGGAAGGTGGACTCAAAGATAACATGAGTAAAAAGACTTCCAGGAGTATTTGTAAAGTTGAATTAGAAGCAAAGAAATAATAATTGTGTGAAATAAGCACACGTATCCACACATGCATCAGCAGTAGTGGCCACAAGGGAATATGGTCGAAAAGTTAGAAATAATTTCTTAAGAGAGTAACAGAAATTATGTGACATAGGACCAGGAAGTCTGCATTTAACAGGGATTTATCTGGAATGCCCTACATAAAACCATCCTTTGTGAAGATCAGGAAGACAGCCATGGCTCGGTGATCACTCCCTTCTTCAAGGACTGGAATTACATCTATCTATTACATATAAAATATATCAATCTAGGGGTATGACTGGGGACAGGGGCAATCAAGATAAAAGTCACTTTCCCTGATTGTTCCAGGAGGCCATAGTTCTGCCCAAGACCCTAGAGGATTAACAGTTAGCTGAATTTTGATCATTTTGCCTTCCTCTCCTAGTCATACATTCAATACACTACAGATGGGGGAAGCTAGGTGGCACAGTGGATAGAGCACCAGCACTGGAGTCAGGAGGACCTGAGTTCAAATCCAGCCTCAGACCAAATACTTGACACTTACTAGCTGTGTGACCCTGGGCAAGTCACTTAACCCCAACTGCCTAAAAAAAAAAAAAAATACACAAAAGACAATCACATATAGCAAGCAAATATATTTAGCAAAGCAAGCAAGACAATAATAGGGGAAACCATATAGATTCATTTAGGCAACAGACCCTGCAACTGGGGAGCCAGTTAAAAACTCAGCTCGATGAGGGAGAGAACAATCTTGCCAATCTTGCCCTGTGAGTCTGCTCTTAGCAGTCTCTAGGGCTGCTGAGAACAAAGGAACATAGTGTAGTGCTAGCTTCTCCCTATATCCCTGCAGCTACAGAAGCCTCCTGGTTTCCATTTCAAGTTCATGCCTTCCCTTTTGTCTCCCCATCCCTCTGTCCTACTCTGATTCTTTATCATAGAAGCCTCTCAGCCAATCAGGAACCAGGTCAACCTACACACATGCAGTTTCATAGGGCTGTCTTTCAGGGAGAACACCAAACCTATCAGGTGATAGGGCTGTAAACATATTCAATCATTTTTTAAATTTAGTTAAAAAGAAACAATATTCTTAGGTAAAGGCAGATTCCAACTAATAGAATAACCCTAACCCTAATCTTTTTTTAAAAAAATTTACTCAAATCTTCCTTTGTAAATTCCCCTTGTAATAAAAGTCATTTTGATGATTGTTCTCTTTTCTATTTCAAAAATCATTAACCCCATTGTCTAGCCTGAGGAAAGCAGAACGCAACATGAGTGACAGCCTTATTTGCTGGTTACGATATAGAACTTGGCAAACAACTCCAAGACAGCCAAAGGAGATAAAGAATGCTGTTAAGAAACATCATCAAATAGTCTGGCTATGTCATGCTCATCCTCAAAGGCTGTCAACATGTGATTGATTTATAGAATTTTCTGAGAACTGCAGAATAACTGCATCATAATGTGTGGGAATAGGGTGGGGCAGAAAAAGACACTTAGATTATTGGAGCTGGGAGGTGAATGGAGAGGGAAAAGCACTGTAATATCAGCTCTCCCTTCATCTTTACATGCATTTCATAATCATTAGAATCTCAGAAATCCTACTTCATTTTTAAATGCCAAGTAACCATGATTTTTAAAGAGACAAATGGACTGTTGTAGTTTTCACATAATGTCATTTTGACTCATGGAAGATCTTATTTCTAACAGCACTAATAGAGATAGATATCCATAGCACTAACAATTATCATTGAAAGAAATTTTTATCTAGCGCTACCAAGTGCCTGGATAGTAAGAAAGCCAGGATCTTTATACTAACACTCCCTCCTGTCATCTAGCTACTCTGATCTGTAAAACAGAGATAATAATAGCATCTATTATCATCCAATCACAGGATTGTAGTGAGGATCAAACGAGACAATGTATGGAAGGCATTTTGCAAACCTTAAAGTCCTAAGTAAACAAGAGCTATTATTATCATCTAAGCTTTCTTTTTAACCACCAAATTATTGCTTTTTTTCCTTTAAAGTAAACATGTCAAATCAGTTCTCAAAATTCTATATTTAGCAAGCACACAACACTATACTTATAAGGTAATTTACAATCATTTAGTTTCATTTTTCAGCCCTTAGATTTTTCCCTCTCAGTATTCATTTCATTGATGAACTCCTACACTACCATGCTCCAGCTCTCACCTCTACGCTGGTGTCTCCTAAATTTATATCTCCATGTTTGACATCTCATTTGTACCAGTCCTGTACTTTCTTTTTAAAAAATAAAATCTTTTTTTTCTTACCAAAGCTGGGATTTCATCCATGTATGAAGCCCCAGTTAAAGCATTCCCTCTACCAAGGATAGATCAGCATCTATTCTGCAAATTATAGTTTTAAAGAATTGCTTGGAGCACTGAGAGGTTACATGATTTGCCCAGGTTTACACATTCAGACTGTCAGAGGCAAGACTTGAACTCAGTTCCTCCTGCAACTCTCTATCCTCCATGTCACATTCTCTCTCCTAAATTTTTACTTTAATCTCTTTTTCTTGGGAGGTAGAAATATCTTTTGTTTTCATATTATATTCACTTGCTAACCCTACTAACAAAGATGAAAAATTTTTGGAGAAAAAGAAAAAAAAGCAATTCAGCAAACTAACCAACCCATTGGCCATATCTGAAAAATTATACAATAGTCCACGCCTTTAAGCACTCTCCTCTGTAATTAAAGGAAGGAGGCAAGATTGTATTTTCAGTTGCCCACATGATACTTCCATATGGACACTTACTTCATCTCTAGCTCAGCTTGCCCAAAATGCATTGCCATTATCTTCTCCCTACTTCCTCACCTTAACTTAGTTTTTTTGTCCATGGTACCACTGTTTACCAGTGATAGGAAGCACTGATACTTCTTTCTTTGTTTCATATCTAAATCTGTCATTTATTGTTCTGAAATGTCTCTCACCTTTACTCTTCATTCTCATGTTTGGAACTCTAGTCTAGACCCTTAGCTTCTCAAACTTGGATTATTTTAACAGCCTTATGCTGTTAACACCCTCTGCATTTTGCCTAATTTCATCAGATGAATCTTCTCACACACAACTACTTCACTGTGATACTTCACAAGTAACTTATTGCCCACTGCATCTACCAGATGCTAGAGTAGCTCAGCTGAAAAAATAAGAGACTTGGACTCAGAGGATGTGGGTTTGATGCCTGGCTCTGCTATTTCATCATCATCATCAACAACCACAATAAACATTTATTAAGCACCTACTATTTTTCAGGTACTGTGCTAATTACTGAAGATACAAAGAAAGGCAAAAACATGGCCTCAAAGAGCTCAGATACCAATACGGGAGATCACACACAACTGTGTACATACCAAATTGATACAGTGTAAATGGGAAGCAACCACAGAGGCAAGGCATTAGCAGTGGGGAACAGAGAGGGGAAAGGGAAAGCATCAGAAAGACTTCTTGTAAAAGGCAGGATTTGAGCTAAGTCTTGAAGGAGGCAAGGGAAGCCAGGAGGCAGACATGAAGAAGGAGAATATTCCAGGGATGGGGGACAGTCAGTATAAAAGCACATTATCAGAAAACGGAACGTCTTGTATGAAGGACAGCAAGGAGACAATTGTCACTGCATTGTAGATCATGGGAAGGAGAGTAAAGTGGAAGAATACTGGAAAGGTAAAAAAAGAGGTTGGGAAGGGCTTTAAAAACCAAACAGAGGTTTTATAGTTGATCCTGGAGGTAATTGGAAGCCACTATAATTCATTGGGTGACAAGATTCATCTCTGTGTGACTTCAGTTAAGTTGCATAATCTCTCTAAGCCTCACTTTCTTCAACTATAAAATGGGGAGGTTGAATTTGAAGACTTCCAAGCTTCCTTCCAGTCCTAAATCTAAAATCCAATAATCCTAGATTGTATTAGAAAAACTGTAATGGATTTTCTTTTTTTTTCTAATTTAATAATTGAACTGTAATGAATTTTCAATGACTCCAAGCTGTTTGCTGTTACAAAAGCCCATTTTTTAGCACTAATATTCCCCCACTGGTGCTATATGGCTACAAATTATGCTACACTATTATCTCAAAAGAGTGAAAAAAACATGGTCACCAAAAGGGCAATGTAGAGTCACATGGCATATTTAAGTAGGCCACAGCATATTTTTATTTATGGCTTATACATGAAAAGTAGTATAAAAGATATAATCAAGGCCATTTATGACCTTATGACCTGTAAAGAAGTAGGCTAGTCATGTTGTGAGGAAAAAAAACAGAAACTGTCAGTATGAAAGCCACACTGATATAATAATAATAATAGCTAGCATTTATATAATGTCTACTGTGTGCCAGGCACCATGCTAAGCACTAAACAAGTATTATATCATTTTTATTCTCACAACAACCCTAAGGAGTAGATGCTATTATGATCTTCACTTTACAGTTGAGGAAACTGAGGTAAACAGAGATTAAGTGACTTGCCCAGGGTCCCACAGTTAGTAAATTCCTTAGTCTAGATGTGAATTCAGGTCTTCCTACTCCAGGCCCAATGCTCTAACCATGAATTAAAAAGAGAGAGAGAGAGAGGAAAGAAGGAAGGAAGGAAGGAAGGAAGGAAGGAAGGAAGGAAGGAAGGAAGGAAGGAAGGAAGGAAGGAAGGAAGGAAGGAAGGAAGGAAGGAAGGAAGGAAGGAAGGAAGGAAGGAAGGAAGGAAGGAAGGAAGGAAGGAAAAGGAAGGAAGGAAGGAAAAGGAAGGAAGGAATGAAGGAAAAGGAAGGAAGGAAGGAAGGAAGGAAGGAAGGAAGGAAGGAAGGAAGGAAGGAAGGAAGGAAGGAAGGAAGGAAGGAAGGAAGGAAAGTTAGTTTCTATGCATTACATTGGATATGTGCTTTGGAGATGATTTATGAAAATGCGTAGTGAAGAATTGCAAAAAATGAGAAGGCCCAGAGAACTTGAGTTGCAATTTGCATTGGTGGAAAAAGACCTCACAATCTAAGGGACATACAATAAGTAAGTCATGTCAGCAGCATTTATTAACTACCTGCTATATGTCAAGCACTATCCTAAGTGCTGGGGATACAAAAAAGACACATAGAGATGATAGATAGATAGATTGATTTGTGTGTGTGTGTGTGTGTGTGTGTGTGTGTGTGTGTGTGTGTGTGTGCACGTGCGCACGTGCGCGTGTGCAGCCCTGCTCTCAAGAAGTTCACAATCTAATGGAACACTGTCTTAACAGTTTGTGAGTCAGGAAGTGATGGAGTTGCCGGGAAGTAGGGTGGTGACTGGGCCTACTATTAAGGCCAGTGTCTTGGCTTTCAGCCCATCTGCCTATTGGCTGTTGACACGATCTCCTCCTCCACAACTCCTAGCTGAGATTAGCCAGAGCCCCTCCTTCTCCCTATGCAAATAACTACATATATACAAAATAGATAAAGTATAAATTGAAAGTAATCTCAAAGGGAAGATACTAGCAATAATAACAATACTAAATTGTTGTTAATATGGATTTGTTTATGAGAATATTTATAATAAAGATTCAAGACCAGGTCATTGTACCAGAAATTATAACAAGGTTATCCTTAAGAAGTCTAAACTTCTTGATAAAAGTATATCATGCAAGGAACCAGTAGAAATTATTCCACATATCACTGCAAATTACAAAAATTTAGCACCTATTAAATACCTAGCAAGACACAACCAAGTGGCCAGAATGATATATCAGGAGCTCACTGACTTTCTTAAATTAACAGATGATGCCTTTAAACTACAAATACATACCTCAAAATGTTCTGGAAAATTCAGCAAATAAACATACTGGAACCAGAGAATTATCAGACAGAACTGTTGCCTACAATTGCCTAGAAACAACATTGATCCACAACACAATTTAAGAAAAAGTACATGAAATAGTGGATAGAAAGCCATCCTTGAAGGCAGAAAGACTGGGATTTCAATCCCACCCCTGGTGCATACTAAGTGTTTGACCCTGGATAAGTCACTTGAAACATTGTAAGACGTTAAGTTGCAGGGAAAGTGCTAATCTGCATTACAAAGGGAATTTCCTCATCTGGGAGTTCCTTATAATAATGAAATCATAAATTCAACCCCAACACTCTATTTTTAATAGATGTCACCATACCAAATACTCATAATATATAAGCTACATGGAATGCAAAGCATTCAAAATATAGAGAACTCATGGAAGAAATTTAAATAGAAACAGAATGACATACATAGCATATCCATCATCCTGTCTGGTATTCAAGTTGTCCCAAAGATCCTTTCAGTATGCCTTCAAAAGATGAGCTTACATTCCAGTATTTTTAATTCATATATAACAAAGCAGTCATTACACCCCAACCCCCACCACCATGCAATAGTCTACACAGCAGAAAACACAAAAGAATAATACCAAGATAGCAAATTGTGCTGGGATGGTTTCTATTTGAACTCCATTGAACCAGACAAGAATAATATAATAATATTTCTACCCAAATTCTACTGAATAAGAAATGTTCCTTGCTGATGAAAGAAAGAAAGAAGCATTTGTTGGGTGCTTACTATGTCTAAAGCACTGTGCTAAGAGCTAGGGATATGACTAGAAAAGTTCCTGCCCTCTTCATATGAGGAAGAGAATGCATATGAAAAGTTTCAGCTACGGCTACCACTGAAAAGAGAAGGTCCCATGGTGCTTAGGGTGCAGGAGAAAAGCAGATAATAGTGCCTCTTTTTAAATGTTATTCTCGCTGATACAATCCTATCAGTTTTTCATGTTGAATTATTTGACAATGCCAAGGTCTTAGGTGGCAAGAACTTTCTTTTCTGGGTCTTCCATAGACAAAGCTCTGATATTTTCAGGAACAGTTGCAAGGCTGCATCTCCACAGTGGGAGTTTCCCAATTATGGCGGCAGGCAGTTGGCTGGAAGTATTGCTATTTCCAAGGTTTTTGTGCTGAAGGTCCTGAGCTATCTTTATCACAGTCTGAGGGGAGATGGTGGTCAAGGTGATGATTTGGCCTTTCTGGCAAATGCTGTCTCCTCTCTCTTCCTCAGGGTACCTTGATGTCTCCACTAGGTTGGGTTACCTGCCCTGGGAGTAGCAGATGGGTGGCTATTGGTGGGGTTGGCCAATCCCCTTTCCATAGGAGCTGCTTCCCTGGATGATGGCTGTGAGGCCTTGGGCTAGAAGCAAGGTTGATGGTCTGATGGGTGCTATAACTATGATGATCAGTGCTCATAGTCTCAGTTTTTCTCTCTCTCTGCTTTTCTATAAAGAGGGTCTTGTCATATTGCTTTATGTAAAGAAATAAAGGGACAGCAATAACATCTATAACAAAATAATTATAAACTTATGTTTCAAAAACTTGAACTGATGCAATGTGATTAATCAACAAGCATTTGTTAAGAACCTACTAAGGGCCAAGCACTGTACTAAGAGCTGAAGATACAAAGACCAATTTGAAATGGTCTCTGCTCTTGAAAAGCTCATACGCTAAGTGGGGAGGGATTAGAATGTAAAATTTCTGAGAACAGGAACTGTAATGCCTGCTAACTTTTGTATTATGTAAATGTTTTGTTTATGCCATTCATGTACCTATACATAGAGGGACAGGGACAAGTCCTATGATTTCCTTGGTATAGGGAACTCCCAAATTTCCTCTACTAATGCAGGTCAATTTATAGTCATAGCTGCCTAAAGATCTGAAAATTTAAGTAAGTGATTTGCCCAAGGTCACATAGCCAGTATGTATCAGAGTCAAAACTTGAACCCAGGTCTTCCTAGCTGTATGGCTAGCTCTCTATGCACTGGCTTTTGCCTCTCATAGTATAAACCCAATGAATATGTGGTAGTTTGGGGACAGAGTACATTAACAGCTGTCTTACTGGGAAAGTACTTCTGCAGAAGCCTTTAAAAAGATTAAACTGAATGAAAATATTATGTTAGATGCCAATAAATCTTTTTGTACTGTCTTAGGAAAACCAATATGCAGTTCCTAACTCATGGTAATAGGACATGCATTGCTTTCAGCCATTGCTTCAAATAACCAGCAGCATGTACTTATCTGGGACCAAGGGTCTATGCAACACTCAGAAGCTAATTAGTCTTTGGTGTATCAAACCTGAGACTTTGGTCTCCTTAGTACCATTCTCTAGCCACCCAAGCATACCAGCCTCAGACCCTCTGGTACAATAATGTAGAAAAGAAAAGGTACGTTTCTTCTTGTCAAGTTGTACCTTTTTGCTGGGTTACATGAAGGCAGGTGTTAAAAACAACATTTCCTTTTCAAGCCCGACACTCCCAGGGAATAGAAGTAGTATCAACCTTAGTTTCTATACTACAAGGGAATTTTTGCCACTTTTCTATTAAATATAACTTTTCCTTCAAACTATTCAAGAAGTAGTCAAAAGAATAAGGAAGATATTAAAGACAGATTTGATTTCAATCACATCTCTGAAAATGTGTGTTAAATCAACCACGACAGAAACAAAAAAAAAATACAGAACTATCTTAAAAGATGTGTTATGTCAATAGCCACATAGCAAAAACAAATCTCAGTGTAAGGGATTCAACATTCTTTTCAAAATGGCTAAGTAGATATGCGTAACCTTAACATAAATGTATTATCAATAATACCACAGCATCAGAAATAAAACCAGCTTATTGTTTACTTTTTTCTTTTTTTATGGAAGCCTGTAGTTTTTATAGTAATTTTGCTATGCACACACACACATACACTTACTGAACCCTCTCTAGTAACAGTGAAGACAAATAAGCAAAAGCAATTGATATAGAGACCATATTTAATAACATAGACCACATTCCACCTCCAAAAAAACCCCATATCTCTATTGAGATGAAAGAAATATGTTTCAACATCTGTTCTTCCAGATGGAGATTCATCATCACAATTAATCAAAATTTAGCTGCCTTTTAGTGTTGTTTTCATTTATATTTATGGCATCTGGGGGCACCCTCGTACATAGGGTGGCCCTTCCCAAAAGCTACTCCCACGTTCAAGATATTTTATAGGTCCATATCCACTCAAGATTAAGCTTATAAAGCTTACAAATAAAGCATGCCTGACCTATGTCTCTACTTTTACTAGTCTGCCAGGTGATACATCTAGGTTGAGGTAAAACCATTTAATGGAATAGCATCGTAAGAAAAATAGCAATGTAATATTCCCCCCAGGAAGATAGAAAACATTTTCCCATAATTCTGCATTCCACAAGAAGCAGGAATGAACATACAAAGAGATTTTGCAAGGGGGTCACACTCAGAGAGAACAAAATCCATGGAAAGTGTCCCTCAACTAAGATTAAGTCTTTTATTTCAACTTACTTTCTCCTGCTGGCAAGATTGAAGTCTCTTTCGCAAGCCTCTATCTGACTTAGGATAAGAAAATCCATGGAATTCCCATTTATGTCCTCATGGGGATCCTGTGCCTCAAAAATTCATTTCAGAAGGTTCTTTCAAAGAAATTCCTCAGGAGCTAGGTAAGTCTTAGATGAACTGGTTTCCCTTAGCCCTCAAAACCCTTTGTTCAATAATTGGATTTGGAAACCACTTCTCCCACAAGCCTACTGCTGCAGTGTCTATTACTACTCTTCTTTGATATACTACAATAAGTTATTATATTCCATCATTACCATGCTATAACTGGAGAGAAGCTTCTATTGCTGGACTAGTACCAACTCCATATCAGAATCTTAGACATCAATCTTCTCACTTTCATAACCCACCCAGGAATAGAGCCTCAGTTATCAAATTCTCAGACGCCAAGCCTCTCACTTTCAGGACCAAACCTGAGATACTATGCTTTCAATTCCTGGACCCTGCCCAGCACAAGGACCTCGCCTATCAGGCCTCAGCCCCTACATCATCTTATCCATATTCTGCTAATAGCCCCCAGATCATTCTGTCTGTTTTCTATAGGAGTTCATCATGTAGCTCATAGTCTTTCACTATAGCCCTAATCATACTCGGAAACTTCAACATGTATGTCAATTCTAAGTTCATTGATTTCCACAATTCACATGACCTGCACTTTTACTCCACCTCCATTACATTCAAGGATAGTCACATGATCAATCTTAGCATTACCCAGAAGTGCTACATGAATGATCTATTCTATTTAACCACAACCTTTTATCTTTACCAATCCCCCTATCCCTTACTCCTCCTAAGCCACCTTTGACTCACCATGACCTCATCATTCCACCCCCCTTTTTCTATCACCAATGCTTCATCTCCCTTTGCTCCCTTCAAAATCTTAACCCTATAGCTAATCAGCTCAACTATATACTTTCCAACTTAAAATCTAGTTTTGAAACTCCAGCACCGATTTTGACTCTTCCCTCTCCCTCAACTCACTCCTATAGTTAACCAATTGTCATAATTTGTCATAAGTTTATCTCCACAATATCTCTTGCTTCTCTCCACTTCTCTCCACTCAAACACAACCTTTTTCCTAGGTCAGACTCTCATCACCTGATGCCTTGACCACTGCAACAGATCCTAATTGATCTATGTACTTCTAATCCCTTCTCTCCCCCACAGAACTGCAAGAATCGTCTTCCTAAGCCATAATTCTTACCACATCACCCCCTTCTCAAAAACTTTCAGAAGATATTTATTGCCTCTAGTATAAAATACATATTCTTGAGCTTGGGGTTTAAAAACCTTTACGAGAAGACTCTAGCCTGCTTTTCCCAGCTTATTTCACATTTTACTTCATTCTCTTTCATGCATTCTACATTCCAACCAAACTGGACTCCTTGCTGTCCCATCTTCCATCTCTGTACCTTTGCACAGACTACGATAGAATGCTCTCCTCTTCACCTCTGAAAATACCTGGCTTCCTTTAAGGCTCAATTCATGTGCCACCTCCTTCAGGAAGCATTTCTTGATCCATCTGATTCACCTAGTGGTCAGTGCTCTTTCTCCTATTTCTCCTTTTAAACACGTATCTACTTACCTGTTTGCATGTTTTTCCCCCCAGTACAAGGTAAGCTTCTTGAGGGCAGGGAGCGTTTTTCATTTTGTCTTTGTATTCCCCTACCTAAAAAGAATGCCTTCAACGCAGCAAACATTTAATGAATGTTCATCAAATTGGCTTAGCTTGATCTTCTGCTCATTGAATTGGCTTAGATTGATCTTTATTTGTCTCTCTGAATTTCTCGTATTTGTTGTTTCTTACAACACAATTCTATTATATTAATACCATAATAAATCAGTGAGTCAACAATCTTTATCAAGGACTTCCTGTGTACCAGGCTCTGTGCTAAGTACCAGAGATACAAAGAAAGAAAAACCCATTTCCTGCCCTCAAGTTACTGTTTGAATGGGAGACAACATGTATAAATATCTTAGATACGTATAGAGTAGGGCAATTAGGTGGCACAGTAGATGAAGTGCCAGGCCTGAAGTCAGAAAAACTCATGCTGAGTTCAAATCTGACCTCAGACATTTACTAGCGGTATGACCCTGGGCAAATCATTTGATCCTGTTTGCCTCAGTTTCCTCATCTGTAAAATGAGCTGGAGAAGGAAATAGAAAACCATTCTACTTTGCCAAGAAAACCCTAAGTGGGATCACAAAGAGTAAATGACTGAAAATGACTGAACAACAACAACAAAAGGAAAAGGTAATCTTAGAGAGGAAGGCATTAGTAGCTGGAGTGACCAGGAAAGATTTCATGCAAAAAGTGGCATTTGAGCTGTATCTCGAACAAAGCCAAGGAAACTAAGAGGCAGAGGTGAGATCAGGATGGAGTGGTCTAGGTATGAGGAGCAACCAGTGAGTGCAAAGACAAGAGTTGGGTAGAGTATTACATTGGAGGAACTGGTTGGATGGAAATAATGGGTCTCAGACCCTAGCTATGTGACCCTGAACAAGTCACTTAACCTCTGAGTCAGTTTACTTATTTGTAAAATGTGGACAATGGGAGCACCTACCTCCCAGGGTTGTTGTGAGGATGAAATCGGATATTTTGTAAAGCACTCTGCAAACTTTAAAATATGGTATAAATGCTAAATATGTATAGCAATATAGCTAAATATAAATATATGCAACTGGTGAGCATTGCAAGGATAAAATCGGGCCCTTTGTATTTGCAAAGAACCCCTGGAAAGATTTTCCTTCTAATACTGTCATTATCGGATACTCTAGTTTTGGGAATCCACTGGACAAAAATTGGGGAATTTTTTTCTCTCTTTGTTTTAGGCTATAATTGTACAGTTGTTTTTCCTTTGTTATAAATCAGACTAGATAATTTTTGTTATTTTTGCAGATTTTTGCATTTGTTGATCTGTTAAGCATTTAGGTATTGATACTTGGTGTACTTCTGAATCCCACATAGATGATGATATAGAGACCTAATATGAGATGTATAGACTTTGTATTGCTAAAATGTTGGTGCCTAACTGATAAATGGTCATATTTTTAATTTTGATTTTAACCTACATAGTCCTAGATTGCTTGTTTTATCATGAAATTCTTAAAGACTTGAGGATGAGGGGCTTGCTGGCCTAGAAACTGAGTTGTCAGCCTTACATGCTTAATCTCTAACCTAGGAAACCTCAACCTTGTTCTGGGCATATTGGATCTTGTTTTCTTTTATCTCCACTTGAGTCTACCCATAGTCTTATTTGTTGAATTTGGAATTCCAATACGGCTTTAAAGGATTTCACCTATGGTACAGGCAAGTATACACAGAAATTTTGATGAACCTTGAGTAAAAAGGGGTGCCCAGAAAATTCTGTCCAGACACCGGTAGGATGGCCATATGATTTGAGGGAAATATGGAAGTATTTTCACCCAGGACAATTTGATTTCTCACTGAAAGGTAAGGGAGTCACTTCCAGTTTGCTAGTTTTCTCATGCCTATTAGGAAGTCCCACCAGGCTCTGGAGACTCTGTAGGGATTCAGCTCTTTGAGAGAGGAAACCTGATTTTCTTTTCCTTTCAAAGTTACTCATTAAGTAAATCTGTTCTGTGACTCCTTAGCAGAAGAGAGAGCAAAATGCCTCAGTTCTGCACCCCACTCCCATCTTCAACCAGATCCTGTTTGCAAAATCTAAGCCAGATCAATCTGGTTTCTTACCCAAGTGAGAGGATGGCTTCCAGTTAACCCAAGGTTCTAATTCTCTTTGAGGAGAATTTCCAAGTTCTGGGACTCTGGGATTTTTGAGACAGGAAGCTGTTTTTCTTCAATATCTTCTTTTATTTATTGCCTTTGGGATGGGGAAGGGCATTTTAAAAAACAAAACAGCACTTGTTAAGTATTAAGCAAGCAGTAATTTTTTTATAAGTTTTGTAAAGTGTTCTTAGTTGAATCTGCATGACTAAATTTAGGGATGATTATAATTCTCACTTGGACCTGTGGGACAGTATCAGACCATGTTATATAGACGTTTCTGAGGCTCTTTACTGTATGAGAAAGCAAGTAAATGAACAAGCTTATACCTCTCCCAGAACCCCAGAAAACTACACTGGGACATGGACATTGTGCTCAAAACACAACCCAGATGCTTTGCCAGGAAAAGCAATTTTTTTAAACCGGGGGAGAGAACATAACCCAAAGCAGCAGGGCCCTTCTATTACACATTATCATGCCTTTCTGGAAGCAGGCCTCTTTCACTGAGGGACTTCACCAGCTGAGCATGCTACATGTGCTCACAAGACCATCATTATGGTAAGAAACCTCGGAAGATAAGAAAGTGCCACGTAATGAAGAATGTTAAATACCAGAGAAATTTATATTCAACCTGAAATTAACAGGAAACCACTGGAGTTCAGTGATGATGAGGTTGGAGGTTGTGGGTAGAGAAAGGTGTTACAGGGACAGATCTACACTTTAGAAAAATCACCTTGACAGCTGAATGGAAGATGATTTGAAGTAAGGAGAGAGCTGAGTCAGGGAGGCCAATGGACACCACTTTGTTTTGTTTTGTTTGCATAAAAATAAAAGTATTGCTATGAATATTTTGGTATATATGGGGTTATTCTTTTCACCTTTGATCTTCTTGGGATAGATAAGATCACTGGGTCAAAGCTTATAAACAGCTTAGTGATTTTCTTACACAACTCCAAATTCTTTTCCAAAATGGTTGGACTAATTCTCAGCTTCAACAACAATGTGTAAATGTGCCTGTCTTCTAAAGACCATTCCAACACTGACTATTTCTAACTTACATCATCTTTGTCACATTGAAAGGCAACTACATACCAATACTATCTTAACCAAAGGCAGTCAGCTTCCTCAGTAGAAAGGATTACAGACATTCACTAACACATTGGGCTGGAGGAGGGCATTATTGTTTAGGTATACAGCTTTCAAACAGATATTTCTTCAGTGTTGATGATATGTCATGAACAACAGCATCTATATTAACAAGCATACTTCATTTTTTGTCAGTCAGAATAGAGAAAAGTTCATTTTAAAAATAACTTAAAATAACCTTAAAGCTTTTTACTTTTCAGTTGTGTGTAAAAGTTGTAGTTTTAGTCTTCTGTGATCAAATTCCAAGTTTTAAAATGTAGAAATTATAAGAAGTCTTAAGTATAAAAAAACTATTAGAATGTCAGAAAGAGGGGAAAGTATTGGTTTGGGAGCTAGAACAACAGCATTGAAGTTCTGGTTCCAGCATTTACTCCACACAAGTCCTGATAATATCCCATTATACCATGATGTCTTTTGACACTATAATTAGAGTGAGGGGACTGGAGCTTTGCCCAAAGGCAGCCTCATCACTATGCCACGGCTGATTCTGTCATTTTCATCAGTTAAAAATCTTATGGTGTCCTAAAAAGCATTTCCTCCTGCAATACCCCAGGTGAGTTTACTATTACATTATCCCTTGCTAGGAGTGTATCCTTTTATTAAGGGGATTTGTTCTGTGAAGTTTGGATTTAGTCAAAAGGCCACACTTGAGGACCTACAGGACCATATGTGGCCTCGAGGCCACAGGTTTCCCACCCCTGGTATAGGGTGTTCAGAGAGGACTAGTATCTCTGGTGTGAGGCCTTGCTGAGCCCTTTTCAAGGCTGTTCATCCACCTTTGGTGTCCACCTGTCACCCAGCTCTCACCTGTAGCTCCAAGAAGCTGTAGCATGCACAGAGCTCACACTCTGATAAAATTGTCTCAGCAGATAGGCTAAGCCAGGTCGAGGGTGGTAACTGACAGGCCACAAACACGTCGGTGAGTTAGGGGGATGTCTATTCCAATCATGTGAATGAAGACTTCCCCCTGTGGAATGGGTGGATGAGAACAATTTGGTCCAACCGGCATGAAAGCAGCTAAAGTAGGTGCTGTGTAGAGCTTGGACAGACATCAAAGATGTCAAGGTCACCACTGCATCCCAAGTCATCACCAGTCATCCTGACTTTAGTCTGGCCACCGGACTTTGATGACTCTGGAAGACAGAGTGAGGCTGTGTGCAACTCTGCCTCACTTAAATCCAATTCATAGCAACTCAGCACATCACTCATGATGTCATTGGTCCTCTTTGAAACGAAGAACAAAACAGCAATCCTTTACTGATATTTACACTAGGGTCATCTTCCTCTTTATTCTCATCATCCTCATCATTACTTGAAAATGGATCTTTCTATCTCACTCAGGTTAGAAATGAAACAGCAACTCACAGTCTGATGTCATTGCTGATAAGCACAGAAGTTTGGACCTGGTCCATTCCCATCCTGGGCTGGTTTGTCTCTTCTTAGGTAACTTCATGTCCCCTCATCCCAGAGGCTCTCCATGTTAGCCAGACTTAGTGCAGACACTTGAGCAGGTTAGTCTATTGCAGCTCAGAATCCCTAAATTCAGGAGAGCCACCAGCCTCAGTTTCCCCAGTAGGAAGGTCTATAGACATTCATTACCACACTGAGCTGGAGGACGGCATGATTTTTTAAATAGATGCTTCTTCAGTTTTGATGATATCTCATGAACAATAGCATCTATATTAATAAGAGGATGGTTTTTTTTTTTAATTCTTCAGTTCAAAAAATGCTTAGCTTTCAGATAGGCCAACAATTGCTGTCCTCTTTATTTCTTCCCTTCCACATCATCTTTATCCTTTGTTGGAGTTTTGTTTTGTTTTTAATCCCAGGGTCAGAAAAATCAAGGCTGAGATTCAATCAAAAGCCCAATCATTGTTAGAAAGCACAGCTGAGAAAAGGAGGTGCAGCTCAGTGAAAGAAGCTGAACACAGCAAAACAGCCTGAAAGCCCAGACCAGTACTATGTAATTTTCTTTTATAGTTTTCCCTATTTTATGTCCACATTTGTTGCAGAAAAAGTAATAATACATCCACCAGAGAACCATTTGCCTACCAAGTTTAGTACTACAGTTTTCTTACCACCTCTCCTCTCTTTTGAAAAGCCCAGAACTTTGTAGGTTTTTTGAAATAATAATAATTAACATTTATATATCACTTATTCAGTTTGCAGAACTCTTTTCCCACCGCAAACCGATAAGGTCATCAGTACAAGTATTCTCTCCATTTCTAGTTGAGGTTGTCATTGTTTTTTCTTCATTCTCACAGAAGACCATGACATCAGGAAGATGATGCCATGACTTGCATGTGAATTGGATTTAAGTGAGGGAGGGCTGTGCAAAGTCACCAGCCCCACTCCCTTCTCCGGAACCATCTGGGTCCAGTGACAAGATATAGTTCAGCACAACTGGAGATGGCCCCCTCTAGTTAAGGAATCCAAGGCTGGAGGAGGGCATAGAACTTGTAAGCAGCAGGAGTGGCATTCAAACACAGGCCCTCTGACTCAAAACCCAGTTCCCATTCTACTTTGTGGCCACTAGGTAGTGCAATGGATAGAGTTCTGGGCCTGGAGTCAGGAAATCCTGAGTTTAAATCTGTTCTCAGGCATTTAATAGCTGTGTGACCCTGGGTGAGTCACTTAACTGTATTTGCCTCAATTTCCTCATCTGTAAAATGGGGATAATAATAGCATTTACCTCCCAGTATTGCAATAAGGATTAAATGAACTAATATTTGTAAAGAGCTTAGCACAGTCTCTGGCATATAGTAAGTGGAATATAAATTTTAGCTGTTATTATTAATTAATATTACTATAGCACATGACTCATAGATTGCACTATAGAACAACAGTATAGCTTTCAGAAGATTACAGATTTAGAGTGGAAGAGATCCTTTAAATTTTACAAGATCATACAACTCTAGAACCAGAAGAGACCTATAAGTCCATCTAATCCAGGAGTTCTTAGCCTGGGGTCCACTAACTTTGAAAGATAGATAGATAGATAGATAGATAGATAGATAGATAGATAGATAGATAGATAGATACATACATACATACATACATACATACATACATACATAATTGTATTTCAATACAATTGATTTCCTTTGTAATCCTATGTATTTTATTTTATGCTTTCAGAAACATTCTGAAAAGGAGTTCATAGATTTCACTAGATTGACAAAGGAATCCATGATACACACACACAAAAAAAAGGTTAAGGATTGCTAATCTAGTCTAACTTCCTTATTTTACAAAAGAGGAAACTGAGGCTCAGAGACAATAAGTGACTTTCCCAAAATCACATAGGTAGTATCAGAGATGGAATTTGAACCCAAGGCCTCTGACTTCAGGATCAATATTCCTTCCTAGACTGTGGTCCAGGTCTCTCAGATTCCTCAGTTGGGGAAACTGAGGCCAAGAGAGGTTAAGCCACTTTCCCAGGGTCACACACACAGCAAGAAGAGACAGCATTTTAATTTGAGCCCTTTGACTTCAAACCCAGGACTCTTTCCACTGTCCATGCTGCCTCCCTTGACTTTGGTAGTTAGGTCCAGGTAGGTAGCAGGTGTCTGTTCTGTTTTGAAAGCAGGATGCTGAGTTGCTACTGTATCCATAAGAGTGACCACCCACAATCACACTGGGGAGTCTGAGTTCCCAGAGTATAGCTGCTATACCCCTTCAGGACTCCAGGGATAGCCCTAAGAGTTTGAGGATGGTTTTTCTAGTGCTATAGACTAGCTCTCATTCCAATATGTTGTCTTCTATAACAATTGTCATATACAGTTAACATCTCCTTTCTATCACCGATACCCTCCAATAATTAATGGCCCAGTTTCATTTGATGCAGTAATATTAATTAGTTGTTACTTATGGATATTTATAAAGAAGATATAGGGAAAAAAAAGAAGTACAAACATTTTCCTCAATACCCAAAGCAGCTACTATTCATTTCCAGATGTGGTATAATTAATGAACAGACTTGCCTCCTTAATCATAGGATCTGGTATTTCAGCCTCAGGGTCAGTCCACTCTTGGACTAGGTCCAGGTAGCTCCTCTGGGCTGTGCTGGTTAATTAGGCTTAGTTATCTGCAAACACTGGAATGGACTCTAACTCCTGAAACTTGCAAGGTTACCAACTAGTGTGTTAAATCTCTAATAGTCCTTCACATAAGGCAGGAAAGAACAGACACAACAGGGATAGAAGTGACCAGAGGTTCATATGATCATGGCTTCATGTCATGGACACCATACTCAGAAACAGTAGGGCTACAGCTGGTTGTCTTCTTCATTGAGCACTAGGGAAGGAAAAGAAGTCAAGTTGTCCTCACGGGAGTCTTTTATATGCATCCCAGATCCACTTGGCAACCATTCAGAAGTCAGTGTTTTCAACACATGATGAGGGAAACAGGAACAATCATGGAATAACAGTGTTTGCTCTGAAGTTGCATGCAGAGCCCTCATCCAAGGTCATGTAATGACACATCATTATTTACTAAGTCCCTGCAAAGTTTGACACACAGGCAGGGCAAACTTAGCATGTTCTGGGGATGGGGTTCCCAGTCTCCCATTACAATCACATTCATTTCTATGGACATTATCAGAATTTGAATCATCTCTGCTGAAGGAATCAGGCTGGTACGAGAAGGTGGAGCAACAGAGAACCAAAGGTACTCTGGCTCCATGGAATTGACATTCACATGTGTAGCAACCAACCAATTGCTCAATGTTTATTGTGCAATTCAATACCCCAGACTCTGTGAAAGATCAGATACAAATTCAATAACAATAACTCAAGGGGTTTTCAGCAAATTGGAGAAAATGAATTAAATACATAGAAAGAAGTCTAGGAATACAAGGCAGTATGCATTAAGTGCCAAATAAATGGTACAAACAATGTTATAACACTATAAGGCACGGAGAGATCCTTATGATTTGCAGCAGTCAGGAGAGTTATACTCCTAATTTATACAGTGTTTTACAAAATTCTTCCCAATAATAATCTGAGATTGTTAGTGAAAGTATTATTAAGGAAGGTCAGAGAAGTGACTTGCCCAGAGTCACACAGCTAGTATGTTGGGCCAGGATTCAAACTCATGTTTCATAAATCTTAAGACTTGAATTTGTGAGCCCAGTGAGTCTTGAACAATGGGCAGGATTTAGGCAGAGGAAGGAGGAGAAGATAGTCCTTTTCCTCTGCCCTAGAAGCCCAAAACACCATTTCCTATATGCTCTAAGTTTCTATTTATCACTGACTCTTTTCTCACCTCCAAAGAAGTCCTCTTCCAGCTTTCCAGGATGTGAATAGCAATCCTCTTATGTTAATTTCTTCCTACAAATAATTTGGAACACTGATAGCCCAAGATTCATATTCTGTTAGAGCTAGAAGAGACATTAAAAGTCATCTAGTCACAGGATTATGGATCTAAAGGTAGAAGGGGTCTTAGAGACTATTCGATCCAACTTCCTTAGGTGACTGGGCCAAAGGTTAAGTGCCTTGTCACACAGGTCATTAGGGGTCAGATTTGAATGCTGGTTCTCTAACTCTAAGCAGTCCTCACTCCACTACACCATTCTTCTCTCTAAACTTCCCTTTTTACAGATGAGAAAACTGAGGACCAGAGAGTTATTTCTCCAAGGACACACAACAAATTAAGGACAGAAATAGGACTAACATTAACAACTCATAATTATATTATGCTTTAAGATTTACAAAGTAAACAACATCTCTATGAAGTAGATACTTTTAATATTTCTTGAGTCTGTGATCTTATCCCCACTAACGCTGTGGATCACAACCTATCTTTGCCTTCTCATTTTTTCTGCTTCTTGTCCACATCCTCCCATAGATCCTCCAGTGGGCTTCACCCAACATGCTGGAAGTCTTCTTAATTTTTCATGAATAACAATAGAGCATAGAGGCTGCCCAATGGCTCTCCTTCATACTTGCTACCTATCTATCCTTCCTTTTTGAGTCAAATCTCTTGATGGAACACTTTACTCAGTTTCCCTTATTCAATTGTTGCTTTACAAAGTATTACATCCTACTTAGACCTGCCAAGTCTCTAAATTGCCCTTGGGACATGAAAATGCAGGGTGCCCGCACAAGTCTCAGTGAAGTTTTAGGCTTAAGACTGCATTGTGACTTTTGGGGACACCCTGTATAATTATTATGTTTTGAAAGATTTACCTGAAACCCAGAGAGATTAAGAGATTGCCAAAGGTTACATAGTAAGTACCAGACAAAGAACTTGTACTCATCTCCTGGTTCTAAAATCAATGCTCTTTCCACCAAATCCTGGGGTCTCCTGCTGCTGGATACAGAGTTAGAGGACTGAGACTTGAATCCGATATTTGCTACTTGCTAACAGAAGGATCTTGGATAAGTCACTCTTAGGACCACAGTTTTCTCCTATGTTATATGAGAGGGAGAGGCCTACCCACTCAGCTCTAAAGCAACCTATGGTACTCCTTAGAAAAAGAGTTATTATATTTAAAAGGAATGGGAAAATCAGAGTAGCTTACCCAACAATACCACCCAAAGTGCTGAAATGGAAGAGGAATGCAAACTGTTTACCCGGGAAGGCCACAAATAGTAAAGGCAACCTTTGTCTTTCAAGGAATCCTATTTGACTTCTGGAAGCTTGAAATTCCTTTCTTTATTGGTCACAGAGGCAATTATGTTGTAAGGTCCTAAACAATTCTAGAAGATTCTTCTCTGACCCCAAACTTCTAAATACAAATAAACTATTTTGCCTTGAACAGACAAATTGAGAATTGTCATTCATCGTGAATATGTTAGATCAACCCAGGACCTTGTAGAGACATGGCAGACATGTTTCTCTGTATTAATATACCAGAGAAATGGGCTGCATACATTGACCTTTCAAACTAATTTTTATTTTGTGAACAGCAGGTGACATCCATTCCCTCAAGAGCAAAAGCCAATAGTGGCTGCAAAACAAAATGTCTGACAATTGCAAATTTTTAAATGTGTTTGAGATGCGGAAAGTGAAAGAACACTAATAAAGAAGGCTGGTATCCTCAAGACCAGCAACAAACTAAAAGAAGGACTTGGAGGTCCCCAGGAATAATGTATTCACTGACAAATTTTATTTCAAAATGGCCAAGCAGTGGATCAGAATTAATGCCCTGTGTAACTCATGACTGTGCATTGAAATCCAGCAGGTTACCAAGACTTATGGGCCTTCCCCACAATCCAGTTGACTCTGGCACTCTTTATAGTATACCTGACTAACAGAATACAAATTTGATTTTCTGACCCTTGAGAAAAATACAAAGCAGTCACTTTGAGGCACTGCTCCAAATTACAGCTGGGGTTCAGCTAAGTTTCCCATCTAGAGTGTAAAACCTGCTGACTAAGGCTGTAAGTTGATTTATCATTACCTTTTAATGGTGTTTATCAGAAAAAATTGGTCTCTAGCTTCAACTTGGAATCTATCTGACTTTGTACAGTACCTGGCTTGAGACATTTATTTTGAATCTTATTGATACTAGCAAAAACTGACCTAACTAATTAATGGGAAGCATACAAGTATGAATACAGCATCGATAAAACATTACTGGGCTGCAATTCACAATCATATCCCCTCTAGGCAGATGTATGCACACACATTCTTTTTCTCATATATATACACATCTACATTATATATATATATATATATATATATATATATATATATATATATATATATATATGCACACATACATACATGCACATACCATACCATGTTGAAAATTTAAAACATGGGTAGAAGACAAGATCATAGCACAAAGGATAATAGAATATAAAGGTGGAAAGGACCTTAGAGGTCATCTTGCCCAGCCCTTTCACTTTATAAATGGGGAAACTGAGGTGATTGACTTGGCATTAGGAAGACTCAGATTTAGATTCCGCCTCAGACATGTACTAGCTTTTAGTGGACCATAGACTCAATGTGAGTGAGCAGTGTGATATGGCAGCCAGAAAAACTAATAGCACCACAGGCTTCATTGAGTGGCATAGCTTCCAAAAATAGAGAGGTCACAGTCTCACTCTGCTCCATTTTTGTCAGACCTCATCTGGAGCGTCGTGCTCAGTTCTAGGCACCATTGTTAATAAGATGTTGATAAAACAGAGATCGTCAAGAGGAGGGCAACCAGGATAGCAAAAAGGCCTTTAGTTCATTTCATAGGAGTATCAGTTGAAGGAATTAGGTATGGTTACCTCAGAAAAGAAAAGTCTTATGGGGGTATATTATTTTTAAAATGAACTTTATTCAAATCTTTTACTTCTTGCAATATCTACATTTCACAATGCTTCTTTCTCCCCTTCTCCTCCCAGAAAACCATCCCTTACAACAAAGACGAAACAAGTAGGGGCAAAGGAAGGTGGGGGGCGGAGGAACGTTACACCCAAACTAACCAACATATCAATATTCTGACATCGTATGCAGTGTTCCAAAAGGAATGAGGAAGTAGGGGGAGGTGCTTTTCCATTTCTTTACTTTGGGGCCCACCTTGGCTATGAGATTCTCACAGTATTCAATTTCAATTATTTTATTGTTGTTCTTTCCATTTATATTACTGTAGTAATTATGCATATTTTCTCCCTAGTGTTAACTGCATTACTTGCATTACCTCACTCTGTCCTTCTCTGTCTCTCTATCCCTGTCTCTCTCTGTCTCTCTACCCCTGTCTCTCTCTGTCAGTCTCCTCTGTTTCTGTCTCTCCTCTATCTCTGCCTTTCTAGGCCTGTCTCTCTGTCTCACCCTGCCTTCTCTGTCTGTCCAAGATTACTTTATATATTTACTGAGATAACCTTACATATTTACTTTAGGTTTGTATGTTCTATCCACTCCCTGCGACCTCTCCCCAAAGTTCCCTGTGGGCAGGGACTGGTATATTTCTGAATTATACTCCCAACCTGTACCCAGTGCCTTTCGTATCATAGTAAATATTTAATAAATGTTGAATTGGATTGGATTTTCAGAGCCTGGTAGCAGGGGAGCAACACATAATAAGAATGTTTTCAGTTCTCCTTAAGCATACAAATAAAGCAAATGACCATTCCACGACCACCCTAAAAAACGCAATGACTTAATTAAGGGACACCCGAGTCTCTATTTTGTAGTTCTTGATGGGGACTGCTGGTGGTAATCCTTGGATAAATAAAAACCCAAGTTGAAGCCAGTTGCCTAATCCAAGAATTTCAGAACTGGGAAGAGTCTTTGGAGATCACAGAGTGATCTTACCTGTTGCTATTCATTCAGTTGCGTCCACCACTGTCCCCGTGGAAGCCTGTGGTGCTTTTAGTTTTTCTGGCTGCCACATTACACTGCTCACCCACGCCAGGCCCTTCTGTCTTCTACCATCTCTTGAAGTCAAGTCCAAGCTCGTGTCCGTTGCTTCCATGACACTATCTATCCATCCCGTCTTCTGCTGTCCCCTTCTCTTTTTGCCTTCAATATTTTTCAACATCAGAGTCTTTTCCAATAAGTCCCATTTTCTCATTATGCCTACAGGAGGAAGAAATAAAAAGTAATACATTGAACACATTTAATCCTTCTCCTGGGTTATTTTCAAGTCATTTTTCAAGTTAAGTTTTGGGGCCATAGGCTTGATTTTGATTCCCTTTTTACCAATAGGATTGAACATCAAGATTTTCTGAAGTACTCTAGGCCTCCGTTCAGAGAGAAATGGAATAAGAGAAAGAATACTGACCGGATCTGGCTTTAAATTCTGCCTGTTGCTGATACCTACTACTTGGGCCTGAGTTTCCTTAACTATAAAATGAGGCAGTTAGACTAGGTGGCCCCTTCTAGCCCTGGATCTGGTGGTATAGTGAATAGAGTGCTGGGCCTAGAGTTAGCAAGACCTGAGTTCAAATCCAACCTCAGATACTTACTAGTTGTATGACCCTGAGCAAGTCACTTAACCCTGTTGGCCTCAGTTTCTATATACATAAAATGAGCTGGGGAAGGAAATGGCAAATCACTCCAGTATCTTTGCCAAGAAAACCCCAAATGGGGACACAAAGAGTTGGACGTGACTGAAACAACTGAACAACAACAATAACCTACCTCATGTGTCATGTACTAGTTTGCTGATGTAATCTTAATAGTTTGGGTTTTAGGAACCCCATGCGGTATATAATACAAATAGGAGAGGGAGCTTGACATAGCAGATAGTTTGCTGAACTTAAGAGTCGGGAAGAACTGGGTTCCCACCCTTGTACGGGGCTAGCCACTTAATTTCTAGCTTTCTCCTATGTAAAATGAACAGTTTGAACTAGATGGTCTCCAAGATCCCTTCCAGTTCTAAAGCTATGTTCCTAATACTATCTCCATTTTCCAGATGTAGGAAACAGACACAGAGCACAGAAGTGACTTACCCAAGGTCACACAGACAGCAAGTGCCATAGCTGGGTCTGATTTCAAGTCTACTGCTTCCTTCCACTCCGAGCTACTCATCTTATTCCTCTAATGAATACATTGTGCTTGGATAGTCACAGTGAGATAGTTAATTAGGCATAAACTTGTAGATTAGCTAGTAGAATGATTCTCTATACATCACACGGCTTTTTCCCCAAGGAACCAAACAACACTGTCCTACTATTATCTTCTGGTACCATACAACATCCCCGAGCATATCTGTATGTACCTCTGCAAAAGTAAGTGCAACACATTGCTTAGAAACTGTGATCACGTTTCCAGTTAACTACTCCTGGGCAGGGTTTCTGAAGCGTGTGTGCGGATGTCTGGTGCCAACCCAAACAACTTCCTCACTTGATTCGAAGCCAAATGCAAGCATTTCTCTGTTTTGGGACACCTCTTGCTATCAAAGTGCCAGATACTATTGTCTTCATTTTATAGAATGGGAACCCGCAGCAAAAACGGCCTCCTTGATTTCTCAAGGTCACAGAGCAATTTGGGAGACCCAGGGCTAGGGCTACGATTAAAACTTGTCTCAAGGACTATACCCACTCAATTCCACCTCTTACATGTGATAATAATTCAAAAGCCATGGGGTGAGGAGGGGCAAGGATAGTGTAATCCTGAGAAAGAAAGACAGTTTTGAAATACTCAGAGTAAGTAATAACACCTTGGTTTTCTAAACCACCCCCCTCTCTGAACCTCCCATGCCTTGGGATTTAACAATGCTCTCCAAAAGTAAAATTAATTAAGGCTATCCTTGTAAAGTAGGCAGCATTATTATTCTCATTTCTCACACTGACAAAACAAGGTAGAGAAAGGTTTTCCATTCCCTGCCCAAGGTCAATAGCAGAGGCAAAGCCAGAAACAGAACTCAGCTCTGCACTCTTTATTATTAGACAGCTCTGTACTTTAAAAATAAAGCTGAGGTTTCTTACCTAAAACCAGAGTAAATTCCATTTTCAGAAAGAGAATCAGAATGAAAATCAGGATCTCTCTCTCTCTCTCTCTCTCTCTCTCTCTCTCTCTCTCTCTCTCTCTGTCTCTCTCTCTCTCTCTCTGCCTCTCTCTCTGCCTCTCTCTCTCATTATCCATGTCTCCCCCACTGAGTTCCTTCTGACCTTCTCAGGTAACATGTTGTTTGTCTGATTACTAATTCAATAGATTAATATAGCACATTCCAAACTATGTTAGCTTTACCAGGACTACCTGAAAGAGTCAGCCTCATAAATAAATCTGACCTACCCTTTAATACATGGGAGAGGGGAGGAGGAAGAGGATAACCTTTGATAACCAGGGAGAGAAAATGAAGGAGCTAAAAATGAAAAAGGAGAAAGTGAAAAAAAAAGACAAGCATCTGAGCAATATATAGCCCAGAGCAAAATTCAACAGGCAAAATAAAGTGATTGGATATTCAGTAATGTACTGTGAGTACAATGTGGAGATTATTGATATCAAAGTATTTCAGAATATATGAAAATGCTACAAAAATTCCCACTAATTTTATTTATGTCTTTGTTGTTGTTTTTTACATTACATTAAATTCCTTATATTACCCATACATCCTAAAGAACTCTCCATCACGATGAAGAAAAACAGTTAAACGAAACCAGCAAACATAATGATGACATGTTGTACATGCACATTTGGCAGCCTCACTTACGCACTTTGGTCCCTCATTTATCTACAGAGAGGAGGAAGATGGATTTTAACATCTGTCCTCTGGAATTAATACTGGCCTCCAATGATATTTAGTATGAGGAAATTTTATAAGGTAGACAAATGTGTGAATATTTATAAGATGCTGAATTATTTAATATTGTAAATAGAATAAACAGATCTAAAATATAGTTTTTGGTTGAATGATACTGCTGCCCACTTTTTAAAAATACACAGAGGAACACTGTATTGAGAAATGGCTGTTGGGAGAGGAGGATTCAAATGATAATGAAATCAGTTCTTAGGGGACAATTCATTTCTGATAGTAAGATATGTACTTAGTTAGATTTGGGAGTCCAAGAATGTACAGAAATATATTTAAGAAGCAATAGTCTGTAAATTATATATACACACCAGGGTAGGTATAATTTGATATCACTGAGCCATGTAAGCTGTGGTCAAGAAAGAAAAATGGCTGAGAATTTTAAAGGCTAAGCTATAATTTTTACCAAAAATTAAAGTAAAATTAAGCAAAATGATGAATAATGCTATTGAGCTTTGCAAATATTAATGATGACTTGCCAAATTAAGTTCCGTCAGAATTGAGGCTACCAGTGGTACATGATCAGGGTCTTTAGCACAGAGTAGACACCTATTAAATGTTCACTGAATTGAATTGAATTGAATTTCTGAGTTTGACCACAAAGAGCTGGAAAATTGGATCAAGAAAAAATTAGGTATTCATTCAAAGGCTAAACTATGCTTTTATGTAAGCACCTGCCAAGCAAGATATTGTGGATTTATAAGCCACCAAATGCTAACTAAACATGAAATATCATCAGTTATCATCATATTTAATCATCAACATCACCATTACCACCATATATTCCTCCTCCTCCTCCTCATCATCATCATTAAATTAGCAATCTTGGGCAGGTCAATTAACACCAGAACCCTCTGAGATGCCTATATTTAAAGGGCATAATCTAAGTGAAAACCCAGGATTGGAGACAGAGAAGGAATGGTCAGATAGTTAGGAAGAGAACCAGGAGAGAATGGTTTCCTGAGAATCTAGAAAGAAAAGAGTATCAAGGAGGAGAGAGTGAGCCACAGTATCAAATGCTGCAAAGAGGTCAAGGAGAATGAAGATTGAGGAACAAATGGCTATTGGATTTAGCAACTAAGAGAGCATGGGTAACTTTGGAGAAAATGATTTTGGTGGAATGACACAGTCAGAAGCTGACTTGTAAGGGTTTATGAGGGGAGTGATAGGAGAAAAAAAAATGGAAGCACCTATTGCAGACAGTCTTTTCAAGGCACTGAACCAAAAAGGATAGAAGAGATATAGGACAATAGTTAACAGAGATGGAAAGATCAAGTAAGGGTATTTTCTAGGATGGGGGAGACATGAGCATGTTGGTAGGCAGTAGGGAATGAGCCAGTAGACAACAGGTAGAAAAGTTAGCTTTGATAAGGTATAAGCCCATTTCATCATGTGGGACAGGGGTGAAGGAAGAAATTGTGGCAAAAAGCACATGAATGATAAGAGATGAGGAAGAATGGCAAGAGGGAACTTGGGGCGAACGGCCTCATTTTTTTCTGTAAAATATGAGGCAAAGTTCTCAGCTGACAGGAAAGGGAAGGGAGAGCCATGGGAGATTTGAAGAAAGAGGCAATGGTTTGGAAGAGTCACTGTGGAGAGTGGGAGAGTGAGCTGATAAGGCAGGTATAGAAGCATTGCTTAGCAGCAGTGAGGGCCCAGTTGAGATTAGGTAACATAAATTTGAAGTGGATTAAATCAGAATAGTTGTGATTTTGTCCACCTTTACTCAGCAACATGTGTCTAATATCACTTAGACCAAAACTCTACCTGCTGAGAGCAAAGACTTTCATTTTTTAAATCTTTATATCTCCAACACCTAGCTGAGTTCTGTAGTACCTAGTAAATACCTTCTAGGTGCTTATTGATTGTACTGGTGTCTTTTTTACACGGATATGCCTAAATCATAAGTTCATTGAGGGAAGAAGTCAAATTGTCTACTTCTTTAACACCCTACAGTATATAGCACAGTGCTCGGTATAAAATAGACATATAATACTTGCTGAATTACTAAAGCTCAGCATCGACCAGCATCAGTCTCTCCCAAATTCCTCTGCTCCCAGTAGCAATCTGAATATCTTGCCAATCTTCATTCACCATGAGCATCTACTGAATTAAACTGTGTTTGCCCATCATCGAACAGCGGGGGCTTTATGAAAATCCTTGGCAGTTTGTAAGCTTCCTTGGTTCTGACAGCATGTAACATTCTTGGGTACAAAACCTCTTCTGTCAGCTTCATCATCAGTCCCTCAGTATTGTACTGACTCTGCAAAGTGCCTCATAATCATTTACATGTGTGCTTTGACAAGATGGCATTAGCATAAAGCAACTCCATCGTGACTTTCTCAAGGACTTATCGAGTGGTTCCCAGACTGTGGAATCTGATGTGTCTCCACGGTCTAAATGTATTCTAACTCAAGTTTCTAGGTCCTCCGTTTTGTTTCGAAGCACAGTGTAAAACAGAACTGCTACCGTTTCCTCCCTTTCATGAACGAGAAATAGGAAGAATGGGAAACCTACCATTCTATCATGGAGTATCTTGGTGAACTTTTCCAATATCACTTGGAAGGTGAGAACTCAGGTAAACTTTTACCATCTAATTAAAACAGAAAAGACATTTTTTACTTATGCTTTAAATATTTGAATTTTCTTTTAATATTTGAAGGATCTATCATAACGTAAAAGAAAGATGGGTCTGTTTTGTATCTTCCAAGGGGGCATAAGTAAGGCTAAAGGGTGGATATTACAGGGAAGATTTCATTTCAGTATTAGAATGCCACAACCAGAGCTGTATAATCACATGCTACTCTCTAGCCATCTTCTCAGAGGAAACAAAGATATCCTGGAGAATTCAACCCCTATTTCAGGTGGCTCATGCTTCATTTTACTCCCTGTTTCCAGGTAATCTTTCCAGTTGCCTTGCTATGGTCATCTCCTAACCTATTCCAACTCTCATCTCCACACATACTGCTTTGAAGTTCTGGAGTCATAATCAAGTCAATTTGACCTTTATTCTAGGAAAGAGTGTGTCATTCTATTCCTGTAAAATAACACCACTATAACCCTTCCTCTATTAGCATATGATCTCCTTGAGAGGAAATATTGTCTTGGATTTTTTTGTTTATGCCCAAGTAAGGTTTATAAATGCTTCTTTATTCATTCATCATGGAACAGATTGCCTTAATAGGTACTGAGCTCCATATCACTGGAGGTATTTAAACAGAGCCTATTATTTTTCAAAGATGATGTAGATACATTCTTGTATAGGGTGAAGTGTTGGACTAGATAACATTTAAGATTCTCTGATACTATAGTAAAATTGTTTTAGCAGAAGCATGGTGCAATAGAAAGAGGTCTACATTTAGAATCAGAGAAACTGAGTTTTACGTCTTAAGCCCTGATCTTTACAATCTGTCTGATCTTAAACAAGACATTTCATTCTTTTGAGTCACATTTTCTTCATCTCTAAAATGAGGGGGTTGGACTATGTGAATTCTAAGGTCACACCCAGCTCCTAAATCTTTAATCCTATGGACATATTGACCAAAGTTCCTGAAAACTAGGTATACTAGCCAACAGGTCAATAAGTATTTATTAAGTGCTTATGATATACCGGGAACTAGGGATACAAAAAAGAATACAAACCATCCCTGTCCTGCAGGAACTCATGCTCTAATGGGGAAAACAACATACAAATAACTATATACAATTGAGATATGCAAAGGATACATTGGAGGTAATCTCAGAGGAGAGGTGTTAGCATTAAAATAGACTAGGAACAGCTTCTTGGAAAAGATGGGATTTTAGGGGAGAGAAGACTTTTATTTAGTAAAAATGCATGACCTTCAAAACCAAATTAGAGGAAATACCACATTCTATGAGATAGTCTAATAAGAATTTGTTATCTAAACACAGCAAAACATTCTGGTAAATTTAGAATTCTTATTTGGAAGATCTACGGGTGAAATATTTCTTTTAAATATAAAATTGAGCAGGGGTGGCAATTTGGCATACTGCATAGAGTTCTGATCTTGAAGTCAGAATGATTAGGCAGTACAGTCAATAGAACAGCAGACCTGGAGTCAGAAAGACCCGAGTTTGAATCCTGCCTCAGATGCTTACTAGCTACATGATCCTGGGCAAGTCACTTAACCTCTGACTATGTCTATTTCGTCACCTGTATAATTAGGGGGTTGGACTCAACAGTCTCTTGTATCTAAGTATCTTCCAGTTCATCTATAAAATGAGGATAATAGCCCTAACCTCCAAAGATAACACTTGTAAAGATAAAATAAGACTATATTCATAAAGTGCTTTACAGACTTTTAAGTACTAAATATTATTTCCAGCTGTGTGACCCTGGACAAACCACTACTGCCTCAGTGTCCCAGACAACTGAGACTATAACTAGCAGAGAAGGCACCCACCTGCACTAGTAGAGTTTCCTCATCAGGAATTCCTTATATCAGTGAAATCATAGGTCCAGACTTCCCTCCCACACCCCAAAATATTACTGAGTGAGTAAATGAATGAATTTGTTTCATGAATGCCATATTGAAATAATACTGTTAATGAACATCTGATCCAACCCCTTATATTTCAGGAAAGGCAAATGAAGCTTGGGAAGGGGAAATCATCATTCTTCATGTTTCCAAATATCATATAAGTGGATAACTTAAGCAAGTTCCTTGGAGTAGCCAAGGGTCCTGAAATATGCTTAAGGGGTCCAATATTTATGTCAATTCTGCATACAAAGCAAAAGAAGAAAAATGAGGGTGGAAACGTGGATGTGCAACAGTTCCTCACAAAATTTAATATCAGAGCCCACATAACTGGAAACAGTGTGTTGATTTATTCCTGTTGTTTTAAACCTCAGTGACCTCAGGGTTTTATTTTGTTATTCAAAGGCAGATACCACCCAAATAGTTCCTGAAAAGGGTCAATTCTCTGGGACAGGCATGCAGAAGGAAATATTTTTTGTTCTTTTTCCATCTTCCCCAAACAATTCCCCTGCAAGTTACTGAAATAAACCTGGAGTCTTCTATGTTTTCTCATACTTTGTGTCCTAGGGTGTTCTCAACGTTTGTACCACATTCATCTTTTTTAAATGGGAGGCTTCAGGGGTAAGCAGTGACATGTTGGCTTTTTGTCCCTGTAACTCATTCTATTTCTTGCAAAATCACATAAGAAAGAGATGGAGGGGCCCTAATAGGCAATATAGGCAATACTCATAAGTAGACAAGAAGCAATTGTGCCACTCTTAGCTTCCTGAACACTCAGAGAAAGTGCACCAGCCCCTCCTCCTGGCTCAAAAAAGCAAAGATTGTGGAAAAGAGAAACTCGGGGACAACACAAAGTCAGATTCATTTCTTATTTTATTTTTAATTTATGGAATAAAACAAGCATTTCCATAACATAGTACAATAAAAAAGATGATTGTAAATGAAACTGCAAATCTGCTATGCACAACTTGCTATTCCTTTCAAATATACAAGATTATTATGTAAATTTCTTTTTTTCTTCCCTCTTCCCCTCCCCCCCACCATAGATGGCTACCATTAGACACAAATAGGTATGTATATGTAAAATTATCTTATACATATTTCTATGTATCAGTTCTTTCTCTGGATGCAGATGGTGTCTTTCTTCATATGTCCTTTATAGTTAATTTGGGTATTTGTAATAGTCAAAATAACTTACTTGCTCAAAGTCGTTCTTGAAACAATATTGCTGTTAGCATACAATGTTCTCTTGGTTCTGCTCATTTTGCTCTTCATTATATCGTGCAAGTCTTTCCATGTTGATCTGAATCATTGAGCTCATCATTTCTTATAGCATGTTAGTATTCCATCACAATCATGTACTACAACTTGTTCAGCCATTCCCCAATTGATGGGCTTTTTATTTTTTAAAGACTGTTACATTATTTTAGCTGATGTAAATACCATGTGTGCAAAACATCTCAAGAAAGCTTGTCAAGCATACATCCAAATGTTGTCCTTTATATATTAACATGATGACAATAATAACAAGAATTTATATAGAAGTCGAAGGTTTACAAAATGCTACATGTTGTTTCATTTGATCTTTGAAACAATCACGTGAGATAGCAGCCTCTCATTATCTTAATTTTATAGATGAGGAAACTAAGGCTGAGAGGTTAAGTGACTTAACCAAAGCCACATACCTAAGTGCTTAGGGCAGAATCTGAATATGGGTTTTCCTGATTCCATGTCCAACACTCTCCATTGCATCACCTGGATGCTACCACGGGATCTTAGAGTTAGAGATGAAACCAATAATAATAATAATAACTAGCATATATACAGTGCTTTAAAGTTTGCAAAACACTTTACATATACTCATTTGATCTTTACAACAACACTGTGCTATTATCATCCCCATTTTACAAATGAGGAAACCGAGGTTGAGAGACTTGTCCAATCTCTTGGCCAGGGTCACAGCTAGTAAGTATCTGAGACAGGAGTCCAACTCAAGTTTTCCTGACTCCAAGGCCTGAGCTCTATCCACTGTACCACCCACGTGCAAAAGTGGTCCAACCCTATCCCCTCCCTCTAGTTCTGTTAGTGACTAATCTTGGGAGAGGCTGGGCTTTGAGTATTTTGTTGAGGTTTCACCCTGCACCCACACCCCTCTCCTTTATAGGTGATGAAACATCTTGCTCTCCGTGCTCCTGCTGACCAATGCCAGTGTTTACAAAAAAGACCACTGAGAAAGAAGTAGATAGTCTGGCACACAAAACAAACTAGGACAGTAGAGCCTACTAGCAAAAGAGTGAGTAAAAAACAGAGGGAAAGAACACTGGCTATGGAGCCAAAGGATCTGGGTTTGGATCCTAGCTTGGATATTTCTTACTATGTGAACCGTAAGCCTCATTTTCCTCTTCTGTAAAACGAGGAGTTGGATTAGATGACATATGAGACCCTTTTGCAATGCTCAGTCCACCATATTGTGCTATAGAACTCAGGTTGTCATAATAATATGCCATATTCACAAATGCAGTATACTTCATCTTAGGTTAATAAGAAGCCAAATTTCCCTCTTAAGAGCCCAAAGATTAGTTCTGGAATAAGTACACCATGGGACAAAATGTAAAGTTGATCCTCCTTTCCTAAATCAGAAGTCTAGGCTAGTTAGATGTGTACAGGGTGGGAGGTCAGAAATTCCAGATGAGTCACCAGAATGTGTGACTTTGAGCAGATGATTTGACTTCTTCTGTTTCATGGGAATAATCACTATTTTTACCTACTCCCCAAAACACCATAAGGATAAATTAGGCAATATCCTAGAATAACACTTCATATTTACACAAAATGCTTTTCCTAGAACATTAGACTTGGAAGGGATTTCTCATCTCACCTAACTTTTCTATTTTATAGATAAGGAAATTAAGTTCTCAAAAGAGCAAGTAACTTGTCCAAGGTCACACAGTTGGTAAGTGGCAGAATCTGGGCTTGAACCAGGTCTTCTGATCCCCATCCTGGTTTCATTACACCACACATACAGGGATGCACTTCACTGGGTTGAGTCATTTGATCTCAGCGATCGTCAGTGACCTAGATGACATGTAAAGTACCTCCCAACTCTAAAACCCTATGATCTAGGATATGTTCCAAGCATGTGAGAGTTCAAAGCATCATTATAATTTGTTTAGTCATCTTTGTGTACAAAGATACCACAGTGTTTTGCCATTTCCTTCTCCAGCTCATTTTACATGTGAGGAAACTGAGGCAAATAAGGTCAAATGACTTGCCCAAGGCCACACAGCTGGCAAATGTCTGAGGCTATATTTGAACTCCAATCCTCCTGATTCCAGGCCTTACACTCTATTCACTCAGCTTGCCAATCATTATAAGAGTGCCAAGAGGTTGACAACAAGGATATGGAGGAAATTGCCAAAGAGGAGGGAAAGAATGTGACTTACAAATCTTCCATAAAGGTGCATCAGAGGGACTTTGAGAAAAGTGACCAAGATGAAAATATTGGAGAAGTGAAGAATGGAGCCAAGGCTAAAGCAGAGCTCTTCTAACTTGGGTGCTTAATATATGGTTTTTTTCCCTTCTATTTTCCACACAGAAGTTAGAGGTAGAAGGAATCTTAAAGATAAAATGAGAAATCTGAAGAACTCCTGGCTGTTCCACAAACAAGACACTCCGTATCTCAGGTCTGGCTGTACCCCAGCCTTGGAATGCTCTCTCTACTCTGCTCTGACTGCTGACCTCCCTGGCTTCCATTTAGTCCCAATTAAAATCCCACCTTCTTACAGGAAGTCTTCCCCAAACCCTCTTAATTCCAATGCCTTCTTTCTGTTAGTTTACATTTATTCTGTATATATCTTGCTTTGTATATTTTTGTTTGCACATTATCTCCCTCATTAGATTGTAAACTCCTTCAGGGCAGGGATTGTTTTTTTTACCTTCTTTGTATGTCCAGTACTTGGCACATTGCCTAGCATATGGTAGGCACTTAATAACTGTTTATTGATCAGCATTATACCAGTTGAAAATTATATCTTATTTTGTCTGCTTTCTTTCCCTATCAGGGTAAATAATCTAAGCATGTTATTCTTTCAGCAATTTCATTTTGAGAGAGATATTAGATAAGAAAGATTATATTTTTAAATATTTTCTGAGCACCTCCTGCTATCTAGGAAGCCAACAGCACAGGCAGCTAGTGGTACAAAATCATAGTCCATAACCTCTCATTATTTACCTTCATTCACTCTACAATCTGGCAATGACAGGTTTATAGGTGTGTGTATGTATACACACATATGCATACATGTTATAATATGTAATATAACATATTATAAACATGTTAATACATTGTTGTGTAACACACACAACCCTTAACCTTGTGTTCATGTGTTAAATATGTAATTATGTTATGTTATATACATGTACATTAACACACATAACACATAACACATGTAACAAATCCATTAGAATATAAGCTTCTTGAGGGCAGGGACCATTTTTGTTTTTTCTTTGTTTCCCTAGTACTTAGCACAGTGTCTGGTACATAGGAAGTGCCTAATAAATGGCTGCTTGTTGACTGACTATCACGGGCACATGAAAACGCACGTGTTATGTTGTGTGTTAACATGTGTTACATACATGTTATTGTTATACATGCATCAACATATATGGATCACTGTGTATAATGTCAAAACAATATATTATTTTATGTCCACGTGTATTAACACACACAACACATATACAACATTCTGCTATATATTATTACACATTACAACATATGTTCATTTTCATATGCCTATGAAATCAAACAGTAACCATTTATTAAGTACTTTCTATGTGCCAGGAACCATGCTAAGTGCTAGGAACACAAAGAAAAAACAAAAATGGTCCCTGCCCTCAAGAATTTTACATTCTAATGGGAGGGACAACATATATAAATCAGTAAAAAAAAAAATACAGAGAAGAAAGCTGCACTAGCAGCTGTAAGGACTAGGAAAACCTCATGAAGAAAGTGGTACTTGAGCTCAGTCTTAAAAGACAGTTTGGGTTTCTAGGAGTCAGAGCACCAAAGGAGGTGAATTGTGGGAATAATCAAAGTTTGGGGTTTGGCTAGCTGTGAGTAGGACAAGGGGGCAAGGGATTCAAAAGTAGAGGATAATGAAGAATTGAACTAGCTTCAAGATTGGGAAGGGAGAAGTAGTCAGATCAGTGTGATAAGCCCTAGGATATTACTAAGAGATGGGGGAACTAGAAGTCATGGGGAAGATGAAGAATAGGTTTAGGAGTTGGGCATAAGGAAGATGAAATGGAAGTGGAACTCTTGTGTGTGATGGCAAGGTCAAGGGTGTGACAATCCCTACGTATAACTGAGATGGAGTGGAACGGTAGGTCAAGGGAGTTGAATAGATTGAGGAATTGGAGTATTTGTGAAATTAGGACATTTGTGAAGTATCAACATATATGCTGAAGTCCCCTATGATGACAGCAGGAGTTGTGGTGGAGAGAAAGATGGGAACCAAGCACTACATCTATTGATAAAGGAGGAAGATTGTCCTGGGTGTCAGTAGATAACAGATAACAGAATTTGGACTGGGTGATAAATTTGGATGGAATAAACCTCAAAGTAGGCAAGGCTGCTGAGTGATGGCACTAGAGGGAGTCTGGAAGAGGCTATAAGGAGTAAACAGTATTTTGTCTCCTGGCTCTGCTTCTGACTCTGGACTTTGTCATTCTGCATAGTTTGCCTTTGCACTCACAATTTCCCTCAGACCCTGCACCCCACTTTTCCCATTGGTGTGTTCCTCCTAAAACTTCTATTTTGAGGAAGAGCCATTTTGAGCCATCCTTCATTCCTCTACTGACTCTGCTTCTGACTCTCAAGACTTCACCACCCCCCTCCCTACTTTTCAGATCCTGTTTATGTGTTGTCCTCCTCCATGAGAATGTAAGCTTCTTGATGGCAGGAACTTTCTTTCCTGCTTTTATGTGTATCCCCAGCACTTGACACAGTGCCTGGCATCCAGTAAGCACTTAATAAATACTTGATTTGACTCCCCCACCACTTCCAATTGAGGGGAGAGGAGAGAGGGAAGAGGAAGGAGTATTCTTCTGATTTACTAGATCTACTAAAAAGGGTATAGAGATGCACTGTTATCTGGAAGCTGAAGCCAGGCCACAGTGAGGGCCCAAAGAAGAACAAAGACAGGAAGTAATGTAAGATGAGAGGAATTCTGTTCCTCATGGAATAGGGCAAAGTACAACAATAGAGCAGGGCAGATCTGGAGTGGGACATTAGGGGCAGGAGGAGGGGTTGAGGTGAGTGGTGATGAGGGAACAAACAGTTGAGGTTATAGATGAGGGTCTGTTTTTTCGGCAGCTAGGAATTCAACATCACAAAGATAGACTAGGAGGGGGTAGGAAAATGTAAATAATTGGGAAAGCAGTCCAGGCACAGTAGCAGTGAGGTCCTCTGATAAAGGCAGATGATTAAAAGGTTCAAGGTCAACCCTCTAGATTTCAGCACTGCCCACCTTACCTCCTTGCTTTGTCCTTGGAGGCATTCAGGAATCCTGTATGAAGGCAGGTATGAGCAGGGAAGTGTTTCCATCTAGGAAGCTTTGGTGTCCCAGGCAGTTTAGGGACAGCATGACGGGGCTGTGGCTCTCAGCCCAGCAAAGTAGGAGGGTGTGTGTTTTGTCCAGAAGTCTAGCAAGGAGACAGGAGGTGATCTACCTAGTTGGTCCCATCTTGCCTTGCTAGCCAGGAGAAAGGCCTGGCCAAGTTGTGTTCTCCAACCACTTCTAAAATGAAGGTACTTCGCTCTAGCCTGGCTTCATCAACAGTGAGCAGGTCTGGTTCTGTTGTGCCTTTTACAGGTCCTCTATTAGAAGGTAAACTCCTTGAAGGCAGGGACTATTTTGCTTCTTTGTATTTCCACTGACTAGCCCAGTGCTTCCCCAAACATGTTAACATGCAATTGCTTTATTTCCACCTCATGGTTCTTAGGATCATAGGATTTCAATTTGAAAGCAACCTAAGAAATCATCCTGTCTAGCTCCTTCATTTATTTTCCAGTTTGGCCAGTAACTAGAGACTTTTCTCCACCTACCATCGTATAGTGTTGTTGATTTCTTTTTGGACAATGATCTCTAACTGATGATGTCCAATCATGTTTCAGTAATGTCTGACTCTTGGTGACCCCATTTTAGGTTTTCTTGGCAAAGACATGGGAGTGGTTTGCCATTTCCTTCTCTAGATCATTTTACAGATGAGGAAAACAGGGTTAAGTGACTTGCAGGGGTCACACAACTATTAAGTGTCTGAGGCCACATTTGAACTCCGGTCTTCCTGGCTTCAGGTCTGGCACCATTGTACCATCTAGCTGCCTTAATCTCTACATCTAGTCCCTGCTCATTAAGAGGGCCACTGGTGGAGCAGGCTTTCTCTGCTGCAAGTACTAACAGGCCTTAACTTCTCTCTGAGGCAATTTAGTTTTATCATATCAATACGTATCAATAAGCTAAGGTAATAAACAGGGAATATTAAGATTACTGAAGAAACTAATCACACTTCTAGTTCTCTGCAGGAAAAGTGAAGGAAAAGAAAAATTTGACACCAAATACAGTTTAGAGTGTTGGATTTTGGGTCAGAGGATTTGGGATCAAATTGTGGCTCTGCTAATTAACCTGTATGACCTGTAGACAATCATGTGTCTTTTCTGGGCCTCAGTTTCTTCATCCGTATAATGATGGGATCATACTAGATGATTTCTAAGGTCTCTCCTAGCTCTAATAACTTCTAAGAAAAGTTCTATGACAATTCCAATCTTGATGATCTTCATAGCCATGGCAGAAATTTACTTTTTATTGCTAAAAGCTATACCAAGTGGTAAGGCTTGGAACATTTTTGTGACACGATTAGTTTTCTTACAACACTCAAAGAGAAAGCCAATACTTGTGCTCTGTCTTAAATTAAATGTAGCATCTGTTAAATTTATTTTGTTTGTATGCGTCCAGTGCAAAAGCAGAAAACAAATGGCTTCCTAAAGAAGCTTCTTGGTCCTATTATTGGCAAATGAACACCTAGAAATGTTGAGATGAATTGGAAAATCTGTCATGCATTTATCAGAGGTCTTGTTTCACTACCTTGTCATCAATGTTCAAAAACAGTCCTGCAATCATAGACTCAAGGGAAATACTGAGGCTTTATATCCCTACATATTTTTTAGCCTTTGCTAAGGTTCTGTGGTGATCATTCTGAGGAAAAATAAAACACCATGGAGGAATGGATAAAAACAGCTTGTGGGAGGGAGAGCCAATCCAATAAGAGGAAATAGTATCATTTTTGGCAGGTCCAGTGGAGTGGGGAGATAATTTCCTGTGGGATACGGTATTTTCCATAGAGTCATGAGGCTAACTGCCTACAAAGCCAATTACAATGGGAAACCTTAGACTGCATCCATGGATTGCTTGTTAAAAGTGAACTGGATCTCAAAGAAGAGGCCTTATTTTATGGTCAAATAAACTTTCCAAGTGTACAATAAGTACCCTAATTTAAAAATTTTTTATTGAAGCTTAAAAATAAAACAGAAAAACAGCCATCACTGTCATTTCCCATTATCCCCTCACATAGAGCCCTTCCTCACAACGAAGTAAAACAAAATTAAGTAAAACAAAAGGCACATTGACTACTTCTGATCTCAAATACTTAATTCAGCACCTGTATAGGCCACCACCTCATTTTTGGAGTGGGGAGGGGTAGGTTTCCTAATCAAGTTTTCTGAAGTTGATTGGTCATTGCTTTGATCTGAATAGCATAGCATTTAAGAACATAGAGTACTACCTAGTGGTCCTTCCTGTTCCCATCCCTACGATCAAATGTTATCTACCTTGAAAGGGCCACACATGCTCATAGCTTGAAGCCACACCAATATCTAGTTTCTTCAAACTTACTATTTCATTATTTATGCTATGCTAAGAGGAATCAAAGGGCCACAGATCATAGAAAGGACCTTAGAGACCATTTAAGTCCAAACCTTGCTGCCCCCCCATTTTAAAGATGAGGAAACTGAGGGCCAGAAGAGCTAAATGACTTGCCCACAGTCACACAGCTATCTGCAGTGGGATTTGAATCCAGATCTTACTGACTCCAAGGTCAGTGTCTTATCCACTACAACATGCTTAAAAGTGCTCAAAATCAGTTCCCCTCTTCATCTGGGATCTATTGTCCTTCCCATATGACAGCTGGCCAATGACTCTATTCTCACAGGGCTCACTGGATAGCATTCTAATAATAATGATAGCTAACATTTATAAATTGTTTTAAGTTTTGCAAAGTCCTTTATGCACATCATCTCAGTGAAGTTTCACAACCACTTGGTGAGGTAGGTATTATTATTATCATCATTCCCATTTCACAGATAAGAAAACAGGGTCTGAGAAGTTAAGTGATTTTTGCTAAGGGTCATACAGATAGAGTCTGAGGTAGGATATAAACCCCATTGTTCTATCCAGCATACTACTCTGCCTCATTCTACCACATTTAGATTCCAGCCCCTCTCTCCCTCTAGCCTCATCTTCCCTCTCCAGCATTAGAAGGGAAGGCTGGCAAATGGCACTAATTACTACAGTGGTTTGAGGCTTCTCAACTTTTTTCCCCCCTTCTAGCTGTAAAGATGTCCTCAGATTAAACCTTGCATTCTGAGCTGCTGTCAAACTCTCCCTTTAATGGGCACTTAAATTTAATGTCAAGCTGATGCCTGCGGAAGACCTTGATTAAATTTGCAAACAGTACACTCTCACCAAATCTGGAACTTTAGAGTTGTCTCATCTCGCCTTTCAAGTTGAAATCCCAGAAGTTTGCTTTTATTCTTTGCAAAGAATAACAGAAGTTTGCTTGCAAAGTCACTGAGTATCAGTAAGACAGCAGACTGTAACAAGCAAAACACCCCGCGTGCTTTTAGACAGAGAAGAAATCCCTAGGCTTCTTAAAAATTCTATATGAATTAAAGATCTTTCCTTTGCTTGGTACATATCCCCATCTCATTTAAAATCTTTAACCACTTCTTTTTATGACTCTACAATATTGTAAGTGGTCTTAAAAGTTTACTTAAAAGCTCACTGGTGTTCTTTTATATAGTTTGGAATTAAGCACTTTTTTTTTAACTATTAAGGCAGAAGGAGAAAAATGACTAGACAACAACATGAAAGACAATATGCTAGGTTCTGTACTAACAATGTCAGTGCTTCTATCAGCTTTAAATGTCCAGTCTAGTTTTTCTCAATTATCACACAGCCTCTCCCCCCTTGAAGAGGTTACAAAAGCACATAAAGTTAAAAGATGTGGAAGACTCAAATTATTTCTCTTTGGCTACTGTATGATAGAAAGCTGCTATTTTTTAATTTTTCTTTGGGGTACTTCTTACACTATCCAATTCAAATAGGTCGGCTCACTAGGAAAACGAATCAAAATTGTCAAGATTCTCGAAGCATGAAAAATAAATTGCCTTTGCCAGCTTGAATAAAGCAGAAGAGCACTAGTTTCTGCCTTCTGATATAACCCTCTTCCCATTCCTAAATCCACTAATCAACATTTTTTTAGTTTTTTTGGTAATCTCCTATATGTACACAAGTAACAGGAAATCACAGATTTTATTACAAAATAAGTGAGTGTGTAATGCTACTAATGACGATGTATTTTAATTAGCATTGTTTGTGAACACCAACAGAATTCTGGCCTGAGGTAAGGAAGAAACATGATCCTAACTCTGGGGGCTCACAATTTAAAACCAATACTCTACCAAGACACAAAATATACTAAGAAGAAGGTGGAATGTACACCAGGCTACAGTTTCTCCCTTCTTTTGATGACTAGAGAACTTTCAAAACAAGTAAGTCAGGAAGAAACTGTATGATTTTGAAAAGAGTTAAAAAATGGAAGGTTAAAATGTGGGACAGTAGAAAAAGGGAGCTTTGTTAAATGCTGCCAGCTACGAAACAGTCCACAAAAAACGATGCCATATAGAGCAAGAAGGGTATTCTTACTATTTCCTTTCTTCTATCATAACAGAAACTTATCTGTGAATATAGTGTATTCACCTAGTAGAATGTAAGCTCCTTGAGGGTAGAAACTGTCTTACTTGTATATTGTATCCCCAGTGCCTAGCACATTGCCCAGCACAAGGCAGCTGTTTAATGAATACTTGTTGACTGATAGACCCATAAAATATACAAACAAAACAGTTCCAAGAGATTAAGTTTAAATAACTTTGTATAATGACAAAATCTGTCATTAGGGCAGCTGGGTCATGCAGTGGATAGGGCACTGGGCCTAGAGTAAAGAAGACCTGAGTTCAAAGGAGATCTCAGATATATAGTAGCTACCTCAGTTTCCTCACATATTAACATGAGCTAGGAAAGGAAAGGGCAAACTACTCCAGTATCTTTGCCAAGAAAATCTCAAATGGGGTCACAAAAAGTTGGACATGACTGAAAACTACTAAACAATAACAACATAATTTGTCATCATCATAGCTAGCACTTATGTATGGTGTCATACTGATCCTCACAACAATCCTATTGATTGCTATTATCAGTACTGTTTTACAGATGAGGAAAGTGAGGCTAAGAAATGGTAAGTAACTTGCCCAGGGTCACACAGCTAGTACATGTATGAGGCAGTATTAGAACTTGGGTCTTTCTGACTCCAAGGAAGAAAGGAAACTGAAATTTAGATAGGTTTATTCCTTTGGATATTGGTAAATGACAAGTAAGTGGCAAGACCTGGCCTAAGGAATCCAAAAAAAGGGCAAAAAACAGTTCCTGCCCTCCAGGAGCTTACAATCTAAGAGGAGTGACAATATGCAAATACATATGAAGAAAATTATATACAGGCTAAATAAGAAATCATTAACAAAGAGAAAGCACTAGAATTAAAAGGGATTGGGAAAGGTTTCCTGTAAAAGACAGGATTTTAGCTGAGACTTAAAGGAAGCCAAGGAAGTCAATCAATAAGTGGAACTGAGAAGGAAGAGTGTTCCAGGCATGGGAGACCGCCAGAGAAAAAGCCCAAAGCCAAGTAAAATTCGGGGTGTCTTAGTTCATGGGATATCAAGAAGGCCTGTGTCACTGAATCAAAGTGTATGTGGCCAGGAGTAAGGTACAGGAAGACTGGCAAAGTAGGAAGGGGCTAAGTTATGAAGGGCTTTGAATCCTAAAAGTGATAGGGAGCCACTGGAGTTTACTGAGTGACGTGACCAGCACTTTAGGAAAATCACTAGGCTAGGTGGCCTCTGAGGTCCCTAACAGCTCTAGATGTAGGATCCCATAAATCATTCCACTTCTCTGGGTTTCAGGATCTTTCTCCATAAAATGGAGGGTTGGATGGGCAGGAGCAGACCTCAGAGGTCTCTTCTAGCTCTAAATATAGGCATCTGAATTCTCATCTTCTTTTCATAATACTACACTACTTTCCAAGAAGCTTATGATTCCAGCAAAACCATGTAACCTGCCAAACTTATGTGACTTTACTCAGTGTCAACAGAAGCAGAAGTACTGACTTTTAAAGGACAGAAGATAAAATTAACTCACACAAGCTTGCCTTCTATCTCCCCCTTAACCAACTCTTGATTCTTAGTGAGCCTATCAAAGAACAAACTGAAAATTAAAGTTGGTAAGTTTAATTATTTTAGGTAATGAAGCCTCCGAATGAAAATGAAAACAAAACCAGATATATACAAGGTTTTTCTTTGTTTTCCTTTATCCATTCATTTACAAGTCACAGATTTAAGGTACACTTGAGAGATTTTGCTGCCAATCACAGCCACAAAAAAAAATGACAATCCATTCAGCGAGGGATTTCTCCTTTTTTATGTGAAAAAATCAAAAATAAAGGGGACTGGCCAGATGAGAAATAGTTTTGCGGACTGTTCTGCTGTTCTCTGATGATTTATACCCCCTCTTTTCTTGGCATTTGGCAACTAGAAGCAGGTTGGGAAGTCCCTAGAATATACTATCATTTTTTTTTTAAATGTGGCAACATCCAATCTGCTATTATGTCAGCTCTTTCCCTCAGTATTTTTTTTCCTCATACACATACACGTTTCCATTTCCATTTCAGTATTTATTTTTCATCAGGATGGTAGAGAGAAAAAGGAGTGGCAAAGCAATAGGTTAAACTAAGAGGAATGAAAAGATACTACTTTCAGGTTATAAAATGAATGAAATACCTACATCCATCCTGGAAAATGACTCTCCTGTTACTAATTAGGTTGGGGGGGGAGGGGGAGACGGATAAAACCTAGGAAGAAGAACTGAAAGCTGAGGAAGAAGGGAGACAGTCAAGTGTTATTCACTGAAGTAACCCTCCAACCCTTCCATATCCATTTCCAGTGTAGAATCTAAAGATGCTGGGGGAGAAGATGTGGAATTAGAAGTTTTCTGGACACTCTGCTTGGCCTGAGGAACTTCTGGCTGGCTAGGCTCCTTTCTGACTTCTCGGCCACCACTGAGAAGCTTCTGGCTCTCCAAAAAGTACTGATTAGGATGATTCAAAGAAAACATACCATCTTCAATCTGTAAAAGCAAATAAAGAAACACATTGTTCATAAGCAACAAGAAAGCCTCCAAAACCATTCTGATTTTCACTGAAGCTAGGTCAGTATTTGAAACACATTGTATTTGAAACACATTTGCCAGGACACACTCAGTGAGGGTGGATATAGTAGGATTTTCCCAACATCTTATTTATCTATTTTTCATTTTTCCCCTTCTGGTTTTATGAATGTGTTATATTTTTTATATCATGATTTTTTACAGATTACTCTTGCTTCATGACATGTCTCTTGTAACAAGGTAAAACAATTAAATAAAACTAAAAATACAGTAATCTCATCAGAAAATTCACACATTATTTCTCATATGTAACACTCTCCCACCTCCCTATTAAAAAAAAATCTCTTTTATCTCCTGCCTACTCCCCTTCACATTGAAAAATAGAAAACAAGTTATTTTAACAAATTTGAATATTCAAGCAAAACAAGTTTACTCAATGGGTATCCACAGAAAAAAATATATCTATGTCTTATTCTGCACCCAAAATCCACCACCTCTCTATAACTGACAGCCTGCTTCATCATCAGTCCTCTGAAGTCATGAATGCTCACTGTATTGATCATAGTTCTCAAACCTTTCAAAGTTATCTGTCTTTACACTGCTGTTATTGTACAAAAGGTTCTGCTCAGTACATTCTTCATCAGTTTATATAAGTCCTCCAAATTGTTCACTCTTATTATTGATGCTACAGTACAAACTGTTGTTTCTATTCACTTCATCCTATATCAGTTCATAGATGTCTTTCCTTATCTTTTTCAAATCATTTCACTCATTTCTTATAAGGACAATAGCACATCTTTATTAAAAATGATTTTTGAAATTGTATTAAAGAGATAACCCAAATCCCATGGAACGGTACCAAGGGAAAGAACTGGTTTTTTTACTGGTCATCTGCTATGGGTCAGGCAACTCACTCTTATTTCTAAGGCTGGCAGGTGATACTTCATTTTAGGTGATGCTGAGTTCTGGAAGAGCAACCTATCTTCATGCAATTGATCATAACTGTCTCTAGGTGACACCTTTTAAGTCCTTTTTGTAAACCTCAATATGCTTCAAGATGATCATGCTAATGATTTTTGCTTTATGCCAATCTTCTCCTCAAAAAGAACAAATTTTTGTCAAATTAATGTCTGTGAACTTGGAAATAAATCTTGTTCTGACCATGAACTCCAAAGAAAACACTACTTTATATCTTCAATTCTCAGGACTGTTTATATAATATGAACAATGGGTTAAATTCTAGCTTTTGAATGTTCACCAATGAGCATATTTCTCCCCTTCTGTAATTCAACCAATAGCTATAAACATATAAACACAGGCAGACAGGTAGCACAGTTAGTAAAGTGCTAGACCTAGAGTCAGGAAGACATAAGTTCAAAACCTGTTTCAACTACTTACTAGCTGTGTGACCAGGGGTAAGTCACTTAACTTTCGTCTCAGTTTTCTCAACTGTAAAATGGGTATAATAATATCACTTACTTCCCAGGGTTGTTGTGAGGATCAAACAAGTAATAAATGTAAAACATTCAGCACAGTGTCTGGCACATAGTAGCCACTACAAAAATGTTAGCTATTATTATTATTTCTTCTTCTCCCCATTTTAATTCAATTAAATACCTAAAATCATGTAAACACCTAGGAGCAGCTATGTGGCACAGTAGGTAGAGTGTTAGACCTAGAGTTAGGAAGATATGAGTGTAAATCAGACACTTACCAGCTGTGTGATTGATTAGCTGGGCATGTCACTTAACCTATCTGTTTCAGTTTCCTCATCTAAAAATGGAATGATAAGAGTACCTACTTCCCATGGCTATACCAAGGATAAAATGTAATAAGATTTGTAAAGTGCTTTCCAAATCTTAAAATGCTATATAAACACTAGCTATTATTGCTATTAATAAAAATAATCCTTAAATGTTACTTAAGCCATTCTAAACAAAAATTTCTGTTCATTAGTGAAGTCAGTTATAATAAACTATATGCAGTCTTTAAAAATCTAAAAAACTTATTAATTGCAAGTGAACTCTATTGTAGAGTTAGTTGTATATGTGAGAAACAATCCTTACTTAAGACTACTGTTGTAGTGAATTCACTTTTTCTAATTCAAACCTTGAAACAGAGAAAATCCCAAAGAACTTGTCAGGTACCTAAATATTACTATTATTAATATTCCTTCTTTCCCCTAGCTAATTAAGTCCAGCAAGACTAATTTTTTATCACCATTTTGTGCTCTCTTCAGGATATTAAATTATTCTTGAAATTAACGAGTTCTATAATAGAATTTATTCATAAGGGCTTGATCAATTCTATGATGGAGCAATAAAGATAAATCCTCTCTTATGATACTACTTACTTAAGCACCCAATGATTCAATCATTCTTCTGCTGATATGTGTAGGGTAATCTCTGAGTAACTATATTAGTGTACAGCAGATTAGTATGGTAAAGAATGAGTCTTCTTAACAGTTGTTACTTAGACCTATTAGAGCAGAATTTCATCTGCTACTTTGCTGAAGTTTCTATAACCCGTCTATAATAAATCATGAACACTGGAGGCTTCAGCAACTTTTTTCATCTAACTTTTTATACACTTATGCATTATCAACTGCCTAGTGGACACCTTGAATTAGATATCATGTCAGCATCTCAAACTCAACATGTCCAAAACAGAACTTACTATCTTTTCATAAACCAGATTCCATATTACTGTTGAAGACATGTCATCCTCCCAGTTACCCAGGTTTACAACGTCAGTATCATCCTCACCCCATGTATCTAATCCAGTGCCAAATCTTGTCTTTTCTACCTTGAAAACACTTGTCCTATATGTCTCCTTCTTTCCACTCATACAGCGACAACTCTGGTATAGGCCTTCATACCTGCCTCAATTATATCACCCCACTCCAAATCATGTTCCACTCTGCAAGATGATTTTATAGGTCTGACCATGTCATCCACATGCTCACTGAGCTTCAGAGGCTCCCTATTAACTCCGGGACCAAACATAAACTTTTCTGTTTGACATTTAAAGCTCTTCATAAGCTGGTCCCCTCCTACCTTTCCATCCTACTTATACTGTAGATCCACACACATTACAATCCAGCCATACCATCTTACTTTCAGTTTCTTGAACAAGATAGTTCTTTTCCTATTATTTTCACTGGCTGTCTCCAACACCTGGAATTCTCTGCTCCCAAACCTTTGCCTTTTGTTTCCCTGGTTTCTTTCAAGACTCAGCTCTTTCTGCAGGAGGCTTTTCCTAGTCCTTTCCCCTTTCCTCCCTCTCCCTCACCTGCTAGCTCTGCTAATGCTTTCTCTTTTCAGATTACCTTTATAAATAGCTTGGCTGTACCTAGATATTTGCATGTTGTCTTCCATATTAGAATATGGAAGTAGAAACCATGGCTTTTTTTTTTTTTTGCGGTGTGGGGGTCGGAGGGTGGCTGGCCCCCAGACCTTCAGCAGGTTACTTGGCATACAGTAAGTGCCTAATAAATATATGTTTACAGACTGACCTGATATTCTGTGAGTCTAGAATGTTCTGTTCCTTCATGCCCTCTTCCTTCAAAACTCAGCTCCTCTCACTTTCTGCAAGAGACTTTACCTTCCCTCCCCTCCCTTTCCTCACCCCCATCCCCAGCTGATACTACTAGCACCTTCCATCTACTTTGTACATATTTTGCATGTAAGTTCCTTGATGGCAGGACCGGTTTTTGCTTTTCTTTGTATCCAGAGCACTTGTCACAGTGCCTGACTTATAGTAGGAATATAATAAATGCTGGATGACTGACAGACATGACTTCCAAATTATTGACAGCTGAAGGTTTCCATATAAACAACTGGAATGTATCCTAACTTCTTCCATTTTGAAAAGAACAATTTCCTGACACAGAACTAGAAATCAGAAAACCTGGGTTTTAGTCTTGTTTCTTTGCCTTATAGGGGTATTGTGAAGATCAAATAAGCCTAAAATATAAGTGTAAATACTCTGAGAACTACACAGCATCACGAAAATAACAGATGTTTTGTTACTATTCTGGTATCAATAGTTTCATTTAAAAGGTTCTATCCAGATCCAAGTAAATTAAAAGTTTTGAGATATCTTTATGTTTATATTTTATTAGAAATCAATCAATCCACAAGAAGTTCTCAAGTGCTTACTAAATGGGAGACACTGTACTGGGTCCTGGAGATACAAAGACAAACTAATAAACAATCTCTCCTCACAAGAAACTAATATCCAATCAGGAGAGACTGGAACCCCAGCAGATGCCCTCCTCCATGAAGCCTTCTTTGATTACACAGAAGTAAAAGCCTACCTTCATTCTCTTGAAATTTTCCTAGAGCATTCTTGGCCCTTCTATCTTATATTATATATATTTGTGCACTCTGCCTCTCCCTGACTCAGAATATAAGCTTCCTGAGGGCAGGACTGTCATTTATCATTCATGTATTCCTAGCATCTAGTATAATGTCTTATCTGTACTAGGCATTTCAATAAATATTTGTTGAAGGAATCACTTTAGGGACATTATCAAGATCTTTTAAGCTATTAAATACTCAGTAAGTCAACCAATACAAAAATGATGGTGATTCTTCAGAATCTAATGGAGGTGGGACAGGACAGGGAATTAGGGAGAAATGGGGAAACAACACATATAAGTTGGCTAGATGGAGCAAAAGAGAGCTAATAACAAGAAATCTGACAGGGAAAAGATCATTTTCACCTGTGTAATTCAAATGAAGAAAATCAATACACAAAAGGCTAATTTATAAAACAGATTAATTCAGGAATAATTCACATAAGAATTTATCATGTGCTATCTGTAACACAGCTAAGAACCAGGAAATGAGCTTTTTTTTTTAAAGGCCTCAGAACAATCCAAACTAGATGACATAAAATCCCTTGTATTAAAGCTCAAGCACTTTACCTTACATGCCCTCAATCATGTTGCATATAATTTTTACAAACTTGGTGATGTGGTGTCTGAGACCACAACTAATCAGAAACAGTAATTTAGAAGAGAAGTTGAGGATGCTACAGTCAGGCACATTAACAGTAGTGAGAAATCACAGAAAACAACTGGAAAGTAAAAAGGTTATAAAAAACTATGAGGGAAAGGTAGCAAGAACTAAACACACACATAGCAGTCTGGGGTCGTTTAGTATCCATGCTAACATCCCAACAAATGTTAATAATTCCTTTGAGATAACAGTAAGCACAAAAATAACGTTCAGAGTCATCAAGTAGACCAGAAATGTAAACGTAGTCTGCAGGCCACATGTGGCCCATGACACTTCTGAGTGTGGCTGAACCAGATGAAAATGTAATAATACATTTTAAAATTAAGTCAATGGACAGCCCACAGGGATCTTTATATGTGGACTACTGGCCCTCATTTCTAGGTGGGTTTGATACCACTGTAAAAGAAACTAAGTTCTCTGAAGGCAAGAATGTGGATGGGAACTTGACCTGTGATTGCATCAGTACAAAGATCTTCCTGATGAGGAAACTCCTTTTACTAATGCAAGTTGACACATTCTCTGCAATGTAGTCTGAGGGAGTTGCCTAGCCCACTGAGAGGTGAAGAGATTCACTGAGAGTTACATAGTCACCATGTGTCAGAGAAGGAATCTGAACCCTGGTCTTGCTGGTTCCAAGGGCAGCTCTCTATCTACTATGCCCATGATTTTCAAACTCTGCACTGCAAAGAAGGAGAGCCCTAGGGTGCCACAAGGATCCCACAGAGGTTCTGAGGGATATTTTAGATATTTGAAATTTTCAAGGGAAACCCACAAACACCTGACACCTTGTAGATATCATGCAAATTATCAGTTCGAAGGAGTTACAGTTTCAACATTAAAACACCCTATATTCCTTTGATGATGTCATTGTACGTGAACATTTGAGATACGTCCAATCTGATTCCAAGGTTTGTGATACAGTGCCCGATAGGCATACATATCCCAGTAATAAGCAATTGTAGTTAATAAAGAAAGAAATAAAAATATTATTTTTTCCTTCAATTTATATCTGTTATCCTTTACTAAGTTGTTAGGATATAAACATGTATTTAGTTTAGTTTTGGTTTGGTTTGGGGTTTTTTTGGGCCTAACTACTTAATAAACTGAATCATTAGGCATTTCTTTTGATCTAGGGGCACCATGAACAAATTACTGAGATAACTAAGACAGCCATGGACTGAAAAAGTTTGGGACCTGCTAAACAATGCCTTGTTGCTTCTCCAAGAGACTATTTCATTTTTGTCTTTGTACTCTCCAAAGCCTAGCACATAGTAGAAGCTTAATAAGATTTTTTAAATTGAATCATGATGCTGAGTCAACAAGAAAAGGTTAAATCATTTTAAAAGGTTGGGAAAGTATATAATACATTTTAGGAAGATTTCCATCCAAAATGGTTAAAATAATTTTTTAAAGATTGATACTTAAAAGAAATAAATCCTCAGGTGTCCAGAAAATTCAGCTATACAGGAAAATTTATTCCCTGAATGTTCTGGTAAGCCAAGGTACTATTCTACAATTATATTGGCCTAAAATTAAAATAACAATTTGCACCAGCTCTCAGCTTTCATTTCTATTTGTAGCAAGCACACAAGTAATAAATACTCTAAAATGAAAAAAAAAGTTTAAAATACTGTGCCCTCAGTACACAAGCAAATAGGCTTCCCACAGACCAGTTTATTTCATCTACCAAGTGATTATTTTGTCAACATTTGCTTGGTATCAACATATTTTGCACAAGATGACCTTCACACAAACACAGGTCGCATATTTCTGCCATAGCAAATGTGGTTTTTGAAGGAATGGAAGCAATTCTGTTGTACCTATGGGATCTTTGTGTTTTAATCAAGAGATTTTGCAATGACAGCTGATAATGAGGCAGCTGGTATTACAAAAAAAGCCATATGGAACTATCATAGGACTGCAGCAAATGGTATCAATTAACTGTGGTTCATTTTCAAAACTTCTATTGAAGGAAGATTTGATCACAGAGTACTCAGAAAAATAAAGTTAGGGTTCTTGGTTAGGGGGAGGGATCACAAATAATTAAAAGAGGGTAAAGACAATCTTTTTCAAAAAACACACAATGACCTAAGAAAAATAATAAAAGGAGTACATCTAAAAATCTGCAGTAGGCATATGGATGAATAGTCACATGTAGAAAAATTTAAATATTCATATCCATCTTTGAGGTCAAACATATACCTTTTTAGTGTTTTTATTAAACTAAGATTAGATTTGAAAAAAACTTGGGAACTGGCAATATTTTTCCATATCACATGCAGTAATAGTGGTACAAAAAAATATTGGACTTAAATCCTAGCTTGGTCACTAACTACCTGTGCGACCTCTGGCAAATCAAAGAACCTCTCTGGGCCTTAGTTTCTTAGATTCAGAGGGTTGGATTAGATGATTTCTAAGGACCTTTTCTAGCTGAGATCTATAAAGTCCTGTGAAGGACTTAGCCTCAGGGTTAAAAAAAATTAAGATTTTCATTTTTAAAGCATAATTTTTTCAAAAACTAAATATAAAACTATATGGTTTAAATTTAGCTATAATGAAAACCTGACAGAACTTTTGTCTATAAGCTCTTATTTTGGACCATGTCACATACATATATGTATACACATATATACATACATATATATATATATATGTCTATGCCTTGCTTAGAATAGCAAGGGTTTTAATAAAACATTTGAAATACGTATGCATACATACATACATAAACGAATGCATATGAATGCTATTAAGAGCAGGGGCAGCTAGGTGGCGCAGTGAATAAAGCACTGGCCCTGAAATCAGGAGGACTTGAGTTCAAATCTGGCCTCAGACCAAACACTTGACACTTACTAGCTGTGTGACCCTGGGCAAGTCACTTAACCCCAATTGCCTTGGGGGAAAAAAAAAAGAGGTGACCCAGAAAGAGACATCACAGTGTAGCAGATAGAGAGCTGGCCTTGAAGCTAGAAGACCTGGATTTAAGGTCTGCCCCTGGCACACACCTGGATGTGTTAACTGTGGGCAAGTCATTTATGCTCCCATAACCCCCAGCACACCTCTAAATCTATAAATTGCAGTGAAAATACCAATGCGAGATACATAACATTGGTAGAGGGACTTTCCTCATCTTGGAGTTCCCTATACCAATAAAATCACTGACTCAATTCCTATCCCCTTTCTCCATCCTGATACATGTATTTATTCTGTACTGGGGATACAAAAAGAGGCAAAAGACAGATTCTGCCCTCAAGGAGCTCACAGTCCAATGGAGAAGACAACAAGTAAACAAATATGTGTGTAGGGGTGTGTGTGTGTGTGTGTGTGTGTGTGTGTGCGTGTGCGCGCGTGCGCACACGCACACACACACACACACACACACACACACACATATCCCTACGTACACAGCATGCTCTATAGAGGTTAAACAGGAAATAATTAAAAGAGGGAAAGCGCTGGAATTAAGAGGAGTTACATATGGCTGGATTTTAATTTGGACTTAAAGGAAACCAGAGGTTAGTAGTCTGAGTGGAGGAAGCAGAGCATTCCAGGCATGGAAGATAGCCAGAAAAAAATGCCCAGTTAATATACAATTAATGTTACCCATCTCTAATGACAACTGGGATGAAGAAGATACAGTACATTCATATCCCACAAGGCTGACCTAACCAATGATGTTTTGTCATAACACTGTTAATATCTTATAACCACCTGAGAGTAACAAACTCCATGTAACATTGTTCTGTGCTGACCATATGCAATATTGTGCTTTTGGAACCTATAATGACTAGGTATTGCCCATAATGTCTTCTCACATCAAATTGTGTTTTTGTGAAACCCGACTAGTGACTCCAGGCAGAGCAGACCCATGTGGTATCAAACACAACACAAAGGAAGCCTGATAGGTAAAGGTGGTTTTATGATCACATATTTTGCATGTGTGTATAAAAAAATATGGTTTTCAAAATAGTGGAAAAGAGGGTTCCAAATTCATGGTCAACAAGAGAAAGGCCACAAACAAAAATTACTTCATGTCACAGAAAATACAAAAGCTACTGACAAATGTTTGTTCTGCCTGGCTTAGTAGTTGCTATAATAACATTTCCAAATACCGGATAATGGGGCCTGGGAGTTTATTAATTAGGTAATTTAATGGTTTCATAGATTATAAAGAAAAGGTGTTTAAGCAGAAGCAAGTTTCTGGATGGTTATTGCACTGGACACTGAGTTAGTCTTCTGACAACATCATGGAAGAGAAACTATTAATTTTCCAAATAGGATTGTCCAATCAATGGAAAAAATAACTAACCCAGGCTGCATAACTTCAGGAAGTGAATTGCTAAATTAAGAAAACAACAATAATCATATTTCTTTCTTAATATTGCTGGTGAGGGCATATGAGAGGGGAAAAGAGACTCCAGTGACTTCTTGTTGCTTCCAGGAGCAAATACCTTGTCAATCGAAAGCCTTCAGAACCTAGCCCCCTCCTATCTTTCCAGTCTTTACTCCCCAACGTGTACTCCTCAGTCCAAAAACATTGCTCTCCTTCCTAGCTATTGTATTTACAAGACACTCTTTTTCAGCTCTGGGCATTTTTTTCTGGCTATCTCCCATGCCTGGAATGCTCTCCTTCCTCCACTCAGACTACTAACCTCTCTGGTGTGTGAGTATTTGTGTGTGAGTACATGTAATACATTTGCCAACTTAACACAAAAAGGTCAAATGAGAAGTCACTGAAAAAAAAAATCTAGCTGAGAGACCAAAAAAAAAAAAAAGGCAAATGACTGAAATGTGTGGTATAGGAGGGAAGGCCTAAGAGGTCAACTGAATTTCAGACATTTAGATGTATAAATAATACATATCATAGTCTCCAGTTAAAATTGATCATTTCAAAAAATGGATATGTTTGGAATCAGCCTTATTCCAGCTGTGGTTAATTGCTACCTGCTACTCTTTTTATATTAATTTTTAATCTTAGCAAGCAATGAACTGGGGACAGTGAGAGGTAGGGAGTTAACCCTATTCCTACAGGACATTCTAACACATTTATGTGAAAATCTTGATTAATTTCTGTAAAATATCGATTATCCTACCAGATTTGCAGATACTAAAAGCCATCTTCTACAGGAAGCCTTTCCTGATTTTCCTTAATTTCCAGTGCCCTTCCTCTGTTGATTATTTCCAATTTATACTTTACATCGTTTGTACATAGTTGTTTGCATGCTATCTATCTCATTAGACTATGAGATCCTTGAAGAGAGATTATTTTTCGCCTTTCTTTGTCTGCTCAGCACTTAGCACAGTGCCTGGCACATAGCAGGCACTTAATAAATGTTTGTTTATCTATATAAACTAAAAACTTAATTCTGAACATCTCAATTTTAATTAAATTCTATAGTTTCTCTCTCAATGCTTTAAATTTCAGCTTAATTTTCATTTAAATAATTTGGCTAGAAGTAAAAATTTATTGAAGGAATAATCTAAATTAAATTTACCAACAATTTTAAATAATTTATATTATCCGAGGCTGCATGTTACAGTAGAAAGGGTTTAGAGTCAGATAACTTGGATTCACATCTAGATCAGTTGGTTACTATTAAAGTGACCTTTGACAGGTTACTTAGTTTTTCTGGGCCTCAGTTTCCTCATCTATAATATATAAGGGGTTGGACTAGATGGCCTCTGAGGACTCATCAAGTTCTAAGTCAATTAATTAATCAATCAATTAATATTTATTAAGAGGTTACCATGTTCCAGCCATTGTAATAAGTACTAGGGATACAAAAAGAGGCAAAAGACAGACTCTGCCCTCAAGGAGTTCACAGTCTAATGGAGGAGAAGACAACAAGCAAACAAGCGTGTGTGCGCATGCGCGCATACACACACACACACACACACACACAGATTAAACAGGAAATAATTAAAAGAGGGAAAGTACTGGAATTAAGAGGGGTTATGTATGGCTGGATTTTAGTTTGGACTTAAAGGAAACCAGAGAGGTTAGTAGTCTGAGTGGAGGAAGGAGAGCATTCCAGGCATGGGAGATAGCCAGAAAAAAATGCCCAGAGCTGAAAAAGAGTGTCTTGTAAATACAATAGCTAAGAAGGAGAGCAATGTTTCTGGACTGAAGAGTACACGTTGGGGAGTAAAGACTGGAAAGATAGGAGGGGGCTAGGTTCTGAAGGCTTTCGATTGACAAGGTATTTGCTCCTGGGAGCAACAAGAAGTCACTGGAGTTTATTGAGCAGAAGAGCGACATGATCAGATCTGTGTTTTAGAAAAATCACTTTAGTGGCTTACTGGAGAATGGATTGGCATGGGGAGAGGTCTGAGGTAGGCAGACCCACCAGCAGGCTGTTGCAATAATTAAAGTGTGAGCTGATGAAAACCTACACTAGAATGATACCTGTGTCAGAGGAGAGGAAGGGGCATCTTCTAGATAGGTTACAAAGGTGAAATTGATAGGCCTTAGCAACAGCTTGAATACTGGGGAAGAGAGATAGTGAGGAATCCAGGATGACTCCTAGGTTGCAAGCTTGAGGGATTTGGAGGATGGTCTACAGTAAAAGGGAAGGTAGGAGGTCCACCAGTTTAGGAGGAAAGATAATGAGTTCTATTTTGGACACATTAAGTGTAAGATGTTTACTGGACATCCATTTCAAGGTGTCTGAAAGACAGAGATGTCAGACTGGAGATCAGCAGAGAGACTGGGACAGGAAAAGGTGTATTTGAGAATCATCAGCCTAGAAATGGTAATTAAATATATGGAAGCTGATGAGATACTCAAGTAAGATAGCTTACAGAGAGAAGAGAAGAGGTCACAGGACAGAACTCTGTGAGATATTTACAGTGAGAAGGTATGATCTAGAGGAAAATCCAGCAATGGAAACAGACAAATAATGGTCAGATAGGTAGGAGGAAATCCAGGAGAAAGTGGTGTACTGAAAAGCTAGAGAGAAGAGAGTACCAAGGAGAGAGAAGGAAGATCGAGAAAAGGCCATTGGATTTAGGAACTAAGAGATAATAACTTGAGAGAGAGAGAGAGTAAGAGGAAAGAAAGTAGAGGCACCTATTGTAGATAACCTTTTTGAAGAGTTTATAGGGTAATGGTTAGCAGGGATGGAAGGATCAAGTAAGGTGGTTCTTTTGTTTGTTTTTTTGTTTTAGGATAGGGGAGACAGGGGTATGTTTGTAGGCAATAAGAAATGAGCCAGCACAGAGACAGAGATTGAAAATAAGTGATAGAGTGGAGATGATAGAAGGAGCCGTCTGTTTGAGGAGAGAGGATGGAATGGAATCACTTGAACAAGTAGAGGGGTTAGCCTGGTAAGGAGTAAGTCCACTTCATTAAGTGAGACAGGGATGAAGGAAGAGAAAGGGCAGAAGACATTTGAGTAGTAAGAGATGAGGAAGAGGAAAGAAGAGGGAGCTCACAGTGAATGGCCTCAATTTTTTTCCGTAAAATATGAAGCAACATTCTCAGCTGAGAGAGTGAGAGGAAGAGGAGCCATGAGAGGTTTGAAGAGGGATGAAAAGGTCTGGAAGAGCTACTGTGGAGAGTGAGATAGTGAATTCATAAAGGAGGTATAGAAGGATTGCCTAATGGCAGTAAGTGCCCAGTTGAGGTGGAATAACACAGTAGTAGACCCAAGCCAAATGGCTGTGTGATTTTCCCCACCTTTGTTCAACAGCACATATAGGCACAAAAGGGTGATTGATGCTTGGCTAGGCCCAATGGGAGATATGATAAGAGAGCTAGGGATCAAGAGAGAAGGACAGTGTAGGGTAAATTGTTTCACCAAGAAGTCAAGATAGGGAGGATACAGTGGCTAGTACGGGGCAGATGGCCTAGGAAAAATTGAGGGGTCAATTCAAAGCACTGGAGGTCACAGTATGGATGAAAGTAGGGTTATGTAAGGGAAGACAGAGGGAAAGGTGAAAAACTAATAGATTATGGTCAGATAAGGGGATTTCAGAATTCTTGAACATCGAGGTGGCACATCTATAAGTTATAGCAAGATCAAGAATATGACCATGTTTATGTGTAGCTGAGGAGGCACTCATGGGTAGTAAGTGGGTTGAGGAACTGCATGGTTGGGCACTGGAAGGAGAATCAATATGTGTACTGAAGTCCCCTAGTATGAGAAGCCTAAGTCTCTGAACATATTCTTGTTCAGGCAGAATCTGCTATTCTGGTAGAAAGAGAAAAACCATCTAGTTTTAGCCAAGTGGAATCAAATTCTCCCAACACCATATAAATTTGTTAATCGCTTCCCTACACAGACTTATTGTGATCCACAGGCTAGAGAGTTTATCAAACTGATTTATATCTAAGTAGCTGTGTTTTAGGTCCATGCTCCCAGTTTCCCTACAAAATAGAAATGATGTAATTTGTGCAACGGTATAGCCAGTAACTGCCTCTAATGACATCTAAAGTATAAACTGTAAAAATTCCTTTCTTGGATGTGCCTCTACACTGGTTGAATAATCTTAGGTAAGTCACTTAAATCTCTCTAAATCTCAGTTTCTTCATCTGTAAAATGTAGACATTGAATTCAATAAGGTTTCTTCCAGCTCTTAAATTATATACCAGTCTACATTTTGCTACATTGTACTTATAAAAAAGGGCTACACTATCTAGGGTCCATTTGTCTCATGCAAAAATGTTCACAAAATCAAGAAATACCAGTTAGAAAGGACCTTAAAGATCTATACTTAAAGATTAAGTATAACTCTCCACTCAATGTAGGATAGTATCCCTTCTACATTATCCCACTCAGACTGCTCTCTAGTCTATTTTGGAACAGCAAACAGGAACTATTTTGAGATAGGACATTTCTAGACATCATTAATTGTTAAGAAGTCCTTTTGTATGTTAAGCTGAAATCTTTTCTCATAAATTTTACTCTTGATCTATTTCTTCCTTCTGGAGACATACAGCCTATTCTCTCTTCCAAATGACGATCCTTCAAATATTTAAAGACAGTTAACTTGTACCCAATTATGTTTTCTCTTGCCAGACCAAAAATTCCTTATATTATATACCCTATTCTCTATATGAGATGGCTTCCACACCAATCAGTACTTTTATTCATCTTCTAAAAAAGACTCCAATTTGTCATTACTCCTCATAAAACATGGTACCAACAACTAAACATAAAACTCTAGGTGTAGTCTGCATGGCACAGAGTAGAGTAGAACTATTACTTCCTTCAAAGAAAGTACTCTACTTCTATTAACACACCCTAATATTGCATGGGGGAGGGCAGCCATATCACATCACAGACTCATGCTGAGTTTGCAGTACAATCAAGTTCCTTGAGGGCAGGGATTGTCTTTGGACTCTTTTCGTATCCCCAGCACTTAGCACAGTGCCTGGCACACAGTAGGTGCCTAACAAATGCTTGCTGAATTGAATGAATGATAAAGCATTTGTTGGATGCTTACTATGTGCCAAACACTGAGCAAAACCCTGGGAATACAAATACAAATAAGCAAGATAGTCTTTGCCCTGAAAAAGATTACACCCTGGTGGAGGGTGACAACAAATAAAGGGGAGCTATGAGAGAGAGAGAGAGAGAGAGAGAGAGAGAGAGAGAGAGAGAGAGAAGAGAGAGAGAGGGAGAGGGAGGGAGGGAGGGAGGGAGGGAGGGAGGGAGGAGGGAGGGAGAGAGCATGGACTGGAAATGACTGGGAAGTGTTATAGAGGCCTGGCCGAAGGCAAGATAAGCAACAGTTCATCTATCAGAGCCCAGGGATCCAGAGATCAGAATGTGCATGGTTCTGATGGGAGGGTGGTGAGGATCTCATGTAACCTACACTTAAGCAACTTGAGTTTTTTGTTTTTGTTTTTTTAACACAAGTGCAGGACTTTTTATTTATTCCTAATTAAACTTCCTCACTGATGTAACTTCCTTGAATTCTGATTCTGCAAGTTCTAATTCTGTGCCATCCATGGACTTGACAACTGGGTTAACCACATTTTTACACAAGATAGATCCTAATCAAACTTCTTTGGTATACCACCAGAGAACTCTTTCCAGCACAACACTGATTTCAACATTCTTTGGATACAACTAGTCAGTATCTACAAATCTATCCAACTGTATTATTATCTATGAAGGAAGAAAACAAGCATTTATCATGTACCTATTATGTACCCAGCACTATGTTAAGTGATTTATAAATATTATTTCATTTGATCCTCACAATAATCCTGGCAGGTAGGTGCTATTAGGCCATTTTACAGTTAAGGTAACTGAGGCAGACAGAGGTTAAGTGACTTGCCAAGAGTCACACAGCTGGTAACTGAAGCCAAATTTGAACTCAGGTCTTCTTGACTTCAGGTGTAAGGCTATATCACATTTCTGTATGTAATCCACAGAGATATCACAAAAGATCTATTAAATTCACATATATGTCAAGCATGTTCTGGCTTTACTTGTATTGGTGTAATCTATCTTCAGGCAGCTGAGCTCACAGCAAAAAGGGACACCTCCACCTTCATTCCCTACCCCACCCGTCCAACACACACACAATTTCTGTTACTGGTACTTGGTAGTTGGGGCTAACTGAAATTATTGCACCTTTCTGGAACCCAAAGTTTCACTGATTTGAAACTCACTATAGATATATAGGGACCTAAACCACCTATCCCCTCATTATTCTTAAGGAAGGGCCATCTCCACATATATCTTAAGCTATTGCTTCTGATGACCAGAGGAAGCTTTTGGGGAAACTATGAAATACATTTTTAAACTTTGGTCATCATCTTCAACATCATTCCTTATCTGTTAGTTAATTTTGAGATAAAATGTTTCTTTGTTGAAATAAGCATGGAAAACACCTTAGTTTGTAGACATATGGAGTTCTACTTAAAAGTCCAAAAAGAATTTAAAAAGGAGATGAAATTATAACTCTCAAGCTGAATAAACAAATTAGAGAATGAGATCATTTGGGAGAACATGGCCAAACTAAATTGACATCGATAATACCCATTTGTTGTTTGAACCTGGTATGATTTAGCATAGTGCCTGGCACACAGTAGGTACTTAAAGGTTTACTGATTGACTGATTTCTGTTCTAATGAAGATAATGAAATATTGTTGTTGATTATTACTTTACATTCAGCATTATTAAGTTTTAAGAATATATCTGTATATAATTTATGAAAAGTATTTAAAAAATTTAAAAAAATCAGAAAACCACTCTAAACACTAAAGAATAAAGAATTTTTAGTACGCTGGTCATATGAAATATTTAGTGCTAATAAGATGTTTAATAGCTATATCACCAGAGCAAAAATATTACTTCACAGAAAAGTGAATACCAAACAAGTAGAAAGAATTTGTAGTTGTTGTTGAATTAAACCTGTGATTTCCCTAGTGTATGAAAACTCTCCATGAGGAAACTCCTTTTACCAATGCAGATGAATACTTGCTCACAACTTACAGTCTTGGAAAGTTCCCTGGGACATAGAGTGACTTACTTAAGTCACACTGTCACAATGTCACAGGCAGGACTTAAAGCTAGGTCTTCCTAACTGTGAATCAGATTCTTTATCCACTATATCACACTGCCCCTCAAAACTTAATTAACTCATAAAAATCAACACAGTACTACCATTGTTGATGGATGCAGTTAACTCAAGTCCAGAGAGTTTCTAGGATTTCTTACAACAATTTATATAATAATTTATATTATAATTATAAATGTTATAATATAACATATGATCATTTAGAACTGCTTTATAACAATAGGTAAAGACTCTCTGACTGTCAGGGTATAAAATTCAAATGTGTACTTACATTATGTGTTAGATCGAAGAACTTCTGACAGGCCAACTGGTAGTGAGTGCCTTTTACGTAATCCAAAATCTTAAAAAAGACAGTGAGACCGAGGGAGAAAGACACAAGAATTAATAATTTAACCCAAAATACAGCGACTAAGCATCAATGGCCTTTTCTCATATCATTACTCCAGGCATAAAATGCAATAAACCATACAGCACGACAAATTTTTGCAATTTATATTCAATGACAATTCTGACAACATGGCAACACTACAGAGGGGCTATTTAGGTCAGCATTAGCCCCCCAGATGACAAGAGATAGAAAGAGATCTTTTGACCTATCAACTGTGAATTTCAATAACTTTAGTTAAACAAGATGAAAATGCACCCTGGTATTATATTTTTGACAGTTATTGTCAGAACATCATATTGCAACATCTCTTCCATAATTGTAGAAATAAATCTAGTAATCTGAGTGGTTTGAGCATGAAGCAATCAAATATAGTATTTAGATTGTTATTTGTCACATTACCAGTTTATATATATAGATACAGCATACAATACTGCTGTGCACCCATCAGGAAAATTTAATGTAAACCCTTTAGACAAGTATCTGTAGAGAAGGAATGCTTCTACCTTCAATCAGATTTGTCCTTTTTAGAAATGAAGTTATTTCTAGTAAAACTCAGCAAAATATGAGCATGAATGGTCTATTCTGAACACCTATTAGGAACATCAGCCTATCTTTTGTAAATACAATTTGCTCTCCAATTGTGCTTCATGTAATCTCTTCAGTACTGCACAAACTCCCATTCTTATCAGCAGAGTGCAATGCTAGTTGAAATTTTTTAAGTTACATAACCTTTTCCCCCTACCAAATCATCGAAATATATACTCTGCTTGCTTATCAAACATGGTAAATTGCTGGAATTAAGAGATAACCTCAGGAAGGGGGAAAATAAATTCTTGGGAAATGTTAATTTCTACCCTCAATTCAAAAAGGCTGAACTTTTGGTGTCCAACAGTGGAACGAATGCACTCTTAAATCCCTGCCATGCTCATTATTGGATGTAACCTTACAGGTAATGACAGATGTACAAATAAATTACATTTGCAGAATGGATCAAATCACAGGACCCAGACAAGAATGTGCCTAAATGCATTGTTTTTCTGTTATCGTCCCACAGATTAAATTTCCATGCTTTATGCCATTGACAGTTAAATCCCATATAATAAAGACGGAGGTCCATGCCAGCAAGCTTCTGAACCCAAATATGGGCACTATTTGCACATGTGATCTGTCTATTTTCTTAAATTCTAACGTAGAAAATCAATTAAGAAGAAATGAAGAGATAAATGAACAATTATGAAGAAAACCACAGTTGCCAAACTTTTGCCAAGCAGTATGGACATTTCTGAGCTCATAGTCTCATCAGTGCTGTTTCTCTTGCAAACATAAAGTCAAATGAAATGGCACCATGGAGATGAATCTGTCAATACCTACTGGCAAGTATCAATGGTAACCATAAATTAACAAGTAGGAATCAAAATGTGAAAATCCTTATCTGTACTTGCAAACTGGAAATCTGAAGAAGCCAAAAAAGGTAAATATAAATTGGCCGAAGTAAAACTAAAATTGCAAAAAAACAGATGTAAGACCTTAACTATAAATGTGCAATTCATTTCTTAAAGTGGTAATATCTGAGAGCAAATATAGTATTAATGGTACACACAATGGAAGCAATGTAGTTCATGAGGTTTTCCTTGCCAATTGGAGATGTCAATGACCATAAAGGAATAAAGAGGCAGCATGGCATAACTGACTTAGTGTTGGCCTTGGACTCAGTAAGATCTGGGTTTAAATCCAGTCTCAGCCATTTATTAGCTATATGACCATATCCAAGTCACTAAAGCTCTCAGTTTTCTTCCCTGAAAAATGAGGATGATAACAATATCCATAGTATCTCCTCACAAGGCTCAAATGAGACTCAAATGGGTTAATCTATACAAAGGGATTGCAAGCCTTAAAGTGCTGCACACATACACACACACACACACACACACACCCAATATTTCAAAAGATTCATGACTCCATCTGTGTAGGTACTCCTGTGTGTATATTTGGACTGTTTACTCATTAATTTTTATAACAAAAAATAAGTGAAAGTAGATTATTATAAACAGGAAAAATAATTCATTAAAATTTTGTCTTTATATTCCCAAGTGCTTAGCATAGTGTCAGACATATAATGGATACTTAATAAATACTTTTGTTATATTCAATTTTATTTTTAATCAGCAAAAAATCTGCCTTCTCTCCCATTGAGAAATAAAAACAAAATTCATTACAAACATATACTGTGAATTATATTCTATTTAGATATCAGTACGCACATTACAAACATATATATATTCATAGTATATTCATTAAAACATACACAGTGAGTTATATATTAATTTTGCTACCTGATTGATGGCAGAAGAAACACTTGCCACACTTTTCCTAAGTAGTTCACCTCTGAGTTCAAATCCTTACTGCCTTCTGATGATAAGCCTCTACAAACTTAGCTAGGCTAGTCTTCAGATGATAAAAACATAGTCTGCCACTCTAACCCTAGGTAACTTCATTTATTGGAGGAAAAAAAAATCAAATCAACAAGCATTTATATAGTATCTACTATGTGCTATGAGCTAGAGAAAGAAGAACAAAGAAAAAGAGTCCCTGTCCTTGAGGAGTTTGCAATCTAGTCAGGTCAGGCAGCATGTACATTATAAGTACATATAAAATAAACGCAAGTTGACTTCAGGGCTAACTAAATCAAAACCTGAAAAATCAGGAAAAGCCTCCTATAGAAGGCAGAATTTAAGCTGAGTTTTGAGGCAAGACAGGGATATTCAGAGGCCATTTAGGTGAGCATTCCAGGAGTTGGAAGACAGAATGCAAACAGGCCAGTGGAAATGGACCATACAGTGTACGAAGAGGAGTAAATCATAAGAAGGCAGGAAAGGAAGGAAGAGGCTGGGAATGAAGGTTTTTAAATGCCAAACCGAGGACTTTACAGGATGGATCAGTATTAAAGACAGAATAAGAGATGAGAAAGCTTAGGTTCTTTTTTCTTTTTCTAACTAAAGGCCAGTCTTTGTCAGAAGTTATAGGTCCATCCAAATAGTAGTAAGTTTAGCAAATGTACAAATTATAAATCCATTTCCCTCTTTTTTCTGGAAGTTGCTATTATTTTAAAATTGTCTCTAATGAGGAGGAAAAGAATACTTCTTCCAAGTTAACAGAAGTGTCAACATAAGCACAACCTACTAATTTGGTCACTAATGGCCATTAGTCATGCATAAAATATCCACACATTTTTGGCAAATGTCAGTTTCTTCAGATAGATTTATAATCTTCATGACTGGTTTAAACTTGAAGTAGCAGCCTCCTCTTAAATCCTAATGTTCCTTTTCATTCCTGGCCATCTGCAACTTCCTCTCCCCATTTTGCTCTAGTGACTACTAATGAGGTTAAGATGATTGTTTGGCAGCAGAACCCAACCACCTGCCCATTAGGACTTTGGCTTCAATGGCTGAGATGTTTTACAGCTAGAGATGTTGCACCCGATAATGAGACATGTTGCTAATCTTTTTCTAATTCAAGGTCATATTTAGTCTCATTTTAAAGTGGTTGCTAGCCCGGATTCTTTTTTTTTTTTAAGCTCAATCTTCCTAATATGAACCCAGCCTTTTTTTTTTTTAAACTCCACTTCTAACCTTCCTTTATTTCAAAGGTGATAGAAAATGTGGTAGAGATGCAGGGTCTGGAACAACTTCATGTATTATGGCTTGTTCTTGTTTCTAACCCACTCAGCAAAACAGCCTGTACAACTTGGCAATGACCTTCATTTAAAGGAAAGTGACTTCTAATGTTGTTGGACATTTTATTTAAAACAACAACAAAACTGCATACAAAGAATTTTTCTGATTCATTATTACTTTTATTTTTACTGAAAAGGAACACATTTTACCAGTTGTCTGATTTAGAACATATCCCTCAATGAATTAAACTAATTTCTATTTGTGTCAGTCTGAATTCTGTCTTTAGTTGTCTTTGTGTTTGGAAACCATCCCCACCCCCTTTCTGGTCTTTTTCAGCCTCATATAGAATTAGGATATTTACTGTTCAGAGGAATGTTGAGTTAAATGCAGCTTCTCTGCTAGGGTTAAGAGGCAGAGGACTTGAGGGGACACCTCCCCCTCACTCACTCCACACATCCAGCAATTGCCAAATTTTGTTGTTTCTATTTTCAAGATAGCTCTTGACTAAACTCTTTTCCCTCCATTCACATAATCATCATCCTGGTTCAGCCTTCACCTCTCACCTGGATGACTAAAGTAGCTCCCTAATTGGTCTTGGCCTCAAGAATCTCTCCACTCTAATCTATTCTCTAACTAGGTGCCAACAGTGATTTTCCCAAAGGGCAGGTCTGATTATATTACTGTCCTCTCAATAAAACTCCAATAATTCTCTATTACTTCTATGATCAAATATAATAAACTCTTTTGTTTGGCATTTAAAGTTTTTAACCATCCAGTTCTTTCCTATCTTTCCAGTCACAACTGAACTCAGATGACTGTGGAGAAGACAGTGAGGCTGATGACTCTGCACAGCCCTGCCTCACTTAAATCTTATTCACTTGAAAGTCAAGACATCACCCTCCTGATGTCATTGGTCCTCTTTGAGAACGAAGAACAAACAACACTTATTCTACACGTACCCTATGATGTAGCCATAGTGGCCTATGCTCATCCTCTGCCTCCATGCCTTACTGGCTATCTGTCCCCTCCTTGGAATACCCTCACTTTTCACTTGGACCTCTTAGAAACGCTGCTGAAATGACACCTGCTGTAGAAGGCCTCCCCTCCAACCTCCACTCCCCTCAGGTACTACAGCCTTGCTCCCTAAGGTTACCTTGCATCTCTTCTGTATGCATCTTGTAAACACCTATTTGTGTAAACGTTGTCATCTCCAGTCAGAATGTAAGCATAAAACAAAAGGAATATAAGAATTTTGAGGACAGGGACTGCTTCCCTTTTTCTTTGACTTTTCAATGCCTAGCATATGATGAATGCTTAATAAATGCTTGTTGACTGATGATAAACTTTGATTTCGGATTTTCAGCAACCAAATTTGAAAAATATATTAGATAGGTCAGTTATCTTACATCTTCATATATATATACTTTTTAAAAAAAATACGTTTTTTATTAATGCACTCTGTTTCTTATATCATCATGGTTATCCCAAGTATACTATCCCCTAACTTCCCCAGAGGACAACTTGGTGGATCAGTGGATAGACTGCTGGGCCTGGAGTCAGGAAGACTGATATTCCGGAGTTCAAATCTGGCCTCAGACATTTACTGTGTGACTGTGATCAAGTCATTTAACCCTCTTTACCTCAGCTCCTCGCCTGTAAAATGAGCTAATGAAATGACAAACCACTCCATTATCTTTGCCAAGAAAACTCCAAATGGGATCATTACGAGTCAGACACGATTGAAAAAGACTAAACAACAACAACCTTTCCCAAAAAGCCATCCCATATAACACTGAAAAAGGTAATACACACACACACACACACACACACACACACACACACACACACATACACACACACACACACACACACACACACACATATGCAATGTAGAACACCTGTGGACCTCCCACCCCCATGAAAGGGTAAGTTGAGGGTGTTCTTTCATGACTCTTCATTTGAGTCCTGTTTGATCTTTATAATTATGTTACATTCACTTTTGATTTTTCTGGTGTATACTCTTTCCATTTACACTGTTGCAATTATTGGGCCCAACTTATTCTCCATTTTCATTCTCTGTCTCTATGTCTCCACATACACACAGTCACACACACTTATGATGGACAGGCTGCCCATCTAAATGCATATGATAGTCTAAACAACAAGTATTCTTCATCCACTTGGTTTTTCTTCAGGACAGGGCAGTTAGGGTCCTCTCTTTTGAGTAATTATAAATCTCATTCAGGAAAATCTACAATGTTCTAAGGCTTGATGTAAACAGTGGTATAGGATCTGTATACAGGAACAAATGAAGGACTTCACCATACATAGAGAATCCCTCTTCAATGTGTTTTTGTGTTGGATCTCTTCTGTGTCACTAGCAAATACCTTTGATCCTCATAGCAATCCTAGGAGAAGTAGGCGCTACTATGATCTCTGTTTCTACAGATGAGGAAACTGAGGCAAAACACTGGTTAAATGACTTGCCCTGGGTCATACAGCTATAATCAGAGGGTCACTGGATAAGGTTATCTTTGTCTTTCAAGAAATATTGTATAATTCTGAAATGATACAAATAGTGGGGGCAACTAAATGGTACAATAGATATATCACTCGATCTAGAGTCAGGAATACCCAAACTCAAGTCTGGCCTCAAACATTTACTAGGTGTGTCCCAGAGCAAATGACTTAACCTGTTTGCCTCAACTTTCTCATTGTAAAAATGGAGACGATAATAACAGCATCTATGTCTCAGGGTTGTTTTAAAGATCAAGTAAGATAATAACTGTAAAGCATTTGGCATAGTGCCTAACACATAGTAGGCACTATGTAAATGTTAGCTACTACTCCTAGTAATCTTGTTGAAAGAAAAAAAATTAAGGTAATATTTTGCTCTACTGAACCAAATACTTTTTTAAAAAATGATTAACAATAAGTGGAGTAGAATCTTATATACTACTCTACATTTTTTCTGGCAGTTATGTGACAATGGGTACGTGGTATACTATGGAAAATTGAGGAACTACTTGGTATATGTACAGGTTATTCTTAAAATTGTAAATAAATGGAAAAGTTAGGCACATAGGGCAGTAGTCATCATTCTTTTGGTTTTTTTTTTTTTTGGTATAAAGATTTTTTTTCTCCACCTTTGCTATCTTCACCTTTTTTAGGTGATTTGAAAACTGATCTCTCACTCCCTCAAGTGAGGGACAGCTCTACACCTCTTGGCAGCAGGAAGCAGTTTCAGAAGCCAAGACTTTCATCCCTTACCCCAAAAGAATTTGAGTCCCATTTGTTCGAGGGATGAATGATGGGGATGAGATCTGAACCCCTAAAAGGAAAAGCTCTGGACTTTCCCACGGCCAAATCTCTTTGCCTGAGGCTATAATCCTACCAATTGGCCTTTCATTATAGCCTGTGCCCAATCTCCCAATTCTCTGTTACCCTTAACCTAGTTTAGCTCTCCATTGTCTTCCCTCCTTATGGCTCCCAGGCACTTCCCACCCTTAATCCTATCTAGGCTCCATTCTCCCTTGGCCACGTGGTACAGGTCCCTGGCACAGTCACTCCATCTTACTGGCCACTCTTAGATCCCAACAAGTTTTTCTGTCTATAAAGTCCATCTGGCCTCCACTAAGGTGCTCAAATTCTTAAGATCCGCTCCACTTATATTAGTGATACAAATTCTTAGATTCCTTAAGAGTCTGGCCAACACGGCAGATTCTTCACCCCTGATCGATGTTCTAATAAACCTTGAAAACAAAACAACAACAACAAAAACTGATCCCTCAATTCCTTTACATTTGTACTGACTTTGATACAAGCCTCCTCTATGTATGAATATCTGACCTAATCCTGCAGATTTTCCCTTCTATGTTCTCTTAGTGCCATTTCTACCTCCTCTACACTCATATATAGAAGTGATGGTGTCATACAGTCAAAAAGCATTTATTAAGCACTTACTATGTGCCAGGCCCTGTGCATCAGGGATACAAAGAAGGACAAAGAGTCCCTGCCTTCAAGGAATCTACAAGTGCAGTAACTCAACTGTCCTTAAAAGTGAGCAGATGGTTAAGAAAAAAAATCACTGTAGACAACTGAAAAGAAAAAAGTAGATAGTCATCTACTTGGGAATGGCTAAACAAATTATGATAGATGAATTTAATGCAATATTAATGTTCTGTAAGAATGAATACAAATAATGAAGCACAAGATTTTTATGAACTGATACAAAGTAAAGTAAGTAGATAAGAAAAACAATATAAATAATGATTAGAACAAAATAAATGGAAATAACAAAAACTGAACATTGTGTAATTAAAATGACCAAGCCTAAGGCTCCCAAATATATATAAAAGTATATTTGTCTTCCTTCTTTGCAGAGGTGAGGGACTAGGAGTGTAAAACACTGGATATAATATTGAACTTAGTTGATGTGTTGATTAGTTTTGCTAGACTGCTTTCTCACCACTCTACTACATCTTTCCTTTTTTACTTATTATAACAGAATGGCTCTTTGTGTGGGAGAGAGAGAGAGATGAAGATGGTGTAAAAATAAAAGTTATCAGTAAAATCTTAAAAATTTAAATCTCTGCAGTTTTTTTCTACTGTTTTTTTCTGTTTTTCTTCTTCCAGTATGATCCTAAAATACCTTTAGCATGACTTTACTTAGCTGGATTTCTAGTCAAGAATTTTTAAAGCTGATTTTATTGTTCACTGTTTTCCCCTCTTTTATTAGACAATACTGTTCATATTCTTTCATCATCCACTGTAATATTTTACAAATAAGTTTATATTCTAAACCAGTATGGCTCTTTGCCTTCATACATTTCCATTAGGCTAGTAACAAATGTTTGCTCAATAGGTGCTCTTTTGGTCTGCTCATAATAGCAACTTATATGCATTGGTTAAACATCTATGTAAAATCATTGTAACCAGCATCAATGTCTTTTCTTTTGTCCAAAGCCCATTTTTCAAGATCAGTAACATATTTAAATAGGTTAGGCTGTAGTTATTTTAATTGCACATCAAACCATCCTCATTTTTATTTTTTCTTCTAGCTTTGCACAAATTTCGAATTTTGTTCTAACAAGTCTGACAGTACACAGATGGCTGATTCATAAATTACTTCCACAAGACATATATTTTCTGTTAAAATATAATCATGACCAGTGTATTACTAGTTTTTTCTTGAAGAAAATTATATGATGCATAGGGATCAGGCTTCTATAAAGTCTGTAAGTTTCTGGCCTCTTTCATTTGTTTTTCCCAAGCCATATTTTCAAACACATTTTCACCATCCTCACCTATTTCACCTTTGCATTGAAGTCATCATTATATGATGCATAAGCACTTATTATTTTCTTGATTAAAAAAAGATTAATCATTTAATTTTCTCCATACCTCAGTTTCTTGTCTATATAATTGATACTAAGAGGTGGTACAACCCTGGAGCAGTATTGAAACTGAACTCAGAAAATTCACTTTAATCCCTTGTTTCAAATATGGCTAGATTTAGACATCATATATTTAGAGCTGGATGGTACCATGGAAATCATCCGGTTCAAGACTAATTTTACAGATGAGGAAACTGAAGTCCAGAAAGGATAGGTGGATTCTCCAAGGATTCACAGGTAGTCAGTAGCACAGTTGGTATTTGAACTCAGTTCAGCTGCTTCTATAACCACTGCTCATTCCATTATAACAGATGTCCTCCCTTTATAATTATTAGGTCCATACTCCCCATTGCAATATCCCTAAGGATAATAAATTTTTCCTCTCACATCCTGCTGTTATGCAGGATGAATAATTTAATTTTTTTTTAAATCATGTAAAGGTAAGCAATGAGTACTACTATTTATGATCTTTCCATTGGAAAATGTCAGATTATTTTAAAGGGTTTTTTTTTAATCTTAAGTAAATTCCCATTCATAGTTGGGGTTAGCTATGGCACATAACTATTTGATTTATGCAGCTATTTTTCTTCCAACATGCTTTATCAACATTGCCTCATTAATCTTTAAATCATTATTTATCTTCATTTTACCAAGAAGGGAAAAGAATCCCAGAGAAATTCTATCAGTTGTTCAATGACAGGCAAAGACTTTGCGACGAAGCCAAAAAAAAACAAGGCAGGCCTGCTGAGGCTGGGTCTAATACTAACCTTCAGAGTTCTTCCTTCATACCTTCTTGAGATTCATCAAGAACAATGTATGTGTTTTCAACTACAACACTAAAGAAAGAGAAACTGAATACAGCAATCAAATTGACTATTCCTATTCCTAGGGATCAGAGGAAATGCTCTCTAGGATGAAACAGGAGCTTTTCTGAAAAACAGGTACTGGTCATGAGGTAATGGAAAGAGTGAATACTATCTTTCATTGATAAGGATGACCTACCAAAGGAAATCATAGCAATGTGGGGTAGATGGGATTTATATGAACATTTGGTAAGGTGTCACTTAGATTTATCTTTGCCATAAAGTCTCCTTGACATAGTGTTACTTTTAAGTCTTTTAAACTGTCCATTTTGAAAGATTTCATCATTAAAAAGCATTTACCAGTTTCAGATTTAATGCAGACAATAACTGCCTGAGGATTTTACGACAGTGAACAATAGTGTTTTAACCAGCCTCCCAAGAAGTGGAAAGGGTGGACAATTTTTCAGTTTCTGGCTATGATGTCACTGTTATAATTTCTTGAAAGTATCTACTGGATCTGGTTTCACTTTTTAAAAAAAAATCATTAAAAGGGACAGAACGTCGAGGCTTCTTTTCTTTTTTTTTTAATATTCAATTTCCTTTCTTCCTTTAGAAAAATCTAAGGGGAAAGAAAAGAAATTTTTAGAAAATGGTACTGCAACAAATACATTTGTTGAAGACCTATTAGGTATAAGGCATTGTAGCTACACATTCAAAACAGAGACAGTACCAGGCTACAGGGAGCTTGACATATACCCTGTCTCACCAGTTCTTTCAGAAACTACTTTAAAGAGGCTGTATCCCTTGCAACAAAACACAACAATATCAAGAAAAATCTGAAAAACAAACTTTAAAAGCCTTTTAACTGGTTCACTGCAAGAGACTTTTACCACAAAAGGAAAATGGTTAGCTGGAAATAACAGTAAAGAATATTACCAGAATTGACTACATGGATTAAAAGAAATGGGAATAACCAAGTGTAGATTCACAGGTTCTTTTATATAACTTTGGATACTGTCAAGATTTTATGGTCACAGCTCATGTCCCAGGGCTCTTATCTGAAAGGCAGTGTGGTATTATGGGTAGAGAGCTGAATCATAATGCAGGAAGACTGGAGTTCCAACATAACGTTTCACACTTCCTAGGAATGTGACCAGAAGCAAATCACTTAATCTCTCTGCATTTCACTGTTTTCATCTCTAAAACGGAAAAAACAGTTATCAGCACTACCTATATTGTGTGATTTTTATGAGGTTCACCCAACATAATGTAATGTAAATAGCTTTACTAAGCTTGAAGTGCTATTTTTTTCCAGGAAATCATATATAATAAAGGAATAACAAGAAAATAAAGGGTTACTGAAAAAAATAGCTAAAAATTAAAGTTTCCTAAATAAAGAATTTACACTTAAGTTGTACACCATAGCAATTCAAAATGTGTTACTGTAAATCACTATACAAAGATGAATTATAATATGCTATACAAACCCAATTTACTCATTTATTCATTCATTCATTCTAACAATCTATTGAAAGACCACTCTACAACAAGACACCATGCTATGGTGGAGTAGATAGAACACTGGACCTGGACTCAGGAAGACCCGAGTTCAAATCTGAGTTCAGACAATTACTATTACTATTTGCTTACTATTACTCCCTGGCATATAGAAGGCCCTTAAATGTTCCTTGAATGAATCAATGAGCAGGTTACTTAACCTCTGATTGTCTCAGTTTCCTCAACTGTAACATGCAGATAATAATTGCAGGGCTGTTGTGAGGATCAAATGAGAGTCTTGTTTGTAAAAAATGCTTAGCACAATACCTGACAGTTGTGGGCACTTAACACATGCTTCCTCCCTTTCCTTACTCCTCCTTCCCTATCTGTCATCTTTCTAATCTGCTGAGAAAGGTGTTAAGGAGTACCTTTATCCTCATGTTAGAGTTAGTAATATGGAGGTACAGAGTTTAAGTAACTTGTCTAAATGGAAGGCAGAGCTTAAATAAGAAACCGGGACAGCTGAATCTCAATTAACCATACATATTCACATTTTGAATATGGAAGTGGAATTGGATACTACAATCATTTATCATTGGCTACGGTGTCCTATCATGCTTTAACACTACGTTAAATTATGCAAGTTAATAAATCTAAATATATGAAAAATATCCTCTATTAAATGACTTTTATTTGAAAGTTCAATGAAGAATTTTCCCTCAATGAACAATAACAAAATGAATAGCCTGAAAATGTCCTGAAAATATAACACCTTTTACTAAGGCTTCAACTTGTTAGGACTTTAACGGTAGTTCAAGCACTTTTGCTATTACCCTAGGAAATAAGTATGCTGAGTTACTCCAAAGGCCCAGAATCAGGGCATGGCTCACAACAAGAGATGCTAATTTCATTACAGCATATATTACAATGCACAACCAGCCCCTTGCACTTGTCTGTGGATGGCAATTATTGTTGTTTATTGATCAAACTCAGTCAGGGTTTAGATGTGTTACATGTGATTAAATTCTAATCAAACCCAGGGAGGTATAGAGTGAGAAAACTTAGCTATTAAAATGGCAGGGCATACAGCAAAGCTGTTAGGACTGCCAGCTGAGGAATTTCAATGTGAAAATTTCATACATAAGCTCTCTTGACAAGTGTGAGGATAAAATACAATGTAGATAAATTAAAAGGCCTGTAAGAATAATCTCATTCAGCTAAAGTGTAAAAACAACAACTTTTAGATGATTATTTCTGTAAAGATTTTTTATTGCTAATATCTACATCTCTAATTACCAGTATTTCTATCCTGAACACAGACATACATTTAAAGGAAATGGGAAGGGGAAATGGTTAAAATACAAACAAAGGGTCCTAATCTTCAAAAAGCCTAATGTAGCAAGTAGATATGGTAGATAACCATATCCTGATAGATAACGTTAGCTGATCAAATTTTAAAAAGAGTACCAAAATGATTGTTACTTCAACAGAAAAATCCCACAGAAAATGAATCAAACTATAGTAAGACGACATTGAAAAGCATACTATAGTGTGTGCGTGTTGGATTGCACTGAAACATTTTCTTCCTGAGTCTAAAACATTTTTATTCATTTATTTGCCAGGAGAATGAGAGCTTTCTTAGGAAAGACATTGTTTCATTTTTGTCTTTGTATCACCAGCACCTAGCACAGCATCATTTTAATAAGCAAGCTGTCTTACTTTGTACCTCACTGGGTTTGATTTGAATTTAATTGCATACAACACATATAAGCACATAGTAAATAAATGTTTGTTTGAAGTGAAATTTTAAAGAAGATAAAAAAATTTAAAAAACCAAAGTATTAGGTTTATAAGGCACTGAGTAGCTGGTTTCATGGTGCTAAAGAAAATAAGCAACAAAGATTGAGGAAAAAAGGTGAGAGAGCAGCCATGGAGAAATATATCAAAGGAAAAATACAGGTGCTGGTAGAAATCTGGGAATGAAGAAACAGAGCAAAAAAAATTAAATTAAATTAAAAAAAAAATATATATATATATATATATATATATATATATATATATATATATATTCACTAGGAGACGTGCTGGAGGTAGTATTAGGAAGGTATGATTTAAAAAACAACCCAGATACTTCTTCATAAGATGATGAGGAACCAGAACAGTGAGGGGATTGAAGAACATCAAAGGACTACGGATATTTTTAGTCTGGAAAGGAGTAGATAAAGAAAAGATATCAAAATTGTTTTAAAATCTATGAGGGCTACCATGCGAAAGAGGAATAAGTCTTTTTCTTAATTTATTTCTTATTTTTATTGATATTTTGTTTTTATTTAAATCGCCTTCATTTCTCCACGTATCTCTTCCTACTTTCCTACCCAGCAAACTACCTCTTATAATAACGTGAAGAGTTATTAATAACTCTTCCCAAAGGGAAAAAAATGTTTTATTCTACTTGTATAAAAAGACAAAACAGAACCAACGGTGAAAAGATAAATTCAGGCTTGATAATAGAGAGAAACAAGTGGAATGGGCTACTGCAAAAGGTAATGGGCTCCCCATCATTAGATATCTTTAAGATGAGGCTGAGTGACCACTTGTCAGGGATACTATTGAAGGAATTCCAGTTCACATATGGGTTCTGCTGGCTGGTCACTGATGCGGTCTGTCTTTGACATTCTGTAACACTGTGCAGATCAACAACAAAAGGCACTGAAACTTTCATGTTGTCTGTTTTTAAAAACGCAGTGTGTTATCATAGAAAAAAGCACTGTCACCAATACAGTTCAAGAATATTTAAAATGCCAACTTTCTAAGAGTTGTGAGAAAAGCACTTTTTAAGGCATGGTATTATAGTATAAAATAATATTGTAATGCATTATGCAAATATCCCTGCATTAAAGTGAGCTATTTATTTGTTGGTCATACTCGTCTGATGCCATTATGGGTACAAACTTTTTTTTTACAATTCTGAAGCATGTTTCTTCATGTAGAATGTAAGCTCTTTGAAGGAAGGGAATGTTACATTCGTGCCTTAATGTCCCCAGGACCTAGTACAGTGGATGGCACAAAATAGATGCTGATTGCCTACAACAAGGCAACCTTGATAATGCAGGACTGAATTCAGGGGCTCAATCAGAAAAGCATCTCTAGGCAGAATACGCAGGACATGGCATTGTCATCCAGATCTCATTAGCTTACTCTAGATCCTGGTTCTGGAATAGCACTGAGCTGACCAAAGACCCATCCCATGAGCTCTTGACTGCCTTCCCCAGAAGTTTTAGCAGCCAGGGCTATCCAGAAAGAAATGGGAAGGGAATTCTAGATTGCCTCTTGGAATCATGCCTGGCCATTAGTTCCTATATTCCCCACCTCTACAACTCTGAACCTCAAAAGATGGGCAACAGAATTGAAAGGAATCTCAGAGGTCATATAATCATCTACTCAAGACCCCATTTTCCCAAGCTACAAATTTTTTCTAAGATATAAATGTGGTCTCTAAAATGTATGTGTGGTATATGATCCTAAATGCCTTTGCACATATCGCTAATTAATTTATTCAATTAATATTTACTAAGTACTCATCACACATGCAGGCTTGGTTATCCACTAGACAGAAGAGAAAAGCTTTGTTAAAAATCTTTTTTTTAAAGTAGACTATGATTTCTTGGAACCTACAATCTAATTGTGGAATTAAGAGATAACTACAATACTCTTCAGATACTCAAATGGGCCTGTGATTTAATGGATAGGGATACTCCTTCTGAGAATGATGCAGATCATAATTCACCTATTCCTGCCCATCCTGTGCAACTGTTTTCCATGTCCTTCCAGAAGTTCATGAAGGTGGTAGAGGTCTTTCACAACTCTTGATAATGAGAGAGTACGAACATATTGCCCAGGTAATCCATCCAATGCTCTCTTCACATGACCAGGCCATCTTCCTTTTTTGTTCATACATTTCTTTGATATCATCCTTTACTATGCTTTTCCTTTATAATTTCTATTTGTGAAGGGTTGCAGCCTGTTCACACCCATCATGAAACTGTCTACTGGAATATAAGACACAAAGTAAATACCACATTTTCTTTAGCCAAGTTCTCTACCTACAATTTGGCTCCAGGAAATAACCAAAGTGACCTTTAAGTGGGCAAATGGAAAGGAAACCCTAGCTCTTTCTGGTGTTGTTGCCTTTGAACTCTCACCAAAAAGTAACACTCTATAAATTAGTAAAAGGGATATAAAAGTTATCACCATCAAGGGAAGCAAAGGTGAAAATAAAAGAGGCAAATGTGGTCATGGCCAGCATGATACAACGTGGATCAAATCCAATTTCCACTGCCTTGCCTGTTTCAACATACATTCCAACATCAGGATTCTGATTATCTGACATATTTCCAGCTATTTCAAAAAGATAAAGAAATCTTCACCAAGAGGTTCTGACCATAAAACATCAATAAATGGTTACAGAGTTTTACCTTGGAAGCATTTCAGTAGTGAATTTTTTATGACTTGTAGACAATAAAATATTTAAAAGCACTCATAATGGAAAGATCTAAATGCACACTTGTCAAAATACTTCTACATGGACCCTTCATTCACCAATATACTCCCCTTTAGAACAGACTACAGCAGCTACCATATTTCATCCTTCAGGGAGCTATTCACCAAAGGTATTCAACAAAAGCAAAAGTATTATTTTTTTTAAAGGCAATTGGGGTTAAGTGATTTGCCCAGGGTCACACAGCTAATAAATGTCAAGTATTTGGTCTAAGGCTGGATTTGAACTCAGGTCCTCCTGACTTCAGAGCTGGTACTCTATCCACTGCGCCACCTAGCTGCCCCAAAAGTATTATTAACTGCTGATTACTCATGAACTACACTTCCATGTTCATTTTAGAAACACAATTAAAATCTAGGCCTAAAGGTACAATCAGGGCAGCAAGGTGCCCAGTAGATAGCGCACTGGGCTTAAAATCTGGAAGACTCCTCTTCTTGAGTTCAAATCCAGCCTCAGATACTTCCCAGCTGTATGACCCTGGGCAAGTTATTTAACCTTGTTTGCCTTGGTTTCCTCATCTGTAAAATGAGCTGGAGAAGGCAATGGCAAATCACTCCAGTATCTTTGCCAAGAAAAGTCCAAATAGGGTCATGAAAAGTCAGGCACAACTGAAATGATTCAACAACAACAGAAGAGGTATGGTGAATGACATGTTAACCCACCTCAAATATGTAAAAAATTTCAATCAATCAATAAATCAAGCATCTACTATGCATGTTCCAAGTACAATATTACATTCTGGGGATACAAGATCAAAAATTAAATAGTCCCTGCCCTCAAGGAACTAATATTTGATAGCTAAAGAAATGTGCTGGAAGCACAGAGTGAAGAAAGGAAGGAAGAGTAAGTGAACTATGTATTACTATTTGTGATTATTAACTAACAAGTATTTATGAAGCACTTAAATGGGGGTGATTGGTATAGATATTAAGCATCAACACCAATCATCTCAGTAGGAATGTAAGCAACATTATAAACAAGACACTAGATAGGGAAACATGAACTATCAACTACGGATGAAACTGAATCTGAGTTTTCACTGTAAAAGGCAAAGGGTCTTCTTTGGTGATTAGAATTCTAAAATAAATCCAATCCTATAAAGATGCATGATGGTTTTTGGACTCCAGCTCTGACATTCACCTTGTTTTATTCCAGATTAGAATGTTATCCAGCTCCCTTGACAAACCAGCCAAGACAACAGCATAGAAGACAGTCTACCACATTAGTATATTCAGGATTATTTTTCTGACAAAGCTGCTTTATTTTATTTTAAAGTACTGGAAGACATTCACAGCACTGACTTTCACATTTCTAGGCATTCTTTTCCCTGCAACTGTTTGTAAAACAAAGTGTTAGATCTAATGATCTATTAACAGAATTTTAGATTAAACAGTGTGACAAGTGATGCTTATCAAAATAGTCAGTCAGCATGCCCCACATTATCCTGAGTTCTGCAACACCGACGACACTAAAAAAAAATTTTCCCAAGACGAAAAATGTTGTCATTAATTTTCAGCTTCATTAGCGAGCTTTAATAGACTATTCAAAAAAAATTTTTTTTAAGTGGCACCAGTTCTCAATATGAAAACCTGAAGAAACAAATACAAGTGCAAATGTGGACTTGCATGAACATGTGCACATATGCATACACGTGTTTCCAAGCTTATTCCATCACCAACCTAAAAATGCTGCCCAGCAGACAGAAGAACCAGAATTTCCAACGGGGGATTAAAACCAGAGAAGTTAGTGCTTTGGCTTAATTCACCTAAAAGACAGGCAATCTGGCAGTCTGCCTGACAAGCTGCATGGAATACTATGGTGAGGATATTAAATGAAACCAAAAGGAAGAGTCTGACACCTCATTATCAAGGCCTGGGAAAAGAATCCGACCTACCTGGTTTATCCCGGTTTGAGAGACCTTGGATGACTGGAGCCTCTGCTTCAACAGCTCAGGATCACTGTGGCGGAATGGGCACCCTGACAGCCAAAAACACCAGTAAGCACACAAATGAGGCTATTTACCCAGGAGTTAGCACAATAATACACTCGAGAGACTAAGCTCTTCTTAATTGTCTAACAGCTTATTAATAAAAAAGTTAATTACCCATGTGTGTGTGACTGCTTTCCTCTTTTACTTTATTTTTTTTTTAAATAAAGACTCCAACTGTATGGTTATCAGGGCAATACAGGCTCAAGAGTTACATAAAGCATTACAACACAAGTAGGCTGAGATTCCCATTTCAGAAGAGGAAAACAGTTTTAATTAGGTTCTTAGCTAATAAGCAGAGAGATAATCACAATATAGCTATAACCATATCCTAAATTGCTAAATTCCACCAATTATTAAAAAAAAATTCTACACCAAAACATATACTCTGCCCCACCCACAAATATATCATCTTTCTATCTAATTGGGGGAAGCAAATATGAGGAGATTTATACTCAAACATTTTCTGCAAAGATTACATTTATTACCTGTATATCCAAAGCTACAACAAAACTGACAGTTGACAGGAAATTGGAAATTGCTAATTGGGAGGTAACCAAGGACTACTATTTGGTAAACAGTTGCAACTTAAGAAAACTTTAAAAGTTCATACGTATAGGACCATAGAGATCTATATTATTTCATAGGAAAATTAAGTAAATGTGGGCTCTCATATATATATATATATATATATATATATATATATATATATACTATATGTATATATATATACATATAGATATAATATATAACATAAAAAAATAAAACTTAAGCAACATAGAAGCAATTGTAGAAGTTCGGGAACTTTTAATATAATATAAAATGGTAAGTAAAATACTTTAAAAATTATTCTACACTCTGAAAAATGAAAGGAAAATAATGAGTTTATAACATACAATACAATATAAAATATAAAAACTAATGTAAAAATATATTAGATTAAAATATATATGACCTACTTTTGCTCTTTTAAGCTACACAGGAAAAGTCTAATTCCTCTTCCACATGACAAGCCTTTAGATAATTGAAAGCAGGTATTAAGCTTCTGCTAGTTCCTCAGTTTCCTCATTTGTAAAATGAGTTGGAAAAGGAAATGACAAACAATTCCAGTATCTTTGCCAAGAAAACCCCAAATAGGGTCATAAAGAGTTGGACGTGACTAAAACGACTGAACAACAACAATTAAGTTCCCCAATTAAGTTTTTTTCTTTTCTGGACTAAATATTGTGAATTCCTGCAGCTGCTTATATGACATGATTTTTAGACTCTCTGCCATCCTGGTCTGAAGGTTGTTGCTGTTGTTTGTCCTTTGTTCTAGAAAAGGACCATGACATCTGAGGTTCTATGTTTAGGTAAAGTCTCTCTTGAAAGGTAGTACCATGAATTGAAGCCAACTCATCAGACACAATTAAAAATTATTAAACTGGATATCTAGTTCCATATTTTTATTTGGAAGAGAGAGAGGATGGTGGTTATTGCTGAAATAATAAATAGCCCAGAACACCACTTGCTTTTCCAAATAATCTTAATTATAAATGAGCAAGTTCAGAATAGGACCATGAGGACAAAACCACCTGTGAGGCATATAAAACTTTACAGACTTCATTCTTAATATTTATCATTTTTCTTTTATTATTCAGCCTGGGATTATTAGGAATTTTAGTAAGAATTGCTCTGAAATAATCTGATTGCACACTCACAAATGGATCCAATGAAGAACAGAGGGAGATATCTGAAATCAGGCAACTCTTTGATAAGCCCAGATCTTTTTTTTTTTAAGAAGATACATGCAAGTAAGTGGTATAAATTGAAATAATACTTACAGGATATGATCATAAATAGAGAGTTGGGAGGGATCTTAGAGGTCAACTTGTCTGACCTCTTCATTTTACAGAGAAATCCGAAGCCTAGAAAGATTAGGTGATTTCCTCAAGCTCAAACAGAGGGTAAGTGGCAGATTGCTGTTTTCTCGTCATTTTTCTGTCATGTCTGAATCTTTGTGACCCCATTTAAAGTTTTCTTGGCAGAGATACTGCAGTGGTTTGCCATTTCCTTCTCCAGGTCATTTTACAGATGAGGAAACTGAGGCAAACAGGGTTAAATGACTTACATAGGGTCATATAGCTATTAAGTATCTGAGGCCAAATCTGAACTCAGGGGGGCAGGTAGGTGGTGCAGTGGATAGAGTACCAGCCCTGAAGTCAGGAGGACCTGAGTTCAAATCCGACCTCAGACCAAACACTTGACACTTACTAGCTGCGTGACCTTGGGCAAGTCACTTAACCACAACTGCCTTAAAAAAAAAAAAAGGAAACAGATTTCAACTCAGGAGGATGAGTCTTCTTGACTCTAGGTCCAGCACTGCACCAACTAGCTGCCCTAGGCACATCTAAGTTTTAAATTCAGGTCCTCTGGGTCTAAACCCAACCTTCTTTCCACTACATTATGCTGCCTCTCTACGCTGTCAGGACAACGAAAGCCTAGAAATAGCAAGAAGCTTTTAAAAAATACTATAGACATCAAAAGGGAGGGGTTTTTTAAATTTTTGTTTTTTAGTTATGTTCAGAAAATGAAAATGAAAATGATAACCCACTGCTTGGTGCAAATGGTATGATATCAGATGACAGTAACGGCAGATCTACTTAATTTCTATGTTTGCCTTCATCATGGACAATGATGATTAAATTGGAAAGGGTCAAACATTGCTGCAAGAGACCTAAAGACTATGATTTTTGAGAGTAGGAGGGTTATGTTCACTTTCAATGACTTCAAATATCAAAGCACATATAAGTTACATCCAAGGGCACTGAGAAATTTTACAGATAGGATCATATTACTGATACCTGTCTCTTCTCGCCCTTCAATCACCTTAGAAAGGGGAGGAAAAGGAAATAGCAATTTATATAGTGCCTACTCCTTGCCAGACATTCTGTTAAGCACTTTACAAATATTAATTTTAAACTTTAGACTCTGTGGAAAACCAGGGCAGTGCTAGAATAATCTGGAGAAAGGCTACAGTTCTCATTTTCCAAAAGGGAGGGTGATGGGGAGAAGATTCTAGAAACTATAACTCAGTTAGTCTGGAAATATTCTACAATAGATTATTAAATAAATGGGGTGATTTCCTGTGAACTTTCAGAAAAGAAAACAATGATTATAGGGATCATAGATTCATAACTGGAAGGGAACTTGGAGGCCTTCTGGTTTAACCTCCTCCTTTTAAGAAGAGAAAACTGATCATCAAGCATCATTTGTTGAGTATGATGGACGTTGGAAATATATACAATCAGCCATGACGTGTGTCCCTGTCCTTAAGGGGCTCATGGCCTAGGCAGAAAGATGGGACATGTACATATAAAAATAAAATGATATGAAGCAGTACAAGTTTTAAAAAATGGGAGCATCTGAAAAATCTCGTCATCTATATGCAATCAATCTTCCATCTAAACTCTCCATAGAATATCTTCCTTTGAACTGAAGAGGAGGAACAGAGTATGCTAGATTGGATTTAGGAAATTATGAAATTCTTTTTCAATGATCCCATGCCAATTTGCTGCAAAATCTCATCTTTTTTCTATAAATGTTATCCTGGTCTTGCACTGTGGTTTCTTTTCATGATTCCCAAAGGGTATCAGGAGATTAAAAACAAGCAATGCTGGACCAACCTCATTTTGTTTTTCAATAAAGGATATTGAACTGATACACTGGGAAATTCTTTAGCTATGGTGTCTCTTCAATCAATCAATCAATAAACATTTATTAAGCACTTACTATGTGCTAGGCACTATGATGAGAACTTCATCAAGGTATCTGAGAAAGCTTCTCATTCTATTTTGGTGAGTACCAATGGCAAGACGTGAGCTGGATGAAAGCACAATCTGACAGATTACATGCCAGCTAAGCATGTGTATCCAAAATTGTTGAAAATTACAACAGCATAGAGTTCTCTCATGTAGTATAAATACATAGCCCTTGGTTCCTGTTCCATTCATCATTTTTTATAAATGACTTAAAGGCATAGAATGCATGCCTGTCAAAACTTGCACATGATACAAAGATGAAAGAGATAGTTTACATTCTGGATGGAAGAATCGATATTTAAAAACATCTTTATAGGCTAGATTTATGAAACAAAACAAGCAAGATGAAATTTAACAGGGATAAAAAGCAGAGCCATGAGTGTTTAAAGCAACTACATAATTACAGGATGGAGAAACGAAGAAGTTTATGTGAAAAAAAGACACAGGGGGTTTTATTTGACCATAAGCTCAATAACAGGTAATTAACTAACTATGGCAATGTTGCTAATAAAGTCCATGCATTTAGTTACATTAATAGAAATATACTGTAGCAGAGATAATAGGACCCGTATACTCTGCATTAGTCAGATCACAACTAATGTGTTGGGTTCAATTCAGGGTACTACATTTTAAGACAGATTTTACTTAAATGAATTTACCTTCAGACCAGGATTGTGAAGGGTCTGAAAACGATCTCATATAAGGAACAGCTGCAGGAATTGGCAATGTTTAGTTCAGAAAAGAAAAAGATTTGTGGGGAATTTAATACCTGCTTTCAAATACCTAAAGGGTTACGTAAGAATAAGAAGGTGGATTTTAGTGTGTGTAAGGAGGATTCTGTTATTCTTTTTAGAGAATATGTCTCAGGATCCATGGCCAAAATAGTTACTATTTCTCACGGTCATGGTTTTTAAACATCACCAAGCTTACGCAATGAGATATAGGGATGACATAATGTACGGCTGCACTGTGCTAGGTCATGACAATATCGCTAAAGTTAACCTGTGAACTTAATGTTGGTAAATTGTCTTCTTTGTCTGTTGCCCCATAAATCAAGTGGGCACTGGTCAGTGAGTGCGGAATCCATTTTGGGATTTGGGTAATTCACAGAGGAATGCATGTACGTGCCTTGATCAACCCCCATCAAGTCTTGGGGGGAATCTGTGTCTGCCTCAACTAGTTCCCAATGAAGCTTATGGGATGAGGAACTATACTATTCTCGCCCACTCCTGCGAGAAGTGTGATTAGGGAATGTTGTAGGAGTTGGTACTCCCATTATCAGCAATTCTCTTAAGAACACTAGACTAGAATAAAGTAAGCTTATTTAACCCCTCCAAAGCTATGTTTCTGTCTGACTGGATCAAAAGTGAACCTGTGCTCTAACAGGTGTTCTAAACTGTTAGTGTTAGGAACCCTCCTGTGTTCTCCTGCCCAACAAATAGTGTCACCTGTGTGTTTATTTGTGAAACAGGTTGTCATACGGGAGTATTAGGCTGGTCCTATGTAGCTCAAAAGAGCAAAAGTAGGTCTAATATATGGAAATTAAAGAGAGATATATTTCTGCTCAGGTTAGGTAAGAACTTTGTAACAATTACAGTTGTCCATAAATAGAATGGGACATCCTATAAAGTATCCAGCTTCCTATCTCACAAAAAGGATTCAAGTAGAGTTTGAATGTTTCTGAGAAGAAGCCTGCTTTGAGTGGGCAGTCTGGCTAGATGACCTCTTGCCATTCAAACCATGAAGAAGAAGGGGTGGGAGCAGATGACTTGTAAGGTACCTTCCATTTCTAACACTGTCACCTTATGATTTGATGAAAACAGTGGAGGTCCACAATGTAGAATTATGACATCTATCTCGACATCAATTACAAAGGAATGACAAGCATGGAAGGCAGAACTGAGAGTAAATCAAAAATCCTCTGGGCAGTCCACATATATGTGCCCAAGACCCTACACTGTCTCTGGGGTTTTACTCCAAAAGACCACCAGGACCTCACTTAGGGAGCTTTCATTCTGATTTTGGCTTTGTTATTTGGTTTTATATCCCATAGCAGAGCAGAAGCAGGAAATTAAAAGGCTGCAAGAAGTAGAAACATTGACAGCAGCAAAACAGTTGTCAATGATCATACCTGTGGGTATTACTTGTAGAATACGCAATTAATATTCATAAGCATGACTAAAGGAAAGTTTAGATATGTAAGATTATCATTTAGACATATAAGATCACATAGACTGTAAGGGAAATTTAGATTATACCCTGATTAATCAGATGGTGAGTAAATTTGTAACATACTTTACAAAGATTTCCATCAAAAATGGTTAGAATAAAACTGCCTGGGGCCCATAAAGGGCTTTTCAGTGGAAAATTCACTTATGTATGTAATATTTCATTATCCAAGAACAGACAGTAACTTTACTCATCTCTATAACAAATATTTGAAACTTAGATTAGGGAAAAAAATCATAGATCACAAAATCTATAGATGAGAGTTTCTCTTTTAAAAAATAAATTTGGAGTGATTTATAAATAGGAGTCACTTAAATTTCTCAATTAATCGAGGCTTGTTAATTAGATCACAATCATGAGAACAAGATGCACATTATTCCTGAGGGATGACTCTTCTGAAAATTAAACAGCAATGTTTTTTCTGACAGTTTCAAGGCAAAGCTTAGAAAACCTTTGGCGTCTGTCTTTTGAGACATCCTAACAGACTAAGAGAAAGAGACAAAACAGCTAGTGAATGGAGAAAGAGAGCACCAAAAAGCCTAGTCCTACACAGACAGAAATACAATTGAATGGCTTTCTCTTGCCTGACCTAGTTTGGTAATAGGACAAATCAACAGAAGAGTAACAGAGCCCTCCCCTGACACTGATGAGTAACATAAGCCACAAACCAGTTCTTGCGAGTAGTGCAGGAAGCCATTACACGTCTTCAGTTTCCTGGGGAGTCCTTGAGTTCCTACCCATTACAAACATGTCAGGTATAAGCACTCACCGTGATAATCCCCTTGGCTCGGTGGATTGGTTAGTATAATCTTCATGCAGCTGAACGGTGTGTAGTCTGTTCTCTTGCCTTCCTTACCATAGCTATGGCGGATGTTGTAAGCATAGCCTTTGTCAAACTGAAAAGGAGACAGTGGAATGTAAATAGATATTGTACTAGGGATATCAGCCTTAGGCTGGATAGGCCACTATAGCAAGAAGGAAGAAAATGTCAATTAGAATTATGAGTTATTGAACAAAATGAGATTACCCAGAGCAAATAAACAATATCAAAGATAGGTACATACCTGTTTTTCTTGAGCAAACCCAAGATTTCTCTGTTGTAGGGAGTACCTGATAAAGAGCTCCTTCTAACACTGCAGATGAACACCTGCTCAGCTACTTGGAGCATTAGAGCTGCCAGTGGCACTGAGATGTTAAGTAATTTCCCAGGGTCATACAGCAGTTATGTGTCAGGGGTAAGACTCAAACCCAGGTCTCACTGAGATTCTGAGGCTAGTTGTCTATCTTCCATATTGGAGGTGTCAAACACACAGCAGTCAGTGGATCCACCCCAGTGCTACCTTAAAATGTAACTAGGAAATATCTAATAAAATTAATAAAAATGCAATCGAACATAAATAATGTTGATATATATTATTCTAAGTATATATGAGGTCCACAGGGAATCTAGCATGCAGCTTAGTGGCTCCTGTTTCTATTTGAGTTTGACACCAATGCTCTTGGCCATGCTACCTCTCTACATTTCGGAAAACTCATTTGGGTATTATTGGTCATTTGTTGAAGAGGAAACATGATGTAGAGGATAAAGCACTGGATCTGGAATCAGGAAAACCTAATTTTTAGCTGTGTAACCCTGGAAAAGTCATCTAACCTCTCTAAGCCTCAGTTTATCTGTAAAATGGATATAATAATAGCACCTAAATCACTGTTGTTTGGAGTAACAAATGAGACAACATATGTAAAGAACTTTGCAAACCTTAAAGTATTATGTAAATGTAGGTTATTATTAGTAGTAATAATAATGATGACAGTAACAACAATTAGCATGATATCTGGCCACTCCCTGAGGTCAAGAAATATGGCACAATAGATTACATCAGTGTAGTTATAGTAGGCTATAGCCTGGATTCTTCTCTTCTCCCTCTACACTACTTTACTTGGGGATCTCATCAGCATCTCTGGATTTAATTACCATCTCTATGTTGATGATTCTCAGATCTTTCTATCCTGCCCCAAATTCTTAGCTGACCTCCAATTCATTTCTCTACCTGCCTTTCTCACATCTCAAATTAGATGTCCAGTAAACATCTTAAACTCAACATATCTAAAACTGAATTCATTATCTTTCCTGCTAAGCCATCTCTCTCTTCATTATTATCACTATTACTATAGACGGCAATGCCATCCTCCCAGTCTCTTAGGCTCACAACCAAGAAGTCACCTTGGATTCCTCATTATCTCTCATTCCCCACCCCGTATCCAATCTTTTCATGAGGTCTGCCAATTTCACCTTTGCTACATCTCCTGAATAAGTCCCCTTCTCTTTTCTGACACTGTCACCACTCTACTGCAGGCCCTCATCACCTCATGCTGGTGCACCTGCTGCCTCAAGTTTCTCCCCTCTCTAATCCATCCTTCATTCAGCTACTGCCATGGGTTTCCTAAAGTGCAGATCTGATCATGTCATCCCACTACCTAATAAACTCCAGTGGCTCCATTCTGGTTCCAAGAAAAAAAAATTCTCTGTTTGGCGATCAAAGTCTTTCACAACGTAGCCCTCTCCTATCTTCCTAATCTTAAATCTTACTCTCTGATATGTATGCTTGGATCCAGTGACACAGGCTTCTCAGATGTTCAATGCACAAGACATTCCATCTCTCAGTTCTTAGGCATTTTCTCTGGCTGCCCCTCATCCTTAGAATGCTCTCCTCCTCCACTCCAACTACTGACCTCTCTGGCATTCTTTAAGTCACAATGAAAAACCTATCTATTAACAGAAGCCTTCCCAAATACCTCAATTTTAGTGCCTTCCCTCTGTCAATTATTTTCTATTTATCTTATAGATAGCTTGCTTTGTATATATTTGTTCGAATGTGGTCTTCCCTATCAGACTGTAATCCCCTTGAAGGTAGGGACTGTTTTTGCTTCTTTTTGTATCCCCAGCACTTAGCACAATGCCTAGAACATTACAGGCATTTAATAAATGTATATTGATTGAGGTATAGGAACTATCTTCACTCAAAAGAATGAAACTTCTTGGATTTTTAAATTTGAGAAAGCAATTGTTTCTTTAAAACATTTGTACCCTTCTCATTTGAACCTATTAATAAGGAAGTTGTATACTCTCTTAAAAAGCGCTTAGTTTGATTGCAAAAGTATTTGGCTTCCAAACCATTTGGATCCTGGAAAAAGATAACTCCATTATTCTGCCTCCATCTCACAGTTTCTCAAGTCAGAAAGGCAATGCCAGTATCAGAAATAACCAAGAAGATATAGCAATGGGATGCTAAGTATATCTTCTAACTGCTGGTACCATTCCATTTGGTTATAGCAGTCAATACCTCATGTATCTTTCTACAGAAGTTTCTCCTAATGCTATACATTCGATGCTGGTAAAAATCCTGCAGGAAATATTTCCTCAGTAGGGGCTGAAACCCAGGCTACAGAACATTCTTTTCTCAGAAAGCACCTGAGTTTGGGGGGATGGGTACTCTATATCTAAGTCTGGCAACTGGCAACTAGCAATTTCAGAAGCAATCAGAAGTATAAACTGAGGGACTGAACCTTTCCATCAAGGACAGGCTCATATGCTAGCTGGGAAACTCAGTATCAATGTGACCTTGAGCAAGCTATACAAGCTCTCTGGGTCTCATTCTTCTCATTTCTAAAATAAGGGCAACAAGGGGACTAAACAAGATGATCTCTAACGTCCTTTCCAACTCTAAATCTATGATCCTATCAGCCACAACACTAATAGCATAGTAGAAATAAATGGGAAAATAGGGTTCGTTCAGGCAGGTAAGTGATGCAGTGGATAGAGTGCTGGGCCTAGAATCAGGAAAACTCAACTTCCTAAGCTCAAAACTGGCCTCAGACGCTTGCTAGCTGTGTGACTCTGGGTAAATCACTTAACCCTGTTTGCCTCAGTTTCCTCACCTGTAAAATGAGTTGGAGAAGGAAATGGAAAATCATTCCAGTATCTTTGCGAAGAAAACCTCAGATGGGGTCACACAGAGTCAGACATGACTGAAAAATGACTGAACAAAAAGATTAGTTTATGATTTTCAAACTGTTTATAAACTACCTTTCTGAAGCACACCTTTGTGTCATGGGAGGCATACTAGAATCGCCATTTTTTTCACTCTACTTTTATACTTCCATCATGGGCTCCTTGTTCTTCCTATAGATACCCTGTGATTTCTAATCCTTTCAACTGCAGAATCATTAGAAACTTAAACCCAAATATGAGCTATGAAGGATCTCAAAAGATCCTAATCCACATTTTGTATGAGATTTTCCTAGATGCAGAGGGGTCAGAAGATCAAAGCAATAAAAATTTCCAAGGGCAAAAGCTTCAAGCTTTTGACTATAACAATGCATGTGAAAAGAAGATATGGAGTTACAATTATGAAATTCTTCCATGGCTGCTTTTGTTTAACTTTGATAATGAAAGCTCTGGAGAGATAAGAAGCTTGTTTTTGTTATGTATTGCATTCAACAAAATGTTTGCAAATAATCCTATCATTATGAATAATAAGTGTAAACAACAGTGAGGCTGGTCCTAATTTTGTCATGAAAAATTTGTATAATGAAAAGAGCTAGGTTTGGATTAAGAGACATGGGTGAAAAGCAATGGTGGAGTTAAGATGACAGAATAACAGGAAGAAGCATAGCCAAGCTGTCACCCATAATTCCTCCATATAAATCAAGAAAATGCGCCAGACCAGGAGTGGGGAAGCTGTAGTCTCAAGGCCACTTGTGGCCCTTTGACTGAATCCAAACTTCACAGAATAAACAGGGATTTGTTTGGATTTGGATTTTGGGATCTGACTGCTTATTGTTGTTTACTATGCAGTTGTGGGTCACAGATCCCAGGCTGTCTGAGGAGGGGACCTCTGCCTAGGGGAAGTGTTCTGGGATGAAGAGTGGCTACACATTTTAGACTGTGTACCAAGAAAGGAATAAATTTAGAAACAAGCAGCAGCTGACAGGAGCAGAAAAGGTTCAGGTTCTAGCTTCTAGCCCAGTGTGAAGCCCACAGTGGAGAAACCAACGCAGAAATCCACAAATAAAAGGGAGCATTATGTTGAATCACTCTGAACCAATTTTATTTTTCTGGCTGCCTGATAGTGGCTGAGTCCAACAGCATTTTACTTGAACTCCAACTGGGACAAGCCCACAAGAGTGTTGCTCAGACCCAAATCCAGGTCAAAAAATTGGAGAGATCAAATCAAAATCAAAATCCTCTATTCGGCATTCAAAGCCCTTCATAATCTATTTCCCCTCCCTTTCCAGTCTTCTTATACTTTACACCAATCCTGCACAACATATGGCCCATCACTGCTTGCAGCCTGCCAAAGGATTTCAGGTCACCCTCGAAAAATGTAGGGTTGTCACTGCACACTCTCCTGTTTGTCAAGTGACCCGAGGCAACCAACCACGGTCAGTCTGCCTCTAGTCTAACCTATCAGTAGCTCAAAGAAGTTTAGCCTATTTTAACTTTGGCGCCTACCTATTGCCAAGTTGTACAGGTCCTCTTTCAACCCCTTTACCCCCTATCTGATACTCTTGGATCCAATGACAATGATCTCCTTGCTCTATCTCTACACTCTATCTGACACTCTATCTCGCCCCTGAGCATTTTCTCTTGCTGTCCCCCATAACTGAAATGCTCTCCTTCCTCATTTCCACCTCTTGGCTTCCCTGGCTTCCTGCAAATCCCAATAGAAATCCTATCTTCTACAGGAAACTTTTCTCAATCCCTTTTAATTACAGAAACTTCCCTCTATAAATTATTACTTATTTAACCTGTACAGCTTGTTTATACACATTTGTTCACATGTTGCTTCCTCCATTAAACTGCGAGCTTACTACGGCAGGGTCTATCTTTTCCTTTCTTTGTATCCCTAATACATAGCAGTATCTGGCACATATTAAGCACTTTATAAATGTTTACTGACAGACAGACCACTTTGCTCATACTGAAAGCCTGCAAGCTGGCTATCAGATCACATGGCTAACAAGATAAAGGACAAGACTTTTCTTGGATTCTTATAACCTCTCAAACCTCTCCAAAGGAGAAATTATGCATAAGAGATAAATCAATTTCAGCTATCAGCATGGTCTAGGATATCAAGAACCCAAACAAAGAAAAAAACCAATTGAACTAGGAACAGAGATAAATCTCTAAGACCTAATGCATTCACTCCATACCTCCTCTCCCACTCTATCCACTACACTCCTGGTAGCAGGGCTACAGAAGCTGACACACACACTTACAAAAAAACCTCAACTCTATATCCTAACCTCCCTCTCCATTCTTTCAATGCCATGGAGATTTAAAGGGCAGAAATTTGCTTAGGCTGCCAAAGTAGCACGGCAGCAATCAGTATTGCCACAGAGCTCAGGCAAAAAAAGGGACTAACAGAGAGAATGAGGGCAGGATACATGTGAGTGTGGCTGTGTGGCACCTTCACTAGGCCTGAAGGAAAGAGCCCAGTATTTGGCTGGGACCAGGTCTGACCCCTTAAAAGTCACTTGGGGCATAGACTGAGGTTGTTAAGCTGTAACTTTTTAAAAAAAAATTTTTTTTTGTGCATGGAGGCAATTGAGGTTAAGTGAATTACACAGGGTCACACATCTAGTAAGTGCTTAAGGACACATTTGAACTCAGGTCCTCCTGACTCCAGGGCCAGTGCCCCATCCCCTGTGCCACCTAGCTGCCCCTGTTGAGCTATAAATTGCTTAGCTTAGGAGGAAGCTGAGATGACTTGAGATCCAAGCACCAGAGAAAACACTATCAAATAAGAAAGGAAAGTGAGCAAAAGAAGAAAAGGAGGAAAAAAGGCTGAAGGTACCGATGATCTCAAGAGAAAGAAAATTCAATTAAAGACTTTGAACATAAAGAGATAAACCAATAGTGAAGCTATTGAGAGCAGAAGGAAATGTGATCTCCAGATCAGGTAAAAGAGTTCAGGCCTCTATGAATAAATTTTTCCAGAAAAAGGAAAATTAATCAACACCTAAATAGGCAGAAGAGCTTGTGGAGTCTCAACAGCGCATGAGACTACAACTGAATATTTCTGAGTGGTTGAAAAGAGAAATTAGAATTGTGAAAGCAGATTGCTGACTTGACTAAGCACCCACTGTGTCCAAAGCACTTGAGGGTAACAGCAGCAGTACTATTTATTAAAACTATCTGCAAAGTTGCTTCTACCAAAAAAATAATCAGGATTGTATAATTAAAGAATAGGAATATTATCACTTTGTGATTATATGCAAAGGTGTGTACTAGAAAGAGCACGGGAAACCTGGGCTCCAGTCTGATGCCTACTATTTAACTATTTATTTGACCTTAGGTCATTTTTCTTACTCTCAATTTTTTAATCTGTAAAATGGCTATAATAATTCTTGCCTGGCTCGTTTCACAAAATAGGGTTGCCATGAAGACCAAATGAAATCATGTCTGTAAAAGCAATTAAAAGTTTTAAAGAGAAATAAAAGCATATCGCACAGCTGTCATCACCACATTGCCATATACACTAACGGAAAGAAGTCAAGAAATGACTATTATGGAATGCAGGGAAATATTACAATTTCTTTTTCAGAGTATGTATCTTTAATTTACATTTGAATATGATGTTCCAGGAGTTAACTGCAAGTAAACTAATGAAGCCATATTATAAAGATTCCAAGCAGGAACCTGTTCCATTTACTTATTCTAATCTATCCTGAACACCTCCAGGGCCAGGAATTAACAGCTCTCTCCAGAGTTCTAAGCACCAGCCTAAACAGATTTTACTTTTCTTAAAATTTCCCTGGGCCACAATTATGCCTTTCCACTTTCAAGAAATACTTTGTTATATGCAAAGTAGAAGTAAGCAGAGCATAAAAGTCAGCAAAATAAGTAATTAATTATAACAGAAGGATCAAACTATCTCCCTAAACTCCAAAAAACTAGATAATCAATTGAGCTATAACCTCTGTTCCAGGTATTGTGCTAAGCAATGGGGATATAGATACAAAAGCTGGATATTCCCTGCCTTCAAGGAGCTTATATCCTCCCAACGTGAGAGACAAGAACATGCACAGATAACTATAGGACATATAAAAAGCAGATAGAGAATTTCTTTCTTAGGATGAAGACTTCTCTAGGTACTGAGGATAAAACTGAAAGCAAGCTCTGCATATGTAATACAATTGAATAATCCATTCAGGATAATCCACAGCTACAATTAAGGTGAGTTTGTGACAAATATTATTTTGACATTTGCAACTCTGATATCCTGACCTCCATAGCCAAATTCCCAACTGTTTTCCAGAAGTATCCACCTAGATATGCCACTGGCACGTCACACTCAGCATGTCTAAAAATGAACTCAACAAAAGCTGCTCCTCCTCCTAACCCACACCTCAGAATTATATCTGATGCTTGCCTCTCCCTCATGCTCTATGCAGTCCTCCCCATAGCTAATCAAGTCCTTTCGATTCTGTTACATTTTTCAGCTCTGTCTCCTCCTTTACAATCCAATTGCCACTACTCTAGTTCTGGCCCTCATTACCTAATGCCTGAATTAATTCACTTCTAGTTGGTCTTCCTGCCTTCAGTCTTCCCCCAACCCATCCAACCCAGCCAGATATTCCTAATAAATAAATCTGACTAAGTTCCTCTCCCTGCTTAAAAACCACCAGCAGCTTCCGACTGTTGAATGAATAAAGTATAATCTCCTGCATCATTGCATTAAAGGCCATTCAACCTGCTGTATAGTACAAAATGTCCTTGAAAGTTGAGAAGCGTGGGTTCAAATGCTGCCTCTGCCACCTTCTAATTCCCTGACCAACAGCAGGTCATGTAGCCTCACTGAGTCTTGCTTTCTTAATCTGTAAAATGGAGATAATTATTTCTTTAGTGACTTGCTAAGGTTGGTACGAGATCATAATGTAAAGTGCTTTTTGATTCCAGTGACAGAAATGGGTTAGCGTTCTTCTTGATCTTCGACGTTCTAGCCACTCTGTGAGATTCATTTGTCCACGTGTGAAGAGGGCCTCTTGCCCCTTCTCCTTACCACGTCTTCTTTCTGACATGGTATCCATCCCACAGTTCTACCTTTAGAGATCCTTCCTTCCAAGGCCTGATCCAGGTACCGCTGATTTGATTTTATAAAGCTTTCCCTAATCTCCCAAATGAGATTTGTTGTTGTTGCTGGTCAGTCATTTCAGTTGTGTCCGACTCTTTGTGACCTTATTTGGGGTTTTCTTGGCATAGATACTGGAGTGCTATGCCATTTCCTTCTCCACCTCATTTTACAGATGAGGAAACTGAGGCAAACAGTGACTTGCCCAGGGTCACACAGCTAGTGTCTGAAGCCACATTTGAACTCATGTCTTTTTGACTCCAGGCCTAGCGCTCTATCTACTGTGCTCCCTAACTGCCCCCCAAACTAGAAGTTCTATCTCATTAATTTCTCACACTACCCTATCTGTACCTCTCTTATGCTTTAATCATATTAAAAACCTGAATTATAACTATCCATCTATTTGCCTTTTCCATTTTACTAGAATGCAGACCCTTTGAAGACAGGAATTATTTTCTTGTTTCATCTTTGTACCTCCAGCATCTAGCACTATGCAATGCACATAGTAAGAACTTACTAAATGTTTGCTCAATTACACTGAATTGAGTCAGTGTGTATCCAACACCATGCCACTACTTTGCCAGTAGGCAACATATTTGCATTTTAACTTGGACCTTCAATGCCTTACCCTGAAGGAGGGACTAATGGAAATTTCAGAAACTATATGCAGCAAGCTAGTCTTTTAGCAAATTCTGCTTTATTCAGACATGAATGCTATATTCATTGACATGATAATGAAGCAAAATTTCCTAAAATTTCAAAAAGAATCTGCCAATTTCTGAAGTGGAAAATCAGCAGTCCTCCATTCATCATAGTGGAAGCAATTTACTGAATTATGTCGTACTAGCCTGAAAGACTAAATGCAAACTTTACAAAGTAGGCCATTTAAATCCCTCCTCACTGTTTGGAAAAGATCCAACCTAACACAAAGATCACTGAGAGACAACAGTAGCAGATGGACTGATGGGGGATGCTCTAATTTAAGATGAGTTGGCTCGCTCTGAACAAACAGGTCTTTTGACTTCCCATGAACAAAGGAGGCAAACTGCAAACATCAACTATCATGGAAAATGGTGACTGCAGACATGCGATAAAAGACCATCCACCCACGTAACTATCATTGTCGCAGGGACTGCCAACCTCATGGTGGGATTTTTTTTCCCCCAGCTTATTCACAGGGCTTAGAAAAAGCAGATACAAAAACATCATTTTGAAATAAGAACAATAGATATTTACTACCGTTGACTTCTGTTAGATGTTTCATCTCATGTATCAATTTGGATAGGCTGGGGTTCGTGTATCATACTTTTAAAACATGTTATTTTCCTTTGTTTCCTTATCTGACCTTTTTACCCCATAAAAACTATTTGATAGTAGAAATAAAAGCTCCTTTTAGGATTTCCTCTTCTAGGTAAATGCTGTGTTGCCTGAGTTTCAGTAATAGGACGTGGTAATAGTTCACTTAGCTACTTTGCGCAATTTGTAAACTAATAAATTAATAATAACATGAACTGAATTTAAAGCAAACCTAATGCAATTCTAGAAGGGGAAAAAAACCCTTACAAATGATTCAAGTTTTAAGAAGTAGCACTACAACAAGGGAAGGCTCACTGGCTCCAGTCAGAGGAGCTGGATTCAAATCCTGCCTCTGTTGCTCACTACCAATGTAACCTTGGACAAGGCTCCTAAGATCTTAATTTTCTCATTTGTAAAATGAATGAATTAGATTAGATGGCCTCTGAGGCCTCTTCCAGCTCTACGTCTAGGAACCTGTGATAAGCAATTGGTAATTTTCTCCATTTTTTCTTTAATCTAATTTTTAATTTAACCTAATTTTTCTTTAACTTTCTTTAAGTCTTCAAAATTTGCATTATAACGAGTAAGCCAAGTGATTTCTTTTACTACCCCTGTAAGGAAAAGGGAATAGGGAGAGCATGTAAGATGAGATCAAGAATCAAAAACATGTACAAATTTGTCCATGTGTACAAATAGTATTATTCCAGACAATTTAAAAGAAACAAAAAATGGAAAAAGAAAAACAATTCTTTCTAATGCTTTCTCAAAATCTGTTTGGCAAGATCATGCTATGAAAATTTAAAGAATTCATTTCATGCATCATCCTTTTTTTATTTTTTTTATTTTTTGGTGAGGCAACTGGGGTTAAGTGACTTGCCCAGGGTCACACAGCTAGTAAGTATCAAGTGCCTGAAGCCACATTTGAACTCAGGTCCTCCTGACTCCAAGGCTGGAGCTCTATCTACTATGCCACCTAGCTGCCCCAAAAGGTAAATACTGAGGGTTAGGCATATCTTTTGCCTCATCCTTTTAAAAAGAAGAGTCTTCATTCCTTTATTGATTGATTGATTGCTTTTTTTGGTGAGGCAATTGGGGTTAAGTGACTTGCCCAGGGTCACACAGCTAGTAAGTGTTTGGTCTGAGGCCGGATTTGAACTCAGGTCCTCCTGACTCCAAAGCCAGAGCTCTATCCACTGTACCACCTATATGCCCCAAGTGTCTTCATTCTTTTAAGAACTATACTATTCAGATTGTGTGTCTGTATATATACACATATATACATACACACACACACATAGAGTTCATGTATTAATCCTGAGGAAACTCAACCATTTGGCATCGTAAATGGACTGAAGACTTCTAATTCATAAGTCAGATGTAAAATGAACTAGTTAAGTTGCTAAAACTTACAAACTGCACAAACTAAGGTGCTATTCAGATCCCTCATCATGATATAGTTGACACAACCTTCTCAAAGCCATATAACTAGGATGCTTCAAGTACAAGATCACAATACAGGCTTAAAGATAGGGTGTCTGTGTGGCTCTCTGTCTAGCTTTGCTGGAGTAGACAGAGATTCATTAACAGAAGGTTGGTTACAATATGCGGTTTCTTTGGAACTATATGGCAATGCATGACCAGGTTGTGATTTCTTCCAGTGAGAGTACCTACATGGACAAAATTTTGCATTTTTTTTTCTTAAGTACTGATGAATATTTGGGTACCTAACCAAAAGGATGGCTTAGGAAAACTACAATCAAATCCAAATGTTACTCATGCTAAATAGATCATATCTCTAATAGGGCTCAATTAACAAGTCCATAAACCATCTTCAGGGCAGAGACTTCAAATATGCAGTAATAATTCCTGTTCTTTCTCTGAACTAAATGCTAGCAAAGGCCAAAGTGCCTGGAGAGGTGGTCTCATTTTTAAAAATATGAAATTAACTAAATGATAAATCTAATCTGAACCTAGTCTAAAGGGTTAGCTGACTTTTCCAAATCTCAACTAACTAGTGGAAGTATAGGAACTATAAATAAATTTCTGATTTTCTTCTGGTGTTTTACTTACTAGGGAGACAGCATGGGACAGACAAGGAACTCTTCGATTTAGAGTCAGGACACCTAGGTTCAAATCCCATCTCCGCTACTCACTATGTGATACTGGGCAAGTTATTTATGTTCTCTGGGACTCTGTTTCCTCAGTTGTGTTGGGACTATATGATGTCTTTGTTGCCCTAACTATATGGTTTTATTAAAGCTGCCTCATAAATTCCTGGTCATGGGTAGAGTGGGAAAATGTATATAACCCAGAAAAATTTAACTAGATGGGGAAAAAAAAGTGCCCCATCCTGGCAAAGGAATCAAGTCTAATTCATTATGATAACCTAGACTATACGTATTGTGTTCATTCAGATTAAAGCATAATTGGGAAATGTTTAATAAAATAAGTGAAAATATAATACAACACAAACAATGTTCATTTGTGCTTTTCTAGTTCAATATTCAGACCAAAGGGATATGTTTCTATTTGACAATATTGACCTAGACTATTTAACAAAACAATCAAGCAATGATATAAGACACATAAGTATAAATCTGAAATTATAGGTAAGGACTGTTATTTCTTTTCCAAAGATTACTATCTGGGGCAGCTAGGTGGCTCAGTGGATAGAGCACTGGCCCTGGATTCAGGAGGACCTGAGTTCAAATCCAGCCTCAGACACATAACACTTACTAGCTGTGTGACCCTGGGCAAGTCACTTAACCCCATTGCCTAGCCAAAAACAAAAACAAACAAAGATTACTATCAACACCTTTCTGGAGTAAGAATTCCATAGTATCCACAAATAAATAAAAGATAAATACATAGCATTATTGTCAGGGGCTAATTAAAAATTAAACATTCAATGACACATCAGTTCCTTTCTTCTCTCTCTCCTCTTTTGAATAAGGAAGAATCAGACAGTATAAACGTAAATGTGTATCTATTTATCTAAAGGAGTTGGTCACTCCTGACCTTATGTTAAGTATTTAAGGAGGCAGAAACTTTGGTCCACAGAGCTTGATAGAATCTACTTTTATGACTTAGACCCTATTTTCAATTTGCTTAGGAACAAAAGGTTATGTGTGCTTGTGTGTGTGTATGTGTGTGTAACTTACATCTATAAATGATTTCTTCCATATTTTAGAATAAGTCAACCTGATTCACTGTTACAAAATGTAAGTTTTGTAACACTGTACTGCCAGACTGTATTAGATCCTAATGAGGCAGCCTATATGAAGTGTAAAATGATGAATCGTCTTTTGTGACAGAGTTGCTTTAAAAGTAACCAAAAACCAAAACAAAATAAAATAAAACAACTCCCCTAGGAGGTTGCCATTTTGGATCCAGTGATTTCCATGAAATCTTAAAGATAAAAATTGTTCTTTTGAAGTTTTTTCTTCTTTGTACCACTCACTTCTCATCTGCACTATATCCAGTCAAATCTTCCATACAAATGCCAAACTGACTGTCACTCCTCTGCTCCTGACCAAGTGTGAACTCTTTTTGTTTGGCTTTTAAAGACCTTGGCAATCTGGCTCTGGTCTACTTTTCCGGACCTATTGCAAATCATTCTCCTTCACACATACTCTACATTCCAGCCGAACTGGTTGGTTTGCTGATCCCTATAAATGATATTCCTTTTCTGTTCCTTTTCAAAGGCTATATTCCATGACTGGAATGCTCTTCCCTCCTAATCTCTGCCTTGTTGAGTCCCTAGCTTACCACTTAACTCAAATGCTACCTCCTACAGAAAATGTATCCTGATTCCTCTAGTTGCTAATACCTTCCCATTGGAAATCCCTTTGCATATATCTTGTTTATACAAAGTATGCACATCACTTCCCTTCTCCACCCTGAAACCTGTAAAATATAAGCTACTTGAAGGCAGAGACTGTTTTGGTTGTCTGCATATCATCAATGCCTTCCACAGTACTTACCATACAGTAGGCACCTAATAAATGCTTGTTCCATGAATTCATGAACCTGGGTCATGATAAAATAAGTTCTATAGCTGAAAGCTGGATGTATCAAGTTTCAGTAATCGCTAAGTAAAAGGAAGGATCCAATATGATGGAGTACATAGCTACCCCCATAAGGTGTTTTTTTTCTCTCTCTCTATTTTAAGAATAATATACTTTGTATCAAGAAAGTCAACACTGGTTTAAGAATGACTTTGAGTGAGTAAGTTATTTTTGTCTATTATAAATATCCAAATTAACTATAAAGGACATATGAAGATGCTATCTGCATCCAGAGAAAGAACTGATAAATAGAAGTACGGATAGAATCATTTTACACACACACACACACACACACACACACACACACACACACACACACACACACACCCCTATACCTATTTGTGTCTAATGGTAGCCATCTCTAGGATAGGAGAGGGGAGAAGGAAGGAAAAAAAAAGAAAAAAGAAATTTACATGATAATTCTGTTGTATATTTAAAAGGAATAGCAAGTTGTACATAGCAGATTTGCAGTTTCACATGCAAACATCTTTTTTATTGTACTTTTATTGAAATGCTTGTTTTATTCCATAAATTAAAAATAGAAAATTTAAAGTTAATTTAAGGTCAACTTCAATACATACAAGTGGTTCATATCAAAACTCAAAGCACCCTGACTACTTTGCTGGTAATATAAGGGGAAATTTTGATATTTGCCTTGCATTCTTTTCCTCTATTATTGTTAGCTCTTACCTACATAATCGCCACAAATGCATTATTTGATACAAAAGTGTCAGCAGATAAATAGCCATAAAAAACATCAGAATGGTAATTAAATAGACTTGACTGCCTAGAAATATCTAACTGCCTACTTTTTTTTCCTTTTTAGTGCTATTGATGCTACTCACAGATATCCTACATAATTGCTTCACACCACTAATGGGTTGATGTACCTTGTGAATTCTGATACAGGACCAGAACTAAAGCTTCAAAAGAAAAACTGTTGGCATGTGTAGACTTCTGTAACCAACTCTAAATGAATTAGATCATCGATTATGTTTCCAGTAATACAGGAAGTAGGATCTTCCAATAAAGGGACAACTAACTTCATGGCTTCAGGTTAATTTATTCTTCTAAAGTATAGACTAATTCATGATCACTCAAAATAGAAGTGGGTTCATTGTGTCATTTGAACTGCTGAGTCAAATATACATTGGGAACATGCTAATAGAGAAAATATCACGACCGTAACCCATTAAAGTGGCCCATTTTTTCCCAAAGCCATCCTTATCTTCCTGAAGCATCCCTTACATTATCAAATGCCAGAATCTATTCTAAATGGCATACATGTGATCTTCTCTTTTGTGAAGAGATCTTTGTTGCTAATGTAAAAAATTATAGTAAATTCATGTTACTATGTTCTTTTTATATTTTTAATCCAATCATATGCTAATAGCACTCCAATTGACAGCAACTTCACTTGTGATATTTTTGGTATCTCTGAAAAAGAATGTATTGTTGTGAAAGTCAGGTCAGAACAATAGTCTTAGGAGAATAATCTGTTCACTGAATAAAAATAATTTTGATTATTTACCTCTATGGCAAAGAAACAAATTCTGAGTCCACACATAGTTACCCTTAACTACACAAAATAAAACAACACTGCAAAATGAATAAAACTGAAAATTACAAAGTTATTCTTTACATTTGTATAAAAGCTTTTTGATAAAGAACTGAAATCACTCTGTAATCATTATCTCATTTGTCATAATATTTCTCAGGTATGTTTCATTATTTTATTATTTATAATATTAATATATAGTATGCGATTATATATTTTATATGTTATATGATAAAATTACATATTATATTTCATCATATTATCATATAATAGACTATTTATGACATTTATCATATTATCATTTTTCATATTTAGTGATAGAGAAACCAAACAATAAAGAAGTGAATTCACCAATGTCATATGGCTACCCAGTAGCCAAACAAATTAGAATTTGGGTCTCCTAACCACCTACCTTCTGTTACTAGGTCACAACAGTCCTCAATTGTTGACCACAGAACTTTTGTTAACATACTAGAAATGGCAAACTAGAGATTACATGTGATTTGTAGTGTGGTTGGCTCTATATTTACTTCTCGTTCCATTTTTATTTTAACAGATAAAAAAAAACCAGAAAGGGTTTAATAACATTTCCCAGGTCATCGCTAACAGCCATTCTGATCTGGAGGCTAGATTCTATTTTGGTTTTATTGTTTACTAAGCATTACATTAAAATGGCTATGGTGACATATCCTGGAAACTAGAGGGCCCTGTGTAGAGACAGGGCATTGGGCTCACTTATGTTCTGGGGCTGGTACTCGAAATTTTCAGAATCATAGAATTTGAAAGGTTCAAGGAACTTCAGTGGCCATCAGATACATACGCCCAAAAGAATTCCCACTATGAAAACTTCTAGCAAAAAACACCTCACTACCTCCCCAAGCCAGTTCATTCCACTTTCGGCTAACTATAAATGTTAAGTTTTCCCTTGTGTTAAGCCCCCATTCGCCCCTTATGAAAAGTCCATCATTGTTCTATATTCTGCCATCTAGAACCAAGAAGAGCAAGCTTAATACTACTTCTACAAAACAACTTTTCAAATGCTCAAATTTAGCTATCATGTTCTCCAAGGCATTTCTTCTTCATGCTTTTTTCAACTCATTCTCATAAAACAAGGCCTTGAGGTTCTTTATTATCCTGGTCACCTTCCTCTAAACAACTTTGATATTATCAATTTCTTTCCTAACCTGTGGCATCTAGAAATGAACATATTCAAGATGTGGTCCAGCCAGGGCAGAGTATCACAGGGCTATCAGCTACTCTCTTCTTGAAAGTTCTGCCTTTCTTAATGTAGCCCAAGATTGCAGTAGGTTTTCTAGCTGCCACAATATACTACTAACACCACTGAGCTTCCACTAAATCCCTTGGATCCTTTTTTATGTTAACTGGTTTCCCCCCCCCCACATTAACTGTTGCCTAACCATCCCAACCCTCCCTTGTACTTATGAAGCTGATTTTTTAAAAAATCTAAGTATAAATCTTTGTATTTCCCATTAAATTTCATCTTACTAGATTTAACATAATATTCTGGCTCTTCAAGACCTTTTCTGGATCCTGATTCAGTCAACAAATGTATTAGTTAACCCTCCACTATTCCTTGCACAAGACACTCCATCTATCAACCTCAGGCATATTCACGGCACTGTCCCCTGCCTGGAAGCTACTTTCTTCTCTCTCTTTATTCCCTGTGTTCTTTGAGGCCCAGCTAAAATTCCATCTTCTATAAAAAGCCTTTTCTGACCTCCTCAATGCCAATACCTTCTCTCTTCTAATTATCTTTAATTTATCCTGCATGTTTTTCTGTACAGCTACTTGCATGTGGTCTCCTCCATTAGACCGTGAACTCCTTGAGGGCAAGGGCTGGTTATTTTTGCCCTTCTTTGTATGCTCAGCACTTAGCACAGTGCCTGGTAAATAACAGGTGCTTAATAAATACCTGTTGACTAATATACAAACCCCTGATTAAAGTACAGGCACAGAAAATTGTCGGTTGTTTTACGGTAACCCTACTAATACACTATAAGCAAATATCATTCTTTCCTCTTGTTCAAAATGCAATTTGGATGGTCATGCTATATAACAAGATTCCAATTTATAAAGTAACCACCATATCAGAAGACAAGATGCCATGGAATAATGAAAACAGCATCCTTTCAAAATGAAGAATGAACCCAGCTGCATCGAGCTGGAGCCAAGGCTGCAAGAATGAGTGAAACCTGACATTGATGAACAGCTTACAAAGAAAAAGACCAGTTATACTTTGTCTTGGAAAGGTCTTGCCTATTGAAAATGACAAATTATAGTTACTAATAGTAGTGACCAAAGGATAAGCTGATACATACATCTCAAAACACACTTCAGATCACTATCTTTAATGCCAATGCATCCATGATAGCAAGTGCCAACAAAGAGGAAAATGCAAGATAATTCAAGAATCTTATCTTCAAGGCAGTATTCTTCATTTTCTCAACCAAATTCCCACTTTAAATGATGTGTTTTATCATTGTTAATGTTGCGTCAGTTCTTCTGCTAGAGATGCTTTGGGGTAGTTCAAAAACTAACAACGTATGGGGGGAAAAATAGAAAACCTAGAAGGAACTTAGATCATCTACAAACTGGAAAACGTTTCAGAACATAGTCTAAGATTTCTATTATTAACCAAATGCTAATAGGTTGAAAATAATTCTATAAAGTTTTTCTGGAATGCTCCAGGTCCTCATATTCTACTCTTCTCTCTGATTATAGATTGTGTAATAGCAGAGTCGATCTTATATTCACAGCCTCCAGTATAATGTTGTATATATAGCAGGCACTTCGTAGGTTCATAAATTTAGAGCTGTAAGGGATTCTAAAGGTCATCTAATCAGATTACAGATGAAGAAACTGAGATACACAGGTTAAGTGTCTTGCCCAAGACCCCTTAACTAGTAGCAGAGGGAATATTTGAACCTGTTCTTCCCTGCCTCCAAGTCCAGAATTCTTGTCATGATATCATGCCATCCCTTAAATCTTCTGCTAGAAGATGCTATTGGGGAGTTAAATAAGCAAAAATATATGGAAAAAGAGACAGAAAACTCAGTAGGTGCTTAGATAATGTACACACTGGATAACATGTCTCTGAACAGAGTTTAGGATTTCTGTTACTAATCAAATACTGACAAGTTTAAAATGATTCAATAAAGTTTTCCTGGGATTCCCGAGATCCTTGCATTCTGCAGCATTCAACTGAATTTAACACAGAGGAGATAATATAATATTTGCTGAATGGACAAAGCTGAGTAAAAGGAGGATGGCTTTCAGAATTACACAAGATCCACAGAACAACAAAAGATCATACTTTTAATTTAGTGCTCTATTCACTAGACCATGTATTTAAAACTCACTGTTTTCCACCTCTGATATAATAGAGTTTTGTCCCACTGGACAAACATCTGATCTGTCCTTAAAATTAAAAAGTCTTCATAAAAAAATTTAAATAGCAATAATGTATCAAGATGAGTGATGTGAGCCAAGATTTGTATTACTGCCCTTTGTTTTTATATCTTACTTATTTTGCTTCATATCCCTCCTTTCTGAGCTCCTCCCCAGGAAGCCAGCCTAAGCGATACAAACTTGGCAAAAAGCACAGATGCAATTTGACTTTGACAGCACTGAACTACATTTACTGTTTCATACCTTTTCTGTGATTTATTTACAATTTAATTAAACGAATAGAAAATTCAGAATTAAACATGTGCTTTCACCACTTTTCTTGTCCACAACTCTCTAAGAAGGCATCTGCACCTTATTAAGGGACAGTGGACAAGACAGTGGAAAATGCAGTGGAATTGGTCAGAACTACTCAGAAGCCCTAGTCCAGACTCTTTCACTATTTGTGTGATCTTCAGCAAATCATGTTACCATGATCAGCCCCATTCTTCTTTGGTAAAACATAGATTATTTTAGAATAATATACTATTTATTATTATATTTATTTTGTTATTATAAACAATTTATATAAACTACTTATAGGTTATATAACTCAGCATTGTTTTAAGGAAAAGTACTCTACAAATTTCAAAATGCTACATAAATATGAATTTTTCTTATTCTGTAACACAAATAGACATTGATATAAATGTAATTTAACCTCAAAAATGAAAGTGGATTTCATTTTTTCTGTATAGAGGGCAAGGATTCTTAACTTTTTTTGTGTGTCATGGTCTCCTTCGATGGTCTGGTGAAATCTCTAGAGCCCTTCTTAAAATATGAAAAATAAAATGCATAAAATTATAAAGGAAACAAATTATATTGAAAATGAGTTATCAAGGTTTTTTTAAAAAATGTTTATAAAGCCCAGGAAAAGAACCCCTGATAAAGAGATCTCAACATGATATTATGCATATATACACACACACACAAAGATTTAGACATAGACCTATAATATGTATCTATATATATAGAAATATTTTAGATGTATACATACAAGGATTTAAAGATTCCCTCTAGATTTAACTTTGACTTAACCAATTCAGCCTTTAAAGATTCCAAAGCTTCAGCTATTTCAAAAGGCCTCACTTGAATAAGTCACAAATGGAAGACCTCCTCCCTTCCTCCTAATGAAAATGCAAATTCAATCATTTTCTTTCTTTATGCTTTAATTTACCATGCACCTACCAAGATTTCATATTAGTGGTCACTTTCTCTTGCAGTTCATATCTTACATTTAGTATCTGTGGGAAATTCTTAAACTCTTTCTCTCTCTCTCTCTCTCTCTCTCTCTCTGTTTTAACAGAGCACTGCTGTTCCTAGCTTAAATAAGGACTCTTACTATAAATTAGTTTAGACTCCTAAAAAATTGAAATGCAAAGCAGTGACAAAAAGAAGATGTGGATCACTGTGTAAAAGTTAAATGTGGCACTCCATTGGTGACAACTTAGCTTACAGGATCACAAGTCTACCAGCCACTTAATATGTAGATTAATTTTCCTTAAAATCTGAAAGCTGCTTCTAAGTGCCCCATATAACATATAAATGAGCAGCTGGGTAATTTGAAGCACAACATCACTATGTAAAATTACAGGAATAATAATATTTTGATGTGCAGTTTTAAAAACCAATTTGTCGAATGTTAATGATTTCAGACCCGAGCCGATACATTACCTCACTTGCTTTTAAATACATGAAAGTATATCCATTTGGAAACTAGAGAACCAAGTGATGAGAAACTTTTCACAAAATATCCACAAGGCTAAATGTGAGTTTTATATATGTTAAAGTATAGTGTATATATAGAGCAGAGGGCCCAGGGCAGAGTCTTGAAGGACACCCAAGGTTAGCAGGCATGACCTGTACAAATTTCCAGTAAAGGAGATTGAGAAGAAGCAGTTCAACATGTAGGAGGAGAACCAGTAGAGAGCAGTGTCATGAAAACCTGGAGTGAAGAGAGTATCAAGAAGAGGGTGACAGACAATGTCAAACACTGCAGAGAGACTGAGAAGGAGCGCCAAGCTGAGGAGCTTGACCTTTGTGCCACAAACAGTATGGAGCCATTCAAGATAACATGACGTTTTTGTAGGACTGTTTTTTTTTCTTTTTTTTTCTGGGACTAATTGCAATTAGATTTAATTACATCTCTAGGCTGATGATTATCAAATCTACCTTTCCTGTCCTAATCTCTCTGCTAATCTCTATCTCATACCTCCAACCGCCTTTCAGATTTCTTGAACTACATGTCCTATGTACATCTTCAATTGAATATGTCCAAACCTCATAATTTTTCCCTTAAAACCCTTTCTCCTCCTACCCCCCTCCTTCTTACCATCACAGAGGGCAATACCATCCTCCCAATCCCTCAGGCTCACAACCAAGGAGTCATCTTGGGTCCCTCACTACATCTCATTCCCTTTCCCCATATTCAATCTGTTGCCAAAGCCTGTCAATTTCACCTTTGCAACATTTCTTATACATGCCCCTTTCTTTCCTCTGACACTGCCACACTGACAGCAGGCCCTCATCGCTTCATGTCTAAGCTATTGCAATAGCCTGCTGGTGGGTCTGCCTCCCTCCCTGTTTGAATCAGTCTTCTTTTCCTAAAGTGCAGGCCTGATCATGTCACTCCTCATCTTCAATAAACTCCAGTGGCTTCCTGTTATCTCTGAAATCAAATACAAAACAGTCCATTTGGTATTCAAAACCTTTCATAACCTAGCTCCCTCCTACTTTTCCAGTCTTCCTAAATCTTATTCCCTTCCTGTCATGTTCTCTTCAATCCAAAAACCCTGGCCCCATTCCTGACTGTTTTATGAACAAGACACTCCATCTCTCAGCTCTGGGCATTTTCTCTGGCTGTCCTCCATGCCTAGAATGCTCTCCTTCCTCATCTCTGCCTACTGGTTTCCCTGGCATCCTTTAAGTTCCAACAAAAATCCCATCTTTTACAGGAAACTTTTCCCGACTCATCTTAATTCTAGTTCCTTCCCTCTTTTAATTGTTACCTATTTGTCCTGGATATAGCTTATTCATACATATTTGTTTGCTTATTTTCTCCACTATTACACTGTGAGCTCCCTGACTGTCTTTTGCCTTTTTTTTGTATCCCCAGTGCTTAGCACAGTGCCTGGCACATATTAGACACTTAAATATTTATTGATGGACTGACCTTTTCCATTCTTCATCATGTTTCAGTAATCACTGAAGGTGGACCAGCAAGTTGACTATTAGAAAACCTACTAACTTAGGTCTAAGGCAGAGGTGGGGAACAGGTTGCCATCTGGGTCCTCAAGTGAGACCCTGAATCCAAACTTCACAAAACAAATACCCCTAATAAAGGATTTGCTCTGTAAAACTTGGACTCAGTCAAAAGGCTGCACCCGAGAACCTAGAAGGCTTTGAGGCTGCAGGTTCCCCATCCCTGGTTGAAGGGATATGAGACAGGGAATGTTTCTTTATTCAGAGCTGAATATAGAAACACAGAATACATAAAGAATCAGGCTGAGTAATTAGTCTTCACGATTTCATACTGAATGATTCATTCTGACCAACTAATTTCTCCTTCATGGTGTTGTTTATAAATATAAAATTGTTGCACGTTGTAACATGATTTTATCTATTTTATTTGTTTAACCCAATCCAGACTACAAACTCTGGATATGAATATTAAAATAGTCAATCTGATTCCCTGACCCAAGATTCCACCATGGGTCCCAATCTGGGTCCAGATATTAATCCAACTTTTTCCCGCCCCAGTTTTTTTTTCTTTTTGGGCAATTAGGGTTAAGTGACTTGCCCAGGGTCACACAGCTAGTAAGTGTCAAGTGTTTGTTCTGAAGCTGGATTTGAACTCAGATCCTCCTGACTCCAGGGCCGGTGCTCTATCCACTGTACCACCTAGATGCCCCAATCCAACTTTTATACGGGTAAAACATTAAGACTCGTAGATCTCCATCTCAGGTCTAGTGAACCACAAATTAGTGTTGGCTGCTGGTGACACTCTGACTTGATACTCCATCTTCTAGTAACTGAGCCTGGCCTTGATCTTGTGACCAATCCCCATCTCTTGGACTCAAAAATAGTATCAGAGGTGGTACAGCGGAAAGGATTATAGATATGAAGTCAAAGGACCTACATTCAAATCCTTGTCAGTTACTACTTGTGTGGCCTTATACAAATTACTTAACCTCTCTAGGCTTCAGTTTCCTCATGTGAAAAATGAGAAGTTTGGACCAAGTACATTTGAAGGTCCTTTCCAGCTCTCAATGATGATCCAATGATCTTATCCAGTTCCAGTGGCTGGGTCTCTGTCTTGTTCCCCCAAGTACCTAATTCTGCTGTGTGGAATCTCAGCTAAGTGCCCATAATCAGACCCTTCCTCATTCTTCCCAACCTTCAGAGGGAATTGGGTCCTCACACTGAACTCTAGTCCCTGTAACTAGGTCACTGATAATCTCAGACCTTCTTAATCAACTACTTGCCTACCTAGCACTTTGCTACAAGATTTACCTGATGCAATGCTAAACTTATCTACTAGGACAGCAACCTACTATCTACCATGGGACATCCCTGATGGCAACTTCTTGCTTATTTGGACCTATAGCCTATAGATAAATCTCTCAGATGCTCAATCCTACTGTCCAGATTTCTTTCTACCAACCACTGTACGGACATTATTCCCAGATTAACTGTCTTGCCCCACTATGTTGGTCTAATTTTCAGATCCTAGTTATCTCCAAATTGGCATATACCAATATAACCAAACCCTGTCCCATAAGTAGCATGAATTCTCTATGGCTCAAAATACTTAGCCCCACTCTGGATAATGTGCATCAGTGACATAACTTTGGGGGCTTTCAACAAATATGAACTGAACTCCATTAATATGATGCAATTTCATACAAATGTAAGAAAACTCTTAGAATTCAAAGGATGCTTATCCATTCTCTTGCCACAGAAACTACTCTACAGCAGTGCTTCTTAAACTGTAGGTTGTGAACCCATATGGGGTTACAAAAAATTTGGCAACAGTAAAAGGTTTCTGATCATGCAATGATCAAAAATTAATTAAAAATCAAATGCATAATGAATCCAAGGTGTTTCTGGCAGTGCTTGCCCATATTGCATCAGGGAGCCTCCATTCTAAACACAAAGCATGAAGCACTTTGCACTATGCACAGTGCATGCCCTCAGGACATGTAACACCACCAAACCTGAAATGCTTTTGGCAGGACAGTTAATTTGGCTTGTTTTTGTTGTTTGTTTGTTTGGCTAGGCAATGGGGTTGAGTGACTTGCCCAGGGTCACACAGCTAGTAAGTGTTATGTGTTTGAACTCAGGTCCTCCTGAATCCAGGGCCAGTGCTCTATCCACTGTGCTACCAAATGCCCCCAGGACAGTTAATTTGGGAAGAATGTCCATATGGTGGTCAGTAGAAAGAAGTCTGGACAGCAGGATTGAGCATTTGAGGGATTTATCTATAGGCTATAGGTCCAAATAAGAAAAAGTTTAAGCAGCCTTGTTCTATAGAACCACAAAACTAAGTTGTTTAATCACCCTGGTAAATATAAACAGCCACCAGCTGTTTACTCCTAAATCAAGTTGATAAAATCCACAAAAGTTGCAGTAAAACTCATAAGAAACATTAAAAAAACCTAAACCCCATCATCTCCGCTGAGCTGAATTAAATTAGTGTTTAAGTAAGTAATCTTAAAATCTCCCTTCAATAAGGAATTGAACAAAAGTAAAACAGAAAAGAGCTTTTTCTTTTTCTTTTTTTGTAATTCTGAATGTCACACACCCAAGAACTACAATGTTGGTGTCTTGTCCATTAGCTGGGGTTTTTTGGGGGGGAGGGGTGGCAACTGAGGTTAAGTTACTTGCCCAGGGTCACACAACTAATAAGTGCCAAGTGTTTGCTCTGAGGCTGGATTTGAACTCTGGTCCTTCTGACTTCAGGGCCAGTGCTCTATCCACTGTGCCACCTAACTGCCTCCTCCTTTTTTTAAGAGGGGACAGGGAGTGACTGAGAGGGAAGCACAGTACTGGGCATTAGAGGATGACAGAAAAGAAAGAGAAAACATGGGCCCTAGCTTACACTCTAATTGCAAAGACAAGCACTCACATACGAGTAGGCACAGAACTACCCAAAGCAGTATCATAGAGTACAAATTAGATTGTACAGTTTCAACATGCAAGGTAACATATGTATTAACATGTGGCATACTGGAGTCAATCGAGGAAGCATTCATCTCATAAGAGGAAAAAAGAAATAGATTACAGGATCATAGATTTAGAAACGGAAAGGGCCATTATAAGCTATTGCTTCTGTAGAAGATGAAACTGAAATCCAGAAAGGGTAGTGGCTTGTGCAGTTACACAGTCAGTAAGTATCTTCCTGCCTCCAAGTCAAGTACTCAATCTGCTACACCCTACTGCTTCTACTACATACAAGCTTTCACCAACATTCTCCACTTTCATTAATCAATGGACATGGATATGTAATTCTGAACTCAAGTCTGAGGATCTGTGTTCTTAGTAAATTTTTTGTTTAAATTTTAAATAAAAAACATGATCCAGAGAACATCATCAAAACAGAAGGAAAAAAAAAGATGGCATCTGCAAGATCCAGGCATTCGCCCAAGGAAGAAAAGCTTTGAAGTAGAAAATTTTGTTGTCCAGTCTTGTGATTTCACAGGGGCAGGGAGTTCCCAGGTGAGCTGCTATGCTGCCCCTTATGATCTTAGAGAGTTGCCTGGATGCCAGTGACAGATTAGATTACTTGTCCAGGGTCACAAAGCCAATATAAGTCAGTTAGGACTTAAACCTAGACAGAAGCCAGATTTCTATCTACCAAGCTACCGCTGCTTCTCTAATGGATGTCATCTGTCAAATCCACTGTCATCACCCACAGACTAGCCATTTGTTTTTATGAATTTGTTTTTAATTTCTGGCATGAGAAAAGAAAGCTTTCAGTATTACATTTGCTTCGTGCCTATTAATGCGGTAGTAAGACTAGAAGGAAAGGTGATTATTTGAGGTACTTTCTAACATGCAAGAAGAAGAATGGGCACCCTTCCATTATGGTTATCTGTTTAAAATGATACATCATTAGCAATCATCTAGCTATTTAAGAACTGAGAATAGCAATACAGTAAAAATCCTGGGTCCACATAATGCCATTTTAACAGGAATGACCATTTACTAAAGGAAAATGACTAACTGCAAAGAAGATAAGGATGGTGTGTTTTATGTATTTTAAATTTAGTTTCTAGGTATTTTAATTCATTTGATACAGAGGAAATGGAGGGACAATGGCATGCTTTCTCTCCCTTGTTCTCTTCATTATTTATCTTCCCTTTCTCTCTGTGCTAGATTTTATTCTTTGATTCATGGCCCTTATATTTATTTAGTCCTTTTTTGGTCTCTGTATTCCTCATAGAATTAAGACTTCTAAGGTACTTACCTTGGGTTCCTTTTAATAAACATTTTCTATGTTATTTTAGATAGCATCCCTCATCCTTGCCCCCAGTCTCATTTTCTGCTATATCTCACTCTTACAAATTCCTGAAGGTGGTAGAGAGGATTTTGCCCCACAGTAGGAATTTCCATATGTCCCTTATTGTATAGTTCATTATCAACCTTTGCTCTCCCCGTAGTCAATTTTTTTTACCCCTTCTCTCTCTCAAAATAACCTCCACAGTCCATGTTGATCGATTATTTTGGGTGTTAGCTGTCCCCATAAACTCTGATTCCTCTTCTCCTGAGACAAGACAAGCGTTACTTACTCTAGAAGTAACCAATCCCTTCAGATTATACAATTGTAAGGTTCAAAGCTCTCTTTACAGGGAGCGTTCCTCACTGGTACCCCCTCCCATCACTGAAACAAGGTTTTCCTCTTTCTTTCCCCCTTTTTCAATCCCTTCCTTTGCCTTCTTGCTCATTCTCCTACAAGCTCTCTTCTTCCTGGGAGACTACAGGAGTTATTTTTCCTTCATTGTTAGCCTCTCTTTTTCCTCCCTTCTCCCTTTTTTATGTGTCCTACCTTTCTGTAATTTAGTCCCCCCCCTCTTTCTCTCTCTCTCACACACACACACACACACACACACACTCATTCACTCTCATACACATAACTAATTCACCTGTAGACATGGTGTTGTGAGATTAAGTAGACAATGTTTCAGGCTTGTTTTATTAGCCTCACTTTTATTTGACTTCTGCTTTCACCTCTGTCTCTCTGTATGCATTAGGAAGAAATACCCTAACATCTCTCTATTGTTATTTTGTTATTGTTGTTCTCCCTGGTGGTTGTATTTGTTTATCTTTCTTATATATCTATTGCATGAGGTGTTAGAAAAGCAAATAATTTCTTCAGGCCTGGTTTTCTTTCTAGGAATGTTTTGAATGCTTCTTTTTTATTGAATGTTCATCTTTTTTCATGAATGTTTAGGTTCAAATTTGAAGGGTAGGTCAGCTTGGGTTGCACTGTCGGTCCCTTTGCTCTTCAGAAAACATTATTCCGTTCCCTCTTGCAGTTTTTGGTGAGTACAAAATAGTCGTCTTATTTAAAATTTCCTTAACTTTATATTTGGAGGTCTTTATCCTGGCTGCTTGCAGCATTTGTTGTTTGTTAATGGAATGATTAAATTTAACCACTATGTAACAGAGTTTGCAGTATAGGGGGGTTTTTTTTTTTTTTTTTTTGTCTTCAGAAGCCAATTTGTGTTTTCTTTTGATTGTCATTTTGTTTTCTGTATTCAGAACTTCTGGGCACTTTTCTTCTCTGTTTTCCTGCTTTGCAGTGTTTAGGCTTTCTGACTTGTTCTTCAGGGAAACATAATCTTTAAGTTGTCTCTATACATTCTATCTTTGAGGTCAATATGTTTTGCCTATGTATCAAACATATTTTCTTTTAGTGTTTTTGCTTTTACTTCACTGATAGACTTTCCTTCACTTCTGTGTATTTGCATTCCCATTTGGTTAGTTTCTCTTCTGTCTCTTTGGTGATGTTTGTCACCATGAATTCAATTTTTTCTATCTGACAATTACTTCTGTGCAAGCCATAAATTCTCCTTTTACAATTCTTGTTTCTCTCTTGAACCACTGAGGAACATATTCTTGTGGTTCCATCTCTCCTGGGAATTTACAGGATTCTAAGCCTCAATAGGTATTGTTTTATTTTTCTTTGTCTTGTACTATTTATTCAGAAATGTCTGAACTCTTTTCAAATCTGCAGGCTATATTCCCTGCTATTGGTATCTTTCCTGTTGGTTTATCTGTTTGTGCTCAATGTTTTGAATTGAGTTTTCTTTCTTCAGAGATCTTGGACAATTTCAGTCTTTTCCTCTTATTTCCCCCCTATTGCTCACTTTCTGACTCCTTCCCTCTTGAGCGTTTCCCTAGAGGCTGAATCTTAAAGCTGTCTCAACCTCTTCCCACACCTACATTTCACAATTCACCCACCTGAGCCTCTGCCCCAAGTAATTTCTGAGACAACAAAACTGGCCCCAGTTCAATTCTGAGTTCTTTTCCTAAGGCCTAGAGGAGGGTCACACAGCCATACACATGGCAGTACTGGAGTACTGCTCCAGTTCCCTCTTTTCCTTAGTTCTCTAGATTAGCTTTGATTCACAGCAAAGTACTTCCACGTTGCTGTCCTAGCTTGAGGAAGCTTTGGTCTTTTGTTATTTCTGAGACCTTGGGGATAGGGAAAGTGAGGGGATAGACAGAGTTGAGGATTTTTTGCCAATACAGGTTGGTTTGTGTACTCCTACTCTCTGACAATAGTGTACAGTGGGGAAAAGGATGCTAAAAGAGAGTATATTAGGGGCTAATGTTCTCTACTGTTAGCTCATTGGACTGTTACCTCATTTGGGTTCTTCCTAGATCACAGAATTGATTTATCTCTATTGTATAATTTCTATTTTAGAGATGTTTGAGAGGTCATGAAGACTGGGGAAAATGTCTAATCCTCTATTTTGCTGGTCGTGTGACCCAGAAGTCTGTTTTATCATTTAAATCAAATAATTTTTAAAAATAATAATGAAACTTTTAGATAAACTATCAATTTTTCTGGGGAAAATAATTTCTACATAAATAAAATCACTATGCTAATCATTTCAATGAAAATATAAGCTGATTCTACAATTTCAGGATGATGAAACTTTATACATAGTAATACAGTTTGACACTGAAAAATTTATGAACACTGAGACTCCTATTTTCTCATCATTTATTAATAATACAATGACCCAAAAGCTTATTAAAAAGTAACAACTTGTGGGGCAGCTAGGTGGTGCAGTGGATAGAGCCACTCAGGAGGACCTGAGTTCAAATCCAGTCTAAGACACATAACACTTACTGGCTGTGTAACTCTGGGCAAGTTGCTTAACCCCACTGCCTAGCCAAAACACAAACAAACAAAAATGTAAGGACTTGGAATTTATAATTTAATCTTTATTTTCTCCTTTTCTAATATCTGCTCAAGAAATAAGTTTACTTTATTGTTTACAATTTGCACATAATTGTTCTAACTAATCCAGTTTTTACAAAATCTGCAAAGCAAAATTGAATCAGGGCATAAAATTTTCTCCACAATAGCCCCTTTCTGCTTATGCTTCCAGATTCTGGATCCTAGTAATTTATCTTTTCTAAATAATACAATTTTATTCTTCTGAAATGCAAATGGTGCATAACACACAGAACTATGCCAAAGCTTGTCTGTTTACTCATCATAAGTTTAGATATATGTACGCAGAAAGTCAACTCAATTTTGTCAGAAGAAACATTATTTTTCTATAGAAATCTGTGCTATGTTTCATAAAGCTCCACATTTTAATGGAGTAAAAAGTTGCTACCGTGAATTACTGAATATGAAATATTGTCAGGGCATTTTTGGAATTTAGCTGTCACATAGGATAAGATATGGCATTTCTCTTTATCTTTAAACAGGAAAATTACTATAGATGTTTCCCAAGTTAAGATAATTACAGGTAAAATATAGAAATGTAATGCAACAAGTCTAAACATGCAATTAATTTTACATTAAAATATTCCTTATAAGAAAAATACAAATAAAAAACCTATGTTTTCACCTTACACCACGCAAATTGGCAAATATGACAAAAATGGAACACAGTCAATACTGGGGGAGCTGGGGAGCTGTGGGAAGACAGGCAGAAGAATATGCCATTAGGTGAATTGTTCATTGGTGTCAACCCAACAAAAATTACAGGAAGTTACTGCCACGTTTTCAAAAACTCCAGATACTTTTTACACTTAGAATTCTCTTATTCTACTCACCTTTCATCTTTTCCTCTCACCAAACACAAATAGGAGGTGAAAAAAGCCCCACATTAAAAGGACTAAAACAACACATAAGCTTCATGAGGTCAAGGGTTGTTCTTTCCATTGTTGCAGCCCCAGGGTCTAGCACAGTGCCTTACAGGTTCAATTGTTCTGGATATCAATTTGGAAATATGGAAGAAAGATGACTAAATTGTTCCATAACCTTTGAACCAAGCAATCCTAACTAACAACCATGAATCAATTAAGGCAAAGATGAGGGGGAAAGTCCAACAAATACCAAAACATTCACAGCGATATCCTCTGTTATAGTAAAGAACTGGAAACAAAGTGACTTGCCATAAACTTGGGAGTAGCTAAAAAAAAAATCATACTATCAATCAATAAATCAATAAACATTTATTAAGTACCTACTAAGTGCCAGGTACTGTGATAAGTTCTAGGGATATAAAAAGAGGCAAAATGCAGTCCCTGAACTCAAGGGGCTTACAATCTAATGGATATAAAAGTGTGACCAATAATTGTGAAGTAAGAAATTAAAAATATGATGAATTTAGAGAAACATGGAGAAATCTGTACGAATTGCTGCAGAACATAATAAGCAGAACCAAAATAACAACCTGTAAATAAGAGGATCAAGAAATGAAAGGAAGCCAAACTTGGATTAAACCAAAAAGCTAATCAAGGTACTGGAGAACTGAAAAATACCTCCTTAGAGAAATGAAAGATACCTCCTTCTTCACAACAAAGAGGAGAGAAAAGGTCATATGAGTTGTCAGGTGAGGTCAGCGTATAAATTGTTTTTGTTTAGTTGTTACTCTGTCACAAGGGTAGCTTTAATCTGGAGATGGTGGGTGCTGGAGAGGTATGCACTCAACTCTCAGAAATAACTGATATAAAGATAAAATGTATCAGTAAAACTTTTTTAAAAAAATAAACTGAGTAAATTGATTCATTGTCTCAATTTTCATAGAAAGACCATAGAGCTGAAATACATCGGTAGGATTCGTCTAGTGCATCCTAGAAATGAATGTTTTTTTTTCTTTTTCATTAAAGCCCTCAGAAAAATAAATTTGACAGCTTCTACTATTGTGCCAGAATTTCACAAACCTTATAGCTAGAAAATTCATGACAATTTTAGAAAAATACTTAGAGATCACCTTAAATGATCACATAACTTATGAAATTGGGAAATATGACAGAATATGATTAATGTGGCAAATTGAAGTCTTTCTGTGTCAAAATAGTCCTTAAGAAATTGGAGAAATTTACAGTCACTGTAAATAGATATTTTCTATGAAGCTATGCAAAACAATGGAAGAAAAACCTAAGAGTTAGTGATAGTCAACTCCTTCACATTCAGTTAACTTAGATTCTTAACATTTTCCCTGGCAAGTGTTTCTATTACCTTTCTTAAAGATGTCACTAAGGCTGAGTGGCTGCTATGATGGGCTAATGAACTGCAAAAATTGCTTCTCACGCATGTGAACTTCATTACCACAAGAAAATACCAGGCAAGCACAGCTAAAAGGGTTAACCAAATACAGAAACTAGAGAAAAGAAAGCATGTGGCTTACAAGTCCATCTCATGGAATTCAGATGAAAAATATAAATATTGTAGATCAAGAAATGCATTTGTCCTAGTTCTACCTTCAACCATTATTTAGGGGACCTATCTTCAAAGTCAATAGAAAGGAAAAACAGATTGAGGAAAAGCTGTAAGAGAGGGTAGCACATTGGAGGCAGGAAGTGTCAACATAAATGGACTATAAGTTCAATATTTATGTAGGGATTCCTTTCAATTCTCATCTTCACAATCCTAATAAGAATACTGTTGATTTAAAGTAGATGGGGAGGGGTTGGCACGTGCAGCTAGGTGGCGCAGTGGATAGGACACTGGCTCTGAAGTCAGGAGGACCTGAGTTCAAATCCAGCCTCAGACCAAACATTTGACACTTACTAGCTCTGTGACCCTGAGCAAGTCACTTAACACCAATTGCCTTAAAAAAAAAAAAAGGAACTAGATGTTCTGTTTTTAAATTAATTCTGTCAACCCAACATAGATTACAGGAATTTACTGCCACATTTTTCAAAAACTCCAGATACTTTTTACACTTCGAATTTTTATTCTATTCACCTTTCATTTTCTGCAATCACCAAATACAAAAAGGAGGTGGAAAAAGCCCCACGTTAAAAAGGCTAAAACAGCATATAAGCTTCATGAGGGCAGGGAGTGTTCTTTCTATTGTTGTAGCCCCAGGGTCTAGCACAGTGCCTTATACATAGTGAATACTCAATAAATGTTATTAGAATTGTTGCTGTTGTGGGACGCAGGACAAGGAAGCTAGAACTCAGTCAAAAGTCAACAAGCATTTAATTAAGTGCTACAAGATGTGAGACATTGTGCTAAGCACCGGGAAAAGATGTGGTGGAGGCCCTGCCTCTATCATTTAACAGCTGTAAAAACTCACAGGAAGGTCAGAAGAAGTGATAAAGGACATTCCCAAGGTCTTTCTGAAGAACTCTGGTATCAATTGTGCAAAATGGGAGACACTGCACTGGCACAAGACTGGCCTAGCATGGCATGCCCACATCAAAGAAGGGGCTACCCTCTATGAGCAAAGCAGAATCACAGTAGCTCAAAAGAAACGTGAGATGTACAAAATTTAGAGACATCTCCTCTCCAAATGTTCAGATGGACTATTTGTGCCCAACCTGTGGTAGACCCTTCTGAGCTCATATTGGTCTGATCAACCAGTCAGACACACTGTGCCTTGACCCCAACATAGTGATGTCATTTTGGTTCTCTTCGACCACGAAGGACAATAACCAGCTGTAAAAAAGTGCGCAAGTTGTTTACCTCCCTCAGATTCAGTTCCTTATATGTTTGATTAGGCTAATAATACCTAAATTACCTACTTCACAGGATTGTTGTGAAGATCAAATGAGTAACATAACTGCTTTGTAATCCTAAGGAATTACCACAGTTATGCTTCCAAATACCTAATGGTCTTAATGCAGGAGACCCTTCTAAAATGGCCTAAAAATGGGTGAGAAAAGATATAATTATACATTAAAAATAATACAGTTTATAGGCTGTACTGATCAACATTTTGAAAAAAATGTGTGTTATATTCAAACAAAGTTCTTTGCTTGGTTATCAACAGTTACTGTCCTATGTCTTGTGAGAAAGAAAAGTTATCTCTAATTTTTTTTTCTTTTTAAAAATTTTATAATCAGAGGACAGAATAGATCCTAAATCTCATAATATTTAATTGTATACTATACCACTGTATAATAATGGTACCTTTTGCTATAATTCATTTCTAAATATTATACTTCTGTAACTGATCCATAAAAAATAATTCTGATATGGCACATGGTGTATACTCAAAGAATGTTTTCTTAAAAACAATGTTATTATTACAGCTATAAAAGGGAGAGGGCCCTGCAGCACTAAACAACAGAGCCTCACTTTGGATATTAGGCTATGTTATACAATAATGTATCATAGGAAGAAGGATCTGCCCAGAGAAAAGAGAAAGGAAAAATTCATTGGTATCCTTTTGGAAGCAAGACACATTAATGATTGTGGATTAGAAGTGCAGTACAAATATCTGTATTAACCTCTTATGCTACCTCGATATTTGCTGTTATTCATAAAATCATAACTGTAGAATGGGACAAAAAGAAGCTGCTTCAGATATATTTTAATGTAACCAAATATGAAGTTAAATACAGTAAACTATTCAAATAATGTTGGGAGTGATTTATTTTAAAATATATACAGTTATAATACAACTATCCTTTTTTAGATCTGAATAGATACTTAACAGCTTAGAGCAAATACAGTTTAAAAAAAAAATCTCTTATAACACTGTATGAAAAGCCAGAGGAGAAATTGCAATGAAAAGGGTAACTTTTCAAATAGGAAGCTAAATGTATGCATATCTTAGAACAAAACTTAAAAAACAAGGCTGCAGAATTTAAAAAAAAATTCTACCTCCCTGAGATTCTACCTCCCGCCTCTTAGGTTGGCAAAGTTGATGAGAAAGTAAAATGACAAATGCTGGAGGTGCTGTGGGAAAATAGGTACACTAATGTGCTGTTGCTGGAACTATGAACTGGTCCAGATATTCTGGAAAGCAATTTGGAACTATGTCCAAAAAGCTATTAAATGTGCATACCCTTTGGAACTATGTCCAAAAAGCTATTAAACTGTGTATACCCTTTAACCAAGTAATACCACTACCAGGTTTCTCACTCCAAGAAATCAAAAAAGAGAAAAAGGACTCATATGTACAAAAATATTTATAGCCTTTCTTTCACAGTGGCAAAGAACTGAAAACTGAGGGGGTGCCCTTCGTTGGGCAATGGCTGAACAAGTCATTGTATATAAGTGTGATTAAAAAAAACTATTGTGCTATATGAAATGATAGCAGGATGGCTTCAGAGAAATCTGGGAAGATTTGCATGAACTGATACAGAGTGAAGTGGAAAGTACCAGGGGGACAATTGAAAGAATAACAGCAATATCATAAAGACAATCAGATTTAAAGATTTAGAAACTCTGATAATCACAATGACCAGCCATGACTCTGGAAGATTTATCATGAAAAATGCTACTCACTTCCTGATAGAGAGGTAAGGCACTCAGCTTACAGACAGACATAATGTAGGGGAACATAGTCAATGTGGGAATTTGTTTTTTTTGACTGTTTGTAACAGAGGGTTTGTTTTTCTTGTTTTCTCATTTGGGGAGAGGGACAGATAGAAGAGAGAGGAGGTAGATCTTCATTTTAAAAAATAAATAAAAATAAATTTATTTTTTGATTAAAAAAAAACAAGCTGTGGAAATTTAGATGGGCAGACATAGAGACAATGCCAGGAAGCATGTAGGAATAGGAGAAATAACAAGGTCTTAAGCAGATTTCACTGTGTTTTCATTGGAAAAATAAGATTAAGAACTTTTAAAGAAACAAACATGGAAAGAAGTCCAAGGAAGGAGGGTTTTACAGATTCCTCAAATGTCCCCATTAACACGACTGAGATATGATTAACTATCGGAATTTAAATTCAGAGAAGCAGAAGACATTTTTCTACTCCCACATATTATAAAATAAAATATTTCAAGTTTTGCTGAAAATTTGGCCACACAGTACCAGAATAGCAGTTTGACAGCTTTCCATGTTACATGTACTGAAAGCCTTTAGAATTGAAGTAAACAATTCTTGTCTCCAAGCAACTCCTACATAAACAAACAAAAAAAAACCTTAAAACTCATCAAAAAGTAATAACTCAGCCTACATATATCTTTTGAATCACTAGCTACCATTTCTACATATTTTTCCTATGTGTTCAAACACACAGACAAAACATGGCAGTTAGGTGGTACAATGGATACAGTGTTTTGCCTAGAGTCAGGAAGATATGAGTTCAAATCCATGCTCAGACACTAGCTATGTGAACCTGAGCAAGTCACTTTAACCTCTGTTTACCTCAGTTTCATCAACTGTAAAATAACAACACATGTCTCCCAGGGTTATTTTGAGGGTCAAAAGAGATATCTGTCAAGTGTTCAGCACATAATAGGTACTATATAAATGCTTATTCCCTTTCCTTCCCTAAGCAGTACAAAATTCAATAGAATCCTCAATTATGGCTGGTATTTTTAAAAATGCTTCATTCACCTTTTTTATTCTGAGGTAAATTTTCTATGACCTTTTGTATTCTAAGGTCTTACCTGATTCCACTACAATGGCCACACTACCACTGACTCATTAGCAGTTGGAAAAGCACCAGGAGTCATTTCCATAGTAGAAACACTTTATGCATTAATTTGCTCACTCTCTTTCATAAGTAATTATAGGTGAAGACAAAGATGGGTAAAATTAAGGGTGAGTAACAAGAAGTCTTTCTTGCTTCAAAGATATCTGGGCACTGGACCCAGACGGTTCTGGAAGAGAAATTGAGGCTGGTGACTTTGCACAGCCCTCCCTCCCTCAAATCAAAGTCAAATGCAAATCATGTCATCATCTCCGTGATGTCATGGTCCTCTTCCAGAACGGAGGACAAACCACACAGCCAATATGAAACGTACATAATTAAATGGTATTTTCAGACAAAACAATCTGACTTACCTGGAATAAATCAAGCAAAAGTGGGGAGAAACAAAGAGAACTGGTCTGAATTATGCATACATATGATAAACTACAACAATAATTGTCATTTGTAAAGAATATCCAACTTCCAGGAATCCATTTACTTCAAGTAAACAAAGTAGTCAATCCTCAACTTTTGCAGGGGTAATGTTCCTAGAAAATGGTGCAAAAGCAAAAAATGTGAATGCTGACACATTGAACCTATGGCAAATAGGAGGTTAGGTTTCCTCGACCACTAAAAACTGTAATATTTCTCTAGAGATTGCTGAAAATACACTATTCTTCATGTGATTCTTTATAACAAAATATTAACTCTGATAATGTACACTTCTCCAAACACAGTAACCATGAAACAGCTAATAAATGCAGAGGAGAGGAGAGGCAAGGGATGGGACTGGGAGGGGCAGGGACAGGGATGTCAGAAGAGGCAAAGGTAAAAAAGGGAAAGGGGCTACTTGCCATGTCTAATCTCTATTTGGCCTCTGTAAAAAGCACATGCCTCAGGGTGAGCCCCTGGCTCTCTCCAAGCTTGGAACTCTAGAACAGTGGGGTTCTCCACAGGCCAGAAGTGCCATGGGCAGCAGAGGAGGCAGGATGCTCATTCAGCCATGTAGGTGCTGGACAGAACTGGGATGACCACCATCTTCTTTACCTACAAACTCAGCAACTTTTCCTTTTTTCCCCCCAATTTCCTATCTACTCTTCAGAGGATATCTTAGCACTTTCTGGAGTGGATTCACAAATACTTTTATGAATACTTTCCTCATTTTTGCCAATATAAACTTGAACTCATGCGGCTCTCATTTTTTTTTCCTCTACTGCTGCATACCTAAGAATGTGCAGATGTCAACCAAAAGTGAAAATGAGGCTACTAATGAAACCATGCAAATGCAAGAAGTCACAAAAGTTAAACACATGAATGTTTAGGATCGATTGTACTAAGTAAGACTTAACCTCAAAGTTTTTCAAAAGGGTTTCTCTTTCTTTCTTTCTTTCTTTCTTTCTTTCTTTCTTTCTTTCTTTCTTTCTTTTTCTTTCTTCCTTTTTTTGGCACACATAGTAATTTTACCCCACATTTCATTCTCCTTTAAAGGAAAATGAAATAGAAAAGATTCTGTCTCCCTTCATTCATCTTACCTAACAAACCAAAGGGTGAGATTCTAAAGAGAATCATGGGTGAGAAGGGACCTGAAGAACCATCAAGAACAACCTATATCTGATCAAGTATCAACAAAGTCATCACTCAGTCTTTACTTGAAGACCTCCAGTTAGGAGAAAAACAGTCATTCAGTCCAATCTAATTATGGATATTTCTAATTGTTATCTCAAGCCCAAATATATCTCCCTTAGGCCTCTAATGAAAAGTAAACAAAAGCATCAGAGGAAAAAAAGAAAGTTATAATTTCATATTATCATTATTTTACTTCAAGTTCACTGGGTTCAATACAATAGCTCAAGGGAAACAGTATAATACATATTTCAACACATTACAACCAAAGGGTATGCTTTATTTTTTTTAATGTACATATTTTCCACATATTTCCTTCAAAGAACAATCTAAACCCCTAGGCCATTTTGCCATACCATTAAATTGTATATATTTTAAATTAATAGTTTAAACACATTCTTTGGCACCATTCAACTTAGCTCACATAACCTTGGGGTGCACCAATGAGCTGATTAGTAATTTAAGGCCTGAGAAAAGAAAGTTTCAGAGGGAAATACACAGAGGCATGATTGAGCTTAATATGCAAGTACACTAGCTAAAGGGCATAATTAAAACTACATCACTCCTTTAAATCTACATAATTATGTCCCAAAGACATTCTCATTAGTATCTTTTACTTTGCCACCAAACCAGAAAAGAGTCCTGGTCTACAAGGCTGGGAAATAAATTTAAAATATAAAAGAGCATACATTTGTCAAATGAAATGGATGCAAAATTCAATAGATGAATTTCTTTTTTGAGAAGCAATTACAAAAAAAACATGAATCATTCTCATCAATCACCAGATATTATCATGTCAGAAGACTTTATACTGGAAATTTTGTCAGCAATATAAGGGACCTGTAAGAGTAACTTACTTTTGCATCCTAATGGGATAGAACAGAGCCTAATGCAAGAAAATCTAGATTATCTGGCATTGTATCAACCGGAAATCTCCATTAACCAGGATTTTCTTAACTGTAATATCTGTTCCCATTTATAATAGTGACCCTGAAGAACAAACTCTCAAACTCCCAGCATATATTCAGAATCATTAAAGAAAACAACATCATGTCTAGAGCAGTTTCTAATGGGGTATTTTTTTTTGTTTTATTCTAATTCCACAAAAACAAGTAATACACATACGGTCAATAGGGAAATTCTTTCATCAAATACTAGAATACTTTAAGGGTACATAGGCATTCTCTTCGTGGTTGTACTAGAAATCACAATCTCTCTGAATCTTATACATAAAATTGCAAAACTGGGGAGTTAGGAAAGCCTTTCCCTCACCCAAATTTGAGAGGTGGCCTAATATAATGGAAAGAGTACTGGATTTAGAAGAGTCAGAGGGTCTCGGTTGAAATCCCACCTCTGCCACTTGGTGTTATCTGTATCACTATGGGCAAGCCACTTAATCTCTCTCTGAACTTCAATTGCCTCATTTGAAAAATGACACAGTTGGATTATGTGAGTTCTAAAGTCCCTTAAACTTCCAAATCTATGATCCTATGATCCTCAAATTACAGGTACACAATCTGTTACTATGGTGGTATCAGTTTTTCCGACTTGATAGAACCCACCAAAGTCCTACTCAGTTGCCATAGGTTTTGAGACTCTCCCCCTCTCCCAACTCCTCATTTTACCACTTAGGCTAGAATTAGGCATTGCAAGAGACCTTCAGCACAAGAAGTCTTTTATTTACCAGTTATATCTAATTAATTATAAAAGCCTACGCTTTAATTGCACTAGATAAAAGACAGTTTAGTTGAATACATTTATTTTGGCTACAACAGGCATAACTATTTACTGTAGGTCTAAGATTCTAAGAAAAAGTAGTATGCTATTACTTCCTGGTTCTACTTCACAGCTCATTGATGCTATACACTTCTCTCCCTGTCAGCCTCCAAATGTTCTATCACTAGGGGGAAAAAAGTCAAGATGTACCTGAGCCAATGATTCACTAAACTGTGACCACCCCTTCCTTGAGTGTTGTGTGTTAAATAAGGCAAAATAACACGTATGTTAATTTTTTGCGTTTGTCACATTTCAAATCACTTTACAGGTTTGGGTCTGTAAGAACAGTACTCAAGAGGCTATTCATTTATTCATAGGTTCATTCCCTGCTATCCAGGCAAGCTGTCCAAAAATTCACAGTAGTACCTATTCATGACCTACTGGACTTAAGAGTCAAGTTTCTCAGAGAGGTGGTTAACCTAAAGATGTTAGATCACTCAATCATGCTTTTTTTAAAACAAAAAAAAATTCTTTATAAAAAAAACAGTTACATATAAAAATTGAAGAACGAAGCAGTGTCAATGAGTAAGTCTTTAAAGACAATAAATATATAGGTGAAATTAAATATTTTTCTAATTAATCAATCAACAAAACAACTAACAAATATTTGAATGGTTGGCATGCTGGGTACTATGACAAATGCAAAAACAAGAACTGTATAACAAACTTCCTCCTTTTATGAGGTTACAATCTAGTGGGCACTGGTAACTAGGGGATAAGCTACATACACATTTTTAAGGTAAGATATGATAAATTCCAGGATAGGGCTGTAGGAGTGTGGAGGAAGAAATGATCACTTCTGGCTGGGAGACATAGTTGAGGGAAGGAAAGGTACAATTACTTTACTTTTTTTAAAACGCTGGTTTTATTTTTTTTTTTATTTCTGGGCTTGAGTAGCTAATTTTATTTTGGATTACTCTCAATCTTTGTTTCAGTTAGTACATTCTTAATAAGGTTTCTGGCACTTTGGACTCAGTTGGCATCAAATGCTCCTGAAAAATCTGTCCTCAGCTTTCTAAAAAGGCCTGACATTTTTGTTTCAGATTTCTGCTGGGATGACAGATCCAAATAAGGCCATGTCCTTACCATTTGTGCTGGCTCCTTAGCTTTCCTATCTCTATTCCCATCTAATCCCCAAGAATTCTTCAAGAAACATTAAGTGGAAAACAAAACCAATGCAACCAAGATTAGAAGAAAGGCAGAAAGCTGGGAAACAATTTTTACAGCCGGTGCTTCTGATAACAGCCTCATTTCTAAAATATATAGAGAACTGAGTCAAATTTATAAGAATACAAGTCATTCTCCAATTGATAAATGGTCAAAGGATATGAACAGGCAGTTTTCAGAGGAAGAAATTATGCTCTAAATCATTACTGATTAGAGAAATACAAATTAAAACAACTCCAAGGTACCACCTTCATAACTATCAGATCGGCTAATATGACAGAAAAAGAAAACGATAAATGTCCAGAAGATGTGGGAAAACTGGAACACTAATGCATTGCTAGTGGAGTTGCAAACTGATCTAACCATTCTGGAGAGCAATTTGGAAAATTGTGCATACCCTTTGATCCAGAAATACCACTACCAGGTCTGTATCCAAAAGAGATCATAAAAAGGGGAAAGGGAACCATACATACAAAAAAATTTGTAGCAGCTCTTTTTGTGGTGGCAAAAAATTGGAAATTGAGGGGATGCCCATTAATTGAGGAATGGTTGAACAAGTCATGGTATACGAATGCAATGGAATACTATTGTGCCATAAGAAATGATGAGCAGGCAGACTTCAGAAAAACCTGGAAGGCCTCACATGAACTGATGCTGATGAAGTGAGCACTGTACACAGCAACAGTAACATTGTGCGATGATCTACTATGATAGACTTAGCTCTTTTCAGCAATGCAATGATCCAAAATGCTAACCATATCCAGACAAAGAACTATGGAGCCTGAATGTAGATCAAAGCATATTATTTCCCTTTTTTTGGTCTTTTTTGTTTTTTTTTCTTTCTTGTGATTTTTCCCTTTTGTTCTGAGTCTTCTTTCAAAACATGACTAATGTAGAAATATGTTTGGCATGACTGTACATATATGATCTATACTGTCTTGGGGAGAGGGGAGGGAGAAAAATCTGGAGCTCAAAATCTTACAAAGATGAATACTAAAAACTACTTTTGCCATGTAATTGGGGGGAAAAATAAAATACTATTAAGTAAAACTTTTAAAAAAAAGAAATATCAGGTAAAGTGAATGTAACTAGGGGCAGCTAGGTGGCACAATGGATATAGTGCTGGGTCAGCAGTTAGGAAGACTCCTCTTCCTGAGTTCAAATCTGATCTCAGATACTTTACTAGCTGTGTGACCCTAGGCAAGTCACTTAAGCCAGTCTGCCTCCATTTCTTCATCTGTAAACTGACCTGGAAAAGGAAATGGCAAATCACTCCAGTCTCTTGGACAAGAAAACCCCAAAAGGGGCCATGAAGAGTCAGACACAACTGAAATAACAACAAAATGCAACCAGCCTGTGTAAAAATTAAGACTGACTTCTCTCCATTCAGGAGTGATTTCCCCTCTGATGAGAGAGAGAACTTTTTGGAACCTATAGGCCTTTTGGAAGCTCTTCTCAACTGTCACCTTCTACACAAAGCCTTTCCTGATTCCTCCAGTTATACATGCCATTCCACAACCCCAGTGATTACTTTTCATTTATTATGTATTTAGTTTTATATCTCTGTGGTTTCACTTAAGTAGAATGTAAGTTCCTTTGCAAGGACTGTTTTGTTTTCTTTTTGTCTCTGATTCCCCCAACCCTAAGCATGGTGCCTAAAACATATCAGAAGCATAATAAATACTATATGAATTGAATGAAATTACATAATCTAAACATAATAGCCTCCATAGCAGCCATGGTAATGACTTGAAGAGAGATGAGTATTACAAACAGTCTTTTGAAAGAGTTGAAAGTTGCAAACCATGTTTATCAAAATGAAATTCTGAAACAGAATTTAAATAGAAAATAAGATTATAAAAAAGAAACTGGATATTGCACCACAGTATCAGCTTAAAACATTTTAAATGACTTCAAAGCATAAGAAATAACCTAAAGATAAAGAAGCATAAAAATGGCATCTCCTTGTAAAATTATATCATAATAAATTGTAAGCTGTTACCTTGTCACAAAAGACTCATTTCAATAGGTAGGTAAATCAAGTAAATCATTTCTACAGAAATCACCCTTTCTCTAATTTGTTTTCTTTTTTTTCCCCCTTTGGTTAGGCAATGGGGTTAAGTGACTTCCCTAGAGTCACACAGCTAGTAAGTGTTATGTGTATGAGGTCGGATTTGAACTCAGGTCCTCCTGACTCCAGGGCCAGTGCTCTATCCACTGCGCCACCTAGCTGCCCCTCCTTTCTCTAATTTTTAATGGAAAAATTTGGAAACTACTCACCAGGGTAAGGGTCCAAACCTACCATCTGAGGACCAAGCTAGCTAACTAGCTAAGGATAGTGCCTCTCATCATCAGATTGGCTAAAGGGTGATGAATTTACTAGCTATGGCTAGTAATTTTTTTTTAGAAGAATTTCAATCTGTGTTGGAGAAGGGCATACCTACGTTAACAAAAGCATAGATCCTCAAAATATTGCAAAAGCATATATTTAGCGATATCAATTGTATGTAAGTTTCAAAACAAAGGACCATTCAAACTGCACCAAGGAGTAGACAGCCACATTGGTGCAATAGGGCACATAAGAGTCATACTGCTGAGCAAGTTACTGCCCTCCCACCAACATGAAAGAGGAGAGGAAACAAAACCTACAGGGTAGGTAGTGAGATGTACCATTTCATGGTGAGTTCAGTATCAACCAAGAAAGAAAGTAGGAAGAATAAAATGGCCATATGCTACAAGACACAGAGCAAAGAGATCTTCAAAAATTAGACTAGGAAATTTAAAACAGGCAAAAACAAAACAAACAAATTGGGGGGGGGGGGACAGACACCAGGAGATTTTTATTTTTCCCTGTTTTTATGTTTTGATAACATGTGTGAAGTATGTTAATATTGATATTTTCCAAATATCTCTTACAAGGGGACAGTGTTATGATTCAAGTGGAAAAAAATACACATGTAACTGTGACAAAGTTTATATTTAATAGAGTCAGATGTGGAATTTTTCCTCTACAGTAAGGGAGAATGTTAGTTCCCAGATAGTATTAAAAAAGAATCACTTTTCTAAGCAATATTTAGAACAGGAGATAGTAGGGTAGATTAACATCTTCATCACTGTGAAGAAAAATTTATGTATAAATTTACATATGGAAGATCTTTAAATGGCAAAATAAATTTGAAAGCAAACACCATTTAAGGTTATACATGATTCTGGTTAAACAACACATTTTCTACTCTCCTAGCTTTTCTATTAAATATACACTAACTATACAACTTCACTTAATTATGACTTGGGCTAACAACAATTATGTATTTCCTCTTAAAACTGCTTTATGAATATTTATTAACTGTGATAACTTTTGCTTTCTACAGCACTGGGTCCTTATACTTCAATATTTCAAAGAACTATGATTCTGTTTGTGCAAGCAATCCCACAAAGGCAAGGTGTGGTATAGTGGACAGAGAACTGGCTTTGGAGTCAGAGAACCTGGGTTCAAATCTTACATCCTGTCACTTACTAAATCTGTGACAACAGGCAAAGTCACTTGACCTTGCTGGATCTTATTTTCTTCATATGTAAAGTGAGAGATTTAAAATAGGCCATTTGAAATGGCCTGTAAAGTCCCTTACAGTTTCCAGGAATAAATCTAGGAATAAATGATTTTCATCAATGGTCGAAGCCAAAAAAATTATCATCTAATGACCAGCTTTACAGCAAAGAGCCTTTTCACACTCATGCTCTAGAAAGAGGTTGCTTCACTCATCTGAAGGCTAAAACCATTTGTGTCTATAGTAGTAAAAATCCAACTCACCAATTGTATCTCCATTTGCAAAAATTATGTACAATCCAGTTATTGAGAACTTCCTTTGTATAGAAGGATGCTAGTTGTCTAGATTATAACTGACAGTTTGACGGACAACTTACAGGGCTTATTTATCAGCATAAATATCATGAATAAATAGTGCAATGGAGTAATGAGTTGTGTCCAGAATTAAACAGGGAAGAGAGTATGTTGCATCATCTCTAGAAAACAGCAAAGATTTGAAATATCTAGAAACAAAGCCCTATCTTTTTAATGCCAATATTCTACTGGTGGTATTACAAGACTACCAGTCACAGTGTGCTGCAGTTTCTGAAGAACTAAAAATTCATATCACTCAAGTAATGCGAGGCCTAAGGTAGAGATAAGTAGGCAACAACTCATAACATGATAGATATGTCTTTAACCAAAAATGAAATGAGCAAACTATCTTATTTTGTTTCTCAAGTTGTACTTTGGAATTGACTCCAAAAGACAATGATTTTTTTTTCCCCAAAAACTAAGCAAACAGTGAAATTTTAGACAACCATGAAGTATCAGGCAAACATCTTTTGGTGTCGCTCTTTTTTTTTTAATGTATAAAACATTATCAGAGATTAAATATTATCATTAAAAACCTATTTAGTGTCTGAATCTTTTTATATGTGAGTTATGTGACCCTGGGCAATTCATCCCTTCTGCCCGGGTTTTCTCTTTTGTCAAATGAGACAAAAGGGATAAGCAGAATGTGGATTAGATGAGTCTAAGGTCCCTTCCAGTTCTAAATCCATGATCCTGAATATCTGTTGAGCACTTGCTAAATATAATGCCTTGTGCTAAATGCTATAGGGAATACAAAGAAACATAAGAAATGGTCGATTTTCTAAAAACTTGCAGCCTAGTTGGTAAGTCAAAACAAACACACAAAGATCTATGATAAAAAGTTTAAATAGCCATTCAAGACAAGAACTGAAGAAATATCACAAGGCACTGCATGATCACTCCTGAATGAATGGTACAGAAAATAATTCCCATTGGATTTTAAAGTTCAGAAGAGAAAAAGGTCATTTCAGTCAGGGCAGGCAGGAAATTCAAATCAATTGAGTTTTAAGGGATAGATATTTCCTTTGTACACATCCCTAGAAACAAAGAAACTACTTACAGTTAGTACTGAGTTACAAATGTACACAACCAGAATTATAATTAATAGCAATCTTGCTCTTATTGAGCTCCACTGGACAATATTTTCATCACCCAAAAATTCCTATTGACCAGTACCTCTCCCCAGTAGGACATTTTGCTCTGTATCCACAGTATCCTACCTAATAGTATTCCTGCCAGGTAAACATGCTAATCATACTGTCCCTTCTTGACATTATCATAGAATCATGGAAGCTCAGAGTTGGAAAAGATCTCGAAGATTAGCTTTTGTTGTTGTTCAGTCATTTCATTCATGACTGACTCTTTGTGACCCCATTTGGGGCTTTCTTGGCAAAAATAATGCAGTGGTTTGCCATTTCCTTCTCCAGTTTATTTTACAGATAAGAAAACTGAGGCAAACAGGCTTAAATAAGTTGGTCAGCATCACACAGCTAGTGAGTGTCTGAGGCCAGATTTGAACTAAGGAAGATTAGTCTTTCCAACTCCAGTCCCTGAATTCTATCCACTGTGCCACCCAACTGCCAAAGGTTAGACAGTTCAACTTACATGTGAACAGGTACAAGATCCCTAAAAAAATCATCTGGCCTCAATTTGAAGGCCTTCAGGGAGGGAATGGGGGGAAGGGTGTAAGAATCCTCCTCGAGACAGCCTATTCCAACTTTGGACAGCTCCAGTAATTGAGAAGTTTTCCTTTATATTGAACTAAAATCTTTCTCTCTTCTACGTGCATTCATTGTTCTTTGTTCTGCCCTCTGAAATTGAGTAGAATCACTCTCATTCCTCTTCTATGTGACATATGAATAGTTAAAGATAGCTATCATTTCCCCCCTAAATCTTATCTTCTCCAAACAAAATATCCCAATTTCATTCAAATGATCCTCACTGGACCATGACTTTAAAAATATATCCACAGTGATGACATCATACTTCCACTGACACATAAAATTATATGGGTTAAGAATAGAGGGAAGAGGGTTCCTTCATTTTGCAGCATTCTTAATGATTATCTGCAAAAAGAAAGGCAGTAGTTGACTGGTGCAATGGAAACACTTAGTCAGACGACAGTTTTGGATATATCCTCTGCCTTTAGGTCTTAATTCCTTATCTATAAAATGAGGCATTTTGAGGTTTCTTCAGGTTTTAAATTTAGAATCTTTAGTTAGCAGCCATTATGTGTCAAATATCTGTCACAAAGAAAAATGAAATAGAAAAATTCTATGAAGAAGCTGACAAAACTCTTCAGACTATGTCAACAAAAACAGACATGAAGAAAGATGGTGGAAAATATACTGCAAAATGTGATGCAGGATTAAAAACACACAAACATCTATGATAAAAAGTTTAAAGAGGTCAAAGGCTTATAGACTACTCAGACAATTCAATCCTATATATCAGGAATAATTTAGTAAGAAGAGATTTGGATGGTACTAGACATGGCCAGTACTGAATCACTCACACACACACACATACACACACACACACACACAGAGAGAGAGAGAGAGAGAGAGAGAAACTGAGTATATGTAAAGTCATTGAGAAGGATTACTGATATGGGATCATCTGATTTAGCTATTTGTGAAGAAGAAAAACATCAGATTATGAAAGATCAAAATCAACAACAAACTTTAAAAACCAGGCAAAGATAATGATAGGAAATGCATTTACAATAGCTCCAAGCTGACCTATTCAAAAAAGCTACTGAAGCTGAAAAAATGGGGGAATGGATACTACCACTTTGCTATGAAAGTTTAACCAATGTAATCACAACAAGGAGGTCCAAAGAGCCAAGAAACCATTTCATCCAGTAAATGCTTCACTTTCCTGACAGTCATGAAAGCCAAGAACAATACCTATTTAGAATATAAATTCATCTTTTCCTTATGAAGGCTGGTAGAAGACTATAAATCATATCACCTCATAAAACAGCAAGAAGCAAAGGAGAGAAAAACAAGTCTGCAGAAAGCTCACTGAAACTCAGTTAAGCTAGCTGACTCCAAGAATGGAAGACCAAGCCCCTCAAAAAGGCAAAAAATGGAAGACATTTTTAAACATTTTTATTTTTTAAACTGATGACACTGAAACTACTACAACTGGGCCCTAACACCTAAGTCCCCCAAGTACTACATGAGAAAATGGAGAATGTCACTAAAAAAAATGAGAGGAAAAATATCTAGACCAGGCCAAGAATAGACATTCATAGTGAAAATTCATATCAGAAAAATACAATTATGAAATACTGAAGTACAAATAAACATATGAACCCTGTATGGATGACAACTTTCCAAAGAAAATTTCTAGGTACTACTATAAGCATAACAGACATATACGTATAAATAATGTATATCATAGGGCAATGTAATATATGTGTGTATGCATGTATATGTATGTGTGCAAATTATCTTGGGAGTGTATATGAATTATCATACGCAAGATGATTTATACACATATACAAATATATATTCATATATTATATTGTCATATAGATATGTAAGTAAGATCTTTGGATTTTCTTTATAAAATTATCAACCATACAAGGTTCACATGTACCTCTATACTTCAAATTTGTATTTTTTCCTCACAGAGATTTCCTCTGTCTATACGTAGCCTAGTCTAGTATTTTTCCTGTCATTATCTTCTTTATTTGGTAGTTTTCATTCACACACACATGCACATGTGTGCACACAAGCACGCATGCGCACACACACACATGTGCACACACAGACATAGACACACACTGAAAACTACCACGATGATCCAATATAGAACTTCTATGTTCTAAGTTACTAACTCACTGACAAAACCCAGTTAATTCAGTGACAGTATGGTAGAAGAGAATCTTATCAAATCCTCAAGAAAATGTTATATATTGCCTTATAAGGATGCTTTTGATTTAAAAAACTTTATGTTAAGAGGGGAAAAAACTCTATAATTTTGCCTGATATTTGAAAAAGTTCTTTAGTATGTCACTGTAAATAATCCAAATGGTGTCATGATAAAATGAAGTTTTATACTGGATGATTACCATTAAACTTTACATATTATCTCATTTCCATAATTTAAGGATCGAAAAGCAATTGGAGTAGAACACCAAAAGTAATTAGTTCTACTGAAGTTAATTTTTAAAGTCAATAGTGGGGGGGAAATAAGTAATAACACCTGCTTTATTCAAATGATAGGCTTAACCCAATACATAATTTAATTGAAAACTTGACTGGCTGGTCCCTTGACAATTCATGAAAGCAAGGGCAACCTGCTCCAGTCAAATGTTTAAATATTAATTTTTGTTCTGTGCTACCAAGGATTGTTCTTTCAGTTTTCATGGTTTGCATGGAGATGAGAATTGAGCCCTTAACATATGCACATCTTTTATTACATACTTGGAAATATAGAAAAGAGAAATTGCAACTAAATTTTTATCACAAATAACTTTAAATTATAGTCTAAATTTAACTTTGCAAGTGCTGGTGGTCCTTTTAATACCCAGGACCAAACATATGTAACTAAAATCCAAGGATCAGGCTACCTATTTCAGAACACTCCTACTTCTCTCCCTTACCTACTGAATGAAGTTTCGTGCCTGTTTGAAGCATGAATGAAATTATATTTACATGTTTATTTTAAAAATCTTGAATCAGAGAAATAACTTACCAAAGCTTTTCAATAGTCCCAAACTACATTTTAAAAAAGATATCATTTACAAAAAGAAAAAAAAATTTACTTACTGGCAGGAACTAGAAAGGGATAAGTGGTCTTAATAAGTGTTATTTCCATATTTTCCTTTTCAGATTGTATAACGGCTAACTTCCATTAAAACTGACAGTAAATATTAGCTTGAAACAGTGGCTTTAGATAATTCAAATAGGAAGCAGTTAAAGTGGCTTTCACAGAATAATAAGATCATAGGATCTAGTCCAAATCCTTCATTTTTCAGATAAGGAAACTCAGCTCCAGAGATGATGGAAGACTTGCCCAATGTCAACACAGATAAGAGAAAGAACTGGGGTTTGAATTCAGAGCCTCAGGCTCTAAATTCAGCACTTTTTCTATTACACTGACTCTTTTCATTATGTAAAATGTATGGAAATGTATGCTAAGTATTATTTGGGTTCAGTGGAGAAAGCATTGGTTTTAGAGCAAAGAGGTCTAATTTCAAGTCCTAACTCTGATGAACAAATGAACTGGTCTAGACTCTAGGCTTCACGTTCCTGTCTTCTATAAAATAAGGGAGTTGGATGGTAGAGCCTCTAAGGTCCCTTCTAGCTCTAGTATTATATCATCCTCCAAAAGTTAAATATTACAGTTTAGAAACAAAAATTACCTTTGGTTAGCACTGTTTAAAAAAAAAAGCCTAACTCATGTCTTTTAAAAAAAACTTTTACAAAACCAAACAACCACTGTCTTTTTAAACTACTGGACCATCTCAATCTAAAAGCAGTAAGATGAATCATACTATCTCTTCAACCTGCCTAAATTAAAAAGATGGCCCCTTCCTGTTTCTACTGCAGTGTTAATCACTGTAACTGATGTTAAGATTGTTAAATATATTATTAAATCAGAGCTCAGATATGTTCAACTCAACCTGAAATGTGGAATAATTTACAGAAATGACCCAGTTCTAACAATCTGGACCAAACCTCAGGGGATGCTTCATTTTGTTTCAGTTGTCTGATACTTGTTCACCAATGTATTTCAGGGTTCCATAGAAACTAACACTTCAGTGCTCCCTAAAAATGCAGGAAAGAGGCGATAGAGGGTAATGGAAAAATTGTACCAAAACAGAAAGAGTATGGGGAGGGTAGAGAGGGAAGAGAAGAGAGTTAGAGGGAAGTGAGGGATATACATAATACCAAGAAAGTAACAAGACATATAAGAATGGTTATGCTTGAGCAATCACTGTACGATGGGTGAATGTTAGAACATCTACAATCTCATTCATTGTACAGGCTCAATTTTCCTTTTGATTTGACTTTTAGAATCAGTGGGAATTCTAAGAAAAGTTTTATTTGAAGATTTCCCTTGAGATAAATAAGCCTGAAATACCAAAAAAGATTTCACAAGCAACAAAAACTAAAATGGAATAGAGTCATCGTATGAGACCTGCTCTCTTCTACTCCCAAACACCCCCCCCCTCCTTGGGGGACACGATAATAGGGAAAGAACATAGGAACTTGACTTATAGACTATGTAAAAGGGAAGCATGCTGAGCTTCTGATATCTGAAAACTGAAAGAATTCCAGATTTGGAGTCAAGAGGACCCAGGTCTGAATTTCAAATTTACTACTTACTCCCTACAGGATCTTGGGCAAATAAATCACTTCCCTTCTCTGGGTCTCAGTTTCCTCACCTATACAATAAGTTGGAGCAGATGGTCTCTTCCAGCCCTAAATCCTACAAACCCAGTTTCCTATCCTCCTTAATGAATACATTATCTATGTGACTGCTCTGATACTTCTTGATTTTGCCTTACCTTCCAGTTACTTCATCCAGGTACCCATACTCAACCTCATCATCCTTCAACACTGTTCCACTTGCAAAAGTCTCTTTTTTTTTTGAGATTTTTTGTGCTCTCCCTCTCACAATATCTTACTTGTTCATTATGTTCCTCACACCTACTGAACTTGCTCTTCATCAGAGATGGTAATTAAATCCATGGGAGCTGATAAGATCATCAAGTGAAGTAATACAGAGGGAGAAAAGAAAAGGACCCAGGACAGAACTCAGAAGGATATCTATGGTTAGAGGGCATGATCTAGAGAAGGATCCAGCAAAGGTGAATGAAAAGGATAGGCAGGGGAAGGTCAGGGGAAGTGGAAAACCAGGAGAAAGTGTTGTCTCAAAAACCTAGAGAGAAGAGAGTATTAAGAAGAAAATAGTGATCAACAGTGTCAAAAAGGACAAGGAAAATGAGGATGGAGAAAAGGCCTTTGGATTTTTCAACTAAAAGATCAATAATAAGTTTGGATAGAGCAGTTTCAGTGGCATGATAAGGTCTGAAGCTGAATTGTAAGGGGTTAAGAAGAGTGAAATAAGAAAAAATGGAGGCTCCTTATTGAGTTGGTTTCAAAGGGCAGAAGAGATACAGGGTAATAGCAGGGATGAAAGGATCAAATGGGAGGTTTTTCAGGATAGGGGAGACACGACTATGTTTGCAGAAAGAAATAAGGAGGGAGAAAGAGACTGAAAATAAATAAAAGAGCAGGCATTACAAAATGAACAATCTGTTGAAGGAGATGAAATGGAATAGGATCACTTGAAAAAAAAAAAGAGTGATTAGCCTTGGTAAGGAGTACAGACACTTCATCATGTGAAATAGGGGTGAAGGAGGAGAAAAAAGTGGCAGAAGGTACCTGAGTGATAGGAAACGAGGAATAGGGGAGAAAGAGAGCTCATGGCACATGGTCTCAATTTCTTTTCTGTGAAATCTGAGGCAAGATTATTAGCTGGAAGAGTAGGGGGAGGAGAAGTTATAGGAAGTTTAATGAGGGATGAAAAAGTTCAGAAGAGCCACTGTGGAGAGTGGGATACTGAGTCGATAAGAGTGACACAGTAAGAGTGCCTGTTCAAAACAGTGGTGTGATTTTCTCCATCTTTATTAAGCCCCATGTGTACAGGTGTGAAGGCATCTAACATAAACTCCTGGTTTGCTAAATTAGGAAATTGAAGCCCAAAGAGGTTAAATGACTTGTCCAAGGTCACACAAGTAGTAGCAATCAGATTCAACTTTTGAATTCAGATCCCCTGACTCCAAACCTGGTAATCTTTTTTATACTGCTACTTCCCTGAAATTAGACTTCTTCTTATATAACTCTACTAAAACTGCATTCCTTATGGTAACTTCTAATTTTCAAAATCAACAGCCTTTTTTCCATATTTGTCCTCAGCTACTCTAAAGCATCTGGCATTATTGCTGACCCCCTCATCCTTGAGCATCCCTGACTACATTATACCGGTTTTCCTCCCACCTCTTTTAACAATTTCCCTGGTTCCTCTTCATCTCTCTATTCCAACAACAAAGATCTTCCAAGGTTCAGTCTTCAACCTCGTTGTTCTCCCCCTCTAATCTCTAAGTCAATCTAATGCTCGAACTATCATCTCTATGTCAATGGTCCTCAAATCTCTAGTTCTAGGACTTTCATCTCTTCCAGACTACAATCTAGGATTTCTACCTGTCCATTGGCCTTCTGCTCTTGACTATCCTGCTGTTTCCTCAAAACAAACCCATCAGACTCCTTTAAAACTGGCTTGTGCTGAAAACTTTTCTTTAATTTTTAAAAAATTACTCTTAACTTCCCCATCTCTCCCTGGTACCATCACCCTGAGATGCTATTTTTTCTCCCACATTTAATCAGGCACCAAGCCCCATCAACTCTGTTTTAAATATAGTCCTTCCTTTCCATTCCTACTACCACCAAAATCCAGTTTATTAGGACCGCATACTTAAATATAAGTATGCTTAAGTATACTTATATGACATATTTCATCTTAATTGTCCTATGTATCTCCAACTCCCTGGCTCCCATTTCAATCAATTCTTTTCTTCAGTCCTATAATTCCTTTTTTCACATCATTCTTCTGCATGAAAATGCTCAATGGTTGCCCACAGAATAAAGTTCAATTTCCCTAGTAAGTCATCACATGTCTTCCATTACTCAGCTCCAAAATACCTTTCCAGTATCTTCTGTGTCTTCCCTCAAGAACCCTCAACCCTAGCCTGATAGGTCCACTCACTATCGTCCCAACCTCATCTTGTATATTCCCAAATCTGGCCTTTCTTTAAGTCATTTTCCTCACCTGTAATCAGGGCTATGCTCAGGCCAGCTCTAAATTACATCATTAAATTTTCAGGATGAGCATAGACAAAAGCTACAAATCAGACCTTGATTTATTTTTGCTAATTATCTAGACTTAGGGTGTTAACAATGCATTTTAAACTTAAAATTTTAGTGTGGGTACATTTTTTTTCTCCTAAGAGCATTCATTACATACTTACTAGCATACTCATGCTTGCAATGCTCTCTGCCCTTACTTTTTATGTTTCAATTCTACTTCTCCTTCAAGGTCCAATTCAGGTTCTATCATCAGGCTTCTCAACTTGGGGTCCATAAACTTGAGTTTTTCAAAAACATTTTAATAACTGTATTTCAATACAATTGCTTTCCTTTGTAATCCTGTGTATTTCATTTTATGCATTTAAAAACATCATTCTGAGAAGGCATCCATAAGTGTCACTAAACTGCCAATGGGGTCCACAACACACACACACACACACACACACACACACACACACACACACACACACACAGGTTAAGAACTTTTGTTCTATCTCCTCTAGGAAATCTCCCTTGATCACTACAGGCCACAATATTCTTGTATTCCTCTGAACTCCACTGCTAGAGGCAGTGTTATTGTTGTTGTTATGGGTTGCTGTGTTTGTGATATCACAGGCGTAGGATATTCCCAATCCTTCCCTCCAACAATACAGAAAGGCTACAGATGATAATAATAGTAGCTAGCATTTATATATTGCTTTAAGATTTCAAAGCACTTTACACGTTACCTCATTTGATCAGACTCATAGCTTTCAGTCACTAAGTCACGTGAGGCACTTATTTGCCATTTATTATCTAATGTTTTATGTTATATTCACTAATGCACATATAGTCTCCCTAACTACATGGGGAGCTCACTGAGATCAGATGCTGTCATCTTCTGTTACATTCCTGAAAACACCTAGCATGGTGTCTTGAGCCTAGTAGAAGTGCAATCCTTACTGGTTTGTTGATTGGTAAAACATAGCACATTATACTGAAATGGGAGCAGAAAAGAAGAGAAAATAAGAGCTAGATCATATTGACAATTCCTGTTCTTTGGACAAGCCAATAACCAGCAAAGATTTATATAAAGTCAGTGTCTAACAAATTTCCTGGTGCCAAATATATGTGAGTATATATCACACTGTCAAATTTGTATTTCCTTGGCAGACAATTTTTTTTTAGTAGCATAGGCCCATCCTGAGTCATAGCAATAAGCTGGATTCTGCAGGACAAAAGATAAGCTTTTTAACATTGCTAAATGTACACTGGCCCAATTATAACATCATGTAGTTGACCTTAAGTGCACTATCATCGGGGACAGGCATTTCAGTTGTATAAAGGGGACATGATCTATTTTGTGTTTAATTTCTAATAAGGCCAGGTCAAAGCCATACTGAACAACAAAGCTGCAAGCAATCTGACTGAGAGGACACATTGCTTTGAATTTATTAGAAGAATTACCCAGTTCAATTTAATTCTTAAAGAAGCTGGAGGCTGAAGTGATTTAATGTCTGAGTTCTGGGCTCAAGAATATTTTGGTGGAGTGTTTTTCCATTCCTTAAATAGAGGTTTGATTAATTTTATCTCTTCCACACAGGGTGAAGTTTTTCCAGTTAGGCAGGCATGTAAATTACAATTATAATGGAGAAAAAAAAAAAACTGCATGCAATACAACCGTGATTAATTAAATGCATTTTATTTGCATAAAGCATAGGTGTACTTCAGAAGCCCAATAAATAATGGCAAAGGAACAAAAGTTCCATATATTTTAAGGAATTATTCACTAATCCAAGTAATTCTTTGGGGTAACATGATCAATAGTTAAATGAATCTCAGGGCTTACTGAACTATATTAGACCTTTTAAATTTGGTTCATTTTGAATATTCCTCCCCAAAGAAACATATTACTGGGAAATCTGGAACTTTGGGCAAGTTCAACCCTACAAGAGCTACACTTCACCACCCTCAGAGCAATGCAATGTTTTCTTTAAAACAACTACTGTTTTGAGGTCGTGGGGTAAAGGAGTTCCCAGTTAGACTTAGTTCTTGTCCTGACTCCTCTACCATTGGCTGAAGGACTTTGGGGACAAGCGGGAACCTCTCTGAGATTCAGTTGCTTATTTGTAAAACTGGTGGAGGGATGACTTTCATAGGGTTATGAGACTCAAATAAGATCATGGGTATGAAAGTACTATGAAAACTGAAGAGCCTTTTAAAGATGTGAGCTAGTTATTATTTATTATTTTTGACTACCCAAACAAATACATTATTCAGTGAGATGGGCCAGGTAAAAATCTAAGGAGAGGTCTAAGGGCAGAGAAATAAATTTTCTCAACTGATACAAAAGTCTGAATGAGGAAGAAGAAAGTAGACATCATCAATACCATGCTTGCCTTTTCTCCCCTCAGTGCTTTTGTTCATGATGGGTAGCTGTCTCACCTCTTCTCTGATAATCCCAACATGCTTTAGTTCCTTTGAAATACAGATCAAGTTTCATTTCCATGAAATTTCCCTAACTAATCCCACCTCACTGATTATTCCTCTATCGCATACACTTTCAGCACCAGTATGTACAATGCTTTGTTACTTCATCATACATGATTTGTAATTATTTCCTACTTTGTTCATGCACTTTTTGTCTCTCCAACTAGACTGTAATTTACTGAGCTTCACTAATATCAACCCACAGTGTCAAGTAGTGTTAGGTACAAAGGAATGTGCTAAATAAAAGTGATAATATTAGTCAATTGAGAGAAATTATGCTGTTTCTCAAACATCATTAAAATTAGTAAACCCTTACATTTATTTAGTCAACTGTGCCAACAAGGTATGTAAATTTCATGGTCAACCAAAAGACTGGAGAGTCATTATGGTATAGTAGTTCAGAGTGCTGCACTTGGAATAAGGAAAACCTGGATTCAATTTTTTCCTCTGACATTTGTATGTGACCCTTAATAGGTTATTTAACCTCTCTCAGTTTTCCCACTGTAAAATGAGAGGTTTGGCCTAGATGGTCTCTGAAGTCTCTTAAGACCATCCATAAGTCTATGATCCTATAAACTTGAGTTCATTCTTTTCAAAAAGGGGTACAAATACTAAAACAATATTTTTTAAAAGTTTTTCACAGAAGAAAGTTTCGGTGCTATAATGAGTTGTATGGGTATATCTCTTATGTGGGGCATATCTTTTATGGGGTCAAAGATTTTAGCGTTAAAAGTATCTCGGAAGCCAAATATCCAATCTCTTAATTTTGTAAATGAAGAAACTGAGGTCTAGGAATGTAAAATTATTTCTCAACTTCACACAGGTGCTATGTATGAGGTGAAATTTGAATCTTGAGTCTCTGACTCTAGACCCAACTATCTTTGTACTTTTATACACTTTTTACATGGCTCTCCTCCATGTCCATGATGGCATTGTAAATACACTGCTGTTACAAGGAAAACAACTTTTAATTTTGAAATTAAACTAAAAATGTGAGGAGGAAAATAGGGAAAGAGACAAATCCTGAAGGAATTTGACTTTTACGGAGAAACTATTTAATAATTTCTAGAAGCATATATAAGCTCTCCCACCCATCAAAGGTTTCCTGTGAAAAAGCAAAGTGTCTCCCTTAGAAAGACTGGGTAACAATTAGTTTTGAGAATGAAAAGGCTAGATGAAGAAAGATGGCACTGGAAAAACTGAAATATCAAAAAAAAAAAAAGAACACAGAATGAATATTCTCAAATTTACAATAAGCTAGGAAGCCTTTCAGAAGGGGCAAGGCAGAATGCTATTAAGATAAGAGAAAGTGGAAAAGAAAGCCGTACAAGATTTAAACTGGGAGAGGTTAATTAGAGCAAAACAAAATCTAAACTTTAGTGAATGAGAACTATTCCTCAGAAAATGAGTTCATTTCATTAGTAATAACATCCTTACATGACACTTGTCACCTCCCTCACAGGGCCACAATTTCATTTTTAACTATATTTTTGAACTTCAAGGAGGATGTGGTATGTGTGTATGAATGTTAAATAGGGTTAGAGTTTTTTCTTCTTATCTCCCTTTTCCACTACCATCTGTCTACCCTTAGCATATGGGTATTTTAAAGGTCAATATTAAAGCAATAAATTCTCTATATATACAAAGTAAAGCAAAAAGTACTGCACAAACATTACTACAACTCCTGATGCTAAAAATAGTAAATCTGGTATACACTAAGTGAAATCAAAAACCTGCAGAATCTCAGAGTTAGGTGAGACATCGGAGGCCACATCTAAAGAATTATCTCTTCAAATGTTGGTCAAGTGCCCACTGAAGCTTTTCTTGGAGCCTCAAATGATGTGAACGCATGACTCCCTAAGACAGTCCATTCCACTTCTGGGTAGCTTTAATTTTTAGGAAGTTTTTCTTTACATCGACACAGTAGATATTTATTAAGCACCTATGATGTTCCTGGAACTCTATCAGGATATAGAAATACAATTCAAAGGTGAAAGTCCCTGTAATCCAAGAGCTAACAGGGAGATAGAATATGTTAACTAAAAAGAAAGTACAAGGTCTTCACAAAATAAACGCATAGGGATGGGAAAGGAGGCACTAACAAACTGGGGATTAAGGAAACAACTCTTGAAGGAGATGGCACTTGAGTTTGGCCTTGAAGGGAGCTAGGTATTCAGGGAGGTCAGGAGGCAGAAGTTAGCCTTACTACAACTTCATACTTGTTGACATTAGTTATGACTTGTGGGCAAAGCAGACCAGTAAAATCCTTCCTCTACCTCTCAAAAAAATTTGAAGATGACTATCATGTCCTTCTCTTCTCCCTAGAGTCCTTTCTTCTCCAAGGACAAACATTTCTAGGCTTCTTTAACCACACTCCACTCCATGAATTCTAAAATCCATTGTCACAGGCCTAGTTTTTGAAGTTGATTAGACAAAATACTCCATCTTCTGACTTTATGGCCTTGTACTGGCTACCATCCATGCCTGGAATATTCTGCCTCCTCACCTCCATCTCTTAAGTTTCCCTGGTTTCCTTCATGACTCAGCTCAAATGTAAGCTGGAAAATAAAGGAGGAGGCCCTTCTGCAGGAGGCTCTCCTTGCTCCCTTCACCTAGCCATCCCTTTTTAATTACTTTTATCCATCTATCTATCCACCCATTTATCTATCTCTTACATGAAGCTAGATATTTACACGCTGTCTCCCATTAAAATGTACAACACTTGTGAATAGGGTCTGTGCTTGTTGTTTTGCTTTTTAATGTTATTAGGGTTTCTTTTATGGTTGTTTACTTTCTTTGTAGCCTCAATACTTAGCATATTGCACGACACATAGTTAATGCTTAATTAATGCTTTACAACACACTAATTGACTAAACTTCTTCCTAATTCCTAATTCCCATGGCATGAACTGAAAGCCCTTCACCATCCTAATAGTCCTACACAATAGTCCTGGCCATACAAACCTATGCTTGGCTTATAAATTTTCCACTTATATAACAAATAGTAGACCTAAAAGAAAAGGCAGTTTCCATGTAGGCAAATGCCCATACGTTATTATTTGAAGGAGACCAAGAAGGTCCTTCTGCTCTGAATTCCACACTACCCTGGGGATCATGGTCAGTCAAGAAGCATGTGAAAGTACATGCCAGGTACTGCACTAGGTGCAAGAGGATATGAGTATACACAAATGTTGTGAAATAAATACGGGGACCTTTCATGGGAAAGGTGCTAGCAGCAAGGGGGAATCAGGAAAAACCTGATGTAGGAGATAGCATTTGATCTGCTTTAAAGGAAGAGAGGATTTTAAAAGGCAGAGGTGAAAAGGGAGCACATTTTAGGCATGAGGGGAGACCTATGCAAAGGTGCAAAGACCAGAGAGGGAACGTCACTTGTGAGGAATAGCAAGAAGACCAATGAGGCTGAATGCATGAAGCAGGGAGTAACATAAAATAAGCCTGGAAAGATTGAATTAAGTTGTAAAGGGCTTTATATCATACAGTTGTTTATATTTGATCCGACAGGATAAAATAGAGAGCCTAAAATTTCACCATTAGAGGTTTATTCCTTTGAGTTCCATCCTCTTCTAAAGTTTAAATATTCATGGCAGACATAACTAATTCACTATTAAGTCAGTAAAATCTTATAAGGAATTCATAGGTAAGGTAACTTTACAGAATCTAGGAAGAATCCTGAGCAGCAGTAAAGCACTGAGTACCTGGGGGAAAAGGAAAAAAAGGGAGTGACAAAGACAAATTCAAGACTATTTTATCATTTCGCCTGGGGAAATATCACTTCCTTTAATCATTACCCAAGGAAGGTGATACATGCCAGGTTCAAAAGTGTACATTTAGTGCCCGACTGGAATAAATTGTAATATTTTATTCTAACTCTGGGGCATGTGACAAAAACCTTTAGGAGATTTTTAATGCCTTTATAGCTCACAATGATGTCTTCCTGCCCTGAATCATAGCACTCATATACACTACTCATTTATCAACTGATCACATACTACACTGGTACATGTCATTACTGTTATCTCATATTGTTACTGAACTTTTCATGTTCTTGTCTATCCTTCATCTCCCCCAACTAAATTGTCCTCAAGACAAAGGCAATATTTATACTTTTTAATATCCCGACATAGCACCAAGTACAAAGTTTTGTGTATAGTATGCACTCAATAAATATCTGATTGATTAATTTAAATTTCCTAATCAGAGCCCCAACTATTTAAATATTTGGCATTTTGAATCAACTTACAAGTGCCAGGCATTAATTAATGATGATGATGAGAGCAACTAATTATCCACCTCTTGCTTAACATATTTGAATATTATTTTAACCTATATTTGACTTTGGAAAAACGGTTATGTAAATATTAGAGTTCTGCATCTTGGGAGTAAATTCTGACAGATTTTCACCGAAGTCTGATGGTACTGAGAGACAATGGCATTGTCTAAGATCAGTAGAATGTATCCTGTTTTGGCCTGATCAGATGTCAAAGCCATTTTCATTTATTCAACAAACAGTTTTTAAATTTTGTATGTGAAAGGTGCCATGTGAGCTGATATATGTGCTTGAATATTCCAGATAATTTTGGAATCTTACTCTACACTCTGATTTATTTTATTTATGTTTTTATTTCCATGTGTCATTGAGTTCCACTTGTGAGCACCACATTGGCTATCATTACTTACATTTTCAAAATGTCCCAGGCTTTAAGTCTAAAACTTGCTCTGTTATTAACCCAAGTCATTCAGAAATTTCTTGTTCTATATTGCATCCATCTGTACAGAGAACTACCTTTGGTTTTTTTAAAATAATATCAAATTTCATGAAGGGTTATATAAGCCACAAACAGTGCTAGGATAAGTACCTGTCAGAAGTGGGATTCCTGTATTAGAGGGATGGGAAGAGAAGAACTAGAATACTTAGGGTAGGACCATTTAGTCTCTAAGTCTATGCATTATGTAGACTCTGCAGACTATTTAAGAGCCCATTCACGCCTACCTGCATGCTGTTCATTAATTAACAATGTTAATTTAATACCTGTTTAACAAATAAACCAATTACATAAGTTAAAGTAAGTTTAAATTAAATTTAAAGAAATTAGCTGTTAATTGTGACTTATTTTACTCACACGACCTCTTTTACAGCCTACTTTACTGAATATGGGCACATCACCTCTCTGTACCTCAATTTCCTTATCTATAAAATGAGAGTGTTGGCCAGATGATCATTTAGGTTCTTCCAAGTTCTAACATTCTATAACTCTTGTATTCCTAAGGATGAAATTTTTTTTTAAGTTGGCCCACATGTAGCATTCTTCATTCTGTTCCCATTTTTATCTCTATCAGAACTTCTTAATTCCAAACTTCATGACAGTTTAGCTCATTCGATTACATTTTTAACTACATGCCTTTCAATGATGTTTGGCCAATCTCTCATTACATCTATCAAACAAATCATTTTCCTTTCACATTCCAGACTAATGGTCTTTCTTTTTCTATGTTTAATTCAGCATGAAGTAGACTATGAAAATTTATATATATATATATATATATATATATATATATATACGTGTGTGTATATATATATATGTGTATATATATATATATATGTGTATATATATATATATATATATATACATACATACACACACACACACACACACACACACATATACACATTTGAACAGCTATTCTTCAACTTCCAGTCTTAAAGGCAATCAAAGGTTAAAAGATTTGTAGGAATTTGAATTCAAGTCTTCCAACCTCCAAGAGTCAACTCTCTTAACACTGTCAGGCTGCCTCTCTAAATATTTACCAAATATGATCAACAAATATGTATTTTGAAAATTGGAGTGAAGAGCTAAGTAATTTTATAGTTTCCTTCTGAGGTTTCTGGAGGAGAATTAGATTTTTTAAAATGCACTTGCTCCTCTTGCTATCTATTTATTTATTTTTCTGGAGAATCAATCTTTGTGCAACTAATGATGCCTGGTGAGACTGTGTTATTTCCAAAATGACTCAGTTACTGAAGATGTGGTGACTTTGTAAGTTAATAATATTCCAATCCTCAAACTGCAACTGAAGGACCATCTAATAGGCAATGGCCACTTTTTACTCCATTACGCAGCCTGGCATGATTACTTGGTACTAGTCTGATGAATCAAATGGCTGATAAAAATCATTAATGTCAAATACTTAACAAGTAGTTGCCAAAATCACTTTATTACTATTTAGAAGATGCTATAAGAGAAATTGGTAATTTCTTAGACTATAATAATAATTTTGCTTAACTTGACAGTAATCACAGTAATTGATGTCTGATGACAGGTTCCTGTGATACTTATGCTTTGCATGATAATCACATTAACATAGGATTTTTGTATTATTTTAAGGCCCCCAAAATATATCTTCTTCAAGAAAAAATTAGCATAACTTCAGAAGATGAGAGAAGCAGTATAACCAAAAAGAAAAAAAAAAACTAAGAATGCATGAATTCAATAAACACAGGCTAAAGTAAGTAAAAATGAGGGGGGAAAAATGATTAAGCAATCCATTCAGGCAGCTAAATATGGTTACAGCACTGGACATGGAGTCAGGAAGACCTGAGTTCAAACCTAGCCTCAGACACTTACTAGATGTGACCCGGGCAAGTCACTTAACTCCCGTTGCCTCAGTTTCCTCACCTGTAAAATGCATTGGAGAAGGAAATAGAAAACTACTCCAGTATCTAAGCCAAGAAAACCCCAAATGGGGTCACAAAGAGTTGGACACAACTGAAAAATAACACAACAACAAAGCAGCTTATTTCGGGCTGAGGAGGTGGGGGGTGGGGGTGGGGAGGGAGAGATGCATTATGTGAGGAGTCTGAGAAAACACATAATTTACTCTAGTAGCAGGAAGTCTAGGGAAGATGGTAGTGACCAAATGATGAAAACCAGAGAGTAGTATTATAACCCAATGCATTGTCCCTGTTGATTTAAGAGAAAACAGCTACATACCTACAATAAGAACCATAAGGACCTGTAAATTAGGAAGTGATAATTATGAAAATGTTATATTTGAAGTCAGAAGACCTGGGGTCAATTCCCAGCATCAACATTTATAGTTGTTTGACTTTGGGCAAGACTTAACCTCTGTAAGCCTCAGTTTCCTCATCTGTAAAATACGTGTATTACTTATCACAAGGCCGACATGAGGAAAGTCTTCGTGTCAATCTCTGACAAGGCTGGCATGAGAAAAGCCCTCTATAAATTATTATTATCCTTGTAACAGAAAGGGCCTTTGTCATGGCAAAAATCTAGGCTGGGAATAAGAGGGAGAGACACTAAAAATACTGGTTACCAGCAAGCAGTGTGATATGGTATCCAAATTTGTTAAATGATACCCAAGTTAACTATAGGACATAACCCAGGTATTCCTGGCTCCAAGGCCATATCTCTATATTCACTATGCCATGCCATCAGACCTGCTTCTAATACATACTAGACATATGGCCATGGATAAATCACTCAATCTCTCAGTACATTAGGTAATTCTAAGACTATAATTTGTAGAAAAGGTACTAACCTGCACTGGTAGAAGGAGTTTCCTGACTGAGGAAAAGTATATCAATGACATGAAAAGCCCAATATCTATTCCGAATACCCAAGTAGTTCTCATTATAGCTCATGTTGAATGTAGTTACCAGGTAGCAAACACCATATCTATTGCTCCTTGGAGCTTTCTGAAGCCATGCTAGTGCTGAGGTAGATGATCATCTTCCAGGTGAAGCCTCAGCTAACTAAGTAAGGAGGACTCTGGCAAGTGTCTTGCCAGCAATGACTTAAAGAGACCTCCCTCCTCTCCTTTCCCCCTCCGTACTCCGTGGGATTGTCACAAGATAATCCATTTCCTTTTCCTTTATAGAAATTGACAATGGAGGCATCCTGATACTCTTGCCATATAATCCAGAAGATTTCAGTCAGCTTTTGTATAAGCAGTGGACCAAATGGAACAGAATCCACACCAGGTGATTTGCCACACAACAGGAGCTTAATGACATTCAAAACCTCTTCTTCAGCTGGAACTTTAGCTAGAGAGGGACAGACTTTTAACCTGAAATATATGGTCAGTGGCTTCAGCATTGGTTGATGATGGTTTGTCGAGAACACTGTGGAAGGGTTCATCACAACTCTCCGGGATCATGTCCTTATCACTAATCAGTGTGGCTCCATCAGGGCTGAGTTGAGATGCATTATAGGTCTTTGGCCATAAATAGCCTTCAGGTCAGCACTGAATTGTTACTATTGGTGTAAAACTGAATTTCATCTGCCTTCTGACTAAGCCAAGAATCCTGCATTTCTCTGAGCTTGCACTTTATTTTGATGGAGTTAAATGCTGCCTTCAGAGAAGGATACACTATCCTACCAGTAAACCCTGTGGAGCTCTTATTTTTCTTTTAGCAGCACTTTGTTTAGTCAAGAGATGGAGTGTCAATTTTGTGGAACAGCAAGGAATGCAATGTCAGTTGACTGAAAACTACATTGCAGGAGGGCATGTATAAGAAGACTGGAAATGTAGGGTGGTGCTAGGTTACGAAAAGCTTTGAACACCTGCTTAATCCTGGAGGCCACTGGAGTTTTTTGAGTAGAGAGGTGACATGGTCAGACCTATGCTTCAGGAAAATCAATTTAGTGACTGAATGGGGGATGGATTCAAGTGGGGAAAAGACAAGGTAGGCAGACCCATCAGCAGGCTATTGCAATAGTCCAGGCATGAGGTGCTGAGGGCCTGCACTAGAACGATGGTAGTGTCAGAGGAGAGAAGTGGGCTTCTTCAAGAGATGTTTCAAAGCAGAAATCAACAGGCCTTGGCAACAGATTGAATATGGGAAGTAAGAGACAGTGAGGAATCCAGGACGACTCACTGGTTATAGAATGGTATTGCTCTATACAGCAATGGGGGAAAGGGGAAAGACAGGGTTTAAGGGGGAAAATAATACTCATTTTACAGACAAGGACACTGAAGCAAAATGAGATCAAGTCACTTGTCCACAGCCACATAGCTACTAAGTGTTAAAGCTGATATTTAAAACCATGAGTACTGACTGCAAGTCCAGTGCCCTTTCCTCTAAACCATTCTAACTCTTAAAATGTGCATCAATTTCTTGATGTCATACAAATTCTGTAAGTACCTAAATGATATATGGAGAGAGGTATATGATCATAATTACAACAGTACTTTGTCTCATAGTTTAATTTTGCAAACATAGCATAAATTTTCAAGCAGAGGAGTTGGAGGAAGGGAAGGGGAGGGGAGGCAGGTTTGTCTAAAATGACAGGGGGAAAGAAAGGCCCAAATCCTATTGACTCCCTATAGCCATTGATGGAAACTTTGTAAAAGAGATAAGTATTTCTAATCTTCTATAAATGACAGCATAATGCAATTTTATCAGTATAGAATTAAGCAACATAATCTACATATGCTGTAGAACAATAATGGTCACATTTATTAAAAAATCAGCCATGTCTCAAAACCTGGAAGAGATATCAGTAGCAGAGCCTTCACTTAATAAAGGAATATATACTATTTAACTAGAGGAAAAATCATCTTCCTGTGTTCAAATGTGGCCTCAGACATTTCGTAGCTATGTGAGCCTAGGCAATTCATTCAACTCTATTTGCCTCAGTTTTTTCATCTGTAAAATGAGCTGGAGAAGGAAATGGCAAACCACTCCAGTATCTTTGCCAAGAAAATCCCAAACGGGATCACACAAAGAGTCAGCTATGACTGAAAAACGACTAAAAAATAACAAATATAAAGGTAAACTATCATCATCATCATCATCATCATCATCACTATTGTTATTTCTATTAAGATTTCCTCATTTTGAAATGCAAATTAAAACAACTCTGAGATACCACATCACATCTATCAGAATGGCTAATATGACAAAAAATAGAAAATGATAAATGTTGGAGGAGATGTGGGAAAATTGGAACACTAATGCATTGTTGGTGGAGTTGTAAACTGATCCAACCATTCTGGAGAACAATTTGGAACTATGCCCAAAGGGCTTGCATACCCTTTGAGCCAGCAATACCACTTCTAGGTCTGTAATATTTATAGCAGCTCTTTTTATGGTGACAAAAAATTGGAAACTGTGGGAATGCCCATCAATTGGGGAATGGCTAAACAAGTTGTGGTATATGAATGTAATGGAATACTACTGTTCCATAAGAAATAAATCAGAGAGATTTCAGGGAAAAAATGGAAAGGCTTACATGAACTGCTGAGTGAAGTGAGCAGAACCAGGAGACCACTGTACATAGTAACAGCAACATCGTGCAATGATCAATTATGATAGACTTAACTCTTCTCAGCAATGCAATGATCCAAGACAATTCCAAGGGACTTGTGATGGAAAATGCTAACTACATCCAGAGAAAGAACTATAGAGTCTGAATGCAGAGCAAAGCATACTATTTTCACTTTTTTTGTTGTTTTGTATTGTTTCTTTCTTGTGGTTTTCCCCTTTTGTTCTGGTTCTTCTTTCACAACATGACTAATGTGGAAATATGTTTAACACGATTCTACATGTATAACCTCTATTAGATTGCTTACTGTCTTGGGGAGGGGGAAGGGAAGGAAGAAATCTTACACAAATTAATTCTGAAAACTATCTTTACATGTAATTGGGAAAAAACACTATTAAGAAAAAAGATTTCCTCATTTTATAGCTTAAAAGATAATGAAAACATTGAATATTACAGCGTAGAAGACCTTGGTTAAATCTAGTCATTGCTACCTTCGTGATATCTCTCAATTAGTCCCTTTTTCTCCATTCACTGTCCCACTTCAGGCTCTCCTCATTTCTTGGCTGGCCCATTGCAATACCCTCTTAATTTGCCTATCTGGCTCAAGCTTCCCTCTATCTCAATCTATCCTCCACTCAGTCACCAAAGTGATTTTCCTAAAGTACAGGACTAATCATGTCACCACCACCCCCTCAACCTCCGCCAATAAATTCCAACAGCTCCCTCTACTACCTTCAGTATCAACTACTCTTTTCCAGTCTTCTTACAATTGACAGCCTTCCACAAACTCTATGACCCAACAATTCTGGTCTACCCGCCATTCTTTTATTCTACACTCTATCTCCCATCTCCATGTCTTTGTACACATAGTCCCCCATGCTTGGAATTCTCTTTCTCCTCACCTCCACCTCTTAGCTTCCGTCAAAATGTAGCTTAAATCCTAACTTCTATAGGAGGCATCCCCACAAATCCCAATGCTAGTGCCTTTTCCACTGAGATTACCTTGCATCTTCTCTATATATTATCTTTTATGTACCCAATTATTTACATATTGTCTCCTCTGCTAGAGCGTAAGCTAAAGGACAAAAGTTTTGGGGTTTCTCTTTTTCTTTGTGTACCTATTATATACCTTTGTATGTCTATTTGCTTCCTGGTACATTTGTTGTTGTTCAGGTGTTTCAGTCATGTCCAACTCTTTGTGACCTCATTTGGCTTTTTCTCAGCAGATCCTGGAGTGGTTTGCCAATTCCTTCTCCAGCTCATTTTATAGATGAGAAAACAGAGGCAAATAGGGTTAAGTGATCTGTCGAGGGTCATACAGCTAGTAAGTGTGTGAGGCCAGATTTTGAACTCAGCAAAACAAGTCTTCCTGACTTCGGGCCTGACACTCTATCCACTGTACTACCTAGCTGTCCTTCCAGGTACATAGTAAGTGCTTAATGCTTTTGGCTGACCAACTGAAATGCTCTGTGGGTTGTATAAGAGTGTGTGACATCACACACAATCATCATTTTCAGCAGAGTATGCAGTATCCCATAGCTAGTTTTTAATGGATGATCACTAAGTTAAATATCATCCATTAAAAACTAGCCATGGGATACTGAGAGCTACAAAAAGTTTTTAATATACTGAATCTGCTATGAAAAGCAATAAGTCTTTCTAAATGGCACTTCTTAGCCTGTCAATCCTCTACACTAAGAGGATTATTTTTATATAGTGTGCATCATTTAGCAAATGACTAACACAGCTCCGTTTAACTAAACAGAATTTTCATAAACCAAGTTGCCCTTAAAACCATTTCACCGCAAAGGCATGCCAAAGAAAAAGAGATAGCTAAGTCCATTCACGTAAATATTTATACCTCCCCACTCCAAAGGTGGACATAACAAGAGGATACTGAGAAGATAGAAAAGTAGCATGAGGTCAGAGACAGGGTCAGGTTTAGAGTCAGGAATACATGGATTTAAGCCCTGTCCCAATACATCCTAATCATCACCATCTTCACCGATATGATGACAACTCATTTGTATATGGAGCACTAAGGTTAGCCAGATACTTTACCTGAATTATTTCATTTGATTCTCAAACTCTATAGACATGTGCTATTATTATCTCCATGTTACAGATGAGGAAATGGAGGCTAAAAGAGTTTAAGGATCAAGGATTAAGGGTCTTTGACCAAGGTTAAAGAACCAGTCAATGTCTGAGGTAGAATCTGAAAAGGGGTCTTTCTGACAAGGGAAGTCCAGTGCTCTATGCCCCACTGCTTCACACACTGACTGACCATGGGCAAAGCACTTAACTTCTCAGTCTCCCTGACAACTCTCTAAGAGGAAAAGAATGTGAAAGAATATTAGTTCCTTGATGATGGAGATGATGCCATTTTTCTCTTCAGGTCTCCAGAATCAAAAAAGTACTGGATACATGTTAAGCATTTAATAAATTCTTTTTTGAATAAATGAATGAAGTGACAGACACATTGTTGATATGTGTTATTAGAGGGGAGTTGCTGATACTGATAAACTAACTCACAGATCCAGACCAGAAAAAAACAAACCAAAAACAAAAATAACTAACAAGCTGTAAGCTTCCCTTGTTCCATGTAATTTATAATGCCTGCAACCAAAATAATATATTTGCTGTAATCAATAACAGACTAATGAAAATATGGGCCTCTTAGATCTTTACTTAGAAAACTAAAAACATTCATTGATTTCCATTTTAAAATAACTTCAAAAGAAAATTACTTTCATATCACAAAACAAAACAAAAAAGAACCAAATATGACATTTTTGTTCACTAGTGGAAAGTTTCTTATATTTGCATATTTTAAAAGGAAAATTTCAAAACTAAATGCATGACAGCATTCTCAGTCTTGCCAGCAAATGTCTGTTTCAGACAGTAGCCACAGTCTGACCAGCTATGACTTTTTTAACAAATAGGTGCTTTCTCTTGCTTCAGACCCTGCTCACACAAATGTTTCAGATCAAAATAAAAAAAAAAAATTTACCCCCAGGAATCTAAGAAGCAGTGCCCCAAATTGTTTTAAAGCAAATCCCTATTATATGAACCATTCTAATTTGCGATGATTCTATGGACAATTTTCAATGTATTCTGCCTTCAGTACACACCTGGAAAAATGTCTACTGTTTTTTACACTATAAAAGGATCTGGCCTTTTTCAATCGGGTACACAGCTGGAGATATAATAAAGCCTTGGCTGTATGATTTACTTGGTAAATGTCACATGTTCTATAAATTATCTTTCCTTAGAAAAAAAAAACACCTTGAATTTACTCCACGCTACAATGCATAGAAAGGAACGAGGATGATGAATACATTTTCTAATTAAAACCTAATATCTGGCATGAACAGAAAAAGGACTGTGTGATTATTGTAGATAGGTATATAAGGAACTACTCAAGTTTATAAAATTTAGGATGATCGGGCTGTACTGAAATTGCTTGGCTCCAAGCCAAACTGTTTCCTATACTATATTGCAGGGTGGGAAGAAGGGAAAGTTAGGGAGAATCATTGAGTCCTTATTCCCTAATCTTAGTTCCTAGATGTTTCGTCTCCTTCTATCCTTGTTTTATACAGAATAGATCTCATATAGAATGCTCAGAGGAAAATAAAACTCCCCAAAGCCAACTATAGAATTGTAATTCCTATTAATATCAAATAGGTTATATGGAGGGAGGGAGAACTACTTTGCATGGTACTTTACACTTTTCATCACCATGTTTTTGTTTCCAAAATATATAGAAGCCTTTGTAAAGTAGTATGATGTATACAGGGCTACATAATAACAATAATCACTATTATCATTATAATTATTATCATTATTTACCTACTACTCTAAGGTTTTAAGAATTTTTAATACACTGTCTTATTTGAATTATTTCATATTTCATGATATATCTGATACACTATCACAGTGACTCTATGAGGAAGTTCATGTAGGCATTATCCTCCCCATTTTACAGATGAGGAAACTTAGGCTAATTCTATTAAATAACTTGCTTAGGATCACAAAGCCAGTAAGTGCTGAAGGCCAAATTCAAACCCAAGGTTTCCTGACTCCTATCCACTACCCATGTGGCCTCTCCTATGTAGCATAGTGGCTAGAGTACTAGACTTGGGAATCAAGAAGACTGGATTTCAAATCTGGCCCCTTCAGCTAACTTGTGACCACAGATAAGTCACTAAATCTTTTTCAGCTCCATTTTATAAATGAGCATAATAACAGCTATAATATCTACTTTACGGGGTTTCTAAAAGGCTCAAATAAGCTAATATGAGTGAATTAGTTTTCAAATTTTAAGGTGCTATATGAATGTCAAGTATTAATCAAACTTCTTGGAACCTGTCAATCAATCAACAAGCATTTATTCAGCACCTACTATGAACCAGATAATATGTGAGGTTCTGGGAATACAAAACAAGAATGAAATAGTCTCTACACTCCAGGTGCTTATATTCTACTAGGACAGGGGTGGGGAACCTGAGGCCTCAAGGCCACATGTGGCCCTCTAGTCCTCAAGTGTGGCCCTTCAACTCAATCCAACCTTCACAGAACAAATCTCGTTAATAAAAGGATTTGTTCTGTAAAACTTTGACTCAGTCAACAGGCTGTACACAAAAACCTAGAAGGCCACATGTGGCCTCAAGGTCGCAGGTTCCCCACCCCTGTAGTAGGAGAAACAACATGTCCTGCAAGCACAAAATATGAAGTAATTTCATACAGCAAGAAGATTCAATTTCAGAAATACAAAAAATACCACTCCGGGTTTTTAGAATAAATGAAAAAATATGAGTCAGGTTAAAATTCAACAGGATAAGTAAATTTCTGATTAAAGAAAAATTACCTTGTCTGTATCCACTTTTCCTTTGATAAATTCTAGCTTCCAGAACTGCAATGCTTGCTCCAATGTTAAGCCAATTCCCTTCAGGAAAAGACCATATTGCATTCGGCCACCATGCCGAAGATGATGATGTTCTCGCAAAGCTTTATGCAGCTGACGCATACAAAGAGGGAATGATTTCATTGCAAGCTGTAAGGAAAATAATTTGTGGCTATGAGGAAGATTAACTACTTGACTTATAATATTTATCTATAGGAATTATAAATTCATTCTAGTTGGAAAAAATAAGAATTAAAAAGATACATTGAAGATTCCCTGTGATTACAGAGATAGACAGACAGATAGATAGATAGGTAGATAGATAGATAGATAGACAGACAGACAGACAGATATGGTTTCTAATCACAGCCACACAGTTAAAGCTAAAAAGCACATGCTGTACTAGAGTAAAAGACAATAAACATAATAATATAGGCCAATCTTACATCTGGAGCCAAAAACACTATTAAATTTCACTGCCACTCTAAGTCACATTGCCCTAGTTTCAACACTCAAATCTATTCCTTTTTAATTGAACAAAAAAGCAAGACTAGTATGGCATTTTTCCTGCAAAAGAAAAAAAAAGTACCTTCTTGTTTGAGCACAAAAAGTATAAACAGTCAGAGCAGCTGTCAATAAAATTAATAAGGATCCAGCTCTATTCCCTTACTTTAAAGGGTTATCTTTTCCTTTCAAAAAGCAACTAGAAATGAAGGCTCAGGTCATTCACCCAGCAATACACAAGAGGCACAGACCTCAGAAAGGTGTGAGACTGATGAAATAGTTGTTTCAGAAGATTAAAGGATGGACAAGTTAGAATGAGTTCCAACTAACCTGTGTGAGGATGGTAATCAATTCTATTCCCATTTCTGGGAATCTTAAAAGTAAGCACTTTATTACAGTATTTGAAGGCAATAGGTTGGATGTGAACCCTGGCTCATTTCTATAAGCATTCAAAATTTTCTCTTATGTGGTTCACCTCATTATGATTCAATTTAACTTCCTTTTCACTCAAAATTCAGTATATTTTTAATTAGTATATGTGACAGGATGATAAGTCCAGTATATTTGTTTATTAATTAATCACTCTATTCCTGAGATTTCTTTCTAGCTTTTTCCTTTTTTTGGGGGGGGGAGAGGAAAGGATGAGGATAAGGGAGTAATTCAAGGTAGATGAATGGACTGCTGCCTAGGAATAGCAGATATCCTGCAAGATTCTTAAAGAATTCATTGTTTCTACCACACAACCTTGCTTCCTTAGGTATGAGGTGGACTGAGGTTCTGAGATCCCTTCCAGCTCTGTAATCCTAAGAAATAGTCTATGTGTCTACAGATCTAGAGTAGTTTGGTGGAAATGTATTCTACATTACTACAGTGGCATTCCAAGGATACATGTCTATGATTGTGGAAATTTTAATTTCTTCTTATCCAAATGTATAAAATCTTTGTTTCAAAATATGAATGCCATTTACCTAGCATATCTCCAGGATATTTCACTCAAGGAATACTATTTAAATTGCTCTTTTTTTTTTAAATTCAGATCTGTGATTTCATCAGTACAGTAAGGAAACTCCCATTACCGATGCAGATCAACAACTGTTTGGTAATCTATAATTTCACCTCACTTAGAGGTGAAGGGACTTACACCAGGTCACAAAGATATGTGTCAAAGATCAGGACTTGAACAGTAGTCTTCTTAACTCTAAAATTACATCTCTACCTATTCCTTCTCATATGATTAAATTCTGCTTAAAAACAGCTTTTTACCTCACTCTAAGGGGGAAAAAAAGGTTACTAGGTATAAGAAATTTAATCATCTTGAACACTTTTGGAAAAAGTTTTTTCTTTCTGATAAATTATTCTAAATATGTTCTTATAAAAATTAATCCTTTTGTTAAAGAATGCCCGTATATCTTCTATATTTCCAGAACTTAGCACAATGCCTAGCACATAGTAGACACTTAGTAAATGCTCACTGATTGATTTACATGAAAAACAAATTAGATTCTAAAGGACATGGTACTCACAGAATCAAGCTGATCCAGTGAAATTTTTCCCATATTTCCTTGTGTATTGTAATCTTGACCAACATAGGAATGACTAGGGTAAAAGAACACACATGAAAATATTAAGATTTTTATCTACACTATGCAGGTTGTTTCAAGTGAAAATTTAAACTTCTGTAAAGGTTAAATTCAAAATTATACAATATTTCACATAGAAACCTCAGCATTAATAATGATAACTAATTCACAACCTTCTTAAATAGTACATGCCCTTTAACACAGTGTTATCATTATTAAGCTTATACCCCAAAGTGATTAAAGTGATTTAAGAGGTAAAGGATCCAAATGTACAAAACGGCTCATAGTGCATTTTTTTTTTTACTGAACATCACCAGAAACAAAGTAGATACCCATCAGTTGCGAATGGCTGCACAAACTGGATTATAATACATGCCAAAATGGTTGAACTGAGAAAAACCTAGGAAAATGCTGTATGAACTGATGCAGAGTGAAATGTGTAGAATCAAGAGAACAATTCATGCACTGATTGCAACACTGTAAAGGACAAAAACTTTTGAAAACTTGAGAACTCCAATGAATGCAATGACCAAACTTGACTCTAGAAGACTAATGATGAAAAGTACTTCCTACTTCTTGGTAGAGAGGTGACAGAAAGTAGGCACAGAATAAGCCATATATTTTCAGAGATATCCTATGTGTGAATTTGTTTTGCATCACCATATCCATTTATTTATTTAAGGGCAGCTAGGTGGCACAACGGATAGAGGTCAGGCCTAAAGGCAGGAAGACTTATCTTCCTGAGTTCAAATTTGGCCATACTTACTAGTTGTATAACCCTAGACAGTCATTTAATCCTGTCTGCCTCAGTTTCCTCATCTGTAAAATGAGCTGGAGAAGGAAATGACAAACCACTTCAGTATCTCTGCCTAGAAAAAGCCAAATGGGGTAACAAATATTTGGACGTGACTGAAAAACAACTGAACAACAACACTAATTTATTTATAAGAGATGGCTTTTATTGGTAGAGGAAAGAATGTTCTAGGGGAAGGAGAGAAGGAGAGTAGTGATAATTATGCAAAAAAAAAAATAAGAAAAGTACAATAATGGATGAAACATTAAAAATTAAACAGGAGAGAGAAGAAGGAAGATCAGAAGGGGACACAGGCAAATATCTGGTACTACCATGTTCAAGTTGATACAATACTTAATAACTGACTATCCCCATTTAACTGATAAGAAAATTGAGGCTTAAAGAAAATAAGTACTTTATTTAAAGTTTTCATCCAATGAGTAGTGGTATTGGGACTCAAATCCACAGTTTTTACCAAAAAGCTTTTGACAGGACTTTCCAGAATGTTGAATGTATGTATGTATGTATGTATGTATGTATGTATGTATGTATGTATGTATGTATGTTATATATATGTATGTACATACACACATATATTCATTCATTTATTTGTTTGTTTGTTTATTTATTTATCATGCTTGCCCAAGAAATGTGATTATCCATCCTATACATTTTAACTGGTTTTGTCTATAAGTCTAATGTGGTTTGTTGTGATGATGGACCTGCTAAAATATTACTTTGTAAAAATACAATTACTTGCAATGCTAGCAAATCTCAATGGCACTTAGAACAAGGCTAATTATTTTGTGATCAATCACGTCGGATGTGTTACTAAGAAGATTTAAAGCTTCCAGAGGGCAGTAGCACACATAAGGGTTATAAAATCCAAAAGCAGGTCACAGTGACTCACAAACCAATTACATAAATAAATCCATTTGCTCTGCCTACATTATAGGACAGTTAGGTGGATTCAAAAAACAGGTTGAATAGTTCAATGAGAAAAGTTTTGATCCATGGAGAAACATCAAGCTGGAAGGACACCTCAAGTAGTATGTGTACTGTTTTTTCATCTGCCTTGCTTCATTTAATATTTTTAGCAAAAATTTGGATGAAGTCAAAGACAGTACACTCTCAAAATTGTAAAGGACAAGAAGTTGGGCATGATAGCCAATGTGTTGGATAACAAAGTTGGAATTCAAAAAAGATGAGAATGATGGGCTATGTATAAGAAGGTGACATTTAACAGGGATGAATATAAAGTCTTGTACTCTAGTTCAAAAGAATTAACTAGAAAAGTATCAGGTAGGAAGAGATTTATAAATTGATGTGACACAGACCTAGAGGATTTGAAGTCAACTAGCATTCAATGGCTATCCAAAAAAACTATTGTAATCTTTGGCTGCATTAACAGAAGTACACTAAACAATAAAGAATGAAGCAGTATTCCCTTCAGGATGACATATTTTTAGGAGTAGGAATCCAGTAGGACTGTATTTATGATTTCATTAGTATAGATGACCCCGGGATAAGGAAATTTCACCCACCAGGGAATCTTCTCTGCATATGGTTTTATAGGTATCAATCTGGCACCTACCTGGAGGCCCAAGTGGGCACTATCAGATTAGTAAGAGTTCTCCATAAATATTTCAACCTAGATCCACCAGCTGGTGCTCTCTGATCATTATCATATCATTTCCCCCCCTTTTGTCCGCACTTCCTTATCCTCTTTCCTTCCACTTCATCTCTGGAAATAGTAAGTAAGTTAATATTACCACTCTTTGAAAGAACATGTCAATCAATTGCCCTATGGCCTCTACTCCCCACCCTTGTGACTTCCCAGTCCAAAACACTCATCTCTACTTTCTTATATATGTTGTCTTGCCTTATTAAAATATTAAGTTCCTTGAGAGTAGAGACTATTTTCTTTTATCATTTGTATTCTCAGCCTTTAGCACAGTTCCTAACACATAGGAAGTACTAGATAAATGTTCCCCTTCCCACCCCAGTCCCCCAGCTCCACCCCTTTATTCCCTTAGAGGTTAAGTAACATAATCAGCATGTGTCAGAGCCAGACCTTGGACCCTTATCTTCCCAGCTCTGGCTCAGAGGCCAGCTCTCTACCTATTACACTATACCACAAAGTAACACTGACAAATCCAAGCATGTTCACCACTAGCACCATGAGAAGTCAAAACCATCTCATGTGAAGACTGGCTAAAGGAAATGTTCAACCTGGGGAAAGATGACTTTGGGAATGGTCTTTAAATATCTGAAAGGTTTTTATTATCTAGAAGTTTAATTTGTATTCTGGTTGGCTACAGAGTAGAGAACCAGAACCAATGAGTGAAAATAACTAAAAAGAAAATTGTGGCTTAATGTAATAAATGTGGCTTAATAAGCAAAAGTTTCCTGAAAATGGGACAGTCTGCCTCCAGAGGTTCTAAGCTCTTTATTACTGGAAGTATTCAAGTAAAAGCTAATAAGCCATTTGTCACAGATTCTGTAGAGGAGATCCATGCCTCAAGTAGATCGACTAAATGAAATAATTTCTAAGGTCCCTCCAACTGTGAAATGCTATCAGCAAAGAAGGACTAGCCAAAGTTAGATAATATGAATTTACAGTGCACTGAGTAAATTCAGTTCTGGGATTTTCTTCAGTAAAACTCAGTAGCCCAGTCAAGGCAAGTCCGCAAGCATTTATTAAATTGTCCATTGTGTGTCAGACACTGCTTAAGTTCTGAGGATACAAAGAAAGACCAAAAAAAAGAGGCCCTGTTCTCAAAGAGTTCACAGTCTAATAGGGGGAAAAAAACATGCAAACAACTATGTACAAACAAATTATATTATTTTTTGGAAATACTCTCAGAGAGAAGGCACTAAGATTAAAGAGGACTGAGAAAGGCTTCTTGCAAAAAGCAAGATTTTAGCTGGGACTTGAAGGAAATAACAGAAGCCAGGTGGTAGAGATAAGGAGGGAGGAGTTCCAGGCATGGAGGACACTCAGCAAATATGCAGTCATGAATTGGAGTGTCCTGTGCTAGGAGCACCAAGGAGGCCAACATCACTGAATCATAAAGTATGTGGAAGGGAGTTAAGTATAAGCACATAGCAAGCACACTGAAATCATATGTTAGGGTTTGTAGATTTCTAAGGCCAGAACACTGTAAATTCAAGAAGACTGATTTAGATGGAAATATAAGTGTGGGAGTAGAGCAGAGATGCTTAACCTTTTTATGGTTGTGGACCCCTTTAGAATTATGGTGAGTCCTTTCCAGATCAAAGTTTTTAAATGCATAAAATACACAGGACTACAAAGGAAACAAATTATATTGAAATAAAGATGTAAATATCCCCCCTCCCTCCATTCAAATTCACATCAGTTCATCCCTAGATTAGAAGGATGAGTTGACACACAGGATGATAATACTGGATGACATAATAAGGGAAGCAGGAGGGTAAGTCAGAAGGGTATGCCAGTGCATAAGGTGGCAGAATTTCGGCAATGGAAAAATTAACCATCAATGAAATTCCAATTTGTATGTTGATAAGACGGAATATTAATGCAGCATTGAATGCTGCTGCAAACTCTGATCCCAAGGGCTGTTTTTGGACTTGATGTCATTGTTCTTCAGTTGTCTCAGTTGTGTCCACTCTTAATGACTGTTTTTGGGGTTTTCTTGGCAGAGATATTAGACTGGTTTGCCATTTCCTTCTCTAGCTCATTTTTATGAATAAGGAAAATGAGGAAAACAGGGTTAAGTGACTTGCCCAGGGTCGTACAGCTAGTAAGTGTCTGGGGACAGATTTGAACTCAAGAAGATGAGTCTTCCTGACTCTAGGCCTGATGCTGTATCCACTGTGCCATCTAGCTGTCCCTTTGGGCTTGATGGTGACTTTCTATCCAGCTTTGATAGAAGGATAGAACTGAAGACCTGGCGCCTTCCTACCTTCTTACAACTTACTCCCTTATACACATACTATGATCCAGTAACAATGACTTGCCTGCAATTCCTCACACATGACATGCCACCACTCTCATCTGTCAGCTTCGTGCCTTTGCACTGGCTGTCCCTTGTGCCTAGAATGCCCCAGCTACTTACCTCTGTCTCTTAGTTTCCCAGTCTTCCTTCAAGATTCAGCCCAATGTCTTCTCTTTTTAGATTACTTTTATAAATGCTATATATTCCACTAGAATATAATGCTCCTTGACAGCAAGGACTGGATTTGTTTCTTTGTCTTTATTTGTATCCCCCAGGCTTAGTACAATGCCTGGTATAGTAAATACTTAATAAATACCTGTTGGCTGACTGACTAACCTATTCTTACAAACCTCACTCCCAGGTTGTGGCATTGATCAAAGACCATATTTTAAAAATACTTCTTAAACATAAAACCATAAGCACGTGGTTGAACATACCAACAAGTTAAAACCCTTAATAAGTAGAATTTATAGAATTCACAAGACCTCTGTTCTTTAGAATATATGAAAGCACCTTTTGTCTAAGATTTCAAAGTATCATTTACCTTAGCGTCTCAATTATAGTTCCATTTACCAGCAAGGGCCATCAAAAAATGACAGATAATTACCACAACTAAATCAAGGTGCTTGATCTGTGCCTGTGGCACAGAAGAATCAAATCAATAACCCTAATGGGTGGTGCTTTTCTTAAGCAGCATGAAACAACTGAAGACTGTCCACAAATAATCTCTGAAGACAGAAAACAAGGCAGACAACCAGAAATTAGTATTATATTATATTAATTGCCCTTTTAATTTTACAGTTGACTTCAAGGAGAATCAAGTATTATCTTCATTTTACAAATGAATAAATTGCATTGACAAGGAAAATGACTTGCCCAAGGTTACTTACAAAGCCATACCTTCTATCAGAACTTTTAATGCCTCACACCTTACCCATGGCTGTCAAATCAAATAAAATAACTTCGAAGGAAAAAAAAATCTTAAGGAAATAACGGCACTTGGCTTTAGGAAGACAGTGAGAAACCACCTTTCCTAAATGGGCTACATGACAGGAAATTAACATGTGAAGCAGAGGTATATGGTAAGAGAAAAAACGACATGACCTCAAGTCAGTAATGTGCTAACCTTAAAAAGGACAAAAAGTAAATTACATAAGAAACCATCAAGTAATATTCCCACTGCCCTTATGAGAGGTTTCATGCTTTTTAGTTTCTCTTTAGGAATTCACATCGTGTTAAAAAATTAGAATGGAACTACAAAGGAAAGCAATTAAAAAATATAGGAATGAATGCCATTTAAAATTTAAAATTATAAACCGGTGACAAAAAAGGTTTAAATTTCTTCATTTATTTTAGTAAGAAAAATGTGAAGAAATTCTATCTTCTTTTTATATTTTAACTCAAAAACAGAAAATGGACCTTAGTTAAATTATCTGTCAAAGGACAATTGCCTGGCAAAGAGGTGATCTGTGAGCATTCTGGTGGGTTTTCATTTTTTAGTAGGGCTACAGGATCCCAGTGAAGGATGTGGGACCACCCTAATCCTGAACTCAATGCTTCTCTACACACAATTTAGGATCACATTAGCTTCTCTGGCTGCAGCATGGCATTGTTCATAATGGCTTTTGCCACCCCCACTCCCTATCTTTTTCATACAAACTGCTATCTAATGACACCTCCTCTTCCTTGTATCAATGAAAGTGATTTTTTGAGCCCAAGTCTAAGACTTTACATTTATTTATATTAAATATCATCTTCTTAGACTCTGTTCAACATTGTAACCTGAGAATGTCTTACTAGAAGATGTGTCTGAACTCTGCCTCTGTTCCTAGTTGTATGATCTTGGAACATTTCACTTTCTCACTTTAGGTTCCTTATTTGTAAAATGGAGGTATTGGACTAAATCTCAAAGCTCTAAATCACATGAGCTCATAATCTCTGGGGCTCCCTCCAAGTCCTAAAATCCCATTGTATTAACTGAACACATTTTTTTACAAGAGGAAACCTATCTAGTAAAACAAGGATGATAAAGGCTTGCATTCACAAACAAAATCTACAAATCAATCAGGATAACTTATATTTAAAACACACAAAGCACAAGGCTGGGAGACAGGAGACCTGAGTACAAATCCTAGCTCCAGTCACTCAGCAGCTGACCTTGGAAAAATCATTTAATTCCCAAGAACAAAAGTGGCTTCATCTATAAAATGGGAAAATGCCTGAACTAGACAATCCCTAAGCTCCACTGTTGCTCTAATATTCTATGATTACCCATATCTACCAGTAAAAATAAGGTACATTTTCTCATAATTCTGGGATGTTCAAAGAGCAGGAAATTAAGAAATGCAGAGGAAAAAGAACAAATGGGACCATCACAAAAGGATAGCAAGCTTTCAAATAAGTTCACATTAGCCAATGAAATTGGACATTTGGCTTTTAGCCTGCAGTGCCAAGGGAAGTTGCTAAAAGAGATTCACAACCATTATCTAGAAAAACAGAAACACTTTTCTAGCAAACCTGGGTATCTGCTTTCTATCATGCTGCCTCCAAATGAATACAGCTGCCAGGCTAATAAGCTGTCAAAATATGTTCTTATTAAAATATCTTCACAATAAAATTACAGATCTACTCAATGAATGAAAGTATGCAAATTTTGGTTGTCATTGAGAAACCTGCTAATGTTAGTTTTATGGAAGCACACTATCAAGGATCCCTTTCAGCAGAAAATACAATTCTTAATTACTTCATGATGTATCTATTAACTCAAACAAGTCCAATTAAAAAACACCTGCCAATTACAATTTGGCAGGAGGGGGAGGAGAAACTATTCATTGCTGCTTGAATTGCCTCTATGTCAGAAATATAAAACTCTTATTTTTTTATTTATTTTAAGTGGGAGATGTGACTCAATGTGAATGCATGGGGCCCTTCACATCCCATTCACTACCAAAATATAAAGCTGGATTTGCCACTACTGCCATTATTTAAAATATAGAAAACTGACAATTTTTAACAGAGAAAAAAAACCCTACAGATTTGAAGGGCTACTAATAGCATTAAAGTAAACCAGTATTAGAAAACTCTCATATTCAGTTTCCTGACAAGAGGAATTTGAAAACCAAAAATTGTGGAGTCAACTTTCATTTTACTCAATACCTTACCACAGCTATGAAGAGCATATTTTACAGTGCCTCAGTTTCTTTTTTTAAAATTTTATTAATTTATTTTGATTTATCAACAATCACTTCCATATGGTTTTGAGTTTAAAAATTTTCTCCCCCTTCCTCTCCACCCCCCTCCCCAAGATGGCACACAATTTCATATAGGCTATACATTTACATTCCTATTAAACATATTTCCACATTATTGAAGTTGTAAGTAAAAATTAAAACCAACAGGAGGAACCATTAGAAAGAGGAACCAAAACTCAACAGAAGAGGGGAAAAAAATGATAGCAATTCAACTTCCATAGTTCTTTCTTTGGATGTGGATAGCATTTTCCACCATGAGGCCTATGGGGATGGCTTAGATCCTTGTATTGCTGAGAAGGGTTAAGTTTATCAATATTAGTCATCGTACAACGTGTACAAAGTTCTCTTGGTTCTGCTCATTTCACTCAGCATCAGACCATATAAGTCTTTCCAGGTTTTTCTGAAGTCAGCCTGTTCATCATTTCTTATAGCACAATAGTATTCCATTACATTCATATACCACAACTTGCTCAGCCATTCCCCAATTGATGGGCATCCTCTCAATTTCCAATTCTTTGCCACCACAAAAAGAGCTGCTATGAATATTTTTGTACATGTGGGTCCTTTTCCCATTTGTACGATCTCTTCGGGATATAGCCCTAGAAGTGCTATTGCTGGGTCAAAGGGTATGCACATTTTTATAGCCCTTTGGGCATAGTTCCAAATTGTTCTCCAAAATGGTTGGATCATTTCACAACTCCACCAACAATGTATTAGTGTTCCAATTTTCCCACATCTTCTCCAACATTTATCATTTTCCTGTTTTGTCATGTTGGCCAATCTGATAGGTGTGATGTGGTACCTCAGAGTTGTTTTGATTTGCATTTCTCTAATCAATAATGATTTAGAGCATTTTTTCATATGACTATAGATGGCTTTAATTTCTTCATCTGAGAACTCTGTTCATATCCTTTGACCATTTATCAATTGGGAATGGCTTGTTCTTATAAATTTGTCTTAATTCTCTATATATTTTAGAAATGAGGCCTTTATCAGAGACTGGTTGTAAAAATTCTTTCCCAATTTTCTACCTTCCTTCTAATCTTAGTTGCATTGGCTTTGTTTGTGCAAAAACTTTTCAATTTAATGTAATCAAAATTATATTTTGCTTTTCATAATGTTCTCTATCTCCTGTTTGGTCATGAATTCTTCTGTTCTCCATAGATCTGATAGGTAAACTATTCCTTGTTCTCCCAGTTTGCTTACAGTATCAGCCTTTATATCTAAATCATGAACCCATTTTGACTTTATTTTGGTATATGTGTGAGATTTGGGTCGATGCCTAGTTTCTGCCATACTCTTTTCCAGTTTTCCCAGCAGTTTTTTTCAAAGAGTGGGTTCTTGTCCCAGAAGCTGGGGTCTTTGGGTTTATCAAATAATAGATTACTATAGTCATTGACTACTGTGTCTTGCATATTTAACCTATTCCACTGATCCACCACTCTATTTCTTAGCCAGTACCAAGCAGTTTTGATGATTGCTCTTTATAATACAATTTAAGATCTGGAATTGCTAGGCCACCTTCCCCTGCATTTCTTTTCATTAGTTCCTTTGATATTCTGGACCTTTTGTTCTTCCAAATGAATCTTGTTATTATTTTTTCTAACTCTATAAAATAATTTTTGGTAGTTTGATTGGTATGGCACTGAATAAGTAAATCAGTTTAGGTAGGATTGTCATTTTTATTATATTAGCTCATGTGCCTCAGTTTCTTCAACCATAAAAACGCGTATTGACAGTTACTAATCTGAAGTATCTCCAACCTTAACTAATTTTTTTTCTCCCCCTTCAGGGATTCTCAAACGCAAGACAGTAAAGAGTGAAAAGTTGGATAGTTTGCAGAAGCCACCAAAAAATCAGAAAAATACTGAAAATAATAGAGCTGGGGTTCAGTGAGCGTTCAATTACCTTACAATACTAGCAAAAGACACTGAACTGTAAAATAATATAGCATATTTCTTGCAGAAATGAAACAATTACTGTGCTATACAGACAAATAAACATGTTCACTACTCAGACAGGACTACATAAATGCATAAAATACAGGAAGAATCCTATTCTAAGGAATAGCATTATAACAAGAATATTTCCATGTCCCAGTAGATGACCCACAGTAATGGGTTTTTGCTTGTCTAGGTTATATAAAATTCTAGTAAACAACAAGAAGATGCCTTTGTCAGTTAGTTCCTTTTTGATCATTCAAGCAACAAACTTCTAATGAGCTTCTACTAATAAGAAGACAGGAAGTCATGACTTGTTTCCTCAAGAAACTTATAAATTAAATAGGAAAGCTGATAAGACACATATACAAATGACATTATACCCTACACCCCTTGAGGTAAAGGACATTGCTTTATTTACAGTTTTATCTCACAGCACAAGACCTAGTAGGTACCTAACAGATGTTTGTTTAAGGAACAGTAAAAGTCAGAATGTGAATGAGTGTCACTAGAAAGAGAGGTCTATGGAAGTTTGGGTTAAGGGTGGGAGTTGTGGGAATGCTCACTTCTGGCTAAATAGAACAGAGAGGTATGATTTTAAAAGGTCGACAATGGGGTGAAAGATAAGTCATTCTAAGATGAGAAAACAGCATGATCAAAGATAGAGACAGTAAAGCTCTCTAAGCTTGAGCCCACTTTCCCCTGCAATCTGTAGGGACTAGTGGGAGAGTGTGCCGCAGAAACTGGGGCGTGGGAATATTTAGAAGCAGATCCCTACAGGCTGCATATTGATTTTAAAAACACAAATTAACATATCTATGTTGTATTGTATTTTCTTTATTTTGTTAAATATTTCCCAATCACATTTTAATCTGGTTCTGAACTTGGGAGTTTTGCTGGCTGAAGGTTTGACACCTTTGATGTATAGGACAGACTGGAAGAACTAAATAAAGGAAGCATTAAGAATGTGTGGCAGCAGAGACAAGAGTTGTTCCCTGTAAGCCCCAGAGAAGGAATTGCTTGTGAGTGGGTGAGTGAATTAGCCTCAATCTTTTCCCCACCCCAGAACCTAATGACCTTTGCAAGGTTGGAAGATTTAGACTTCTTTTCGGCATCTTAGCAACATACCCAGGAAAGTGACAGCTGACAAAAGTGTCCACATTAGGAACTGAGGACATATAAGACACATTGATGAAAAAGTAGTTTCAAGACTCCACAAAGATTCAAGGAAGAGAATATCTGTGTGTGTGTGTGTGTGTGTGTGTGTATACATACACACACATATATACATATACATATATATATATATAAATAACCCTTTCTAAAAGCTAATTAAGTCTGTCTGACCAATTGACATCAAATTATAATTAATAGCGAAATGACACCAGCATAAGCTCATGAGTTATAACATTAAGAACATGTCCCCCAACCCCTGTGGGTTCCCAAGAATTATGAGGGGAGATGTAGCAGGCATCGTCTGGGGACTCAAACTGAAAGTTCAAGAGAAGGTTGGGAAAGTAGCTCCAGAGCCTGTGCCACACTTCTAAAATGTCAGGGTTTACAGAAGACAGAATTAGAGTGGTGGTGTTTTTTTTAATTATTAGTTATATGTTACAGGGAGAAGGAGAGGGAGTAATGGAAAAGAACAGTTAAAATGGCCAGAGCCTGAGAAATGCAAATTAAAACAACACTGAGGATCCACATCATACCTACCAGATTGTCAAAGTCAGCAAAAAAAAAGAAAAATGGCAAACAATGGAAGAGCTATGGGGAAAAAACTATATTAATACACTGGTGAAGCTGCGAACTGGTCTAGACATTCTGGAAAGCAATTTGGAATTGTACCTAAAAAGCATGTGCTTTTCATTCCCAACAATACTATTACTAGGTACATGCCCCAAAGAGATCAAAGAAAGAAGAAATGAATCTATACGAACAAAAACATTTACATCAGCTCTTTTATGGTGGCAAAACTGAGGGAGTGCTCACAAACTGAGGAATGGCTGAACAAGTCATGGTATATGAATGTGATGAATACTTTTGTCCCATAAGAAATGATGGTGGGAATGGTTTCAGAGAAACCTGGGAAGATTTTTATGAAGTGATTCAAAGTGAATTGAGCAGAATCAGGAAAATAATTTATACAATAACAGCATTTTAAAATTGAACAACTCTAAAAGCCTTAGGAATTCTGGTTAACACAATGACCAACCAAAATTCCAAGACTCAAGCTACCCACTTCCAGAAATAGATGAGGTAAGACTCACAGCACAGATTGAAACAATATTCTTTTTCTGGACATGGCCAATGCGAGGATTTGCTTTGCATGACTAAACATGTCTGTAACAGGGGTTCTGTTTTGTTTTTTGCTTTTTTCCTTTTTTTTTTTTTTGCTTTCTCAACTGGGGGAGATAGAAGGGTGAGGGAGGAAACAAGGAGAGATTAAGTAGATCTGCAAACAAAATTTTAATTAGGAAGTAGGGAGAAGGTGATTAGAGCCTAGTGGCCCTACAGTAGAAAGATGGAAAGGAAGCATTGGTAAGGCCAGGAGGTTGGACAGGTGAGAGCACATCTACATCAGAATGCCTGAATAGGTGTGTAACCTAAATGGCAAGAGCAGGCAGCATGCCAGGAAGGAAAAGAGATGAAAATGGATAAATGGGTTAGTTTGTTAGGAGGGAAAAAACAAACAAACAAAAACCACAAGGATATGAACTTTTAAATTATATCTCTCTCTGCAAACTATAGCCAAGTTTCATTTAAAAGAAATGTGGTTTCCTAAATTAGGATTCTATATATAACATTATTTAATGAGAAAACAGAATCTGGCAGTTGACTATCAAACTCTTCGAGCTGTAAAGAAAGTTGCTATTTTGGCTAAATTAGGTTTTTGGTTTTTTAATTAAAAAGGGACCTAGCCTACAGAACTTCAGTACTAAAATACAGTACTTTCCTTAATTGTGATTAATTCCTTCAGTAAAACAACTCATAAGCATCACCTGGAGACAAATCTTCTGGACATTATATTCTCAGAACTTAGTTGAGTTGGTCCTAAGAATGGTATTTATGGTATTTATCAAAGGAACTGTCAGAAGACAGTTTGACAGAACCTTCAAGAACTGGCATAAGCTTCAAAAATCCCATAGCAAGACAAGGTATCAAAGAAGGAATCCAACTGGATGAGCCTTAAAACAACTATAAATCATTATTATTACTATACTATTTGTTATACACTACATAGGGGCTTTTTGCTAAATTCAGTCAAACAAATTCAGTAACAAAAATCTTAAAGTCAGAAGGAATTATAAACGCATTCTGTAACATCCCTGACAAGTGGTTATCCAGCTCAAGGGACTAAGGGAAAAGCCACTGGATAGGGAATCAGTAGACATGAGTTCAAATCCTAACTATTCTACTTACTATCCGACTGCCCTTGGAAAAGTCATTTTACTTCTCTGAATCTCAGTTTCCTTGTATGTAAAATGAGGGGACTGAACTAAGTAATCTCTGAGTTTCCTTCCAATTCTAAGTATCATATCCTATGACTGCCATGAGAACGCTAGACAATGCCATCTGAGGTACAGGGCTTATTTTATTTTTTATAGGTTTATTTTCTCATTTTATGTTGTTTATTATACAGCAAGGAGTAAAAGATGGCTAGTTCAAAGGGGAAATTTTTTTCCTAAGAAAATTAAAATCTCAGTTAATACAAAGTTGCCATACTAACAAAATTTCAATTATTTAAAAAGCAGAACAGGTGAAAAGGGAAAGTTGACTAAAATATCAAAAAAATTACACCCATACCAAATCTCAAGATCATCCTAGTTTAAAATCTAATTAAATCAAAATGGTTTTTGAGAAAAATAAGATGAGACAAGAGGCCATAATAATTTTGGTTTCTGTGCCATACCAGAATTTTCTGAAAACACTATGACAGACTTCCGATTTTGACCCTCAAGATATAAGATAAACTGGAGTTATGTGAATTGAAACGCAAGGAACACAATAAAGAGCTTCATCTTTCTGATCTGAAAACAGCAACTGAAAGGCAGCTGATGGCACAGTGGATAAAATTCTGGGCCTGGAGTCTGGAAGACATGAGTTCAAATTTGACTTCAGACACTTACTAGCTATTCACCTTTGGGCAAGTCACTTAAATTCTGTCTACCTCAGTTTCCTCAACTATAAAATGGGGATAATAACAGCAACCACCTCCCAAGGTTGTGAGGATCAAGTGAGATAATATTTGTAAAGCATTTAGCATAGTGCCGGGCACATGTTCAGTACTATATAATGCTTATTCCTTCCACCAGCCCCCAGAGGAGTACGGAGACTTGACTTCAGTGGAAATGACCGGAATTTGAGTCCCATTCAATATACCAAGAACATCAATACAAGCACTTAGGTACTCAACAGGAAGACAGAAACCAAGAGCTGAAAATAAAAGTAGAAATTATATGAAAGTATATTTGTGGGTCTCACAGCAAAATAAGCTAGTCAAAAAAAAATCCATTCATGCTGAGCTATTGATGTTTAGCAAAGGACAAACTTAGTCATTCTACTAACAACTCTTACTACTATCATACACAACTATCAACAAAAATAACTTGTAAACCAAGAGAATGAAACTTGACAAGGCTGATCACTTATCTAATCATTTTCCTCTTTTCCAACTACTGACAAGGACAAGGATTTCCAGTCCCTCCCCTCCCCCCCAGTAAATGATCACAAACACCGACATCCAGACAGCTGGGGAGACAGCCAGAGTTCCCTTTCCAATCCATTTGCATAACTATTTCCATATCTCTGCATAACACAGACACCAATCTCATTCTTTATTTAGGATTAAATGTGGTATCCTTTAAATTTCATTTTTTCTTAGATAATTCTAGGTTCTTTCTCCAGATTTCTATTGTTTCATTTCTGTATGCCCAGTGCATAGAACACACTAGGTGTTTAAATGTCTTTAATAGAAGTGAAATAAATTCTTCCCAAAATGTTACATAAAGATTTAACCTTGACCTATTTATATCCTAAGACTTAGCATTCCCTCACTAGGCCACCATTTCCTGAAGGTTTCAAGCAACACAGCAAGAAACTGAACTAAGATAACTTGGCATTGAATTGGGAAGGATAAAACTCACAAAAATCTTTGAGCATCAAACTGAAGTAGTGTATCTCATATGATGAATAGGCTGTTGGATAGATGAGAGGCACAGGATTCAACTTATTTTTATTCTACGGACATTTACTAAATACCTACCCTGTGCAAATGTTTATATAAAACATTAATAAATGTTTATCGATTAACTGCAAGGTCCTGGATGGGGTTCTGGGGCTACAAAGGCAAAAATAAGAATAGTGTACGTCCTTAAGGAACTTACATTCTACTGGGGTTAACACATAAAGAAGTGGTACTATTATAAGGACACTTCTGAATATATATTACTTCATCACAAAGTGGCAGAATTTAGAATGATTACATCATGTCATAAATAATCTAATGACTTAGGAGGGTTTTCTGTTTCTGTTGGGATTATACTTTTTTGATTTTGGTTTTTAGGGAGGGATGGTGGAAGGGTTATTATTATCATCAATAAGATAACAACTAGCATTTATATACCACCTATTATGTTCCAGGCACTATGCTAAGTGCTTTACAAACATTATATCCACAACAACCCTATTAGGTAGATCCTATTATTATCCCCATTTTACAGGTTAGTAAACTGAGGCAGAGGATAAATAATTTACCCAACATCACACAATTGGTGTCTGAGGTTGAATTTAAACTCATATCATCCTGACTCCAGACTCAGCTTCAATCTACTGTAGCTCCTAGATGTCTCTTGGACATGGTGAATCTCTTATGGGATGAGAGAGGGAAGAAGGAGTTATTCATTCTTTTTTTCTTTTTTATTTTCCTGTAGGGCAGGATAGATTTCTATACCCCACTGCCTGTATATCTTATTTCCCAGTTGCATGTGAAAACAATTTTTAACATTTGTTTTTAGAACTTGGGGTTCCAAATTTTTTCCCTTCCTTCCCACCCGCCCTCATTGAGAAGGCAAGCACAACTCCATACAGGTTATGCATATGTAGTCACGCAACACACTTCCCTAGTAGTCATGTTGTGAAAAACTAACTATATTTCCCTTCATACTATCCCACCCCCACCCCCCCTTCACCCCCGTTTATTCTATTCTCTATTCATTCTTTTAAATATTCATATGGACCCAAAGGTAAGGAAGAGACAACCTGTCATTCTTTTCACTTTCAAGGATGGATGGATGGATGGATGGATGGATGGATGAATGAATGAATGAATGAATGAATGAATGAATGAATGAATGAATGCAACCATTTAAATGCTTACTATATGTCAGGCAATGTGCTAATAAAGGTATATACTAATACAAAATGCAAAATAGTCCTCACCCTCAAGGAGCTTACATTCTAACAAACAACACAAATAGGACAGTAAGAGCCAAGCAGGGGTGAAATTGTTTGGCAAGTCTATGTATGCTGAGAGAAATCACGGGGCAATTCATAGACATCATTCCAGGAATGACAGTATTGATTTCATTAATGATCCCTAAGTTAAGAGGTAGTAAAAAGGGGGATATGTGAGAACTTACATGTTAGCATGTCATGAAGATGGGGAGAGAACAGCATAGCAGGGTTGGGTCAGGCCAGGTATTATGAACCAATACACCAATCAGGTGCAGAGTGCTCCAGGGTAGAAGCTAGAGTGATGAGTCCAACACTGCAGGTGAAAGGAGTTAGTGTGACATGAAAATGACCATGGAGCAGATAAAGCTGAATCTTTGCCAGGCTTAATGATAAACACTGACTAAGCATAACATACTGCAGTGAGGTCCTCTAAAAAAGGAGGCTACCGTTTGATACAAAAGTGTTCCCACTTCTATTAACAAAGGGGCGCTTGCTAAAAATTTTTGCCCTGGAATGAAGAAGTGAAAACTGCTGCTGCTACATTATGAGTAAAGCTCCATGGAGCTCTGATTGGCTCAGATGCAATCAAGTATTCCATAAGTGTCTCCACAGGGAAAGCAAAAAGATCCAGGTGAAATTGGGTGCATGAAGCTATGAAAAAATTTCCATCAGAGAGTTGCATTCTCTGGGACAGCTTTCTGGTCATACTAAACTGTAAAACTATCCTTTCTCTCTTAGATTCTTTCAGGACCCAGTCTCAGGGGTGAGGGGAGGCATGGTGATTATATGCTGATTACAGCAGGAACTTGAAGCAAACTGGAAAGCTGCCCTCTGCTAAAGAGCAAGGAGGATAGTGTTGATGGCTCCCTTAGAATTACTCTCAATTCCATTAAGAAGACTGCCTTTCCCTCTAAATAAGCCCTAAAAGTTGAGAGACTAAGAATGTATTAGATCAAATGGGATAATGTATGTAAAGTGTTTTGCAAACCTTAGTTGTTGTTCAGTCTTTTTTTCAGTCGTGTCCAACTCTTCATGACTCCATTTGGGGTTTTATTGGCAAAGAGACTGGAGTAGTTTGCCACTTCCTTCTCCAGCTCATTTTACAGATAAGGAAACTGGGGAAAACAGGGTTAAGTGACTAGCCCAAGGTCACAAAGCTATTAAGTATCTGGGGCCAGATTTGAACTCAGAAAGATAAGTCTTCCTAACTCCAAGCCTGGCACTCTACCCACTGGGCCACCAAGTTGCCCTCATTAGTCTTTAGTTGTTGCACATTTGTATAGAAGAACAAATTCAATGGGGCCCACATTATTGGAAAGAATGCATATAACATTACCTCTTTCCCACAGAATCCTTTTCCCAGGACCTTCATGGCTGAAAAACTTTACACAATTTACTCACCTTTCTTTCTTGGAAAACTCAGGCCCAACCATATTTTAAGAATTGGCATAAGCACAGACAGTGAAGGAAGAGAAAGAAGTGTCACCATCAAATTGGCAGAGGAGGATGATAGGAAATAAAGAGAAATTTCATCAAGAAAATACATTTTATTTTGCACCACTTAAAAAAGTGGACTGATACAGCTTTCCAAATGAACTGCAATTTCCTATACCTACACCTATAAAATACAGGGCATGTTCCTCTATAACCTCATCACATATAGCTGGGTGAAAGCAGCACTAATGGAAAAACAATTGCTAGGGGATGGAAACAAATGACTCTGTACATTAGCTACACATCCTTGGCTGCAATCACAATTTTACTCACTTTGGAAGTAAAAAATATACCAAAGTATACCATTCTTTTCTTTTACACACACACACACACACACACACACACACACACACACACACACAATGTATCCCATTTGATCTAATGCATTTTCTCAGTCTCACTATATGTGTGTGTGTGTATATATAAATTTTTTCACAATGATGCCATGCAGACTTTTTGAAAGCCCAATTCCTGCAGTTAGGATTTGTTGGGTGTGCTGGAAATCAAGGAAGCTGGCATTACATATATCATTTACTGCTGTGAAAGATATCACACAAAAATGTACTCTACAGCTGTCACTACTGTAATTGAAATAAGTTTCTTTTTGCTGTTAAATCCCTAGTAAATGGCACCCAACCTGCGTTAGTCCCAGTGATTTTCCCTGCTGTGATTCCAATGAGAACTCAATCAATGGTTCTCTGTTTTCAATCAAATGGAAGTTCTTTTTTTCAGCAATTGTAAAGTGTATTAATTTGGAAAAACACAACATCACAGCAGACTACCATCAGATAATAGTGCAGTATAACAACCTGAATTAGGCACATAATTGGGCAAGAATTGTATAACCCTTGCAACATGCATATAACTAATAAAATCAGGAGTTTGGGGTTATCTACCAGTTTCATGTATTTTCATTTCAAGTACTACATTCTGTCTGGAGAAGGAAATGACAAACCACTCCAGTAACTTCACCAAGAAAACTCCAAAAACAGGGTCACGAAGAGATGGACACGACTGAATGGCTGAACAACAACCACAATTTATCAAAATGTATTTTTCTATTTCTAATTATTTTAGAGGTAGTCACTCTTCCATCCCTAAGCCATTAACATTTCTCTTTTTATTGTGATTCTTCAGACATTCTATTAATCCAAGGGTTCTAACTTTTTTTTTTTGGTGGCATGGAGCCCCTTGGCAGTCTGGTGAAATGTCTTCTCAAAATAATGTTTTTAAAATACATAGTGTAAAACTAATTACATCAAAATACAGTTATTAAAATATTTTTAAAACAAGTTCACACAACCCAGGTTAAGAACTCCTGAAATACAATGGATTTTAACAAAGTTAGAAACATCTCCATCTTTTCCTCTAAAATGTTTGCCCTGAACCATCTTTTAAGTATAATTTTCATGGTTACATGTAGTCTCTGATAAACATGTCTATTATCACTGAGGACTTTCTACATTCCTTGACGTAAGGTCTTTGTGTACTTGATATTGAGAAATACAAATTTATACTGTACACATTATTACTATGAGTAGCAGATAGGCCTCTCTAAAAGGAAAGTATCACAGTAAAGAAGTCTGATAAAGAGGGAAGAAAAATTTAGGACAGGAAGAAAATCACCTAGCCTTCAGCAGACCAATACAGAAAAAGAGCCAGCAAGCAGCAGAATGACTGACAAAGAACAGAGCACTTGGCCTTGTGCAAGCACTAGCAACAAACCACTATAGTGAACCTATCACCATTGCCCCTCATTCTCCTGGCCTCCAGGTGACTCTCTCACACAGATAACAATCTCCAGTCAGATCAGAAGGGGGGGAGAAGGGGCAGTACATACAGAATGTGAAGGAATTCCTTAGGGAGGCAAACTAGTTCTTATCTCACCTACCTTTTCTTACCCTCTTTTGTCTAACCTGCTACACAACAGTTAAAATCCAGGATATTCGTTTCCCTTCTAATGACTCCAGAACCAGCCTGCTGTGCACATGCAGTGCCAATCTAAGACGAGAAGCATGATGCAATGGAATAAGCAGACTTGGAGTCAGAGCACTGGGGTTCAAATCTCAATTCTGCCACTCAACTCCCTGTATGTGACACTAGGGAAATCACATCACTTCTCTGGGGTTCAAATTCCTGATCTATAGAAAAATGAAGGCATTAGACTGGATAATTTCTAAGATCCCTTTTAAAAATCTTATGGACAAAATCCAACTGCAAGCTATACAATGAACAATAGGCGGTGTTCATCTACCTGGTTTTTCCTGAACATAAGCTTGAAGGCAAGCAATGTTTCCTTTTTTGTCTTTGTACCACTATGCCCAGGCCCAACATAGTACCTTGTATATAATTAATTTTATTAATTTTTAATTTCTTAAATTTTTATATTTTAATAGATATTTATTGACTAGAGTGGCTGTTCATCTCATTTGGAAAGTTTCCATAGTATTCTTGGGCCTGATGCAAAAGTCTATGTCATCATCGTCGTCATTATCATCATCATCACTAGCATTTGTATAATGTTTTAAAGTTTGCAAAGAGCTTTACAAATATTATTTCACAACTACCTCAGGAGCTAAGTGCTATTATGATGCCTATTTTACAGATGATAAAACTGGAGCAAGCAGAGGTTAAGTGATTTGCCTAAGGTGACACAGTTAGTAAGTGTCTGAGATGGGATTTGAACTCAGGTCTTCCTCATTCCAGGTCCAGCACTCTGTCCCCCAAGCCACCCAGACACCTCACTGTCTTCTGCAAACAGGAGTATATGGAGGCTTTACCATCTATAGCAAATCTTTTTTCTACTAAAAATTTTTTGCAAGACATCCTCCATAACAGAGATAAACACACAGACAAGCCTACTTCTTCCTGTTATATGCCTCACTTGACACTAATGATCAGAGAGGGTCATTAAATAAAGTTCTCTCTGCCATTTCAATCAAGTAATCTTGTATAATCTTCATGTATTCATGAGAGGAATCTTGTTAAAGAATAGCCTTATGTTTTGCTTTCCCTTCAGAACCTTCCTCAGAGCTATCTCTAGCACCAAAGGCCTCCCCCAAAAAGATATCTTCCACCTTCTGGGCCTCAAAATAGGTAAAGTAACCTGACCTCCTGGCCTGGATCTTATTCTCCTCTGTTCCTCTCTGCTGTAATATGGGCCTCTGAGGGCCTCACATGACATAAGATCACCATGTGCCATGAAGATGAACTTCAAGAGAGGACCTTAAACAGTCTAATCACATGTTTCCTTCAACAGAATTCTCTCCAACCAATTGATACTTTGCCTGGATTCACTCCTCAATGGTAAGCATGCTTCCATCCTCTTATATCTGGACAATCCTGGTAACTCTAAACCTCTAGCTACCAATGTAGAAAACCCATTCCCCATCCCCAACTCACTGTTCCTTCATGCCCATTACCCCTCCAGATCTGCCTGTCCCTTCCACTGTGCCCTCTGGCCTGCCTGCTCCATAATTTAAAAACTTCCCTTCATCTTAAACCTCTTAAATCTTTCTTACTCCTTCCATCTTCAGGTCTTTCCTAAGGTCACCTGGTAACACCATTTCCTTTGCATCTCTTTCTTGTATGTGCTATACTCTCTCTCAAAACCTTTTTCTCAATGGTTGCAATGGAGAAGTTGAAATACTCTTTGATCCCCTTGGACACTTCCAAACTACATCTACCACTTTCACTAAGCAACTTCTCCTCCTCTGAGGTCTATGCTATCACCTAATACAGATCACGGTGGCTGTTATAGATTCCTTCTCCTACTAGGATATTCTCCTCTTTCCCTCAGTGAGTTCAGTGCCTGATTCACCATCTTTCTCCTCATCTCCTGCCTTCATATTAGAGGACTTTGACATATATATTGATGAGCAAATACTCTTAACTTTCCAGTTCCTCAATCTACTCAATTCACATAACCTGTTCCTCTATTCCACCTCATTCTTACAAAAACGGTCACACACTTATTTGATCCTGTGAGCCATTAGAATTACACTCACCCGTTTTCTTATTCAAGAGTTCTGAAATTCCTTTATCTGATCATAATTTTTTAAATCATTCCATCTTTACCTATGTCTTAAACCTCCTAAACTTATTCCTCACCATGCCCTTCATTCTCTCCGGCCATTACACCTACATTGGATCTACTCTCCTACCTTCCCTATCTTGACCTCTCAACTGTACATTATCCTCTGCTCTAGAATCCCATGCCCCCTTGTCCTATCATCTATCATGCCTTGCCAAACACAAATCCTGGATTACTTTCACTATCTACTTTATTTGCTCCTATTAACCTTATGCTGAATAGACCTGGAGCAAAACCACAAAATTCTGCTGTTACTACAAATTTCTGTTATCTAATCTCAACTCACTGAAGTAAGGCAAACATGGCATTCTTCCTTACTCAGTTTGCTATTCCATTCTCCACAGAGGCTGTTCCAAATATTCTCATCTCACCTAAAATCTCCCCTTAGGAGGAATGACTGAACCAATCATGGAGTATGAATATAAGCCCTTCTCCCCACCCTCTCAGCTGAGCACCTCACTTCATACACCACTAACAAAACGAAGGCCATTTAGACATATTCTCCCACTATCTCCTCCTTTATTCAAGTCTTGGATGAAGGGTCATTAGTCCTCCTCCTTGACAAGATAACCCTTGTATCTGCCATCTTCTCTAGCAGATTTCCCTCACTATCATTCCCAGACTAACTTCAATCTCACCTCATCTACTGGGTCCTCCCCTGCTTTCTCGAAATACCCATGGTCTGTACTTTAAAATCCCTCACTTGATTCTACTACCACTAGTTATGTCCTGTATCTCACCTACCTTTTGTGGCTAAAAACTCTTTGATAAAGTTCTTAGTTTCCCTGGCTTCCTTCAGGACTTAGTTCAAATCTCACCTTCTGAAAGAAATCTTTCCCAGTCCTCTTAAGCTACTACTGCAGTTGTCTCTAAACTCACCTTCCATCTACCATGGATATACTTTGTATGTAACTATTTATTTCATGTTGTCTCCCATATTGGAATGTAAGCTCCTTGACAGCAGAGACTATTTTTATCCTGATTTGTATCATTAGCACTTAAAACAGCATCTAACACATAGCATCAGTTAAGTGTTAATTGATTGACTACCAAGTCAAATGGTTTTCCCCCTTATAATTAAAAAAAAAATCTTAATTTACCAAACTCCAAAAAAAGAATGTATCTAAATACAAAGGAGAACAGAAAAAGGATGATTGATTATATGTGAAAATGTAGGTCTCTACTATATACAACTGGCTTTTTCTAAAAAGTATTATATTCAACAAATACCTTTCAAAACTACTCTTCTGTTTCTTTCTGAACTTCTTTCTGTTCTCTTTTGTGCATTTAAAACAATACTTCCATGACATACTTTTCCTTCTTTCTTTCGGGGGTGTGGGAGGGTGTGGGGATGACACCAACGCTTTCCCTAACTCTACTCTCCCCAACAAACTCCAGTTTCCATTTTAAAAAAGGAAAAAACAATCCTTCTAACAATGAAGCATATGAAATCAAACAAAATAAATCCACACATTTGCCTTGTCTAAAAATATATGTCTAATTCTGCACCTTGTGTCTATCACACTGGTTCAAGAGGTAGGGAGTATCTTTGTCATTGAGGCCTCTGGAGTCATGGATGATCATTACATTGATAAGTTCTTAAGTCTTTCCAAGGTGTTTTCCATTACAATGCTGTTTTTACTGTGTAAATTGTCATGTTAGTTCTTCTCACTTCACCCTGAATCAATTCATACATGTCTTTCCAAGTACCTTTGAAATTGCCCTTTTCATCATTTCTTACAGTAATATTCCATTACACTCATATACTATAATTTGTTCAACCATTCTCCCACTGATGGACATTCCCTTTGCTTTTTAGTTCTTTGCTACAACAAAAAGAGTTGCTATAAACATCTTTCTACAAATAGGTCTTTTTCTTTTTTCTTTGATCTCTTCAGGGTATACACCTAATAGTGGCATAACTGGGTCAAAGGGTATTCACAGTGTAGTGCCTTTTGAGGCATAGTTCTAAATTCAAATGCTTTTTTATAATTAAAAAAAAGTAAAGACAGAGAGATCTTCGATCCTCTGCACCTTTCAATCAATTGTGTAACGATGCTGTCTACTGTAGAATATCATTTGTGAAGGTCTCCCTATTCTCATTAAATGTCCATTAAGTGTACTCTTAATATGTCTAGAATAACCAAAATAACTCCTGATAGCTTTTTACATTTATGCTTTTAGTTGTATTAGGTATTCTATAAGGACTGAATAGACTAACATGACAGAAAACTAAAAACAAACACTCCCCAACCCCCCAAAAAACAAAAAAAAAACAGGGTGCATTCACTACCCCAAGGCCTAAGGCATTTTGAAAAATTTGTTTCTTGTTCAACCTTTTATACAAAACAGCCAAGAATACTGGCCCTGCCATCCCCTCAAGCTATTGCCTCCTATCTCTCCAATCATTTAGTGCTAAACTTCTAGGGGGAAAAAATAGACTACACTTTATTCTTCCACTAATAGGGATTCACAGATTTTGAGCTGGAAGGAACCTCAGAAACCACCCAGTCTAAGGCCTTCATTCTACAAGTGGCAGCAGTGGTTTAGTGATTTTGTGCAAGGACAGATAAGTGGGAGAGCCAGGTTTAAAATCCAGGTCTTCTGACTCCAGCAACCACCACTTTAACGCCCATTCTTTTCTTATTTGCTTGTCATCTAGCTTCTGTCCTATCAATTTACTGAATTGCTTTTTCAAAGGTTAGCAATACCTCTTAATTACTAAATCCAAAATACTTTTCTCTCTACTTCTCATCTTCCTTGACTCTTCCCTTCCCAACAACTCAGAACTTATTAGGCATCTAGCTGATTTGTGCTATTTCTGTTATCTCTACGGATTTGCAAATGTCCATGTTTATTCTGTCTCCTTCCTTTTAAATGCTATGTTCCCAAGAGAAATACTAGTTTTATAACTTGAGAATAATAAAAAATATTTCTTATTGATATAGTGCTTTATAGCTTACTAAGCACTTTCCTCATTATAGTATTATAAGGTAATTAATGCAAGCATTATCCCCATTTTATAAATGAGGAAACTGAGGCTTTCCAAGAAAGTTACTTTGAACAAAGATCTTCTGATTCCAAGTACAATGCTCTTAGCTCCATACTGTGATGCTTCTAAATTATAAAATGTTAGGGCATCAATTACAGTGCTCTGCAAGTTGTTTTGTTTTGGGGGGGAGCTTTTTTTGGGGGAAAAGGTTAGTAAGAAGAATCAGATAGGGGCATGGACCTATGACTTTTTAAAAATTTATTTATTTTTCATTTTCAACATTCACTTCCATAAGATTTTGAGTTCCAAATTTTCTATCTCTCCCCTTACCAAGACAATGTGCAATTTGATATAGGCTCTACATATACTTTCATATTAAAACTATCCTTGCATTGCTAAGAGATACGTCTATCAACGTCAGTCATCACACAACGTGGCTGTTATTGTGTACCATGTTCTCCTGGTTCTGCTCACTTCACTCAGCATCAGCTCACATAAGCCTTTTCAAGTTTTTCTGAAGTCTGCCTATTCATCATTTTTTACAGCACAACAGTATTCCATTACGTTCATTATCACAACTTGTTCAGCCATTCTCCAACTGATGGGCATCCTCTCAATTTCCAATTCTTTGCCACCACAAAAAGAGCTGCTATAAATATTTTTGTACATGTGGGTCCTTTTCCCATTTGCATGATTGCTTTGGGATACAGACCTAGAAATGCTATTGCTGGGTCAAAGGGTGGACCTGTGATTTCACTGGCTTTAGATACTCCCTGATTAAGAAAAGCTCTCTCTACCAAAGCAGATCAGCAACAGTTTTGTAACTTGCCAGAGGCACTGAGAGGGTTAAATGACTTGCTCAGGGTCACCAAGCAATAGATTCTTAAAAGGAATGCTAGTGACTGATATATGCTATCCTAAATAGGGCTGTATCATTTCTTATAAATCTATATGTATGTGTATATGACTGCTAATGGAAAAGCATATATTCTTCCTAATTTAGTAATATATTATAAAAATCTGAAAAGCTTTCACAATAAGCACAGAAATATGTAAATTTACGCAAACTGTAAATTGAAAAGGAAATAGTTCAAAGCACTAACAATAACTGGAAAGGCCCTGAGAAATAACAGGAACATAAAGATCACATTAATGAGGTTTTAGGTTCCATTAACTGGAGTTCTCACCTCCTCCAAAATGCTCTATATCACAGCATCTTTTTCATGCTTATTTCAACAAGCAAATGAATATTAAGAGTAATTTTCTGATTTAAACTTAATGAGCTAATTTTCAAAATGAAAATATTCTAAAAATCAATATTGTGGATATTCTGGAAATACATTCACATTTTTGTTGAAATTTGTATGCAATGCTTTTTCTAGAAAAAAAAGTAAACATGTATACATATTAACTATGGAGACCACATGGTATAAGGGACAGATAGATAGCTGGTCTTGAAGCCAGTAAGACCTGGGTTAAAGCCCTGACTCTGATACATACTGGGATGTGTAACCCTGGGCAAGTCATTTAACTTCTCAGTAAGCAAGCTTTAGGATTACTCTTTATGATTACAAATTGCAGAGGAGGATAGATCTATACATCCATTGGAGGGAGTTTCCTCTCCCAGAAGTTCCCTATACCAACTAAATCACAAGTGCAGTACCTAACCCTACATATTAATCAACTGACCCATTTAGTTAGTAAAAATAAGTTCACAAAAGCAATCACACTAATAAGAACCCAAGAAGAAGCTCTCATTATTTTTAAATAATTTAAAATCAAGTCAAAAGGAATATCTGCTATCAAACTCATCATACATTAAAATCTAATAAGTGCAATGTAACCTTGAAGTAAAGCTATGTCCCACAAAATGATATCCTGACTAATGTGTATAAGGCATTACAATCAAAGCCTAATAGAACATCCCAAATATATACATTTAAATATCTTCAGGCTACCCATCCCTCTGTTCTATTCACTCAATACCTCTTGTATTTCTCTTGGATCCACTTATGGGAGGATCTGCCACAGACTGAAGCTGGAAAAAATCCACTTCCAAATCAATTCCACAAGCATGTATTAAACATCTGTTATGTGCCAAGCACCGTGCTAGATAAAGTCCTAGGTGCCTCAAGGTTCTTACATTCCACTGGTAGAAATAACATGTACAAATAAACACAATGCATATACAAAATAATAGGGAGAAACGGGAAGCTAGCAAATGGGATTAGGTTAGGCTTCTTGTAGAGTTTCCAACTTGAGGTACATATATATCACCAGGGAGTACAAGAAACTTGTCTAGGCAGAACAGAACATATGGTAAATAATGATATTGTCCTATTGAAATGAACTCATGTATTTTCTTTCTTAGATGCCCATGTATGGCAAACTCTAGAATTTTTCTTCCTTTCATATTAAAAGGAGGCACAAAAATATTAAGGGAAACTACAACTGAAAGAGGAAGCACTTGTACCTAGGACGGAAGGAAGTTATATATTTTACTAGAGGCATAGGTGGGAAGAGAGTTCTTTCCAGGGATGCGGAAAACCTGTGCAAAGAGTCAGAGACAGAAATAGCAGAACCTAAAGACACCTGTGTAGCGAAATGAAAAAAGATTTGGGTTGCAAAGTTCCCACTAACAGAGCAGCCAGAAGTCTTAGACTGGTAATGACAAACCAGAATCAATAGTCAAGCATATGGAGAGGAAAGCTAAGTGCACAAGCAGAGGTGGTATCAACACTAAAAGCAGGTATCAATGCCAAGATCCAGAGTTCAAGGGTCACTTGAAGACATGTGGCCAAGGAATCGGGGTGAAGACTTCAATTCAGGAACAACAAAAAGAATCTGATTCCACACAGTTTGCCACACGAAGTTTCCTAGGAGGTTATGGGAACTAATGAGGCTGGCCCTACCTTCCAGCATCCTATAACTGAGCTACAGCTGACTAGCTTCCTCCACCACATCCACCTCTACCTCCACCACTATCATCACCACCACCACCACCACCTACAGCATTACAGTTGAAGGAAATGGCTGTCTCTTAATGGAAAGGGGCAGATCCTCCCCTCAATGGCTCTGACTCCATTCAGTTCTATTACAGTAGAACTGCTTCCTACTGTATTTTTATTGTTATTGTTGTTATTTGTGGTTGTTTTGCCTAACATCATGTTTTTGTGGATCTAATTAATGACACTGGCAAGGTACACCTGTATGTACTATATTTACATGCTACATTCTTTTTCTACTAAGTTCTATTTCATTTTGGTTCCAAAAAGTGGAAATGATGTTTGATTTCCAGTTACTATATCAGTCTTGCATATGACTAAGTGAAATGGCCAATTAATAAATGCAAAAAAAGAAAATAGCTCATTTCCATAAAGAATAAGCAATCCACAAAATGAAGACAGAAATGTATATGAGGAAACCCCCAGAGAGCTACAGAGAATTTTGGATTTGGAGCTAGCAGACTCAAATTCAAATCCTGGTTTTGCCAACTTAATACCTTGATTGATCTAGGTCCTCAGTTTCATTAGCAAAATGAAGGACTTCCAAGTTTTAATTCTTGCTCTTTGGATTCCATAATCAAACCTCTGGCAACACATAATATTCCCTATGTTCTGATTCACAGTTCTGTGCACCAGAATTTTAAATAAGAATGCTTAACTTTTTTATAGCCTGGCAAAAAAAAAAAGGCAAGTTCTGAAGTTTTATCACTAAGCCTTTAATACATTTATTATTATTTTATATATGAATATATCAATGCATATATATGTATGTATGTATGTAATACCATATGATTGCCTCCTACCTCTTTTTTTTTAATACTAGCTTTGTGACCAGAGGAAAGGGAAAAATTAGTCACAAAACACAAAATGCAAAATTTTCTTATTTAACTTTCCAAGTTAATGTATGGAAACTATTAATGCACATAAAGTAACTATTTCATGATTCCTCATTTATAAATAAAATTAAATCACATCCACTTGAATAGTTCCATTCTATAGGGCACAGAAATAAAATCAGCTTTTCCCTGGATTCTGTCATTCCCTAGTAGTAAGATAAGGACTTAATCCAATTTGTAAAGCTAAATTTGAACCAGAAGGCTAGATTTATGTGAAAAATATTCACCTATTTTAGTGTTTGAAAAATAATATACCTGGTGAAAATATCATAGATAACGAGGGTAGTCTAGGCTTACATAAGTGTCTAACTTGCTAATGAAAAGTGACTTGGACAATGGAGAAATTCTCTGTATTTTACTACTTCAGTTTTCACTGGTATTTATGTTGCCCAAATTAGTTTCACTGGCAAGTTTAATTAGTATGCTATTCATCATCTCTCTCTCTGATCATTAGAGTTGTGAAATAACCCTGGACAAAACACTGATCTCAGCAGTACCCTACTATAAAGTCTATCCTTTGAAGATAATTTATTTAAATTATATCCCTAATGTGATTACCAATAGATTCTATGAAGTCAAACGCAATGTTTTTTGTCTAGTTGACCTGAATGCTAGTAACAATAAAAAAGTGACATTTTTATTTTTTTAAATATGAGGCAGCCAAAAGACACACTGAGTTTGAAAGTCATATCACAAGGTTACTTTGTAGTATAGTAAATGTCAAACTATACACATCACCTGCCACCCTGCCCACGGAAGTTTCTAACATAGTAATAAAATGGAAAACCGTTTAGTTTAATAATAATAATAAAAACAACTTCAGTTGGTGAATATTATATGTAGCATCTTGCCATGGTTGCTTAGCAACCAGTGGTGAATGAACTCCACAGAGGATGGAAACCCAAAATGAATGTACAGTATGTGCAAGTTTCAAGGACCTGAAGAAAAGTGTCAGTAGTTAATCTAAATCCCAGTTGACAATTACCATACCCAAGTGAGGGAAGGGGAAATCCATCAAGTCTTAACAATAACTAAGCACTAACAGTATACTAGGACCATAAAAGTGGATGAGATCTTGGTGCTGTGGGATTAACAACCTAAATTTGACAACCACTATATTGCTATGAAGGCACTAGTTTTGCGCAAAAAAAAAAAAGTGACAGCATGATTTGCAAATCACACAACCTTCACAAAAATATAGTAGATGTCTTATATGCCACATCCCCTTATTAAGAAGGATTGCGCCATACTTCAAGTCAAATCATGTCCTCCCTAAACATAAAAGCTATATGTAGTAAAAAGTGTTTAGTAAATGAAGGTGGGTATTAGTCCTGTGCCCCCAAACACTACCATTATAAAAAAAAAAGTGACAGTGTATCTGTCATCAAGTCATCAGGGTCTTATGGTTGAGCTAATTTTGATGTCTTTCTCAATCTTTGTCAAGTCTTGGCTAGTTCTATCTACCTATTTTAGTCTAAATTGATCATCTAATTTAGTAGTCTTTAATAAATTTAAAGACTATTCTACAGTGCTAGGATATCAGAAATAACATTAAAGACTAAGGAATTAAAAGCATAAAGATTGCTTAAAATTGAATGGCAACAGCAAAGGAAAAAAAATGGACTTTGCTATCATGATGCAGCTGCTCTCTCACTCTGGACCTTCCCTCAACCCTTCGAGTCTTCTCACCCTGAAATAACCCACTGCCTCCCTGGTCTCTTCTCCTACTGAGTCCACCCTGTCCCAATCTCTATTTCGGGGACAGGTCTAGGTTGCCCAAGCTTCATTCCCTTCCTGGTTCTCTTGGGTATTCCCCTTACACCCTTGTGCTCCCTTCTGCATGATGTCTTTCCCCCCATGAGAATATAAGCTCCTTGAGGGCAGGAACTATCTTTTGCTTGTATTTGTATCTCCAGCACATAGAACAGTGACTGGCACATAGCGTTTAATAAATGCTTGTTCTCTTGCTTTAAATTTTTGAGACTCCCCATTACTTGAGAAGTCAAAAGGTTTTAACCCACTTTAAATAAATCTCTCTTATCAGCACAACAAGGCAGTATTTTTTTTCATTACCTGAGGTGATTAAGAAGAGGCTGTAGTCGCTCATCAGATTGCACAGATGGAAGTGACCTTGCTGTTAACTACAAGAAAATAAAATTTTTTATCAGAAATATTAGCAAATATAAGTGAAATCAGTTAACTTATTTCAATATCTAAATGCAAAAGCAAATATATGTGTGTGTGTATGTGTATATATATACATACACACACACACATATATATACTATACATACATATACATATATATTTCTCTTTGTCAGGGAAGGAGAACCATATTTCAAAAATAGGATGGAAAATAACTGACTATACCTGCAGTTGCTCAATTCTCTCATTAACTCCAAAAATAAGTAAACATGCAAAACTGAAAAGCTAAATATACAAGTATTAATCCCACTTTTTCAGAAATCCACAATAGGAAGAATTTGGTTTCTAAATTGATAATGGGTAGGCAAATTTCTGTCTGGTTAATTCAGTTCAATTAGAAAAAAGACATTAAATACCTACTATATTCAATACCTTGTAACTAGGTATTAGTGACATAAAGATAAATCCAAAACCAGTTCTCACCCTCAAAGAGCTTACATTACATTCTACCAGGGAGAAGGAAACATGTATAAGGACAATTAAATATGCTATTTGAGTTGACAGCATGACATGAATTCAAAATGACAGCATTGCATGATGAATAGAGAGCCAGCCCTGAAGCCAGGAACCCCTGGGTTCAAGTCCTATCAATGTTAGTTATCATAGGTTCATTCTCTCCCTATCTGGATTTTACGAGGGCAGAGGAAGCACAAAAACACAAACATGAGGAGGATGAAGATCATTACAGAAGGTAGCACCTAAAATAAGACTTGAAAGTATCTAAGGATTCTTAGAGTCAAAGGAGAGAAGAGAAAGCACTCCAAGCTGGAGAACAGCCTGCCTATACTTGGGAAAGGAATGTGTGACAGAAGCAAAGTTTGAGAACAGTAAGCAGGCCCATTTGGCAGGAACAAAGTATGTCAAGGGAAGCAATGCAACCATGTGGAACAAGTCTGAAATGGGAAGATGGAGTTTGTCTATGAAGGGCTTTAAATGCCAGATTGAAATTTGTGAATATTAAGTTTAGTAAGACTTATGATGACCAAATATACAGCAGCGAAACCTAGATCAATATTAAGAAATTTTTTTAAAGTTTTTTACCTTAGAGTTAAATCAACACAAAATAGTTTCCACATACAGAAAACAAAGAAAGCAATAGCCTTTAATTCTGACAACTATGTTTTCATAAGAATCTACTAAACTGTAAAAAGTAGCCTGCTCAAATTTATTCATAATATTGAACTACAAATTTCATTTAAACTATGTAATAGTAATTCCCAAACTTCTTCATCCTTTCTTTCTGACCAAAGTCTTTCTGACCAATCTTTGGACCCAAGATTTCCCGAAATGAAATGTGGAGCTTTATAATTCCCATATTACCAAAAGGGAAAGAGATAAATAATCAGGTTAACTGTGACAGTGTAGTGTCATGGAAAGAATGCTGAATTTGGCATTAGAGGGACTGGGTTGCAATCCTGGACCTTCCATTTAGTCTCTGGGTGACTGTGGGTGAGTTACTTATCTTCTCTGGGTCTGTAAATTGAAGGAGTTGGACTGGATGACCTCTGTGGTCTCTTCAAGCTCTAAATCTATGATCCTGAGACTGCCCATAAACAACACTCTAGAAACTGGCTGTTCCAAGGTTTTGTTTCCTGCGCATAGCCTTGCTGTGTAAAATGTACCCCTGTTTGCTCACGATAGCAAACCAAAGATCACCATGGGCAGTCTGGCAGCTTTTGGAGAACCAGGGTATGGGTTGTTTGGGGAAGGGCAACGCAAAACAGGCTAGGCAGAAGTACAGGTTTGTCAGGTATAAGCTCAGAAGTCATGATCCTCATCACCTTGCCAATCCAATCAGTAGTAAAATGGGAGCCAGAGCTAGAGGAAAGATGTTCTAACAAGGGTGTGTCAAACTGCACTGGGGGAAAGAAAAGACTACTCTGAAGCAATGCTCTGTGTCAATTCTGAGAAAATTCCAGAGGCAGGGAAGAAAAGGAGCAAGGCTCAGAGAGGGTGACACTGGCTGGGGGCATACCCACAGAGAAGTCAATGAACTAATGTAGGCCAAGTGGAAGAACTGAAAGAAAGAGACATCCTTAAACAGGTACTAGAGCTCTACAGTAAAGAGGTGTGACCACCGGCCAGAATACAGTAGACTCTCATTACCAGGGCCAGCTGTAGGTCTAACCTCAAAATGTGATGGAGAGGCAGCTAGGTGGCGCAGTGGATAGAGCACCAGCCCTGGAGTCAGGAGGATCTGAGTTCAAATCTGACCTCAGACACATGACACTTACTAGCTGTGTGACCCTGGGCAAGTCACTTAACCCCATTGCTTAGTCTAAAATTGAAAAAAAAATTAAATTAAATTTTAAAAAAGCTGATGGGTATATGAGTTAAGAGAAGTTGCTAGCCAGCAACAGTAGAAAATAATGCAAAGAACGGCAGAAAATAGGCCAGAATTGATGCTAGCAAAGAACAGACACACCTTGCAAGCAAGACAACAGCAGTCTTCCTAGGAGTAGCTGAGTCTTTTCTAGGACCTCAGTGTGGTAACACTCTTAAAGCTTAGAATGAAAACAACACTGAGAAGCACATTGTAAACTCTTTGGGACTTGGGTTCATAGATTCTAGGATTTAGAGCTACTAGGGGCCTTAAAGATCATATAGTCCAGGAGTTCTGGGTTCTGTTAAAAATCTTGATAACTGTATTTCAATATAAATGCTTTCTTTTGGAATTCTATGTATTTTGTTTTCTGCCTTTGAAAACACTGTACTGAGAAAGGACCCATAGTCTTCACCAGACTGCCAAAGAGGTCCATGACAAACCTCTGCTCTAGTCCAACTCTATCATTTTACAAATGAGGACACTGAGACCCTGAGACAGTAATACCAAGCTATACAATAAGATTCCTAAACAAATCACCTTGGGGTGGAAGAAATAAAATAAAAATATTTATTCTCTTTATATCTAATCTTTACATACTTATTTTTGTCCTTGTCTTTCCCTTTAGAAATTAAAGTCTTTGTGAGTAGGTGGTGTTTCATTCATTATCTTTATATCCCCAGCACTTAGCACAGTGATTGGCACATAATAGGCACTTTTAAAAGCTTGTTGATTGGTCCTCACTAGTATAACAACTTGTATTTGTTTAGATCTTTCAAGTTTACAAAGCTCTTTCCTTACAGAGATGTGCTAGAGCCAGCTCTAACCAGCTTGCAAGAGCCATTGTTAAATTTTCAGTGTAAGCATTTATACTTCAGAAATTGGTAATTGTTAGAAATCTAGGCTGAATTTGCTGTTTTGTTGACTGTCTAGACTCAATAAAGTATTAATAATTCAGATTTAAAAGGTCGTGTGCACACTTTTGCACACTTTTTTTTTTCTGGAAAGCCTTGTTAAATATTCACCTGCATATCCCTCTATTATAAACACTATATAAGCTCAGCAGAAACATCATAGAAGACTCAGAGAATGAAAATATCCCCAGAGTGGAGACCAGGTGACTAGAGAACAGTAACTGTAAATAATAATGATAACAATGACAACAACCAGTGCTTTAAGGTTTGCAAAGTGCTTTGCACCCATCATGTCATTTGAGCCTCACAACACCCCTGCTTACAATCACTCTATGAGGAAAGTAGTACAAATATTTTTATTTGCATGCAACAGAAAAAGAAACCAAGAACGACAAAAGGTGACTTGCCCAAAGTAAGAAACAGTATGTGGCCAAGAGAGCATCCAAATTCTACTACAGAGATCTTTCTAACACACTATTTAGCAATAGCAATCGATTATATTTAAAATGGGACTATCACCTGGCTGGGTAATCAAGTGGCTAGGTTACAAACTTTATTTCAGAACCTGTCAATATAACTTCATAGCTGACTTAATTCCTGTAAGCACAAAGAGTTAAAAATCATGGGATCACAGATTTAGAACTGGAAGAGACCTCAGAGGTCAACCCTCTCATAGTACAGATGGGGAAACTGAGGCCTAGAAAGGTTAAATGACTTGCCCTAGGTTACAAAGGTTAAGTGGAAGGTGCAGTGACAGAGTCTAAGATATATGACTCTAAATGAAGAGCTTTTCTCATAAAATAACAATGACAGTGAATATTTTCATGGCACTTTAAAGTTTGCAAAGTTATTTACATGTTTTTTCTCATCAGTGTATATGAGTTACCCTTAGAGACATGAATTTTCCATTGTACATTCTCGAGAACAAATTAAACCAGTCAAATCAACACTTTAGCATGAAGTATTCTAACCTGTCTATTCTAAAAACTAAATCTAGGTTAAAGTACAGCAAAAATTATTAGCTTTCCATTCATTCATTCCTCTGTATGATGACAATATTATCAACCTAAAAAACTTTCTTCGATAAAACCACATATCTCTTTTCTTTAATTTTTTTAATTTAATACTACATTTTAAAGCCAAGAGAACGTCTTGAAAAATTAATCAGTCAGGAATGGAGAGAACAGAAAAGACCTATCACAACTTACATCTCTGAAGCTGAAATAGGTTTGTGATGTTGGGTTTTTTTTTTAAATGGAAATAAAACTTGACATGACTGATTGTTTATTTCTTATTATTGTCAAAAGGTCAGATAGGTCATTAAGAGGTCCTCCCAACATTCTGGAATCATTATCAATACACATTAAGAGTAGGGAGGGGGGAGAGTTATACAGGCATGATGACCCTTTCGAAGTTAAAAATAATCTCATTTTAGAAATTAAATTTTCTAAATTTCTTCTGCATTTGGTTCTTCTCTGATGCAAATTAATAATATGCTATTAGTACTATGTTAGCTTCCTTCAAAAAAAAACTGCAATGGCTATAAATGTCTCAAAGCTTTCAGTAAACAGTACTACTCGGGATAAAACTGTACAGAATAAATGAATTACTCTTACTTCTTTCACCCTAATAACGTGAGTTCATGATCCCACATGCCTCTGACACCTTTTCTTTGTTAGTACTTTCCCAAATCTGTTGCTACACTCAAAACAAAAGCAAAGGAAAGGCTTTCTTGAGAGCTGGGTTCTTTTACTGACCTTGATAGCAAAGTATATGGAACAATGCCCTTAGAGTGAGAAACATCTTGGTTCAAATCCCCCCCAGACATTTAGTAGACAGGTGATCTGGGCAATTCTCTTAACCTCAGTTTCTTCCTCAATAAAATGAGGAAGTTGTAAACTCAATAATATATAAGATCCTAAGATTCTCAGATCTAAGATTCTAGCTCTAAATCTGTGATTCTGTGATTCTTAAAACATAAATAAATATCTATATCCCTCTAACCAGTAGCATGTAAGCTTCTGGGGGCCGGGAATTGATCTGGAGAGGGTTTTTTTGTTTGTTTGGTACAAGTACTTTGTATCCTCATATGCAGTAAACAATGTCTCCTGAGTTGAATTGAATTGAGCACTCTCTCAGAAAGAACACAACTCCAATATTTCATCCTTCATTTCCCAGTCTAACTACAGTTAATAGTTTCAATTTTTCTGTTCAAGTTTTATTCTCCTTATTAAATTATTAGCTCCTTGAGGACAACGCTGTTTTTCACCTCTGTATCACTAGTGACTAGTTTGATATATCTTAACACAGAGTAGACAATTAATGAATATTTATTGGTTTGAATCAGTCAATAAACATTTATTAAGCATCCATTATGGGCCACGCACTGTGCCAAGTCCTGGGGATATAAAGAAAGGCAAAGGATAGTCCAATGGACTAAAATTTAAATAAAAGTTGTTTTTAGTGGTAGCAGATTGGTTGATTAGTTGGATTTCCTTTGGTGAGGAAATGTTGGGCAAGGGACAACACAGGCCATATCCATGACTGTATCAAAAGAGTCTAAGCTGAATGGAATTCTACTATGACAGCAAGCCTAATAAAAAGTTCATAGGTCCACAAAAAAAACTCACAGAAATATTATGTGTTTTAATTGATCATATATCATGTTTAGTTCAAGCTTTATAAAGCAACCTTCTCTCCTCACCCTCCCCATGTGCAAACCAGTCATAGATATTACATAGAAAGTTAATTGCTATAATTAAGATCAGGGAATAAAAAGTCTCATGTCTGCGACCATATTTGAACTCAGGCCTTCCTGATTCCAATTCCAGCTCTCTCTCCACTGCACCATCTAGCTGCCTTGGTAGAAGTATAATATAAACTATATAAAGAGTACAAAATCTATAGAAAATAAATATATAGTTAAAAACTATATAGTTGTAAATATCAATTTGGCTATCTGGGGCAATACAGGGGAGTCAAATTATGAAATCATAAATATAAGTCTGTAACATTAGGTAATATTTTGTTATATAAAGTTATTTTACAGTGTTTTCAGGGATCTCTTTTTAATTATGAAGTGAAAATTGAACAGTAGAATCAAAATGGGTGCTATGCTTACATACTGCCAGTTAGACAGAAAATCAATCACATTTAAATGACAAAACTGACAATTCTAAAAATTTAATTACAAATAAGGAACAAATGTACTACTATCATTTTCAAAAGTAGCTATCCTATCTTTAAGTAGGTATTCCTCCAAAAAAAGGGCAATTTCTTTATTATATATCTCATATATAGTAAAGATATGTGTTGCTATCACCTCTTTTGATACATTGGGAATTCCTGGAAAGAAAGAAGAGCCTTATTCTTTTTTCTATCCTCTACAGCACATAAAACAACATTTTCTCCTTACACACAGTGGGCATTCAATTATGTGTTTAGTAATTCAATTCTACAGTGTAATAATAGCTCAGATTTTTACAGTACCTTAAAGTTCGCATAGCATCTTTCTCACAACTACCTTATATAGTGTGGAATTATTTCTAATGTCATAATATATGTCATAATATTATTGACTTTTTAGATGTGGAAACTGAGGCTAAGTAAGAGGGACTAAAGGACTTGCCCAGGACCAGACAACTATCAAGTCAGTTGCCTAGACCAGTGGTCTCTCCACTATACCACCCAGTTTCTAGTTTGCAAGGTGTCCCAATCAAAGTATGAGAAAACTTGTATGCATGCATGAAGTATAAAGAAAGGAACACCACAAGAATAATGTACAAACTGAACACAATTATTTTATCAAAAGTAATGAAAGAAAAATATCTATGCCATATACATGGGGAAAGATCGGTGGGTAAGGGGGTGATGAGGAAGAGTAAAAAAAGATTAACAAAATAGAAGCAATGAGGTAACTACTATGTTAAAGTCAACATAAACATCTCTGGGGTAGGTGTTAAAAATTTGTAAATATCAGAAACTTACAGGCACACACAATCATCTACAATCTCTTAAATTTTCTTGTTTAATTTTACATGTTCATTTTTCATATTTCCTTTTCTTATACATTTCTTTGAACACCGAAACTTGTCGATGGAAGTTAACATTGTATGTTTAAAAAGAGAAAGAAAAAAAAGGGGGGGGACACAGTAACCAAAAAAAGCTAACATGGGTTAGGCTACATTCACAGAAACAAAACGTTCATAAGAAGGGAAACATACAAAGTTGTTTTGCATGTCATCTCTCCCATTAGACTGTGAAAGCAGAGACTGTTGAGTTTTTGTTTATTTTGTTTTGCCTTTCTTGGTGTCCCAGCGCATAGTTCAAAAGCCTTAGACACTTACTAGCTGTGTGACCCTGGGCAAGTCACTTAACCTCTGTCTGCCTGGGTTTCCTCAACTGTAAAACTGGTGGGGGGGGGAAGTAAAAATAGCACCTATATCCCATTTGTGACAATCAAATGAGATCATATGCATGAAGTGCTCAGTAGTTCCTGACATATAATAGTCACTTAATAATGCTTGTTTCCTTGTTTGTTTCCTTCCTTCCTTCCACATAGTAGGTGTTTAATAAATGCTTGTTAACTGCTTGAATTGGCTTTGATAATCCTGCTGCCCTGATCTCAGGATATCTGGAGTTCTGTGCTCCATTTCAGGCTCCTTTTTAGAAAGAACACTTGACAACTTGTAACTCATTCAGAGGAAGATGTCAGGGATACAGAAACCATGCCACATAAAAGTGGTTGAGGGAACTGGGAATGTTTAACCTAGAAAAAAGTCAAGTGTCATGTACCTTATCTTCAGATAGCTGCTTATAGAGAAAGAATGACTTGTCAAATTTAGTTGGCCTTTGGGGGCAGAACTGCCAGCAATGGGTAAAACCTGTAGTGACGAAGATTTAATACTCATGTAAGCAAAAAACTCCCTAACAATCAGAACGATCCCAAAGCCTCTTATCTAAACTGTTCATGAAATGTAATTGCTCTATAAGGCCATTTGGCATAGCATGTAAGGCCTGCCTCAATGACTCTATTAATTCTTCATTTTCTCTATGATATCTTTATTCCATATTCTTGCTATTTTAGGGCAAAGAACCTCAACACAGTGCTCTGTGCACAGTAGGCCCTTAATAAATATTGTTGACTCAATTGGTAGGTGATAGGTTTTCCACTCCTGGAAGTCTTCCAACAGATACCGGAGGAAAACGTTTTAGAAACATCTAAAAATGGGATCCCTGCTCAGTTATAGGTTGAACCAGATGTCTTCTATGCTCCTTCCCAATTCTGAGATTCTTTTGTTGTATGACCTGGAAATGCCCCAACACTGCAAAGTCTAGTCTACCTATAGCAGAAAATGTCAGCTGTAAGGTGTTAGATCTTTAAGGTAATAAAGCAATAAGATGAACCTCTAATTTAACCCTTCTTTTCCTTCTCTCAAGTTAAATGAATCTCCCTTGAAGTGAAAATTGTTAGGAAAGAAACCACTTTGTCCCTTGAAGTGAAAATTGTTAGGAAAGAAACCACTTTGTCACCAGCAGAGAGGTTGAATAGTGTTTTTCAAAACCAGAGGGAAAAGGTGCTGCTAGCCCGCTGCTACTTTATAGTAGAAGCAACACCACCACCCCCTCCCAGCCTCAAAAGCACTGAAGTACATGGGGGAAAGAAAACCTTTTTAATGACTTTTTTTTTTTACAAAACAGAGAAGGCAGAGGGAAAGACACAAGCCTCCAAGAAGTGAGGTGTGGGGGATACATGAGAAAATATGGTAAATGGTTCTCTAGAGTCAATAGAAATTTTGAAAACAAACGGGCTTCAATCAGTTGAAAATGAAGAACAGGAAGCCTGGCTTCACTTTCAAATAATAAATCCCTTCACTCTGAACTGCTCACCCAATGCTGGCTAAATTAAAACACATAAAAATGACAGGAAAACAATGCTTACTTGGAAAATATTGCTCAATTTTATTCTTTGGTGCTTTTACCCTCTCCCGCTCACTTCAGCCTCTGCAAAATTCAGGAGGAACTGAATGAATGACAATCTACACTAACATTGAAATTGTACCTTAAAAACACCCAGGATGGGCAGTCAGCAAAAAGCTGATCCCCTTTTTCCGCATGCATCAATATTTTACTAATGGAACCAAGACAACTAAGGACCCTCTGGTAAAGTGTAAAGAACCCTGGTTTGGAGATCAGAGGACCCGAGTTCAAGTCCCATCCTGGCAGCTGCCACCTGACTGACAAAAAGGAGATCACATAACCTCCCTGGGCCTCAGTATAGTCCTAAAATGAGAGGGGGTTGGAATAGATGGCTTCTGTCCCTTCCAGCTCCTCATCTAAGATCCACTGATCTAATAATCCCCACATAATCCTATTAACAGTTTCTGTGAGGAAAGTATGTATTTACATTTATGTGATTACAGAAGAGAAGCAACATAATATCAAATTCAAATAGAAAGGGATCCCTATGGGTGGCTTACTGACTTAAAAAAACCACAAGTCAACATTATCTATACTGTACAATATTTTTATTTACTTTGTTAAACATTTCCCAATTTCATTTTAATCTGGTTAAGCTACACTTAGGAGCCTTGTGGACCAACTGAGCCTGTTAACACAAGTTTGGCACCACTGGGATAATGAGTGGATAAAGAGCTGCCCCTCGAGGGCACAGAGGAAGAACTCATACTGCACCAACCATGCTCCAGGCACTGTGCTAAGCCATTTTTATAGATATTATCTCATTTAATCCTCACAACAATCCTGAAAGGTAGACACTATTATTTTCCCGATTTTACAGGAAACTGAGGCAAAAAGGCTCACACAGCTAGTAAATGTCTGAGGCAAGATATGAACTCAGTTCTTTCTGATTCCAGGAGCAGAGCTCTATCCACTACGTTATAGCTGCCTTAGAATCAGGAAGACCTGGGTTCAAGTCCTTCTTCTAATACATACTAAGTGACCCTGGGAAAGTCATTCTGCCTGTCAGTGCCCCAAAAAACTCTCTAAGACTATAAGTTACCTAACAGGTGCTAATCTGTATTGGTAGAGGGAGTTTCCACACTCAGCATTCCCAATACCAAGGAAATCATGGGTCTAATAAAATTTTGCAGATGATGACGATGGTCTTATTGCAATCAATCATCATGAAAACTTTCAGAGGTACTCTGCAATTCATCGCTGGGGCCTAAAAGAAATGAAGCAAATCACCTAAAACCCCCAAAAGTGTTCATTTGTAATCACAGCTACACATTTTTCAGATATATTTGTTTCAATGGACAGCTTATGTTTATGTAAACCAAATAATTTAATGGCATCAACTTCTGCTCCATCTACAAATTATTTCATATCAACAGATCTCACAGTAATGAAGGATACAGTTTTTAATGAACAAAGTCTGCTCACCAGAACCAGAGCTTCTACCACTAGACCCAAGGCAGATGTCAAATAAAATTAACTTTTACAAGCAGCTGCTGTTTTAATTTCATTGATTTTAACAACTGAAAATCGTGTCTTTCCAAACTCCATTCTCTTCTAACAGAAACTGATCCCAATTACAAATCCGAACTGTGAGACTCTGCATTATATCCCTTGCTTCTGAAAACAAATTTGTTCCTCTGGTCCATGTTTCTCACTTCCACTTGGTCAGCTATGTTATCAGTAATATTAATACCTTCCATTTGCACACTTCACTGTTGCCAAAGACCTCTCTCATTTGCTATTCGTTACACCAATGGCTTCTGCTGCACAATGCCAACTACATGGAGACTGCCCTATTGGCCAAGAGTGAACAAGACAGAAGATATGTTAGATATGAAAACCCACCTTGAACTTCTCAAGCAAAAAGCATTGCTTCCACTTCAGCTCTAAACATGCCCAGGTAGTTTAATTTACACAGAATAATCAGGTAGTTTAATTTATACAGAATATTAACAGTGCAGAGTTAACACGATATTTCCAGTTCAAGGGTCTGGATGATATGAAGGACTGACAGAACAAACCTGAAAACAGCCGCAGGCAGATCCGACATCCATCCCAGTGCCAACTTTTGATCACAAAACAAGTCTATGGGGTGAGGAGCAGCTTGGGATACAAGAGCTAATTCTGCCAATGTTCTATAAGTCTTAAAAATGCAAACAGCTACTTGCACAAGAACAGATAGTAAGACTGATGCTGTGATGAATGGACATGAACCACTGGCTTTTCTTAAATATGAATAAAACAAAACAAAACAAATCACAGCCTTACTTTTATCCTTATTACTCACTTTCTCAGATTTCAGTTCCAAATTCATCGGTTACTATAGTAGAGTACTTTAATTAGGTTTTTCAAAAGAAAGGCCTAGCAAGTGGAATACCAGGTGTTTGACTATTTGACTGCCAAAGCTCTCCTCATTTTTTTTTTGGCTTCTCACAGACTAAGTGACTGCCTGAATCACCAATGGTGTCAGCCATTTATGCCTATCCATAAACTCAGGACAAAGGAAGACAATCCCTACGAGTTCAGAGGCAGTGGATCAGCCTTTTATAGTCAAAAGAACTGTCTCCTAGGATGCTTTTATCTTTCATCAATTCCACAGAGTATCCTCTATTCATTTTCTCTCCTTGCTCCAGTCTGATCCTCAGTCTTAACCTCATCAGAAAAAGAAAAGAGCAATTTTCAAAGCCTGTAAATACATACATCTTGATAAGTTCTCTACAGACAAGTTGTTGCCGTTGTTCAGTCATTTTTTAGTCGTGTATGACTCTTCATGCCCCCTTTTAGGGCTTTCCTAGCAAAAATATTACAGTGGTTTGTCATTTTCTTCTCCAACTCATTTGAAAACTGAGGTAAACAGGGTTTAAGAGACTTGCCCAGGGTCACACAGCTAGGAAGTAAGTGAAGTCAGATTTGAACTCCAGAAAATGGGTCTTCCACTTCCAGGTCCACCAGTTTATCCACTGTACCACCTCGCTACCCCTAAAGACAAGTGTGTTACCATAATATATTATTTACAGGTTTTCCTCTTCAGTTAGATTAACTAACTGTCTCATTTTTCTCACAAAGTATGTCATCTAAAACAAGAATCACAACTAATTAAGGCAGTTTATGGAACAGTTTATCACAATCAGCATTTCAGTTGAGATTTCTTAGAAGCAATAAAGACAAGCTGCAGAACACTGTCAATTTATACTGATAACTCTGTGTTTCCTTATCAGGAGTTCCCTGAATCAATGAAATGGCTTCAAGTCAGGACAACTTGGTTTAAAATCCTGTTTCAGAAACTCAGTGTGACTGTGGGCCAATCACATAGCCTCTTGTACCTCAGTTTCTTCACTTGAAAATGAGGGATTGGAATCAATAGCCTTTAAGCGTCTTTCCAACTTAATATGTATGATCCTATGCCAAGTCATAGACCTTGTACCCCCTCTCCAAAAAAAAAAAAAAAGCAGCCCTATACACTTCAAAGATCTATAATTCCAGCCATGTGCTACCATCACCCATCTACTCAGATTGCAATTACAACATAACTCAGGAAATAGTCTTTAATAACTACTATAGCCAAAATGATCATCATTCCAAGGTAAATTGAGTGATAGGCTAGTCCTGGGACAACAGACATACAATTTATCATCAATTCTACAGCTGAAAATTACCAGCTTAGAAATGGTAAGAGACTGTGCTCTACTGGCATAGTCTGAAAACCCAGGGTCACCTTCTCACTGTAGAGGGCCAGCTTTGGGGAGTTGGAAGGCTTAGGCCAGCCCGGGTCTTACCTGCAGCTTGTACTAAGCCTGACAGCTGTGAAACTCCGGCTGTCAGATCACCACCCCCTGTTCTGTCTCTTGAAAACAGGATGCAGGAAGGGAGGACGGATGGGGTACAGGACAGGATGCAGGAAAGAATGTAACAGACAAGGTACAAGGAAGTAAGGAAATCACTTAATTAGATTTGTACTTTTCATGAATAATAATGTTACTATTGCTTGATCCAGTACTATATAAGCCTGAGCCCTCAGATCAATAAACAGAGTTTGTTCTTCACTGCTCTCACCTGGCCCGCGTTTCTTTCTCTCTTCACACTCTGCCAGCATCAGACCACAGCCGGGGATGCAGGCGCTCCCGGCATCTCACCACAAGGAAGAGGCATAACTGAAAATCATTGTGAATTGTTCTAAATATAACTTTATGAAATATACACAAAAGTTTAAAAATTCCTTATCCAAAGTCGTCTGCAAAGACTTTTTAAATCACATATCCCTTAATTTATATTTGTTTATTTATAAATTCCCTGAATCAAATATACTTATCTAGGTTTTCCAGTACTCTGCTGCTCTTTACGGCTGTAGCATGATGCTTAAACAGAATGCCATCATGTGGAAATTTCTCATAAAGCTTTCTAAATATGCACATAAATTCTTCTATGTGCACTGGAGTTGCCAACTGTACATGTACCGTTCTAGTAAATGTTTAAAAGGCTGTCCAGACATAATCTTGGCCTTCTATATGCCTGCTGCTTATCTCTTGTAAGATTAGCACTGTCCATGATTCCCTCTAACTTCTTGCTGCATCTATTTCACGTAATAAATGTCAGACATATGGACAGCCGTCTTATCTGTTTTAAAAAAAAAATCCCATAGACCCTAACTCACAATCTTGGAAACCTAATTTGTTTTCCAAGACAATCATCATTCCTGCATAATGCTGCTGACTATTAATCTGTAACAAAATAAGGTCTTCACCAAATATACTGAAATAAGCTGTCGAAGATTCTGCAATTCAATTTCTATTGCCAAAGTGAAAGAGGTATATGAAGGCTCGTGGGAAAGCATATGAAAAATTCACATGTGGAAAAAATACATTTTCTTTTTCCTGTAAGAACTTTTTTTTACCAAATTGGAAATTAGCTCATTTAATTGCAACTTCCTTCATTAGGCCTTTCCTTTTGAGGCCCATCTCTGTGCCTTTTCACATGCCAATCCCCATGCATCAGCATCAGCATCATCATTACCATCATTGATATCATCCACATAGTGTTTTAAGGTTCACAAAGTGCTTTACAAATATTATCTCATTTTATCCTCAGCAACCCTAGGAGGTAGGTATTATTATTATCCCTATTTTACAGGTGAGAAAACTGAGGCAGGCAGAGGTTAAATGATTTGCCTAGGATCACCTAGTATCTGAGTTCAAATTTGATCTCAGGTCTTTCTGACTCCAGGTCCAGCATTCTATCCACTGTACTACGTAGATGTTACTTAGAATGTTTAACTTCCTCATTTTTGGGTCACTTTCAGTTTTACTCGTGTTTTGTTTTTACATTACATACATCTACAGATTATTTCTTCACGAGATGTCTTATAACAAGGTAAAATAGTTAAGTAAAACTAATAATACAATGATCTCATCTACATGTAGCATTTCACCTCTATATCATCCTTCACTTCTCTATTTTTTTAAATAAACAGAAATTGATTTTTTTCCTCTCAACTCCCACCTCACTGGAAAAAAAAAACTAATTTCTTGTTAAAAAAATACACGTAGTCAAACAAAAAAATTCCCCCATGGTTGCATATAAATACAAATACATACATACATACACACATACATACATACATACACACATACATACATACATACATACATACATACACACACACGTACGTACGTACGTATATGTGCATATGTATGTATTCATGTAAGTCTCATTCTATACCCCAAATTCATCTCCTCTGTGCATCATGGATCCTCTGGAATCATGAATGGTCATTGTGTTGATCACAGTTCTTATAGCTTTTTAAGGCATTTGTCTTTAGATTATTGTTGTCATTACATCAGTTGTTCTCTCTTCTTGGAATGCCTAGTTTCTTTTCCTGGCTCTGTTCAACTCCCTGCTGCCATATAAGGTCTTTTCTGACTTCCCCTAATTATCAGGAACCCCCCCCCCAAGGTACTGAAGTACTTGAAATACTGGTTTTGTTGTTGTTTAGTCATTTTCAGTAGTGTCCAACTCTTCATGACCCTTTTTGGGGTTTTGGCAGAGATACTGCAGTGGTTTGCCATTTCCTTCTCCAGCTCATTTTATAGGGAGGAAAATGAGGCAAACAGGATTAAGCAGCTTGCCCAGAGTCACACAGCTAGTAAGTGTCTGAAGCCAGTTTTAAGCTTAGGAACATGAGTCTTCTTGACTTCAGCCTTGGCACTCTATCCACTGAGCCACCTAACTGCCTAACTTCACACTTTCATTTGCGTGTGTGTGTGTGTGTGTGTGTGTGTGTGTGTATGTGTTGTTTTCCTCAGCAGAATTTAAACTCCTTGAAGGCAAAGACTCTTTTACTTCAAAATCAGTATCTCCAGCACCTAGCATATGTGGTATGTTGCATGTAGCAGATGCTCGGTAAATTCTTGTTGGGTGGAAATGAATTGAACTGGGGGACAGAGGAAGCAGCCTCCTCTCAAAACTCATAGCCATTATTTTTCAGAACAGAACACAATTCTTTAGGGGCAAGAGTGCAATACTTGAAGACATTAAGAGAAAATGACTAATCAATTAACTATATATGACATATATGAGGATTTCCATCCACAACTAAATTTGCAAGCCATTAATTCAAATCTATAATATCAGGATGATGCTAACAGTTAGAAAGCATTTTTAAGGTTTGCAAATCATTTTACATCTGTTATTTCATTTGATCCTAACAACAATTCTATGTGGCATGTGCTATTATTATTATTAGCATTCCTTTTATAAACAAGGAAACTGAGGCTTAGAGAGTATAAGTGACTTGTTTGGAGTCACAAAGCTAGTAAGTATCAAAGACAGGATTTGAACTCACAGCTTCCTGTCTTCAAGGCCAGCACTCTATCCATCTAGTTGGTGCACAGCACACCTCTAATGTATATGACCACAGATGCTTTTAGGAGGCCTTCATTCACTTAGTTCAGCTATTTTTTCTGTCCTCTGAGACTTAATTCTGCCTGCTGCCTCACACTGCTATGATTCTTTCCTCAATGGAAGACTGCTTTTGTGGATACAGGAAATGTTTTTTAGCTAAGTGTGAAATAGCACATTATGTCTCCACATCTGACTCACAGTTTATTTCTCCATCCTGAGATCATCATTATACAGTACTATTTTTGCGTTCACTCTGTTTAGCTGAGGCTTATGATGTCCTATTCTATTCACAAACAGCATCTGCCCTTTTTTCCCCTTAGAAAAGTTAGCCTATTTTATCATTTTCTTCTATTTAATTCTTTTCAGTCCCTCTAAAATGAGCTTCTTAAGTTGATGTTTGATTGGTTTTTAACTACATCCCCATGAGTACTTATATGCCTTTTCTGTTCACATTTAAGTCTTGAAAAAGAAATGAAAATAATTTGCATTAATACAACACATCCAGGCATCATTAAAGAAGCACACTGTCCTCTTTCCTGAAATTCCCATAGTTAAACAATCTCAGTTTGGACCCAGGTATTCTCTTTTAACATCTGACTAGCTATGTGACCCTGACCCAATCACTTAACCTCTGTCTGCCTCAGTTTCCTCAACTGTAAAAGGGGGACAATAATAGTAGCTACTTTACATGGTTGCTGTGAAGATCAAATAAGATGTTTCTAAGGCACTTAGCACAGTGCCTGACACATAGTAGGCACTTAATAAATACTTGTTCCCTTCCCCCTAACATCTCAAACTGGATGTTACACAGAATTGTTAAACTCACCATGTCTAAAACTGAACTCATTATCTTTCCCCAAAAAACCCCTCCCTCTTTCTGACTTCCCTATTACTATCCAAGCTACCACCATTCTCCCAATAACCCAGGCTTGAAACCTAGGTTTAATCCTCTACTACTTGTCCCCTCTGAACCACCATGTCCAATCTGCTGCCAAGACCTGTCATTTCTACCTTCAAGATATCGTTTATGTCTCCTTCTATCCTCTGACACTGCCACCATCCTGGTGCAGGTCTTCATCATCTCACTCCTCCACTATTGCAACAGCCTGCTGATTGGTCTCCCTGCCTCCAACAGTCCATCCTCCACTCATCTGTCAAAGTGATCTTCTGAAAACATGGTCTGATTGTATCACAGCCCTCCCCTTCATTCAAAATTCCAGTGGTTCTCTATCACCTGCAGCATCAAAAATATAACGCTCAGTTTGCTGTTAAAGCTCTTCATAATCTGAGCCCCTTCCCACCTTTCCAGTTCTTATTTGCCTCCACATACTTTGCAATCCAGTTTATACTTTATAATTGACACTAGTGACTTTATTGTACCTTCAACTGCATATGCTAATTCCAGGCATTTTCACTGGCTGTCCCCCATGCCTGGAATGCTCTTCTTCCTCCACCTCCTGCCTTCCTTGGCTTCCTTCAAATATCAACCAAAGTCCTACTTTCTACAAGTCTTTTCTGGTGTCTTCCCTCTGAAATTAACTCTTATTTATCCTGTATATATTTTGTTTGTATATAATCATTTGCATTTTGTCTGTCCCATTAGACTGTGAGCTCCTGAGAACAGGGGTTTTTTTTTTCTGTAATATATGCTTATTGATTTGACATCAAATATTTTCTGTAAAATCACATTGGAAGATGCAGCTTTTTAAAAGACATTTTAAATTAATACTTTAAGAACCCATTCTTCTATCTCTCCAACAACAAAGATTAAAATCCATGCATAAGTTATAGTCTCAGAGAGTGAGTTGACTAAGAGCAGTTAAGTGGGTTGCCTGTTGTCACACAGTGAATGTCAGAGACAAGATCTAAATCTAGGTCTTTCTGACTTAGACACCAATGCTTGGTTTTAATTCTTCCTAAACCAAAAAGCAAAACTTACTTGCCCTACCTAACCTTACTAATGTCTGAAGAAAACTGAAGTGGAACTTCTTTTGAAATATTTCCGATAGCCCACTTCAGTATTTGAGAACTTCATTATTTTAACAATTTTACAAAGTTGGGCTTCAGCACAAGCAAAAACTCAGAGCACTTACTGACGTTTTTGTTTCTAAATCCACAGAAACTTCCAATAAATAACTAAAGTATTATCAAGATCAAGAAACAAATTTCCAAAGGTTATCCTTACTAATAAACAATAAAAGATGGGGCAGTTCTTACTTTAAATCATCTACCCAATTAGCAATGATAATAGCTAACATTTAAACACCTCTTCTAAGGTTTACAAAGTTATTTTTTCATTGATGAGTCAATGAGTTCTGTCTGACTTTATGCGACTACATTTGGGGTTTTCATGGCAAAGGCACTGGAGTGGTTTGCCATTTCCTTCTCTAGTTCACTGTACAGATGAGAAACTGAGACAAACGGGTTAAGTGACTTGCCTAGAGTCACACAGCTACTGTCTAAGGCTAAATCTGAACTCGGATCCTCCCGACTCTAAGGCTGGCAACTCTGTCTACTGTACCACCTAGCTGCCAATATTATCTCATTATATCCTCAGAGCAAATTTTATTCTCCTATCCTGGGAAGTAGGTGCCTTTATTATGCCTGTTTTATAAATAATGAGGCCAACCATGTTTAAGTGATTTGCCCAAGTTACAGACAATAAGTGTCTGGGGCCAGATTTGAACACAGGTCTTTCTGACTTCAGGTACAGAGTGCCACTATCCATTGTGCTAGCTAGCTCACTAACCTAGCTGACACTAGCTGAGAATTAAACTTGTTTAATAAAAGTAAATATCTTTCTTTCTGACTATATAATATATACTCAAATAAAGGAATTGATTTCATATGCATAGTACATATAGACTTTAAATTAGAATTTTAGACTAAGACTATCATCTTTCAGACACCAGGCTATTCACAATCCTTACCCAACCTAGTTATTATAATTCCATTCACTTTCATCCAGCAATTACTTTGCTTATCCACCTTTCCATTCTATCTCATTCACCAAGCCTTTTTTTTGTTTTAATATATTATTATTGTCTGCATATCAAATTTTTCTTCCTTTTTATCTTTCCTTATCTCTCATCCTTAATATTTTCCTATTTGTATTAATGTGGATATATTTTTTAGGGCAACTAGGTAGTGCAGTGGATACAGGATTGGGCTTGCAATCAGGAAGACTCATCCTTCACAAGTTCAAATTCGGCCTTAGATACTCGCTGTGTGACCCTAGGCAAGTCACTTAACTCTGTTTGCTTCAGTTTCTCATCTGTAAAAATGAGAGAGAGAGAGGGAAATGGAAAACCACTCCAGTATCTTTTGCTATGAAAACACCAAGTGGGGTCACATTACTGAAAAATGACTGCACAACAAAAAATACATATTTATTAATGATGAATATGTGTAATTATATGTATATATTATGAGTCATATCCCAAAATCTAGGACTTCTCACTTAGATGAGGTTCTTCTGGCCAAATCTAATACCAAAAAGAATGTTTTATTAGGATAATTGTTTGTATTTGTATATTACATAAAATACCACATATCAATAAAAGTCTTAATTGGCTAAAAATAGAGGCACACACATCTATGACCAATATTACCCACTTGCTTGAGAACAATAACACAGAAACCAAGTAAACAACTCTTCCCTATTTACAACTAATGAAGTTTTCAGTTCCTATTATCAATGGACAACTTTAAATATAGATAAATTATCAGTATACAAATTATTCTATCCATAAAATTGTTTCTTCCAGGATCAAACCCCACCACCCTCCCCGCCCTAAACACCAATGGATATCATAAGCTAGTGGAGTTACAAGTGGCCTTACAGAACACATGGTCTAAACGTCCTCTTTTTGGAGGGTAGGAGCTAAGTTTCACACAGGTACAAGGACAAGCCAAGGATCAGAGACAATTGCTGGCACAGTTGGGAATTGAACCCACATCACTTGACTTTCCTTGTACCATATTAATCCATTTTTATGTTTAATTTCATAATTCTTTCTTGAGCTGTCTTCAGTTTTCATACTTTTTCTTTTTTTAGGCTTCAGAGACAAAATAAATTATACTGAAAAAATAATTTTAAAAAAGATAAAGATTATAAGAAGCCAGAATATTGACTTATTTGATAGATCTCAAAAGGATTTAGGAATCAAGTAACTGTTTCAATACACTCTCCCACTCCTCCCCCCCCACCACCAACATTATTTTGATTGTTTGAATTATGAGCTCCCTTCTTAATGGGTGGCCTGGGAAATGACTTAGGTCCTTCCAGAAAGTCTTCTATCATTTCGATACCATAACCACATACATACACCACATTGTGGACCTTCTCAAAGCACTACCAGGCCATGAGATCAAGAGACAAGGATATAGAATCAGACACATGAGCCTCAGTGCTAACGTTCCCCTGGAGTGTTCAAGTTAGCCTATGCATAGCCATACATCCTTTGGTATCAGCAGAGCTAGATGAAACTTTTAAAAGACCTTGGCATGCATCTGACTGATTGCTTTTCAATGACACTATTTCATACTTTCTGGTAAAATCAGAAAGATCTTCTTTGATGGATAACCAGACAAGCAAAGGACAAGCTTGAGCAATGGCTATCCGTTACAACTGACATCTTCATGTTTTATTACATAGCTTGAGGAAGAGAAGAGGAGGAAAAAAATAACACGGGTAATCAAATTTCCAAAAGATCTTACTAAGCTCCAAAAATACATGATTGATATTATCTGGCACAGCTGATCTCAGAAAGATCAAACTGTTAATTTCATTGCATTCCAGGAATTGTAAACAGTTTTCAGGTAAGCATATCTTGCATGCCTTTGTTAACATTTGCTTTCTCTGACTAAAAATCATTTACGTGTATATGTGCAACCGACATACACAGGCATATTACATTATATTAGCTGTTCAGTCTACCAAAAAGAGCACTGAATGGTGAGTAAAATGATTAAGTTCTATTTCCTTTCCACTACTCACACATAATTGATATCACATGCAATTTGTTCCTTTTTAATAACATGTAAATTTTATCAGCACAAACTAAAGGCAACACTACCAAAATATTTCAACAATGATACAATAACAATTAAAACATAGCTGTCATAATTGCAAAGTCTATTACTGTAATAATTACAAATCCACACTAAATCATTAAAAGGGAGTAATAAAGCTGCCTTAAGGTAATAACTGTCTTTTTTTTTAAAGCAAGAATTTTATAGTAATTTGCTAATAACATATCCTAGTTTAAATGTGTGCATGGTATTTGAACACCAATTTTCTTTGCTTTCAAGATACATATTTGAGCTTGTTCTTCCATATCATAATAAAGCAAGTTTCTTCACTGAACCTAAACAAAGAATCCCAATGCCCAAAGTAAAGTATTATGCCCTCACAATGCACATTTGTGCCACACAGTATAAAGTTTTCTTCACTTGGCTTCTGATCCAAAGATGCATTAACCTACTATATTCCCATGACACACACCAGCTAATTTATTTGAGTCTTAAGAAATGTGAGCTCTGCTCTTTTTGTGGTGGCAAAGAATTGGAAATTGAGAGGATGCTCATCAATTGGGGAATGGCTGAGCAAGTTGTGGTATATGAATGTAATGGAATACTATTGTGCTATAAGAAATGATGAACAGGCTGACTTCAGAAAAACCTGGGAAGACTTATATGGTCTGATGCTGAGTGAAGTGAGCAGAACCAAGAGGACTTTGTATACAATAGCAGCCATGTTATGCAATGACTAAGAATGTTAAACTGAACCCTTCTCAGCATTATGAGGATCTAAGACATCTCCAGAGGCCTTGGGATGGAAAATGCTACCCACATCCAAAGAAAGAACTATGGAAGTCGAATTGCTCTCACTTATTTTTACCTTCAGTTGAGTTTTGTTTCATCTTTCTGATGGTTCCTCCTATTGGTTTTAATTTTTACTTACAACTTTATTAATGTGAAAATATATTTAATGGGTATGTAAATGGAAAGCCTATGTCAGATTGTGCACCGTCTGGGGGGGGGGAAGGGAGAAAAAATTTTCAACTCAAAAGCATATGGGAAAAAAAAATTAAAAATTTAAAAATTTTTTAAAAATTTTAAAAAATTTTTTAAAAAAGAAATATGAGCTCTGATGGATAGAGCACTGGCCCTGAAGTCAGGAGTACCTGAGTTCAAATCTGACCTCTGACCAAACACTTGACACTTACTAGCTGTGTGACCCTAGGCAAGTCATTTAACCCCAATTGCCAGATAGATATAGATATAGATATAGATATAGATATAGATACAGATATAGATATAGATATAGATATAGATATAGATATAGATATAGATATAGATATAGATATAGATATAGATATAGATATAGATATAGATATATAAATAAAAAGCTCTGAAAGTGAATAGAGGGTAAGGACCTGGCCATTTTTGCATTTCATCTGAAAATGAGGCAACAATTTTACTCAACAACAAATTTGGTGTAGTTTTATGCATTTTAACAAAACTTTGGCAAATAAAAAACAAAACATCACCTCTACATCATACAAATACTGAACTATCTCTTACAGGCTCTCATTACTTCCTTTCATTTGCTACATTTAGTGGCTATGAGTATCACTCAACACAGCACCATCTAATTCTCAGCTCCCTTCTCTGCAATAAACTAGAAGCTCTAAGTACTGCACCTGAGACTCCCAATGATTCTCAGAGCATTGAACAATTGCTTGCTTTAGGGTATGTCTGAACCAGAGAGAAGTTATACTTTTCTCTGGTTCACAAGGAGTAATAACATGCTGTTTCCACAAATTAAAAGCTGTGAACATGAAGAAGTGCTATTGATAATCATTTGTGTTATACGCCTACTACTAGAAATAGAAAACTATTTATTTTACAACTTTGGCTGATGAGAAAACGTCTACAAAATGTATGCCACACAGTCAAGTTCAAACTTGCCTATCCACAGTCCAAGAACAAGAGTAGAAAACTATACAATGAGAATGGTGAAAAGAAGAGTGCATCTTCAATGAGAAGAGCAATATAGTTGGATGACCATGATATCTAGTCCTAAATTTTGGTGATAATTTATAACTTCTACTTTTTCATCATTAGAAGGGGATAAGATTTCATTCACATTGACTTATGTTGGCCTATACTGACCAAAGAGGCAGTGTGGTATAGTGCATAGAGTACATATAGCCTAGCCCTATATGTCAATAAACCTGGATTCATGTCCTACTTCACGTACCAGCTGTGTGACTCTGGACAAGTCATTTAACCCATATGCACCTTTAGGCAAATTTCTAAGATTATACATTTCAGAACAGTTAATGACCTATGCTGGTAGAAGGACTTATCTCACCAGAAGTTCCCTGACCAATGAAATCACCAGTACCTCCCTAACCCCACTCAAAAAATGGAGATAAACTGCCTTTTAGTTATAAATTAAATTCTGTTTGTTCCATATGTACATGTATATACATACATACATACATACATATGTATATATGCATATATGTGTGTGTGTGTACACACACACACACACACACACATTTTCCCCCCTTCACTCTCAATAAGCAAAATAAACATATGACCTCAAGGGCTATGTAGTTGAAAAACAGCCTTCTGTACTAAAATTTTACATGAATATGCATAGGAAATGGAATTGCCATCCCTAAGATCCTGGGCTTCTGATTAAAGACTCACTGTATGTATCACAATCCAGCCCACACTCATAATGTTGCTTGGGCCAATCTCCTACCAGGCTACCCACATACATCCCTCCCATTCCAAACCCTCCAATCAATCCAACTCTAGTTGTGAGAATACAAATCAAATCAACATGATCATTCTCAGAAAGGACATGTCAATTACCCTATAAATTTCTCACCATCCCAGTGACTGGATGCCTATTAGAACGTGAGCTCACTGTGGGTAGCGGATGTCTTGGGGTTTGTATTTGAATCTCCACAACTTAGCACAGTAAGTAAAACACAGTAATTGCATAATAGAAGCATCTAGATGGCTCAGTGGATAGGGCAGTAGGCCTGCAGTCAGAAAAACCTGAATTCAAATACTGCATCAGACACTTACTAGTTGGATGTTTAACCTCTACGTATAAAATATAGATAAAAATAACACCTACCTTAAAGAGCTGTGTGAGGATTAAATTAGAGAATAATTACAAAGTGCTTAGAATAGTGCCTAGCACACAATAAGTGCCATATAAATCTTAGTTATCATTATTAAATGCTTTTGTACTCATTCTCTCATAAAAAATGCCATAGTATTCCCATAGTACTTTACAATTTTAAAAATATTTTCACACACATCATGATCTCACCTGATCATCAAAGCAGCCCTTTGAGGTAGGCAAGCCAGGTATTATGCCCATTTTACAAGCTGATTAAACTGAGGCTTAGAGAGGTTAAATAACTCAACCAAATCCACAATGTTAGTAAATAGCAAAGAGAGATATTAAGTTCAGTTCTTCTGACTCACAATCCTTTCTTCTATTTAGCATCTAACTAACCATATCATCTAATGATCAACATGATTGTTAATAATCATTTTAGAACAGAAGTCCATTAGAGCACTATTCATTTAGCAGGCTAGTTCAGATTGTGTGTGAGTACAGATTTGTCCCTGAATCATACATCTCCAGCCAAAAAGGTTCAAGAGTGGGAGGAACATATTTCATTCTCTGCATAACAGTGAAGGTCTTAAAGCCCCTAAGTTTGAACTCTGGGGACCTTTCTGAGACCACAAAACTGACACCGCTGTCTGTGAGTATAGAATGTCACATCAATTATCAGAAAGAATTGAAGTTTTATTTCGCTTAACTTTTTTTTTTTTTACTTTTTCTACGAGGGAAGGCTAACGGGATATCCAGAAATAACAATGATGTTAAAACAAAAGGCATGACTTTAAAATTTTAAAAACGGGTCTGATACTTGCTTGTTGCCAAAGTGCTGAAGTACTATGCACCAGTTCAAAAGACTGCTTAAGGGATACAGAAACCGTCAGCACTAGCAACAGTAAACTTCAGTCCTTAAATGAGATGACATTTGTAAAGAGTTTGGCACAGTGCCTGGCATATAGCTGGTTGGTTGGCTGGCTGCTGTCCTTTGTTCTTGAAGAGAACCAAAATGACATCACTATGTTAGTCAATTACCGTGTGTCCAATTGTGGCTGATCAGACCAATACAACTCAGAATGTTCTACCACAGACTGGGTACAAAGAGTCCATGGGAACATTTGGGGTGGATCCTCTAAATTTGTGCATCTCGCATTTCTTCTGAGCTACTTCAGTTCTGCTGTGCTCATAGAGCACAGTGCCTTCTTTGATATGGGTACTTCATGCTGGGAGGTCCTTTGCCAGCATCTCCCATGTCATGCAACCAATTCCAAAGTACTTCAGAGAAACCTTGAGACGGTCCTTGTATTGCTTCTTCTGACCATCATGTGAGTACTTTGCCTTGTGTGAGTCTTCCATAAAATAGTCTTTTAGGCAAGCATATATTTGGCATTATCTATCAACACGGCCAGCCCATCAGGGTTGTACTCTCTGCTGTAAAATTTGAATGCCTGGCAGTTTAGCTCGAGAAAGGACCTCAGTGTCCAGTACCTTATCTTGCCAGGTGATCTTCAGAATTTTCCTAGGACATTTCAGATAGAAGCTATTCAATCTCCTGGTAAGTCTACCAGGTTTCACAGGCAAGGAGTTTTTCAGTCATAAAAGCAACTTACTCAAAACTACTGGAGAGTTGATTTTGAATCATTTCTAAATGTAGAACATTGCCCTATATACAATAATGACATTCAGCTTCAAATCAGCGTGGTGGAATAGGGATAGATCTATGATTTAATTGGTATAGAGAACTACTGGGTGAGGAAACTCCTCTGCCAATGCAGGTGAGAAACTTTTCTGCAATTCACAATCTTAAGAGCTGCCTGGAGCATTGAGAGGCTAAGTGAGCTGTCCAATGTCATATGCCCAGTGGGTAATAGCAGTAGGACTTCAGGCTAGATCTTCTTAGTTTCAAACCCAGCTTTTTGTCCATTAGGCTATGCTGTCTCTCACACTGATTAAATAAACAAAACTTGATACCATGCATGCAAAGAATGAATCATAAAACTCTTAAAAGTACAGAACATTTAACAAAATGGTAGAAGGGGCAGTTAAAAAAACAGGCAATTTAGGTATACAGGTATCCATGTTTAACTAGTTTCCTGGCCTTTCTTGTCCAGATTTATTAAGCGCACATACATAATTTATTTTATAAAAAGAGAGCATACTTGAAGACATTGATTCAAAACCATCAGGCATACCAAGAACTACCATCAGCCGAGTGCTTGTTCCAATTAAAATTTAATACTAAACAAGCTTATTAGAAGACATTTCTTTGTAGTAGTGTCTAGGGGAATAGTCAGAACTTGACTGGTGATCTTTAAAATTGCTTTTCAGATGTGACAGTACCTGCAAAAACCAGGATACCAAGTTAAAGGGATCAGGGCTAGGCCTGCAATTTCATTGATATAGGGAACTCCCAGGTGAGGAAACTGCCTCTACAAATGTAGGCTGGAAGCTTCTTAGGAATTTATAGGCTTAGAGAGTTGCCTAGAATACTGAGAAGTTAAGTGGCTTGCCATGAGGTCACATAGCCAAGCATGTGTTTGAGACTTTCTTGAAGGCTTTGAGGCCAGCTCACTAATCACTAAGCATACTGCCTCTCTATCAAATTAGAAGACATCAAAAATGAACATGACAAACATCTACCCTTAGCACATAAGCTGCACAGGAAGTATTTAACTATTCAAAAGCCTTATGAATCAGACCAGAAGTGGTTAAGAGCACAATTTATATTTAAATTATCTGCTGAGTTCACTAGTTAAATTTTCCTTTACAATCCATATACCCCTATTACAGTATTATGCAACACGTCATGTGAGCTTTTCATCTCTTCACTTCACAAACTGACCTATCTTTAAGAAAAGAAAAGAAAAAACAACTTGGATAAGGGAATTACGGGTCTGTGTGACTAATAAAATAAAGGCCTAGTTCAGTAACACATGAAAGTGGACAAAATACTCCTTTCAATCAAATATGACAATCTAAATAAGTAGAAGAATTTCCCAGCATTTGTGTAAATGATGAAGAAACTGAGGCTCAGATAGCTAAAATGTGTTTCCAAGTCACAATAATGGTAAGTAGAAAAACTGGAATTCAAACTTACATGCTCTATTCTGAATCTAAGGTTCTTTCTAGTGTTCTACAATGTCTAGCTATCTGTGACGATCAGTTGTGGGGAAAGTGCTTTGTAAACTTTAAAGGATTAAATAAAAGTGAGTTTCCTTTATTATTCCCATTAATCTCATTTTGTCCATCTATATGATATTCTGCCAAATGTTTAACATAAAAGGAATAACAGTAGTGACATGCCCCAGGACCATCTCTATCTTAATTCCACCGAATATAAAGATGAGAATGAGAAATAACAATAGCAAAAACTATAAAGACTCATATTTATAATAGTGCTTTAAGGCTGATAAAGTACTTTATATACATTATCTCATTTGATCCTCAAAAATTCTGTGAGGCAGGTGCTATTATTATGTCCACTTTATAGATAAGTAAACTGAGACTTGAAGAGATTAGGTGACTTCTCCAGGATCACACAGCTAGTCAGAAACTAGATTTGGAATCAACTAAGTCAGGTCACTTTAGACAAGCCACTTAAAACTTCTGGGCCTCAGTTTCCTCATCTACAAAATAAGGGAGTAGGACTAAATGACCTCTCAAAGCCTTTTTACCTCTAAATCTATGATTCTTAGTGTCTGAAATGGGATTCCAGTCCACATCCTCCTGACTCCAAGGCTACCTCTCTATCTACTATGCTTTCCTAGGACCAGAGGGTCCAGGTGATTCAGAAAAGAACTGGGGGGGGGGGGGTGCCCTTCTTTTTTCTAGGTGCAAAGCTGTTTAGTTTTGTCTTTGGTATCTTCCTACTTCCTTGTATTTCTACCTCTCAAGCCCCATTACTCTCATGCTGGGTCAAGTTCTCCAAAGAAACTACTCTCTTCAAGGTTACCAATGTTCTAAATGCTAACTCAATAGCCTTTTCTCATCTCTCCCTGACCTCTCTACACTGTTCGATCACCCATCCTCCTAAAAAGGTTCTCTTCCCAGGCATCTGTTGTGATGCACTCTCCAGTTTCTTTGGAGACTCTGTTCAGTGTTTTCCGCCAGCACTGCAGGTACAGTAGAAAGATCATTGACTCTGAAGTCAGAGTGTCTAGGTTCAAATTGTTCCTCTGATACTTACTACCTGGAGACCTCAAGCAAATCACTTAATTGCCCTAGCCCTCAGTCTCACCTATAAAATGAAGGGTTAGTCTAGATGACCTCTGAGGGTCCTTCCTGCTATAGATCTCTCATCTTATGATAATTCATCTCCTGCCCCTTACATATGGGTGTCCCCCGGCTCCCTACTATGCCCTCTTGGTGACTTCATTAACTCCCACAGGATCAATTATCATCTCTAGGCAGATGACTCCTACATCTATAAAATCAACTATAATCACCCTTCTGAACTTCAGTTTCATAATTAACTGCCTATTAGTCATCTGCAAGTATCTAAAACAGAACTCATATATGTTAAGAAAAGATCTATTTATTCTTATAGTTTCTTGTTCTTTAGTCATTTTTCAATTGTGTCTGATTCTTTGTGACCATATTTAGGGTTTTCTTGGCAAAGAGTAGTTTGCTATTTCCTTCTACTGTTCTTTCTACAGATGAGGAAACTGAGGCAAACAGGGTTAAGTGACTTGTCCAGGATCACACAGATAGTAAGTGTCTGAGGCCAGATCTGAACTCAGGTCCTCCTGACTCCAGGGCTGGAGCTCTATTCACTACACCACCTAGCTCCCCTTATAATTTCTACAGATTGTAACAAAAATCACTGTTAGGTTTTGTCAAAATCCTCTTCAATATCTATCGATATAAATGTGTTTTTATTTATTTTGTTAACCTGGTTGACTATATTTATACTTTTCCTTATGTTGAAGCAACTCTGCTTCTTAGTATAAAATACAACCTGTGTGACCTTTCTAATATGTTGTTGTTGTCTGTTTTCTAAAATTTCATTTTCAATTTTTGGGTCAAAGTTCATTAGGAATATTGATCTGTAGTTCTCTTTCTTTGCTGTGTCAGATGTCAAGACCATATTGGTATTGTAGAAAGAGATAGAAAAAGTGCCTTCTTCTCTTACTATAGGAAAAATGTTTGTACAGTATTGTAATTAATTGTTCTATGAATATTAGAAAGAATTCACTTGTAAAACTATATGGTCCTGATATTTTCTTTAATTGGAATTAATTTATGGCATGTTTAGTTTCTTTTTCTGATATTAGGCTATTTAAATAGCCTACTTCTTTTGTTAATCTGGGCACTTTAGTTTTTTGTTAAGTATTTATCTAATTCCTCTAAGCAATCAATTTTGTTAGCTTTTTATTATTTTTTGACAATTTAATTTTTTATCACTTTCTTCATTTTCTCAAACTTTTGAGATCTTTTTCATTTCTGATATGAATAATTTGTTTTTTCTCTCTCTTTTTACAATTAGATTTGTTAATTAGTTTTCTTAAAATATAATAGCACCTTATTTTAACAATTCAGGGCCTTTTTGTTTTTAAGTTTACTCATCTCACTTAATTTTCAGAATTTTTACTTCATTAGTGGAGGATTTGAATTGTTGTTCAAGTTTTTTTTTAATTATATACGCAATTCATTGATTTGTTCTATCTTTTATTGATTCAAGTGTTTAGAGATGTAAAACTTCCCCTTAGTACTGCTTGAGCTGCATCCCATAAGTCTTGTTATGCTGTCTCTTTACCATCATTTTCTTTGATGAAATTTTCTAGTTTTCACTTGTTCTTTGACCCACCCATTCTTTACAATTAGGTTATTTAGTTTCCAATGGTTTTTAGTATTTTCTTTAAGGGTCTATCACTTTAATATGTTCTATTTATTATTAGTAGCAATAACAACAACATAAGCAATACTAGCAATAGCTACCATTGATTTGGTGTTTCAAGGTTTGCAAAGTGAATTTCATAAGTTATCTCATTTAATCCTCACAACCATCCCAGAAGGTAGGTGCTATTACTATTGCCACTGTACAGATGAGAAAATTAAGGCTAAGAAATTATGTGATTTGCCCATGTTATATAGGACAGCAAATTTTTTTTTCTTTATATCCCTAGTGTCTATCACAGTGCCTTGCACATAGAGGATGCTTAAAAATGTTTGTTCAAAGTAAGTGAATTCTACTTCTGACCTCATAAGTATTCTAAAAGTTCCAAGATTTTTTCCTAAGGCAACAAACCTTAGAAAAGCTGTTATTAAGAATGAGGAATTTATAAGCAAGTTATACATAGGCCTATATACTCTACTTAATTCTAGAATCTGGGATCTTCTGACAAATGTGATTATCCAGCCATATTTCTGTAAAACAAAGAAATAACACTGGAAAACAGCAGAACTTGGATTATAGCCTCAGCTTCATCACTCTGACCCTAAACAATTCACTTAACTTTCTTTGTCCTGGTTATTTTATCTGGAAAACATAGGTAATATCTGCTGTTACCTGAAATGCTATAATGAAAAAAAATGGATAACACACCAGAAAGCTTTTTAAGCTTTTGAGGAAGAAAGGGGATATAAAAATCAATGCAGCACAATGACATTGAGCTAAGTTATAAACAATGCTGAAAGGGATATTTTTTAAAATGCATCTAACAGGTAAATAGGGGCAAGGAGGAACAATATAGCCTTAAAAACAAAAAAATTTTTGTAGTCAAATATTTATTGAACACCTATTCAATATGTTGACTGAATGATTGGTAGCAAAGTGGTGCGTGAATTAACTGAGACAAAATAAAATAATTACCTCCACTGACATATAATAATCCATGCAACTTTTTACATCTAAAAACTTTTAAGATATAATATGACCTTCTTTTGCTGTAATCACTTGTTTGGCACAATTGAGCATTGAGTTAAAAGAGTCCAACATATATTCTTTAATACCTCATCATGAAGCCACACTTTAATCACACTGGATAATTAAGCACATGAACCTTTCATGAAAAGCCAACTAAATACCAATACAAAATTATGAAGAGCAGAGAGTGACAAAACTGAAAGCAAAAACTCATGAGCTGGTTCCCCAAAAAAATAAATAAATAAATGAATGAATGAAAGATAAAGCATTAGCTAGTCTGATTTAGAGAGAGAGGGAAGGAAGGATGGGGGGAGGAGGAAGGGAGGAAGGGGAAGAGAGAGAGAAAGAGAAAGAGAGAGAGAGAGACACAGACAGACAGAGACAGAGAGACTCAGAAAGAAGGGGAGGAAAAATTGCCAGTAAAAAAAAATTAAAAATAAGAATTTGCAACAAATGAAGAAAATTCAAATGAAATTATTAGAAACTATCATGCTCACTTGCAAGAAAATTAACAACTTAAATGAAAGATGGATATTCACAAAATTATAAAATACTCAAATTAATGGAATAAGAAAGAGAATTTATGTAAACCAATTTCAGAAGAAAAAAAAAGAACAAGCCAAAAATGAATGCCCCCCACAAAAAAAAAAAACCCAGAACCCAATGGATACGAGCAAATTTTCTCAAACACTTAAAGAAAGTAGAGATTCAGATTGATCTAACTTTTCTGGAAAGCAATTTGGAACTATGCCCCAAAATTCACTAAATAGAGTATGTAGCCTTTGGCCCAATGATAGCACGACTAGGCCTAAAACTCAAAGAGATCCAAGAAGGAGGGAAGGGACCTATATGTGCAGGAATGTTTATAGCAGTTCTTTTGTCATACAAAAAAAAACTGAAAAATAGGGGACTGCCTATCAACTGTGACATAACGGAACAACTTGAGTCACATGAATATAATGGAATACATTGTACTGCTAAGCAATTTTGAAAAGGAAAATTTAAGAGAAACAAGACATGTGAGCTGATGCAAAATGAAGTGAAAAGAACCAGGAAAACAAGTTAAACAATAACAAAATCATAAATAAAAACAACTTTGAAAGATTGAAGGACTGATCGATGCAATGAACCACCACAGTACAAGAAGATGAAGCAGATAGGTGGTGGACTCAAGACGCAGAATAAGATATATTTTTCGGACACTGTCAGTACAGGAATTTGTTTTGCTTGACTATGTATATTTCTTACAAGGTTGCTTGCTTCCCACCCCAATTTTGAGGGGAGGAAATAGAGGATGAAGAGGCACTAACAATAGAGCTGTGAAAAGAAAAAAAGAAAAGAGGGCCATTAAAGTATTTTCATAAATGCCCAAAGAGAACAGAAGGAAAGCCAGAAGAAAATGCAAATAAACAGTAGAGCTTTGAAAGCTGCATGTTGAATCTATATTATACTTACAAGGGAAAGCAAGCTACACATAATAAAGATTCATGGTTTCATGCACAATTCTTTTTCTGTTCTACATTGTATATGGAAATTCAGATTTTATTCAGGGTTTACAAAGTACAGATTAAAAACACCATAATTTTTAAATGTTCATCTTCCCTCAAACATCCTAACCTCCCAATTCTCCAATTAACTAAGTTTCCATGTCCTGCTCCTCTACTCTAGCTCAGCTACACACAGGGACAGTCACATCCTTGATCTTCCCATCACATCATTCATAGGTATATTCCATTTCCATGATTAAAAATTCTGAATTTCCTTTATCCAACCAAAACCTATCATCCAATCTCACCATGTGTCACATTCCTCCTAAACCTATTCTTTATCCTCACTGACGGTCAATCCCCCACTCTCCCGTACTTTCCAAGTTCATCTCTCTTGCTTTGATTTCACTTTCTTCCCAACCCATCTTGAACCTTTAGTTAACTAATCAACTCTACACTCTCCTCTACTCTCAAAGCCCTTGCTTCCCTGTTCTCTCACCACTCACACCTCAACAACCCCAAACCTGGATTACCCTCACCAGCCTCATCCTCTGTTTCTACCCATGTACAGATGAAAGAAGCTTGAACAATCAAATAACCACGGTGAATGGATCCAATATAAATTTGTTATCCAATCTCACATTGGCCCTCATTCTAAACCTTCTCTTCAAAACTCCCATACCACCCCCTCAACTGATAACTTCAGCCTCAAAATTGAGACTTTTCACCATAAACCCCATCTTTTCTCTTTCATTTCATCTCACAACCTTTTAATATAATATCTCATTCTCTCCTTTTTATTCCAGTCTCTGATGAGGTTTCTCTTCTCATCACGAAGGTCATCTACTACATAGGCTCTTGATATGTTTTTTATTCCATCCTCTCCTGTCATTGTCCCCACATTAAGAATACCAATCTCCCTCATACACTTGTTCTTTCACTGACTCCTCCTCCTCCTACTACGCTGATGATAACAGTAGCTGACATTTATATAGTGCTTACTATGTTATGTACCAGGTACTGTGTTAAATGCTTTACAATTATTATTTCATTTGATCTTCACAACAACCGGGGGGGGGGGGTTGCTGTTATTATCCCCATTTTACAGATGAAGAAACTGGGGCAAACAGAGATTAAGTAACTTACCCAGTATCACACAGTTACTAAGAGTCTGAGGTCTCCCATACTTTTAAAAAAAAAAAAGGTACTAAATCCTAACATATCTCGAAATTATCCCATATCCCTCCTCCCTTTCCTACCAAGCTCCTTTAAAAAGCTGTATTCACTCATTCGATCTCCATTTCCTCCCCCATTCACCTCTCAAACCTCTTTTGATAATTACATTTCCATAATACTTCGTAATCCTATATACTTTGTTTTATGCATTTAAAAACATTATTTGGAGAAGGGGTCCATTAGCTTTACCAGTTTACTAAAGGTGGTTCATGATACAAAAAAAGATTAAGAACATATTGCTGAATGCCAGTGAGGGGTCATCATCTAACAGTTTTTTCCCAAACTCAAATAAGGAGAGTTTTTCTAGTTATTACTTAAAAGATCTCTTTAACCTTTAATTATTTTACTGCTTTCATCTGAATCCTTTCCATATTCTACAGATCCCACATGAAGAAAGAAAATCACTGACTTCAGAATACAAAAAATAAATGAAAAAATCATGAGATGGTGGTATATCTGGGGGCTGAGGAAACTATTAAAGATGAGTCTCACTGCCAAAAGAAAGATAAAATATTATTTTAGCATCAAAAGATAAGGGGGAAATGTATTGAGATCTTGCTTTGATGGAACTATATAGGTGTTTCCTCTCCAAAGCAGATCACAACATAATATGAGTGAATAAAAAGGGAAATAAAGAATCCAATAGAATCTAAGCTCCTTGAAAGCAGAGACCATTTCCCACTGTGCCTTTGTATACCCAGCAACTTTGTACATTTGTTGTTCAGGTGTTTTCAGTCATGTCTGATTCTTCATGACTCCATATTGGGGTTTTCTTGGCAATAATAGTGGAATGACTTGCTTCTTTCTCCAGCTTATTTTGCAGATAAGAAACTGAGGCAAAAAGTTAAGTGACTTCCCCAGGACCACACAGCTAGTAAGTGTGTAGGTCAGATTTAAACTCATATAAATAATTCTATCTAATTCCAAGCTTAGGGCTCTAGCCACTGTCCTACCTAACTGTCCTAATCCTGTTCCCAGTAGCTGGCTAATATATGTTTGTTGAATTGAACTGAATGATGGGCAAACCAAGTATGGATATATGCATATTCCCTCCCATTTCTGTATTTCCCTTTTCAATTTCTATGTAAACAGTTCTTATATATTAGGTCTATGAACTTTTGTTGTATAACCATTTTGTGCAGTCATCCAAGGTAAGAACTTAATTCTAATTTTCTAATATATTCAGGCTTTTAAATATAAAGCTCAGGCAAGGTCAAAATAATATCTGATACAAGCAATATGAAGAAAATAAAGATTGACCATTAGTAAGAAATAACAAATGCATTTAGAATACCATGCTGTACTTTTAAATCAATAAGAATAAAAACTAGTACCATTTCATCTGGCAAAATCTACTTTAATTTCAAAAAGAACCAATTAATGTCTTAATCGTCTTAGCATCCAACTAAAACATACCCCTTTATGACTACATATAGAACAAGTTTAGTTTTTCTCATACTTTAATTCATTTAAATAGACCTGACAAAGATTACTGCAAACAGAAGAGATTCATTTAAAATTGTCCTAATTTTCAAAGGTTTCTTAAATTACTTTATGTATACAAAAATATTACATGAAACCAACATTAAAGATCAATATTACTTACATTACCTAATAAAAATACTTACTAATGAGGATTAACTGCATTATCAGTGGTACTATGATGTAGTAGAGAGTATCTCAATTTTGGAATCAGAAAATTCAGATTTGGGTCCCAGCACTGACACTTAAGTTGCTGGGTTCGTTCTTTCCAAATCTCAGTTTCCTTATCTGAGTAAGGGGGATAATAATATTCTTACTATCTACCTCATATAACTACTGCAAGGATCAAGCAAGATAATATATACAAACAATTTTATAATGTTTAAAGTGTTACATGTCAACTATTATTATTATTATTATATAATTGTGACCCTGATGGCTCTGTCACTATCTGCATGCTAGTGGGCAAACTGCTTATTTTCATTGAGATTCAATTTTCTCACCTATAAAATGGGAATAATACTTGTACTACTCACCTCAGAGGGTGACTGGAAGGAAAACAAGGGCTTTTGTTAGTTATCATCATAAGAACTAGTCATCAGTAATTTCTACCACATTTTAAAAGTTGCTTGTCCTTTAAATGTTTCTATTTTCATTTCTCTAAATTTCTAGCTCTCAATATCCTACACACTCATTGGGTTAGCCCAACTGTACATAAGGGTCTCCACTATGACACTTAAACCAAACAGAAACATTGTCAATATAAATAATTTAAATGCAGGAGTATATAGCTGAGTGGTACATTTTCAATGTACACCATAATGAATTAAAAAATAAAAACATACTTTGAAGATTGCTTTGAAAGCAAAATATACATATGAGAGTATGTGTATGCATATGTACCTTTAAAATGATAGTCCATACTTATTCAAAGATCTATTTAACTCCTCCATGCCAAAAATATTTTGAACAGATTTAGAGCAGGAAGGTATCTCAGAGTTTATCTATTCTAATCACTTCATTTTATAATTGAAGGCTCAGGAGTGGCATAATCTTTGAGAACTGAAGGTCACTACCCTACTTCCATCTCTGACTGAGGCACTGGACAGACACTTTAGTGAAAGGCCACCCAATGGGTATATAAGAAAGACTATTTATGTGGCTAGCATTTCTTTTAGCTATTAATAACTATTTTAAACATTTTACTGAAATATTTTATTGTGCTTGACCCCTGAAGCTTAAAACAAAAGAACAATGTAAAAAATAATCTGAAGTCATTCTAAATTTTTCATTCTAAGCCAGCACCATGAACTAGGCTAAGGGGGAAAAAAAACTGTGTAAACAAATATTCTTGTATAACTGTAAAAAAAATGAAATATGTTACCAACCCTTTACTTAGCTTTGCATTTAATCTATAAATGTTTATTAAATACTATCATGATGGTGGCACCAAGAATATGCCTAGTGTTATAGAAAATCTACTTTTGAATAAACTCATATTTTCAACTCCTTTTCCTTGCTCTTAGATAATGCTTAAGTTGCAATTTTGAGAGTCCAGGGATGTGTACAGGATGCCTCCCCCAACTCCATCACACTGTAAAAATCATTAACCCAGCCTTCTTCTCCAAAGAAGTAACAATCCTAATCAAAGCTCTAGAACAGGATTCTCGACAGGGCAGCAGTCTCTAAAGAACCAGCCTTTTGTATCATAATCCTGTTTTCTTAAAGAGCATCAAGTTGTAAAATATTTCCTTTTGTGAGCTATCCATGGTGACAAGTTACTGTGGCCCCCAAATACATTCAAAAAGCATTATTGCTATAGGAAATAAATGCCAAAATAATCAAAGCATAACTCCGAATTTTTATACACATGATTTTATGATAGGGATTTGGTAACTAACTCTAGGTTAGACACAGAGCATTTTCATATAACTTGCATATAATAGCTATTTAGTAATATTCGTTAGCAGTAACATCTATATTGAAATGAGGCATGCTCTTATGCTAAATATATTTCTGCTGAGAAGAAATATTAGGACTCATCTTTTACTTAAAAAATAAAATTATCCTGAACTGCTGTGCACTCTATAGTACTTGATGAATGCTGACTGTTGTAGAAACACCAACTACCCAGTTAACAGTGAAAGAAAATGTCACAATGCAAATGTTATGCAGCAGGGGAACCCAAAATAAGAGATACTGTTTGCATGCTGGGAAGGATATGCTCTTTAGACAGTTGACATTTTAGTGCTGATCAATTTCATCTTCAAAAACTTTGGTTTAACCTTTTACAATGTTTCAAATTCCAACTAGTATGCAAAATTAATAAATGAAATCTTTGCCAAGCTTGTTACAACGTATTCCAAATAACAAAGGATGCTATTGTGCACTGATGCAGGAGAAATTTTGGCCAAATCAGGGTGATCCTCACACTTTCCACAAAGAACTAGACTAGTATAGGGTTAAAGGCTCTGCAGGTAACAGCTACCTATCTCTTACTTCCAAGCATTCACATGTACTTCTTCGTGCCTGGATTCATAATGCAAATAAAACAGACATGACACTTTGAATACTTCTATATGGTACAATATGGAAATAAAATTAAGTATGGAAAGAAACTAAATTGGAGAGGCTGATTGGTATTCCAAAAATATCCCAAAATAATTTTCTTACAAATCTGTGGTTCACTCAAGCGGCTAAAAATGGTACTAATAGAGTTTATCAAGATCTTCAGAAGCAACAAGGTCTCATTCACTAAAAGGATTTTTAACTTAATTCCAGTTAGATTAAACAGGGTTATTTTCACTATAAAGGGTAGAATTTGTAGCTAAAATGTAATATGACACCCTAACATATCAGTATAAGTAGTACTATATTGAAAAAACTCCACTCAATTTGTTCATACAATATAAATTATTACATTTGAAGTTCTAATGGGATTGTTGATTTTATTACATTGAATTTAGAAAAAGCTTAAAAAACCATGCAGCACCATGATTTTACTTATATTTTAATGCATTACAACTTTATTGTGAAAAAAAAAACTTGGTAAATGTTGGCTATGTTAGGGAGATAAGAAGCCTTACCACTGAGGGGCAACATGCATAAAATAATAGAAAGAACAATTGACTATGAAATCAGGAGATCCTTTCAGGCCCAGGTCAATAGTCCAATCTTATTTTAGACAAAAATGACCTCTCTCTCAGGGTTCCCCTGGCTTCCAGGTGCAGCTCTCTATCCACTGTGCTACCTAGCTGCCTGTTCTTTAGGCCAGAAGAGAGTACAATCATTATAAACTTAAGAGCTGGAAAGGACCTCGGAGGTCATGTAGTACAATCCGTCTCATTTTACAGATGAAAAAACTGAGATCCTTAGAGTTTAGGTGACTTTCTCAAAATCAGGCAGATTAGAGAGGGGTTTAAGGTAAATTCATTTCCAGATGTGAAATCAGGTCAACCAAAGGAAGACATGCTGAATAGACTCAAAAAGTAGGTCAATGAATTCAACAGCCTTAGTGACTGTGCTTTAACAAATCTTTGCTCCACTGCAGCAAATATCTGTTTATATTCAGTTATCTTACTAGAGAATTACAATATTCTAGAACTTTCACTAATACACTGCATCAGTCAAGGCAGTGACCCCTGGTTCTCAAAGACATATCCACAGAGGTCTAGTCATGGTAGGTCCTAAGTAAACAGAAAGAGGTTTCAAGGTCCAGTGACCAACTGTGGATCTATCACCTCAGGGGCTGGTTAGCCAAGTAGAGAAAGAGAAATCACCAGATAATTGGCCATGAATTAATACTTTTGGCTACACATGTAGAGATTGCTGTTTCCACAGAAGAAATATGCATATCAAAGAAATCAGGAATATCTTGAAATATGGAAATATTACTGGAGGAAAAGACATAAGTCATTAGATCCCACACTAACAGGCTTTCTTAGCTTCCCATAGAGCCATAACCAGAACTACAATATACCTTGCTATTAGAACTGTAGGAATAGTGGCCAAAATAACAACATAATAGTAACAACAACAACAACAACAACAACAACAACAACAACGACTTTCATTGGGCTAGCCCTGAAACTCAAACCTACAAAGTGAAAGCAATTACATAGAACCTAGTAAAATCATAGATGATAACTACTACCTGTAAAATACAGTTGACTTTAAGAACATTCTGTGGCCCCAGGAAACAGGTTATGGTTGTACATTTAATTACCCAGTCACCACCTAAAGGAGAGTGGATTTCTACATGGATTTCCTGTTGGTACCTAAATTAAATTATCTTTTTAGATTATCTTTCCCCTAAATCTGCCCTTCTTGCCATCTTACTTATTTCCAATGGTGCTACCACTCTCTCAATCATCCAGGACTGAATCTTTAGGGCCATTTTTGTCTCCTTTTTCCTTACCCTCTACATCCAACTATCAAAACTTGTCAATTGTATCTTGTCAGTGTCTCTCAAATCTGTTCTCTCCTTTTCACTTCCATTGCTCTTACCAAATTCAGGCTTTCAATCACCTCTGCTTGGACTATGGTAATAAATAGCCCCTTAACAGCTTTTAATCTCTCTACTTCCAAATGACAAAATCATCTTAATACACAAATCTGATCAGCCAGCCACTCCTCTACTCAAAAACATTTAGTAGCTTCCTAATACTGACAGAATCAAATACAAACTCCTCAGCCTGGCACATAGGACCTCCACAGTCTGGCTCTAATCTCCTTTTCCAGCCTTATTTTGCATTATTTCCCTTTATGTGCATTACATTGCACAAATTAGCCTGCTGGCTCTTCTCTAATCTCATTCTGCTCTCTTTGTTCTCTGTGTATTCACAAACATGTCTCTATGCCGGGAATGGACTCTGTCCAGATTTACTGAAATCTTTCAAGGCCCAATTCAGGTGCCATCTCCTTCATAAAAAGCCTTCCTTGATCTCAATCTCAACTAAAAATGATTCCTTATCCTCAGAGTTCTTTTAGAGCATATCCTTGACTTCTCCTTTGCCCTAATCACATTCTACCTGGTACCAACAGATTTACTTGAGTATGTACCTTATTCTCCCCTACCCATTCACTTATTAGACTACAAGCTCCTAGAGGCAGATAACTATTGTTTTTATCTATATCTGTAGTATCTAGCCCAGGGCCTTGAATCAGTACAAAAGCACTGAGTGCTGCCTCCAGAATGGAATCAATCCCCGAGACATTTTAACAAACTCAAGAAGGAAGACCATTTCTAATTCTACCATCTTCCCCAAGGCATTAAAATGCTAACCAGTTTTCAGTACTATACATACTAAGGAGACATAGAAGTGGCTCTTACACCAAGTATCTCTGAGGATTCTCAACAAAACAACATTCACATTTAGCATAAGACCTAATGCGAGCAATTCTAGTTCCAAGGGAAAATTTAGGCTCACTGACGCAGAAAACTAAAATCCTTTAAATACAAAACTGTAATTAATGGGTATTATAAATCATAGTGGTGCATCTCTGATTTTTGGTTTGTGGGGTACACTGCATGGAACACACGGTAATTCAACAAAAAGTGGCCTCCTGCCTACAATTGCCTTTCTTAGAGAAAACCAATTTGATCCTGAAGAGGTGAGAAGGAATGTAGATAATCATACACACTTATACTCTTAACTTTGCCTCCAGTTCCCCAAAGAAAAAACTAAAAATTATGGGGGGGGGGGGAAGGAGTGATTTTAATGCTATATCTTTTAATTTCCAATTGAGTAAGGCTAATGTTCTGCATCCATCTTCATAGTAATTATATAGTTATTGTATTAATTATTCAGAGTGTTACAAAATTTTGCTACTTATTTGATTTCTTTGGTTTCCTGAACAGGAAGAACACATAAGATAAATTGCTTTGGTATAAAAATGAGACATCCAAGTGGCACAGTAAATAGAGTACTGGGCCTGGCGTAAGGAAGACCTGGATTCAATCAAATCCATCCTCAGAAACTCATTAGCTGTGTGACCTTGGGTAGGTCATGTAACCTCTTTGCCTCAGTTTCTTCTACTGTAAAATGGGAGTAATAAAAATAATAATAATAATAGCACCTGCCTCCCAGAGTTGTTATGAGAACCAAATGAAATAACATTAGTAAAGTGCTTAGCACAGTGCCTGGCACACTGTAAGCATTATATAAATGCTAACTATTATTATTCCCTCAACCATAATTTGGAATAGCCATTTGAACAATTAAATCCATTTTAAGCACCTAGAATACACTGCTAAGAACCTCATAGGAATTTAACTACAAATACAGCTACCTGATAGAGGACTGGACCATTTCTACCCTACTGCATTCTTCATTTCCTTCTGCACCTACAGTATAGGGATCATTTGGAGCTAATTACTGAAACACTAGAGGTCAAAATTAAGAAGTTTTTGTCCCTACCCTATCCTGCCTCCAGACTCTCTTTTCAGTGTCCAGTTTGTCTCTTGGTGGGACCCTTCTCCACTCAATTCAGGCAGCAAGAGTCCTGGGGCTCTGCTGGCCCCTCCCCACCCTACAGTAAAGTCTACCAAAATCATTGCCTCCACCAGAATAAAACTAGTCCTTACAACATTCTTTCACTACTTCCAGTAAAATTTTATGTGTTCAGGTAATGAAATAAAGATTCTGTAGAAACAAAAGATATTCATTATATATGTAGAAGATGTACATACACACACACACACACACACACACGCACGCACGCACACACGCACGCGTGCAATACTAGTAGTCAAGATACTACTACACCCCAGAAAAGTGGTCTGGTATACACTTGATTAGCAAAGGGCTACTTCTGGTATCTTGTGGCCTCCTCCCTCAATTTTCATGTCAAGCTCTCAAGCACTCAATATTCCAATTTTATAAGCATACTAGTCACACAAACACACACACACACACACACACACACACACACACACACACAATCTTCCCTCAGTAATAATTCGCATTGGATTTATGTTCTCCTCAAAAGAAAACAAGTTGGTAGGATGACCTACTTCTTTTTCACCCCATGACTCTTCAAAGAAGGGTAACTCAGGAAAAATACTCCCCTTTCTTCTGTCCTCCCCGGTAAATGTGGAAGATTAGACAACACTGATTCTGGACTACACTATACCTACTACCAAAATTTCTACTTTACCCACCTAGAACAAACATTTATTCAAAGTTAACAACATTTTTCTTTTTAACACTGGAAAAAAAAACCCTAATCTTTCCTTTCCATTTTCCCCCCATCATTCTTCAGCCTTGTATTTTTCCTTTTCCTCTCCTACACTGTATCTCTCTCCCCAGTATATATGCTCCTCTCCTCTCCCCTCTTTTCCCCTCCCTTCTCTCCTTTCCTCTCCTCTCCTTTTCTCTCTCTCTTCCAACTTTCCTACTACTCTCTCATGCCTGCACAAATTTCTCCAACCTCTGGCTCCATCCATTGCTTTGATCTATGTTCCTTATTTTATTGTTCCACTTTATCAATCAATCAACAAGCATTTGTTAAATACCAACTATGTGTCAGGCATTAGGAACAAAAAGAGGGGAAAAAACTACTACTGTCCTCAATGAGTTTATTACGTTCTATAGTGGGAAATGTATATGAATAAATACACACACACACACACACACACACACACACACACACACATACACACAGTAAATAAAAGATAATTTCAAGGAGAGGGAGGTACTATCAGCTAGGAAGTTAAGAAAAGGTCTCTTCTCATCTTCACTTTCCCTATTTATCTCTGATGTTTATTCAGAGTCCTATCCTTGCTTCCATTCTCCATGTGTTCCTACTTCAGTTAACTCTCCATACTTCTTTCCTATCAGTCCCTGTCTTTGCTAGACAATCTAACTTCCAAATACGTCCTATCAAGACACAGAACTGTCAAGCTTTCAATCTTATTCCAAAAAAATTTCCTAAGCACCTACTTATATATGCAAGGCACTGTGCTTATATCGTACACACAAACACAAGGTGCTCATTATTTTTCTAATAGGCAAGAGAAGTGTTAGGGGATAGAAATATATAATAAAGAATCTTGCTTAGCATAAGTCCAGTTATATAAGTACATTAGACTCAAGGTCTGTGATATTTTGAATTTAAATGCTCTCTGAAAGAAATATTCATTCTAATTTCTTTTCCCACTTAACAGCATTTAGATAAGTACTTTTTTAAACAAAGGAGACAAGTGAGGCCATTCATAATCCCAAACCTGCTAACAATGAGGGCACATAAATTCTTAGACTCATGGAAACCTCAGTAAATTAAGATTATTTGTGGAGCTGATATAGACTTTGTCTTCATTGTCATTTGGTTGAAATTATCTAATGCTATGCTGCCTTAATAACTACATTCAAAATCCACAAGAATTTTGCATATCCATGAAGTCAAATTCACTTACAGCCTGGTACTAGGGCTTAGCAACTATTAGCTTGTATTAGTCTCTTTCTCAAATTGGAAAGATGAAAATTTAGTAAAAGCTCTATTTTCCTCACTTTGTCATATGATTTGATGCTCCTGATTTCAACCAAGTCTTTATTCTTAGTGTCTGTTTCAAAATGTAAAAATACTGCTCATAGTGTGTAGGTTCTAATTCTAATTTCTGTACCAAACTTCCTCTAGGTCTACAAACACGCTTGCGACTACCCTGCTCTCAAAAATCCTTTCCTGATATTGCTACCCACTCTGACTATGGATCCATCTTTTTCCTTCCTACCATACTCACTTTCTTTAATACAATAAAACTTTTATTTAAACATCCATTATGTGCAAGGCACCAGGTATTTAAGAGCACAGTGACAAGAATATGGTGTGGTGAGTCAAGAGAGCTGATTCCTGACAGTGGTACTAACTCCGCTACCCTTCTTGTAACTTGGGGAATGATACTTTGACACCTCAAGCCTCAGATTATATGTATAATTAAAGAGTTGGAGTAGAATTTGATCTGTAAGGTCCTTTCCAGCTCTAAGGGTCTTCACTGGGCATGGCAGTAGAGGGTAATCTGTCCCCTTGAGTCAATATTTATTTATTTATTTATTTGTCAAGCACCTATTATGTGTCAGGCCCTGTACTAAGTACTGGGGATACAAGTAAAGGAAAAAATGGTTCCTATCCCCAAAGAGCTCACAGTTTAATGGGACAGATAACACGCAAACAACTATGTAGGAGTAAGATATACATACAAGATAAATTGCAGGTAATCTCAGAGGGAAGGCTCTAGCATTAAGTAATCATGTTTGAGAATGCTGAAAACTGGTGCAGAGAAAGAGCCAGTTAAAGGGACTTCTGCACCCTCCTAACTAGAACCCCTTCGTCACTGAAGAAAAATGCTACAAGAACTCTGGATCTTGACCTGAAGAATATACTCTGCAACCAGCTCAGATGTTATGGGGCTCCAGAAGAACTGAAAGGGCTTGGTAAACTTTAAAATGGTATATAAATGTGTTGTTGTTGTTGTTGTTGTTGTTATTGTTATTACCATTATTCACTGATGCCACAGGCAGAGTCTGGTAAGTGCAGGAAGGAAGTACAAAGGACTAATCAAGATGAAAGGTGAGAAATAATTTTGAAGTAAAAAAAGTTCAGTCGGGATGGCAGTTTGACCCATGGTCAGTAGTTTGACACATGGTCAAGCAGGCCTCAAGTTACTTAATATCTCCTCACCTATGAAATAAGGGAGTTGGACTAGACAATATCTAAAGTCCCTTCTAATTCAGATTCTATGGTTCTATGTTAAAATCAAAGTTCTGAAAGGGACTCTGATCCATGCTGTCAACTTGAAATAAAAATGATATGGCTTGACTATGTTAAGATTCCTTCCTATATGTAGCTGTATGCTAACAGTTTTCCCTTGACTATTAGAAAATTAATGAACACTGAATATTTGAATGAATATGTAGAAGAATGAATAAGATAGAAAGCAGATAAGTGGAAATGCTATGCACCTTAGGCCAAAACTTTTTTTAATTGATATTAATAAATTGTTTCAGCATATCATACAAACCCACAGGGTGTACCTAATGAATCCCCCACAATGTATAATTTCTACAACCAGATAAATAAAATAGTACAAAAGAGTTACTACAACTGACTGTTCACGCAACCTTACTGTCTAGCAATTTCTCGTTTGTTATATAGGATTGAATGCTTTAAAAATTGGTATTAATTTTATCCAATATTTTTATCTGAGTTTTGCTCTCATTTAAAGATTTCTTCACCTGCAGGGTTGTAATAATGGTGTATACTTTTGATTCTGCTTTGTATAACTCTGCATTACTTCAAAGAAATATTCTTCATAATCGTTATTCCTCATGGCACAGTAATATTCTATTACATTCACATACTATAACTTATTCAGCCATTTCTTAATTACTGGGCACATCGTTTGTTTCCAATTTTCTGCTATTACAAATAATAATGCTATGAATTTTTTAAAACAGGTCATTTCTTATAGTCAGTGACTACCTTAGGGCATAAACCCATTAGTAGGATCACTGGGTCAAAGAGCAAAAACAATTTTATTGCTTTTCATATGTGATTCCAAACCATTTTCCAAAACAAACTCATTCATAGCTCCATGAGGCCATAAGTTGGATAAGAAACATGAGAGCATGACATGGTGGAAAGTACACTGGATTTGGAGTCAGAACACCTGAGTTTAAGTTGAATTCCAATTCTTCCATTTACTACCACTATTCGTCAAGTCAAGGGATCACTCTAGGACTCAATTTCGTCACCTATAAAATGAAAGGGTCGGACTAGATGATTTCTGGGGTCCTTTCCAGCTCTAAATTTAAGCTCCTATGATCTCAGCTATTAAAAACTTGAATCCAGAAGATCAAAACAAGAAGTCTGAATATACAAAGTGATGTACAACAGCCATGATCCTAAAAGTACATTTCCATTCCCAGTATATTTTAAATCTGCTGCTTAGTTTCACAATGTACCCCACAAAAACGGGGGTGATAAATAAGACTATAAAGGCAGGCCCTTCTTCTGCTAGTTCCAGTTTCACAGACGTGTTTATCCAATGTTGTCTTTAAAAGGGCCTATATTTTGTTTTTCACAACACTTACTTGCTCGGTTGTCAATTTCTGGCAAGCCTTAAAAAGAATGGCCCTCACATGTCACTTAATGGGTAGTACAGGAGTGCTATCTAGTGGCCAAAGAAATAACTGCAGGGTTTTAAACCTATTCCTTAGACTGCCTGCTTAGTCTATGATCTCATCAGTTGAATACACTCCACCCAGGAAGCTAGAAATCTCTCCATATCTTTCCATCCAGCATGATAATCATCTGTATCTATTTATAAATTTTTCATTGAAGATACATACAATGCACTGAAAGTCGTCTTCTAGTTTCCTTAATATTTAGATGATACCAGTGTATCATCCATTTGGGCCACCCATTTATTTACTGTCTTCCATTCTGTGATGAAACACTCTATCTTCCAGTGATACATGTATCTGATAACAATTCATTTTATGTCACTTCTAGTATACAATTCCCAGTATTTGTAATATAGCTTCTTAAAATTCAGTTTTATTTTATTTTCAGCTTTGAATTATCTCCTTTTCACTGCTCCTTCTCCACAGGAAAAAAAGAAAAAGAAAAAGAAACCCCATTACACACATAATAAACTATCTTTTTGCTTTTCCCAAAATCACTGTGTTGCATTTTTCACAATCACACACACTAGTAGAAGATCGGTGTTAAAGAGAGGTCTTGCAATGGGGCAAGTAGCTTAGTATGACTGAAAACTACCTAGGCCTAGGGGTGGAGAAACTGCAGCCTCAAGGCCACATGTGGCCCTCTAGGTCCTCAAGTGTAGCCCTTTGACTGAAACCAAACTTCACAGAACAAATCCCCTAAATACAAAGATTCAGTCAAAAGGCCACACCTAGAAGGCTATATGTGGCCTGGAGGACACAGGTCCCCCACCCCTGAACTAGCCTACTTCCCAAGTGGAGCTCAGCCTGCTACTTTGAAACTCTAGACACAAATCATTGTCCATTTGACATACCTGCGCAAGACTACTAATTCAGTGGCCTATTTCTGCTACATGCTACACGTCAATCCGGGAAATGTGTTTTTTAATGTACTTTGTCTTTACAATATGGATGATTAAATCTACAGTCTTCTACAAATCAGAGGTTACATTAGAAGTTTAATGCATTGTGATAACATCTACAAACAGGAACAATGGAAAACTCCACTGGCTTGAAAGACAAAAATCTTGCACTGACTTCAGGACTGCTTGCATGATCGTCCCATGCTCTTATCTTGAATTTTGCTTTTCAGCTAAGATTTAGGTTTCTGTGGACTCAGACTTCCCAACCTCCTCCCTTACACCCCATCCTGCCTCACTCTCTCGTCTACTCCATTTTTTTCCAGATACCTTTTACAAGGTCGGATAAGGAAATATACCCCTCGAATAGTAATGCAGTCCACAGCCCAGAATCACAAGCTTAGTTAGGTATGCTACTTCACCTTGTGGGAACAAATATCTGAGGAGAAAGTCACTTAATAAACATTTAAGTGACTATTTGCAAAAAAGAGAGCTCTTGCTCTCAGGCTGCACAGTCTCAAGGAACGTGACGGGGGAGGCGTCATGCAAACAACTATATACAAACAAGCTACATACATGTATATGATAAACTGGAAATAATCAACAGGAAGGAAAAAATAGCCATATCTACTCTTTTCATTTACCTCCTGAGGGATATAAAATCCACCCTTTCCTCCAGAGAGCTTTTGGGCTACCTCAGCATAGGGGTAATGAACTGCTTCTGGAAATGTAACTTTTGCTTAGTGGGGCCCACATCTGAAAGCACAAAAAACTGAGGCTAAATAATGGTCCTGCCACATTAGAGCTAGCAGGAGTCAACTGTATGGCTACTGATTTCCACCAGATCCTGTATATCCTTCAATAAACATCTTAATCTTGGAAGGCCCATATAATCTCTCTCTCCTACTGGATGGCTCCTCCCAGAACCTCCCTTTAAGGATGAAACTCAGGCCAAGTCTCATTTCTCCTCAGATGGCACACTGGACTTCCTCTACCATGCCCACACACACAGTTTTCCCCATCTTTTTTTAGCTTTTTTTTTTTGTGTTGTCTCCCCTGATGTAAGAATGTAAGTTCCTTGAGGGCAGACTTTCTACATTGCATTTGTATTCCCAGTGACACATAGTGTTTACAAAATGCTGGCTCACTGACTGATTACCTCTCCTAGTCATTTTAAACACCTTGTAATTCATACCCACTCCCTGTGTTGTCTGATCAGAATAACCAGGCCTTTCCATTGGAATGTTCTCCCTCTTCACTGTTAGCTGCCCTCCCTGGCTTCCTTCAAGACTCAACTCAAATCCCACCTTCTGTAGAAGGCTTTTCCACGGCCACCTCCCTGCTAGTGCTTTCCCTCTGAGACTACCTCACAATTACACAGTGCATATTTTGCATGTACATAATTATTTACCTATTATCTCACATCAGTAGGAAGGTGAGATCCTTGAAAACAGAAATGTGTTTTTGCATTTTACTGGGTTTTTGCTTTTCTTTGTATCCCCAGAACTTAACACAGTGCCTGACACATAGTAAACACTTAATTTAAATGTTTGTTGACTGACTAATTGACTAACCACCAAAAAGGAATCCTGTTAACTTAATTATCTCTCTACCATGCCTCAGGAGGAAACGTCCTCATTCTCCATCAAGTGAAATGGACTATAACTCCCTGACCCTCTCGGCCAATAAACAGGATATTCCCATCTGTCTTGGAATAGTCCCTAGCCCAGTGACACAACAACCAAACACAGATTTGGCCTCTTCCCCCATTCACAGGAGGCCAGATCACTGGAGCCTCAGCAATATAAATCATGCGTGCATTGAGCCAAGTCCAATCTGAGTTCCTTAAATGAAACTCAAGGCAATGTCAATTTTGTTTAAAAATAAGCATTCTTTGCAAATGATATCTTAATTAAGCTAAAAGTTTTTCTAACTTTTGATTTTCTACAAAATTTGGAGAGTAGGGAGGGGATAGTGATATATACTTTTGCTATAGAAAAAAAAAATACACACATTTAGAGGCAGAGGACCAGATATCAAATTCCAGTTCTTGTTATTTCTTATCAGAGAAGCTTTAACTACTAAGCCTCAGTTTTCTCCTAAAGAGGTTGAATCATACATCTAGAGCTGGAAGGGGTCTTAAGAGGCTCAACCTCCTCATTTTATAGATAAGAAAACTGAGAACCAGAGAAATGAAGTAACTTATCCAAGATCACAAAAGCTAAAAACTGCCTGAAGCACAATCTGAATCCAAGTCTTCCTGACTTTGCCTCCTAGGTACTATTCCCTACACCAGCTGCCCCTAGATCTCTAAAGATCTCTTCTGGCCCAAAACAGAATTTACACTTCCATGTTTTCTGATGTAATTTCCGGAAACACAATGTAGCAAAGGTGAAATTATCATTATTACCTAAAAATTGGAAGGTCAAACTAAAGAAGAATGCCCTTTGTGTTTCTAATTCGATAAAGCATTTATTAAGCTCCTACTATGTGTCAGGCATGGGGGCTAGGGATACAAAGACAAAAATGAAACAAGATACTCTGAAGGAGCTTATATTTCCTGGTGAGAAAATATAATATGTATACAGGGAAGTAAATACTCTGTGTGTGTGTGTGTGGGTGTGGGGGTGTGTGTGTGTGTGTGTGTGTTTAGGGCAGCCAGGTGGCATAATGGATAGAACACTAGACCCAGAGTCAAGAAGACCTAAGTCTGGCCTCAGACACATACTACTTGTGCAATGTTACAAGGCTTTTCCTTAAACCCCTGTTGTTAGTGCTCCCCTTGAAATTACTTTGTATATTCTCTCTCTTTATTTCTCTCTCTCTCTACACACACACACACACACACACACACACACACAAAGAGGTACATACATACATTGTTCAGTCATTTCAGTTGTAGCTGACTCCTGGTGACCTCATTTGGGATTTTCTTGGCAAAGATATTTGAATGGTTTGCCATTTCCTTCTTCAGCTCATTTTACAGATGAGGAAACTAAGGCAAACAGGATTAAGTTATTTGCCCAGGGTCATAAGGCTAGTTAAGTGTCTAAGGCCAAACTCAGGTCTTCTTGACTCCAGGCCTGGTACTCCATCCATTGCGCCACCTAGCTGCCTTAAATACACACACACACACACACACACACACACACACACACACACACACACACACACACACACACACACATATATACTGTATTTATAAGTCCTCCTGAATCCAAAGGTAATGGCACTGAGCCATAAGCAAAATTATTTTAAGCCTTTGAGGGGAAAAAATGAGGCTTCAGAGGTTAAGCAACTTGCCCCTGATCACATGGCTACGCCAGAGCTTTGCCACAGACAGCAAAAGTAGCATAGCAGAAATGCTGATAGATGAGACTCAACCCTGCCTCAGATAATTACTAGCTGAGCTACCATGGGCAAGTCATGCTCTCTCTCTTTCCTCATCTATAAAATCAGTATGATGATAGCACCCACCTTACAAACTACTGTGAGCATTAGATGAGTAACATGTAAAACACTTTGCAAAGCTTAAAAGCATAATATAAATGCTAGCTTCATTATTAAATCAAACTCAGGTTATCTACCTTCAAGCTGTCTTCTGAACAGTATCTAGGGGCGCTCTCTAAAACTTGCTTTTGTGAAGAGCTAAGAATGGGTCCTAATTAACATAGTGGGCAATGACTTCATTGACAGAGGGAACTCTTAATTAGGAAAACTACCAGTGCAGGTTGGCATCTTCTCTGCAACTTCCAGCCTTAAGTTACCTGGAGTACTGGGAAGTTAAGTGACTTGCCCAGAGTCACACAGCTAATATGTGACAGAAGTGGGACTTTTAGTCAGATCCTTCTGGTTTGCATACCAGCTCACTACCCACTATTGCAGCTCCCCAACTATCAATACCACTATCACACTTTTTATCAATGCTCAGGCAATCAGACCATATCAATACCATATTTTTACCATAAATGGATTGAATAGATGGTTTTTAATAATCATTATTAAACCCAAATGGGAAATTGCAACTACTAGAACTATAATCTCCATTTCAATAGTCAGATGACCAATTTTTAAATGAACGAAAGTCTACTTTATCTTGGTAGCTGACACAACGTTATGGGATGGGTAAGAGAACTTGGGCACAAAATTCAGAAGGTAAGTGATCCATTAAATCTCATGAAAATTTGGCAAACAGTAAAATCCCACATACTCACTACAAGAATCATAAAATGAAAGCATCTTATAACAGAAGCCACCTATAACTAAAATCAAGCTCTATCTTAGTAAACTAGAACTGTATCACAACTACTGACTGACAGTGAAGGTCTATATAATTTTAATGATAACAGAAATAAATGTAGTCTAGTCATGACAAATTCTGAATGATATTTAAATTTTAGAACTTCTTATGAATCCAAACTTCTGACAGTTATCCTGAAATATGTCCATTCTTCTTTCAGCTCTCTAGATAACCTCTTCCCTGAGAAATACACAATTTCAAAACACGAAGATAAGCACCACCAACACTCTTTCCCCCATGATGGTTACTTCAAACTGCCTTTCAAGTTTACAAGGAATTACATGAAAGTTCCCAGTCACTGAAAATTCTAAGAGATTGAAAAAAATAACAGTCAGCCCTTGGCTTTACATACCAAGTGAAAAACACACTTCAGTCTCTGGAAACTAATGGAAGACCAAATTCAAGCTGAGGCCTGGCTGCACAACAGATAACAAGAAGAAGGAGAAGATGAAGAGCGCAGCAAGGACAAGAAGGTTATCCAGAGTGAGAAGATAAAATTGTTTTCAAATATTTATAGACAACGATTGAAGAGATTAAGAGAAAATGGAAAACAGGTCTGATAAAATGCCACAGTACTCAAATACACACAAACCTACCAACAATATCGTTTTGGAAAGCAGGAGATTTTAAAACTATTTGTCCAAAAGATTATCTGTTTCTTAAGGTCAAGTTGCCAAGTTAAAATTGAAGGGTACTTTTAAGAGGTCACAGTTAACTCTATCTGCTCTGTTTCCAGACTCTTAACGCCCTGAAAACGGGCAAGTGAAACATTCCATGTATGCATATTTCCACTTGAGCAAACCCAAATGAAATTTTTAGAAGGACAGAAATGCAAAATGAATGTCTGAGAAAGAAAATGCCAATTCTTTAAGGGTATGTGTGGGTGTGGGTATTTAATAGCATGGAGGGTGGTCAAATGATATGAACAAATAGTATTTAACAACAATATATAATATTGCTTTAAACTTAATAAGTGGAATATAATTCCAAGGTTTCACCTCATACCCTACAAACTGGCAAAAGTGACAAAAGATGGAAATAGTCAATGCTAGGAGGACTCCAGAAAGACACACTGTTGGTGAAGCTATAAATGGGTCCAAGAATTCTAGAAAGCAATTTGGAGTTATATTTTTTAAAAAATGAATAAAATGTTGACACTATCTGACTCAGAGATACCACTCTTAGGAAAATACCCCAAGGAGGTCAAAGACAGAAAGCAAAGTCCAATATAAACCAAAATATTCTCAGCAGCACTTTTTATGGTAGCAAAAAAACAAACAAACAAACAAACTATAAATAGACACCCATCCATTGAGGAATAGTTAAACAAATTGTGGCACCTGAATATCCTGGAACATTACTATGCCATAAGAAACAAAGTGAAGAATTCAGAGACGAACAAAGATTTACATGAACTGATAAGAGAAAATTAAGCAGAAACCAGAAAACAATACACACAACTATAATAATATAAATGGAAACAACAACAAAAATGATACTAAACACTATGAATAATCAAGAAGTTTGATCCTGGGAAGAGTTGAGAAAATATACTTCCACAGTACCAGCAGAGCCACTAATAGGCATGCAATTTAGGATGAGCCTCAGTTTCTTCATCTGTCAATGGATGTTATAACTATAAACTCTTTTGAGATCAGGGACTGTTTTTGCCTTTCTTAGTATCTCCAGCACTTATCACAGTGCCTGGCCCATAGCAGATGCTTAAAAAGTGCTTCATGACTTGATTTCTTTGCAGAGGTGGGGACTATAAATGAGGAATATTACACACATAATCAAATCACATACATGGTCAAAATACACACAACACAAATTATGTATTGGTCAATTTTTCTGAACGTTTTTTCCTCTTTCCTTTTTCTATATTAAAAAAAAGTGATATCTTACTGGGAGGAGGAGGAAGACTACATCAAGAAATGAAAATGATATAAAAACAAAAGGTATCAATAACATTTTTAATGATGGGTAATCAGGCTCATGAATGCTATTAAACTGAATTATGAAGATTTTAAGACAAATGTAAAACAAAAGGTATTGTCAATTTGCCTATTAAAACACACACACACACACACACACACACACACACAAAAGGAAAAGTACATATGCCTACAAATATGTAATATGCATATAACTGGGTCTATCTGTCGGGGAAATGTTTAAGTTAAAAATGTATCATCTAATAAATACAAGCCTGTTTCAAAGCACATTTGCTTTCAGTTTTTTCCCTGAAATCAAGAATGAACTCCTCCATTAATCAAATATTGAATACTAAATGACTTGATTCTCAAGAAATCAGTAAGTCAAATATTTGACTGATCCAAATACTCTGATTAGAGAATTCACATCACTAAGGTCACACTGTTCTACCTGCACCTCCTTGAGTTTTCCACATTAAAGTCAATACCAGGGGTTGGCTTTTCCAAGCTTTAAATGTCACTATCTGTTCTCACTGTAATGGTGACAAATCCATAAACGTGATTCAATAGTGTTTTTATACTGAGGGTGGAAAGAATTTGCCTGCTGTGAAAATACCAATAGTTCACCTTGCATGACATTTTACCATTGGAAAGTATTTGCTTTCACAGACTGTTCGCAGACTGAACAGCTAATGTGCCAGAAGGCATTCCTCCTCAGCAATATAAACAGGGTTCCAGAGGGAAACTCAGGCTCTGGATGGCCCTTCATTCTAGATGAGAATTGAGTTAAATTGGCTCTTCATAAAAGGGAAAAATAACATTAACACAAAGTACCTATTATCAGCAACAAACTTATGGCAAGATAAGTGAGATAGTAATGATAACGAGGCCACTGTTTAACCACAAGCAGTGTAGTCTAACTTGGGGTGATTATCATTTCTACAACCAATAAGCAGCAAAGTTTCACCTGACACTTTTAATTTTTTTAAACATACACCCAAGGGTCCATGAATAAGATCATAAAGGTAGAAGGCACTTTGGAGGTTATCTAATCCAATCCTATCATTTTACAGATAAGAAAACTAGGGCCCCCAGAAGTCAAAAGTACACTGGCTCTGGAGTCAGAAGGCCTGGGTTCACACCCTGCTTTTGACCTTTACTATCTATGTGACCTTGAACAAGGGACAACCTCCCTGGGCTTGTTTATATGTTTGTAAACTGGACTGGATGGCCTCTGAGTCCCTTTCCAGTTCAAATTCTATCATGGATGGATGAGAGGAAGGGAAAAACATGGGAGGAAATGGAAAGAGATGAAAAGGGAAGGGGGAGGAGGGAGAAGATTAGAGAGGAAAGAAGGAAGAGAGGAAGGGAAGGAGGAGGGAAAGAGATTCATTAAGCACATATTATGTGCCAAGCCCTGAACCAAGTACTAGGGACAAAAATAGAAGGAAAAAGAATAAGGATAAAAGATAGTCGCTGCTCTAAAGGAACTCATTCTAACTGGAAGAGATAATACATACAAAAACAATTCCACAACAGAACAGACGGAAAGACCCAGAAATCCAAAGGGTACACCAGCAAGTCAGAGCAAATTATCCAGGGATGTAGTGGATATAGCAGCAGGGTAGTACAAAGGCCCAACGGACTCTGAGATGCAGTGGCAGGGCAGACGGTAACTTCTACTGGTCCTCCATATCTCTGAGTTGGTGGCTCCCAGCTCCTTGAAGTGAGAATGGCCCTCAGTACTCAGGGGAGGGGCAAGGGGAACCTCTAGTGGTAATAATAGGGTAAAAAGTAAATAAATTTCTGTTCCTGATGACAATTAAGCTGATAAATAAAAATTATTATGTAAAGGAGGCACAATTGTAATTAGCCATAATCACATCTAAAGCAAACTCAGCTGAGGATCTGGGAGAAGGGCAGAGGACAGCCCAAAGAGAGGACCAGTTGTCTGAGAGAAAGCAGCCAGCCTCCCTGACTGTCTAGCCCTTACTCCCAAGGGATCAGGTAGAAGGCAGCCCCGGGCAAAAGGGGCACTATAGGGATGGATGGCCTAGAGGCAGTTGAGTGGACCACAGGAGGAATTCCAACTGAGGTTCATGAAGGAAACACGTCCACTTTATCAGCAATCTGGATGGAGTAAAATGATATTTGCCCTATGCTACTTAAGGTTCTGAAAGGGCTACTTGTTCCTGACACCAAGTGTTTCTGATAGCAGCCAATATCTGTCTCCAAAGCTCTCCTTTTTTAATATTTTTCCCCAGTTCAGACTGCATCAAAAAAAGAATACCTAGCTCTAATTTCTCTAACTTCTTGTAGTTTCTATTAAAATGGCCACCTTCTACAATAACCATCTCCAACAAATCCCCAATCCAGCATATGTATCCTGACAGTGACAGCAGGGACTTCATATACAGCATCAACGGCCTCTCAATCTGTCCTCCCCTTTCACAAAATATTGACCAACAGTGAGAATAGTGATAAATGTCAAATATTCAAAATAGCTCATCAAAATCTGAAAGTAGGGCACCTTTCTTGCATTTATTCTGGAGAGTGATAACCAGTATAATCAGGTTTCTCATCGCAGTGATGTGAGGAAAGGGCTGAATGATGACCTTGGAAAGCTACAAATCTTGCCAGCCTATACGTAAGGCTGGCTTAAAACACATTTTATTTATGTAGCACCATTTCCCAAGAGCACAAAACACTTAACAAATCCCATTACATTAATCCTCCCAACAGCCACAAAGCAGGGAATTCCCATTGCTGAATTCAACTCTGCTCCAAAATAACACACAGACAAATACAGAGCAAGATGAACCATATACTGTAGAAGAGGAGAGTAGGGAAAGAAAGGGGAATCTCAAAATGCCTTTTCAAAAAAATAAAAAGCATCAAAATAATAAAAAGCATCAACTGCTCCACAATACAATTCTACAGAACCCTCAGATAGGGTGGGAGTCTCTTTGTGCACTCCATTTTTAGGAGTGAAGGCAGACTGGTATAGTGATTAAAGCACTGGACTTGGAGTCTAGAACACTTGAACCCGGATCCTGCCTCAGATACTTCTTGCTCTACTTGGTATCACATAATCACAGATTTAGTGATGGAGAGGTCATCTCATCGAATGCTCTCATTTTACAAATGAGAAAACAGGCTCAGAGAGTTTAAGGAATTTGTACAAGGTCATACAGATAGGAAATGACAGATTGGGAGGAGAGGGGAGATAGGAGAGGGAAGAGGAGAAGAGAGGAGAGGGAAGAGGGGAGGGGAAGAGAGAGGAGGAGGTGGAAGGGGGAGAAGAGGAGTGGAGGGGAAAGGAAGGTCCTGGAGGGGAGAGGAGGGGAGGGGAAGGGAAGGCAGAGAAGGGGACAGGAATAAACAAGCAGAAAGAGAAAGACACTGTAGGGAGGAAGCTACACAGGGCTGGGATTTCTGTATTTGTGTGTCAGGTTTGGGAAAAAGTCTCCATTCCTTCCTTATACACAGTTGGGTCTGACTTCGTTCTTTCCTCCAAGACAGGTCTCCTGTCCCTGAGGACAGAGCAAGATCGAAACACAAAGAGGAACCGGTTATCCAGAGACTGGTAAGGCAGTCATATACACTACCGAAAAGAACCCTGGGGGCAGCCAGGTGGCGCAGTAGATAGAGCACCAGCCCTGGATTCAGTAGGACCTGAGTTCAACTGTGACCACAGACACATAACACTTACTACCTGTGTGACCCTGGGCAAGTCACTTAACCCCATTGCCTAGCCAAAAAAAAGAAGGAAGAAAGAAAAAAAAGAAAAGAACCTTGGACTTATGTTTATTCAAACCATGGCTTTGCTATTTACTATCTGAGACACATGTAACATCCCTTCCAACTCCAGAGCTAGGATCTTATGACCCTATTGTCAAGAGGAAACAAGGAATATTAGCAGCATTCATGTCTCCTCACATCATTTAAGAGTTGCATAGCACACACACAAGTAAGCTTTTCTTTATGACTGAAGTTGGATAACTAGTACCAGAATCAAGTAGAGACAAAAACTTTGGCTCTAGTAAGTTAACAAGGAGTACTATTGTTAAGGTATCCAAAACTCCATCTTACTCCTTTACATACTACATATTTTCCTTCAAACGTCTTTGGATTCTGCCATGCAGAATATTGAAAATATCATTAACTTTACAACATATTACAATTATATCATATTAAGTAAATGAGTACCACTTTTGGGAATAATAATATAGCCTTTTTTACAGGGACATAACTAAACTAACCAGCAATAGGATATTCAATCCCTATTGAACTCTTTGTCTTTGATTCCCTCTATTTCTTTAAAGTGATGGGTATTTACTTCAATTCATCATTTGAACTCCCCTTATCTCTAAACACAGCTTTCCAAATTTTCCTACACTTCTATGTTTCAAACTGGTTGTCAATTTAGGCCATTCTCTTAGGTCTTTAATCCTCAGATCAGCTTCTTGTACTTCCTTTTTTTTTTCTTTTTTTAAACTTTCAGTCTACTGTACCTTCATAGTGACCTCTGGAAAAAATTATTTTCTATTCTATCTGGAGCTATTTTTCCAAGTATTTTCCAGTCTAAACTCATTATGACTGCTGCCATTTACTTATGTAATCTAGAATTATTCAACATTTCCATCAAGAACAGTGGGCAATATTAAATTCAATCAATCAAAAGCTTTTACTAAGTACCTACCACGTTATCAGGCACTATGCAAGGTGCTAGAAATACAAATACAAAGACTGAAATCATCCCCATCAAAAAGCTTACATTTTATCTGGGGTGTGTGTGTGTGTGTGTGTGTGTGTGTGTCTCTGTGTGTGTCTCTGTGTGTGTCTCTGTGTGTGTACATACACATACATACATACATATATACATACATATACATATATATAACAAATGAAGAATAAATATACAATAAAAACAAAATAAAGATAAAATGTTAAAGACAAAATAATTTGAGAGGAAAGTTATTTGCAGCAGAAGGGATCAAGAAAGATTTCATGTAAACGGTGAGGCTTGAGAAAGAGAGAGATTTCATGAAGCAAGGGATCTAGGCAAGGCAAAAGCTCAGAGATTACGGCAAGATTGTAAAGGGTCTTAAATGATAAACAGAAGAGTTTATATTTGCTACTCAAGGCAATAGGGAGCCACTGGAGTTCAATGAGTAGGGAAGTGATCTGGTCAATCTGTGTTTTAGGAAAATAACTTTGGTGGCTATGTGGATTAAAGTGTTAGAGTGGAAGGGGTCTTGTGGCAGAGGAACCAATTATAAAATAGCCACAATAATCTAGGCAAGAAGTGATGAGGGCCTGAACTCATTAAGGTGGGGCTGGCTCTATGAGTAGAGAAAAGTCATTTTTGACAGAGATTGTGAAGGTTGAAACAGAAAGATCTAATAACTGATTGAGTATGTGGAGCGAGGGGATTTAGAAGTCCAGAATGATTCTGAAGCTATAAACCTGAGAGAGTAGAATAATGGTGGTATCTTCAACATATATAAGAAATTTTGAAAGAAGGGTGAGTTTGAAGGAAAAGATAAGGAGTTCTGTTTTGGACATGTTAAGTTGAAGATGTCTCTGGGAGATCCAGTTTGAAATTTCCAATAGGCAATATAGGACTGAATTTCAGGAGAGAAAGTGGGACTAGATTATAGATCTGGAAGTCATCTGTTTAAAGACAACAATTAAACCCAAAGATGTAGATGAAGTCATCAAGGAAGAGGGTAGAGAGAAGAGAGAAAAAGGCCCTAGTCAGAAGCTTGGGGATTATCCACAGAGGACATTATATGACTAAGCCAGCAAAGGAGACTGAGACAAAGTAGACAGACAAATAGGAGGACAAGGAGAGAACAGGGTTACAAGGGGCCAAGGGATTCAAGAGGAACTGATACTGTAATGCTGAAATAGTTAGTAATAAGACTGAAATAGCAAAAGAGAAAAGTAAAGTCAAAGCAAGGGTATAAATAGCCTGAGAAAGTACGGGGGGGGGGGGCGTGCCTTATAGCTAGGTGGCACAGTGGAGAGAATACCAGGCCTGGATTCAGGAGGACCTGAGTTCAAAGCCAGCCTCAGATACATAACACTTAATTAGCTGTGTGACCCTGGGCAAGTCACTTAACCCCGCTGTCTACCCCACCCCAAAAAAAAGGTACTAAGGGGGTGGAGAGATTGGAAGTCCCAAAAAACAGCAAGGGAGAGGTTTAAGAGTGCTAAGTCAAAGGGAGAAAAAAGATGACAGTAGGTTCAAAGAAATAAAAATGTATTAAGTGCAGGTCCCAACAAGTTCAGGGGACCTTCCTACCCTGCAGAAGACTTATAGGGGCTTGGACAAAAGTATGACAGGATAAGAAGGTAAGCCTGGGTTGTGATCTGCACTACCAGAGGGAATATCCACCTCAAGGAGACAAGAAATACATCAAAATTTGTGTGAGGCACCATTCTTGAACTAGTGTAGTAGAGAAATAATTGGCCTTGGAAGACTTGGATTCAAGTACCACCTTCACTGACTATGTGACTTTGTATAAGGTAATTAGACTGAAAGTTACTTGAGAGCAAGGATTGTTCTTGCCTTTTTTGTATCCCCCGAACTATACAGTGCCTGGCACAGAATAAGAGCTTAATAAATGTTTGTTTATTTGACGACATCTCCATGCTCTAGGTATATCTCTCTAAGATTGTTAGTTGCAAAGAGGGTGCTAACCTGCATGGTAGAGGGAATTTCCTCATCACAATTTCCCTCACTGTACCAGTAAAATTTTAAGTCTGATAACTATCCCTATTTACATTTTGCACATAAATTTTCTCTGAGTTTAGTGTGAAAAAATTCATCTCTTGCTCCACTGTTGTGTATGCCTTCATTCAAAAGTAACATGAGGCAGGTCCAACTAAACAAATCATGAACTGAAAAGCAATTCAGAGCCCCAGTGGCACAGCAAGACTTCCCATATTTCCAAGCATCTAAATGCTTATGTACGATGTTCCATGCTTGTCCTATCTACCTGACACACTTCCTGAGAACTTCACTGCCCCAGCTCAGGCATTCAGGAGCACAAACAAAGGAAAATTCATTTCCACATCTGCCAGGAGCTCCTATTGCCAGAACTTGTCAGAGCGAAAATGATTTAGTACTAATTGCAGTGCCCTTGACAGTCCTGAACTACCAGGTTTATCCATCTCAGGAAGTTGGAACAGGTGAAGTCGCATACCAGGGCAGATGCAGGAAGTCGCACAATCTTTTCTGACAGCTAAACAATAAGACAATCAGTAGCACTGCTCATCTTTCTCCTATATCAGCAAAACCACTTACTTACAAAGATTTTTCTACGGTGCTCTGCTCAAGATCCACGACTCTTTCATGCATCGGTTTGAATTGCTACATCACCTAGCTCTTCTTCCCATTCCCCTTGTCTTCTCACCCTCCTTTGTTCAAGTAAATCCAGACTACTTTTCATTCTCTTTAATGGATGACAGAAAAGCCTAATACAGGTTTTCAAAAAGTAGGAGATGAGAAGAGGTTCTCCGTTTCTTGCACTCTCATCTACCTTCAAAGTCGTACATTTTTCTTATCTATTTCAATCAATAAAGTAGCTGACTAGAGAATCCACTGTTCAATATTATGAGCCACTGAATTAAGCTGAAGCATCTCTTGAAAAATATTCAAAGGAAATTCCTGAGCTTCTTAAACTGTTCTTTGTCCAGAAAAACTGGATTAAAATGTAAAGTCCTAGAGGGGACAGAAAGGCTGGTTTGTTTTTGCATCTCCAGCATGTAGGGCAATGGCAGACAGTAGGCACTTTATAAATGCCTATTGAGTTGAATTACGGAGGTCTCCTTGATTACTCTTTAGGAAATTCTAAGCACAAAGAAATATGGCAGAAAGGGAAGCAATGACAAAAAACTGAAAGAAATTCTCCATAAATCAATGAGATGAGAGATTTCAGGAGCTAAACTGGAAAAGGAACCTCAAAATTAAATAAGGGAAAATTTAAACATCAGGGCAAGTACATTAGTTAGACTCATAGAATGCTCAACAAAATACCTAAATCTGTGAACACATAAAAGATACATGTTCTTTTTTGGTATGGCAGAGACTGGAATTCCAACAGATGGCAATTTTAACAGATGGCATATTTAATCTCCTGGAGAAGATTCAAAACTTAAATAGCATCATACAATAATAACCTCCTAATGGACTACAGGAGTTAAGTACTGTCTGTGAGACTATAAGTAGGGAAAAAAATCAAATAAGAGTTTAAAAAGATTGCTTTCTACTCCAAAGAGACGACCAATAATAATGTGTGTGTGTGTGTGTGTGTGTGTGTGTGTGTGTGTGAGAGAGAGAGAGAGAGAGAGAGAGAGAGAGAGAGAGAGCGCAAGCGCGCTCTGATTTCAATGAAGGGATTTATCTGCGAGAAATTTCTACCTTTTCAGATTGGAACCCACTATTCAATTTATAGAATTAGTATAGGCAAATTGGAGAGATTAAATGACTTGCCTAAGAAAACAGCCAATCTGTGGCAAAGGCAGAATGTGAACCCAGAACAACAACATTAATACACATTTATAGTACTTTCAAGGTTTGCAAAGCACTTTACAACTAGGATCCCATTTGATCTCACTAACTTCTACCATCAAAAACAACTCAATCACTATTTGCCAAGGGAAAAATAAACAGATGCTAAACTGGGTTCCTACCTTTCAGGGAGCAATATATGTTTTGGAGGGTTTGCTACTTTTGTAAAAGGTGGAGGAGAGAACTGGACAACAGTGTGTGGAAAATTTTTCCAGATTCTTTTTTATTTCCATAGGACAGCTCTGGCAGCCCACTAAAAATGTGCATTCCTATTCCTAAACACTCCACTATTCCTATCATTCAAAGCCCATAACCGGCAACAGCAGGAATGACTTAACTATTGTCTTCTACCAATATCACCAAATATACTCCAACAGCTCCAAATCACGGAGAGCATTATCTGAACATAGCTGAGTTCTCTCTTGACAACAGAGAACTACTCTGGACTCCATAATATTTGGGTAAATCTCAAATGGGGAAAACTGTGGACTGTTGCATACACTGCTCAGATGGTAGAGGTGTTGGTTGGTTTTACTGATGGAGCACTTGCTACAGGGAACTCTTGGGTAAGGAAATTTCTTCTACCAATGCAGGTCAGCATCTTCTCTGCAACTTCTGGAGAGTCACGCGGAGCATGGAGAGGTTCAGTGACTTGCTCAGGGTCACAGAGCTAATGTGTCAGAGGTGGAGTTCTCCTGGCTCCATGGCCAGCTCTCTATGCACCAAAACATACTGCCTCTCAAAAAAACAAAATTTTTAAAAACATATAGGGATAATGCTAATTTTTTTTAAAAAAAAAAGGTAACAGTAACAGGTCTGGAGTCAGAAAGACTCATATTCCTGAGTTAAATGCGGCCTCAGACACTTACTAGCTGTGTGACCCTGGGCAAGTCATTTTACCCTGTTTGCCTCAGTTTCCTGCTCTGTAAAATGAGCTAGAAAAGGAAACGGCAAACCACGCTAGTATCTCTGTCAAGAAAACCCCAAATGGGGTCACAGAAAATAGGACACAAATAGACAACAAATGATCACCTAAGTTCAGTGTCATGAGAAGGATGCTATTCAGAAAACATTTTTTAAAATTATTTTAAAATATCTACTATTAATGGTACCAAATTCTATAAACTTGATTCTTCCTATCTTACTTTTCTGATCAACTGCACTCCAAACCTAACACTATTATAAGCAAATTATTTATTGTGTCTACAGTTTGTTAAAACTGGAGGATACTTTATAAGTCATCTATCTAATACCCTATTTTACAAAAGAGGCCCAGTGACTCAAAGATGGAGTGACTCATCAAGGCAATGACAGTAGTGAAATTCAAACCAAGTCTTCTGACCTAAAATCTTTCCAATGTACCTGGAATGTCTCAGAATTGACAATGAATAATCACTGAATAATTGATAACTATGTTGAACGAAATAGCTCGATTCCTAAAATACTTCACAAAAATTTTCATTTTCTCCTTTATTTATAAACCAGTAGTATCTGAGGAGACTGTTTAAGTTCATAGGTTTTGTTTAGCTTTCTTGCTTTAAAAATTAAAGAGTTCTGTTTTTAAGTTGACAGTATTTTATTGCAGAAGTTTTTGCAATTTTGTCAGAAATATGAAGCTTTTTTTTTTAAATTTGGGAACAAACAAACACACATTTTATATCTCTGTATTTTTGTCTTTTTTTCTTTGTAGAACCCCTGGGACTGCTTTACAAAAGCCCAGGAATGCAAAGAGGATAGTTGAAAAACAATGAGGACAGCTGAAGAAAAACAGGGAGAAATACCAGAAATATAAACAATCCTGCAAATAAGGAACTTTCCTAGAAATTTAAGTAAAGACAAGTCTCACATCTTCATTTAATTCTGTCTTTGTCATAAGTGTGTATGTGTTTCCTCCACGTAAACCCCTTGGGGGGGAGGGGGGGACACAACTCAGTGCCTAAGATATAGCAGGAGCTTAATAAATGCTTGTTGATTAATATATAGTTGAAAGTAGCACAAGATTTGGACTCAGAATACCTAGGTTTGATTTCTTACTGTCTTGATTACTATCTGTGTGGCCTTGGAAAGTCATGTAACCTCTATTACATAAATTCATTATCTTTCCACTAAAACCTTCTCCTCTTCTGAACTTTCCTATTACTGCTGAGAGTACCACCATCCTCCTAGTACCCCAGGCTCAAAACCTAGGCCTCATCCTCAACTCTTCCCTCTCTCTCTCACCCCATCCCTATATTCAATCAGCTGTCAAGTCCTATCATTTCCACCTTACAACATCTCTAGCATAGGCTCCTTTCTGTCCTCCGACACTACCAATCACTCTGAGGCAAGCCCTCACCAACTCATGCCTGCCTCCAGGATTAAATATAAAATCCTGTTTGGTTTTTAAAGTCCTCCATAACCTGGCCCCTTCCTACCATTAGGATGTGAGCTCCTTCTGAGGGCAGCAAACGTGTATATGCTTTTCTCTGTATTCAGCTTAGCACAGTGGCTAGGACAGAGTAAGTTCTTAATAAACATTTGGGGACTGACTGACAAGAATAGTTATGCAACTGAATCAATCACAAGAAATGCAGAGAAGGAAACAGGAGAAACACTAGTTTCCCCCATCCTAAATGTTATTTCTTGTTTTATGAAGCAGTCTGAACCTACAAAAGGATCTGCTCATCACAGATAATCTCCCAGAGAAAACTACAAGCATAGAATAGTATCTGACTAGAGTGCTGAATTCCTCACAGGTGTTCAATAAGCACGTGATTAATTCATGGAGGATGTAAGGAGGCATTAAGAAGAGGAGTGGCATTATAAATCATCTAGCATATGCATTCACACTTCAGGAACCAAGCGAAATTAAGTTAGTGGTCATTGGTTTGGTTTGCTGGTATTCTGAATCTGAGAACTTGTTCCCAAGAAAACCTGAAAGAAACCACTAATTTACTCAACTGGAGAGCATTTGGATGGAGAAGATATGAGAGATGATTTGCACAGCAAAAAAGTTTTCATTCTTAAAGCAAACAGACACACACATATACACACACACAAACATACATACACAGAGTCTGTCAAATCAAATTATTTGAGCAGTATTCCATGACCAGGACAGCACTGTGTGTGAAAGGATACAAATGCAGGCCCAAACCCCAAAGGGTTTTCAAATACTTAATAGCTATAGGTATTAGAGTCTTACAGTCTCCTTGAGGGAAGGAACTGTTTCCATTCCTTTTTCTTTGTATTTCCAGAGACAAACACAGAGTGACACATAGTACACTCTTATTATAGGGTTCTTGGCATATAGTGGTCATTTAGAAAAGGCTTGCCAATTAACTCACTGATTAATCAAACTTCAAGTCCTTCATTATTCCAAAAACTATTTTGCAAAGCGCATGACAAACTGCAACAAAATGGTTCTGAACAGGTTACTAAGCACTTGCACAGTCCCCATCTGTGTATCAAGTCATGCGATGGTGGGTTTCATTAATTTTTCAAAAATCAGGAAATTTAAATCAATGAAAATGTCTGTCAGCTTTAGCATTTCACTTGTTGGTTTTTGGAGTGTTGAAGCATAAGTTTAAAGATACTTTAACTGGGGGGCCGGATATGTTTTAATTTCACAGGGTACTATGTTCCAATTTCATTTTCATGCTAGAGAGTAATATAGTAACAATACTGGATTTGATTCAAATATGCCTGGATAAACGCTCCTCTTTTCATGGCAAGTCACCTGATAGCTCAAAGCACAAGAAAAGAAACTTGAGTTGTCTTTGCTATTTATCTTGTCCCTCCCCAGAGTAAATCAGGTTTGGGAGTGAGTGACACATTCTGAATTATCCCATTCAATACCTAAATGAATCTGTCTCCTCCACAAAGATAGTTCCACTACAGCAGTGCTACATATCCTCATTTTAATTAACCTAATGGTCTATTCACCCATCATACTTGGAGGTCTATTTCATTATCCTAAATTAACATTTTCTTTCCATTAAAGTTTCAGATAATAAAAAGACACTGACTCCATGTGTGGTTTACAACACATTTAATCTATAGTATTCCTTTGCTTAGTGATTACAGGCTTTTAAATGGTTTTTGAAAAGCACTTAGAAATAATAGCAGCCTTAGTGATTTATTTACTCATAAACAAGGAAGGCTATTAATAGCACAGGGAAAGGTACAATATTTCAGGATTAAAAATACCTATTCTTTAATACAATGAATTCAAAGCTTGGGATGGCTTAGATTGATTTTGGTTTAAAAGATATTTTCACTAAACCATCTCAGTACGTCCCTCCCCCCAAAAAAAACTTATTTACATAAAACAATTTATCAGCCAAGACTGACACATCTTGTCATTTCATTCTTTTTGCAATGAGAAGATTAAGTTTTTCCAAGTTCAGTCAAACATAAGGACAGCAAATAAAAGCCATTTTAATTGCTCAAAGTGAGCAGCTTCAAGGCCCTCCTTGGATTCTGGCAACCGGTTTCTAATTTCACAAGGAATTATTTGATCATCATTATGGAACACAAGAAATTCAATACCTAGGGGGAAACTGTCATCCTGTTACATGGAAATTTACATATAGAGCACCCATTAGTGTTTACTGGAATTGCCAAGTCAAACCCTGTTGATCAAAATTAAAACATAAACTTCAGTTTGATTTAAAGGTGGCTTACAAAACAACCTATGAGAAAATCCTAACTTGATAGCTCATCAACAAGAGTTATCTCTCTTTTGTTAAACAAAAGGTACACGTCTTCATACTTTCCACCACTATTCTGGGTCACAGCTATCTGAAATTCAATGACAATCCAAAATCCATATGAAAAATATCCAAGGACTCAGAGTTTGAATGTAGAATGAATGAATGAAAGAACAAATGAGTGAACAAACAAATGAAGTATTTATTAAGCACTATGTACAAAACACTATGCTAAAGTCTGGGGATAGAAATAGAAAATTAAGAGTCCTTGCTCTCAAAGAGCACATATGTTAATGGGGGAGATGACATATATGGATGGTTTCACCTGCAAACTAGCTAGAAGGGATCTTAGACATCATCTACTCCAATCTCTTTTGAGTACTGAAACTGAAGCTCAGAGATTATGAGTTGCTCATGGTCACAGAGGCAGTAAGTGTCAAGGGAGGGATTTGAACCCAGGTCTCCAGGTCTAACATTCTATCTGCCTACCCTATGCAATTTTCAAACCTGGTTTCATGAAATGGTGAAAGTGTTTTAAAAAAAAAAAAGATCCAGGAGGGTTGATTTGATTTAATCTTTTAGTCACTCATTGCATAAACAGCTATTAAGTTCCCATTATATAGAGAGCACTGCACTACAGGTGCTAAGTGAGAAACAAGGATTAAATCATATTGTCCCTGCCCCCTCATGGACTTCACAGTCTAGTAGAGGGGTTATGATTAAAACCTAATTCAATTTAAATCACTAGTCAGAAGAATTTAACCCAATTTTTCTTTAGAAGCTACATTCTTGTTTAATGCAAATTTAACCCCTATTGTTCATCACCAAGAGAAAAGAGTTCTATTTTTATAAAGTATGTGCTCTATACTTTAATGCAGTAAGTGTGACTAATTTTTTTCAGGTTATATTAGGAGACCAAATGACAATTTTTTTTTTATTTTTCAAAGCTAAATGAAGCATATTCTTCTAAAGTCACTGGCAGCTGAATTTAGCACCTCTTCAACAGGTAAATTGGGAAATTCAGAAGATCTTCACCATATTCCAAAGTACAACCAACTCCCAAAAGAGTTCAGAGTATATCCAAAACATTTTTCAACAGAGCATGTATATCACTATTTTGACCGAGAACACATAGGTATTTTTAAAACTTGAATCATTTTAGTTATGAGAAATGTGTAGAGTTAATAAGTTTTTCTGCCCTTCCTCTGCCTATTTTCTCAACTTAAGATTTTTATTCAAAAAGTATTTATTAAGTGACTAATATGTATCAGGCACTGAGCAAGGCAGTGGGAATATAATTAAATTTAATTTAATTTAAAAAACAACAATAATAATATTCCCTGCCGTCAAGAACCTTACATGTCATGGAGGAAGGGGGAAGAGTGAGGGAGAGAATACAGATACACAAATAAGTAAATATAAAGTTATGTAAGGAGAGAGGGTCCAGGTAAACTCTAACAACTGGGAGCAATCGTGAAAAGTCTTTTTTAAGAGACAGTATTTGAGTTTAGTCTTGAAGGGAGGCAGAGGTGAAGGATGAGAGCACTCCAAGTTCTAGAGACACTCTGTAAACAAACACAGAAGCCAGGAGGATTCTAGGAAGGCAGTGCTCTGTACATTTAAAAATCATACCTATTAAATGCTAAATAACGACTTCAATGTTTCCGATAATAATGTGTACTCTTCAAGAAAACTGCGATCCTCTACCTGACTTTTATGACCGTCCAATGAATTCTATAAATCCTATTTTATTTTTTCATTACTTTCCTACTTTTGTTTGTTTGGTGAGAGAGGATACAGCCCTATCAGTTAAAATCAGTAACTGCTTCTAACTTAAGAGTCCCACAGAGCTACCTAGGTGTTGGGAGATTAAGTGACTTGTCCATGGCCACACAGCTAGTATGTGTCAGAGGCAAGACTTCAACTCAAGTCTTCCAATATAATTCCACTGGAAATACAATGCTGTTTCCAACACTAAAGTTTGAAATGATGTAGGCCTGCCCACCAGACACTATTCTGTACTAAGGCCAACTCTCAATCCACAACTCTACTGCTCCTCATTCCAAGGACAACAAGAAGGAAGAAGATGACACAACTCACATTTAAAAAACATTTCAAACCCATTATTTCCTTTGATTTTCAGGAGTCAAAAAGACCTGGGCCTAAGTCCTGGCTCTGACACATAGTACTGAGTGACTACTCAACCTCTCCGTGTCACAGCTATCTCTTGTTAAGACAATAAATGACGGACAAGTTACCAATGAGTATCCGCCAAATTTTTTAATAACAAATTGAGTCCAACTCTAGCCCAGAGTATAGAGTATAGGTAAGGAACTAAGTGAAAGATACCCTTAATGCAAAGCCTACTATAACCTATCAATAAAATTACTCTGAAGTAGTTACATAAATTAATGAAACAAAAAAGCATTTATTATGTGCCAAGAACTGCACTAAGCACTAGAGGTACAAATACAGAAAGACAGTATTTACTTTCAAGGAGCTTACATTCTAATAAGGTCTAAAACCACATACATAAACAGTAGTGACCAAATGTTTTGGACTGGGAAGTCATAGGAATGGGGAGTAGAGTCATCAGGCAACTGATGACACCTCCTTTTTCAGCAATGGTAGTATAGATTTGACAACTCTCCCCAGAGCCCAGGCTAATTATAGAGAACTCTCAATAATCAGGAGCCAGAACCCCAGGCACCAAGACTTGTGCCATCAATATAACTCCTCAAGAATAGGGATTGTTTCACTTTTTGGTCTCTGTATCCCATCTGGAGGAAATGCTCTTTTCTAAAAAGTGTCTTTGTGCTTGTGTTTTGACAATGCTAACATTAAATAAATTGAATGCTTATGCTTAAGACTACTGGGTCACTTTGTCTTTAGACTGCATCTTCCTCCCAAAAATCAAATCATTTTACAACTCAAACAAGTATTTCAAATATAAATGGCAAGTATGTTCACAATTCTATATTTTAAAATGCTCCCCATAAATAACTCTATAGCTAAGATTATTATGATGCAGTCAGTCAACAAACTCTATTAAGCAATTTACTATATGCCAAGCAATTCCAGTGCTAATCTGTTAGTGCCGGGAACAGAAATACAGTTTAAAAAAAAGACAGAGAGAAGGGCAGCTAGGTGGTACAGTGGATAGAGCACCAGCCCTGGACTCAGAAGGACCTGAATTCAAATCTGGTCTCAGACCAGAGACTTGACACTTATTAGCTGTGTGACCCTGGGCAAGTCACTTAACCCCAACTGCCTCACACAAAAAAGGGGGGGGAGACAGAGAGAGACAGAGAGAGAGAGATCATGCTCTCAGGGCACTTACACACTAATATAATAGATGTAGGGAAAAAAAGAATTCAAATTACTTATTTCAATTCAACAAGCATTTTATTTGTTCAGTCATTGTTTTGCCATTTCCTTCTTCAGCTCATCTTACAGAGAAGGAAACTGAGGGAAATGCAGTTAAGTGACTTGCCTAGGTTCACACAGCTAGTAAGTGTCTGAGGCCAGATTTGAATTCAGGAAGAGGAAGTCCAGCACTCTATCCACTGTACCATCAAACTATATTTACTAAATACATACTATGCACCAAGTACTGTGCTGGATATACCTGGAACAAGAATAAAATAGTCCCTAACCTCAAGAAGATTTCATTCTACTTGGGGAAAACAACATGTGCACAGATAAGTAAATATGAAATAAATTGTCTGGTGGAAAGAACACTGGAATCAGAGATCCTAGTTTCAAATCCTTTCTCTGATGTTTCCTACCTACATGACCTTGGGCAAATCACTTAACCTTTCATTTTCCTTACTACTTGGGCCTCCAAAATCCAATCAAGGCCTAGATCTGTAATCTTGGGTGACTAAGAATTAGGAAGCCTAGACTCCACTTTCAACTAAGTAGCTACATGATTTTAGTCAAGGAACTTAATTTCTCTGAGCTTACTTTCCCATCTGTAAAATGGAGGTGATTTACAAATTCCCATCCAACTCTGAAGTTCTATGATTCTATTACAATATTGGGGAACCCAACAGTATTTTCCTATGGTTTGCCTTACCCATAGGGATAGTGATAGAGACTAGGACAATGATTTCATTGATACAGGAAGCTCCTGGGTAAGAAAACTGCTTCTCCTCACGCAGATCAGTATGCTCTCTACAACTGAGAGAGCTAGAGCACTGAGAGGTGCAATGATTTGCTGAGGATCACACAACAAGTATGTGTCAGAGGCAGGACTTGAACACAGGACTTCCTGGCTTCAAGGTCAGATCTCCAGCCATTACAACATGTTGTCTTGAAATCCCATTCAGGCCAAGAATAATACCATCAGATATACCAGATGGTATCTTCCATGAAAACGGAGTCCCAGTACCTACCATAGTTCCCTAGACTTAAGAGGGGCATTTATTTATCAGTAGAAAGCCTAAGAATTACAACTATATTTACTGGTCTGAGCCTGTGATTTCATCAAAACAGAGAAATCCCTCTGGGGAAACTCCCTCTACCAATAGACAACTGTTCTGTGACATAAAACCATTACAAATGGAAGCCCACTGGATGTAGTTAGCATTTGGAGAAATCATATTCTCATCAAATACATTAACCCCTCTTAGTGCTATAAAGATGACATGACAACTTCTCTACCAAAAAATAATAATTTTTTAAAAAATACAACAACAAAACAAAACTGGGCCTAGCACTAATAAAAGGGTACCCTAAGGTATATTTCATTTCCACTCTGCACCAAGGAAGATGAAATTATAAATATTTAATTGCTAGAATATCTAACATGCAGAGAGAAACCCTCTAAATGCAATTAAAATTAAAAATACTAACTTTTGGTTTTGCTTCTGTGAACTTGACAAATGTGTCAATCAAAATGTGAACTCATCTACCAAAATTAAAACACGTTTATGAAATAAACATGCTGCTAGGACCAAAAAGAGAAGTTTTATGATTCTGACATCCCCAAAGAAGGCAGGTATATAAGCAATACCAAAAACAAAATAAAGTAAATCTTACTGTTAATCATTCATTCCAACCCAGAAAAAATTACATTTGAAAAACTGTTAATATTTATCAACTATCTTAGTAATGGTAGATACTTTATAAAGTTCACTCCCAAAACAAATTCTACTTAATTTTCAGAAATACTCTCATAGAAAAGTATGACTACCAAAATAATAAATAATAATAATAATAATAATAATAGTAATAACAATAACTAACACTCATATAGTGCTATAAGATTTGCAAAGTGCTTTACATAGAGTATTTTCTCTTTCGAACCTCACAATGAATTTGTGAGACAGGTGCTATTATTTCCCCATTTAATAGATGAAGTAATTGAGGGTCAGAGGTTAGTGGCTCACCCAATACCACATAACTGGTAGATGTCTGAGGAAGTACTTCCTGACTCCAGGTCCAACATCACATTCACTAGACAGAGGTGTCAAACATGCTCCTGAGAGCATTAAAATGTAATGGGAAACTATTTAACAAAATAAATAAAAATAGAATAAAAAATAGAAAACATTAAATTTTAAAACTAAGTCAATTTCAATCTACAATTCCAGAGAACTAAAGATGAAACATATACCCCATGTCTCACAGGGAGGTGGATGGATTCAGAAATGAGACTTGATTTTTTGGGCCTGGCCAATGAGGGAAATTATTTTGCTTGACTATGTATATTTGTAATGAGGGCTTTATTTTCCTTTCCTAATGTTGTTCAGTTGGAGGAGGGGAGTGGGAGGAAAATAAAACTGATATCGGCTAAATGAAAAAAAAATTAAAAATTTAAAAAACCTAAGTCAATACATGGCCCACAAGGATCCTTATGTACAGATTAGTGGCCCCCATTCCTATTGAATTTGACACCACTGCACTAGACACCTATTAGCCTATGTCTGTAGTGACTGGAGCCAATAACTCCCTTCCAAATCTGCCTCCCAAGAGAAAATAACTGCTCGTATATCATTTTTCTGACAGCATTTACAGTCATATATATGTCAATGTGTCCCAACCTGTAGCCAAGAACCTTGGAGTTGAGGTAAGGTATCCAGCAATCTATATGCACCCATACCAAAGAGCACTGTCATTTTGATCTATATTTATCTCCAACAAAATGTCCACAACTCTCAATATAATAAATAAGTCAATATACCTTCTAGACCTAATAAATAATACATCCCACACATACATTTTTCAAATGTTACATTAATATTGTTGTGATTATCAAAATACAAATTTATTTAAAAGGTTATTGAACTCATAATAGCTTTTTGTCACCACATTTTCTCCGTCAATGGATATAAATGTTACCATGTGGGGAGCCTGCTTTTTTCCCCCCCGTAAAAAAGGTAGTGGGAAAGGCTGGTCCTAGTACACTCGAATAACAATAAAAGGTAGCATGTGCTGTCTTTTCATATTAACTGTCTATCTTCTCTCTCCATCTAGATTATTATCTCCTCAATGGGAGTGACTAAGTCTTACACCAAGATGACAGTACAGACCTAGAATAGGAAGGAACCTACCTAAGAGGTCATTTAATACAACTCACCCATTTTACAGATTGGGGAGGTGAGGCTGAGGTTAGGGGTAACATCTTGCCCCAAGTCACACAGGTAATAAACACCAGAAATGGTAATTGAACTCATGTCCTCTAACTCTATAGCCAGTGTTCTTTCCCTGTGCCATATATTCACGCAGATGGCTCTGGTGGAGAAAGTGAGGCTGGTGATCAAGCACAGCCCTCCCTCACTCAAAACGAAGTCAATTGCAAGTCAACGTCATCATCTCCCTGATGTCATGGTCCTCATGAAAGACAAACGCAACAACAACAGCATTCTCTTAGCAAAATGCTATAGATAACAGAAGCAGCTGGTGTAGTGTTCGTGAAATTCTAAGTGGTCTTTGTTTGATGGAAGGGCTCTCTTTCCTGATTCCCAAATGAATTGCTAGACAACATGTTTTACAATTACATTATGAGCTTTCAAGTAGCAAAGTGTTTTTACTTGTTCGATTTAAAAGTCAATGCTAAATTCCCATGTTTCATACCCCTTCAAATTTTTGCTAACTATCTAAGCAAAGACCATTGCTTGTCTGTATCAAGATTTGGAAGGAACAAGGAGCTAGGTAGAGTCCACTCCATTCAAGATCGGAACAAACACAAGTTTCGAAGCATGAATAATTCAACAACGACTAAGCTTTTTAAGCTTCAACCTCTACTGCTGCTGGTCCTCTGAGGAAAACTAATACTTCTTGCCTGAAGAAAAAATGAAGACTGTTGTGTTTTTGCCACGCTATGAAATTTCTGTTAGATTTTTTTGTTTTGGAAGCATATAACTACCAAAGGCCCTGCGTTACTATGGTATTGTCAAAGTTTAAATTTCCCTGCCCAACTCAACCCTGCTTCTTTTCTTTTTATCTATTGCCTTTTTTTCTCCTTTTGACAAGAACTGCCATCCCCAAGTATTTTTCCCCAGATATAAATATTGCATAGCTTATTTTTTAAAAAAGGAAAATCTGTCTGCCTTCTTCCTTAGAGGTCTATTTTATATTGTCATTGGTTATTATCAACAATCACTTAATTCAATATAAATGTGAGGAATGGTTGAAAACAATGATTCAAATAAGAGAAAACTTTTTTTTTCCAATTTGGGGAATGGGAATTCAGGAAAATAAATGTGTACATAAATATTCTAGCTTACTTCCTTTCTGCCATTTATTATATCTAATGGCAGCAAATTTTGGCTCACTGCCCTTCTAACCTCAGTTAGTCCAGTTAGAAAGAAAAGGTGCTGTAGGTTAAGTCCTAAAAGAAGGGAGCAGCAACTTAATATTGGCAGCTAATAGCTGCATCACTTCTCATATCCTGCCTGGGTACAGAAAGAAGCATGAGAATATGAAACATATACCACACACACCCACACACTCACACACACACAGTGCAAAAATATGGAAGCTGCCACATTATCATTAGCATAGGAGTACTGAATACAAACCATCAGTATTTGTCTGGCATAGACTGTAAGTGCTGCCAGGAAACTGATGCACAAGCAATTATCTTCTCTTGGGAGGCAGCTCTGGAAGGAAGCCACAGGCTCCCAGACATTATCAACACAGGCTGCTAGGTGAAGCAGTGGATACAGCACTGGCCCTGGAGTCAGCAGGACCTGAGTTCAAATTAGCCTCAGACACTTACTAGCTGTGTGACCCTGGACAAACTGCTCTATTTGCTTCAGAACAACAATAATAATAATACCTACCTCACAGGGTTTTTGTGGGTTTAAATGACATAATACCTATAAAGCACTTAGCACAACACATAGGACATAGCAAGTGTTCTATAAATGCTATTTCCCTTCCTCTTTCCCCCCACAGTACTGGACTTGGAATCAGAAAAAGCAGAGTGAAATCTTGCCTCAGATACCTACCAGTTGTGTGTCACTTAACTAGTAGTCACTTCATCTCTCTATCTCAATTTTCAAGCCTTTTAAGTGAGGATAACAATAGTTCTTATCACATAGATTTGTTGTAAGGATCAAATCTGAAACTATATATGTAAAATACTCTATTCCTACCATCCCTCAGTCTGAGTCTGACTCAGAGACAGAAACATCTTGATACAGTACACTAAGCAAGGAATTTGTTGCTGTGAATGAAAAGAAAATTTCAGCCTGTTTTCAATTCTATTCTATTTATTGTATACCAAGGTATTAATGGAATTTTGCTATTTAAATGGCAGTGGAAAGAGCTTATTTTAAGATTTCCCTGTAGGGATGTATATGAGGGAAAAAACAAGGCCTAGTGAGCTCTCCAGAGAAAAATTTTTTTAAAAAATGCTTCTAGGAAGCAATTTAGTTTGGACAGCAAATAAAGTTAGAGTAAAAATTGCATTAGTGGAATAGCATTCCAAATGCAAACAGTCAAGAGGTCAAAGAATTCTTTGGATAAAGAAAAACGGTTTCATAGTTTTGGGACTATTCAAATCACTGTCAATACTGATATTCATAATATCTCCTGAGACATGAACTCACAGATATTTGTGCATCTAGTGACTTCAGAGTAAATCAGTGATCTCCAAACATTCTCAATCACTTTTCAATAAAAGAAGAGAAAACTCTTAAATCAAATAATCCGTAATTCTTATGTTCCTCTCAGGTTTCCCACCTGGCTGCTCTCCTGTCCTTCATCATGATCTCTACAAACTGCTCTTTATGTAAGATAATATCAACTTTAAATCTCACACCTGTAACCCTTGCACTGGGGCCCCTCTCTCCCTCTAATTGGAAAAGTTAAAAAGTGGACATCCAGAGATCTCAGGTCCCCTATTTAAGGAAGAAGATTTCCCCCTAAATCCCTCAGGAGAGGAGAGCTCCTACCAGATCTTCCATTCAAAGAGAGCTGCCAGGACAGCTATTTCATCATCCTCTACCTAGCTACATTCTTTCCTCTCCCTCTCGCCTTTTCAGCTTCTTTTAATATACAGATAAATTGGAGATAATTTCAGAGAGAAAGCTACAGCATTAACAGGGTAGAGGACAGGTGAGATTTTAACTGAGATTTAAGAGAAGCCAGGAGGCATAAAAGGGAATGGAAAGAATTCTAGGTACAGGGACCAACCAATGAAAATGCACTAAGATTGTAAATGAAATGTCTTGTGCAAAGAAAAGGAGGATTCCTGGCTGTAAAATCTGAAAGGGGTACACTAGGTGGCACAGTGGATAGAGTGACAGACCTGAAATCTGGAAGACTCATCTTCCTGAGGTCAAATTTGACCTCAAGACACTTCCTAGCTTTGTGACCCTGGGCAAGTCACTTAATCCTGCTTGCCTCCATTTTCTCACCTGTAAAATACATTTAAAAAAATAAAATTCTGGTTTATTAAAAATAGATCAGAAATTCCCAAATATATAAAATGACTGCATAGAATTATATAACTTCATAAACAATTAATTTTAAGCACAAAATTTTGTATGAGTCCACTTTTTATTTCCTCTCATTTAAGTGAAGAAATACAATGTGATGCAAAATTTGCTGAACTTGGAGAAAGGGGAAACCTGAGCTTGAATCCCAACTCTCACACTTATAAGCTAGGTGACAAGGAATAAATCAATTAACCTTTTTGAACCTCATTTTTCTGATCCACGTATACGGTATATAGATAATTAGTTACTGTACATGCTGTATGTGAAATTAAATGAAATAATACATGTAAAGCACTGTCCAAATCATAAAACTTTATGTAAATATTCCCTATTTATCATCATCATTATTATTATTTACCAGAAAGCTACAAAGGGAGTGAATTTATTGGCCTGAGGTCAATAAGCTAGAACTGAGTCAAGTAAGGAAGATGAAATGTTTATTTGGTCAAAACGCAAATAAAATAACCAAGTTATATCAGGATGCATCATAACATCTAATGGAAAGGATTAAGTTCAAAACAAGAGAAATTATGTTCTACAGAAAGAGATATAACCCAAGTCCCAACTGTGCTGGGTAGAAGAGGGACAGCCCAGTGCTATAGGCTGCATGATTCCAGACTGATGGGAAGAATTATAGTTACAGTCCTGCTTAAGTGCAAAAGGGGGAAACCTGGTGCTAAAGAAACGTGAAAAGACACTCATACTTTGGAAGATAGAGATGTTAAGAAGCCAGTCTGACCTATACGGCTGTCTCTTTTTCTGTGTGTCTCTAGTCAGTCCCCAAAAGAGTCTAGAACCACATGTCCTCTCTCAAAAAAGGAATGAAGACTATCTCTCCTTTCCAAAACGTTCATACTAACTCAATATCCAATACTGCAGGGTCCCGTTTACATTCTCTCCACCGATTCTAGAACTACATTCCGCTGGCAGCAAGCATCATAGTGTTAATCCTCCTCCACCCAGCTTGTTTGGAATTTGTGTTCTAATAAGAAAAAAACTTCCTTACCAGAAAGAAACTAATGACTATATAAAACGACACTTCCCTGAACTCCATTAGAAAACAAAGAATGATTTGATTAAGGGAAGTCATGTCTCCTTAAGAAACTGAGGGAGACTTATGGTGATTTTCTTGCACTTGGAAAAGTATACTAAGGTCAGTGGCTACATTTCCTTGGAGATCGTATAGTTATATGGACCAGAAGAACACAATCAGTAGACTCTACAGCAGTTGTTCAAAAATCAGAATCTGACCAAACTTCATTATTTGGCTAAATATCTTACATAACTTTATCTAAGTATGTTCCCTATTTCCATTACTCTTTTTCCTTGATGTAGCTAGTGAATTATGCCAGAGGCCACTGTACAAAAAGAACAGACTATGGATAATGTGAAGGGATTGCTGAAAGGTGAGACTCACTTTTCTCTGAGTAATTCTTCTTTGATTCATTGCTAACAAAAGGCACAGGCTCAGAGCATAAAACAGTACTGAAGCAGCACAGCCAAGTGGGAGAAGATGTCAAAAGCACCATGAACAATTAAGATTATTCTCAGGAGGATGAGTCTGCTGAACTTGATAGTAATTCTCTGCTAACTAGCTAGAACACGCCACAGATATTCCATGCAAATAACAAGGTTCTAATGCAAGAAACATTAAGCTATAACTAGAGAGGTTCAGGGGACTGATACGTTCTGTAGACTGAATATACGCACCCAGTGTAAAATGCAGAGATGATAGATAGATAGATAGATAGATAGATAGATAGATAGATAGATAGATAGATAGACAGACAGACAGATAGATAGAGATACATAATTTTTATAAGAGAGAAGATATTGGAGAACCACTGGTCAGGTTATATAAGCAATTTCGCCATTTTAATGGAGTAGGCAACAGTGAAGAACATCTCCCCTGTTATTTTTGGTAATGCACTATCTTTCTCTTTACTTTTCTTTGTTCTTTCCTTAAGTCAAGGCTATTTGAACAGGGCCACAAGTAAACAGCCTTGTTTGAAGCATTTTCACTTAAAGGCAGCTGAACAGCCTAAGCTGTTCATTTCCACAGGGAAAACTTGGCCACAAAAATACAACCACTATACAGTCCAAAGAGAAGATTGCTATCTTTTCTATTTTTTAAAAGCATACCATCTGTTTTAAAAAAAAAAGTAATAGATTTTAAATAGATTACTTTAAGTGGATAAACCATTTAAAATCTTGCAAAGTTGCAAACAGATGGAATAATGTTTGAGGTTTGTTTTTTAAATGCTATACAAAGAAAGTAAGCTTCCTCTTCTAGTTAATGTAGAATCACTACAAATTAATCACTCAAAAATATTATTAAGGGTTATTTTAGGGTGGGGCTTTTTTCTGAACTTTTCCTCCCCCATCCCTAATTTCATCAGTACAAGGAACTTCTCATGTGGAAATTTACTCCATCAATGCAAACAATGATCTGGTCCACAGGAAGATAGTTACAAATCATTTCTGAGGGTCTCAGAGTTAAGAATGTTCACACAATCTTTTTCATGATCATTTTCTTTTAAATAAAAATTCTACTTTTTTAAAAAAGTAATCTGCCCAATACTGAGCTTTTTTTAAAAAAACACTCTAGCATTTTCTCACTCCCACAGACATAATAAATGCTTGTCAATAAAAAATGATGATGATGATGATGATGATGATGATGATGATGATGATGATAATGATGATGTTGATGATGATGATGATAATGATAATGATGCAAAGAGACTTCAAGATTAGAACCAGTCAGGAAAAGAGCAATCAACAGAACCAGACAAAAAAACAAGAGACAGAAAGCTCAAGCAAAGAGTAGAGAGCAATGAAAAACAAACCTCTGGCAAACCCTAATGCCTCTGAAAACAAACAGAATTTTAACAAAGAAAGATTTCATAAAAGTATAAAATAGCTTTCCATTAACAATAGCAACAAAGATACAAAGAATCATAAAATAGTCAACCTTTTTCTCCAGCTTCCAAACTCATTCCCATGCTAATAGAGGTTGTCCAAGAAGGAGCTTCCTAATTCTGAAAATCTCTTATATTCCAACAAAAGACATAGGTCCTTGTGCAATTAAAAAATAAAAACAATCTACTGCACGAAATGTACTTCTCAAAACACTCATCTATTTTCTTGTTCTGGTTATCCCTGTTCAGATGCAGGCAGGCAAAGGTAAAGTTAATTTGTTTACCCCAACAACAACAAAAGGGCACTAAACTAAAAGTTAAAAGCACAAAGAAGAAGCCTATTTCATTACAGGCCCTTTGCACATCAACATTCAAGCCTAATGCAATCAGTTTCCCCCCTCACAACTCAAAGACTCTAAGGGATGTGTACACAGCATCTAATCTAACTCAAGTCAGTCTGTATTTCACTCAAGAACACTCCCCAATGGTCAATACTGACAATAGGGACCTAAGTCATTATTGCTTTATAAGCTTTGTGAATACAAAACTGACAAAACTCACGTTTTTCAAAGACAAACATGTGAAGTGAAATCTTCTTCCTCTCTCTGATTAATGACCATCTACTCTCTTAATGGATGTCAACCTGCCAGTCAAGGCAGGCTCCCAGAGTGAATTAGTACAATAAGGACTAATAAACGTGAATTCTGCTCACACCTTCCAGGAGCTCATTTGGATTTGCTTCCATCTGAAATACAGCTGTCTTTTAAGCTCTGAAAACTTAGAACACAGACCATACCCCTTTTTGGCAAAATCAGGAGAACCACCAGCATCAGATATTAGCAGTTTTGTTCCAATGCACTGGAAGAGAAGTAGTAAAAACACAGGAGGAAAGAACCAGAGAGACAGAGAGAGCGAGAGAGAGAGAGAGTAAACAGAGAGGATCATAAAATATTGTCATAGTCATGTTGTATAACTTAGTGAAAAACAATTTAACTTCACAATATGCCCAAGTAATAATCCCACTTATGCCTGAAACTTTCTAGTGCTGAGAAATTGAGCACCTACGTAAAGGTAGAACATTCCATTTTGGGGAAGCTATCATTAGGTAAGGTATCCTTAAACTACTTAATCCAAAATCTGTCTCATGCTACCAATCCATTATCTTTTGGCCACTAAAGTCTATGATTCTCTTTGTCTAGTGTCTGCCTTTTCTTTCAGATTCCCCTGGAGTGGGGCAGTCAATCTGGGTGAAAAAAGATTGAATTGTAATCATTGAGGCCTGGACTAGATGATTTCTCAGAAAGACCTTTGATTATATGCCATAAATCCTGTGGGAGATATCCCCAGGGAAGCCCTAAGAAGAGTGACTGGGGTCTTGGACTAAGGCCAAAAGGTAGTAAGTACAGGACCCACTTGGGTTGTGGCTGGTGAATCCTGAATGGACCAGTGGCTGGGAAAGGGCCTGCATTATAAGCCACTGATCCTGGGGTACACTGTAAGCTCCTTGAAAGTAGGAGCTGTGGTTTTTGGTTTTTTGGATTGAGGAAGCAAGGTGTCTTTGTATTCCCAGTACCTGGCAGGTGCTTAATAAATACTCCCTAGATTGGACTGGGCAGGGAGCATAAAAGGAGATGAAACTTAAACCACTCAATTACGCTATTTGTCAGTATTTGGGGAAGAAAAAAGTTCTAGAAAAGATTACATTTCTGTCTAATGTAGGTTTACGAATATCTGTATTATACATGAAAACATCTATACTATTTACTATCCCTATTTGCTATAAGGAAAATACTTTGTGTATTAACTGGAATAGAAATGTAAACTAATATCATTTATATTCCCTACGGAATTTCTATACTCTTTGTTATAGATAATTAAGAGTCACTAAGTAGCACTTCAAAAATTAGAGAGGAAAATTATTTGTGGAGTAAATGTAACTTCAGATCCTGGAAAGAACTATTAAGTCATAATACCAGAAAGAATTGTTAAGATGGCCTGGCCCCAGCTTGCTGACAGGTCATTTCCTAAGCCTCTTAAGACAAATGGTTATCTCTTCTGTTTTTAAAGATCTCCAGGAACTGAGAGTCTACAACCTGTCTTAGGAATCTGTTTTAGTATTTAATCAACTTCATAGCTCTTTTATACTCTTTTCCTCCTAGCATCACACATAGGTCATGATTCACATAAAATGGTGTTTTAATAGCATTTTTAGAGCTGACTGATTCAGCTTGTGGTCCATTCTGACAACCAGATCTTTCAGCTGCCATACTGGTACATTATTAGTCTTTTCTTGTCTCAGTCTACACTGTTTTTCATTACTTCCTTTCACTACAAATGCCAGGATTTGACTCTAAAGCATATTAATAAGAAATAATCAATGTTTAGTCCTCTTCTAACATATTTAACAAAAGCTCTATCCCTTGAAAAATGAAGGATTTGACATAAAATGCTAGACTTTTAAAATTCAAACAATTACAAAAATACAAACATACTGATTAATTGTAATCAAGGCAAAAAGTTTTCAAATTAGTCATTAAATAAGCAGTTATTAATTACCTATTACTTTTAGCCTTGATTATAATGCAAGTTTAGAACAAGGGGAACAGACCTTGGACTTCTATACTCTTATATATGTAGCTTTTTAGTCTCGGTTTACTAGAAATTGGGGGCAAGGGGGAGAAAGTTGGGTTTGCGGGTTTTTTTTAAAAAGATCACTCCAAAAAGACAATTTTGCCTACTTTCCTCGGCATGTTTATCAGGCTCTAAGCAAAGAAAAAAATACCAAAATGAAAAATACTCATGAAAATATAAAAGTGTTATCCCCCTTCACTTCTATTATATTGTACTGAACTCTAAAAACTAGCCATTTTATTTTCTGTCATTCTGGGGGAAAAAAGAAAAGAAAAACAAGCTGACTCCTTTATAGTAGCATTGACTTTTACAAAAACTAAGATAATGACGATAGGAACAACTGTAGGAATAGGGTGTATTAAGAAAGAAAAAATATTTTGACTCCTTGCAATTCCACACTAAAAGAATTGTTTCACTCATGCTAAAATATAGCCATCTCTTAAGTAGAATCTGATTTTCTGCACAAGTAATAGTGTTACTTTAAAACCTATACCAAGCATAGATATACACTTGATCTTAGCCAGAAGGTCAAGAAGAAGCAATATAACAAAGTGCATCTGGCTGTAGGGAAGTTTGACTAAATTCAAAGCATGGCTATAGTAGAAAGAATACTGGATTTGGAGTTAAATATTCTGTGCTCAAATCTTGACCACTATTTATATTAGGCAACTATTGTGATGCTGAGTAAATCACACTATCTCTCAGGGACTCATTTTCTTCATTTTGTAAAATGAAATTAGCTAAATGAGCTAAGGGCCCTTTCAGTTCTAAAAGCTAAAATCTTATAACATGTAAATGCATGTGTTGGGAGGGACTAGAGGAAAAAGGAAGTAATTCAGATAAATAATTACTTTATAAGGAAAGGCTGGAATTGGGCTACAATTCTGATAAATTACAACTTTTATATGAGAGTATAATTATTGAAAACACGACTAGTCAAAACCCAGGTTTTCTTACACACACACACACACACACACACACACACACATTCTTCATCATCGTGCTAGGGCATTTAGTTCAGTAATTACTAACAATTTAGTAGTCACTCAAGTTCAGTAGTAACTAAAACAAAGGAATGTCATTCATTCCTCAGAAGATAAACTTGATGGAATTGAGATGCATGACTTCTGTTATAAAGGAGCTGTTGTTGTTGTTGTTGTTGTTGTTGTTGTTGTTGTTGTTGTTTGTCCTTCATTCTCGAATTGGACTGTGACATCAGGAAGGTGATGGCATGACTTGCAAGTAAATTGGATACAAGCAAGGGAGGGCTGTGCAAAGTCATCAGCCTCATACTCTCCTCTAGCTCTCATTATAAAGGAGTAAGTGGTATGTGAGAGGATCAGGGTTCCTTCCCCATTTCCTGGCAATAGAAATTTTGGTCATATCCAACTCTTTACAACTCCTTTTTGGTTTTTCTTGGCAAAGATACTAGAGAGGTTTGCCATTTCCTCCTCTAGCTCATTTTACAGATGAGGAACTGAAACAAACAAGGTTAAGTGACTTGCCCAGGACAGCTAGTAAGTATCTGAGGCCATATTTGAACTCAGGTCTTCCTGACTCTAGGCCAGATACTCTATCCACTAGGCCACTAGTTTTCTCTAATAAGCAACAATGCTGTCCCTGGGACTTGATTGGCCCTACCTCCGCTCATAACATACCTTCCTGGCCATCTAAACACATAAAAAATTCCACCCACAGGAGTTAGGGCCCCTCTGACTGTGGATCTCTGAAGACCAAGTGAGTCACCTGCTGCCCTGTTGATCCAATTACTTTTCCTATAGAGATGAGGTGAGGCCAGGCAGGTCCAGAGACACTTAAGGGCTGCTTTATCCTTGTTGCATCTCCTTACTGTGTTAGTCTTAAGAGATCTGTCACCCTGTGCTTATTACCTGTTGACTGGACTACTGAAACAGGTTTCTAACTGGTTTCCAACTGCATCATGTGTCTTCCCACTCTCTGATCCATCCTCCACTCAGCCATCAAGGTAACTTTTCTAAAGCATAGGTCTGTTCATATCATCCCTATCCCTTAAGCTCCAATGGCTCCTTATTACCTCTAGGATCAAATATAGTCTTCTGTTTGGCATTTAAAGCTCTTCATAACCCATCCCCTTCCTACCTTCCGAGTTCACTTTTGCTCTCCTCCACACACTCTGCTATCCAGACACATTGGCCCACATGCCATTACTCCTCCATATCCCAACTCCTAGATGTCCCCCATACCTCAGACCTCTGGGCCTCATCTCTACCTCTCAGTTTCCTTAGTTTCTTTCAAGACTCAGCTCAATCCCACATTCTATAAGAAGTCTTTCCTAGTCCCTCTTGCTCTCCCCACACTATCAGTGCCTTCCCCTCAAACATCACCTTCCATCTACTTTGTATGTATGTTTGTTATCTCACCCATTGTACAAGATCACTGTGATCGTGGCTAGGGATTCTGGGGATAGAAAGTGAAAAGTCCCTTCCCTCAGGGAGCATACATTCCTCAAGCAGCTCTTCAATTTCTTTGACCCTCACTCTCCTTCAGCCCATATGGCCAATCAGTTATCAAATCATCCTTTTCTACCTATACTTTTGTTGACCCCAACCCCCACTGTCTACTACAACGGTTGTGAACTTTTTGTGTTTTCTTTGGCAGTCTGATGAAAAAACTGAACCTCTTCTCCAAATAACGTTTGTCACGTGCATAAAATAAAATACACAGGATTACAAAGGAAATCAATTATATTGAAACACAGTTATCAAAATAGGGGTTTTTTTTAAGTACACGGGTCCCAGGTTAAGAACCCCTGATCAATATATACAGCCACCGCCTTAGTTCAGGCCCTCATCACCTCTTGCCTAGACTATTAGAACAGACTCCTAGTGGGTCCCCCTAGCTCCAAGTCTCTCCCCACTCTAGTCATCTTCTCCACTTCAGCCTAAGTAATTTTCCTTAAGTACAGATTTGACATATCACCCACCTACTCAAAATCCAGTAGCTCCCTACTGCCACTAGTATAAAGCATAAAGTAACCCTTCAAAATGTAGCCCTTAACTTTCTTTCTAGTCTTATTATTATTTCTTGTTACTCTCCTTCCCACATTCTACAATTTAGTCATATTGGCCTATCTACTGAAGCTCACACTTCAGCTACCTTTTAAACACCTTTGCACTGGACATCCTCTATGCCTAGAAGCCATTCCCTTCTCATTTCTACCTCACCAAACCTCTGACTCTCTTCAAGACTCAGCTCAGGCTGCATTTTCTACACAAAGCCTTTCCAATCTCCCCAACTCCCAGTGTCTTCCTTCCCTGACTACTTTGCATAGCTAGGTGATTAGAGCACTAAATTTGGAATCAGGAAGACCTGCATTCAACTAGTCTCAGACACTCACCAGCTGGTGACCCCAGCCAAGTCTCTTAACCTCTATCTGTTTCAATGTCCTGATCTGTAATAATACCTCCCAAGGTTGTTTGCAGGAAAAAAATGCAATATGTATAAAGGACTTTGCCAACCTTAAAGCATTATATAAATGCTAGCTATCCTTATTATTATTAATAACTATCTTGAACTTATTTTCCACTTATTATACACACACACACTTATATCTGTACTTTTTATTTTCCCAATAGAATGTAACTTCCTTGACAGTAATGACTATTTCATTTTTTTGTACGTATATCCCCAGAACCTAGAACAGAGCATAGCATGTGATAAACCATTAATAAATGAACTGTTGTTGAACTGAATTGAAATATCACATATTATTATCACTTTCCTTATATTTCTGAAGTTAATCCAAGCTAACACAATCTACTATTTACATTAGGAAACTGGTGAGATTAGATCAAGAGGCGAAATTTGCTCATCACCTCAACAAGTTCTTAAACATACAGTACAATGTTTTAATTACCTTTATCACTTATTCCTCCAGGCCACAATTTTGTGGTATTTACTTTCACTGCTTGAATGCCACTATTATAACTTAACTAATTCACCTAAAGTCAATTTCTCTACTTTGCATTATTCATTTATAGGGTCCTATGCATATTCTTTAGTCCCATGCCCTCAAAATTCTACCCCCAGCTAAATGATAGGGAGCTAATCTTAACTATTTGGTGCTAATGTTTAAATGGTTACAAATACATAAATTGTTATATTTCCCAATTTGACAAATTTTAACGGAAGAATTCTGAAGAGAACCCAAAGTTGTTAGAATTTCAGGCAGCACTGCCACTGGCAGAGAGATGAAGAGGATATTGTGGAGGAATCAAGATGTGTGAAATCCTCTATGCCAGCTCCAACTGCACCAACTAGCTGCACCCTCCCTTGTCCAACTTCTTCTCAGTTATCTACCAGTCTCTAGTTATCCTCCATCCTTTACCAAAAAAAAATTCAGTACCTGGCTCACAATATTCCTCTCTACCCAAGTTTCTGCCTTCTTGAGGACTTTAATATACATATGTAAGCATGTACACACACACACACACACATGAATATATGTCAATATTTTATATGTCATATATGTGTCGATATGTCAATATATTGTGTGTGTGTGTCAATGTCTCCTCCAACACCATAACACCTTTCATTTCATCAACATTTTAAGTGCCCATAACATCTATCTTCACTATACCTCAGTCAAATACAGGGATGGACATACAAAAATATGTACCATTGTTTCTCAATAAATAACCAATCATCACTAATAACTGTCCCATCCCCATGATCTAGGAGACTTAAATTCCTCTATCTAACCACAACCTCCAAACTTTCAATCTCTCTCTCTCTCTCTCTCTCTCTCTCTCTCTCTCTCTCTCTCTCTCTCTCTCTCTCTCTCTCTCTCTCTCCTTGAAAATATATATTTCTGTCTCCACAATAACAAACAATCCCTTCACCCTTCCCTGTAGCATCAATCCATCCTCCCATTCTACCCCCTCACAGTTTTGGCCCTATGATTAAGCACTTCAATCACATGGTATCATATTACACTACCCATAAACCCACTGTTCCACTGCTGCATCTCCAGTCATAATTTACCATACCCCTATACTGGGTTACTTCCACCATCTACCATTTCTAATCCTACCTGTGTTGCTGAGAACTTCTGAAGAAAATCACACAGCAAAGCCTACTGAGTTCTCTTACAATCTGTGTTATCTAATGTCAATGAGCCCTCACTGCTACACAGTAACCTTTTTCATTCTTCTATAAATAACTTTCTATCACATTCTCTACAGGAGGTACTCCAAAACTTCTCTTTCCTTACCTCTATTCCAACCCCTTTCCCTTTAATCTCTGCCAATAGACTGCTGTTTTGCTAAATAAACAAAGGACCTCTGTCTTAGGCTGCCTTTTCTTCTCTTCTCCATATTCCAAAACTCCTCTTCATCTTTTCCTCTTCTCTCCTCCTTTGCTTCAGGCTTTAACAAGTAAATAATTTCCTTCATAATATAAACAGTGCCCTCTCCCAATTTGTGCTCTTGATCATATTCCTCCATCTCTAGGAGCTCAATCCCTCAATAATTCCTAAAGAAAACTTCATTTGAGCTTGCCATCCCTCAAATTACCATGTTATCAATCTCCCCCCTTTCATAGCCAAGATCCTTGAAAAGGTATCTGTATTCATTGCCTCCATTTCCTTACTTCCCACTCACTTCTCCATCCCTTGCAATCCGACTTCTGATCATTGAATGAATTTTTTCTATTCATGTTTAACAAATCTTAACTGCTAAATCCAATGGCTTTTTTATCAGAACTTACTGTACTAGATCTCGTTGCAGGTTTTGACATAGTCAACCAAATCTTCCTCTTAAGTACTGTCTTGGTTTCCATGACACTGTCCTTTCTTTTGGTTCTCCTACAATCTGAGTAGTCATTGTCAATCTCCTTTAATGGCTCATCGTCTTCCTCTCACCCACTAAATGTCACAATTCCCTGCAAAGAGCTGTCCTGGGCCCTCTTCTCTTCACTCTCTATATTATATAAGTTATATAAAATATAATTATATGAATTTTATATGTGTATAATTTATAATATATAATTATATAAATTGTATAAAATATAATTTTCCTTCCGTGATCATATCAACTTCCGTGACTTAACGGCCATGTCTATGTAAACAATCTATATCTGTACACATATGTACATATATCAAGTCCTAATCTCTCTCTTAAATCTCCACCTGATTATCTCACATGCATCTTAAACTTACCATGTCCCAGTTAGAAATCAATATTTTTCCCCTCAAACCTAGCCTTCTTCCATATATTCCTTGTTCTATTGAGAGTATCATCATCCTTCTAGTCACCTAGGTTTACAACCTTTATTTTCTCTAATCCTCCATGTGCAGTTTCTAAGTCTTGTCACTTCCTCTTAGTCAATCTCCACAAAAATCTCTTTTATGAAGTAACATATATAAAGTAATTTTCAACTTTACAGCACTGTATACACATCAAGTATCCATTTCCTATATGAAGGGATGGCTGCCACATATACAACCCCTTATCACATCTAACCTAGACTATTTCAATTGGTTTCTCTACTTCAAGTCTCTCCCTTCTCCAATCAATCATCCCTATAGCTGCTAAATTGAAGTTTCTAAAACACAGATCTGGCCACATCACACACCCCTCACCTGCACCCATAAATTTTCAAAGGTTTCCTATTGTGTTTAGAACAAAATACAAAATCCTCAGCCAGTCATTTAAGGTCCTGCAGAATCTGGATCCTAACTACATTTTCAATTTTATATTGCTCCCCTTTCTCACACTCTGCATTCCAGCTAAATTGGCCACATTCTATCTTTAGTCACCATGGCTTTGCAGGAATGGCTTCCTAATCTCTAAAACGTCCTCTCTCCTCACTTCTATCCTTTAGAAATTACTAACTTCCTTCAAAGCACTGCTTACATGCCAGCTTCCATGTAAGGCTTTTCCTGATCTTCTCAGTTATTGGCTACTCCTTCACTTGTGAAATTACTTTATTTTCAGTCTTCTTTGTACTTATTCATCTGTGTACATGTTATATCTTCCCCTACCCTCAAACCACGAGAAAGGAAGATCCTGGAGGGCAGCAATTATTTCATTCCTGGCATTGTACCTACACCTTTTCAGAAATAAGCTGGATTGAATTAAATACATAATAGTGATGATTAACATTCTCTTAAGGGATATGAAAAGCTCAATTTTAAAAATGGGCACATAAATGAATTCCCTAGGGATTAAAATATATATCAATTGTTAAAGTCTTAAATTAAGCCATATCCCCTATACTTTTTTAAAGTGTGTTTTAATCTATTTTCTCTCCCGTCTAGATATAGCCACAGGATTTTTAAAGATTACTCAGGAAGTAATAACTATCTGAGTTTTCCCAAACAAATTTAAATTAATTTGAAACAGCTTGAATCTTAGGGTTAATCTTAGAAGTTTCATGCCTAAGAAAAGTCTCAAACTTGAATTGTACTTGTTTCAAGGAAAGCAGCATGACTTTGTATACAAACTGCCAAGAAATCAGGAATTTTACCTCCTGATCTTCGTTATTCCACTAACTCATATGTGATCTTCGTTAAGCCCCCAAAGGTATCTATCACACTTTTAATACACAGATACTATACAGCATGAATGAAAATATTTAACAATCACTGCACAGACAGCACATACATAAATTCGTCATTATCCAATGTGATGGTAAATGGGGTGATGTAGTTGATGAAATATGATTCTGATAAAGGTTTGTAGTACATACAATTCATAGATAGTTTTCAAAGAAAGAGGATGCAATAAGTATTAAAACTAAATTGAATATAATTTGATATTTCTCTTATGGTAATCTTTGGTGATTACAAGGCAGCAGTCATCAAAACCTGGGTTCAAATTTTAACTCTAATTCTAACTACCTGTGTGATATTGAAAAATCCATTTAACTAAGTCTCAGTTTGTTAATCTGTAACATAATTGGCTAGTCAATCACTCAACAAGCATTTATTAAGCACTTACTATGTGCCAAGCATTGTAGAGCTGGAGGTCATAATGTCTAAGATCCCTTTTAGCTCTAACCCTATGACCACTGAATATCAATTATTATTGTACTGCTAAATGGGGCAACACTAGGGAATCAACTCACTACCTATATAACAGTATGTATTATACTTATCTTGTTTTCTTTGCCCCATTACTAGACTGCAAGCTCCCTGGTCTTAATTAGAATTTGTATCTTATCCAGCACTTTGCACAGTACTTTATACACAGCAGGCACTTAATAAATGTCTGCTAAAATGAACTGAACTAAAAGAAAGTAGGTGGCACATGGATGAAGACCTAGGGTGGATAGAGTCAGGAAGACCTGAGTTCAAATTCCACCTCAGATACTTCCTAGCTATGTGACCCTGAGCAAGTAATTTAATGTGTCTACCTCAATTTTCTCAACTGTAAAAAGGGGATAATAGCAGCATCTACCTCACAGGGTTGTTGTGAGGATCAAATGAGATATTTGTAAAGCAATTAGCACAGACCTTAGAACACCAATAAATGTTTATTAACTTCCATTTCCCTATTCTGGATTCTCCCCATTTGCAGAGGACAGGTTCTAAAATCCCATAACTGAACATCTCAGGGAGTATTTGGGTCCCCATAAAAAATGCTTCAAACAACTACCTAACTTCTTTCTTAACTTATCCCTTTTTGACTGCTCAACACTGAGCCTCTAGCCAGACACAGGGCAGGATGGATTAACAAATCCAAGCCTGGCAGCAAACAGAAACATCAGAATCAATGGCTTACCACAGAGGGAATTTAGGGATCATGGGATCAGAGGATTTAGAACTGATCAGAGGATCAGAAGATTTAGAGCTAAAAGGGAAATTAAGGGTCATCCAGTCCAACCTCCTCATTTTACAAATAAGTAAACTGACTTGTACAAGGTGACACAGCAGGTAAATAGGAGATTTGTAATTATGAACCAGCTCTGACTTCAAATTCCATTCTTTTTCAAGTGTATCGTGAGACTCTGCTTAGGCAGGAAGTGACTAGGGCAAAAGGGCAAGGAGGTAGATAATGCAGAAGCAAGATATGAGATGATCCTGAAACTCTCAGAACTGGGAAATTTGCCCCACTTAAGGGTTTATTTTTTTTTTAATTAAATTTATGCTTCTTTAGTTTGGATGTCTCTCGCCCCATCTCCCCCAATAAGGGGGAAGTAAAACTGATTTCACCATCTAATTAAACACTTTGGTTCAAGAGCTATGACAAAAAGGTAAATTTTCCTTCTTTACTCATGAATTTTATCAACCTTTAAGATGAACTCTTAAGTCACTTTAAACATTAGACCACTGCCTCCAAGAATCTGGGTACCTGATGGAAGTTTCTCCCACATCTGACCTCATATGGCACCTCATACACCTCTGCCACCCAGCACCTGTATTTTAATTTTATTACTTGTACACTGTCAGATGGTGTGCAATTTTTAAAAATTCCAATCTCACATATTCAAACAGCTGGTGCCCCCCCCAAAAAAGGAAATGGATGGATGAACAGAAATCAAGACATATTTTAAACATTTCTTAAAACATAAATCAATTTCCCTAAGGAGGAAACCAAAAAGAACCTAGAAATTACCTCAGTCAGAAAATGTTTAATCTCTCTGCCAAATAGAAAGACATGGGAGCTGAAAGTAGCCCTGACTTGGAATAAAAATTCATTCATGAGTTTTTACAAAGAAGGAGGTAGAAGACTATGAAATTATAAGACTGAAATCATCAGAATAAGAAACAAAGAAAAATGGAAAATATCTGCAAAGATTTTGATAATAAACTTTTTTTTCACCATCAAAAACAGTATGGACACTCTGTTTGGACTCATATCAGTTCCAAATGCGCTTATAAAAGAATAGAAATGGCACGAAAGAAAATAAAAACAGGAAAGCAACTAGAATCGGGGGTAGGAAACCAGTGGCCTCGAGGCCACATGTGGCCTTCTAGATACTTGGGTGCGGCCTTTTGACTGAATCCAAGTTTTACAGAACAAATCCTTTTAACGAGGGGATTTTTCTGTGAAGTTTCAATTCAGTTAAAGGGCCGCACTTGAGGATTAAGGGGGCTACATGTGGCCTCAAGGCTGCAGGTTCCCCACTCCTGAATTAGATTATGCCAAGTAGATACAGAAAAGAGTAATTCTGGAAGCAACCTAATATGTAATATTATACATGAAATATTATGTATTATCTAGCTAATATATAATGTTATATATTATATCTATACTACCACACAATATAACAATGTAATTTAATATATAACAATATAATGTAACATAACATAATGTAATATAATGATTTGCATATTATATAAATATGATATAAGATATATTACATTATATTGATTGTATTACATTATATATTTATGTATAGATACATAAGAGAAATCTTACTTTTCTTTTTATAGTGTTTCATTAGTTGATTATTTTTACTTTAAAAATTGATTATTTGGAGACATAGAGTGCAAGACAATGTGCTGAGACAGTAAAGCTATTGACTAAAAGCTCTGAATTTTTTCCAGGTTCTTACTCAAAACAAGAAAGGTAAAGGCCCAGGGGGAAAGAGACAATAAGCTAAGTCCATACAGAACATAAGGAAGAAAGGAGACCTGATTTTGCAAAATTACAAAGTTCTTTTAATGTCCCCACAATGTTTCATGAAACCAAGGCCCAACTTTTTAACAATATTCATCCAGTGATGCTGTATAGCTGCAAGTGATGGAATATTCATCTCTAAAGAAGTGAAGCTGCAAACTACCCAAAGCAGACTCCAACACTTTACAAAAGAGGAATGATTCAGGAGAAGCCACGTAAAGGATCTCATCTGAGAAATGTCACTCACTGTCCAAGAAACTGCCTCTAGCAGAAAATGCAAACTCTTCAACTTGGCATTTAAAATACTTCACAGTTTATAATAACCAAAAACAGTCCTCGAGTTTGAGACTGCACCTCCCCCTGACTATCTGCATAGGTGGAGGACTAGATTTTTCCAATGCATTGGTTAGTTTCTCTTGAATTCTTTCTTTCCTTTTTAATCTCTGCTATAATGGATGGGGGGGGGGCTTGAGAAAGGGAAAGAAAGGGAGGGAATATACTGGAAATGAATATGATTTTTTTTACAGGTACCAATAAAAGTTTTAAAGGGGGAAATTTTTATTTAAAATCCTCCATAATCTGACTCTAACTTACCTTTCCAGAATTATTGCACATTATTCCCCTTCATACATTGTAGATTCCAGACAACCAGCCTATTTGCTATTGTCTGAACCTGACATTTCATCTCCTGCCTTTGTGGCTTTGCTTTCATACTGAGAAGGTGTGCTTCTTCCTTACCCTTGCCTTCAATGCTTCAGCACATGTGCCATTTCCTATGGGAAACCATAGATTAAGCCCAAGTCCCCACACATCCCTGAGCTTCACTTTCCTGATCTGCAAAATGAGAGTCAGATTAGATCATCCCAATGCTCCCTTTCAAATTTAATCCTAAAATCCTATGGAAGTATATCTGACTTTTCAGGGCACTTAGAGCATAAAGTAAGATGGACCCATCTTTCCTATGGCTGTGGAAATTAAAGAAGGGTACTTGGGTGAATATAGGCAGCTAGATGACAAAGTAGCTAGAATGCCAGGCCTGGAGACTCATCTTCCTGAATTCAAATCTAGTCTTAGACACTTATGCTGGGTAAGTCCCTTGACCCTAATTTGCTTCAGTTTCCTGCTCTGCAAAATGAGCTGGAGAAGGAAATAGTTGCCAATAAAACCCCAAATGAAGTCACGAAGAGGCCGACACAATTGAAAAATGACTAAATTACAACAACTTGAGTTAGGAAATGATGAGAGATATTTTCTTTGAGGAAGATGAGCAGGGAGGGGAAAAACAAAGGGTTTTTTGAACCAAGATAACTTCTAAGCTATCAAAAATAGCTAATAAGCAGACTGGGAGGGAAATGGACCCCAGCAATAGCATCCATTTATTCCAATTAAGATGACAAAAAGAACTTACTGCTTTGCTTGCCCAAAAAGTAAAGAAGAGAAAAGGGCTAAGGCTATCTCCAATCCTCAAAAAAATTTACAGTATAATATAGTATAATAATTACAAAAATAATAATAGCTAGTATTTATATAATACTTACTAGGTGCCAGCCACTGAGCTAAGCGCTTTATGCTTATCTTATTTATCTTCACAACAATCCTGGGAGATAGGTGTGATTATTAACTTCATATTACAGATGAGAAAGCTAAGGCAGACATGCCTTTCCAGGATCACACAGGTATTAAGGGTCTCATAGTGGGATCTGAATTCAGGTCTTCTGACTTCAAGCCTGCTACTCTATCCACTGTTATTGCCTAGCTAGGGCCTCAAAAAAGTCAGGGAGGTAGAGAAGAGAGCAAGTCAAAAAGTACTGGAAGTGAAAGAAGGATGGAACCTTCATACAAAAACAGAAACACAAGCAATGCAAGAATTACTAATGCATGTGGATAGACTAGAAAACAGGAGTACACTTAAGACAAAAGGATATTTTCAACAGCTGGAAAATTAAAATTTTAAGGTGTGTGGCACAAGGACAGAAGTGGAAGTTCTGCCATATATATAATTTTGACAATATGGGGGGGTGGGGAAGAGAAGGGGGAAATACAATACAATGAAGTTCTTTCTGTCCTCTCTTGTTTCTCACATGCTTCAGATTTTCTGAAGCATAAGAATTTCATCTAAATAGAATTATAGACAATCAAGGAAAAAGTAATATCTGAAAAATTAGCAAATATGTCTCAATCTATACAAACCTTCAGTTTTCAGAAATCCACAGAAATGATGATAATAACAGTAATACTTTGGAAAAAAGACTGGATAAAGTCAAGTGTGGCAAGGACTTTGTAAACCTTAAAGAGTCATATAAATGTTAGTAATTATTATTCATTAAGATGTCCTCTAAGATTCCTTCAGGCCCTAAATCTACTATTCCACTCTTCCATTTTTGTCTTTAGATCCTTTTCTGAAAATGAAATTTTTGACTTTTTCAATCTGACTTTGAGAGCACATTAAGTATGGAACACATAATGCTATTTGTTCTACGATAATTCTGACAGCTCTTTGAGATCTCAAGATTTTGTCTAATTCTCAGATAAGGGAAAATAAAGAAAAGCTACATTCATATTAGAAGGAAAGAAGGAGGGAGGAAGAAAGAAACAAAGGAAGGAAGGGAGAGAGGGAGGAGGGAGGCAGGGAAGGAGGAAAAAATTTAAACAAGTTCAGCTAAGAATTTCTAACATATTTTCAGAATGGGTTAACTTTTTAAAATTAATATACCAAACACAATCACATTATTAGCCAGAAAACAGATTGAAAATATATCTTAAAGTTCTTAAATCAACAAAGTAACATTAGAAATACATTAAGGGAACAAAAAGCTAATTACAATTCTCCAACTTACTTGTTATTTCTAGCAATACAGAAAAAGGCTTTTTGAAAAACCTCATTGTTTCAAAATCTGGGGAAGTTGTACATCTCTAATGAGGATCCTCAGTGTAAGGTTTAACCTTGGATTTTAAGATGGATTTTATTTTATAAATGTGTGAATCCCTTACTCATCTTGAAATTATAACATTTCCTATCTGAAAATGAAATTCAGTCATCTAGATAGCCATGATGTAAAGTTTTAGAGCTCACTTTATACTTCCTTGTAGAGGACAGTGAAGACAACTTGGAGTTACCTTCCTGGCACAAACTAGATTTATATTTGATTCAAAAAGCAATGCCATTTTGAATTTCCATTCCATTTTGCAAAACTTCGCAGGACACTGACCTTTCTAAAAAGAAGATGAATTGGCAAAACTACGTACTCCTCCTGAGTAGTGTGATTTGATTAGTATTATCTCTGCCACTACTTGTCTCTGAGAACTCTGGCCTGCTCAAGTACCTCAGGATGTCTTCTTGAAATGACACTCATCATTACTCAGATTAATAACATTTGCTGGCTTCTGAAAATGACTTACCTGGTCTTTAAAGATTTCTTAAACTTCTGTTGACCAAATGTTCCTCATGTTCCATGTTTCCAATCTTTGACTATCAAATGTCCTATCTATAATTAAGTGATTGATTTAATATGAGCTTTTTTAAAAAAGGAAAAAACTACATATCGATTATACTATTGATAGTAAATAGACAAAACTAGTCTTTTTGAGAAAAGGAAATTAAAATGCAAGTAAAGGATTACAGACCAGCCCCTAATTATAAAATATATTTTAAAATATGTACTGTAAGCCTTTCTTATTAAAGAAAAGAGAAGTTCAAGATTATTGCTAAGCATGGCTGCATTCAAAATATAAGAAAAGTTACCTATGTGCTACATGTACTTAGTCTTAGAATCTAAATCAATGTTTTCTAATACATTATTTTTTAAATTTTATTTTACTTTAATGGGAACACTTACTTTTAAAAATTAACAATTAACTTTCTTTAGGCAAATAAAGTCTCAAATTTCCTTTCATGGATTAATTTTGAATTCAATACTTGAGTTGTATCAAATTAGGTTACCTAACTTTAACCAAGATACAGCAGTAAAAAGTGCTAAGACACCAACATAGGTGATAATGATAAGTGTTTCTATCTATAGCTGTTCAAATTTTAGTCTGGAATGCAACTCTTCCCTACTTTTGCATTCTATTTATGGTATTAGAATTAATCAACTCAATTTTCCTTTAACGTATTTATTCTACAAACCTAAAATTCTCTTAAATTGCAGACTGGGATAAAAATAGCATTCCTTCCATTTAATGGTAATTTAAACTCCTTCACATGAGAGTTTTGCAAAATTTTAGACTACTCATAGAATGAAGACATTCCACAAAATTCTTTTTAGTTTCTCATTTCCCAATAATTTCGTGATTATTTAAATTGTATTTATTTCAATTATGTGTAATAGACAATAAACATTTGATGAACTAACACGGTGTTAATCTATCATTTGGACGTAAGCACAAGTACATCTTTAGAGTCAATTTTACATTATCACTAGGATATTTAAAATCTGATTAGTTTTCCTTGACTAGACTTTCAACTTTGCTTGAGCTCATATTACTTAGAATAATTTTTCCTGTTTCCTCCAATTTAACTATGTTCATATTCTTTTCCTTACATTGCAGCCAAACTGCCTTATTTACTATTCCCTGAACAGCATTTCTGTGCCTTTTTCACAGATTTTCCCCCATTCCTACCTCCTCATCTCTGCCTCTTGGAATCCTTACACTTCATTCCTCCACATACTCTACATCCAGCTATACAGGCCTATCTGCTGTTCCTTGAAAAAGAGACTACCTGATCTGTGTAGTTGTTAATGATCTCATTTCTCAAATTATCTTGTATTTACTTATACATGTTTCTGTATACATGTTGTATTCCCTCTTTTGACTCAGCAATCCTATAATTAGGAATATATTCCAAGAAAATGTAAGGGATGAAGAGAAAAAGGGAGGTAGAAAGGGATTGGAGAAAGGGCAAGAGGGGGAAGAGGAGGGGAAGGGAAGGAGAGAAAGGGGAGAGAGAGAAAGAGCAAACCTATATAAACCAAAATCTTTATACCAGTACTTTTAGTTATAGCGAGAGAGAGAGAGAAGAGAGAAAGAGAGAGAGAGAGAGAGAGAGAGAGAGAGAGAGAGAGAGAGAGAGAGAGAGAGAGGAGAGAGGAGGGAGGGAGGGAAGGAGGAGGAAGGAAGAAGGAAGGAAGGAAGAAGGAAGGAAGGAAGGAAGGAAGGAAGGAAGGAAGGAAGGAAGGAAGGAAGGAAGGAAGGAAGGAAGGAAAGTAGAAACTATGGAAGTGCCTATGATTTGGTGAATGGCAGAACAAATTAAGACATGAACGCAATGGAACACTACTGTATCATAAGAAATGATGAAATGACAGAATCAGAGAAATTTGGGAACATTTTATAAGTTGATATAATGTGAATAGAGAAGAACATATATATTAACTTTAATAATGTAAACAAAAAAAGGAAAAGGCAGTCAAACTCTGATTAAATGTAATAACCAACCTCATTCTCAGAGAAATTATAATAGAGCTTTCCTCCCTTTTCTCTCACTAACTGGGGAATATACATGTAGAATGTGGTGTAATACTGTCAGAAGTGATTACTACTTACTGTTCATGTTGTTTTTGCTTAAATATTTTTCTTTGTTATAAAGAAGAATTCAAGGAAGGAAAGAGGACTAGCTATGGCATAAAAGCAAAAGAAATCAATAAAATATATTTCTAAAAGCAGGGTGCAAGCTCCTTGAGGGCAGGGAATGTCTTTCATTTTGTCACTGCATCCCCAGCTCCTGGCAAAGTGCCTTGCACTTAGTAGGCACTTAATAATGTTGAAATGAATTAAAGCCACAACAGGAGATACACAAGGTTATGAAATAAAAAGGAGATTTCCCCACTGCTTAAGGGAATTTTGACCCCAATCCTTTCCCCTCAACAGTGTACTAAGGCCCCAAGTTAACCTAAGAATATGATCCTTATAGATAGTCACTAAATCTCCTGGATTGATATAACAGTATTGAAAGGCACGCTACAGTGGAAATAATACTAGGTTGGAAGACAGAGGAGCTGAACTGGATGTGAATCTTAGCTCTGCTTACAACCTGTGTGAGTAGGGCAAGTCACTTGTCTTCTCTGATCTTCACTTTCCTCAACTGTAAAATGAGTTGGGGGGGGGGGAGGGCGGTGTTAAAAGAAATTACCTCTAAAAACTCTGCTGGCTCCAAATCTATAATTCAAAGATATTTCTCAAAGAAATAGCTAATTGATTTAAATTGCATGAGGGTGGGGACTTGTGTTTTATTAAAACTTTGTATCCTCCTCTATTGCTCAGGACAGTGTTACTGCTCAGGACAATGCTCAGCATGAACTCAATACCCCAAAATAATTGTTGGACTGAATTGAATTAATAATTCATCCTCCATTTAAGTCAATCAATGAACAAGCATTTAATTAACACCTATTACCGGACCAAATACTATACCTGAGGGGAAGAGAAAAGGGGGGTGGAGGTGGGGAGAGACCATACAAATACAAAGGCAAAACAATCCCTACCCTAAAGAAGTTTACATCATACCATAAGAAAGATATACATATATAAGGTAGATTCAAGGTAACTTTAATAGGAAAGTCACTGATACCTGAAGGACACGGAAAGCTTCATACAGAAGGCAGAGCCTGAGCTATAGTGTGAAGGAAATGAAGGATTTTAAGAGATGAAAATGAGGACAGAGAACATTCCAGGCATGAAGGAAGCCTACTTATCAATTCAACTCAGCAGGCATGTAGGCACCTATTATGCATAAGTACTGTGAATACAGAAACAAAATGAAAAATAGTCTCTGCATACAAAAAGCTTACATTCCAGTAAGGCGATACAAGTAAACAGATAAAAATATAATTTGAGATGAGGGGAGAGCACTAACAACTAATCACATCAGGAAAAGTTCCCAAAAGTGGTGGAACATGAACTGAGTTTTGGTGGATGGTGAGGATTCTAACAGACAGGAGGGAGTGGGGAGAGCATTCCAGAAATAGCGGACAGTTTCAAAGACATAAAGGTAAAATGAGATGGAATGCCAAAGGTCAGGACACAGCAAATAAGCTAGTTTGACTAAAACATACTTCATGAAGGAATTAATTTGAAATAAGTCTGGAAATGCAATCGAGAACAAGACAATGAAGAAAATAGAAAAATATACTGGCAGAAATAAGGCTTAGACCAACATCTTACACCATATTCCACAAAAATTCTAAATGGATTTACAACCTTAATATTAAAGACCATACCATTAAAAAAAAATTAGAAGGGAAGAAAAACATCATTTTGGACAGAAGCTGAATTCTTAACCAAACAAGAAGCAATTACAAAAAGAAAATAGATCATTTTGATTATATGAAAATGAAAAACTTTTACATAAACAGAGTTAACATACTTAGAATAAGAAGTTACGTGATTGCCTGGGGAAAAAAATCTTTGCATCAAATATCTCTGATAAGAGTTTAATATTCAAGATATGTAGACAAGTGGTAGAAATAAAGCCATTGCCTAATGGATAAGTTGTCAAAAGACATGAACAAAGAGTTCTTAAAAGAGTTGCAAAGTATTAATAACCACATGAAATAATGCTCCAAATCACTAATAATAAAAAAAATGCCTATCAAAACAACCTTGAGTTTTGGAGGGGTACAGAAAGACAGCCATACTAATGTACTATTGATGAAACTATGATTTGGTCCAACTGACATGGTGCTTATGCTTGGGTGCTTATGTCTGGGTGCTTGTACTTGGACCCCAATTTCTCCCTAGCCTCAGAAACACTATCCCTGACAGTTTCTCCCCAGCCCAAGGACTCTGTGCTTAGTACTTACTCATGAGTGGGCCTCAGCAAGACCCTTATCTCTCTCCCTGGTGCAGTTACAAACAGCACCTGAAGGAATTATTAGTTTAAACTGGCTTTGCAGTGGGTCATAAAGACATACTACTGCCAACCTCATTATCTACATCCTGGGCACCTCATTAACTGTATTCTAGACTTAAGACATATGTATACTTCCTACATCTATTGTCTAATAAGACGTTGACTGGTGGCAGACTGGACAACTCTCAGTTATCCTGAACTCTAGTTGACTTAGTGACGAAGCAGGCCTAAACCACACCTCCATGTGGCCCCCCTTGTGGGCTTTTCCTAATGAACTTTGGGTAAACCGCCTATGCAGCAGGTACAAGAAGTGCATGCTCTTTTAAGAACTGACCACTCCTTAACCACTCCCTAATCCCACCCTGAATCCCCTAGTTAGCATATTTGGCACATGTTTTATTGTATTTTATCCTATATAAACTTTAACTGTACCTCTCTAAGGTTGCCTCTTAAGAATCCTTGCCCGCTGAAAAGTGTAACAATAAACTTTGTCACCTTGACTTAAAGAATGCTTGAGTCAGTGAATTCATTCCAGATGACCCATCATGTACTTCAGTCTTTGAGGGGTCACAACCTCTCAACCCACAATACAACCACTTCTTTGTATCCCCAGCACTTAGCAAAGTGCTTAGCACATGGCAGGTGCTTAATAAATGCTTGTTGACTTGACTTTCCTATTGTGGAATCAAACTGAGGATTATGCCAAAAAAAAAAGTGATTAAAATGGCCATACCCTTTGACTCAGACCGAGGCATATTCTCCAAAAAGCTCAATAACAAAAAGAAATGGCTCACATACACCAAAATACTTATAATAGCACTTTTTGTGTTAGCAAAGAACTGAAAATAAACAAGATGTCCATTGACTAGACCACTGTACATTAACTGTGCTATTAGAAATGACAAATTTGATGAATTCAGAGAAGCAGAAATGACAAATATGATGAATACAGAGAAGCATGGAAAGACTTACATGAACTGACGCCAAATGAAGCAAGCAGAGCAAGGAAAGCGATATACGAAATATGCAAAATAATTACAATGTAAATAAAATAACTACCACAAAATCATGTGATGAACTTAAACGGAACAACCTTGGTCCCAAAAAAGAGATATTTGAGAAGACACATTACCCCATCCTTCTTTGTAAAAGATCAGGATCCACAGGCATGGAACACTGCATACAATACCAGAATTTTTTCAATATATTGATTGGTTTTGTTATTTTTTCTTCTTTTTCTTTTCAAAAAAAAATTTGTTACAACAGATGGGTGGGAGAGATGGAACGAAAATTTAGGCAATGTAAAAACAAGATACTGATAATAATTTTTGAGATAGAGAAGGAAGAGGAGGAGAGGAGAAAGAGAGAAGGAAGAGAAGGGGAATGGGGAAGAGGAGGAGAATCCCAGCAGAGCACAAGCTCTAGAAGGTCCTAACAAGTTGGAAAGATCTTTAGGATAATCTCAAGCCTTAAGCAATGGTCTATATTTCTATCACCTGAGGCCTACTCTAGCTAAATCTGGTCTGGGTAGGGTGGAGGGAAGAGTCCTTATTGAAATCACACATCCTTGAAGTAGAGTACTGCACTCTCTAAAGCCAATCAGATATCCATAGAATTTCAGTTAACACAAAAATTCACAGAAAGCTCTTTTCACTCTTAAAATCACCTTACATTCATCCTGAAGATTTAACAGATCTAACCTTGGATTACCTGACTATGATTCTTGCTTTTAGCCCTACTTCCCCAGAACGTCTATCCTAACTACTATTTAGTCCAATAAATCCATCCTACTCAATTTTGCTGGGACTCCTGTTCCATAATAAGCAGGTGTTCGGTATTGTCTTTTTCCCCCAGTGTTTCTTCTTGGTATTAGACAGGTAGAGAGTATCAGTACCAAACAATCTAGTCTACTATGCAACTTCTCATCACTGGTATCAAACCTTACAAAGATATAAACAAATAGCAGGGCCCAGATCTCCTAGCAACAAAACAACTTGACACAGGGAGACACACAAACTTCATAAGGAATCATTTGAAAAAGAGAAACCAGGAAGACTCCATGAGACCCAAGTTCATTTTATAAGTACTCTAGCGATACAATTATACAGAATCTCTATAAATCCTTTTAGTCTAGTACAAAGGGTGCTGGACACTGAAGTCAGAGCACCTGGGTTCCACCTATGATATTTACCACTTAAGTAACCTTGGGGAAATAAATGTAACCTCATTAGGCTTCAGTTGCTTTATTCATAAAATTAGATTAGACTAGATATCCTCTCAGGTCCCTTTCAGCATTAGATCTATGATCCTATTTTCCTTGGGACAGCCAGGTGGCACAGTGGATAAAGAGCCTGGCCTGGAGTCAGGAAGACTCCTCTTCCTTGAGTTCAAATCTGGCCTCAGACACTTACTAGTTGTGTGACCCTGGACAAGTCACTTAACCTTGTTTGCCTCAGTTCCTCAAATGTAAAATGAACTGAAGAAGGAAATGGCAGACCACTCCAGTATCTTTGTCAAGAAAACCGCAAATGGGGTCACAAAGAGTCAGACATGACTGAAAAACGACTAAACAACAAAAGCTGAAAAAGTGCTATGCTAACGTTCCTTGCAGGGACAACCATTAGTTTAAGAGAATCCTATCTCCTCTCAACCTAACACCTGTGCTCTCATAGCAGAGATAGCAGGATTCTGTTGACAGCTGCTGATTAGTGGATGTGGCTTCCTCTGAAGAAATGTCATTCATTGTATATCCTGTTTAAGAACTGCCTCCCCCTTAAGCCCTGGGGTGTCTCTATTGGGTTGCTGGCTCTGTAGTCAGCTGTGCAAGTCCTAAACTGTTGACAATCAGTGTCTCAGCTAAAGTCATTACACATTACATTAAGCATTTTTCAGTTTAGCCTTCTACAGACAATCTTACAGGGAGTGGTATTTGCCACATCTCTCAGCTCACTGCATTAAAATGAAATAACATATATACTTAGTTGAATAGTGATGAAAAATAATTTTTCAAAATCTATGAATAAATGTAGAGTAAAATATGTCACTAAATATGTAATTCCCCAACACAAAAATAAATATAACAAATTATAAAGAAAAATGCTTGGGCAGATTAAGTAAAAGAATGAGAGTAAGTTTCCTAATACATTTACAAGAAATTTTAACATGAAATGAGCATAGGACAAAGTAATATTTAACACACTGTACACTGTACTGCCAAGTTATTGCCTTACTAACCTTGTATATGCATATTATAAAAATCATCCATTTATGTTACACTGAATTATTCTGGGATAACAGTGAGAATGTAAAACCTGAAATGAATTCCAAGTGACAAGTCCTTCATTAATCATCATTTTGAGACATTAATGCCACAGCATAAAGTCTTTTGCCTCACTGCCTAAAACTGAAAGCAAATGGGGGCATCCTGAAGAACCACCTGCAAAATATAATACTTTTTCCATCCTTTATTGGTTATCAGCACCTGCAGTGCAAATTTACTGTAAGAGGTCACAACATAAATACAGCTCTCCTACATCTAGGAGATGAGAGCTGGCTCAGCATCAGTATTCCCTGCAGCCAGCACTGAGCAGCTTCATTTGTTTATAGGCAAATGAATTCCAAAAACAAAAATTTCCTAGAGAAAATTAAAAGAAGTAGAATCACAACTACTGAAATATTTAAAGGCTCTTAGGATCATAGATCGAAAGCTAAGAGACCTCAGAGGCCATTGAATCCAAGCCCTTCATGTTACAGATGAGAAAACTGGGGCCCACATTAGTTAAATGATTTGCCAAAGGTCACATAAATAGAAAGTGACAGAGACAGAATTTGAATCCAGGCCCTCTGACTCTAAACCCTGTGATCTTTCCATTGTACCACACTGTCTTTCAATGAAATAGGAGAACCTATACAATTAATTTAGTCACTTCTTTTAAAAGTGTTTTACTCCTCTGCCTTGCTATTTATTCTTCATTTTTAAAAAAAGTTATCCATTTTGGGTTGACCCGGGCTTCTGTAAAATAGCTGGGAGAAATTATTCTAAATTATTTCATATCAAATAAACCATATTATAAAAATGACCAGTAGAATGTTTATCAGTGTGAGATAATACAAAGAATACCAGATTAGGATTCAGTTTCTGGGTTCCATTCCTGACCCAGATGCTTATTAGTCATATGACTGTGAACAAATCACCTCGTTTCTCTGAGCCTTGGCTTCCTCATCTATTAGTATGGCACTGGGCCTGGGGTAAAGAAGACCCGAGTTCAAATCCAGCCTTAGACACTTATTAGCTGTGTGATCTTGAGCAAATCACTTAATGCTGTATGCCTCAGTTTACCCACCTGTAAAATGGGAACCAAATGGCACCTACCTCACAGAGTTTTGTGAGGGTCAAATGAGATAATATTTATAAAGTGCTCAGCATAGTGCACGGGCACATAGTAAGCACCTAATAAATGACTGTTCCCTTCCCTCTCCTTTTCTTCCCCTAACTCACAAGATTATACAGAGAATAATCAGGACGCTTGCACAGGAAGGCATTACATTCATACGCACTGAATGAAGGCAATAAATGAAACAATGGATGTAAAAGAGGTTTGTTAACTGTAAAATACTGTACAAATGTATGATATTATTATGATTATCATTCCACACATCCTTCAAAATACAGTAAACCAAGGAATGCTGCAAACAGAATCTTCCACAGTTTAATACAGCATAACCAGGCTCAGGATGCCAATTATTAAGTATCAAGCTCTATTTCTGGAACCTGTTTCTTCTCACCTCTCACTGGCTGATACCTAAGCAATTAGTGCTCCAACATGATTAATGTCATCAGACATCACGACTGACAGCCAATGTCAATATAAGCAAGAATCATCTTTGTCAGGGGGGAACGAGCTATTAAGCCTGTATATTTTTTCAGTGATTTATATGGGAATCCCATCCCAGAAAAAGGCCAAAACTACATTTTTACTGGCCTTCCTGGTCCTAGCTCTTGGAATTCCCTTTGGGAGAATCTTAAAGATGGAAGATAACAAAAAAGCCCCTGTATTTTTTCCTTCTCCATACCATGCTCTTGCAAATGTAACAAATCACAAATCCCATGTCTACTCCTTCGCACTGGCTCTCTCTAAATAGGTCTTCCTGCCAGATTTCCTAAGACCTTCATGAAATCTTCCCACAGATAAATCAACTTCAGCAAAAGCACTTTAAAGAGCTATTATGTGCAAAGTACTGTGTAGGCACTAGAGGAGATGTAAAGGTCAAATGAGACACAGTATCTTCTCTCAAGATGAACACAAACCCATAGGCAAACAGCATTACCCCTGCAAAAAAAAAGAGGATAACAAAAAAATAAGACGTGATAAGTTCATTAATGAATGGCATAAGAAAGGTCAAAATTAAGTGCTTTTTGAAGTCCAACACAGGAAAGAGTTATCACTGACAATAATTACATCATAGAGGAGACAGTATTTGACCTGATCCTAAAAGAACAGGGAAGATTTCAACAAAGGGGAGGGGAGAGTGAGAAAGAAGAGAAAGAAGAGAGGGTAGGTAAGAATACTGATAAATTCCAAAGTGTGGAAGAGGGAATATGAGGCAAAACAAGATGAATATTGCTTTTATCTCTGTGAAAGAGTAATCTAGGTCACCTATTCTGAGTACAGGGGGCTTGGGTTAGGGACTTAAGAGCGAAGAAAATGTTTGAAACATCACTGAAGGAGAAGGGGAAATTCGTGAGAAGTATGTTGGCCCTAGCTGGGGTAAGAGACTATAATTTCTAAGTCAAGTCAACAAGCATTTATTAAATGCCTATTACATGCCAAGTACTGTGCTAAGTGCTGGAGATACAAGAAAAGACATAAAAATTGCCCCTTACTTCAAGGAGTTCAAAGTCTAATTGAAGACTAATGAAAAGTGAAATGAAAATTTAAAAAAAAAATCAACTAAATACAAAATAGATACAGGATAAACTGGAGATCATCTTACAGGGGAAAAAAAACTGTCACACAATTGTTAACCAGGAGCAGCAGTGGAACAGCTTATATGGAAAAACAAAGAGATATTTCATCCATCACTGAGGATGAGCAGAGAGGGAATGGATGACATTAAAGAGAATTAGGTTTTCTAGGATAACGAGAGCCAGTAAAAGTCTAACAGAGAAGACAGATGGGAATGAAAAGAGAACCCCATCACAATGAAAATCAAAAGCATATTCAATGTGAGCAAGGGAGTCAATGTGAGCAAGGGAGTGGGAAGGATGAAGTAACAGAAAATTAGGGTTGGAAAATAGAGTCCGGGATCTTGAAAGAGTACAACTTCTGTGGTGACGGTGAGGTTTAAGGTGTGACCATACCTATGAGTAACATAACTGAGATGGAGATAAGTCAATGGAGTTGAGGAGGTTGACAAACTATGAAGTGATAGTTTGTTTTTTCCAAATACACGGAATGTGAATGCACTACAATTCTAGCCATACAATGGTATGTATAATTCAGATAGGAGGACATAAGAATTGTAAGTTTATTCTTCCATTACACTTTATACTGATCAAGCCTTTATCTGGAGCTCACAATTTATCAAGTAGGGTATGGAGACCTTGGATATAATTCTGGCATGAGTAACTAACCTGAATAGAAAACAGGATATATCAAAGGAAAAAAAAATCTAAAGGAGTTAAAACTATTTTATATACAAAAATGATGACTAAAAATGATTTAAGTACATAAAAGAGTAATATCTAGAAGACAGTGACCTGGTACCCACTTTTTTCCACAGAAAAGCTAAAATAGACATACAAATTTTGATAAAATTATTTTAGAGCTAACATGTGGGCTACAAATATGAATGAATTTCTTTCTCTGTGTGTGTGTGTGTGTGTGTGTGTGTATGTGTGTGTGTGTGTGTGTGTGTGTGTGTGTGTGTGTGTGTATGTATGTCTGTCTCTCTGTCTATCTCCCTGTATCTTTGTGTCTCGGTCTCTCTCTCATACACACACATATTTAATGTATACATTATACATATGTTAGCAGTTAAAGGAAAATAAGTAAAGCTTAAGATAACTATTATTCAAAGCAAGTAACAAATTTATTCTTATTTCAAAGCCTAGGACAAACACAAAAATGACTTTTCTATGGCTAGAAATACTCATATCCAAATCAATAATAAGGACATTTTCCCCTCAATATTCCTTTAAATGCTTTTATGTTTTACAAATGGTTTCTATTTTACCTACAACTTTGACTTCAACAGACCCATTAATTCAGCCATGTGCTCATATCTCATGTAATTTTTGTCCAAGTCCTTCCATACTCCTTCATAAAGAATCTATCCATTAAACATTCTGGAGAGCTTTCTCCTTGGGAAAGTCACTTGACTTCTATGGGTCCCAGCTCCTCATTTGTAAAATGAAGGGGTCAGACCAGATGGCTTCTAAGGCTCCTTCTTGCTCTAAGTCAATGATCATCTGAGTCTTCTCAACATTCATGCCAAGGATCCCTGAGCAAGATTTTGACTTTCTATCTATTGTTCTTCACACTTATTTCATAACCAGCTCATCTCCTTTGCTGTGTGGGTGATTCCTCTGGGTCACCTACAGTTCTGATTGTTTTAAAGAATGTGATATCCATGAAGTCAAATAGAATCACTGGCAGAAATGGGGGAGAGGGGGAGACCAAAGGGTTTGGGCAGCAGGTGGTAGCTTGGGATCAATGAATGTAGGACACAATGGCCCAAGGGTGAAGCAAGGCACTCTCTTCCTCCTCCTAGTCAATTGTGGATTCAGTTCAATGACTATATATGGTATCTATCCAATACATACATACACATGTAGCATATGTGTATGTATTGCTGTTGTTGTTTTGTCATGACTCTTCATAACCCCATGGACCATGCTGTCCATGGGGTTTTCTTGGCAAAGATGCTAGAGTGGTTTACCATTTCCATCTCCAGTGGATTAAAACAAAGAAAAGTTAAGTGACTTGTCTGGGGTCACATAGCTAGTAAGAGTCTGAGGCTGGATTTGAATTCAGGTCTTCCTAACTCCAAGCCCAGTGTTCTATCTACTGAGCTACCTAGGTGACTCCACATGTAGGTATACATACACACATATATACATATGTAAATATGTGTATATATACATGTGTGTGATATGTATATATAATATGTGTGTCTGAGAGAGAGAGAGAGGAAAACTTAAGGCATTACAATTTTAAAGTTTAAAGACCTAAAATCTGGGCTAGATGGTAGGAAGAAGAAACTCTTAGAAACTTCCCATGCTATTAAGGAGTTATAAAGACTTTGGGGTCAGGATTTCAGCATTGCAGGCTAAATATCCCTTTCTGAAATGGGACCAAATCAAGCTTAGAGATCCCTGAGGCAGGCTAAAAGTGTGCCACAGTGGAAAAAGGGCAGAACCAGGAGTCAGGAGATCCGGAAGTTAGTCCTAGCTATGCTGCAGATCAGCTCTGACACTGCGCAATTTGCTTCATCTTTATAAGCCTCAATTTCCTCACTGATTAAATAGCAACAACAATAATTAATAATAATAAAAATAGCTAGCACTTGTATAGTATTTTAAGGTTTGCAAAGTTCTTTACACATATCATTTCATTTGATTCTTACAACAATCCTGGGAGATAGAGGCAATAATTATCACCATTGTACAGATGTCTACTGAGGTACACAGTAATTAAGTGACATGCTCAGGGTCATAATCACTAATAAGTGTCTGAAGTCAAACTTGAACCTGAGTCTTCCTGACCTCAAGTACAGTGCTCTATCTAATGCTCCACCTGGCCTTAATGAAGGGATTGGCCTAAATTATCTGTGAGGTTCCTTTCTGGTCCCTACTATACTAGGCTTATCAAAAGGTCTCATATCTCAATGAGACTAAGAAATTCAGCAAATACAGAAGACTGAAAGGAATAGCTAAGACCCACCAAACTAATCTATGCATGATGGGTCAATAATAGTGTAAATACATTTTTCAACAAATAAACAGAATTTGAAGTGGAAGGCATTTTTTAAAACCTGGAGATATAGAACAAATATTAAAAACAAACATCAAAAAACAAGAGCTAAAATTATAATGAGTTCTTATCTTAATTCAACAAGTCATATATTCAACTCTTGATTACATAAGATAAAAGGAATACTTAGCTGTATAAAATGTAAGTTTCAAGTGATGACATTTACTCTTGGAGTCCTTAATCTGGGGTCCACAGACCCTAGAAGCCCACGGATAGATTTCAGAGGATCCATTAGAAATTAATGGGAATGAATGAGGAAATAACATCATATTTTTATTTTTATTAATACCTTCAATTATTTTTTAAAAAATAGTATTCAGCAAAGGAGTTTATAGGCTTCACCAGATTGCCAAAGTGGGCATGACACAAATAAGGTTAAGAACTCCTGATCTACATGTTCCCAGAATGAATACCTTTCACTCAAACGTAGTTTGGTGCAGGATGAAGAACCACATGCTCTGGTGGCCAACCCAGACTAGTGATCTACCTCTCTATACTCTGATACCTTTAACAGGTAGGAACATATGTGAACAAGGCTCAGACATCTATTGAATCAATCAAGCAAAGCTAACTGGGAATTATTGGGATTGGTTAAAAAAAAAGTTGGTCCTGCCCTATAGAGGCTGTATAAAAATAGTAAGCTAGTTCTGAATTTGGTATTCCAGCGGTAACCCATTAAGTCAGTCAGTCAACTAGCATTTATTAAGCATCTACTATGTGCCAGACACTGTGCTAAAGCACTGGGGATTAAAAAAAAAAAAGTGGTCAAAGACAGTTCCTACCCTCAAGGAGCTCACAATCCAATGGGAGTAAACAATAAGTAAACAAATATGTACAAACAAGCATATACGAATGAACAGAAAATTAACAGTGGGAAGGCACTAGAATTAAGAGGGGTTGGGAAAGGCTTCCTGTAGAAAGAGAAATTTTAGTTGGGACTTGAAGAAAGCCTTGGGAAGCCAGCAGGTAGAGATGAATAGAGAGAGCATTGCAGGTATAGAGAATAGCTAGAGAAAATGAGTGGGGCTCACAGAGGGAGTGCTGTGTTGGTAGCCCCAAAGCTTAGCGTCAGCCAAATCCCTAAAACAGAAATGATTTTGAGGGGAGCAGAGATGAGTGGGAAGGGAAGAAGAAGAAGAAGGAGTTTCTCTCTCTGACCTCATCCCACCAATCAGAAGAACAAATCAAAAGATTTGTGATTTCTCATCTATAACAGTAAGAGTATCACTGGAACAATAGTGTCATACAGCAGTATCTACATCAGGAACAAACAGAAACAATGAAACCAAACTAGAAACCTTAAAGAGAGGCAGCTTCAGGACTTGATAAGAAGCCTAGGATAAACCTACAATCAAATACCTAAGAATTTCATGAGGATCCCACAAAGGGTGATAAAAGGACTTCCGGAACCAGGACCTGTGAGTTACCCTTTTGCTGCATGACTCCTAAAAACTGAGCCCACTTTCCCCAGGACTCTATATTTATACTCTCAATTTGGGGAGAGGAGGAGGTGTTTTGTACAAATTGTTTTTACTATACCACCTTAGTAAAAACAATTTTTAAAAAACTAATTGATATCAACTGATAATCAATTAACTAGCTAATTTATATCTATCACCTGAAAATCAAAAAGGGAGTACATCAGTGGGGGCTCATTAGTTTAGAAAATCCTCCTAATCTCTCCGAGTTAAATAAAACTCTCTATGTGTAAATAACATTAAATACCTGAGTTCACAATGCAATGCAAGATCTATTCCCATGACAAGTCAGAGCATTTTCCTACTGCCTTGACCAACGTTACAAAGTTACCCCTAGAATCTTGTGTGAAGAAGAGGATCCAATCTGCTAGTTAAGAGTGAGCCAAGAACTTGTGCTATTGTTAGAAGTGGAAAGTCCCTTTTAAGTCATAAGTACAGCTATAAATAAGGAAACTGAAGCTCACAAAGATGAAATTACAAGCAGTTAATGGTCCAGCCAGTACCAGGACCTAGGTCATCCTAACTTGCAGTCAAAGGCTTCATCACAGCTTGACATATCAATGAATAATCCAACATTACATCAAGGAAATTCCTTTTGTGTGTGTGTGTGTGTGTGTGTGTGTGTGTGTGTGTGTGTGTGTGTGTGTGTTTCCTAAAGAAGAAAAGAAAACCTTTAGGTTTAGAATGAGCTGGCTTGGACAATTTCCCCATGTCAAAATTCTATAATGTATTTACAGTTAGAATAATAGAATATCAAGCTGGAAAAGACCTAAGAGATAGCAGAAGAATGGAAAAAACACTGACCTTCCAGTAATATGAGTTTGTCACTCACTGTCTGTGACTTTGGGTAAATCACTACCTTTTCTGGGTCTCAGTTTCCTCATCACTAAAATGAGGGAGATGGGCAAAATAACTTCAAAGATAATATCTAGCTCTAAACAGATGACCCTATGATCATCTAGTTCAAATTCCATCCTTCCTCCTTTCTCCCCCTCCACCTTTCTAAATGAGAAAACTGAGACCCAGAGAAGGAAAATGACTTGCCCAATTATACAGCTATTTATTAGCACAGCCAGGCAAAGTACCATCAAGTATCCCAACCTGCACAAACCTAAAACTCAGAGTAATTCATTTTTTAAAACTCTACGCAGAAACAAAGATCTCTTCTACCTGACTAAAAGATGAAACGAGACTTTGCATGTTTAAATGACACTAAATACCTGAGTTCACAATGCAATGCAAGATCTATTCCCATGACCACCACAAACCAGAGCCCTTTCTTACAAATACCAGGCTATCTCATGAATTAAAATGGGCGTCTTTCACTTAGATTCAAGCACCTTGGATCTATACTATCATTTGAGCCTAACATTTGGGGGAAACATCTGATTCCATTTTGAGCAGATAAATTCCATCAGATCATCAAATGTGAGGAACAGACCAACCTGGAGAAAATGAAAGCTGTGAATGCCAGAAATTCTAACTCCCTGCATGGGCCAATTTCTGAGGTGCAAATAGAGCAAATTATTATTTCTAAAGGGATAGAAAGAAATGCTAGAACATAGGAAAGGAAATGTATAACCCAAACAGCTATCATTGAAGAGGCTGGCAAAAATGTAAAGCAGGGTCAAACTGTCAACAGCGATCATTGTAAGACTGGCAAAAAGAAAACTCCTTTAAATATACAATAAAAGCACAGATGTTGCAAACGTATTTAAATTTCCTAACACTTGCTTGATGCCTTACACAATAATGCTTAATGAGCACTAAGACTGTAAGGCAAAATATTTTCCCAGGTTTTCCACAGAGGAAATGTGCTGTCTCATTAAAACAAAAGAATTTGACAGCCAGTGCAGTTATTCAAACAGACAAACTTACTTGTCTGAGAAAAACCATCTGAGGGAAATGGATGTGGGTTGGTTTCAAGATGCAGACTTTTTTTTTTTTATTATTATTTAGCTATTAAATTGGGTTTGGAAAATGGAAGCGGAATTCCAATTCATCTCTCCTGCTCCAGATTTTACCTTCATTCTTTCTTCTAGTTTGTAATGGTTTTGCTGATGGGGGTGAGGGGAGGGAGTAATGCTAGCTGTGGAGAGGCAGAGGAAGCTAACAGTCTCTTTATTTTATTTCCTTTTCTCTTGACTCAGAGCTATAAATTCCTATCCCTTAAGCCTTAAACTTCTGAATGGGTCAGGACCCACAGTGTATTAAGTGATATATTAAGTAAAAAACACAGTGCCTTTTCCTGCCCTGCCACGGAAATTACCAACTTAAAAACATTAGCTAGACTCTTCAAGGCACTTTTGATTGACTGAGAAAGTAGACATTCACCACAATAGTATCAATGAATCAGAGTATTGCTCTACAAATTCCAACAACAATTCCCTTTTTTATTTTCTCTTTCTTCTCTTCACTCCTCCCACTACTCTTCTCTTGTAATCCCTATAACTTTGCTCTCCCATTTACCTTTCCTCTATTTGCTCTTTTCTCTTCCCTCTGTCTTTGACTTGATGGTGACATCACCAAGATAACTCAAAGGAACAAATGATGTTGGAAGGCTCAAAAGAAATAATTTACACAAAACATTTGGCAAATTTTATATTGTTATATAACTGTCCATTATTACTGTTGTTGAAATTGCTGACTTCTACAAGAATCCAAAATGGTTCAACCAACAACCAAACCCATTCGACCTCATAGAACCACAAAAAGGACTTTGAGACATGGGTGCCTTCCTTCCAAAAGGACTTCTGGATCCTTTACTTACTTAACAACTAACAACAAACTTACCAACAAGAAAACCTTAAGGAAATTCTTAATAAAATGGGCAAAGTTGTTAATATACCATCACAAAGCATTAGTGAACTGCTACAAATTACAAAGAGTAACAGGAAACCATTTATGGCCTGTTTGCCAATATAGTCACGGAAGGCTAGCTCTTTATTTTGTCTTTAGCCATTTGTCAGGCTTGTGCCAGACGCCATACAGAGTATAGTCTCTGCTCTCAAGCCACATACTACAGCAGTGACAAATTTAAGACTTTAATGCACAGCCATGTCAAATACAAAACTATGACATGTGGCAGCGGTTTGGACATTGCAATGAGCAAGAGAATCCAGAAAAACAATGCTTGAGCAACTTATGACAGTGTGCCTGCATACTAAACTTAACAGCCTTCATTAGCAGCATTCACAAAAGTCTGGAGTTAATACCGACTAACCACGAGTCGTTAAATGGAGAAGGGGATAAAAGAAAAGGATGCGGAGAAAGAAAGGAAGGAGAAGGGGGGGTGGAGAGACAGAGAGAGGGAGAGAGAAAGGGAGGGAAGGAGAGGGAGACAAAGAGGGAGGGAGGGACAGGGAGAAGCAGAGAAAAAGAGAGAAGGTGAGGGAAAAGAAACAAACTACTAACGCCAGAGGGTATCTAAATAGAAATATCAAGTTTAAAATGTATTTAATGGCAGATTAAAAAAACAAGTTATACATCTGTATCTGTTGAGCACAGTATGAGTAAGCCTATGAGAATTAAATCTAATATCTTTCAAGTTTTTCAATTATACTAATGTTCAATACAGTGAAGTCCCCGCAATCATCCCACAAAAATACTAGAGACTGCTCTCAAAAGTGCAACTATCAAGTTCTGAAAATAACTTACTTAGCTTCATAACAAATTAATCAGCAAGTATTTAAGGATTATACATATTCAGTCAGCTAGTCGACAAGCATTTATTAAGTGCTTACTATATGACAGGCACTGCGCTGTGTGGTGAGGATACAAAGGCAAAAAAAAAAGTCCCCAGCCCTCAAGAACTTTATATTCTAATGGGAAAGGCAATATGCTAACAACTGTGTGCATGCAAGACAGTGTGAATGAAACATGTTGTTGTTGTTATTTGTCCTTCATTCTCAAAGAGGACCATGACATCAGGGAGGTGATGCCATGACATGCAAGTAAATTGGTTTTAAGTGAGAGAGGGCTGTGCAAAGTCAGAGGGAAGGCACAGAAGAACAGGGGACAGGCCTCGTGCAAAAGGTGGGATTTGAGCTAAGTCTTAAAGGATGCCAGGGAAATCAGGTGGTAGAGAGGAGGAAGAAGAGCAATCTAGGCAATAAACTTTTCATATAGGTACTATTATTATCCCCACTTTACACAGGCCGACTCAAAGGTACAGTCAAAGTTACTGGAAGGCTCAAAGAAAATAATGTATGTAAAGTGTCTGACAAATTTTTTATCATACAAATGTCCATTATTATTTTTGCCATTGTTATTACAAGGAAACAGAGAGAAGTTGAATGATTTGTCCAAGATTTCACAGCTTGTAAGATGCCAGAGACAGGATTCTGACCTAGGCTTTTGTGACTCAGTCCTGCACACCATCTTCTAAGGCCTACACCATATTGCCTCTCCTATGTGCAAAGCACATCTGGGGATACAAAAATGAAAAATGGTCCAGGTCTTCCCTTCCAGAAGTTTACAAACTAAAAATGATAAAAGTATGATAAAAGATAGAATGAGAAAAGAACAAAAAGTAAATTTTTCCACTGAAGTACTCTAAGAAAATCTGAGGAAAGAGAGATCACTTAAGCTGGTATTGAGGGGTTTGGAGGAGGTACTCAGGGAGAGGGGTGAGCATGACAGGGGAAAATACAGAGTAGGAAACAAAGGCTCAGGGAAGACTACAAAGAAGAAATGTCACATGTGGTGTTCAGTCATTTCAGTCATGTCCAACTGATGGGGTGCTTTGGTGCTTGTACTTGTACCCCAATTTCTCCCTAGCCTCAGAAACACAATCCCTGACAGTTTCTCCCCAGCCCAAGGACACTGTGCCTAGCAGTTATTCATGCACTGGCCTCAGTACAACCCTTATCTCTCTCCCTGGTACAGCTACACAGAGCTGGGCTGCTCAGGCCCCAGCTCTCAGATCATGTCTCTGGAAGCCTCCCAATTCCTTAGTAGTTCCTGTCTTGTAAGAAAGCTTTCCCTTGTTGCAGAACATTCTCTCATCAAGACAGAGGGAGAGGGATGCCTTGCCCAGACCAAGGAGTTTTGTCCTTGGCCAGCCCAAGGACTCTGCCTCCTGCCAGACTCCAAAGATCCATACCTCTGTCATCTCCCTCCCTGTCCGGTATACTCCCTGTACTTTCCCATCCATAGCCCCCAAAGACACCTGCACCTTTGCATTACCTCATCAGTGTTCCTGGCATTTCTTTCCCATGCTCTTTTGCATATAAACCCTAGCTGCATTCTCAGTCTCTCGCAGGATCCTTTAAGAATCCTTGCCCGCTGAAAAGTGTAACAATAAATCTTTGCCACCTTGAATTAAAGAATGCTTGAGTCTGTGAACTCATTCCAGACGACCGGTCCTGTACTCCAGTCTTTGAGGGGTCACAACCTCTCAACCTCTCACACAACTCTTTGTGACCCCATTTGGGGTTTTCTTAGCAGATACTATAGTGGTTTGCCATTTCCTTCTCCAGCTCATTCTGGAAATGAGGAAACTGAGGCAAACAGGGTTAAGTGACTTGCCCAGGGTCACATAGTTAATAAATGTCTTGGGCCACATTTGAACTCAGGTCTTCCTGACTCCAGACCCAGCTCAACATCCACTGCATCACTGAGTACCTAAAGTACTGTGTAAGAAACTGTGGGGAATATGTAAAAGTCCCAAGTTAAAAAAAAAATCCTTATCTAGGCTGGAGAGAAAAAACACCTAGTTAAAAAAAAATTAAAACAAAGGGATAGCATTAGCAAACAAGTTGTAGAGACAATGACCAGTTCAGAAGGAATGCTAACTCCCACAGACTAATCAACTAAACACTAATGAATAACACTGATAAATCCACTAAACCAGAAACAAAAGTCATTACATATCAGTAAACTCTTTCCTTTCACCCTGACTGCATGTTGGACTTAAAAGGGGAAAGAAAAAGAAAGAACAAAATTTCCATTCACCTATCCAGGATGTGTGCAGCCATGTAGATCCTAGCTAATCTATTAGAACACAATGAATTTAAATCATTCTTCTAACAGGAATTTAACCTCATCACAAATATGTAAATATTTATAGCCGGAAGGTTGCCACCTGGCAGCTCTGAAGAAAATTACTGTGTGCAATAAATGTTAAAAAGTGCTTCACAAAACATGGGAAAATATGAGGCACTGGCAGAGCTTCCAAGAAAGGTAAAATATAAGATGCCAAATACGATGACAGTAAAATTTAACAGAGAGAAAGACCTGTGCAGATGCATGTGAGAAAAGATATGGGGGTCAATCATGTAAGAAAAGAACTGAAAGAGGAAAAAAAAGAATTTTCTAGCAACTAAAAATTAAAAAAAAAAAAGCTCACCAAAAGTATTACAGTGAGTTAAAAAGAAAATACACAGGGGAAATTTAAGGACTAGATAAAGGGTAAAAGGAGGAAAAAGACATCCTTTCCTCTATTATAAAATGAATAATTTACATTAAGTTCAAATAATTTGACAGGCAATAATAGCAAATATTTTAAAATTAATTTTATTTTGTCAAGAAAGTGGCTGACTTTTCATTTAGCAAACACTATTATCCTTCATCTTCTCCCCAATAATTTAAAAATCACATTTCTATAGTATAGCCCACTGAGTAAGTCTATTAATATTTCTGTCTTGGACAGATACTTGAGATGGACAATAGGCTCCAACGGGATTACAAAGGAGTAAACAGAAAGGCCTGAATTGCACTGGAAACATTACAGCATTTTCAATGATCCCAAGCAGCTGAGCTCCATCTTTTCAGTCCCCCTATTCTTCCAATGATGCCATCTGGCTATACATCACAGTATATCATAATCTCCAAAATTGCAAGGGTCCCAAAGGGCAACAGAGAAACATGGTGATTGTAAACAGGCTGTAGCATTTCACCAATGATGAAATGTACATAAGAAACGACATCAAAGATCCAGGAAATGTAAGAGGGCAGATCCATCACAGCCCCCGTGACCAGAGTGTTAACAATGGCACCTTGCAATGTTAAAAGAACTGGAGAAGCCTTGCAGCCCATCATTCCTTCGTGAAGGATTTATGGGAAGACGCAGACAAGAAAACACAGGATGAAAAGGTGTAGATGGGTTTTTGATCTGCATCATTGAAAGGAATACCCTTGTCAATGACAATCCAAATTGAGTGTTAAGGATAAACATTATGATTCCTTTCTGCGTCCTAAGAAGACTCTGTCAAATAAAAAGCCCGGTCGTATAAAAAAACATCATTTGGCTAGCAAAATCAAAGCAGACATGGAAACAAGGTATACACTGTATACACTCTTTTGGTTAAATAAATACTTCCCATATTGTCATCTCTTCATTTACAAATCAAGTGACATAATAAATCAAAGCAACTTAATTCCACTTAACAGAAATAGATCCAATATCACCAAATTGTTATGGAATCTTTTTATGAACCTTTGAAGAAGAATCAGCAACGTTTCTTCTCATCAATCATTGTAATTAAACTTTGTTGTAAAACGGGCTATTTTAAATATTTTATTTCTCTCAACACTCACTTGCTCTAACAAAGTCTGTCTTATGCTGTGGAGTGTTTTAGTGGCACATTTCTATAAAACTGTGTTTCTCACTCTTCATAAATGACAGTGGATAAACACTGCAGGGCCTGAAGTCAGGAAAACCTGAGTTCAAATCTGTCCTCAGACCCTAACTATGTGACCTTGGGAAAGTCACTTAACCTGTTTGTCACAGGTTCCCCAAATGTAAAATGGAGATAAGAACAGCACCTCCCTTGCAGGGTTGTCCTGAAGATCAAATGAGATAATATTTGTACGGCACTTCGCACAAAGGACACCATATAGTAGGTGCTGTATAAAATGCTTATTCCTCCCTCCCATTTTCTCTTCTTCCTTGAAAGATGTCAATTTGTAAATTGTGCAACTGACACAATGCCAGAAGTCACTTAAAGAAAGCTTGTTGATTGATCACTTGGTTTATCCATGTATGGACTATAGTCACAGAGTCCATAGCCAGGTAGCACTCTATACTTTGCTACCACAGAAATATGTAATTTCATCAGTGTAGTTTTTCCTACACCAACACAGATTGCTATCCCTCTTCAAATTAGAAGAGAGTTGGGGGAAGGTCCCCATGGGACTTTAACATCCTGCACTTGACTAGTGATGGTCTTCTCTGAACTAAAGAAGGTTGATTCTTGGACAATAGACATACAGTCTCTTACTAGGTTCATACAAATGCCTCGCCAGCATGGGAGGGAGGGAGAGAGGAAAGGAAGGAAGGAAAAGAAAGAAGGAAGGAAAGGGAAGGGAAGGGAAGAAGAGAGAGAAAGGGAGGGAGGGAGGGAGAGAAGGAAGGAGCAAAGATCACTCCCATACCATGGGTCATCAGAGTAGGAATTATTTTAAATTAATTTCCACTTCCTCCATCAGTAGAAAATTCTGCTTTACTGACAAGATATTTGAACTCAACTGTCACAAAGGGTCCATATAAATTGGGTGTCATTTTTGAATCAAAGTTCTCTTTTAATTTCATCTACCAAAATATAATTCTATTTAAATTTGTTCCCCTCAATTCCTCTTCTTCCCCATTGCCCTTCTTCAGTCACCTGGGTATTTAATGATGCTACCGGGCTGGTAGGTCTCTTGAGTTCAGGAATTCTAAGTTGCTGAGGCTAGTGGATCTCTTGAGCTCAAAAATGAGTTCTGAGCTACAGTAGGACTAAAGTCAATCAGGCATTTACACTACGCCAGGCACCTACATAGCGAGCCCATGGGAGCAGGGGCCTCCATGTTGCCTAAGGGGAACCGAACCATACACGTTAAGGAAAGACAAAAGGCTAAAACTCCCACCAGTGGGATTAGGCTGTAAGTAGCCACTGTACCTCCCGCCTAGGCAACTTAAGGAGACCTTTTTTCAGTCATGTCTAAATCTTCAAGACCCCATTTGGGTTTTTTTGGCAAAGATACTGGAGTATTTTGCCATTTCCTTCTCCAGCTCATTTAACAGATTTGAACAAAGGGGGATGAGTCTTCCTGACTCCAGGCTTGGCATTCTATCCACTGTGCTACTTAGTTGCCCACAGGGAGATCTAGTCTCCCCCACCCCCCAAAAAAAGACAGCCAACACTTAACCCCAAATGCCTTAATAAAAATTTAAAAAAGACAGTCAATCAGGGACAAATAACAGAAATGCCATACAACATTAAAAAACAAAGTTGAATTACATAACATGAATTTTAGAAAGCCCTGGTGTATGACTTCCTATAGTGGCACTGCATAAGAGAGGACTAAGGGCAATGTGGGTAGACAATAAGAGTGACCATGGGTTGAGGATTGGCAGGGAATGAATGGCAGAGGAGGAAGAGAATTCAAAGGCTGCATAAAGTTGAACTAATCAATAAGAGGGCCAAAATTATAAAGGACAACCACATCTGGGTTAATGGATTAGGAAAACAGAGAGGGAAAGAATGTTCACAGGTCATGGTTAAGGACAAAAAACAGTAGGAATCAGGCGTGAGGCAATGCAAGAAGTAGAAGGATAAAAGATAAATGAAGAGTGTAACCTCAGAGCTTCAGCTATGGGATGGCAGAGTTTTAAATGACTGTGAGATCCATGATCATCCCTGTAGGTGGCTGAGGTGGAATGAAAATGTGGAAGACTGATAAAGTAAGAGACTAGGCCTTGTCTTCCCCCTGGTCCTACGTTTTGGGGAATGAGAAATGGAGCAAATAACAGAAAAGGGGTGTATGCCTACAAATGCAGAGATGTATCTGAAGATAGAACAGTTTCCATAAGCACCAAAACATGGAAAGTATATGAAATGCAAAGACCTCAAATGAAAAGATTATTAATTCATTTGGTGACTAGGACTCAAGGTCCAAGTATAGTTAATCTTCACACACAAGACTTCTGCTTTACCCTTCGCCCAACTGTAGCATCAGAAACATCAGATAGAAAAAAATAAAAATAATAAATGAGAAGTATGAGAATATATAATAGTGAACCATTAATTATAAGTCTAAAAACCATCGAGGGATCCAAGGTATATAATAAATAACAAACCAAAAAGGATTGTTCAGAGATCACATAATTTTAGATTTCCCCCTTGAAGGGACATCAGAGATCATATAGTCTTATGCCTTCATTTTAATCAGTTCATTAGTAAGTTAGTTCATTCTAAGTTAATTCATTCATTTGTTATTCTGAGGCGAAGTCCCCCTATCTTGCCCAGACATGGCCACTCACAAGCCTGATCCCAATGTTAATTAGCACAGGGGCTTTAGCCTGAGCCAATTCATCCCACTTTGGGCAGCCTGGTAGCCCTTAGATCCCAGAGGCTCCCTATATTGGTGTTGGACTTGGTTATCCAATTGGCTTTAATCCTACTGCAGCTCAGAACACCTGAGTTCAAGAGATCCATCAGCTTCGGTCTCCCTACTAGACAGAATGATAGGCACATGTACCACCAGACCCAGCTCAATGGTTTCATTTGGAGATGAAGAAGCTGAGATCCAGAAAATCAGGTTAGTAGTTTATAACAGCAGAAATTTCAATCTTATCATTCATACTTCTTTAAAAAGTAAATATAGTCTATTCTAAATAAACATTTACAATGTTCACATTCAATCTTGATTTTCTTTCTAAATAAGATGATGGAAGCCAAAATACAAGATTAATCACATGAAAAGCAGTGTTGAAAAAAAAAGAATCAGTCGGCATGAATCCCAAATGGTTGGTCAGTCCAATAAGAGACATCACTCATGGAGAAGACATGACTTCTGAATTATACTCTTTTAATAATGGCATTTGCATGAATTATAACTTCACACCAAGCCAAACACTTCTCCTGGGGAGGCATGAACTGCATTCTCTCAAAAAAACACCAATAAAATACCAAGGTTGTGGCAGAAAAATAAAAACCATACCTGTGGCTCATTACTGAGAGTCATGAAAAAAGGGACCCCACTCACAACTGGTGAAATAAATACAGTACCATATATCAGAGGCTTTTCCTCACAAGAGATTCACCTTCCAGGAGAGGTACTAAGTACAATTTACCCCATTTATGAGATAGCCGTATTTGGAGAAAGTCATTTATACCTTCAACAATTTAAAATACCTTGGGGAACTGCAAGTCACGACTTTTCCTTTACCCTCCATGAAATCACAATAAAATGTTCTCAAGCTTGTCAATTTATTGTACCCTTAATTCACTTTCTTATAGTAGTACTCATCCTGTTACTTGTCTACAACATCACATCACTACAGTTGCCCCACTGGCCAGTGAACCTTCTCATAAAGACATGAATGTCAAGGAATTCTGGTTACTTATTTCTAAACCTCAATGATTGTTGGTAATGTATCAGTGAGTTCAAGGAATCTGTGAAGTAGGCTGATATGTAAATGTCAATATATTCATTTCACAGTCATATAGCACATGGGACATTTAAACTAAGAACTTACTTGTTTGGGGGAGGTTTTCCCTTCTTTCTCATATGATTTTTGAGAAATTGTCTTAACATTAAGAGGACTCATTTAACCCATCTAGAAAATGTATATCCATCCATAAATCATTCCTTAATTCCATTCTCTAATATCTAGAAAAGTCAAATTCATTATGACAGAATTTTTTTAATGCTTACATTTTTCCTGATAATTATTACATTCCTAAACTGGAATTGGATGATTTCACACATGATGCAATCAATACAGGGGCAATGAGACTAAGTTTTGCTACACTTAATTTTGATTCAACTCTGCTTTTCTCTTTCTCATTAAACTGTTGTTGCTAACTGTGAAAGAACTGACTTTAAGAAGTCTGAAACTCATCTGCACAAACAAAAACCATACAATCTCTTACAAATGTCCAGTCCCTGTTAAAAATTACACTTTCAACACTTAATCATCCTGTAACATTTCTTGTATTCCCTGAACTCCTGCATGAAATTTTTAAATTGGAAACTGAAAAGGTGATGCATCTTTCTTTGTAGTGACTGAATAAATTTTTGCTCTATGAGAGTGGAACTGTCAAAGAACTGAATTTACAAGTACAAAAAAAGCTATTTCAGTACTCTGCTGTTTCCTAGCAACTAGAATCTACTGATATTTTCTTATCACAAGTAGGTAATATGGATAAAAATCTGTGTTTCAGTGAAGTCATGTGTCAATGAAAGCAATGGCCTTCAGTGGAAAAAAAAAACTTTGCTAAATAGTTTGGCTTTGTTTTAATCCACAAGTCTTGTTCACCCAATCTAGATTCATGATTATAAAAAAGTAATTACAATTGCTAAACAGTCCAGATGATATAGTGATCATTTCTCCTCAGGGGGAAAAATTGTTTAATTTCCCAAGGAAAGGTGGACACAGAAATCACCAGGTAGGGCTGATGGCCATAGAAGTGGTTACCTGAAGATTACTCTGGAGACTTCAGTCTATGAAGGATGAAGTTGCCATTCTCAAGAACAGCAGAATTTAGAATCAGTCTCAAGAATACTGTTTCATTACTTTGGGGGCAGGTTCTAAAACTACCTTCTTACCCAGATGCTTTTAAAAAGGAGCTGTCATGAGAAGACAAATTAGATCAGTACAGCCAACTTCCCCTTAATCTTCAGCATTTTGGAAACCAAAAGTGTCAGAGACAGAAATAACCTTAGATGTCATCCGATTCAACTTTCTCCTTTTACAGCTGAAGAAACTGAGGCTGAGAGAAATTGAATCTCCCTCCTAAACCCACGCAGCCCATTAGAGACACAGCCAAAACTAGAATCTAGTCTCCCAATTTCCCTCCCCACGATGCTTTTTCCACTAACACCAATTATTTGGCAGGCAGATTCCTTAAAAATATTCTAAGGCCACAATCATTTGCAAACAATGCTTTAGAACATTACCTAAGTTTCGATTCATGGGCAGAAGTCCCAAATACACTATTGCATTCCATGCCCTCCACCCCCCAATACCCACCCCTATTTTCTAAGAGCACTAGACTAGACTAAGGCAGAATTTAAAACTTTATTTCATTTCTTCAATATCTTGGGAAGAAAAGGAATGAAGGCTTCTTTTGGTAAAATGGAAAGGACTGAAATAAGAATTAGGAGATCTAAATTTCAAACTCTTTTTCTGCCACAAGACATTTTAACCTCTATGTGCCTTAGTTTCCCCATTTTCAAAATAAGGAGATGGGACTAGATCAGTGCTCTCAAACTTAAATGTCATGTTTAAATTTGCAGCCCTCCTCTATTTGCACTGCCTAGTCAATCTGATCTCAAATAGCTCCTCTTCTCTCTAATCAAACTGAACTCTTCACAGATCCCCATCCATGCTTGACCCCCATACATGCCCCACACTTTCTCAAAACCATGCAATGGTGTTACACTTCCCTCCATACCTGGAATGCCCACTCACCTCTGATGAATTTCTACCTTAGAGCCAACTCAAATGCTACCTCTTCCAACAAGCCTTCCCAACCTGATCTTTCCAGATAGTATTGACCTTTCCTACTTTAGACAACACACTGCTTATACCTTGTACTGCTTGCATGAATTTGTTGTATATTATTATTTGGCACCATAGCCATTTGTGTACATCAGCTCTGAAATTTGATGATTCAATGATGCTAACAATTGCTGAGAAACTAGAAATCATAGAAAAGCTTCAAAAGGATGAATCAGTAAAAAATCTTGCTGCCATGTGTGAAAAATGGTGAGCACACAGTTCCTGCTTATACTGACAAAAAAAGAAAAATCAACTGCATTCACATGTAGCTAGTCAACATTTGACAAGTTATAAACAAAGCTGTACCAAATACTTTGAATATGAAAATCAAGGTCCTGTTTTGAAGCAACTTATAATTTTACTCAGCCAATAGGCCACCAAAATAATAGTACAAACAATCTGACAGGTATGTTGGAACTATCTGCTAAGTATGAGAAGAGGGCATACTAGTGCCTGGTGGTTGGTGCATAAAATAAACTCTTGCTGTATGTAAAACTGTAGAGTTTTTCTGTGATGCAGTAAGTACAGAGAGAGATATGAATGAATGAATGAATGAATGAATGAATGAGCATTAAGCACTTTACTATAAGCTGAGAACTATGTCAAACACTGGGAATACAAATTAAAAAGACAAAGATCTGCCCTCACAGAGCTTATATCCTTAAAGGGTAAAAAAAAAAAACAAATATGGAGAGGAGGATGCGTGAAGCATGGCTGGAATCAAGTATAGATGTAGAGGCTACCATGTTTTATCTGACTGCCATTCTCATACAAGAAAATAGGATCTTTTTTCAATGCTTCATTAAGGTGGATTCTAGATTCTCTAGTCTCTAGGTTCTCAAAAACCTCAAAGAGACACATGCCATCTAGTTGAAAAGAGTTCCAATATAGTCCTGGTAAGGGACTTTAATTTGTTTGGTCCAAAAACCAGACTAACTATATTCAGATATGCCCATCACCTGGGTGGTTGCAACGTACTCACTTTTTTGGTCATGGTAACTAATTCTGACTATCTGCCATAGTAAAATACATACCCACACCAATAAAAATTACAGATCCTTAAAAAACAGAATCCTACTATACTGCCTCATATGCACATATGTGTGTGTGTGTATATGCATGAACCCCTTTTATTGTCTGGTGAAACCTACAGACCCCCTCAGAACAATGTGATTAAATGAATAAAATAAAATGCACAGGATTACAAAGGAAACCAATTACAACAAAATACAGTTATCAAAATTAAAAAAAAAAAAAGAAGTTCACAGGCCCCAGGTTGAGAACCCTTGGTCTTTGCTTTCAATAATGCAATAGTTTTAAAAAGTAGCCACAATCTTCATTCTGTTAGGAAATTACAGCCAACAACTTGATTAATTCAAAGAAAAGAACAAGGAATAATTGACTATATAAAGAGATTAATTACAAAATCATGTGACATAGAAGCAAGGGATATCAGATCACCCTGAAACTTACAACTGTGGATGCCATTTAATGAATGAATGGAATTCAGCAAAGTTAATTATGAAGCAAAAACCCTTTAATGAGGAATGTGTCTCAGAAGGTGTTATGAAGGAGTATCACCACTAAACTACCCATAATGGCTGGGCATTCAAAGGTAAGAAGCAGGTGAGAAATGATCTAATTAAGTTTACATTAACCTGGTTTACAAATTTAAAAATGCCAAAGCCATTGTCAAATACAGTCTAGATCATCCACATGAAATAAATGAAAGCAAGAAAGAGAAGAAAATATCTTCTCAAATATCTTATAATGATGCAATTGTTTAGAAAAAAATATATACAAAAGTAATGCAGAAGAATCAATCAACATAAACAGGCTTTTGTTACGCACCTATTCCATGTCAAACACTGTGCTAAGCACTAGGTATACAAAAAGAAAAAAAAACCTAAGAAATAATCACTGTTCTCAATGAGTTTATATGTGAATAGAGAAGACAACATGGACATACATACCGAATAAATACAATGCAGTTATGGAGGGAGGAGTGCTATTAGTACCTCGGAGTCAAGAAGACTTGCAATGGAACATAGCAAGAGAAAAAAAAACTCAAAATAGGAAACTAACCCCAAAATTCAAAAATAATTCCAGAACATAGAAAAACTTCACCGATGTTGACAAATAGAGGAGGAAGCCACCTGAATCAAAGGTTATTTTTAAAAGACGGAGACACTACTATCATTCTCTATCTCCTCTCTTGACCCTGGGCATCTTCACTGGCTATCTATCCTCCATGCCTGGAATTTTCTCTCTCCTTGTCTCTACCTTTAGGCTTGCCTGGCTTCCCAACTAAAATCTAAAGTCCCAACTAAAATCTCATCTTCTGCAGGAAGGCCTGCTTAGCCCCCCTTAACACTAACACCTTCCCTCTGAGATTATCTCCAATTTATCCTGTATGTGCTCACACATAATTATCTGCATGCTGACTCTCCTCTTATATTGTAAGCTCCTTGAAGGTAGGCACTGTTTTTTGCCCTTTTTTAATATCCTCAGTTTTTTATAAATTTTTAATTTGTAATTATATTATAATTAATTATATATTAATATATTATGTATATACTTATTAATTATAAATGCTTAATAAATGCTAACTGACTTGGAATTGAGAAAAGTGGCACTTTTATAAAAGAACATTTCTACATTAAGAAAAAAATACTGATGTTTAATATTAAGTTTATAACAAACATTTTTAAAAGAAATGCATACATAATCGAGTCACTGAGCTTACCAAAATGGCAACACACTACAGTCATAGTGAGAGGATGACAGGATTTGAAATGCTTTACGATCAGTCAATTAACAAGCGTTTATTAATTACCTACTATATTCCAGGCACTGTGCTAAGTACTAAGGACACAAAGACAAAATTGATGCAATACAAGTCATTAAAATATCAAGCCTTAATTCTAATGCATGAGGACTTCACCCACACAGCTAGCAAGTGTCTGAGGCCACATTTGAATTCAGGATGATGAGTCTTCCTGACTCCAGATCCAGCACTCTATCCACTGTGCCACCTAACTGCCTCCCTCAGAAAAATTACCTTGTTTCTATTTCATAAATACTGTATACACACGTCAGCAAGTCATTTAACTTTCAGGGTCTCAGCCTGCCCTCCAAGACTACAGGTTACAAAGAGTTACAAATCTGCATTAGTAGAGGGAATTTGCACTTCCAGAAGTTCCTTACACTGATGAAATAATGGTTCCAGGCCAACAAAAATAAATACATAAAAAAAGTAATGCCTAGTAAAATTATTTTAATTATTTTAATGGACAGGTAAGAATGATTATAACTAGTATATCAATTTTCTGAATGTATTATAAATTAATTCTTCCTAAGGGCTTCAAAAGAGTGGGTTTCCTTTAGCAAATAATCATTTCACTCATAACTCCACTCACACTACATGGTGCTATAGTGGAAAGAGCCCTTAAAGTCAAGAAAACATGGGTTCAAATCCTGCCTCAGATACTTACTAGCTGTGTGACCCTTGGCAAGTCACTTAACCTCTCTTAAGCCTCAATTCCCTCATCTGTAACATGTCAGAAATAATAGCACATGCCTCACAGAATTGAGGTTAGGAGCAAATGGGGTAATGTATATATAAGTTCTGTGCCAGCCTTAAAGCACTATATAAATAACAATGACATTTATGTAATTTATACAATGTGAACATTATACATATATATATACATATATATATGTATGTTACAAATTTGTTTTTAACATATTTTCTCCAACAAGGAATGCAAATCAATCTTGATGTACCCCTTATTTGAAACACCATGAATTCCAACTCAATGTAGCCTAAATTAATGCTGTCTTACAATGTTTTCCAGAAGTAAATAAATGCTTTACTCACATGGTACCCTACAGTCACAATATTTTGGTTTTTTCCCTAGTACATAACAGTATGAGAACAAAGGAATTCGTTCATATGGTTACCTAGCAAATGTAGGCAATTTAACAATTTGTTTTATTAAACATTTGTAAAGTATTCTTTGATTATTTCATGTGAAACTTGAAAAATTCAGAATAACATCAATTTTATTGCCTATTGGCATAAGTAGCACTGCCTTATCTATATCAACCCATTTTCCAATAACCCTGAATAAATTAATCTCTCGTAGAGCTGCACTCCTGAGAAAATCCATCCCAGCCCCAGGAAAATGACTAGTGAGACCAGACAAAGCATTTATACATAATTCTACAGTAACAATTCAAAAACATCAATTTTTCTTTTACCATGGCTTAGAAAACCACACTACACAGAGCTTCTGAAGAGGATAAGGGATTTTTTAAAAGGAGATTCAGTGCTTTTTGGAAATGAGATAACTTGATCAAGTGCCTCCATGGCATATTTTCATCCAAAGCAACAAACACTTGTTCAACCACAGACTTGACTGCTGTTCTTAAAAAGAGAAAAAGGAAATTCTTTGTGAAAAGAAAAATCCTTTCTTTCTGCTATGATTTTAAGAAATGGTAGCTTATTCATCTGTCAATTATCTCCTTGGAAACTTCTCATCCTCTTCTATGTATCTAAATGGGAAATCTACAAACATCAACTAAATTTTCTTAAAAGGCTCTCTTTGAACAAAGTTTTTTACCTCCGTCTCTTCTCATGAAAGACCTCACAAATAGAATGCAAAACTAATCTACTCATTGTGAGATGAGAAAATCTGTGTTATCAAAAGGCTGAAAAGATTTAGGGTACAATCATAAGACACAAAACACTTTCCAGTGATAACTCGTATTTCAAATGCCTTCACATTAACTTAATGGAGGCTTTTCAAAACCTTAAAATTGATAAAAAGTAAATCATTCTCCCTCAAAAGATCAGTTTGGAAACTGTCCAGTGAAACTATGAAACTATTTTAAAAAGCAATTTCTTCCTCTTATTCTTTTTCTTACTTTTCAATATTTTTTTCAAACTTGAAGATTTAAATTGCCAATGATTTATGTACAAATATATTTACAACAGTTTTCTGTCATGTCAAAGAACTGAAATCTAAGGAGTGTCCATCAATTAGGGAATAGATGAAAAAAATTATGTTATATGAATGTAATGGAATACTACTGTGACACAAGAAATGATGATGGGAACAGTTTTGGAGAAACTTGGGAAGATTTGTATGAAGTGATGCAGACTGAAATGAGCAGAACCAAGAAAACAATTTATACAATACTGACATTATATTTAAAAAATAATTGAAAGACTTAAGAATTCTGATCAATTCAACGACCAACCACATTTCAGAAGTCCCATGATGAAACCCCTTGACATGGAGGACTCAGAGTACAGACTGAAACATATACGATGGACATGGCTAATGTGGAAATTAGTTTTGCTTGACTATGCATATTTGTTTCAAAGGTATTTGTCTTTCTTTTTCCAAAGGCAGGGAAGGGACAGAAGGTGAGAGGGAGACAAGGTAGATTTTTGTTAAGTGAAAATATTGTTTTAATTCCTAATGATCATCTATCTACTTACCCTAGCCTGCCTATTTGTCCAGAGCAGATCTTCAGTGCCTTATTCTGGCAAAAAAATAATTCTCCAGCCATCACTACTCTTAACCCCATATAGAAAATCTAATTCTGATAAATTACTGTAATAATCATAGAAACCTTAGAATAACACTTTGGGAAATATCCCAGCACTGTTTTTCCCAAGCATTGATGTGGAGCAAATTTTTATTGATCCACAAAACTTATACTAACAAAATTCCTTCTTAAAAATACACAAGGTTTTTTAAGTGAGACACCTCAGCTTTTTGGTTCCATGTTGTTCCTCTAATCCCCAATTCCCTCCTTCTCCTCTGCCCAATAAGGCTGTGGAAGGCAAAGAACTCAACCTCAGAATATTCACCTAAGTTCCACAGAATCAGAGAGCAAGGATTTCTTCATTTTACAAATGAAGAAAAAGAGGCCAAGATGGGGTTAATGGTTTGCCCAAGGTCACAGAGGTAGCAAATAACGCCAGAATATGAACCCAAGTCTTCTGAATTGAAATTCAATGTTCTCAAAAGAAAATGCATCCCCTTCCCTTCTTTGAAAAGAAGGGAGACTATGGATGCGGAACATTTATATAGTCAAACTCAGTTCACATGTTGGTTAGGTTTACTGTGAACTGATTTTTTCCCCCTTTTAATTGTCCGATTCAAGGGTAAGGAAGGAAGAAGGGACATATTAAGAAATGGAGATGATGTAAAAACAAAAGCTATTAATTTTTTTTATTGCAATGTTCTTTCCACAGTATTGTTTCTGCATAGAAACACTGCTCTAACATACTCTATTTCCATCATTTAACAATCCCCCTTCAGCTAATCTAAATCTCCTTAGCTGCAATGTAAGTCAATTTCTTATCCTACTTTCCGTGGAAAAACAGGATGCACCTTTCTTTGACAGAGTATGAATTCCAAAGACATTTCTTTCTTAAAAACTTTACTGTCAAAGGCAGAAATAACACAAGATGAATAAGGATGAATTCCAGGATATGTATTCTCCCCCTATTGTGCCTCAATGTGAAATTTCAGCATTCTCTATTCCTAATACTGAGGAAGGATACTGCTTTCTGAACCTCCCACATGGGGACAGAAAGAAGATGGGCACCAGAAGCCTTAGGCAGAGCTTTCTCCATTTCCGGGTAAACCTTGTAAGCCCTGGGGGATCTGCTCTCTCAACCAGATTCTGATCTTGGCCTGTCTTTAAGATTATCTTAGGCAGCAGTTAAGAGAGTGGCACAGCCATCTCTCCATCACCACCACAACTAGGGGGCAGTGTGCTATGATGAGAAGAAAACAGATTTGGAATCAGAAAACCATGTTTGAATACTGGCTATGCCACCTACATGACCTTTGGCAGTGGGAGACAACATGACACAATGGAAAAGGCACTGGCTCTGGAGTCAGAGGAGCTCGTGTCAAATCCTAAATTTGGCACATAGTACCTGAATGGTTTTGTAAAATGAGAGGGTTGGCCTAGGTGGCCTCTGAGGGCCCATCCGGCTCTAAATCTATGCTTCCTCCAATGATCTAACATAATCTCATTTTATACATAAGCATATTAAAACTAGAGAAGTAAGGTGACTTACCCCTAGTCACAAAGATAGTAAATGGCAAAACTGAGATCTGAGAGGAAAAATTATTAAGAAAAAAAATTAACTAAAAATTTTATTAAGAAAAAAATTAAACTAAAAAAATGGGGGGGAGTGGCAATTATATTTTAAGAGTGAATGAAAATGGATAGGCAGTCCAAGTGTTGTACTGGTATCCATAAAATAATAAAGACCTTGGGGAAGCCTTCAAATGGGTTGAGCAGATACTCCCTAGAGAAAGTGATGAAAGAACCTGGGCATGAATCTCAGAATATGAGAAAGTATGGATTGGTTTTGATCAACACCCATATTAAGGCAATCAAATAAGCATTTATTTAGAGTTGAATATGTGCCAAGAATTATTCTGGGGATACAAAAACAAAAATGACGTTATTCTAGTCCCATAGAAACTTATATTCCATCAAAGGATAAAACATGTACACAGACATTTAGTCACAAAATATACACAAATAAATATGAAATCACAAGTCATCCAAGTACTGAAAGAAGTAGAATATCCAGCTTGCAAGCAAGTGTTTAATTTAATTTCTTTCCATTTTCCTCCTAATTAATAGTTTTTACTAAGCCACCTTGATTGTTCAAGTATTTCATTTTTATAGTATCACCCCATCTTTCCAAAGACTTTATCAGTGTCCATAAAACTGCATGCAGATGGCCATATTAATCTTTTCTTATATTTTGTATATGGTCATCCTATATACTTCACAGATTGTACGAATTTTACAGTCACTGAATTTTGCTAACTAAAAAAATATGACTACAACACAACGTGCCAATACTGATAAAATATGACAGCTGGATATTTTTTGAAAGGCTTTCATCCCCCTATTTGTTATCAAATATAAAAATAAATATAATACTATAACAAATAAGCTGTCAAAATATCTACCATAAGCATCATGTCCTATGCAAACAGATGTCAATGAAGAAAAAAAGCTTTTTTTCCCTTCCAACTCCTGCCTCTTCCACTTCCTGTCATAAAAAAAAGGTACCAGATACAAAAATAACTCAATCCTTTACTCCAACACCATGTAAGTCATTTACAAACAGTACTTTGTTTAATACAATTATATAACCCTACAGTCTGCAGCATTACAATGCAGCAACCATGCCAAGGGAATTTCCTCCACAAACAATAAACATGAGTCTATTAATCAAGAGTCATTCCAAATAGTTCAAAATTGTCTCATTAAGTCTAACATCTTCTAGTCCTTAGCAATAGATTTAACCAAATTAATTTGCTCAATATGTGAATTGAGGAAATGCCACACTGGGGTCAGCCCAATGTTCTACCTGGCCAAGTATTCTACTCTCTAATAATACTTCCAAAGAACATGTGGTGAAAAGACACGTGGTGAAAAACAACAGCAACTGTCCTAACGAGGTTAGGGATATAGCCTAAATAGTCTAAAATTCTCAAATACTCTAAGAAGGACAGCTATATTCATAACATTATCTAAAAACTTTTTTAAACTGGATCTTCAGCTTCTTCTTGCCCTCCCTACATCCTTTATTATTGACTATCTTATAAATACCATGACACTAGAACCTTCTGTTCATAGAAATCAAGATCTGGCAGGAAATCTCTGAAAACCTTTAAACTGTTCTTTAGTGATGCACTAAAGGAGAATGACATAATTTCACAGGAAGAAAAAGTCAGAAATTCAGCCCTAAGGTGAATTTTGAAGTTACTATGAAATTTTTTGGGGGGGTGAGGCACTTGGGGTTAAGTGATTTGCCCAGGGTCACACAGCTAGTCTCAAGTGTTTGAGGTTGGATTTGAACTCAGACCCTCCTGACTCCAAGGCTGGAGCTCTATCTACTGCGCCACCTAGCTGCCCCTGAAATTTTCAGTGATCCAATACTATCAACCTGAAAATCTAGACACACTTCTCTCAAAGACTGAGACCATTTCCATTGAAAATCAAATGTCCTGACATTTATCTAGACACACATTTAGTTTCTCAACTTTTCGTTTTTGTTTTGTTTTTCTGTTTGTTTGTTTGTTTGTTTTTTGGTTTTAGGCAATTGGGGTTAAGTGACTTGCCCAGAGTCACACAGCTAGTAAGTGTCAAGTGTTTGGTCTGAGGCCGGATTTGAACTCAGGTCCTCCTGACTTCAGGGCCGGTACTCTATCCACTGCGCCACCTAGCTGCCCCTTCTCAACTTTTCACATAGAAAAAATAAAACATACCTATCTTCTTCTTTAAGATAATTTAAGAATAAATAAAATAATATGCATATAAAAAAAACAATTTTTTTAAGAAAGAACGAGATACAATTAATTTCAAGTAAATCTGTACACCATTAGTTTTATAAGAAAAGGAGTTCATTCTTTATTTGTGATTTGGACTAGATGAGAAGTTGTAAAATCCAAAGTAGTTAGATCAAAAATGCTCAGAAGGATGATAGAATCCTTTTTCACAGCCAATTCTGATTAGTTTTGCCAGAATTTGGGTTTAAATGAAAACTGTTTAAATGTAGTCAACAAGTGCTAATAAAACGGCACCTAGGTGGCGCAGTAGACAGAGCACTGGCCCAGAAGTCAGGAGGACCTGAGTTCAAATTCGGACTCAGACATATAACGCTCACTAGCTGTGTGACCCTGGGCAAGTCACTTAACCCCAAGAAATAAATGCTTTTTAATGTTTTGTTTTGTTTTTTAATTTTTGGTTTGGGATGAAAAAGAAAGATAAAATAAAACAGTACGCGCCTCTTCTAAAATATATCAGATATTTATTTTTAAAAATAGGACCACACCAGTATTCTCTATAATAACAGTAGAAGTGGAAATAGTACACACAATTAACCTACAGAATAAAAGACAAGGTCATCACACAGCTGTATATATTTTTAAAAAGCCACCACTTAAAGAATTGTACCTTCAGCAACTGTTTTAATTTGAACCTTTCAAAATCTTACTCATATTTGCTGAATGCAGCTACCTCCAATTTTCCTTGTATTATTTGTGACACCATCAACATATACTCATTTTTACTATTAAATAGAAAGAACTCTCTCTGACTTCAGCTCTAAACTGTAGGAACAAGATCCTAGAGGGTACTCTACCAAAGATCAGGGTAAAATACTCAGTGTAAAAGACTTTAAGATACATCACAATGTATATTGACCTTCTTCAGGTTAAGAAAAGGAACTACAAAGAAATACACAGGGAGGGAGAGAGGAAGGAAGGAAGGAAGGAAGAAAGGAAGGAAGGAAGGAAGGAAGGAAGGAAGGAAGGAAGGAAGGAAGGAAGGAAGGAAGGAAGGAAGGAAGGAAGGAAGGAAGGAAGGAAGGAAGGAAGGAAGGAAGGAAGGAAGGAAGGAATGGAAGGAAAGGAGGAAATAAGCATTTATTAAGGGCCTACTATGTGCCAGGCACTGTACTAAACAGTTGAGATTCGAATCCAAATCAAGTCACAAGAGTAACTCTTACAAGTACTATCACTCATTAGCCCTCCATACTTGTCATATGCTTGTCAAGTTATAGAATGAAACTACTTGAGAACAAGGACCATATCTAAGTTTTCTCTGTACCCCGGTACCCAATGGGCACTTCTACATTCACTGACTGTTAACTTCTCTGAGGAGTGAAGTAGTTAAAACAGGAGAGCAGAGATCACCTCTTGGGAGGAAAGCTTTAACAACTGAAATACTCAAGACCAGACAGGAGAACCAGGTCACCTGAACCTCATACTTGTTTATGTTTTGTTTCTTCATGTTAGAGCCAGCTGAGAGGATGTGCCTTGCCCTCAAAACATCAATAATAGTATAATTTGGAGCACTGAGCTGCACAAACTAGGGGCAAGGACCCTACTCCTACACACCCCCCCCCAAAACTTTCTCTCTATTATTTAGAACAAACGAAACTCACAGCCATACCCTAATTGTTTAAGTTATGCATCTAGGGAATTTTCTTCAGTTTAAGGAGAATATTTATTGAATACTCAATAATGGAGGACATTATTTTTATTCATCAAACTATAGAAACAAAATCTAACAAAATTTAACTTTCAAAACAAGACACAAAATCATATTTTTTTTTAATATTAGGGTATGTCTGGACACACCTGGCACAGCCTATACATCTGCCTATGACAGAATGGCAAGCCCCCAGTGGATTCATTTATCATTTTACATAGGACATTTTCTCTTTCTTCCTCACTCATTTTAGTCTCCAAGCCTATGATCAGGTTTAGTTTAAAATCTGGGATACATTTCAAAAATTCTGTGCTACCCAAAGTACAAAAAGATATGTACATAACTCAATTCTGTGGCAGGAGTACATTTGCAAATTAATCTGAACCCCTTCTATTATGGGAAAACAAAAACACTTTGAAAAGACAAGGATTTTGAAATTAGCAAAATTTCAACTGCTATTTTAAAAAAAGGATTTAAAGAAAGTCAATATTGTTTCTTCTATCTAGAGATATTTTTTTAAAAAAATGAAACATCAGGAACCCACCAGGGTATAAATTCAATCAGCTGCATTTTATTTCTTACTAGAAAAACTATGAAAATCTTTATAACAGACAACAGCCTCTAGTTTTCCTGCAAACGATAAAACGTGCTCCTGAGCTCTTTACATTTATCTTCACAATTAGTATGGGGTTATTCAACTTATTTGTTCATTCTTTTTAAGTACCATCAACATAGACTAGTCATCATCTAAGTTTTCCTAAATGGCCAAACGCAGCATGATCTCTGTTAAATTCCAGAATAACAAAGGACAGGAATCACAGAGAGGGGATGAGACAAGGTTAGCTCTGAAAAAAATCAAGCAATGTACTTACTGCCAAAGCCTTGGACAGTTTGGCTCTAAAGTCATTCAAGATGATTGACACAATATCCTGATGCGGCACAAAAGCAAAGCCACGCTCCAAATAGACTTTCCTTCCTCGGAACAAATCCAAAGCATCAGCAAAAGGAACCTGGAAGTAGAAAACCAGAAAAAGTAGGTTATTGTGTAACAAGCTCAGTTTCCATATGTGCTAAACCTAAATAAAGCCCACATTTAGACAGTGCTTCCTTTAAGAAACAACATCCATCACAACAAACCCAGAAGAAAAAGAAAAAGAGTAAAGTCATACTGCATAAAATGGGGAAAAGGAATGGGGTAGGGAAGGAGTAACACAAACAAATCATACGAAATCACTTGACTACATTAAATAAAATAGCTAACATTTATATAGTTCTTAGTATGTTCCAGGCACCGTGCTAAGCTCTTTACAATTATTATCTCATTTGATTCTCACAACTTTTGGGAGGTAGGTGCTATTATTACCCCTATTTTATAGATGAGGAAACTGAGGCACACAGAGATTAAGTGACTTGCCCAGGGTCACACAGCTAGTAAGTGCCTGAGGCCAGATTTTAACACAGGTCTTTCTCACTCCAGTCCCAGCACTCTACCTACTGTACCACCTAGCTGTCCCACATTTGCAAGTAACTGCAAGTATTTAGGGATGGGGGAAGATACTAACGCCTTACTTCTGCTCCATAATAATCATGACAATTATTTATTGGAAGATAGAGAAAAAATCCACAACCTGTTATTTTATCAATGACTTATGATTTCATTAATGCTAGGGATTCTCCCTCTACAGATTCAGAGTGTCAACTCATTTCCAATTCAGTCATAGACAGCAGCCTGGGAAACTCAGAGGTTAAGTGACTTACCTGCCCATAGTTATAAAGCCTTTCTGTATCAGAGGTCGGTCTTTCTAGATCAAGACTAACTCTATACCTATATCACACTGGCGACTCAGCTTCTCAGTAACAAAAATACTTATAATTCCAATTATCATCATACTGCTTTCTATTTATAGAACTTTACTTTTTTATCACTTTCACAGACATTATCTCACCTGATCTTCCCATAACCTCTTTCCCAAAGGTATTACAAATTCTCATTTTGCAGACGATGAAGTCAGGGCTCAGAGAGAGTTGAAGCAACTTGCTGAACATCACACAACTAAGTAGCAGGGCCAGTCTTGACTCTACATCTAAGCTTTTTCTCCTACATTACCTTACCAAGCTGAAAACTGAAATCTCTACCAACTTACAACTTTTTAGGTTTCCTACTGAGCACTGCCCCCTACTCTTTATTTCACACAGCATCAAGTGGAATGTGTGCACAAAATATGTACTACTAAAACTATCAAGATAGTATATAAGTAGCCTCCAAATGTCTCTTACTCTGTTCACTGTAAATTTAAAGAGTTTATTCCAACACTAGAAAATGTCAATAATGAAACAACCACTTTACTGTTCACTTTTTCTATTAAATCAATTTTTCATCTCTGTTTATTGCTCTACAATTGTTGTTCAGTTGTTTCAGTCTTGTCCAACTCTGTGACACCAGTTAGGGTTTTCTTGGCCAAGATACTGGAGTAGTTTGCCATTTCCTTCTCCAGATCATTTTCCAGATGAGGAAACTGAGACAAACAGGGCTAACTTACTTGCCCAGGACCACACAGCTAGCAAGTGTCTGAGGCCAGATTTGAACTGCTCTACCTCACTCCAGGCCCAGTGCTGCCCATAAAAGTTTCGTTGTTGTTCGGTCATGTCTGACTCTTCATAATCCCATTTGGGATTTTCTAGGTTGCAAAAATAGAACTTTGGGAAGGGAGATGCTCCGTGACTTATTTAGTATATTATTACTATATTATTTGACTTTAAATACTCTTGTATAAGCAGACAGAAATATTGTCAGAGAAAGTACAACACAAAAGGACTCAGGTGAATAAAACAAGATGTAAGATTTTCCAGAGTGCGAAGGAATTTTTCTCCTTCAAAAGATGAAATGGAAAGAGGGTCCCTCCTTCTTCCTCCACCCTCCTGCAAAATAATACAAAGATCCCACCTTCCAAGATATAGATAAGAGTTAAAACATTTATAAATGACAAATTCTGACAAACTTCACTTGACAGATCTGAAAACTATTTTTAACTTAGAGGTTTTAGATCTTTCAAATAAGGATAATATTGGCAAAGTACTTTGATTTCTGCTCTGGAGACCTGACCTCCTTCTCCTCTTCTCCCTGCCTGGCCAAAAAAAAAAAAAAAGTTTGCCTTACTTAAAACTATTGGCACATTGGGGCCATATTTCATTTCTTAGTTTTTCTGGAGTATCCTGTAAAAAAGTTTCCCAAGAAATACAAGGCCAAACCACATCAATGACTTTATATGTCTTGATCCTTAATAATGATACTTTTTAAAAGGTGCATATAGAATATAAAGGCTTGAATTAAAAGTCGATATATATGAATAACTGGCTTTTTTTTTAAATTCAAAAAAAAAACTATAAAAGGTATAGAGGTTTGCTTTGTCTAAGCTGTGTTCAACCATTACTTGAGCCTTTTGAAGGCGGCAGGGAAGAATATTTTTGGTCCAGATAAAAGTATAAGCTGTTTGCTAGGCCTTCCAAAAATGGAGTGGTACCACAGAACCAGAAATTGATTGTCTAATGTAATTTGATTAGGTTTATGCCTGATAGTAGGGCAGCTAGGTGGTGTAGTGGATAGAGCACTGGGCTTGAAATCAGAAAGACTCGTCTTCGTGAGTTCAAATCCTACCTCAGACACTTATTAGCTGTGTGACCCTGGGCAAGTCACTTAACCTCAGTTCCTCAACTGTAAAATGAATTGGAGAAGGAAATGGTAAAACACTCCAGTATCTCTTCCAAGAAAAACCCAAATGGGGTCACAGAGAGTCATGACTAAAAAATGACTTAACAACTAATACCTTATAGTTATATAAAGAAAATATTTGTTTTCCTTCCCATAGTACAGAATGGAATGAATACCAGATGAAGACATCAATTAGGTCACCCAGAAAGAAACAATTCAAATAACTATGGATCCACAGTTGGGATAATACAAGATTTAACAGTTTCTACAGTAAAGGAGTAGAGGGCTTAGAAAATGATATTCCAAAGGGCAGAAGAGCTAAGATTATAACCAAGAATCACCTAACCAGCAAAACTGAGCATAATCCTTCAGGGTTTTGAAACACCGCACATTCAATGAAATAGAGGACGTTAAAGCATTACTGATGAAAAGACCAGAGCTGAATAGAAAATCTGGCTTTCAAATACAAGATTCAAGAAAAGCATAAAAAGGTAAACAGAAAGGAGAAATCATAAGGGATTCAATAAGGTTAAACTTACATGGGAAAATGATACTTGTAACTCCTAAAAACTTTCTCATTATTAGGGAAGCCACAAGGAGTATACATAGAGGGCACAAGTATGAGTTGAATATGATGGGCTGATTCTCTTAAAAAATTAAATTAAAGGATGAGAAAAAGGAATGCATTGGGAGAAGGGGAAAGGGAAAGGTAGAATGGCATAAATTATCTGACATAAAAGAGGCACAAAAGAGTTTTTATGGTAGAGGGGAAGACAGGGAAGGAGGAGGTTTGTGAAACTTATTCTCATCAGAATAAGTTTAAAGAGGGAATAACATACACACTCACTTGGGTATAGAAATCTATCTTACCATACAGGAAAGCAGGAGGGAAAGGGTTGTGTTAGAAGGCAAGGTGGATTAGGGGAGGTAAAGCCAAAAGCAAAATACTTTTGGGAATGGACAGAGTGAAAGGAGAGATAATAAGATAAACCGGGGGGGAAATGGGACATGGGAAATATATAGTAATCTTAACTGAAAAAAATTTAGAGCAAGTTTCTCTGATAAAGATCTCATTTCTCAAGTACATAGAAAAATGAGCCAAATTTATAGAAATAAGAGCCATTCCTCAAGTGATAAATGGTCAAAGGATATGAACAGACAGTTTTCAAGAAGCTATCCAGTCATATGAAAAAAATGCTCTGAATCACTACTACAGAAATGCAAATTAAAGCAACTCTAAGCTATCACCCCACACCTACTAGATTGGCTAATTTGACAAAAAAGGAAAATGACAAATGTTGGAAGGGATATGGGAAAATTAAGACATTAATGCATTGTTGCTGGAGTTGTGAACTGATTCAGTCATTCTGTACAGCAATTTGGAACTATGCCCAAAGCCATGCATACCTTTTGACCCAGAAATACCACTATGGGGGTCTGTTTCCCAAAGATGAAAAAACAAAAAGGAAAAGGACTTATATGTACAAAACAATTTATAACAGCTCTTTTAGTGGTGGCAAAGATTTGGAAATTGAGGGGATGTCCATCAATTGGGGAATGGCTGAACAAGTTGTTGTATATGATTGTGATGGGATACTATTATGCTATAAGAAATGACAAGCAATATGCTCTCAGAAAAACCTGGAAAGACTTAAATAAACTGATACAAAGTGAAATGAGCAAAACCAAGAGAACATTGTATATGGTGACAGCAATACTGTATGATGATCAACTATGAATGACTTAGCTATTCTGAGTAATATAATAATCCAAGACAATTCTGTAGGATTTATGATAAAAATGCTACCCATCTCCAGAGAAAGAACTGATGGAGTCTAAATTCAGATTGAAGCATACTATTTCTTTATTTTTCTTAGGGTTTTTTTTGTCTGTGTCCTCTTTCACAACATGACTAACATGAAATGCGTTTTTCATGACTGCACATGTATAACATCAATCGCTTGCCTTCTCAATGTGGGGGGAGGGGCGAGTAGAAAGGAAGGAAGAAAATTTGGAACTCAAAAAAAAATTTTAATAAATGTTAAAAATTGTTTTTAACATATAATTGTGGGAAAAATTTTTTTTAAAACAAGACCATCCCAGGATCGAATTACAGAACCAGGGATATTTAAGTCAGAGGCCAAAAAAAAACTTAATGGGACAATGTGAGCATGCATGATTAGTATCATCAAATATTAGAAGGTCTGTTTAATGGGTTTTGGCCAGGCCCTGCTACAAACTCCACAAAGAACCCATTGTTTTATATAAATGTTAAGTGAAGAAATACCCCAAGGGCAGTAGGCATGGTATGAATTTAATTATGTGAGAACAGAAAATACGGCTGAATGACGAAGTCCTAAAAGAAAAAATCATAAAATGGGAAAGAAAGAAAAAATTCAAAGACTACCCCTAATTCATATTGTTGTTCAGTCATTTCAGTCAGGTCCAACTCTTCATGACTCCATTTGGGATTTTTGTGACAAAGATGCTGAAGTGGTTTGCCGTTTCCTTTGCCAGTTCATTTTACAGATGAGGAAACTGAGGCAAACAGGGTTGGGTGACTTGCTCAAGGTCACACAGCTGGTAAGTGTCTGGGGCCACATTTGAACTCAGGAAGATGAATCTTCTGGAGTCCAGCAAGGCTTGATCCACTGCAACACCTAGATGCCTTTCTAATTCATCTTGTTTTGACAACTGCTGAGCAACCTCTGGGCTGATGCAACATCTGGCTTTCAGGGATAAAAGTAATCTGGAGGGGCATGGAGTGATTCTGCTCCTCTGACTTGGCAAGACCCTTAATTTACATGGCATACTTTTATTTAGACCTGGGACAAGCTTCCCTGGGAGGACAGAGAAAGACACTGGAAGTCTGTCCATTGACTCCAACCATTAACTGGATGCAATTTTGTAACATGTGTCCTTAATTTCTGCATCCTCTGATGATGAAGGAGAGGGGGAGGGGGAGGGGCCAGGAAGGAGGGGGAGGAGGGGGAGAGGAAAAAAAAACTGGGGATCCCGGGATAAAAGTTTCACTCGTCTGTGAGACACAATACCTGGCAATGGGAGGCCCTTAATAAGTGCTGGTTGGCTTGACTTGAACGTGTCTCTGTAGGTAGCAGGAAAGAATTAGAGAACTGACCGGAACTGGTCAGACTGCTAGGTGGGACAGCTATTCTGAGAACCTGTAGCCAGAAGAGGCTAATAAGGTTTACATCTGAGAATGTGTTTCTAAGATTGCCCAAGAGACAACAGAGAAGAAACCACAGTAAACATTTATACAGCACTTTAAGGTTTGCAAAGTACTTTATAAATATTATCTCATTTGATCTTCACAACAATCCAGGAAAGTAGGCACTATTATTATCCCTATTTTATACATGAGAAAAATCAAAGCAGACAGAGGTTAAGTGACTTGTCCAGGGTCACACAGGTAGTAAATGTCTGGAGCTAGATTTGAACTCGGGTTTTCCTGACTCCAGCTCCAGCATTTTATCTACTACCTAGCCATGTCAGTCCTCCTACATTTTTATTTAGCTTTCTTTTTAAAATATATCTTTATTGTTGCTACGAAAAACAAATTGGCTAAATAAAGTAATATTATGATAACAAGACTAAAAAGGTAGGCTTCAATAACTTAAGAGAAAAAAAACTTCCAACAATTGACATATTATTTATACATCACTCCTCTGTATTCATTAAGTGCTCTTGGTTAATTGTCCCCAACAACATTTGGTCAGCCAGAACCTGGATGTTGTATACACGTGCAAGTAGTAAAAATGTACTTCTTCTCCAGAATTCTAAAAGTCATACTTTCCCCTATGAATAACCCCCAACCCTCCAATTACTCAGGTATTACTATAAAAACAAAAATACTGAAAAACAAAATCAGTTGTAGTAGCAAACCTTAGAACCACAATCAAATTAGAATATTGTACCAATTAAGGGTGAGACATCCAAAAACACTAAAGGGAAAATCATCAACTTCCCCACAACTATTCTAACTTAAGAGTTACAAAAATCCTAGGAAACATTCAAACAATTTTCTCACCTTATAAACAGCTTCTAATTCATACTTGTTTCCACCTTAAAGGCATGGATGAATCAAGAATATCCTGAGAGTGGAGCGCCTTTTCTTCTTTACTAATCTGAAAGAAAACATACATAGTACAATGTTTAAAAATGTAAAAGACCTCAATGTTAATTTTTTAAAAGCTATTATTCTTTGGTGACAGGAGTCTACCCTTCTGCAGAACTGAAAAACTCCCCAAACTTTCTCCATTATATATTATTAATGAAGCCATTTTTCAAAAGATGTTCTATATTTAACATGAGATCTAGTTACATATACCATCATCAATGTCATTAGAAGCACACCCTACAACTTCTGGGCCTCTGTTTACCCATTAGTACAAAATGCTTTCCATATCCCCACAGGGACACTGTTAGGACAAATCAAAAAAAAAAAGAAGGTAGAGGGAGAGAATGAGAAACAGACAGAGGGAAGGAGGGAGAGAGAGACAGAGAAACAGAGAGGCAGAGACAGACAGAGATAGACAGAGAAACAGAGGAAGGAAAGGAGAGACAGAAAGAGACAGAGACAAAAACAGGGAGAGACAGAGGGAGAGAGACAGAGGCAGGGATAAGGACAGGCGGAAGGATAGGAAGAGGGAGATGGAGAGGGAGAGCCAGAGACAAAGATAGGAAAGAATCTTTCATTTCTAATACAAAACACTGTAAATATTGCCAAATTTCTTATTCACAATTATTAAACTCTGCACACACATACACTTCTTTTTTTCTCAGAACTATAAATCTACTATTTTAGAACTGTACTGGCTTGCATATTTTCAAATTAAGAGTCTAACTCTGCCACTAACTCTGGCTAAAGCAAGAGCACTTAAGTCACTTCAGTTCTCTTTATCTCAATTATCTAATCTATATAACGTAGGGGATGAACCAGGAGATCTCCAAGGTCACAGAACTTCCAAGTTATGAGGGCCCTCAGACACCATTCAAGTCAATACCTGACCAAGAATGCCCTCGACAATATATCGACAAGTGGTCAGCTGGCTTTTGCTTGAATGCTTCCCCACAATGAGAAGGCAATCACAACTTCCTATTTTGGCCCATTCCACTTTAGGCTAAGATTTTTCAGCTTTCATCAAGCCTAAATTTGCCTCTCTACAATGCTGACCCACTGTTGGTCTTCTCCTCTGAGGCCAAATAGACCAAGTCTAATTTCTCTTCCATGTGACAGCCCTTCAAAGCTTTGAGGACAGCTATCATGCTCCCCTAAGACTTTTCTTCTCTGCATCCCTTCCAGTTTTAAAAAAATATGATTCTATTTGCAATATAAACACATACACTTAACTTTCCTCCAAAGAGGAAAAACTTCCAAAAATACTAGAGCCTTTCTATCTACATAGCTCTGCCCTGAATCTGCCCAATTACAAAGATTCCAATAGGCAGGTTAACACCATCTACCTAGAGATCATGCAGTATGACATGCAAAATGGAAGAAAAACGAACAGATCAATAAACATGGATTCCATAGGAAAAGTCAAAATATGAATATTCTAATGCAGGTATGAAAACAGCAATTCCAGGTCAAGCTAAGAGAAAAAAGTATCAGATAAACACAAAAGGAGATAAGGGGTGGAGATGGCTTCCAATCGTGAAAGTGCTATGAACACACAGAGCATCAAACTATTCTAAATGACCTCCTATTTCCATGCTGATAAGTCTTATGTGACATGAATACCTCTGAATATTTAACATTTTCCATCAAGTCTCACACTCAAGTTATAAATTCACACATCATATGTGCTGTGTTCATTTTTTTTACTTCATCAGATACTTAAGCATTATACGAAAGGAGATCTTAAAATAATACAAGCAAAGAATTTTAGAGCAAAGAGCTAAGTTAGCTATAACTATATTTAGTTTCAAGGCTTATTACACATTACTTCCAGTCATGTAGCTATGACCCCAAATTGGGCCCACTTGCTGTTACTGATACACAACAGGGCAATGGACCTGTAGCTAGGAAGACTTAAGTTCAAATGCAGCCTCAGATACTTATTAGCTATGTGACCCTGGACAAGTCACTTTACTTGTATCTACCTCAGTTTCCTCATCTGTAAAATGGGGACAAAAAAAAAAATATCACCTACTCCCAGGGTTGTTGTGAGGATAAAATGAGATAATATTTGTAGGGCAATTAGAAAAACTCAAAGCATTATATAAACGCTCGCTACTATTGTTATTATTTCACCTCCTACCTGTGACTTTGCACAGGCTGTCCTTCACGCCTAGAATACACTCCCATCTTACTTCATAGAAAAGCATAGCTCAGGGGCAGGTGGGTGGCACAGTGGATAGAGCACCAGCCCTGGATTCAGGAGGACCTTAGTTCAAATACGGCCTCTGACCCACAACACTAACTAGCTGTGTGACCGTGGGCAAGTCATTTAACCCCAATTGCCTCACCAAAACAAAAAAAAAAAAACACAGCTCAAGTACCACCTTCTATGGAAAGCCTCTTTGAATCTCTCCACCAGCTAGTGCCTTTCACTCCCTCAAAAAATTACTCTATCTCTATTGTGTGTATATGTTCTATTTACTTATACATGTATATGTTGTATTCCCCTCCTCCCCCCCAAACAAAAAAAAAGAATGTTAGCTTTTGAGGAAAAGAATTGTTTCATTGTTTTTTCCCTTTGTGATCCTAGTGCTTAGTAACATACCAGGAATAGAAAATGTGCATAATAAATGCCTTTATCCTAAAGTCAATAGAAAAGTAACTTTTTGTTCAGGACAATGACATGGTCAAACATGAGGAATTCTTATGGTAGGGATTTTATTGGATCTAGCTGTGTATTTTAAGGAAGGACAAGAAAGAAAGTAGGAAGAGGTTAGCTACAACATTCCATGTTTATTAGTCTGGTAAAACTGTTATTATCTCAAGGCTTGTTTGTTTACAAAAGGGGAATCAATTCTTACCCGGGAAGAAAAAGTCCAGCATGGGGGGGAGAGTGCCAATGATTCCAGCAACTATTCTGCAACATCGCTAAAGTAACTTGCCCAACATAACAGAACCAGAATGAGCTACAGGCTGAATTTGAATCCAGTTCCTGTATCTCACAGGTTCAGATCTATTAAACTTCACCTTACATTTACACTAACAAAATCATAGGTGATTGTTAAGCAATAAAAGCTTTGCCAAGTAAACTTTAGGGAGGCGAATCTCCAGCCTAAGGTAAATTGTTACACTCTCAAATACTATAAGTTGTAAGAGATCCTATTTCCCAAATATGTTTTTTGTCTGCATCTTTTACAAAATGTCAGAATGCAATAAGACAGCTCTCATAAATCTTACATAAAACTGGAATAGGATAACAAGGAATACAATGAAATTTTCTCAAAAGTGTATCTTGAAAAATAGGACAGTATAAAACCATCTATTTGGTCAAAGTTCTGCCTAGTGAAGAAAATAGGTAGGTGAAAGTTTCAGCACAGGGGTGATTCCATGCTCAAATGCCCAAAGTAATTGAGCATAATCAAAGCCACGTATGTCATTTCTAAAATCCACACCAATTTTTATTCTTAGAACTTAATAGTAAATGTTTCAGGACTTTCAGTGAATAAAAAGTTTATCCATTTCTCAAAACTGACCAAGCCACTCCCTCAGGCTATAATCCTCTCTTTTGGCTCCTTCACCTACACTCCTAGTATACAAAGATGCTGAGATCTATAACTATTCTACAAAAAATCCTTTCCTTGAATTTGTATGAATTGATGCAGAATGAAGTACAGAGAACTAGGAAAATGATATACATACTAAAACAAAGCTAACCTGGAAGAGATGATAAAATATACTCATTGACTTCCTTCAGTCCCAGCTTTAAAATATCACCTTATACATGAAATCTTTCTAATTCTCCCTTGATCTTAGTCCCTTCCCTCTACGTTTATGCTGTATATTTAACTTGTATATATCTTGTTTGTACATAATTCTTCTCATGTTGTCTCTCACGTTAGACTGTTCTCTTTGAAAGCACAGACTGATTTTAGCCTTCTTTCCTATCTCCAGCACTTAGTACAATACCTGGCACATGGTAGTTGCTTAATAAATGCTTGAGGATTGACAATTTATTCCCTTTCTAAGAAAAGGGGGAAAGTCAAATGGATGCATAATGTTGTAAATACAATCAGACATGGTCATTATCTTTAGTTGGTTTTACCTAACTTTCTTTGCTACAAAGGAAGGTTCACTAGGTGGAGGGGAAGGGGGCTGACTGAGTGAGATATCCAGAAATGATTGGTGTAAAAACAAATGTCATCAATTAAACTTTAAACGATAATAATACTGGTAATAAAAACTCCTCTTTATCCTGACATTCCTTCAAGTTACCATCCTCTCTTTCTTCAATGCCAGACTTCCAGAAAGTGTAGACAATACGTATCGTCTTAACTTTACCATCTACTCAAAATTTAATCCATTGCAATCTCACTTCCATTGCCTCTGCTATACCAAAAACATCTTTCCAAGGTCATTAATAATGTCCATTATCACTAAATCCAGTGAACTTTCTTCTCTCTATATCCTCCTTTACCTCTCTGCAAAATTTTACATTGCCTGCCTCTTCTTCAACACCCTCCCTTAGCTTCTCTGACATTGTACTTTCATGGTTTCTACTCCTACCTTCTCTATCTCCTTTGCAGGTCCCCAATTCTTTTCCCAGATCTAAAATATGGGTATCCCTAAGGGTCTATCTTTGACCCTCTTCTTTTCTCTCTCTGTAATTTCTATTGGTGAGCTCATCCATTTTCATGGTTTCAATAATTACTTTTAGCCAACAGCAACGTAGCCAATCCTCCCTTTCTTGATCTTCTTCTCCCTTTGCTTCTAGGTCACTGCATAGCTAGGTGGCACAGCAGAGTAAGACCTGAGCTCAAATCTTGTCTTAGACATTTTACAATGCCTAAGCAAGTCACTTAGCCTGTCTCAGCCTCAGTTTCTTCATCTGTATGATGGAAATAATAATAGTAACTATCTCACAGGGTTGTTGTGAGATCAAATGAAGTAACATATAAATCATTTTGCAAATTTTAACGTGCTACATAATTCTCAATGGATAAATGGTCAAAGGATAAGAACAAACAGTTCTCAAAAGAATAACTGCAAAGCATTCACGACCACATTAAAAAAAAATGTAGGGGCAGCTAGGTGACAGAGTGGATACAGCTCCTGCCTTGGAGTCAGGAGGACCTGAATTCAAATCCAACCTCAGACACTTGACACTTACTTGCTGTGTGACCCTGGGAAAGTCATTTAACCCCAACTGCCTCACCAAAAAGAAAAAAAATGCTCCAAATTACTAATAATGAGAGAAATGCAAATCTAAACAACTTTGAGATTTCACTTCACACCCTGCAAATTGGTAAAAATTACCCAAAAATGGTAACAATGTTAAATGAGTTATGGGAAGATGGGCACACTAATGCTTTGTTGGTGAATACACAGAAGCCAGGAAAGACATATATGAACTGATGCAGAGTGAAGTTGTTTGTCCTTCACATCTGAAGAGGACCAACGACATCACGATATTGGGGTCAAGGTACAGTATATTTGACTATGGATTTAGCCAATGTGAGTCTGAAAAGCTTTACCACAGGTCAGGCACAAATAATTCATTTGAACATTTGGAATGGAGACGTCTCTAGATATGTACATATCACATTTCCTTTAAGCTACTTCAATTCTTCTTTGCTCATACAGCATAGAACCTTCTTTGATGTGGACATGCCAGGCTGGACAGTCCATTACCAGAGTCTCCCATGTCTCACAATCAATACTAAAGTTCTTCAGAAAGGCCCTGAGACTGCCCTTACCCCGCTTCTTCTGACCTCCATGTGAGTGCTTGCCTTGTGTGAGATCTCCGTAAAGTAATCTTTTAGGTAAACATATGTTTGGCATTCAGACAACATGGCCGGCCCATCAGAGTTGTGCTCTCTGTAGCAGAGTTTGAATGATTGGCAGTTCAGCTCAAGAGAGGACCTCAGTGTCTAGTACCTTATCGTGCCAGGTGATCTTCAGAATCTTACTAGGACAATTCAAATGGAAGCAATTCAGTTTCCTGGTATGGCACTGGAAAACTGTTCATGTTTCACAGGCATACAACAGTGAAGTCACCAAAATGGTTCTGTAGACCTTCAGTTTTCTATGCAGCCTAATACCTCTTCTCTCCCATACTTTATTACGAAACCTCCCAAACGCTGAGCTAGCTCTGGTAGTACATGAGTCAACCTAATCATTTATGTGGCCATCCCTAGGAAGTATAGTGGCAAGGTTTGAGATTATCCACAGCATTCAAATTTTCTCCATTTGCTGCAATCAATGGTTCCATATATGGATGGTGCGATGCTGATATTCAGAGAGAAATTGCACCTCAGGTGTGAAGGCTTGCCGAGCCCTTTTCAGGGCTACTCATCTATCTATCTGTGGAGTCCATCTGTCACTCAACTCTCACCTGCAATTCCAAGAAGCTATAGCATGCACAGCAACCACACCCCAGTAAAACCTTCATGGCAGACAAGCTAAACCAGGTTGAGGATAACCAATGGGCCTCAAAACCATCAGTGAGTTAGGGAGATGTCTACTCCAATCATGTGAAGACTTCCCCTGGTAGAATGGGTGGATGTGATCAATTTGTTTCAATAATCCAGAGGAAGTAGAAGCGATGCTGTAGCGCACTTAGATCAATGATGCCACGGCCATGTACTGAATCCTAGACAATTCCAGTAGTCTTGATTTTTGTCTTGCCAGTGGACCCCAATGGCAGAATAAAGTAAATAGAGCCAAGAAACTAATACACACAGGAACTACAACAATGAAAATGGAAAGACCACACCAAAAAAATCAAAAGTAAGTATAATAAAATTATAAAGATCAAGCAGGACTGGAATGGAAAGATATGAGGAAACATCCCCAACCCACCCCTTTGTGGAGGTGGGAGGTCCACAGGTATTACACACTACACATACTTTGGGACTTTCTCAATGTATCCATCAGTTATACTGATTTTTTTTTCCTCTATTAAAAAAACTCCTCTATTTGTCATATGGGATGACTCTAGGGGAAGGTAAGGAATACATAAGATAATATGGTGATGTAAGAAACTGAAAACATCAATGAAAAATTATTTTAAAAAAATAAAATTAAATGAAGTACTATGTAACTAGAAGCTATTATTATTTACTTTCTCTCTTTGTTATGGTTTCTTCTTTATCTTTTTGCAGGCTCCATATTCTCTTCCTCCTTGAACAGAGATTCCCCCAAAGTTCTAACCTTGGTCTTCTCTACTTTCTCTCCCTTGTAACTTCATCCACTCCCAGGACTTCAATCATTACCTTCTGTAAAGTGAACTATAAAATCTTTATCTATACCTTTAATCCTCTCCCTAGAGTTCCAGTACTATTTTTCCAGCTGCCTGCTAGTTATTTCTACTCGGATATTTTCCCAACACTACTTTAAACTCAAGGTATTAAAAGCCCCTTCTTGCATCTTTTTTTCTGCAAATGAAAATCTCACCATCCTCACAGTCATGTAGTTATGCATAACCTCAGGGTCATATTTGACTTCTCCTTTTCCCCCAATATTCAACTCACTGGCTCAGTCCTATTGATTCTACTACTACTATGCTTTTCAAATCCATCCCCTCTTCTTAACCCCCTACTGCCTATAGAAGTGTAAACTCCTAATCCTATCCACCACCCTTTCTAACTCTATGGCATACTCTTCCCTTTCACAAATACTACGTTCCAAACAAACTGAACTACCTGTTCTCATCCTACCCTTCTCCATCCCTGTGCCTTTGCTCCTCTATATGCTTCAAATGACCTCTTCTCCCCATCTCACCCCCCAAATTAGTCTATTCAAAATTTCTTCAAGGTCCACCTCATGACCCCAACTAAAAGTGATCTCTCCTTTCCTCAAATTTATCAGGGAACTTTTCCTCAATACCTCCTCAGAAATCTCTGTCCCTTGAACCTCTCTCTGCCTCTGATTAGAGAAGGTGGAGGGCAGACATTGCAAGCTCCTCCCAGATCCTCTATTTGAGGAGGAAGCCTAGGAGAGTCACCCCCTCATTTCCTACTTGGCTGTAGGACTTCATGCCCCTGCACAGCCTCTTTCTCCGCCTTCACCCAACAAACCTCCACTTTTCAGCTTCTTTTTATGTATTGTCTTCCCCCCATTAGATTATGAGCTCCTTGAAGGGCAGGGACTATCTTTTGCTTTTCTTTGTATCCCCAGTGCTTAGCATTGTGCCTGGCACACAGCAGGCTTTTAATAAATGTTTACTGATCATTGACTGCTGACTATTGAAACTCATCTTTGGACCTGTCTTATACTTCCTTGTCCAAATTAATTGTGTGCATCTTATTGTCAGTCCTAGACAGTCATTAAACATTTATTAAGTGACTACTGCATACCAGGCCCTATGCTAAGCTGCTTCTATTAAATTGTGAGCTTGTATTCCGTCAAATCCTAGAGTGGATAATGGAAGGTAGGAAGAAAATGGAGATAAGAAAAATAGGCTGGCCAGTAAGACAGGTAGGTAGAGTTGAAGTCAGAGAAACAAAGCTTCCCTGCAACTCAAGGGCTGCTGTAAGAGGTACCCTCCTCCACCACAGACTTGCTCATAGACTTTTGCCTTAGAGGGCAAAACTGGAAGTAATGTGTGGAAGTTTCCAAACTACAGATGTAGTTATGATATGAAGAAAAACTTCTCAATTAGAGCTCTTTAAAAGTAGAATGGGCTGGTTGGAAGGTAATGAGGTTCTCTCTCACTGAAAATCTTTGAGCAGAGGCCACTTGTTGGGAATATTGTAGCAGAGTGTTTCAGCCAGGTACCAATTAGATAAGACAGTCTCTGAGGTCCCTTCACACTATAAATTCTGTGACCTATCTTTGGATTTGCAGGGCCTAGGCACAGTGCTTTGCATACAAATGGCCCCTAATGCTTTCTGAATTGAAGAACATTTATGATTTTCTATTATTATTTTCTTATTATTTTCAAATCTCTAAAATTTGAGATTCTCAGACATTGTATTATGCCCCTTTTCCTCTCAAAGGGCCAGGGGAAAAGAGGAGTACATTTCATTTCCAAGATTCCCCAAATGAGGCTGCCTACTCGCATACCTGATAAAAACTCATCATTAAAGACACAGACAAGACAAAAAGGCTTCCTGCTCTTCCAGAAGTCAATTTCATTCAGGTAAGCAGGGGCAGATGTAGTAGAATTATTACAGCACCTGGTATCCTTTTCAAGTATCTGCTACTACATAGATTTTTTTTCCCCATCAATTATGTGAAATACCTCCCACAAAGTAAACCAACTTTTGTTAATTTGCAAGTTTGTACAGAGTTTTACTTATTCCAGGAAAGGTAAAATATCTTTGATCCCTACAGATTACTTATGTGCATAAGTAACAACATCCTAGTTAGTAATGTAATTTCTTTATGTATAGATTACATAGACAGATATAGATATGTCTACATATATACGTATATATATATATATATTTCTTATTGCATGCATATTTATAAAACATAGATAGATCACACACATATATACATAGCATCCCAAAAATCTTAGTGCAACTATAATCTACCAAAGCTGAAAGGAAATTGAAGAAATAAGAAACAAAAAGCCAAGTGACTTTCCCATAGTTATACAACCAGTATCCCCTAGGATACGGGACTTAATAATACCTCACACATAATAAGTATATTTTTGTTGAACTTAATCGGCATCAGATGCAGAATTCAAACCCAGGTCCCAACCAAATCTAAGCCTTCCTCTACACCACAAGGCAACACTTATACAATAAATCTCATTATTCTTACTGAAGCAGTAAAGCTTCAAAAACATGTTACAATTTCTAACTGATTTTCAGCTGACGGTGGTACCTATCATCTTGGAATGGATTTAGAGTCAAAAGGTAAGGGTTCATTTCCTGATCTTGACACCTTCAGTGAAATCACTTAATCTCTGGGTCTCAGTTTCCTCATCTCTAAAATGAAGTTGGAAAAGTTTTCTAACATTCCTTTGCAACCCCTAACTCTATGATCTTATTAAGGGTTATTCTGGCTTCTGAACTCAATCACTTTAACAACCCACAGAAAACCTCCCTCCCCCCACATCCAATTCCCCTTAAAAAGAAAAGATAAGAAAGATAGTATTTAAAGGAATCTTTCTTGCCAGGGTATAGTCCTTTACCATACAAGTAGTCATCCTCTGATTTATCTGTTTGACAAAATATGCATATATTTAGATATCAATTTTTTCTGAAGTGAGACCAAAGCTATACTAGTAGAGAAAAGTGAAATAGCTTGCACCAGCAAGTGTTCAAACCAAGAGTTAAAATATGTTATTAAATTTGAACTGATTTTTCAAATTCAGGGAAATGGAGGTCATTAGAGAGAGAGAATCAGATATTTTTGTTTAGTATCAAATCACAAATGAGATAAAGAAAACATCTGGAAGTATCATTTTCTATGATAAATACACGTTCTGCAGCCTTAGGCCATTTATTTGGAAAATCACTTCAAACAGACCTATGTTACACAAAAGGTAATAATGATATTCCCTGAATGCACAATGAACATAATTTTTTTAAGTTCACAAATTCAATTTTAAAAAAAGCACAGATTCTCATTATGGTTGAGAATATAAGCTATAAGTATTTTTACTATTTCCATTCTGCATCATTATAGCATGCTTTTTTTCTATTAAATATGAACAAGATAAGAGGATAGCCACACAATAGAAAAGGAGGGGAGGAAAGGAACCAAAGAAAATCAACTTCAAATTGTCCATAATTTATAAATCCCTAGGAATAAATGAACAAAAAAGCAGAAATGGAAGATGTAATTGCCACTGTGTGGGTGAGTATTAATTAACTAAAACTAGTAATATTGTATGTAATTTCCCTTACAAATTCTGAGTTATTTATAATCACCCCAAGTTTAAAAGAAAAGCTGGAAAATGAAAGTTAATCTGATTTCCTGACAGTGCCATTAGTAGGCTAATGACCAAACCCATCAATGTAAAAGAGCAACAGTCTGGTTATTTTACGGCCACTCTTTTTGTTGTTTTCTGTATGGCCAACACAGACATTCTGCAGACCACTAAGTCCCATATCCAAGTAGGTCCTGTCTTTCCAAAGAAAAGGAAACCTCTTCTTTCAAAATGAAGTAGTGTTTATGTACTTATAAATCCTTGCAAAGTATAGCAACCTAACAAATGCTTCTTAAGCATCTACTGTGTACAGGGCACTAAGCTAGACAATTTGGGGCAATGAGCCTTATGTCAGCAAATAAAGCTAATAGAGCACATTCATGTAGCTCTTTAAGATTTACCTGCTATCTCCGTTGTTCCTCACAACAACATGTAAGGTAGGTGCTATTGTTATACTGTACAGATGAGGCTGGAGAGCGGTTAAGTGGATTACCCAAGGTCACACAGCCAGTAAGCACCTGAGGCAGGATTCAAACTCAGGTCTCCTGGACTCTAAGGCCAACACTCAATAATCTAATTGAAAAAGTATGACATATACATAAACTACCTACAAAAGGGAAACACTTAAATATGAATAAATAACAGGGACGTGGGGGAGGTACAGTATGCAGGGAGAAAAAAGAGTAAGTTTTTGCAGAGTAGAGAGAGAAAAGATGTTCCTTTCACATATGGGAGGAGTTCCAGGGCCCAAACTGCCACAATGAGCTTGCAGTAACATAACTCCTGAAGATCTCAATGAAGTTGAGGCATATCCTGCTGTGTGAAGCCCTCTCTCAGGACATGCACACATAACATGACCCAAGGTAGAGGACCTGGGTTCAAATGCCTGCTCTGCCACATCGTAGAACCTTGAAAAAGTCACTTGGTGGCTCTAAAGCTCAGTTTCCTCCCTCATCCATAAAATGATAGAGCTAGAATAAAGGTTAACAAAAGTCTCTTCCTACTTTAAGAGGTTATGATTTTATGATTAATACAAAAAGGCAAACAAAAAAAAGTCAAACAAAAACAGAAAATGACAAATGGCAATACATATTTGGTATGGACAATAGAGGCTACGAGTCTGGGAAACAGAGAGATCACCAAACGAAAGCAGGCTAGGAAGAATTTGTGGATGATGCCTGCAGGAGAAAATCAAACTCTTCAGCCTGCCATTAAAGGTTCTTCACAATCTGGTTCTAGACTATTCAGCCTTTTCCCAGGTTACTCCATCTCCTATCAACATACATTTATAGAAGCCATTCTCCATGGCTAGGAAGTACTCCTTCCCCATCTCTACCTCTCAGAACCCTTACTGTCCTTCAAGAGTCAGCTCAGTCAGATTAACTCCTCTATGAAACCTCTCCCCCTCCCCCAAATTGTTAATGCCCTTTCCCTCTTCAAATTATCTTGCATTTACTTATCTCTACACATGATGCAGGTATCCTCCAGGAGACTATTAACTCTTTAGGGGAAGGAACTATTTCACAGTAATCACTTAGTACATATTTGTTGAGCTAATATGAGTTCAAACAGAAATAAGCATCTGAACAGAATGCACGGGGTGCAAAATCCCTGACAAATACTTGAAGACCTCCAGAAACAGGTACTCACTACCTACTGAAGCAGTCTATTCTCCTATGGCAGCTAGGTGTTGCAGTGAATAAGTGCTGGGCCTGGTATCATGAACACTAGAGTGTTCCAACCTCAGACACTTAGCTGTGTGACCCTGGGCAAGTCAATTAACCTCTATTTGCCTCAACTTCCTCAACTATAGAGATAATAATAATAGCTCCTATTCTTTAGAGTTGTCGTGAAGATCAAATGAGATGTTTGTAAAGTGCCTTGCACAGTGCCTAGCACATAGTAGGCACTTAATCAATGCTTGTTTCCTTCCTGCAGTACTGTTCCAATTGTTAAGAATACCCCCTTCCCTTTACATTAACCAGAAATCTGCATAAATCTGTATAAATCTAACCACTAAACCTACATGGAAAAGTCAAAACAAATTCTCTACACTTGAACATGGTTCCCATCTTCCCAAAGAAAAGCAAACCTCTTCTTGAAAAATCAAGTGGCCTATGCTACTTTCAAAATAATTCAATGAATGAAATGTGCTGCATCCACTGTAACTCCCATCCACTTCCAGCACCAGCTGAAGAAAGCTTAACACTTCTTTCAAAAGACTACTCCTTTCAAACACTGGAAGACATCTATCACACCCTGCTCCCTGAAAGTCTTCTCTTCTCCAGACTAAACATCCCTGATTCCTTCAGCAGATACACATATGGCAAGGTATAGCTTTCATCATTCTAGTTGGCCTCCTCTAGAGACAATCTAATTTGTCAATATTCTTTTAAAAACATAGAGCTCAGATATTAGATGTAGTCTGAGCAAGGCAGAATACACGGAAGCTATTCCTACATATTTATACATGCCTAAATTTGCTTTTTTTTTTTTAGCCACAAAATCACACTTCTGACTCAGTTGAGCTTGAGATCCACTAAAATCCCAAGATCTTTTTCCCCCTAAATGAACTACTGATTAGCCATGATTCTCCCATGAACAGCTGAACACCTGAATCTACATACAAAATTCAACATTTTACGTTTAAACTTCATCTTACTTGATTCAGCCCATATTTCAGGCCTACAGAAACTTTTTGGCTCTTGAATGTGCCACGACACATGTTAGCAATATCAGCCAGTTTCACATCCTCTGAAAATGTGCTACTTGTTGAGACTTAAACTGGAGTGTGAAAGATAAGTGGTATTTTGAAAGGCAGAGAACAGCATTCTAGGCGGGAATTCTTGGCATCAGACTAAGATAGGGAGAGCTTCATGGGTAAAAGTAGACAAAGTTGACTAGAATTGGAGGGCTTATGTAGAGAAGATGATGGGATTTGGCCTGTGTCAATGTGAAGGGCTCTATGAAGGAGGAAACTACTACAAAGGCAGGTTCTCTACCTGCTCTGCAATTATAGCCTTAGAGTTACCTGGGGCAATCAGGTGGTTAAGCAGCTTGCCCAGGGTCACAAAGCAAGTATATATTAGAGGAAGGACTTCCTGACTGCCAGGAATGCTTTCTATCCATTGCACCATGCTGTGTGCCTCACGTATAGGAGTAAAGGAGGGGTAAGTGTATTCAGTTCAACAGAAATTTCACTGGGAAGATTTGGAGCAGCTAGGTCATGAAGTGGACAGAACTTCAGATTTTGAGTCAAGAAGATCTAGGTTCAAATGTGACCTCAGATACTTACTAGCTATATAACTCTGGGTGAATCACTTAACTGCCATCTGCCTCAGTTTCCTCATCTGTAGAATGGAAGTAAATAATAGCACCTACCCCCATGGTTGTTTTGAGGATCAAATGAAATATCTCTAAAGCACTTAACACAGCGCCTGGTACATAGTAGGAACTTAATTATTTTTTTAAGATGCAAGAAATGGTCTTTGCCCTCAAGTTTGCTATATTCTATGGGCAAGAATATGACATATACAGAGACAAGTAATTACAAAATAATTTGAGGAGAAAGCACCAGCTAAGGGGGGGGGTGAAGGGGAGAGATTAGCAAAGGCTCCCTATAGTTTAGTTATATAGAACTATATGCAGAAGAGCAAGCTCCATATACTTGCTAAATTATATATACTGTGTAAAGCAGTATTTCCTTTAGTCTTATATGATTCTCTCATTGTCAAAAGGATGTAGAAATGATAATATATGCCATTCTGGGAACTAACCTACTCAGCTTTTCCAAAAATTATTAAGTAAATTTAGAGTTTATGAAAAATTGATATCAGTCTGAGCCAACCTGACAATAAACCCAGGGGCCAAATATGGGAAAAATCACCAATCACAGGATCATAGATATACAGCTAAAAGGGACCTTATTGGTCATAGAGTCCAACTCCATTTTACAGATAAGGAAACTAAGGCCTGAAAAGCCTGAGTGATTTGCCCAGGGTCACACAGCTAATAAGTTTCTAAAGTATGATTTGAATGCAGGTCTTCCTGATTCCTGATTCAAGTCTTCTTGATTTGGAGTACACCATTATAACAATCTATTAATCAAGAAGCATTTATCAAGTGCTTACTATGTGCCAAGCACTGTGCTGAGCACTGATGATACAAAGAAAAAAAAACAGTATCTGCCCTCAAGGTGTTTACATTCAAACAGAGAAGACAACATATATAAAGCAGAACACGGAACATAAATACATAATAGATGAAAGGTAACCAGGCTGACTCACCACTCAAAAAAATGCTATACTTCAGGGTCAACAGGGAGTTCAAAATCTCTCCAAAGATACCGGAAAAGAATCCCATGCTGAGTCAGATCTCAAGTCTCAAATTATGATAAACTCACAACCTAAAACAACCCTAGAGCGATCCAAGCACAGGAATAACCTGAGAACTAGCCATACCAGACTTCCTAACTCAGGATCAGATGTCTGGAGCTGCACAAGAAACCGAGCAAATTTTCCAGGCTCTCTGAGCTGATGGGCCCCCCTCACTGCTGAAATTTGCCTCACTGTGGGACACAGACCTAAAATATTAAAATGCAGTTATGATTTGGCAACAGGATCCTATCTACCACTACTGAAAACTATTTCTTCTGTCTCATATCTGTGTGAGTCAACTCTAATCTATTTCTAATGATGAAAGCCTTTCAAAAATCGATTTCCATATCGATTTGTGGCATTTTCCCCAATCCATCATCCCCTCAGCCAAGGGAAGAAATGGTAAAGGGAGGTCATATTAGTCTAAGACAGTGACCCAAAAGAACCGTCTCCCACAGATGGCTTCCTGCCTTATTTCATTATATTGAACCGATCCCCAAAACATAAGGCCTCATTATTTTTTCCCCTATCTTTGTTAATCAAATAAAGTCATTCCCATTAAAGAAATACGATGGGTATGAAAGCCATGCAGCAAGTGAGCCTGACCAACTCAACAGAGCTTCAATTTCATGATAACCAGAATATTTGGGCAATTAAGGAAAAAAATGCTTACTAGCATTTATCATCTGTATCCTAATTTGGCATATTATCACATATTCTCCTTGTACTGTATATTAAATTTCACATCTATACTTCTTGTCTTCCCAGCTATACAGAAAGAACCTTAAAGATTAAAGATTAAAATAATAAAGATTAAAAACCATAAAAAATATGAACCATATTCCATTGTCTTCTTTTTGTCCTCCCTTCACAAGTTCTCAAATTTATACTTAAGTAATGAAAGAAATGTTTGTTCTTCCTATGTTTTCACCCTGGTAATCAATTTTCTTCCAAATATACTGCCTCATTTTAGTCACTAACATTACAATATAAAGTTTAATAATTCCTCTGCTCTTGTTATAAAAAATGAATTGAAATACTCAACAAACATCTCAATGCATGACAATAATGAACGGGAAACCTAAGATAACTTGGGGTTTATTATTTTTTTTCCCTAGTCTCCTTAAGAAACATGGTAGGCAAGACTAAGAAGTTGGCAACTGCTCCTTTAATTCCAAACTATTTATTCTAAACACCCAGTTAATTGGCAAGATGCCTATGTCTTCACATGGCTTTCTATTACTGAGTTTCAAATTTTCTTCTTTATGGTCTCTCCCTTATGTTATCTTCTGCAATAACCTTTTGGTGCTCAATTAAAGGCCTCCAAAATACAATCGTCTGCAAGGCTCCAACTGGCAAATGTTTTTCTGAAAAAACAAAAGCAGGCAATTTCCCCCCCCCCATTTTTACAATAATAGCACAGCAGAAAATTGTCCTGCTTTACTTTTTTTCTGAGTTTTCAACTACATAGCACGTTGACCATTTTCAGACCTTTGAAATACAAGCAGCCAAGCCCCGATCTTGTGGTGATTTTACAGGCTCTAGTCCAAGACAGTTATCAAGAGCATCTGAAGTATATAATCAAAATCTGTCTTGACTTAGCTCTCAAAGAAGTCCAAAGGCTGCTGAGGAGCCTACAGGGATCAATGGTATTGCCATGCTCATTATAACACATTGAGAATGAAATCAAGGGGTGGGAAAGAAAGATACCAGATGAAGAAAATTAATTTGCTAAAAAGCCTTTCTCACAGACTGTAAAAGGAATATAGAGTCAAGTTTCACCCCTAAAGAGATTCTGAAATAGATGCAAAGAGCACTAGTTTGGGATTTGGAGGACCTTGGGCAAGTCACCTAACTTTTCTAAGCCTCAGTTTCCTCTTCCATATATTGATCTAGCTGTTATTTAAGGAATCTTCCAGCTCCAAATCCTATGAACCTATAATCAAGCCCAGAGCTATCCAATGTCTACTTTCCTTCATGTACTTTGAATTTAGTTTGGGGTACCAAAAGTCAGTCACATATAAGACACTAAGTATGGCAATGGCACTGATCTGGGGAGATGCTTACATACACATACACATACACACACATACACACACACACAATCTCTCTCTCTCTCTTTCTCTCTCTCTCTCTCTCTCTCTCTCTCTCTCTCTCTCTCTCTCTCTCTCTCTCCTCCTTCTCCTCCTCCTCCTCTCAGAATATATTTATTACCAAGATGCAACGAAAATTTAATTGATACCATTACATTGTCATATATGTGCCAAAATTTACTGGTTTCTCAGGAAATTCCATTAAGTGATCATCAGTGGTAAGAGTTGCATTCCCCCAAAAGAAATGCCCATGCCCTATTCCATACGCATCTAAATCTAACTTATCCTTCAAGTACTAGCTCAGGTACCATCAGCTCAATAAAGCTCTTCCCCATGATTCTAATCTATTTCAATTTTTCTTTCCTTACCTCCAATAAAGGCAGCTACATGGCAGAGCGGATGGAGAAGCCCTGGGCCTGTATATCTAAACACTTTTTTTAGAAACCATTCTACTGACATGTATTTATTCAACAAACTATGTTTACTGTTTTGGTTTTTTGTTTTTATTTCGTCACCATTAAGGCTGTTAGCATCCAAATCTAACACAAAGGCCCAAGTTCAAATCCAGCCTCAGACCCTTATTAGCTGTGTGACTCTAGGCAATTCACCTAACTTCTAGTTGCCTCAGTTTCTTCATCTGTAAAATGAGGATAATAATAGCATCTACCTCTCAGGGATATTGTGAGGATCAAATGAGATGATATTTGTGAAGTGCTTAGCACAGTAGCTGGCACACAGCAGGCACTTAATAAGTGCTGGTTTCCTTCCTCCCTCCCAGTACATGCAGTGTGGCATAGTGCTAGAGAACCAACTTCAAAGTCTAGTTCAAGTTCCACCTGTGACTCCTAATGGCTACATGATCCTAGGCAAGTCATTTACCTCAGGGCTCTAGACAACTCTCTTAAGAATATAAGTTGAGGGGGCAGCTAGGTGGCACAGTGGATAGAGCAACAGCCCTGGATTCAGGAGGACCTGAGTTCAAACCTGGCCTCAGACAAATAACACTTACTAGCTGCATGATCCTGGGCAAGTCACTTAACCCCGACTGCCTCACCAAAAAGCAAAAAAAAAAAAGAAAAAGAAAAATCATACAAGTTGAAAAGATGTCAACCAGCATTGGAAGAAGAAATTCCCTCCCCTGTGATTCCTTGTACCAACAAAATCATAAGTTCAGTTGTTACCCTTTATCTTTTACTTGCAACAGAAGTTATAATCTGCACCACACATTTTAGCATTGTCTTGTGCTGTTCTCCCATTGTTTATGTGTGTTAAATCTTATTTCCCCAGCTAGAGTACGAACTCCTTGAGGGCTGAGACTGTCTTTTGCCTCTTTTGGTATCCCCAGCACTTAACAAAATGCCTGGCACATGGTAGGCACTTAATAAATGTTTACTGACTGATGATCTAAGTTGAGAGTTAACATAAGCGACAGTAAAAGCTCTGAGCCTCTGGTAGACAGCAACATATAACAAAGAACACATTCTGAATCCATTAGGGACTTTGGGGAAGAGGAAGAACACCTGCAATTTTCACATACCCTGGCTATGATTCAAGTTCCATCTCTGATACCTACTGGCTAAGTGACCCTAGGCAAGTCACTTACCATCTCAGTGCTCCAGGAAACTATTTAAGACTTTAATGCTGATCTGTACCAGTAGTTTGGGTTTCTTCATCTAGAGGAATTCCTGTATCAATAAAATCACAAGCCCACCCTTATCTCCACTCTTTGTCTAGGGTTCACAAATGCCTAGTGCTAGCCTCTTTTACCCAGAGGAAAAGGACTTCTACAGTACAGTAGCATCTTGCATTGTCTATGCTTCTTAGTTAGCTGTGTTTCTTATGTGATCTGCTTTAGAAAATGATCTGTAAAGACCAGCTTTCCCCTTTCCTACACTTCCTCCCAACCAATTTTTGACAGTTTTAGGATACCATCATTGGGAAAAGTATCAGACTTGGAGTGAGGAAAGACTGTTATTGAAATCTCACCTATCAAATATCCAACATATGGCCATAAATACACACACACACACACACACACACACACACACACACACACACACATGTAGCACCTCTGTAAAGCCTATAATCTGATGCATGTTGAAGAAATACTTGGATCACAAAAAAAAAATTCCATTATTGTAACGGAAAAGTAGAATATCCAACTGGGATGAGTGGGGCAGCAAGTCAGGCTTTCTTGGGAATTGCAGTTCTAACTCCCTTGCCTTATTAATTGAATGTTCTCCCATTTTTTTAAATCAGAACCTAGATGCAGAGAACCCTAGGGTGTAGGCAGACTGAGTCAGTATGACTCACCCACCTATTGTTGCTGAGGAGTTCATGTATATACTTCATTCTCTCTAGCCCTTCCTGTGTCTATCATTTATGCTGGCACCATCCCCCAACCGATTCTCATGCTAAATTTAGGCAGTCACTAGAGCATCACAGAATGAAAAAGATTGGGAAGCACCTTATTCAAAGATTCTAGACTGGTCCCATTATTCTCCATGAAAATCCTGACAGTGATTTTTAGCTCAAAACCCTAATCATCCCAACTCCAATAACCTCATTCTTGCTCTTAGGAACCCCTTCTCTCTGAATCACTCCCTCCTAATATGTGTCTATCTATTGGATTAAATAACAAACATTTTCTTAATTTTATAGGCCAGCGATATTCCTTTTTGGCCTCCCTGGGGAGATGAATATCTAAACACTTTTTTTTAGAAACCATTCTACTGACACGTATTTATTCAACAAACTATGTTTACTGTTTTCGTTTTTTGTTTTTACTTTCTAACCATTAAGTCTGTTAGCATCCAAGTCTAACACAGCTTCAGGCAACCAGAAGGCTGAGTGGCAAATCAAATGGTAATATATATGTTAGCAAATTGCTACTCTTTTTCAATATGGTAAACAAAATGTTCTAACAGCAGTTCCCATAAAAATTAGTTACCTAGATAAACAAAAAGCTTTTAACAAACCCTAACTATCCTTTTTCTTAGGACTTAGAAACGATTTCTTTATTCCTTAGTTTCATTCAAATGAATAAAAACAACTTTCCTTTCTCTATCATTATCTAAATGCCAAAGACTAAGGTAGGTCTGTTGGGGGCGAGTGGTGATGGGGAGGGTGGGGAAGAGTGGAAAGAGAAGCAGTATATGCATAATATAAAACAAAAAAAAAATCTGCCATCATGCTATAAGGAATTATAAGATTGGCCGGCATAAGTTGACCTATCTTTAACATCTGGAAAGGACCAAGAGCAAGCAATCTGGGGTTTCTAAGCAGACTCTTCAATTAGAGCTGTTCAAATTCCTGAAGACTCAGAAAAGAGTGATCACCAGACTGTTCTATTCCCCAGCATCACAGCACCACCTATCTGGCTATCCAACTAACTCCCAAGGGAATAGACGAAAAAAAAAGAACTATGTTTAGATGTCAGGATCAAATCTGAGAAATCTGGCAACCTTTCTCTAGGGCAAGAGAAAGCCATAAATATTCTGACCTAATTTATTGCATGCCAACTCACCAATCTAGTTTGTAACAGCTAAAGCACACTTAGCAATAGCTTTCTTGTCTCTACTTAGTCACCTATATTCTTTCTTATTTGTCTTCTTTCCTCTCAGAATATAATTGTGTATTATGTAACAACATAATTATAATATCTATATAAATTATAACACTAACAATAATCCTCTGCCATAATACAGAACTTGCTGATGATTTTTTTTTACAAAAACTCTAAATTAAAAAGAAAAAAAAATAAACTCAAGCCTACTTTTTAAGTTGAACTCTAAAAAGGGAGGAAAAAATGCTTGCTGGTTATAAGGCATCTATTCTCAATTCTTGAAATCTTCATTTTATACATACTATTTAGTTACTACATTGCAGTAGGATTTTTACTACATTGCCAATAAAGACATGGAATTATTTTTGATTATCCCCTCTTCCTAAATGAGACATTATTTTTCTATGCTCTCTTCAAGAAATGTCCAATTTCAGTCACAACTACACCAATCACTGTAAAACTGTTAAATCCACATGAAAGCCTCAAGATTAGATAAAGTTGACAAAAAGTACCGTTATGCAAATTCTAGAGGGTTCAGATGACAGCTGTGCTTAGGTGATGAAGAAAAAATATATTTCCCATTCTATGACATCTTTCAGAGATGCTAGTTATTAAAGAACTTAATGATTTTATAAATGTGTTTCAGCTTTATAAGGAATGTTACCTGGAAAGTGTACTAAATCTTGCCAATCTAGAGAATTCCACATTCTTAACCAATGTCATTGAGAGGATGGGAGTGGGGTAGAAATGAACAAAGGCTAGCCAGTAGATTTTAGAGAGTAAAATCAAATGAAATTCTACTAAAGAACCTAGTAATGTAAGCTTCAAAGTGTGCACAGTTAGGAACATTGACTCAGAATCTGTGTTTCTAGGACCAGTTTGCTAGTTAATATATCACCTAATATTGCTTGAGATATTCATCTTGTCAGGGATGATGGCCTAACCATTAGCAGAAACCTAGTAACAATTTGCTAGATTCTGTTGTTATCTGGAATCCTTGAAACAAATTCCAAGACCACCAGTGGTTTCTAGGTGGCATATGTATGACTGTTACAGAGGTAGGATGTCATAGAAGATAGTAGTCTAGCCTAGAAGCCAAGAAGTCCTGGGTTCTAGTCTCACCACTGGCTGTACTGTTCTAAGCATATCTCTAAGATCGGAAGTTGCAGAGAAATTAGTGGCTGTCATTGAGAGAGGGAGCTTCCTCACTCAGGAGTTCTCTAATCCAGTGAAATCACAGGTACAGTCTATATGCCTACATGACTGTTAACAGAATAGAAATTCTTTCTGAGGAGTTCCCTAAAATTAACTCCATCTTAATGAAGTGTCAATAAATAAAGCAAGGAATTACACTCATACTTTGTACTCTGCTAGAATTCTCTTCTCTTCTGTCCTGGGAACTAGAATCTGACTACATTTTGCAACACTGAGTTTAAAAGGTTCAGTCCCTCTCTTCATCTTGTTCTGTCTCCTCAAAGTTTGGCTAACACTTTCACATGTCACTGACTCCCCTCTCCCTACTCCAAGTGAGCAGCTAGGTGGCACAGTGCATAGAGCACCAGGATTAGAGTCAGAAAGAGCTGAGTTCATATCCAGCCTCAAACACTACTAGCTGTGTGACCCCAGGCAAGTCACTCAACCACACTCAGTTTCCTCATCTGTAAAAGGGAGATTAATAATAGCACCTACTTCCCAGGATTGTTGTAAGGATCAGATGAGATAAAAATTGTAAATTATTTAGCACAGTACCTGGCATATAGTAAGTGCTATATAAATGTTAGCTATTATTATTAACTCTTATCCCTACTCCAAGTGAAAAAAAAAGGATAGGAACGTCTCTATGTTTATCAATCTAATGGTAAAAGAGTTAGTGTCTGAAATCCTGCTAGCATATCTTGTCTGGCTGACATTACTATACTCACATAGATCTGTGACATCATCAATTTTGATAATCCTACCAATGATGTAGATTGCAATCCATCCATGTCTATCCATCCTATGCAACTCTTTTTCATGTTTCCTGTCATAAGCTTGTCACAGAAAGGCTATCTACCACAAAGGAGGCTTCTTCACTCTCTTCTGACATCACAAGGTTGCCAGTGGAGCTCTAGGGTAATCGATTTGTTATATGTCATCCTTACCTTGGGTAGGTGACTAGCCCATCTATAACGATCATACATTTCCTTAATGACATCCTTTACTCTAGTTCTTCAAAGTTTCTTATTTGTTATACCTAACAGTCTATTCACACTTACCACATGTCTCTCTATCTATATTAGGTTATTTTTCAATTCCTCACAGACTGTTGTCTTCCATGTCTCACAACCATACATCACTGGTAGAATAAAAACATGAGCTACTATTTCTGAGAGAAGTTTGAGATCATTAGAGGAACTTTGCCATTTCCTGAAGACAATCTAGTCTATTCTTCCCCACCTTGTGTATACCTAGACCAGGGGTGGGGAACCTGCAGCCTTGAGGCCACATGTGGACCTCTAGGTCCTTGGGTGTGGCCTTCTAACTGAGTCTAAGTTTTACAAAACAAGTCCTTTTATTAAGGGGATTTGTTCTGTGAAGTTTCGATTCAGTCAAAGGGCTGCACTTGAGGACCTAGAGGGCCACAAGTGGCCTCAAGGCTGCAGGTTCCCCACCCCTGACTAGACCAAACTCACTGTCCATTTATACAATTATATATATACATATATATATATATATGTTTTCATACACATATACACAATGATGAACAAGCACTGTACAAATGTTCATCCAACTACATCTCATAACTTAGACAACAGACAGTCTTCATTCATTTTTTTTTCTATACAGATGGCCAAAGAAAACTAAATTTTCTGTTGTTATTGATTGCTTCTAACAGGGTCTGCAACATTCCTGGATTTGATATAACCAGCATGTCATCACAAAAAGGAGAAACTCATTATCCATGGGAAATTGCTATTCAATGAGGACTTCATGCTGGATCTCTTCTATTGTTGTAGTGAATACCTTAGATAAGCATATTGACAGCTATTTTATACTTCATCTAATGCTTATGATCAAAGAGCCATAGAACAAGGTCTTCTCTATTGCTATATTTATCAAGGAATCTTGGATCATTTTGATGTGTGGATGGGAGAGACTTTGTCAATGAAAGCTTTTAAGGTGCTATTTTACCTCACCTAATCAATTTTTTAAATAAATAATAAATCTTATATTCTTAATTGTGTGACAATAAAAATGTAGACCACTGGGGAATATCACTTGCAAAAGCCAGCCTGCTCCCTTCTAACACCCTCATTAAAGATGCCTTCAATGTATACGTAGACCAGTCTCATACAAACTGCCTGTTATCTTCCCCCCTTCAGATGCCCTATGAATCAATCCCTCAATGCTCTCTCAATTACGCTTCCAACAATATGAATCTCCAACGTATGCTTGATCTAATCCAGTTGCTTTTCCTGTCTTTGTTCCTGTTATCACCATTTGCACCTCCTCTATAGTCTCATTCAAGACTGTGATATTCAAGTCTAAGTGCAATGGTTCTACTGTCTTTCATGGTGAAAAGTTTACTATCACAATCTTTGCAGATCTTTTTCCATTTTCATCCTTACAGGCCCATGGGCTGACTTTGCTTATCTAGGTCTCTTGTTCAGCTTTCTTTAAACTGGTTTTACCCTTCACTATTATTAAAATTTTATCAAACAATGATGCTAATAAATTTCCATCATCTTTATTGAGAAGATTTTACCAACAAGTTCATATTCTAAACTGTTTTTTGCTTTTTCCTGCCATTTTTCTCCATTTGGCAAGCAAATCAAGTGTTGGATGACTGACGGAGTTGCTTTTTAGATTCTTTTAGTCTCCTTGCATAACAACTGATTTTAATGGATATCATCAAACTTGGACATGACATTGTTATATTTGCTGTTGGCATCCTACTCTTCTTTCTATTACCTATTTTCTTTTATGTTTGAATATATCAGGATTGATTTGTTTCAAATGTATGACTTTTTTCTCTTTATCACTCTTTCTTCTAGCTTTATGCTAATTGTTTGACTATTCACAGACACCTGACTTGAGAATGACTCCCATATAAGCAACTAGTCTTTTTCCTGTCTAATGTAATCAATTTATATGATGTTATTCAGTGCTCACCACATCAGGCACCTACTGATTCTTTTCTTGTTTCATGGATTGTCACAGCCAAAGAATTCATTACCAAGAGACCAGCATACCAGTGATAAACTACTTAGCACAGTGCCTGGGACATCGTGGGCACTTAATAAATGTTTATTCTCTTTCCTCCCTACTCCATCTTCCTTATCCATGCTCAGCTATGTAGTGCCCAGAAAGCAAACTCAGTTGGTTTCCAGGACTGTACTCAAAGAGAGTCTAGCATAGGAAAAGCTGCTGAAGCATATGTTCCATCAGCACAGCCTTCAAGAGCTCAACATCACCACTAAGCCACAATGAAGAATTAAAGTAAGACTTTTCAGAAGTGTGAAGTTACTATATCATATGAAGTAACCAAATAGTAATTATATTAAGATTTTAAGGCCTGAAAAGAGATATTTTCTAGTCAGTAAACATTTATTTTTGCCATTTCAGTGACAAATTTGAAAAAGTTTCAGTGTCCAGGCTTGAGCTTATGTTAATAAAAGTTAAGAGTTTTTTAAAAATTATCAACAAGTAATATGGTATCTGTTTTTCTCTCTAAGCTGATTATTCTTCTCAATTTCATTCAGAAAGCATAAAACTAGATTGGCGTCACTTAAATAATCTGGTCACACAAACTTTGGATCCATTCTATGAGTCAGTAAGCCAATATGCATTTATTGTTGTTGTTCAGTTGCATCCTACTCTTCATGACCCCATTTGGGGTTTTCTTGGCAAAGACACTAAAGTGGTTTGCCATTTCCTTCTCCACCTCATTTTACAGATAAGGAACTAAGGCAAACAGGGTTAAGTGATCTGCTCAGGGTCACATAGCTTAGTAAATGTCTGAGGCCAGATTTGAATTCTGGAAGATGAGTCTTCCTGATTCCAGGCCTCACACTCTATCTATTGCATCACCTAGCTGCTGTAAACATTTATTAAGCACCTACTATGTGCCAGATTTCTGCTAAGAGCAGAAAGGGGGAATATATGTTCTTGAAACCTCGCATCTAGCTTCCTAATTCTCAGACTCAGCCCAAAAAATTCCTACCTTTGGTTTTAGTATCAGATATGTTCCCCACATACCACCTCATACCAGATATATAAAAGTTCCTTCAGTCTGTTCTTCATACAGATTTCAAGCACTTATTGAGCTAATACTAGTCTCTTATCATAACTTTAACTGTAAAATCGGAGAATAGCCAATGAGTAAGAAAAATTCAGAGCGACAGAGAAGCCAATTAGATCAGTCTGTTGGTTCTTCTCATTCTGGTCTCTGGCCTACCACTCTGATTCCAATTATCTCTCCATGATCTGGCTCTCCTGCCATTGACCTTGGACCAGTCACCTTCTCCAAGAGTGATTGGTGAGCTGTCATAGTCTCAACTGTACCCAAGCCAGGCTATGATACAACTGTGTGCTTGTATGCATGGTATTAGTATACATGCACAGAATTATCTAGGTCCCTTCTGGCTAGCAGAAGAGCTGAGCTAGGGAGATAGAAAAATCCAAAGAATCTAAAAGCTATTGCTACATTAACTAATGATTTCAACAAGGTTCATTCACCCTTAAAAATGTTCTTAATATTGAAATGAGTCATCACATCCTATACACAGTTGGTTTCCTTGGTGAATACTATTCATAAACTATACAAGATTTTATTGTATCAGAAGTGGTATACAAACAACTCTTGGTATGCATGTGTTAAATTTATCTCTTAATTAGTCTGACAGGTTGACTTTTTAAAATAAAAGTCAGGGCAGCTAGGTGGCACAGTGGATAAAGCTCCAGCCTTGGAGTCAGGAGAACCTGAGTTCAAATCCAGTCTCAGACGCATAACACAAGATACGAGCTGTGTGACCCTGACCAAGTCACTTAACCCCAACTGCCTAGCAAAAATCAAAAATAAAATAAAATAAAAGTCATCTTTAAAAGTTCCATTTAAACTTCTACAGCTAATCAACATTTGCCTCTAATCAAATTAAGATCATTAGCAAAATAAGATATTTAATTAAAATTCTGGATAATTTAGGCAAATTGGGCTTCTGTTTGAAGGGGAAGAACACAGTGAGTATCAATAATATATTTTTTTTAAAATTATATTGGCATCTTTTGTTTTTTACATCATTTATTTCTGGCTATATCTCCACAACTTCAACTTCAAACTGAACTTTCTCCTTCATAACAAAGAAAAATAGTTCAGGGGAAAAAACTGATACAGTGACTTACCTGACAATGTAGTTAATATTTTTCCTTTATAGTCTTTGACCTCTGCCAACAGAGATAGGGGGGGAGGGGGGACACAGGTAGAAAAAGACAGAACTCAGAAGGGAGGGGAAAAAAGGAGGGAGGAGAGGGATAGTGAATGTAGGAAGGAAGGAGAGGGAAGAGAGAGAAAGAAGGGAAAAAGGGAGAGAGAGAAGGAGAGAGGGAAAGAGAAAGTAGGAAGAAAAGAGGAAGAGATAAAGAAAGAGTGAAATGAGAGAATAGGAGGGAAAGGTGGGGATACAGAGAATGTGAGAGCGCAAGAGCGAGTGAACAAGTGAGAGCATGTCTCATGATCTATTTTCTGTGAGGATAATGGATCTTCATAGTTCAATTTCCTTTTAATGACCTTTTCCTTTTGAGGCTCTCTGACCTCTTCTATAAAACTAGGGGGTTGGATTAATGGCTTCTGAGGTTCCTTTCAGTTCTAGTTCTGTGGTCCTTTAATATTGTTGAAGCCATGTATCCTGGTTCTGTTTATTTCACTCAGCATCAATTCATATAAATCTTCCTATGCTTCTCTAATTCCTCATATTCATTGTTTCTTACTACATAAGAATATTGTTATATTTATACACTATAGTTTGTATAGTCATTCCCCCAATCAATGGGCACCCACTTTGTTATAAGTTCTTTATTCCTACCACTACTAGGAATACTTCCATTGCATAGAATTCATAAGGTCATAGGTCTAGAACTGGAAGGGCCTTCAAGGCTATCTAGTCCAACCCCCCTCAGTTTACAAATGAGAAAACTGAGGCTCAGGAGGTTGAGTCATTTGCCTAAGGTCATAATGGCAGTAAGCATCAGAGGCAAGATCTGAGCCTAAGTCCTTTGACTCTAGAGCTAGTATTCTTTCTATTATACTACACTGCTTCCCTACAGGAAGAGGGGAAGGGAATGGAAGGGAATAAGCATTCATATAGCACCTACTACATGCCAGGCACTGTGCTAAGCACTTTACAAATATTATCTCATTTGATCTTCACAACAACCCCATGAAGTAGGTACTATTATTATCCTCATTTTACAGTTGAGGAAACTGAGGCATAAGTGACTTGCCTTGGGTCACAGCTAGTGTAAAGTGTCTGAGACTAGATCTGAACTCAGGTCCTCCTGACTCCAGGCCCAGTGCTTTATCCACTAAGCCACCTAGCTAGCTCAAGGAACCATCTCAAGGAATTTTATTTCTTTCTTTTACCTCCTTGAGATATGTCTACTACTAGGACTTCTTTCTCTTCTCCCTTTCAGTTCCCCCAATACTAGATATAACCAAGTACCAAAGATATTCTTTAAATACCATGCAAAAACTTGAGACTTAAAAACTGTGATCAATAAAATGATTCCAAAGCACGGGGGAAGAAGTATACTACACACCTGGCACAGAAGTATAGAATGAGATGTAGAATGAGAAACACATTTTCGTATGTAAATAATGTGTGGATTTATTTTGTTTGATGGGGTTTATTTGACATAGGAAAGATTTAAAGTTTTACTTAGTTTTTTATTGTCTTCTTTGTTTTTATTGTTGCTGTTGCTGTTTGGTGAGGTAATTTGTATTAAGTGATTTGCTCAGGGTCACACTGCTAATGTCAAGTATCTGAGGCCGCACTTGAACTCAGATCCTGCTGACTCCAGGGCCAGTGATTTATCCACTGTGCTACATAGCTGCCCCTTCCTTAGTTTTTAATTTGTAGGGAGGGGTTTGAGGGCCAGGGAGCAAATGATAATGAAGAAGCATTTAGAGAGCATACAAAAGAGAAAAGGAAGTTCAACAAGGGCTGGAGGAAACACAAAAAAGCAGGATAGTTTTGAATTTAACATATTAAATTTACAAGCTTTTAAAAAAGGAACGTTCAAAGAAAAGTTAGGTAGCTTTGAAAATAATGTGTAGCATTTATTGTGTAGCTTTTCTAGAAATAGAAATCTATTGTTTTATTTTGAATCCTCTCGTGTTCTGCTATATACATGGGAACAGTCTTCTAAATTGTTCTTTTCTTGTTTCATATTTAAATTTAAAATTAATAAAAAATTTACCCAAAAAAGAAGGAATAGTATTTGTAGTAAAGATTCATAGTTTTATATGCAATCGCCTTTTTTCTTCTCTTTGTATGTGGAAATGCTCATGTTAACTGGTATTAGTTAAGTAAAGAATAACAAAATAAAACTACTATTTCAAAAACAAATTCCATGTGAAAACTGAAAGTTTATGTCTGTTTGCTATTTAGTAGAAAAGACAACATTATGTTTAAAACGTTTTCCATCAAACTATTTGCTCATGAAAAAAGATAACCTGTGAATTTTTAAAGAAAGAGGAAACACAAGGGCAATAAAGAGGCAGAGCTGTCATTTGAATAAACCAAAATCACAGGTAATTTTTTCCCAAAAAACTACATCTTCTCACATACAGAAACACTGGCTTGTAGATATATAGATATTCATAAGCACAAAGCTTAAGAGATGTATTTGCTACTTTTTTTATCTACCACCTATTCAAAATTCCTGTCACTTAAAAAAAAAGAGGCCCTATTACAAAAGTAACATGAGCACACTTTAGATTTGATCATAAAAAAACCAACTAACCAGTGCCATGAAGTTGAGGAGCTGGGGAAATCACATGATTGCTAATACACATAACTATAGTTTCTAAACTTTTCAAGCCCATTTCAAAATTACCATTCTTTTTCTTTATAATCTTATTTTTAGGGATATCCTTTGTCTTTATATCACCTTCATTTCCAATAACCTACCCAATTCAAGGGAACTCTCTCTTCCAACAAACACTTTTTTTAAGAGAGTCAGAAAAAGAAGCAGTCAAAACCAACTAACTCATCAACTGTGTCTAACAGTATATATAACATTCCACACACAAAGCACTCCAACCCAACCTCTGGAAAGAAGGGAGGAGGGTATACTTAATGCTCAGCTCATCCAAAATCAATCATCATATAAAGAAAGAAGGCAATAAAATTCTAGACTACACTTTTCCAATGACTACAAGTACCCTCTTGAAAATTGAAAGTCAAATGAATAATAGGTTTATCCTATAGTCCAAAACATCATTTTGTTTGCATGACACTGAATGGGCAACCTCCTTTTTAAAGTGGTTACTAACAAGGATACAAATGCATTCTTAAACAGTACCTGCCTAAACTGATCATTCTGGTGGCTTTTGCAAACAAATGAAGAACTCCACAAGCAGTCCATTTTTCCCATTATTATTGAAACAACCTCAAATCAAAGTTTCCATCTGCCATTTTCATACAGATTTGACAGAGAGCAAGTTCAAAGCACCAAAATAACCTCTTTGATGCCTTAGCAATCAAGGAACAGAAACCCAAAAATGCTCTTAAATATTTAATCAAGTAGCATTGGTTTCAACGATTACTTGTAGTTTCTTACACAACAGTCATCCAGGAAACAGTGGTCAGTTGACTGCAAAAATTCAACCTTTTTTCCAAGTGTTTTTTGACAGAGTCTCTATTAAATACACAAGGAATTTACATCCCTATTTAAAACAACTAAATTTGTTCCATGATAAATGAAAATACAAAAAAAAATATTGATTTCTCTTACCTCTCTAATTGTACATTTGCAAGATAACTGAAAGACCAACATAAAAATCGGTGCCCCAAGCATGTGTGTGATCAGCATTTGGACTTATTCATGTGGCTTAACAAAACCTTCTAAAGACTGTTCTGCTTTTAAAGCAGAACAACACACACACACACACACACACACACACACACACACACACACACACAGAGCCCCCTGAAAATCATGAACATCAATTCATTCCACATTTTTCTATACAGCATAAAGCACTTATACTACAGAGCTTTGGCGCCCCCTACTGAATACTTTCAGGACATCATGATCCTATCACAGCAATTCCAGCTAGAAAGTAACAACCACAAACAAGGCTTTCTTATCCAATGAGATAATATTTATAAAGTATTTAGCACCTTGCCTGGCACAATGCAGGTTGCTTAATAAATGCTTATTCCCTTCCCTGGATCCCCCTGTCCCCCTTCACCTTAAGAGGAAAATGAAAGGGAGAGAATCAGGGACTTTTATGTATCCCCAAATAAAAACACTGTACAGTAAAACAATATATCAAGTTTGAAACTATGTGTCAAGAACACACATTTCTTTTTTTTTTAACAAATCAATTTTAAAACACAAGCTAACATGTTAGCTACAAAGCTCAAGTTCATTATAAAGATGAAAAGCAAATGTTAATATTCCTGTCACAGTGAAGGTCTTGAGACCTGAGTTTTAGTCTGGGTTCTGCTATTTATAAACTGTATGACCTTGGACAATTCAAACTTACAAATAAACAACAGGTCTCTCTCCTCCACCTAAAAAGAGAGGGTACAGCTTCATTTAAAAAATATTAACATATCTAAAATTACCACTAGCAATTTATTCAAAATGCTTTTTTAAAAAAGGTTCATTTTAGAGGAAAAAAAAATTTCAACTATATTTAGTCTATGCTATGTTAGAAATGTTTATTTCAGTTTCCATGTATCTGATAACCCCACACCAGATGCATTTGCAAAATTAAATACATCATAAGAAATTACTATTAATAAACAGGATATGTTCCAATGATATATTTGGCAGAAAATGAATGACAAGCATTAAGAATAACATAGGAATGGGGCAGCTAGGTAGAGCAGTGGATAGCGCTTCAGCCCTGGAGTTAGGAGGACCTGATTCAGTCTCAGACACTTACTAGCTGTGTGACCCAGGCAAGTCATTTAATTTCTGGCTCACTTTATCTTTAAAACGGAGATAATTTAAAAAAAAAAAAAGGAGATAATAACAGCACCTACCTCCCAGGGATGTTGTGGGGATCAAATGTGACAATATTTGTAAAGCACCTTACAAATCTTAAGAGCACCATACAAATGTTATTTGTTATGATTATGTTGCTAAATATTTCAGAAAGAAAAACAAGCATGGTTATTTATTTAATGCCAACAAGATTAGATGAATTAACTTACAATTGTTTTTACCTTATCCTGAAAAATCTAGTAATTATATAAATAACCAATAGTATTTAAGTCAGCAGTAATGGGAAATAAATTTAACACGGATAAATACAACAGTCTCTGTTCTGAAAGATTTTCCATTCTATGGCAGAGACAACATGCACATAATATGAGCAAATACAGAATAAATACAAGGCAATCAGTCCCATTAAACTGTGAGCTCCTTGAAATCAGGGACTGTCTTTTGCCCTTCTTTGTATCCACAGTACTTACCTAGTACTTGTCACATATTTAGGTGCTTAAAAAATCCTAGTTGACTAACTAGTTAAATACAGGGTAGGGAGGAAGGGCATTAGGGATAGTTATATTACTCATGGATTTCACTCACTTGAATAAGTATTCATTGAGCACTTACTGTTTCCAAGGTACTGAGCAGGGTGCTAGAGATAGACAAAACAAAGCCAAACCTGCCCCTGCCCTCAAGAAACTTACATTCTTTTTTTTTAATAGTAAACAAATACCCATTTTCTTTTCCTCCCACTTCCCTATCCTCAATGGAAAAAAAAAAGAAAAACAAAACTTTTATAACAAATATGCATAGTCAAGCAAAATAGCCTTGTCCAAAAATATGTATCTCTTTCTACATATGACAACTGATTCCAGAGGACCAAGGAAGAAGACTCTACCCACCTCCTGACAAAGAAGGGATGGAACTGAGAAGCTTAGAATCTATTATATGTACCCAGTTAAGTAAATACAAAGCGATTTCAGGAGAGCTAGAACAGCAACAGCTAGAAGGATCAGTGAAGTCTTCATGGGAGAGGTGCCACTTTAACTAGGCCTACATAGACCAGCAAACACTAGTGTACAGACAGCTTCCCCACCACCTATCACTCTGAATCGGTCATCAGTAGTGGATCTTAAGGGAACAAGCCAAGCATTTAAACTCTTAGAGAAATAGGATCACCCTAGGGAGAGGTAACATTGGTTGCATCCTCAATACTAGCCATTACACAGGAGCTAGTAATTAGATTTCCATTTATATTCTAAGGTAAGTAGAACAAGAACACTGCCTTTCTGGTACCTAGTGTTTAGGAACCTGACTCTACACTTTTGCAACTGATAAGGCTTAACTGTCTAACATCTTTGTGGAGCAGGGAAGGGCTATTTTGGACTGATTAAGCCAGTGGTGTCAAACACAAATAGAAATGGAACCCTGCAGGCCACATACTAACTTAGAAAAACACAAATTAACATTATTTCTGTTTTACTTGTATATCCAGGTATTTGTTAAATACTTCCCAACTATAGTTTAATCTGGTGTGAGATTTAGTCAGAAGTTTTCGGGCCTGATACAGTCAACAGGCTTCAAATATGACACATCTAGACTAAGCAGTGCCTTTACTGGAAGAAGATAAGTCTATTGCCAAGGAACTACCACAGCTCTGGGGTTTTAACAAATATCTAGTTGGCACAGCTAGGTGGCACAACAGACAGAGTACCAGGTCTACAGTCAGAAAGATCTGAGTTAAATCCATCCTCAGACACTTACTGGTTGTGTGACCCTGACAAAGTCATTTAACCTCTTTACCTCAGTTTCCTTAAATGTAAAATGGGGATGATAATAATAGCACTTACCACTCAGGATTGTTCAGGATTAAATGAGATAATAGCACTTAACACAGCGCCTGGCACATAGTAAGCAATATATAAATGCTAATTATTATTATTATTGTTGTTGTTGTTGTTGTTGTTGTTATTATTATTATTATTATTATTATTATTATTATTATTATTATTATTATTATTACCACCACAAGAGGATTCAGGATCCTGCAAAGTTTATTGCTAAGCATCAAGCAGGATACAAAGTCATAGTGCTACTGCAGTATAAGAACAAATCCCACTATTTGAAAGCCATCTAGGGCTAGAAGAAGACATTCTTGATGTAGATTTTTAAGAGAATGTTAAATGATAGACTGCCTAACCCTGCCCTCTACCACTCAAAAGTTCTGATGGATATGTTCATTTAGCTAGACAATAACATGAAATATCAGAAGAAGGGGCAAACATGAAACTCAGAGGACATGGGGAGGTGGGGCTGGCAAAGAAGAGATAATCAGGTCTGGAACCTGTGCAGCTAGAAAATGGGTGGCACAGGCCATATTAACTGTGTTGGCAATAAAGAGTATGGCAAAGGCTATTATCAGTGGGAAACCTCAAGTCATCTGGCGCAGTTCTGAATTCAGGATAAGAAAGGGGAAACTGTGGATAGGTAGAAGGAATGGGGAACGAGTCAGTAGGGGTCAAACAGAAGTCTTGAGGACCCAGGAGGTGGTATAATTGGGCCTGGCTAGGGCCATGTTTTCAATGTGAGAGTCCAGGCTGTTTGCCTCATCAGTGCAAGTAATATCACCTTCATAGGGTTCAGAGATCTGGCCGTTGCCCCTTCCCCTGATCCGGCCAAGAAGAGAAAGGTAAAGGAAAAGAGCAATAGGAAAAACATTCAGCAAAATGATGGGCCAAGAAACACTCAAGAAAATTATCAGAACTCCAAAACAACCCAGGAGGAACTAGACAGTTCTACCTCCAAAAACCATAAGTCAGATTTGCTCCTCTCTCCTACCAGAAGGAAAAGAAAGGAAAACCAAGGCTTAAAGATATGAACATGTCAAGAGCTGAGGACACTGTAAGGACAAAAAGTATTTTTAAAAAAGGGGAGGAGGTAGCACCTTAGAGTCTTCAAGAAGAGAGATGTGCTTACTATTCTCCTAAGAGATTCAGAAAGTCACCTCAGGGTTGATCCTGATCAATTTGGTCATGAAGAAGTAACCTAGAAGAAGTTATCCAGGGAACTGTGATACTTAGATGGGTCACAGGATGCACAGACACAAAGCTACTGACTATAGAGAGATGTGTTCTACTTGTCAATTGCAATCATTCTGAAGAATGAAGGAGTGTTATAGTCTACAATTTGATGTAATGGTAGTTTCAGGGGTTGTATGTGGGACAACTTCAGCTGTGCACTGGGCATGGGGGTAAGAAGGACCATGTTCAGAAGGGCTGTGCCTGGCCATCCTGTAAGGGAACAAGCTATGATGAAAAGTCAGATCAAATTCTGCCTTTTGCAGTTTAAATAACACAGTTTCTGAGCTCTTCTCAATTGCAATTCAGAAGAAAATACTAGGCAGTAAAGCGGGAGAGTGTCCTAGGTCATGGTACAATCCTGACAGCAGTTTGGGGAAACACATTTTAAAAGAATGTCAGTATGGTGATGGGAACCTGGAAAACATACATATGAGAAACAGCTGAAGGATATTCAAGAGGACATTCAGACTGAGGAAGAAGAGCCTCAGAGAAGACAACTGAATATGAAAAGTGATCCAATCACCATGTGGCCATTTGTATCGCGTAGGACACGAAAACCTTGATCATTTCAATTGTAAGATCATGGATTTCGAGCTGGAGGGCACTTAGAAAACATCTAGTGCAAACCTCTCATTTTACTGATGAGGAAACTGAGACTCAGAGAGGTCCAGGGACTTCAGCTAATAAGCGTTCGAGGCAAGATTTCCACCCAGGTCTTCTTGACTCTTCATCCATCACTCTACACATTCTAAGCCCCTTGATGACCTGTAAGGCCCCTTCCAAGTTTCATTCACAGAATCACTATACTAAAAGAGACCTCCAGAACAATTCAGAATAGTACTTTCAGGAAAAGTCTCTGAGAGGATTCTAATTTCCATTCCTGTCAAGAACTGTCAAACAATTCAGTCACCAGCAGCAAATCATCTTGGTGAGTTTATTGTTAATGTTTAATCTCCTAAATTAATGTAAAACTCAATACCACACACCTGTGTTTACACAGACATTTTTGAAAGGCCCTGTCATCTTAAATGCCAGCATTTATTTCATTTTACTTAAGTGCTACTTAAGGCCTAGTTATATTTGTGCTGAGGAAATTTTACACATGGATTTAGTAAGATACTTTCTGGCTTATAGTTTTTGTACGGTTCTCTGAGAAGAGGTGGTTTCAACTCTTCCTTTATCAGGCTATTTTTTGTCAGGACTCTTCTCCATCCTCCTGTCTAAACTCATAAGCAAGTAAGAAAAACCTTTAATGAGCCTAATCCTACCTTCAAACATGCCTAAGGGCATGATCGATCCTCTAAAGCTAGCAAACAAATGAAGAAGTACTTCAAGTTCAAGGACAGCCCTAACAGGCTGATCCTAATTAGAAGATAGACAGACAGTGCAATGAACCTGGAGTCAGATTAGACCTGAGTTCAGACACTGCTTAGCTGTGTGACCCTGGGCAAGTCATTTAACCTTGGACTTCCTTCGTTTCCTCATCTGCAAATTAAGGACAATATAGCACCCACCTCTCAGGGTAGCAATGAGGATCACATGAGCTAATATTTCTAACACACTTCACTAACTGTAAAGTTCAATTCAAGTTCTAACTATTGCTATTATTATTACAGATCCTACAACTACTTTGACTCATGGGTTCAGCTTGCTCACTGACTGTTCCCAGACTGATGACGTCTCCCAGTTCCTGGTTATCATTTGATTCCAAGGCCTTAAGCCAGTTTTCTGGCTGGGGGAGTGTTGGGAGGGCAGTGCAGAAGATTATTACCAGCTGAAGAGTCAGACTGTGCATCAAAAAGCTGACGACCATTCTTAGAAGCCACAGAAAAGCCTCAGATGTCACAGAATTTCAGAGCTGGAAAGCATCTGAGAGATCATGAATATCCCCCCCTTATTTTACAAATGAGGAAACTGAGATCAAAAGGGAGACAACGACTTACACAGAGAAACAAGTATTTCTCATCTAAAGTTGACTTCCAAGTGTATTCTGAATTCCTGCCTGCAATCTGAGAAGATCTTATTTCCATATATGCCTTCTTTTTCTTCCTCTTTCAATAGCTCACTTCCTTCTTGTCCTATACCTCCTCTTTTCATCTCTAAACTACGCATATCCTCTCAGGCTTGAGATGTAGACCACAGCACTGCCATTCATAGACATGAGCATCATCTATTCAGACCTGAAAATATCTCAGAGTTCACTTAATCCAATCCCTTCCCTTTACAAAGGCAGCTAGGTGATGCAATGGATACAGTGCTGGACCTGGAGTCAATAAGACCTGAGTTCAAATAAGGCCTCCGACACTTACTTGCTGTGTGACACCAGACAAATCATGCACCTCTCTGTGCCTCAGTTTCTCCATCGGTAAAATGGAGCTAATGATAGCACCTAACCTCCCAGGTTTGCTGTGAGGATAAAATGAGATATTTATTAAAGCACTTTGCAAACCTTAAAGTGCCATATGAATGTTAGTTATTATTATCATCATTATTTCTAGATAAGGAAAATGAGACCCAGAAGCATTAAATGACTTGCTCAAGGTCACACAAGCAGTGTCAGAGATAGGATTCAAACTCAGATCACTGGACTCCAAAGTCAGTGCTCTATGCACTGTACGTCACTAATGACTAATTCTGTTACATAATCACAACAATATGCTCAGTTGAGGTGTGATAAACTTCAAAAGTCATTCAGAAAGATTTTACAAGATAATCACAACCCTCAAAGGCCATAGAGCTTAAAATTTCACAAAGCAGAGAACCTCAGAGTATATGCCCATATCCTATAAAGAAATGGCTTTCACTTTATACCTTGCAAAGTCTCCTTTTACTGAGGAGTATCCCCATCTCAAGGACTTCTAAGATATTGCTACTGAAGACCATTTGTCATGTTGTATTTTTGCAACTATGGTCATAAACAACTAGCCCCAAATTAATCTGTCTTTCCATTTCCTCAAGCAGGGCCATTGGTCAAGCTTTCACTGCAACGTGTTTGTTCGGCACAGCATCTAACATTTTACTGCTCTATAAACACTCATAAATTATTTATTGAGTGGAACTGCTGCATCCTATAAATATCACTTACTATCAAACAATACAGAGGCATTAGTATGAAAAGCTTATACCAGAAAGGAAGATAAAGGTTAATCCCTACTAGTTTAAACCAGTTGAATACTATTTAAATGCAATGCTAATATGGAATAAAGGAAGGGAATTAAGCATTTACATAGTGCCTACTATGTGCCAGGCACAGCGCTAAGTGCTTAAAAAGCATTACCTCATTTGATCCTCAAAACTATCCTAGTGAGGTAGGTGCTATTATGATGTTCATTTTACAGCTGAGGAAACTGAGGCAAATAGAGGTTAAGCAACATACCTAGGGTCATAGAGTGTCTGAGGCTAGATCTGAACTCAGGTCTTCCTGACTCCACGTCCAAAACTCTCCATCTCTGGTAGGCAATCAATCCTATGTTTCAGCTCATGCATGCCTCTTCCCTGTTTTTAAAGATATCGTTTCCCTCAGGGATCTATCTACTGCACCACCAGCTGCCCAGTGACAGTGAATAATAAAGTGTGCTCCTAGACCATGAAATTTCCCATAAAATGCACATAACATGCTCTACAAAGTGATATGGCAGCGTAGAAAGAATGCCAGAATTTGAGACAAAAGAGCTGGGTCCAAATCCTACATGACCTATGTCACCTCTCCGAGTCTCAGTTCCCTCAACCATAAAATGAAAAAAATCATCATCATCATCACCATGGATGGCACAGGCCTCCCTACAGCCCTGTGAAAGTACTTTGTAAGTCTCAGTGCACCATGAAAATCTGGGCTACTACATAATCACAGAGTTGGAAAGGACCTGGGAAGCCACCTAGTCTGAAGAACAGACAAAGAGCAATGATTGCTATAATATCCCCTAACAAGTGTCTCCCCAGGCTCTCCTTGAAGAGCTCTAGCAAAAATAAAATTTAATTAAATTAAAAAGATCCCTATTAAGGGAGAATCCACTATTTTCCAAGACAATTTGTTCCTCTTTTAAACAGCTCTAAAAATCAATTCTTCATTTTTATTATATTTAATAATAATAACAGCTAACATTTAGATAGCACCTACTATGTGCCAGGCAGTACTTTACAATTAGTATCTCATTTGATCCTCAATAAAACTGAGATGTAGGTGCCATTACTATTCCCATTTTACATTTGAGGAGACTGAGGCAAACAGAAGTTCAGTGACTTGCCCAAGGTCACACAGTTAAGAAGTGGCTGAGGCCAAATTTGAACCCATGTCTTCCTGACTCCAGGCCCAGAGCTCTAGCCACTGTACCACTTAGCTGCCTCCTTTACATATTTACATTTGCTAGGCATCATAAACCTTTTGAGAAATTCTTTCTCAAAATAAGACTCAATTTATAAAGTAGACATATTGTTGATCCAGTCTTCTTATCTTTCTTCCTCCTTCCTTATCTTTTTTCTTTAGAGAGGAAATCTGATTCAGTCATTGATTCAACAAATATTAAATAAATGTATACCACAGGGCATGCAAAGAAGGACAAGACATTAGTCCCCACCCTAAAGGAGGCCACAGCTGAAAGGACCTATAGATAATCACCTACATGGTACAATTTGAAGTATACTGAAAGATTTGATGTTTCTAAAATATTTCTTGGAGCTTCATTTGTTGTTACCATGGTCACCTCCTGCCTCAAAACTTCCAAAATTATAGAGTCATTAGGAGATCACTAAAGGAGAGGGCAGTCAGGTAGGTATCAATGCTACCTGGGATGTAACTTCAATGTTACTCTCAAATCTTCCCTATCTTTCTTATAAATATCCAATCAAGCTGCCAAATCTTGTCATTGCTATATCTACACATCTCTTTCTCTCATCTGTGCCTATCTCTCTACTCACATGGCCAAGACCCTAGTTCAGACCCTTATGACCCCTTCCCCATACAATTGTGCAACAGCCTCCTCGCTGGTCTTCCCAATTCAAGCCACCCAATATACACCTGCCAAAGTGGTGTCCCAAAACTTAAAATCTGACCATTTCAGTACTCTATTAAATTCCAATGACTCTCTACTAAGCCTAGGATCAAATATAAACTCCTCTGGTTGGCATTTACAGCCTTTCACAACCTGGCCCCAACCTAGTGGTCCAGGATTTTTACCATTCTATTCCCCTTTCCACATTCTATGGTCTAGCCAGAACGGCCTTCTTATTGTTCCTCACACAGTACACTCCACATCCTCTCTCTATGCCTCTTACATTAGCTGTCCCCTCCTCCCCTTTGCCTCTTACAGCACTTTGCTTCCTTCAAAATTTAGCTCAAATTCAACCCTCTACATGAAGCCTTTCTTGATCCTCCCAGCTGCTAGAACCTCACCAAAAAAAAACTGACTTGAATTTATTTTGTATACACAGACATATGTGCATACAAAAGAAATACAAGGCAATTTTCTGAATATATATATAAAACATATGTACACATATGATACACATATACATACAGACACACACACATATATACTATATATCATAAACACACATACACATACACATTGTCTCTCTCAATGGACCTTCAGGTCAAAAACTGTTTCATTTTTGTCCCTGTATTCTCAGCACCAGCACAGTTCCTGACACATAGTATATATTTAACAAAAACTTGCTGAATGATTGAGATTATCTTCAATTAGTACATGAGTTTCCAATAGCCCAGATTCATTGCCCGGAGGAATTAACTGATACCTTGAGACACTGAAAGCATCTAAGCCAGGGGTTCTTAGCATGGGGTTCAAAAGGTTCATGGATAATTTTCATGGATGCTATAAATTTGGATGGGAAATTATTTTTAAAATTTTCATTTACCTCTATTTTCATTGAGCTCTAAATAAAATATAGCAGTTCCTTCAAGTATTTAAAAATGTTATTTTCAGAAGGGATCAATACACTTTGCCAAACTGCCTAAAGGGTCCATGACACATATCAAGTTAAGAACCCATGATCTAAGGAATCAATTGATGAATTAATCAACAAATACTTACTAGGTGCTTACTACATACCACTTATTATGCTAAGGGATTGAGAATAAAAAAAAAAGAAAGACAAAAATACAACCCCTGCCCCCAAGAATTCACAATTCAATAGAGATGAAAACATGAAAACTATGTGCAGAAAAGACACAATACAGTATATATCGGAGAAGATCTAAAGAGAAAGCACTGGCAGTGAGGGAGACCCAGAAAGGGTTCTTGTAGAAATTAGGATCTGAGCTGAGTCTTGAAGGAATTCAGGGAACTTCGAAGGTAAAGGTGAGGACGGGGAGCATTCCAGACACAGGGCAGGGGGGCAACCAAAGAGTCAGGAAATAGAGTGTTACATACAAGGAAAAGTAAGAAAGCCAATGTTGTCAGATCTTAAAGTAAGTGAAGAGGAAAAAAAGTATAAAGGCAGAAAGGGCCCAGGTTATGCAGGGTTTTAAAAGCCAGAAGATTTTATATTTGATCCTGGAGATAACAGAGTGCCACTCGAGTTAACTGAGTGGAGGGAGTAGCATGCCTGGATGACCACATATCAGAGATATTAACATGTGACGTAGAAAGCTGAATGATTCTATATGTACCCCACATCACTTTAATTAGAACCAAACTTTTGACTCTGATCGCAATTACAAATCCTACATGGATTTAAACTATATGTGTATGTGGACACATACATACATACATACATACACACACACACACACACACACACACATACACACACACACACACCCCCTCTTATTTAAGAAATCTAAATACAAAGGATGCAGTATAAGACTCCATCTATTAATATCAGATAGGAATGAAAAAAGAGGCAATATAATATAATGAATACATGGCTGGCATTAGAATCAGGAAGCTCTGAATTCAAGATATGCCTTTAAAATATAGCCAGAAATATGTGGCCATGGACAAGTTACTTAATCTTTAAGGTCCCCAAGGAACTCTCTAAGTTACAGATGAATTGCTGATCTCTACCAGTAGTAGAAATTTCCTCTCCCACACCGAGAAGTTTCCCACACTAATAAAAAATATAATATATAAGTAATATAATATATAAGTAATATAATAATATAAATAAAAATACATAATAAAAATTTTAAATATTAAAAAATAAAAATCACAGATCTAGATAGAAGTATATTTTAAAGTACAGACCAGATTCCAAAAAATAAGAAGAAAACTCTTCCACAATTAACATTAGCTATCATATTTTTCTTCATGTTATTTGCCCATATGTAAAAACATTTTGAGAAACTGTCCATGTCTCCCTAATAAGGCTTGAAATACAGGTATTTCTAAACTGAAATAAAAGTTAATTTGTACAAAAGCAATGACTATCCCAAAAAAAATTTAAAGGAATAATACAGTATTTTTTCTACTGTCCTTGAAATGAAATTCTAAAAGGCCTCGAGGCAGTTTTGAATTAGAGCAGCAAGGAAATTCTTTGTCCATCAAGCTGACAGGCATCAAAGTCCTGACCTTTTCCTAAACATCTAAATGAATAAGCATTAATACCATCTATAGCCTTGATCATTCACCCTGTGCCATAACATAACCAAGGTAGGTCAACAAACTAGACACAAAGATTCAAAATGGCCCTTACTGGGAATGAATACAAATAAAGAGTCTCTATTCCATTTCCAGCCCTTGTTGGCAATTTCAGATATTAAAGTCTAGAGAGTTGTGTATCAACTTATGAAAAATGCAATTTTCTGTTGCTTTATGTTTCAGACTAAGATTTTTCAAGTTCAGAAATTCAACTATCACTGTATACAGATGCAATCAATCATATCAGGAAATGAAATTTTGACTCAGGATAATTACACTAAAGCAGTTAGGGTCAAGAATAAAACTCAGAAGAATATCAGCCCTAATAATACAGTCACAGGGACAACTACCAAATGAATTTATGTCAGATTTGAGAATCTAAACAAAAACAATTAAATAAAAAACTAAGTAAAAGAAATGAGAGGTACAGCATAGTAGGAAAATCAATAGACTTGGAACTGGGTTAATAGCTTAAAGAATGACCTCAAAAAAGTTTTTTAAAAAATACACTTCCTCCCTTCTTTTCTGAGGTAGGCAACTATGGAAGTGAAACATTATGTGTACTATCAGAATGGGTTGACAAGTTGTTTGATTTTGATGAACTGCTTCCCCCTTACTTCTTTATTTTATATTCTTATTATAACAAATGGTTCTCTGGGGTCAAAGATGGAAGAGGAATACATTTGGATAATTAAGGAAAGATTGAAAAACAAAATACATCAACAAAAATATTTAAAAATGAAAAACAAATGAGGTTGGACAAGATAGTTTCTAAAGCTCTAAATCCTCTAATTCTATTATTTCTTTACACCTTCTTTAAAGACAGTACATAAAATATAATTTGCATCAGTCTACTAAAAGTCACCCACATATTAGAAGCTCTATTTTTTCAACAGAATAATAAAACACGTTAGATTATCTTTCTGGGAAGTGAAAAGTCAGATGCAGTGATGTGAAAATATTTTGGGGATAGCATCAACAATTTAGCATTGTGACCTTGGGCAAATTTCTTAACTTCTTTAGCTATCAAAGGAAATGGATTACATGACAGCTAAATTCCCTAATATTGTGTGATCCTAGGTAAACACTACTGAATAGGAGACTGAAGCTTGAGGCCTACAAAAATTCTCAAGCTTCTGCTCCCTGAGAATCCCACGGATAACGGTGACACTGAACAAAAGGTGTCAGAAAAGGGACAGTCCTATGCTGTAAACTATTTTGCTATCTCTAGCATGTGCACATTTAGAAATTTCACCAGTCTACACTGATTTTATCTATTACAAACACACTCATGTTCTTCTTGGGGGAAATCATATTGTGGAAGTACCCCTGAGATTAATATGTCTGTTTTCTATGAGTTACCTTAACAGGCAGATGCAATGGACATGGAATAAGCCTGTTTGCTGAAAGGAGCCAATCAGGAACCTGCAGTGAGCCAAAGTCTTGCTCACTCCAAGACACCTTTGCTGGTGTTCGTTGGCTGACCTTGCTAAGTTATGCCCCATCAAACTGGCCCAAACCGGCCTTGCAGTCAACTGTTCCTGCAAAACATCCTTCTTCCATGTCCACCTGTTCCTGCGAAAGGCTGTCTATTCTTTTTCCCAACACCTCTCTGAACCTCCCCTTTGTGGTTTTCAAGCATAAATCTCCCCTGCCTCTCCTGGGCTACGGGTTCCTTTGTACCTTGTACTGGGAACCTCAGCACTAGCGTCTGATTCTCCTTCTAATAAAACTTTTCTGCTTTCAACCCAGCTTGGACTCCTCTGGGTTTTGAGGTATGGGCTTTTCACCTGGCTGACAGTATCCACTATAATTTTAATGTCTAAGAGGGTTTCATTTCAGAACATGTCAGGAGCATATCATTTGATCATCCATAACTTTGTCTGGGACCTCTTGCTCTTATGTCCATAAAAAGACACAAGAAAATGACCAGTCATGACTAATAAAGAGGTCTCTCTGAGGGCTTTTTTAGACCAATACATGTGTCCAGGGACATAAGGGCTGAGCAGCAGTAACTACTGTGGCACATCTAAGGGCAAACACTCAAACTTATAATGGCAGGCATGGACCCAGCCAGGGCAAGCATTCCCAAACAATAAAGAGTCTACAGCAGCCTAGGCCAGATGCTCTTGTAAGCATGTGTTCACCAGTAGGACAACAGAAAAATACATCTGTAAGGAAGAGTGCTTTACTTTTTTCTGTGTCATGGGCCCCTTATGCAGTCTGGTGAAGCTTATAGACCCCTTCCCAGAATAAGGTTTTTTCTTTAACGTATAAGATAAATTAGATTACAGAAGAAATGAATTACACTAAAATGTACTTATCAAAATATTGAAATTCTGATCTAGAACTGAACTGAATTTCTTATCTAGAGGGAAATCACCCCTAACCCATATCCAATGATTTTATAGATCAAAAACAGTTCATTTCCCCTTTCATTTGGTAATTACTATAAAATATACAGAATTAAAATATTTTATAAATAAGAAAATTACATTACTTTGCTTCATTAATATCTGTTCTAAAATTTCAAAACTCTAAATCTAAAATTCATCTTCACAGCAATCAACCCCCAAACAGATCATAAACTTGATTACATAAACACTGAAACAATCAAACCTTTTGTCCACTATGCCTCTTTTTCTTTCGTAAATTTTTTTACTCATTATAAACTTAAATACAAAACAATGGGGGAAAAAACAGAACATCGCCATGTACACAGCAGAACATAAGAGAGGACTTCATATAAAACAATAAATTTCCATTTCTAGAAAACCTATATAATAAATACTACACACTGTTTTCAAAGTTACCCAGATTTTCTTTGCTTCCTTGTAGGTTTTCTTTTGTTCTCTGCTATGCATTTTTTCCCCTCCCACCCCAACTCCCCGGCCTAAACAAGGCTACAATTAAACACACACACACACACACACACACACACACACACACACACACACACACACACACACACACACACATATATACACACATATATACAGATATCTATAAACATAAACACACACACACAAACACACACACACACACACACACACACACACACGTATCTAAGACCGTACAACGCATCTTTCCATTTGTCATCTTTTTCTCTGAAGGTACAAAGCATCTTCCTTCATAAGTCCAAGTCTCTTTGTGTTTTTCTAAATCAACTAGCTCATTTCCTACACCACACCAACATTCCAACCCAATCACATTCTATCTGAGAGACTGTCTATGAAAGCTTTTTCCCAATTTTCTATATTCCTTCTATTCTTGGCTACATTGGTTTTATTTATATCAGAAAACATTAATTTAAAATAATAGAAATTATCCATTTTATATTTCAGCAAGGCACTCATGTTATAATATAGTTTAAGGTCTGATACTGCTAAATCTGCTTCCTTTACATCTTTTTTCCCCAGTTTCTTTGAAATTCCTGACCTTTTGTTCTTCCAAATGAATTTTGTTATAATTTTTCCTAAGTCAGTAAGATAATTTTTAGTAATTTAATTAGGATGGCATTGAATAAATAAATTAGTTAGGCAAAACTGTCATTTTTTAATTATATTGGTTTTCCCTATCCATGAACAATAAATATTACTTCAATTATTTAAATCTGACTATTTGTATAAAAAGTGTTTTATGTTCATATAGTTTCTGTGTCTGTTTTGGCAGTATACTCTCAAGTATTTTATACTGTCTAGTTATTTCAAATGGTCTAAAACAATATTCAATAATATTGCTACACATAGTGTAGTTTTCCTATTTTTCTCTTTTGGTTAAATTTATTTTAGCTTTAACTTTGATTGAGATCATGATTACTACTCCTGCCCTTTATTTTATCCTTGTATGTATCTCTCACTTTTATAGCATTTCCTGAAAACAACATATTGTTTAATTCAAATTTTTAATCTGCTATTCCTTTTGTTTTATAGGTAAATTCATCCCATTCACATTCTAAGTTATAATTACTTGTGTTTTTTTCCTTCCTATTTTTCCTCACTATCCTTCTCACCCTATTTACCCTATCTCTCCTGCTTTATTTCTACCCACTACCTTGCCCCCTATTCCTCAACCTACCCACCCATCCAAGAGTCCGCCCTTATTCTCTCTCCCTACCCTATCTCCTTGCCTTCTTATTTCTTTCTGAATTTAGAAGACTTTTTATACCCTTCTAGATACATATGTTGTTCCCTCTTTAATCTATTCCTGACTAGTAAAGTTCCAGCATTACCCACCCTCCCCCCTACTAGCTTCTTCTGTATCAATTTTCCCTTGTATGCCTCATTTGTATGAGATAACTCCTTTTTATCTCTCCCTACAGTTTTATTTTTTTAGAATCATCCCGTCATACACAGCTCAGCCCAAGCCTTTCTTTCAAACTACCCAAACAATGATGACATTTCCACATATAAGAAGTAAACAATTTGACCTTACTAAGTCCTTTACAACTGGTCTTTAATGTTTACCTTATATTTCTCCTGGATCTTATATATCAAATTTTCCCTTAAGTTTTTCTGTTTTTGTCACAAATACCTGAAAGTCTTTCAGTTCATTAAGTGTCCATTTTTTTTCACTTAGAATTATACTTAACTTTGCTGGGTATGTGACCCTTGGTTGTAACCCCAAATGCCTCTCTAAATTACAAAATCCTCTTCATTAAAGGCGTCAATTCCAAGGCTTGATATTCTCGGGCTCTTAAAGCCACGGAAGGTCTCTTAGGTCATTTGTTGTTTGATCATTTCAATTGTGTCTGACTCTTCATGACTCCATTTGGGATTTTCTTAGCAAAGATAATGAAGTGGTTTGCCATTTCCTTGTCCAGCTTATTTTAAAGATGAGGAAACTGAGGTAAACATGGTTAAGTGACTTGCTCAAGGTCACAAAGGTAGAGTCTGACACCAGATTTGAACTCAGGAAATGAGTCTTGTTGACTAGAGGCTCATCACTGTACACTGCACCACCTAGGTCATCACCTGAATGTCTTACATCTGAGGATGAGCCTAGATTCAGAGAGAATTGTAACCAAATGATGAATTTTTTTCAGCCCAGCAATTCATGACTGACCTGGTGAGGTGCTGTGATTTGAGTCTACAGAAAACATGCCCACACTGACACGAAATAGCACTCCCTGAGTTACTGAAGGGAGAAGCAAACCACAAGTGTAGACACTAAGAAAATAAAACTATTAAAATATCCTTACAGTTTCAAACTGCAGATGACTATCCTTTAGGAAACCCTGGACCGTGTCAGGAGGCAGAATGCTGAATCGAAATCGAAACAGGTCCATTTCTTGTTGAATGAGCCAGCGTCTGAGATCCTCTCTGAGACAGAAGGAGAAGTATAGGTTACAAACCCAAAGATTACACCTCTTGGCGATTTTCATGAAAGAGTATTTAAGAATATTAACCAAACACAAAACAGGATGTTTCCAGGGGGACAGCCAGTGAAAATCAGATGCATTCTTAAAAATAAAGACAACAAGCTTACCAAATATTAAAATTATAGTTTTTTGAAAGAAAATTCTGAGACTCTTGTAGGTGTAAAAAACTGGTTATTCCAAATTAAGAAAATAAAGCATTACTGGGAAAAATAAAACTACTTTAAATCTTAATTTTGAGCACGCTCTCATCACCTGGACTACTGAAATAGCCTACTGATTGTTCTCCTTGCCTAAAGTATCTCCATACTCCTCCATATTCCTTACATCTTCCAATCAGCTATCAAGCTGATCTTCTTAAAGTGCAGGTCTAACCATATCATCCCCTCCCCACCCCCTTTCAATAAACACCAGTATCTTCCTCTTATCTTGAGGAAGAAATACAAAATCCTCAGTTTGGCTTTTAAAGCCCTTCAAACCTGATCCCTACCTACCTTTACTCCCTTGCACATACTCTGCTATCCAGTAACACTACACTGGCCTCTTTACTGTTCCTCAAACAAGACATTCATCTCCTGATTCCAATTGTTTTCACCAGCTGTCCCCTCCACCCCCACCCCACCCCCACCCCACCCCCATCCGAAACACTCACCTTCCCCATGTCTACCTTCTGGCTTCCCTCAAGTCTCTATCTTTTGCAAGAAGCCTGTCCTTGATCTTAGTCCATTCCCTCTGAGACTACCCCAATTTATCCTATGTATATCATATTTGTACATAGTTGTTTGCATACTGTCTCACCCATTAGACTATGAGTTCCTAGAAAAAAGGAGCTATTTTTTGCCATTTTTGGTCTCAAGCACTTAGCATAAGTGCCTGGCACATAGCAGGCAATAAATAATGCTACCTGATTTGACTTAACTAAAATGGGGTAGGATGGGAAGGGTATGGAGGAGTTACTATTTTTAAAAATTCCTAGAAAAGATGTTTTACCAGTCACTAAAGAACTTTATTTTAATTTAATATTTCCACAGCTTTATGTTGTTTGTGATATGACAAAAATTTTAAACACTATAAGAAGGATTCTCTTTTATTTGGTTTTACTAATTATGAAATATAAAAGTAAGACTGATGAACTAAATATGGTATGATTAAATAATTAGACTTCATCCCCAAATATTTAGTATAATATTCTAAAGTGTATCACAAATAATATGATAATGTTTTCTTTATGTATTTCTTAATAAGTCAAAAGTTTTGCCTGTAATATTAAATTTTATAAAGTCATAATATTAGGTAGGTACAGATGTGCCTCACTTTTTTTTAAAGCTAATGTAAAAAAAACCCTTAATTCACAAAGCAAATAAATTAGGTAATTATTTGTACTACAAAAGAATTCATCCATTTATAAAAATAATTCACTAGACAGTTATTTTAAATATTAAACTACTCTAGGGAAGGTATGAATCAATTTATAAAAATCTGATTTTCACAGAAACATACCCACAGTTTAAAGCAAGGTGCCACAAAATATCTTTTGAACAAATAAGCTCAAAACATTCAGACCACTGAATGACATGTAAGAAGAATCTCCTAGTAATTTCCCTCACATTCATTTGCACACCTTTGTAGATCACCTTCAGCCAATTTACTAATTAAAAGGAGCACAAACATGTAACAAAACAACATTAACATTGAAAATAATATATATAAAGAAAGACAACAATGCTAACTTTTTCTCCCTTTAGGTGGCACTATTGGCTTAATAAAAGGCAAGAGTTTTACTTTATTGTAAAGTACAACCACGTTTTGTAAACATACTAGGGTCTATTATAAGAAAAAGATTAAACACTGACATATCTGCCTTAAAATTGGGAAAAAGTTCATAACACATTTGAGTGACAGGGCTTTCCTTGGCATTTTTTTCTTGGTATTATTTTTTCTTAAGTATTCCAGGTTCTTTCTGGGGGAAAATATCAAAATTCTCCTTGAGTTTACACACCCGTTTCCAATTTTTATTTTGTCCTACCCACGACCAATGTAAAGCAAGAACAGACTCCACAACAAATGGTAATATATATTCATTTAATTGTGCTAATAAAATCAGCCTCATCCACTTTACTGCATCACAATTTAGTGATACTAAATTCTCAACCAAGTATTTATTAAATATCTATACTTAGCATCATGTTTCACCCCTCTTCTTGCCTCCTCTCTAATTCTCATCTCTATTTTACCTACTTCAAACTAACTATGACTCACCTTCACCTTCCCTCTACTCTGCTACCACCCTCAACTAAACCCTTCAAATATACCAGTATACCATACATCCTGTTTCAGGAGGATACCAATATAAAACCTATTTCTGTTTCAGAAATTCATTAATAATAAACAATTATGAATCACATTAGTACAATTTTATTATTTTAAAAAACGGGTAAGCAGATCACTGGAAGAAGCTACCCAGACAACAGGAGCACTGTTCCTGTTCCTACAGTGGAAAGAGCACTCACTGGCTTTGTAATCAGACAACCTGGGTTCAAATTCTGCCTCTGATACTACTTATATCACTTTGGACAAGTCATATAATTTCCCCAGACCTCAGGTGAGTTTCCTTATCTGTAAAAGGAAAGATGTGGCCAAAATGATCCCTGAGGTCCCTTCCAACTCTAGACTTATGATCCTATTATCTAGGTTCTAGTCTCACCCAGTTCTATCACTAATTAGCTCTGTAACCTTGGACAAACCATTTAATTTTTATGGACCTCAATTTCTTTACCTATGAAAAAAGAAATGAGGGTTTTCACTGAGATGCTCTCTCAGGTCCCTTTTTACTCAAATTCTATTATTCTGATATTTCAGAACTCAAACATAAGAAACCCACAGATTAAGGGTAGAGACCAAGAGTCCAAAATTCTGAATCATTTTAAAATGGTGTAATGTTACTTAGATAATTGCTATAATACAAAACTGTATCTTAAGAAGAGCAGCACCTTTCAAAAGCAACATGCCAACATTCCACACACTTTCCTTTGAGCATGCTGGAGTGTGGAGTGCAAACCCTGGAACAGAGGGGGAAGAGAGGAGCTGATCACATGTTGGCTGCCAACTCCCTCTTGTAGAAAGAGGAGCACAAGTTGGCCATGGATTCTCATAGCCAGCAAAGGCCCTAACAGACCTGAGGCTACTAAAGTTGACCCATGTTCAGTTTGTGCCATGAATGGCCCTGTAGAATGTTTAACCCTGATTTAGGAAATTCTACACATAGTATAATATTTCAATTCTCAGTATGCCAACCCACACCCCAAGATTTCAAACAGAAATCTATGAACTGGAAATATAATCACTGTCTACTTACGACTGGCAATAAGCAAGACGCAAGATGAAATGAGATATGTGATCCCTTCTTCGTGCTTCAAATTCATCATCTGAACTTTCCTACAAAGTAATAACAAACATTTAAGCTAATCAGGAAAAATAAAAATAAAAGAATAAGAAAATACTGAGGCAATAGAAGACATTAAAATTTCAATGTCCACAAAATTCACACGTGTTCTGAATGAAAAGTATTTAGTGAATGCTAAATAGATGTTATATTTATCCTCATGTGACAGTAAAGCACGGAACAATTCAATTGCTCCTTCCCCTCCCCAAGGACACAAGACCACCTGAAGAGGCAAGGTAGCAAAATGGAAAGGATGCTAGACTTAAGGAAGGGAGAAAAAGAAACAAGCATTATTAAACTTCCTGTATTGTTGTTCAGTTATGTCGGACTCTTCCTGACTCAATCTGGGATTTTCCTGGCAAAGATACTGGAGTGGTTTGCCATCTTCTTCTCCAGTTCACTTGACAGATGAGAAAACTGAGGCAAACAGGGTTAAATGACTTACCCAGGGCCACACAGCTAGTGTCTGGGGCTGAATTTGAACTCAGGTCTTCCTGACTCCAGTCCCAACACCATCCACTGCACCACCACACCACCCTAAATTTCTTGTATACTCAACATTATCCTTACACTATCTTTACAAATATTACCTCCTCTAGTCCTCTTTACTTCTATACCTACTATGTGCCAGTCACTGTGCTAAGTGTGTTACAAATATTATCTCATTCGATCCTCACAGAAATCCTCAGAGATACAAGCTATTATTAACCCCATTTTACAGTTGAGGAAACTGAAGCAGACAGAAGTAGAGTGACTTGCCATAGTCACAGAACTAACATTTATCTAAAGGTGTTATTAAACTCAAGTCTTTCTGAATCTAGGCCCAACACTCTATCTACTGTACCATGGGCAGCTGTCTCTAGAGTCTGGAGCCAAAGGACCTAGGTTTGAATCTAGGCTCTGCTACCTATTACTTGTGTACAATTTTCCTGGTCCTTAGTTTCTTCATACATAAAATGGGGGGGGGGGGTGGCCTAATTAGATTAGTCCTTCCCAGTCTAAATCTATGTTCCTATCACTCTGTGACCTGGGAAAGCCTAATTTGGATTAAAGAAACTTGCTCTTACAAGAATAGGAACACGGAAGGATTCCAGGGTAACATAACACAAAACTCTATCATTTTGCCAGATGGCCAAGGAATCTTGGCCTTTGCTGATAAATAAAGCAAACCAAGTTCAGTATGGGGTAAATAACTCTCTGGAGTCAAAGAACTTAGGTTCAAATCTCACCTCTGATGGTTACTAATCTTGAGAAAATCAAAACCTCTCTGGGCCTAAGTTTTTTCACCTTTCTTCTACCAAGAGTCACCTCTGAAATATATCAGCTGGGTAACACCGTAACTTAATCTCATACTGCCCCCAAAGAACTCTCTAAAACTTTTAAGTCACAGAAAGTTGACAACTGACTCTGGAAAGGCAAATTTCCTCACTGGAAGTTACTTACAGCAATAAAATCACAGGATATGATCCCACTACCAACTCTCCTAAAAAAGGTCAAATTAAACAAAATGGTTAGAATTAAACTGAGCATAAAATGTCACCATAAAAAAGTATTATTATTGTAAGGGAAAAGTCACACTTTAACAACTTTGAATACATATTTATTAAGTGCCTACAACCTACATGGGGTAGCTAAATAGCACAGGGATAGAGTGCCAGGCCCAAAGTCAGGAAGACTCATCTTCCTGAGTTCAAATCTGACCTCAGACACTTACTAACTGTGTGACTCTGGGCAAGTCACTTAACCCTTTTTGCATCAGTATCCTCATCTGTAAAATGAGCTAGACAAAGAAATGGCAAACCACTCTAGTATCTTTGCTAAGGTAACCCCCCAAAAAAAAGGGGTCATGAAGAGTTGGACACAACTGAAATACTGAACAACCACAACCTACAGAGACCGCAGCTGTTAACTGAGAGATACAAAAATTGAATAAGATAAAGTCTCTGCCCTCAAGGGCCTTTGGCACATTAAAAAAATTATAACATGAAAAACATATAAGAAGGGTATATTCATAAACAAAGAGATCGCTTGAACTGATGGACAGCACCTCAGGCCTAGGGAAAAGGAGCATTATTGGAAGACATGAAATGTATATGAGGGATAATGAATGGTACAGGTGGCAAGAGCAAAGAACACATGGAGTGTGGAAGCACAGAGTGTTGTCGACTGGTGGAAGGTCTTGAATGCGAGGCTGAGAAGTATGAACCTTATTTGAGGGGAAATAGGGAGCTATTGAAAGATCTCTGCGTGTGAAAGATTTCGCTGGCCAAAGTATGAGAGTTGGTAAGGAATAGAACAGAGGTGGAAAAACCATTAGGCAGAAGGGTACTAGGATGGTAACACTAGGAATAAGAAGAAGGAAATAGATGCAAATGATATCAAAGAGGTAGAATTAATAGGATCTGACTACTAATTGGATATGGCAGGAAAAGATCAAAATTAATACACAAGTTTGTGAACATGAATGGAAGTTTAGCAAATGCATCCAACCCAGCCTTCCTCATAATCTTGGCCAAAAGAAAAATATTCAATTTCCAAAAGGAATCCTCAATAAGAAAATTTGAAAAGAAAACTGAAAAAAAGTTGCACTGAAATACACACATCACAATAACCTTAACAGCCAATACAAGCAGTTAATGGTGTTTATGTTACCAATGGCTATTCAGTGATCCAACTAACACAAGTATACATTTGGATGGATCTGCCATATCAATCAATATGCATTTATAGTGCCAAGCTTATCACTAGGCACTAGTCGGGATAGGGATATTAAAAAAAAAAACAATAATCTCTATGTTCTGATGGAGGAGAAAATATATATATAAATACATACTTTTTAACTTATTTTTATTTATACTTTATATTTATATATACTTTATGCATACATATGCATTTTCATAAGTATATACATTTTTATACTTATATGCATATTTTTCTTTTTTATTAAAATACAGAGACTGGTTTGTTTGATTTTTGGTGAGGCAATTGGGGTTAAGTGACTTGCCCAGAGTCACACAGCTGGTAAGTGATTGTTTCTTTTTTTATATTCCTATCCCCACTAGTGCCTAAAAAGCTTGGCACTATAAATGCATATGGACTGATTGCACATACATAATAAGCATAAAGAAAAATACAAAATAGCTAAATAAAAGGTAGCTTGTGAATAAGAGCACTAGCTGTTGTGGGAGAAGGTCCTGAGTTGCATCTCAAAGAAAAAGAGGGATTTTATGAGGCAGAAGTAAGAAGAAAGTCAATTGTAAGCATGGGAGATAGCCAGAACTAAAGTACACAAATGAAAGAAAGAATGCTGTATGTGAAGACCAGAAAAAAGAAGAGTTTGGCTGGAACACAAGAGTATGGGAAGGAAAATAGGGTCCAATGAAGCTGGAAAGAAAGGCTGAGCCCAAACTGAGAGGGGCTTTGAAACCTTAACAGAGGGATTTGTATTTTATCCTTGATGCAACAGGAAACCACTGGAGTTTATTGAGTAGGAAAGTAACAAGGTCAGATTTACACTTCAGGAAAATCACTACGTCCTAGTTTGTAAGGAAAGAATTGAACAGGAAGAACAATAAGGAAGTTGTTGCAATAATCTAGGCAAGGGATGATAAAGGACTGAATTATGGAAGCTGTGTGAGTAGAGAGAAGGGGTTAGATAAAAGAATTAGTGTGTAAACATAAATAGTAAGATTTGGCAACTGGTTGATATGCTGAATTTCAAATATTTCCAGGAAATTCAGTTTGAAATGTCCACAAGACTTCCCGTGATACTGGACTGAAACTCAGTGGAGAGTTAGGAGAGTCATCTTTGTAGAGCTGATTTTTAAACGCATGGGGAGCTGAGGAAGTCACCAAGATAGGCTGTAGCTATAGAAGACAAGAGAGGCCAGGACAGAGCCCTGAGAAACACATACAGTAAGACACTTGATGGGGATGATGAGACTACAAATAAGATGGTGAACAAGAGTATAGACAGAAAGGAGGTGAATCAGGATAGAGTAGTATAAGGAAAACCTAGAGAGAAGAGAGTATCTAAGAAAGGAAAATGATCAATAGCACCAAATGCTTATAGACTATAAAGGATGCAAACTGAGAAAAGACCATCAAAGTTCCTAACTCAGATTAGCTGGGGAGAGCAGCTTCAGTTGAGTGTTAAGTTGAGTAGGAAACCAGTCTTCAAAGGGTTGAGCAGGAGGAGAAGAAGAGAAGGCAATGAGCATGGCCAGTTTTTCTCCCCTAAGAGTTTGGCAGACAAATGTAAAAGAGACATAAGACAGTAGTTTTAGGGGATGGTAGGATCTAGTGAAAGTTTCTAAAGATGGGGGAAGACTTAGTTATATAATAATTGATGCAAATGAAAAGATTTTTGTTTGTACTTACTCTGTAGGAAAATTTGAGTCTTCGAATCTCAATCTCCAGCTTACTCTGGTATTGCTCAGACCCTTTCACATAGCTCACACCAAGATTTTCAACTATCTTGAGCACTATAAAAATCACAGCAAAAATGAGAGAGAGAGAGAGAAAGAGAGAGAGAGAGAGAGAAATCAAGTAATTTGGGCTTTTAAAAAACTATATTAAGAGGAAAAAAATCCTTTAATTGTTTTACCTAGCCCTATTATAACTAATCACACATATAACAGTAAAAGCAACAATTAAGTATATTTTTGGTGAATTCAACTCCCTCCTCAAATTCATAGTAAATTCAATTTACTTCTGTATCCATTACATGTTCTATGTGTAGCATGTGGAGCTCAAACATAGTGCTACATTTTTTCCCAATTAAGGAAAATGCACTTTCTCTTCCTTTTGCCTCCCCATTGAAAAAGAAAGATAAATAAAACAGTTGTAACAAATACACACAGTCAAGCAAAAATAATTTTCTGCATTGGCCACACCCAAAAAAATATCTGAATCTGCACCCTGAGCGCATCATTTCTCAGTCAGGAGGTAGATAACATGTTTCATCATAAGTCCTCTGTAATTGCGATTGGTCATTGCGTTGATCAATGTTAAGTCTTTCAAAGTTGTTTGTCTTTACAATGTTATTGTTATTGTATAAATTGTTCTCCTGGTTCTACTCACTTCAATCTTCATACAAATTTCTCTAAAACTACACTCTTCCCAAAATAGCATTTCATCATATTCACATACCATTATGGAGCTATTCTCCAATTGATGGGTACTCCCTAAGTTTCCAGTTCTTTGAAATCATAAAAAGAGTTACTATAAGTAAGTTTTATACATAAGGTGCTTTTCTTATTTCTTTGATCTCTTTTGGGGCACAGACCTAGTAATATTACCTGTGGGCCCAAGAGTAAACACAGTTTAATAGCTTTGGGGGCATAGTTCCAAAGTGTATTCTGGAACAGGTAGACAGACTATTTCATTGTCATGGCATAAACTAGACATGTCAGAAGCAGGCAGAATTTCCCAGAGCTACATGAACTGAAATACCATGGGGATGAAGAAACACATTTACCAAGTCATCAAAATGATTGTGATGAGGAGACTGCTACACTTACAGATCAGTGGCTCTGTGAAAGTAACTTATCTTGGAAAGACATAAGAACTGATGCAAAGTGAAGTGATCAGAATCAGGAAAACACTGTACACAGTAACAGCAATATCACGCAATGATCAACTGTGAATTACTAAGCCATTCTGAGCAATACAATAATCTAAGACAATTTCAAAGAACTCAAGATTAAAAATGCTATCCACCTCCAGAGAAAGAACTGATGGAGTCTGATTACAGATCGAAGCACATTATTTTTTTTAACTTTTTTTGTGTTTTGGGTTTTTTTGCCTGTGTTTTCTTTTACAATATGACTACTATGGGGATTTGTTTTGTATGATTGCACATGAATAAGCTATATCAAATTGCTTACTGTCTCAAGGAAGGGAAAGGGAAGGGAGGGAGGGAAAGAATTTAAAACTCAAAATTTTTTTAAAAGTGTTAAAAATTGTTTTTACATGCAATTGGGAAAAAATAAAATATTATTTAAAATTCAAAAAAAAAAGTAACCTATCCATCCTTACCAATAGTTCTAATCATTTCAGAGCCCACTTTAAGTCAACAGTCATGCTAAATTAGAATTCATGGCTAACATGTACCTGAATTGCAAAGAAATGAGGGATCCAAAATTTCCTTAAACATTTCAAGTCTAACAGAATGTAAAATGTCACTCACGTTTAAGCCTATCAATAGCCAGAGTTTCAAACTCTATCAAAGATATGTTTTCAGAAGGAGGTTGTAGGTAGAACTGAAGGCTATGAGGATAGGAAGCAACCCTCTGGTCACCTGCCAGAATCAGTTTCTTTCTCTTTGATCCAAAAAACTGCATCGTTGTTACCTTAAGCAAAGAAAAAAAAAAGATTAGTTGAAAATATAGGGAGATAGCTTTCAACTTTGCCTACTTGAGAGGAGTTCCTAATTTTCACCATCATACATATTAAGAGGCAGCATGGTATTGGTCTCTGAGTGAGGAATATAGAGGTTTTCAAATCTTACCTCTGACACATTCTACAAGCACTTGAACTCTTTGGGTTCCACATGCATATTCATTTCTCTTGTAATAAACCTGGTTTTCACATACATCTCATGATGTTCTTGTGATTTGCTTGTGATTGCTCCACACCACATTTCTTATCCATCACCTTACTATTCACACAAGCTGCCACCTTAGTTCAGGCTCTCATCACCTCTCACTTGGACCTAATTCAAATCAAATCAGATACGTACTAGCTGTATGATCCTGGGCAAGTCACTTAACCTCTGTCTGCCTCAGTTTTCTCAACTGTAAAATGAGGATAATAATAGCACCTACCTCCCAGACTAGTTATGAGGTTCAAATGAGATAATTGTAAAGTATTTACTATAATACCTGGCACATAGTAGGCACTAAGTAAATGTTGGCTATCATTATTATTATTATTATTATTAATACTTATACTCTCTGCCTAACAGGATTGTTGTAAGGAAAACATACTATAAACCTTAAAGAACTATATAAATATGAGTTCATTATCAAAGGTAGGAGGAGAAAGATGAGTGCAGTGGCTGGTCAATTTCACTTACAAAATCTGTGCCAATCAATAATATTTAACACTTATACCATCATTTAGGGCTTGAAAATTGCTTTACATACAACCTTACAACAACCTTATGAAATAGGTACTTTTTTTTCAGTCCAGACCTATACTTTCGTTAGTGTGGAGAACTCTAGGTTGGAAATCTTGATCTACCTACACAGAACAGCCGGCCACTGAAAAGTTAAATGGCTTGGCCAACAGTCATAGATATTTTTATTTTATTCAACTAATGCTTAAGTGAACAGACTTACAGGTAGTTTTGACCACATATTACATTTTACAGAGATAAACAATCAAATATCTGGTAATGTTAAAAGTGCAGTGTATAAACAATTAAACATGACACATGTAAAATTCAATTATAAAAGAGATCATAAAGGAACATTATAGAACACAGTATACAAACTGATAGACACAATTGTTTCTATGTTCATACTACAAATGTATATAAATTGATAAAGAGACACAATCACTTCTCACTATTTCTACAATGGCCCAGTAAGTAGATAGAGTGTCAGGCCTAAGGTCAGGAAGACTCATCTTCCTGAGTTCAAATGTGGCCTCAGACACGTACCAGCTGTGTGACCCCACACAAGTCATTTAACCCTATTTACCTCATTTTCCTCACCTGTAAAATGAGCTGGAGAAGGAAAAAATGAGTTCAAAAAGGGTCGGACATGAATGAAACGACTGACCAACAACAAAGATACAATAGCTTCTCATACTACAATTGTTATCAGCCCCACGACGAAACTGTAACTTAAGAAAGGTTAAGTGACTCGCCTAGAGTCACACAGCTACTAAGTGTGGAAAGGTATCATTCACACCAAGATCTCAAGGGATCTCAAGCACCTCACTCCTGGCCACAAATATTTATTAAGCACTTACTCCCTGTGATGCAATACAGTAACATTGTGTATGCTGCGGCTTTGGGCGCAAATCCCTCGGTTTTCAAGCCCTTCCCCTACCCATTCTGGCCCCCAGAGAGTAAAGGCGGGGTAAGGAGGGGTGGGGGAGAGAACAGTGTGGGGAAGAAGAACAGGGTGTAGGAAGGCAAGCATGTAAATTTCAGTAGTCAAACTCCCCAAACTTCCCTAACCTAGAGCTCCTAGGGAAGCTAAAAGCATGCTGCACCTCATGCACCACACACCCGGACACAAATTCTCCCTCTCCCCCAACACTGCACCCCCAGCCACTCCCCGCTTTGTCCCCCCAATACCAGCCCCGCTTCTCAGCCCAAGCCCCAGCAAGGGGAAACAGGAACCCGGCACAGACTCCGGGGCTCCACAAACCCTGGTGCAACAAAACCCACTTACAGGCTGGAAAGAGGAAACGTGCCCCAAGATCCCCACGCGAAGTTGTTACCTGCAGCAGCCCCAAGTCCTCTATAAGTGCAGGGATCTCTTCCTTTCTGAACCAGGACTCAGCCCTTCGCTAAGGCGGGAGATTTCGGATGGAGGCGGAAATCGTCACAACTCGCTCCGGCCCCGCCCCATTCCGTCCCGTTCCCTCCGCGCTGGCCCCACCCCCTCACGCCGGCCCCGCCCCCCTGCGCTGGCTGGCCCCACCCCCTCATGCCGGCCCTGCCCCCGAAGTTCCAGGTCCCCGGGCTCAGCCTTTGGCGCTTCTTCTGGTCCTGCACCCAGGGAAGCAGGGTTTAGTTACTCAAGTTGTGCGGCCATTTACTGTGCATCGATCTAGTGTGTTCTGATTTATATATGCCGTCTCTCCCCGTCAGAATGTGAGCTCTTTGAAGAGAGGGACAGATTGTAGTTGGTTTGGGTTTTTGTTTTAATTTTTTTTCTGGTTTCCACATGTCTCCTCTAAAATCCCACTTTCAGCAAGAAGCCTTTTACAAATAAGATATATTGCAGGATAAATTGGAGATACCACTTGGGAGGGGGTGCTAGCATTAAGGAGTCCAAGCGCCTTGCCCCATGATTATCTAAAGTTTAGGCTAAATATATCGTATTTGTACATGATTGCATGTTTTCTCTCCCCTTAGACTGTGAGCTCTTTGAGAGCAGGGACAGCTTTTGCCTTTGCTTAATAAACAACGATTGCTTGATTGATTGGGAAGTAGGGGTTCTTTGTAATGGAAACTGGGATGTGCACCTAGGTAAAGAGATAGTGGGGTATTCAGTGCTGACTGCAACCCTAGCATTAATGGAGCCCTGCAGGGGTAAAAGTTTGTGACCTGACCAGAAATTGACACAATGTGGGCATATAAGCTTGAATATGTGCAACCCAAGAGAAGGAAAAGTTCATTCGTTGGTCTCATTTTTTTTTAAGATTCCCTAAAGTTCTTAGCAGCTCTTAGAGCATCAAAATGACTTAGATTTGGGCCTCAAGGTAAGGGCGCTCACTGGATGCTCTAGAGCCTTAAATATAGAGAGCAAAAGAAGAGATTCTTCAGGGCCTGGCTGTGATGGACTCACTGACAGATACAGTGGGAAAAGCTGGATTTGGAATCAAAAGATCAGGGTTGAAATCCCAATCCTGGACTGAATCAGGAGGCATTTTCTACTTGTTTAACCATAGGCAAGCCATTTAACCTATGAGAGTTTCAGTTCTTCCTCTATAAAATCAGAGAATTGAACTTGATGACTTCAAAGATACCTTCTAGGTACCTTCTAAATCAGTGATCCTCTGACTCATTTGGGATTGCTGTTACTCTTTAGTTCTCTTTTCCCAGGATCCATGAATTCTGGAGGTGGAGTATCTCTTTTCATCCTTTTAGTCCTCCCTTTCTTCCTCCCTACCAAAATGAACTTCAGGCCCACAGCCCTACATAGCTTGTAAATATGTTCTTAGGTTGCTTTGCATTTGTTTTTGGTTTTGTTTGTTTGTTTCTTTAATTAAAACCTGTATCATATATAGAGAATTGACAAGTTGGTTTGTTTTGATGAATTTTTTCCCTCTCATGCTTTGTTAGGAAGGATGGCTCCCTGGGTAGGGAAAGGAAATAAATATATTAATAAATTAAGATGACATAAAAACCAAAGCTGTCAATAAAAATCAAATTTTTAAACAATTAAAATCATAGAAGCAAAAGATAAGATCTAAGGAATACCACACAACTCTGTGGGAAAGATCTGCAAGTTTTGTTTTTGTTCATAACAAACTTTTTTCAGCATCAAGGACAATGAATTTGGGTTCTAACACAGAATGTGCTGTCTGAGGAAATGGAAAGAACACTAAAGAAAACAAAAATGGAAAAAAAATAACTCTACTAGACCAAGGGTGTAAAGAGGAAGTCTGTGCTGGAAGTGACACAGTTTTGAGGGTATTAAGGATTGATTTTCAAGATATCTGGAGGGGGAGAAAATGTGAAAAAGAAAAAATAAATCTCAAACTGTATTAATACCAAAAAAAAAAAAGGAACTCTAATAACTTTCCAGACGTGCTCATCTTTATGACCTATACAAATTCACTGATAAGGGAATTCATTAGAAGGAAAGAGATTAGCTTTTACAAACAGTATTCTAAAATAGACCACATTTTTTTTTTACTATCACCCAATTGACAAAGTACTAGAATACAAGATCATACAGTGATTATTTTTTGGTATTGTTGACCATAAAAAAAGTATTTGGCTCAACAGAACAAGATATTACCTCAGATGCTCTCCTCTAACAAAGGCACTTCCTGTCCATGTGGCAAAATTATGCAGGATTCTGTGAAATATATAAAAAAGAGAACCTGTTTGTAAACCCTCTGATCATTAATAATAATCAAGGTATAAAACAGAAAGGTATATGTTCACAAAAGTTCACCATTGTCATGGAGGACATCCAGGTGGCATCTGCCAGTACTAACTCATCAGTATCTTTTCTCAGCATAAAAGCAGATTAAGACAATAAAGAACAATTACACAGGAGGATTGCACCCTTACTCCCCAATGCTTTGGGATTTCACACAGTACACTTTTCATTGTTGGGGGGGGGTGAACACAGCAAAGATAGATAGGAAAATAAATACAATTCTGTCACTAAAATAAGATCTAATTCTGAGATGACTAATCAGTTAAGTCCTTTCCAAAGACAGACAGAAAAAAAAAAAGATCAAGAGAGAAATTCTACAACATTATGTATTATTACAGTTGTGCTTTGTGTTCCATTCTGTACACTGTGATCAGAAGGACACAGAGGGCTGATCTTTCAAACTCTTCTGTACTATAAATATTCAACTTTACCAGTATTATTCATCAGGAAAGGCTACATGGGTTAGTAGGAAGTGTGTTGGACTTGAGTCAGAAGTTCTGCCTAGTTCCAATCCTTCCTTAGAAACTTTTTAGTTCAGTCATTTCGGTCATGTCTAACTCTTTATTACCCCATTTTGAGATTTTATTTGGCAAAGATACTGGAGTGGTTCGCTATTTCCTTCTCCATCTCATTTTACAGAAAAGAAACTAAGGCAAACAGAGTTAAGTGACTTGCCCAGGTCACACAGTTAGTAAATGTCTAAGGCTGGATGCTGAACTCATGAAGATGAGTCTTCCTGATCCCAAGTCCAGTATCCTATCCACTGCACCACCTAACTGCCCTTCCTCAGGACCTTACTAGTCAGTCAATAAGCATTCATTAAGTCCTTACTATGTGCCAGGAACCAAGTTAAGCACTGAGTATACAAAGATAGGCAAAAAAACATGGTCCTTCCTCTCAAGGAACTCAGTCTAATGAAAGAAATTCATAAAAAACTATGTACATAGAAGATACACACAGAGTAAACACGAAGCAATTTCAGAGGGAAGGCATGAGCATTAAAGGAGATCAGGAAAGGCTTGTTACAGAAGGTGGGATTTTAGCAGAGACTAGAAAGAAGTTAGGGAAGCTTGGAGGCAGAGGTGAGAAGGGAGAACATTTTAGACATGGAGGACAGCCAGTGAAAATGCATTGAATCTAGAGATAGTGTCTTGTGAGAGAAATGCCAAGGCCAGTGTACAGGATTTGGATTACAGAGTATGTAATGTGGAGGAGAGTAAAATATAAGATGAGAAAGGTAGCAAGGGCTAGATTATGAAGGTCATTAAAAGCCAAATAGAGGATTTTATATTCAATCATGGAGATAATAGGGAGCTGTTGGAATTTTTTGAGTAGGGGCATAACATGATCAGATTTGCGCTTTAAGATCACTTTGGTAGCTGAATAGAGGATAGAATGGAGTGGGGAGAAACTTGAAGGAAAGAGATTAACCAGAAAACTACTGCAATAGTCCAGGCATGAGGTGATGAGGGACTGTACCATTGCAGTGCTAGTGTCAGAGGAGAGAAGGAGGTATATAAAAGAAATGTTACAAAAGTAGAATTGATAAGACTTGACAACAAATTGGGGGGCAAGAGAGAAAATGAGGAGTCAAGGATGACACCTAGGTTTTGAGTCTGAGTAACTGGAAGGATGGTGATGTGCTAGATAGTAAGAGGAAAGTTAAGATGTGGAAAGATAATGAGTTCAGTTTTGGACATGCTGAATTTAAGATGTCTATGGCATATCCAGTTAGAGATATCTAATAGGCAGTTGGAAATATGAGACTGGAGGTCAGGAGAAAGGTTAGATAAAGATAAGTAGATTTGAGAATCACTAGCAGAGAGATGAAAATTGAATCCATAGTAGTTAATGAAATTACTGAGAGAAAGAGTGTAACATCCAGTTACCCTTAGGCTATGGGAAAAATTTTTATTTCTGAAGGCATGAATTCAGAGTAATTCTGCATTTGGAAGTTTAATTTTGAAATGGCTTATACACATGCCCCCAGTTAAAAAGCAAAACTCTTTAACAAGGGACTGAGTAGAGTAGGCAGTCAGCCCTATGCTAGGAAAGGTCATTCTCCCCTATGGTCCCCATTGCATCTTCATGCTATAATCAAAGGGACACCAGGAAACATAAAGACAAGACAGCCACAGGCATTTATAAGGAATAATGCTAAATCTTGGAAATGTGTTATTCAACAGATTTTTTTTTAAAACACACAATTAAACAGAAAACAAGATAGGGGCAGGATAGGGACCACAAGTTCCTTGCAGCTATTTTTTGTTATTGTTGTTGGTTTTTTTATCTTAGCACTTCTGTTTCTGAACTAAAATTTTAAAACACAGTCACACATTCTCCACTTGTCCATTTAGAAGTCATCTCTCATGGAATTAAAAAAAGGTAAATTAAAGATGTGGCAGATATGGGCTGTAATTTCACTGCCTATAGATCTCCCTCCTCATCTCTGCCTCCAAGCTTCCCTAACTTCTTTCAAGTCTCAGCTAAAATCTCACTTTCTGCAAGGTTCCTTTACCAGTCTCCCTTAATGCTTGGAGTTTACCTCCAATTTATTCTGTAAAGATATGTCATGCTGCATGCTGACCCTTCTATCCTCATTCTCCTTGATAATCCAAAAACTCTATCAGTACTCCTTACATGAAAAACCTTCACCCTTCTGTCCAAGGAATGATTTCTTACTAGTTTCCTTTCTTCTCAAACTAGGAGGAGCTACAAATTCCCAGGTTTTGTGGCAAGCCAACCCCTTGCCACAGGTTGTTACAGTAGAATAGAGGGAGAAGAAAATAGGGTCGAAAACAGAGCCATTGAGGATGCTTATAACTAATGGGGAAGATCTGAATGAAGATCCATGCAAATGAGAATGGGAAGGAGTTTAGAAAGAAAAGAGAGAAGAGACATAGGATGATAGCTATTGGGGATAGATGGGTGGACGGATTAAGAAAGGATCATTGTTGTTTCTTTATTTTTAAGGATGTGGGAGACATGATGTGTCTGTAGGCAACAAGCACATAGCCAATAGACAGGGACAGCTTGAAGACTGGAGACTGGTGAAAGAGTGGGGATGATAAATGCAGCATTCTGCTGGAATAACTATGAGCAAGACCTTTAATCTCTCAGTTTTACAAGAGATTTCTCACACTAAAGATTAAGAGTAAGTTAGTATTATCATGCTAAAGACAACAACTTCTTGTTATTTTGTCTGAAGTTTTTCATTTGTTTTTTCCCAAAAGCAGCTAAGAGATATTCAGAAGATGCTAAATGAGAAATAGGAACTCCATGGGTTTTATCAGTAGATTAGCTTTTCTGTATCCAAGAAGGCAGCATTTAACTCCATCAAAAGCAAAGTGCAAGTGAAGCTTAGAGAGATGCAGGATTCTTGGCTCAGCGGGAACACAGATGAGAAGCAATTCTATACTGAACAGCAATAATCCCAAGTGCTTCTGTGATGCCCTGAAGACTATTTATGGGACAAAGACCTCTGTATTTCAACTACTCAGTGAAGATGGAGCCACACTGATCAGTGACGAGGACATGATCCTGGAGAGATGGGCTGAACATTTCCATGGTGTTCTTAACAGACCGTCATCAACTAATGCTGAAGCCATTGATCACATACCTCAAGTTGTAATCACTTCCTCTCTAGCCAAACCTCCAACTGAAGAAGAAATGCCGAATGCTTTCAAGTTTCTTTCAAATGACAAAGCTCCTGGCACTGATTCCATCCCAGCAGAGATCTACAAGGCAGGGGGCCTATTGCTCATACATGAAATCTTCAGGATTAAATGGCAAGAGGAAGTCATCCACCAGAAGCTTGAGGATGCCTCAATTGCCCATCTCTATAAAGGAAAAGAAAACAGGCTGTCTTTTGACAACCACAGGGTATTTATCCCTAGTCACTGCTGGCATGATCCCTGCCAGAGACCTCCTTAATCAGCTTATTAATCATCTGGAAGATGCCAGGAGCAGAACAGAGGTCTGTATACAACATCTGTTGACCTTTCCAAGGCCTTTGATTGTGTGTGGTTTGTGGTTTGTCCTTCGTTCTTGAAGAGGACCATGACATCAGGAAGATGATGCCATGACTTGCAATTGAATTGGATTTTAGTCAGGGAGGGCTCTGCAAAATCACCAGCCTCACTTTCTCCTCCAGAATCATCTGGATCCAATGGCCAGATATCAATCAGGATGACTGGAGATGGCCCAGCAAGGCCTTTGATATTGTCAGTTGTGAAAGATCATGGCAAAACTGGGTTGCCCAGAGAAGTTTGTCAGCAGTCTATGCCCTAACGGGTTCTACATGACAGAAGATGTCCTTATGCTTTCCCAATCACCAATAGAGTGAAATTATATAGGGTGATTGCCTTCAACAAGGACGAAAATAGCATCAAGATCAGCTTCTGCACTAATTATAAACTATTTAACTTGAAAATTCTATAAACTAAGACTAAAGTGAAGAGATAGTTGGTGCATGACTTTTTGTTTGCAGATGATTGTGCACTCAATGCAGCCTCTGTGGTTGAGATACATCAGAGCAGGATCAGTTCTCTGCTGCCTGCGCTAATTTAGCCTGACAATCAACACCAAAAAAATAAAGGTCCTCCACCAGCCAGCACCACACATCCACACGTGGAACCATTGGTCACAGTAAATGGAGAAATTTTGAATGCAATGGATAAGTTCACTTACTTTGGCAGTACGTGCTTCAGGGCTATTCACAGAGATGAGATCGACACAAGCATTGCCAGAGCTAGCTCAGTGTTTGGGAGGCTCCAAAAGGAAGTTTGGGGAAGAAGAGTTATGAGGCTGCATACTAAACGAAAGTCTAAAGAGCCATTGTGCTGACTATATTAGTGTATTGCTATGAAACCTGTCTATCAGCACCATGCCAGAAAACTGAACCACTTCCACTTGAATTGTCTCAGAAAGATCCTGAAGATCACCTGGCACCAAGACACCAAGGTCCCCCCTAGAGTTGAACTGCCACGCATTCACACTCTATTGCTGAGAGTGTAACTCCAATGGGCTGGCCACATATTTCAAATGCCAAATGCGCGCTTACCCAAAAGACTATTTTATGGAGAACTCAAACAAGGTAAGCGCTTCCATGGTGATCAGAAGAAGCAGTGTAAGGACACTCAAGGTATCTCTGAAGAACTTTAGTACTGACTGTGAGACATGGGAAACGCAGGCACAGAACTGTCCAACATGGCATGCCACATCAAAGAAGGTGCTGGACTCCATAAGCAAAGCAGAATCGTAGAAACACAAAGGAAAGGTGACCTGTCCAAATTCAGAGCCTCTTCCACTCTAAATGTTCTAACAGACCACTTGTGCCTGATCTGTGGTAGCACCTTCTGAACTCATACTGGTCTAATCAGTCACAGCCAAACACACTGTACCCTGACCCCAACATTGTGATGTCGTTCGTCTTTTTCAAAAACATAGGACAAACAACTAACCAACTAAAATCCCATCTTTTATAGGAAGCTTTTCCCAAACCCTCTTAATTCTAATGCCTTCCCTCTGTTAATTATTTCCTAATTATCCCATATGTAGCTTGTTTGCATATATGTGTTTGCATATTGTCTTCCCCATTAGATTGTGAGCTCCTTGAGGGCAGGAATGGGCTTTTGCCTCTTTTCACGTCCCCAGTGCTTAGCACAATGCCTGACACATAATAGACACTTAATAAATATTGACTGATTGATATTTAAATAATCTTCACGGATTGTTTTTCTTCTTCCTCATGGCTTTTGATACTTTGATCTCTAGTAAAATAATTTTATTTTTCATCTAATCTATTTTTTGTTTATATTTTCCATTGACATTTAATAATTTTCTTTGTCTTATTATCCTGAGATTCCTTAATTACACTCAGTTCCTTTTTTATTTTATCTCATGATTTTTTTTTCTTCTGGGGGAGAAGGACAGAATTATGATTTCACTGGTGTCAAGAATTCTAGTTGAGGACCCTCCTTCAATCAACAGAAGGCAGGAGATATTCAGCATTTTATAGTCTTAGAAATTAACTTGTTCAGAAAAAAGGCAAGTGACTTGACCAAGAGCATACAGCCAATATGTGTCAGAGATAGGACTCAAATTCAGCTCTTCCTGACTCAAGCCTGCTCTCTAGTCACTACATCACACTGTCTCTCACTTTATGATACTTTTACTTATTTTATTTCTTCCTGAAATGTATTCTATTTGTTTATTCTTCATTTTATTATGTCTTGAAAAAATCTAGATTTATTTCTGATGTGAATATTGGTATTATTTCAGTATGTTTTGCTTTTAAATTGTTATATTGGCTTCTTTCCATCCCTTCCCCCCACCACCATATCAGATCTCTGCTTATTTCTCTGCATGTCTGTATGTGCATGCATGTGCATAAGATTCTTTCCACATATATATGAATATGCATATATACACATATATAAAAAACAAAATGGACCATGAGAACCTGGTTCATTGTGAATTTGCTGCTGTTGTTGTTCAGTCATTTTCAGTATCTGACTCTTAATGTCTTTATTTGGAGTTTTTTTTAGCAAAGATACTGGAGTGGTATGCCATTTCCTTCTCCAGCTAATTTTACTAATGAAGAAACTGAGGCAAGAAGGATTAAGTGACTTGCCCAGGGTCACATGTCTGAGGCCATATTTGAACTCTTCCTGACTCCAGAGCTACCACTCTATTCATTGCACCACCTAGCAGCCACATTATAAATTTATCCCAGGTATTTATTTTTGGGGGGGGGGGTGGGGGGGCTAGGCAATGGGGATAAGTGATTTGCCCAGGGTCACACAGCTAGTAAGTGTTATGTGTCTGAGGCCGGATTTGAACTCAGGTCCTCCTGAATCCAGGGCCGGTGCTCTATCCACTGCACTACCTAGCTGCCCTATCCCAGGTATTTAAAAGGATGTTTTGGAAGATTGGTTTTCTATTGTTGTTTTTGTTTTGTTTGTTTATTTGCTTAATAATTTCAATGTTGGAGGAAATTCCCAAGGAGAAAATTGCTACCAATGCTGATGAGGACCAGCTCTGCAACTTAAGAGAGTTTCCTGAGGTACAAAGGGGTTAAAATGAGAGCCAATATGTATCAAAGACAGAACTTGATCTTTTTGGCATTTGTATTACAATTTTTGAGGGAGATATTTGAGAAATAGGCTCCTTTGAGGCTTCTCATTCCCCCATCTTCATGGTACTCCTTCTGTGTCATTTTCCTGTAAACATTTCCTAGCTTCAGTAGAAAAGGCCAAAGTGAGCAGATGTTTCAAATTTGTAAGACAGACTAAGTCTACTCTGGAAGTATCTCCTCCTATAATCCTGAAGGGTAGAGGCTGAATGTTCATACCTCCTCTTTGGACATCCTAACTGCTCTCTGTTACAGTGAAACTCTGTTTGTGAAGCTTCTGGCCTGGCAAAAAAACAAGATTTTCTGTATGGATGGGGAGAAGTCAACAGAAAAAAAAAAGAACCAAGATGGCTTGGATATTAAATTCCCAAATTCAGTACTTAGGCAAAAAATATTCCACAGAAATCTCTCTATGTAAACACATAGTCATTATCTTATTAGTTTATATGGACAGGAAAACTAATTTTCCCACTGGCAATTGTGGAAGTGCATACACGCACACACGTGCGCACACACATATTCACACACATATCCCCCATCCAATGACTAGCCTCTGATCAGATCTCTCCTATTTCTGAAGTTAATCAGAATCAAGCTCAAATTCAATATTTATTACTTTTGCTTATATTTCATCTTATTACTCTTGCTACTCTTCCATTAAACATTAATATAAAATAAGAATGTTACTATATACCTTAAAAAGCATCTAATTCAACTCCCATGTTACTGATGAGGACACTGAGGCCCAGGGAGATTAAATGACTTGTCCAAAATCACACAGCCAGTTAGTGGCAGAAACAAGATTAGGATTAAAACTCCCAGACCCCAAAAGCAGGGCCTTTCCTCCACATCACATAACAAGGTAACAGATTTCATAATAGATAGATTTCGAAACACATAGATTTCATCCATTTATGTTTTCCTAAGGATCCCCTAAAGAAATCAAAGTTTTTTTATCTTTGCTTTCTTTCATTCCTACATAATTATCCAATTCCTCCATTCCTAAATCCAAGAAATTGACCTATTTAACTAACTAGATTATATTTTTGAATATGCTTTAATACAGGATCACAAATAAAATCTTCTGTTTGGCTTTTAAAAGCTTCGTAACCTTGTCCCTCCCTACCTTTCCAATCTTCTTATACCTTACACATAACCCTCCACGTACACAGTGACACTGACCTCCTTGCTGTTCCTTGAATAGGACACTCCATCTCCATACTCCACAAATTTTCACTGGCTGTCCTTCATGCCTAGAATTATCTCCTCATCTCTGCCTCTGGCTTCCTGGATTCCTTTAAATCCAAGCTAAAATCTTCCTTTCTCAAGAAGCCTTTCCTAGTCCACCTTAATGCTAGGACCTTCCCTTTGTTGATAATCTCCAATTTATCCTGTGTGTAACCTGTTTAGACATCTAGTTCTTTTAGGTCCTTTAACATTGTGTGGGCATCAGTGCAGCACACAGGCTCTACTTATCTTTTACTTTCACTTGAAGAGTAGCCTATCTCCTTTTTTAATCACCTAGTTCCTATGTGCTCTTTTATTTTACTCTTTTGTCCAAATATAATCACTAATACTAAGGCACAACAACCATAAAACTTTAAATTGCCCTGGAACTAGGGTGTTTTAGTTTGGGCATTTGTGAAGCTATATTTTAAAAAACCACTTCAGAATAGACAGTAAGTTGGGCCAAATAGAGTAGGAGGAGAACATGCTGGCATATTGGGTGGACCCAGGGTTGTAATGGTAAATGCTTAACAATCAGCCATCCAAAAGAAAATGTACACACAACATACTTTTAAGTTGAAGATGCATTACATTTTATCCATGACTTTCTTAAGTCTAACAATCAAGAAAACAATAATTCAAGCCCTGATTTGTAATGTTTGTCAATTAAAGGCTCACATGGAAAATTTAACATCCTTGCACAGTGGTCTTGTGCTCTGTTCCTAAGGCGGTGCTTTCCCCTTGAAAGAAATTCTAGACCTTGTGTTCCATTAGCAAAAACTTTCAAGATAATAAAGTTCGAAAGGAATCCAAGAGGACATTGAATACAATCCCCTCATTTTATAGATAAGGAATCTGAGGCCCAAGTAGTTAAAGTAATGTGCCCAGAGTAACTTATAACTTACTAGTTGTGATACTGATGCGGTATGCGATCCAAGGTTTTCCTGACTCTCAATGCGGTGTTCCATTACCCTGCCTCACTCATTGTCGTCTCCATGCTATGATGAAGTTAATGCCCAGCTCCTTTCATCAGATGAGTTAGGATTATTTTTGAGGGATTTGTAAGAAATCATTGAAAAGAGGAATTGCTATTTTTTTCCCAATTCGGTAAAATAATTTTTTGGTAGAAAATTACTGTGCTATAAAAAATGTTGAGCTCAATGATCTTAGAAAAAAGTGAACAGACTTGCACGAAATAATGAAGAATGAAATGAACAGAACCAAGAGAACATTGTATACAGTAACAATAATATTGTTTTAAGAACAACTTTGAATGACAGTCATTTCAACTATTATAAATACCCAAATTAACCACAAAGGACATATGAAGGAAGCCACTATCTGCATCTAGAGAAAGAACTGACATATAGCACTATGTATAGAATGGTTTTACATAAATACATACATATATATATATATATTATATATATATATATATATATATATATATATACACACACACACACACATACACATATTTGTGTACAATGGTAGCCATTTCTGGGGGGAGGTGTAGAAAAAAAGAAAAAAAGTAGCTATATAACTTTATTATATACTTAAAAGGAATAGCAAGTTGTACATAATAGATTTGCAGTTTCATGTACAATTATCTTTTTTTCCTGTTCTACTATGTTATGGAAACATTTGTTTTATTTCTTAAGTTCAGAATAAAATAAATAAATGAAATTTAACAGGGGGTTATTTACCATATTCTCCCATCAACATTAATTTCTGCATTTAGTTACAGTTGCCCTTTTATTAGTGATTTTGTGATATGTGAAATCACTATAACCAAGGAAGAAAGAAGTAATCCACACAAAAAATACTTAGATATCGTAGTAAAACAATTTCTTGAAGAATATTACTGAAAGAGTTCTCGAGAGGACTGGAGTTTGGCCTGAAGTGCTAGAGATAAAACAGAAGTATTATGGTTCCTCTAGGTCTCAGTGTGGGTCTCCATGAATCATTTGGGCAACGTCAAGGCTTATAATCTCAGATGAGCTAGATGAAGGGGTATAGTTCCCTGGATGACTAATGAGGAGTTATAACACCAAACCTGGGGTAGCAGAACTCTAGAATGCTAGTACCAAAGAATGCTCACAGCTTTCCATTTTCAGACAGAAAAGGCCACATCTATGATGCATATCACAGATGTTTCAGCTTTCTAGTTCCTGGGAATTCTAGGGCAGTGATTAACTAGATGGAATAGCTAATAAAACATAGGAAAATTTATCTTTTTATCTCCGTCGGGGAGGAAATAATCTGTTATCTATAGGAACTAGGGTACACTAAAAATTACTTCACTCGAGCTGAAATTAACATGGCAGTTCAATTTGGTTGTCGTCCTTCGTTCTCGAAGAGGACCAAAATAACGTCACTATGTTGGAATCAAGGTACAGTGTGTCGGACTGTGGCTGATCAGACCAATATGAGCACAGAAGGCTCTACCTCAGGTTGGGTACAAATAGTCCACAGGTATTTCAACTCCTACCAAAAGGAATGGCCTTGATATGAAATGAATTCTACAGAACAGGGGAAGTTAAATGACCAATGAATAGAGCACTGGGCCTGGAGTCAGGAAGACCCAAGTTAAAATCCAGCCTCAGATACTTAGCTGTGTAATTTAGGGCATATCATTTAATCTCTGTTTGCCTCAGTTTTCTCAACTGTTAATTGGGGACAATAATAGCACCTATCTCAGGGTTGTTGTGAGAATCAAATGAGATAATATTTGTAAAGCTCTTTGCACAGTGTCTGAGACATATCAGGCAAATAATAAATGTTTGTTCTGGTCCCCTGGAAGTTTAGGTCTCATGTTGGAATGAAATTAGAAATTTGTAGTCCATATAACAGTGAACAAAAGGAGGTTTACTTAGCCGAAGCAGAGGAAGGATATTCAGTGAGGACATCACGTTGGCACTGAGATGGTACAATGGATAGGGCGCCAGGCCTGGAGTCAGGAAGACCTGAGTTCAAATTGGACCTCAGACACTTACTAGCTGTGTGATGTCAGGCAAGTCACTTAATCTCTGTTTGCCTTAGTTTCTTCTCTGTAAAATGGGAATAATAATAGCATCTACCTCCCAGAGGATCAAATGAGATAAGTAATATTTGTAAAGCCTTTAGCACAGTGCCTGGCACATAGTAAGCACTATATAAATGTTAGATACTATTACTAAATGATGATACTGGGCAAGTCACTCGACATCTGTTTGCCTCAGTTTCCTCATCTGTAAAATGTGGATAATAACAGCACCTACCTCTCAGGATTGTTGTGAAAATCAAATGAGATAATAATTGTAAGGTACTTAGGACAGTGCTGGACACATAGTTAAGTGCTATATAAATGTAAGCTATGACGATGATGATGATGATGATGATGATGATGAATTCAGCTGAGCACATCTTCCTGGTATTTACCATGCTGCTGGCCCGTGGTCAGAAGCCTCAAAGAAAGAGCTGGAGCTCTTCACGGTCTTTTGTACTGCAGCAGCCACCAACACACATCAACAACCTGAATCAATCAAGTCCCAAAGACAGTTTTAATCTCTCCTAAGGAAAAGAACTAGCCTAACTTTAGGAAAAGCTAGCCCAGCCTACATGGAAAGGCCCTAATAAATATTGGCTCCTGTGAGAGATCTTAAGCCTTTGGCTTAAGGAGTTACAGCTTCCCTTTTCTAACAAGTAATGTCGATTCATTTCTCTAGGAACAAATTTGCCATTTTAAAAGTCCTAAATAGCAGACATATTATATCCATTATGGAAAGAGTTATACAAACCAGACATTAAAATAAGTGTTGTAGTACTTTTGCAAACACATGAGAAGGTAGCAGAATAAAATTTCATGTAGAAAATTTACAGCTAGTTTCCACAAAATCTAATTCTTTCTGACAAAAGATAACGTCTTGTTTTTAATGTGTAAAAATGGAGTAATTATTGGCACCAATGTTTTGGCACCTTTCCTTTCTACCAGCTGCATAACTATGTAAGGAAACTGAAATCTATGTTATTGAACAGACGACTTTGGTTCTTGTGGTCAACTTGAAAACAGAAGTTAATTTTTTGCTATTTAAAAAAAATTATTTTGACTAATTAAAATATTCTAAAATCCTCAATTTTTTCTCCCCCAACCTTCAGTTCACAGATTATACTCTTAACTTTAAACAATGGCAAGTTTTAGCTATAGGACTGAAAGCTTTTTGGGACTATACATAGTTCAAGTGAATCTGCCAAAAAGGAAATGCTTGGCAGTATTACAATGAAGTCTAGTTGGTAAAATCCTAACAAGTAAGAAAAGAAATTATCCGAAGGTCTTGCAAATATCCCTTATCTGGGATGCATTCCTCAACAAAGTGCTCTTTCTGATTCAAATTTCTTGATATCTGAGGTTATCTGAATAGCTATATAAAAGGATGCTGCATAGCTTAATGAAGTCGTATAGCCCATCCAAATCACATGGCCAGTGGCATAGCCAGGAGGTCAGATTTGAGCACTGGGAAGGGAAGTAGAAGCTAAGGAGGATCAAGAGTCCTCATAAGACACATACATACAGGTATACACTAGCCAGAGGAGCTCATAGTAAATTGTTTTCCCAGAAAGCTGAAATGTCTTGGGCTACCCAAATTAGGAGACATTCAGATTTTCTTCTTTTCATCACTGTGGACATCCTTCAACACTTGGACTTCTTGGTCTTCAGGACCTTTGACTCAGGAAAGACATCTATCTTCTTTACTTTCAGTATTGCACTTGGGCAGAGAACACAGAGAAAGTGACAGCTCTATCTAGTTGACACCCTCACGACTATTCTATCATGTCTCCACACCAGCTATGTGATCCACTCCCAGAATTCATCACTTCTTCCTCTGGTCAATAACATGCACTCCCAGCATAACATCACTTCTGTTTTTATCTTTCATTACTCACTCATTTCATTAATTTCTTACATTTTACTTTCATTTCATTAATCACTTTTACCTTTTACCTTTCATTAATCACTGTGGATGTATAATGAAAAGAACAATGAATTTGGAGTCAGAGGGCCTGGGTTTAAATTCTAAACTCTATTTTTTTTTGCCATTGTGACCTCAGGCAAGTCACTTAATTTCCTTGGCCCTCAATTTCCTTTTCTGTACAATGAAAGGGTATAGATGATCTCTAGGACCCCTGCCTATTCTTCACCAAAATTATGGACTTCCTCATATTCTTCATATACAATGTCTTCCCACCCAATTCCCCTTTTATACCAGCTTATTCATTTTGAAAAGATGTATTCCAAGGTGTGCTAGAGTCAGCTCCAACTGGTTTCTGAGAGCCGATTGTTAAATTTTCAATGACAGCATTTACACCTCAGAAACTGGCAAACACTACAAATCAGGGCTTGATTTATTGCTTTGTTGATTGTGACTTAAAAGTTAACATTGTGTCATGCATATATTGTTGTTGTTCATCCTAAGAGGACCAATGACATACCTGGCTTTTGGGAGAAATAGTTGTTAAACATTTACCAGCACACCACTGAGTGTTTCACATCTTAGCATGTTGCAGTGATACTTATGAAGTAGAATTTACCACTTTGCATTAAACTCTAAAGCTTAAATTATTATTCATATTCTCTTCTTCTGTAAATAGACATCTGTATCATCTCTAACTCTATGGAAATTGTCTCCTGTGAATAACAGGGCTTTTTTACTGCTATTCTTCTTCCTGTGTTGCACCCATTATCCTATATGGTGATTAATAAATGTAAATGGTCAGTTTTCTCCCTCCTATATTTATTTTGTTTTAAAGCCTCCTTAATCTACAAGTTTCAAGGGAAATATGTTTTTCCCAAACCTTGTTTATATGCACTCCATTCCTGAATAAGAGTCCATCATTCTTGTATCTAGTCCAGAAATGCAAGTTTTATTGTCCAACACAATTTTTTCAACCATATGCTCATTTCCAGGCTAAGCAAGAGGGCTCTGGAAGATATCACAAATTAAATCATTACGACTTTAAAACTAGGGAAATCAACTAAGGAAGGATAGAACACGAAGGCACCATAGGTCTTATCAAGAAGGGTCTTCAGTATAAAAAGACAGAAGAGTTACCAAGAACATAGTACTAATAAATAGAATTGAATTCTAATTCTGAGAAAAGATTTTTCCCCATCTTGCCTCATATTGCCAACACATAATATTGTGTTGTCAAAGGGCTCGGGGTCCATCAATGTGTGCCAAGTTAATCTTAAGACGATACTCCACTACTGTAAACTTTGCAATCTTAAAATCCCACTTTCCTCCTGCTCCTCCCGTTCTCCAAAGGCTTAAAGTTTCCCTATTGTCTATAGAATAAAGTTCTATAATAATAAACTCCTCAGCATGACATTTGAGACCCTTTAGTTTCTTCAACTGTAAAATGGGAATAATATCAGCACCTAGTACTAGTATTGTTGTGAACATTAAACATGATAATATTTGTAAAGTACTTACAAATATTTATAAAGTACAGTGCCTGCCATGTAGTAGGTGCTATATAAATGGTTACTCTCTCTCACATCCCTCCTTCAAAATTAAGCCTTAATCTACCTTTCTAATCTAATTTTAATACTAACAATAGCCAGGATTTATGTAGTGCTTTAAGGTTTGCAAAGTGCTTTTCAAATGTTATCTCATTTGATCCTCCTAACAATCCTAGGAGGTAGGGCCTACAATTATGTCCATTTTAAAGATGAGAAAACTGAGGCTAAGAGAGGCTAAGTGACTTGACAAGGGCCACGAAGCTAGTAAATGTCCAAGGGAGGATTCAAGTTCAGTTCTTCCTGACTCCAAGTCCAGCACTGTTTAAGCCACCTAGCTGCCCAGGGTGGTGCAATATGGAGTGGATCACTGGGCCTAGGCATAGCTAAGATATTAATTGGATCAGGGTGGGGAACCTGCAACCTTGAGGCTACATGTGGCCCTCTAGGTCCTCAAGTGCGGCCCTTTGACTGGATCCAACATGAAGTTTGTGTGGCCTCGAGGTTGTAGGTTCCTCACCCCTGAACTGGATGATCCAGAAGGTAAAGAGTAGGTAAAGACAACTAGCCAGGCTCAATACAAGAATGAGCAGACCAGGTGGGTAATCAAGAAATAGTCTCACATTTAGGTCTAGATTGGTTAGTTCAGAAAACAGGGCAGGCTCAAAGCCCTGATTAAAGGCCACTATCCCTCCTTTAACATTAAATGAAAACAAACAAACCTAGTTTTTCTTTTTTTTTTCTTTTTGCAGTGAAGTGAGTGTCAACTGTCTGAGGTCACATTTGAACTCAGGTCTTCCTAAATCCAGAGCTAGTGATCTATCCACTACACCATCTAGCTGCCCCAAATAAACAAACCAATTTTGACAGGAGACAAATAAGGCCTACCTGGCTGACTAACCCAGAATCATGACTAATTCAGTGAAATAGGCTAGTCATGCCTCCTCCACCAAAGATTGATGTATTGGGTGGAGAAGTTGCTTGAGATGGGTCACTAACCCCTAGAAGCCTGCTACTCCCCTTCATAATTTGTTTTCTTTAGCTCTGCTCTGATTTCTCAAGCTAACAAATTATACAGCAAAAAGGATTCTGGGTCTGGAATCAGAGGACCTAAGTTTGAATCCCATCCCTGTCACCTCCTATTTGTGTGACCTTGGGCAAGTGACTCAACCTCTCTGAACCTCACTTCTTTATATGTAAAATGAATGTGTTGGACCTAGATAGCTTCTGAGGTCTCTTTCAGCTTTAAATCGTCTGATCTTTTCTCTACCTCTTGCATCCCCTGTGAATGCTGGAACAACCTCTGCTTACTCTTTTAGATTCTACCTGGCCCTTCCCCCCTTCCCCAGGTTGCTTCCCTTGGGTCCTGTTAATTGTCCTATAGCCAATGGCACAAACCACTCCCTAGGGGATGGGGACTCCACTGTTTTTGTCTCACACCCAAACAAAAACAACCTTCTCTTGGATAATAGTTTCACTGCTTTTCACCTTGCAAGCCTAACAGCTACAGCCCCCAGAAACTGCACTACTTATTGCTTGTCAAGACAGCCCCTTCTACCCACTTGTGCTGACAGTTGCAGATCTGACTACAGTGGAGGGAAATTATAAAGCCTTTCAGGAAGCAGACTAGCAGCTCTAGAAGTGTCTGCATCAACTGTGCTACTTGTCAGTAGTACAGACTCTTTTAACAGAAACCCAATTCAATTTAACAGAAACGTATTAATCACATACTATAGAAAAAGCATAGAGAAAATATGGCATAGTGGATAAAGTGTTGGGCATGGATCAAAGAAGACTGAGGTTCAGATCTTACCAAAGACACTTCCTAGCTATGTAACCAATTTTGGTGAGCTTTCTCCATATCTGAGAGACCCAAACCTCTCTAGCCATCTTTATGCTGAGCAGTAGAGTACATGTCCTTTCCATGGGCCTCTTTTCCTACTCCCCACCTCCTTTCTATCTCTAGCTATGAAAATAGTAATCAAATCAATATTACCATCCCTGGATAAGGCCAGTCAACCAATTTTCTAGTGGCTTCATTCACTACACCCTGTGACTTCCCAGACCAAAATGCTCTTCTCTGACCACCATTCCCAATATGTATTGTCTCCACCCTATTACAAAGTAAACTCCCAGAGAGTAGATTATCTTGCTCTCAGTGTTTATATCCCTCAGTACTTATCACAGCCAAGCACATAGTGAATGTTTAGCAAATGCTTTTTTCATTTCTATTCAGCAATAGGTAAGTTATTTAACCTCTATATGCCTTCAGGGAACTCCCTAGGATTTATCTATACTAAATTGCAATCTGCATCGGGTTGGGATCTGAGGTTTGCACACAGAAATTTTCCCTATACTGTTGAAATCACAGATCCTTCACTTATTCAGGCAGTCAGAGAAATCCCAAAGCAGTGCAGCTAGGTGAGAAATGATGAGGACAGGGACAATCTTCCTTTTTTTTCATATCTGTATCCCCAGTTCTTGGCATAGTAGGTATTTAATAATTATTTATTTACTATTATTCTATAATAAGAGCAGCTACGTGGCGCAATCCTCATGAGTTCAAATCCAGCCTTAGATACTTACCAGCTGTGTGACCCTGTGCAGGTCACTTTATTTGTATCAGTTCTTTATCTTTAAAATGTGCTGGAGAAGGAAGTGGCAAACCACTCCAGTATCTTTACCAAGAAAACAACAAAAGGGGTCACAAAGTGTCAGACGTAACTGAAATGACTCAACAACAAAACAACAAAAATTATGTAACAAGTTCAAGGCTCTGAGACAAACACTGGGAACATAAGAGGACAAAAATTAACAGCTCGTAACCTCAGGGAGCTTATATGATACTAGGGGGAAAGAACATGAACATAAGCAGACAAGTAGATATATGATAAAGTAAAGAAGAAGAAGAGGAGAGAGCTCTAAAAATAGGAAGACTCAGAAAAGGCTTCACAAGAGAAGTAGTAATTGAGCTAACCTTCAAAGAAATAAGAGGCTGAGCTAAAGAGAGACTGAATTCTGGGCATGAAGGATAGTCTGTGAAAAAGCATGGAGATCAATGCAAGAAATGAAGTTTCCACTTCTGGGCACAGTTATTAATGTCATTTTGGTACTTGAAAAGGAGTAAAATAAGTTAGGTTGGAGCTAAATTGTAGACAGCATAATGTCAGACCAAGAAGTTCATATTTTGACCTAGAGAATATAAGTAACTTTATTTAGTGTATACTCCTTTTATACAATGAATTGGAGTTATTTTGGGGATCCACAGGCTATCATCGAAAAATGAATTTGATAAAATTCTCCTGTCCATATTATTTCTATTTGTTTCATTTCTTGTACATATATCTCCAGTGCCTAGGATAGTGACTGGCACACAGCAGTTATTTAATAAATACTGGTTAATTGATTAGTTTGTGGTAATTGCTTTCTATAAATGAGTGATTTTGTGATAAACTAGCCTCCATACCCAAGGAGGAAAGTAATGGGCCACAGGTGCAGAATTTATGCATACTGAGGTTTATTGAAGGATACTCTTTGCAGCCAGTAGAGGTCTCCAGAGGACTGGAGATGAGCCCCTATTTCTCAGGTTTGCCTCTAGTCTGTTCTCTGTCAAACCATCTGTGCAGTGCAGGGCCTATAGTCTCAGGCTGGGGCTGGGGAGTAGGGAAGCGAGTAGCAGGTAGAGGAAAAGGTATGACAGATCCCCAAATGGTTAGTGGAGGATTGTAACACCCCAGACGGGGAAGTAACACCAAAGAAAGATCACCAGGTATCCCAGAAAGGGTCTCATCTCTGAGGCATGGCAGTAACAAATGGCTTGATTTCCTAGTTCCCAAGGATTCTAGAGCAGTGACTAGCTAGATGGAGTGGTAAACTGTTTCAGGATGGAAGAGAATAGGGTTGGGTTTTTTTGTTGCTTGGGGTTTTTTTAGGCAATTGGGGTTAAGTGACTTGCCCAGGGTCACACAGCTAGTAAGTGTCAAGTGTTTGGTCTGAGGCCAGATTTGAACTGAGGTCCTCCTGATTTCAGGGCCGGTGCTCTATCCACTGTGCCACCTAGCTGCCCCATAGCATCTTTACTTGAAAGGGTTTCTCTCAAACTTTCTCTCAAAATTCTACAAGTGAATGCTGATCTAAATCGTGGAACAAGCAGGAAAGGGGGAAATTGGTGGAACTTCAGGATTTTAATATTGAGGAAAAAAGTTCTCATCTTATCAATATAGCTGTCTATAGATGAATATTTTCTAGCAAACAATACCTGTTTATTAACATTCACAAAGGAAGGATGGCACCTGAAGTTAAGAAAGTCCAAAATAGCGAACCTATCCTCAAAGTTTAGTTGGCGCCAATTCTGAGCTACTGAGGTTTTTTTTTTTGAGCAGGAGAATGATTGGCAGCAGAGCCAAGATTCGAGCCCAGGTCCTCTGACTCTACACATTAGAGTCAATATGCTGTTTATTGTATTGTGCTGGATCCTATGAGATTATTTATGACCTTGAGATGAAAATGTTTATGAACCTTCACCTGGGCCACTTGCCACAGTTTAGAAACATATGGATAGAAGAATCTACTGGGACTGTATGCTGAAGATAAGCTTCAAGAGGAGAGGTCAAAAGCAGAATAAAGAGGGCTCAAAAATAAGTAACGGGACAATAGAAGAAATGGCTGCAGGAGACATATTGTCGTTGCTGTTCAGTCATTCAGTTGTGTCTGACTCCTTGAGACCATAGCTCGCCAGGCCCTTCTATCTTCTCCTATTGGAGTAAGCATTTCAGAACTATCCACGGGGCTATGAGAGGATAATGAAGATAGCCTGAAGAATAGACTTAGAGAAAGCACAATGGCAGCTATCGGTCTTCAAACTTTGAAGGCCTGACATGTGGAAGGGGATTTTTGTAATTGTTCTGCTTAGCTCCACAGAGCAGAATTAAGAACAGTGAGCAGAAGTTGCAGTGAGTCAATGCCAAAAATGACCCTTTTTTTGTTGTTGTTCAGTACTGTCCAACTCTTTGTGACCCCATTTGGGTTTTTCTTGGCAAAGATACTGGAATGGTTTGCCACTTACCTCTCCAGCTCATTTTACTGATGAGGAAACTGAGGCAAACAGGTTAAGTGACTTGCCCAAGGTCATACAGCTAGACAAAATAAAATAAAAACAAAATAAAATAAACAAAATAAAATAAAAATGAATAAGCAAAGAAAAAAAGAGCCAGATCACAGATAGCTACTATGATATAAAAGAAGATTTGGGTTCATATTCAGAGGAAGACAGTGAGGTAAAAAAAAGCTACTCCTACCCCAAAGAGTAACATTAAATGGTCAAAAGCCCAAAAAGAGTTCTGGGAAGAACTTTAAAAGGAATTCAAAAATCAAATAAGAGAGAGATCAAGGAAAAATTAAGGAAAAAATAAAAGCAATATAAGAAAATTATGAAAAAAATTAGCCAATTGAAAAAACAGGTACAAAATCTTAAGGAAGAAAATTACTCCTTAAAAACTACAATTGGGCAAAGGGAACTGAATGACATTATATGACACCAAGAAATAATAAAACTAGAAAAAATAAAAGAGAATCTGAAATATCTCATTAGAAAAACAACTGATCTGAAGAACAGTTTGAAGGGAGATAACATAAGAATTGTTGGACTACCTCAAAGTTATGATTAAAAAAATAACGTGGATACAATATTAAAAGAAATTATTAAGGAAAATTTCCCTGAAGTTCTAGAAAAAGAGGGTAAAGTGGAAACAGAAAAAAAAATCTACCGTTCACTACCTGAAAGATCCCAGGAGTAAAACTTACAGGAATGTCATAACCAAGTTTCAAAGCTCCCAGGTTAATGAGAAAATATTGCAAGCCAACATGAAAAAAAAAAAACCAACAATCTAAATACTTCTGAGATATAGTCAGGATTTCATAAGAACTAGCAACTTCTATACTAAGAGATAGTAAATCTTGGAACATTATATTTCGAAAAGCAAAAGAACTGGAGTTGTGACCAAGAATAACTTACCCAGCAAAGTTGAATACAATCCTAAATGGAAAAAATGGATATTTAATGAACTGAAAGATTTACAAATTTCTCTTTTATTGTCAAGAATACTACCATCTTCCCAATCCCTTGTGTTCCTGTTGGTGGAGAACAAACCCCAAAACCTAAAAAAGTGGTTTTAGTTAATCAAAAGTTGCAGGAAGAATGGCTTTATCTCCCAACAATGAATAAAATTTGAGCAAACTCCTCTGGCAGGCAAACATAATCACCAAAAAACATAAAAATAAGAGTAATATAACAATGATCTTCAATATTAAATAACATAGTGTCCTGGTTTCAGGTAATCCATCTCAAATATCATTTAACCTACTTATTTCATCTTGAGTCTTAGATATCCCATATAGTCATCTGATGCCTGGAAACATTTTCCCTTGGAAATCCTGGAATAAGCCTTATTCTCAAAGCAGCTCTGGAGGGATGTTCTTCCTAGTAGATCTACTTCCCTGGCGCCAAATTATCTACAGTTTCCCTAGTCAATGATGCTAAAATCTGCTAGTGATAAGGACTTAATTCAATTTAGTAAGGTTAATGTGGTCTCTGAAATTTGGTTTTCTAGTAAACTAATTTATGTGGTAAAAACCAGTTCAAACCTCCTATGTGTGTACACACACGCACACACACACACACACACACACACACACGTATATGTATGTATTTATATGTATGTGTATATACGTGTGTATATATATCATATTATATATATAAAGTATAATTCGCCTGAAAGTAAAGATAGTTTCGGTTTTTACATGCCACTTGCTCTTTTTATCTTTACTTGAGCCGTATACCTAGTATGGACGCCATCTACAGGCTGAAGGAGGAATCTTAAAAAGAGTCTTGAGGACCTGACTTCTAAAATAAGTCCTTTTGTCTCTTAATATTATCAAAGACTTCAAAATAAGAAAAACATGATTTAAAATTTTCCTTTTATATGCAATTTTGTATGTAAATATCCTTAATCCAATTCTGGGAATACACACACACACACACATTGTTGTGGTTCAGTCATTCAGTCACGTCTGACTCTTTGTCTGATCCCATGGCACATACTGTCCATGAGGTTTTCTTGGCAAAGATACGGCAGTGGTTTGCCATTTCCTTCTCCAGTGGATTAAGGCAAATAAAAATTAAGTGACTTGCCCAGGGTCACACAGCTAGTAAGTGTCTGAAGCTAAATTTGAACTCAGGTCTTCCTGACTCTAGGCCCAGTACTCTATCCACTGAGTCACCTAGCTGCTTCCTATATATATATATGTATATGTATATATGTGTGTGTGTGTGTATTTGTATATGTATATATGTGTACATATATGTATACATATATATGACCATAGCATCTAAAAGACAGGTCATATTTTCCAGACTTGATGCAACACCTAATGCATGACCATTAACAAGATAATGTATGGCAAGCCTAAGAAGTAATTTACCTAATTGCTTAGGATAAAAAGTTGATCACGAATTCAGATTAAAAACAGTAAGATCTTTCAGATTTTCAACCCATTATAACTCAGAGATGTTTGCATATTTCAACAAGGTTCATTAAAAAAAAAACCAACCTTTTACAATTCACCAGTCCTGAGTAGTTATAGAAATATTTTTTTGAAAAAAAATTTTTTTTAGGCAATTGGGGTTAAGTGATTTGCCCAGAGTCACACAGCTAATAAGTGTCAAGTGTTTAGTCTGAGGTCGGATTTGAACTCAGGTCCTCCTGACTTCAGGGCCAATGCTCTACCCACTGTGCAACCTAGCTGCCCCTAGAAATTTTCTATGAAAAGAAAAAAGTTATATGTTATAACAATATGAAATCTGTCCCTTCAAGGGCACAGACCAACCTGAACATGATAAACTTCCTTAGCTCTGTTTGATTCTAGCTAAGAGTCCTAGATAACTTTTATTCTGAAACAGTCAATCATATAGTAAAGTTCCACATTATTCACAGGATATAGCAGTCAGGCTCAGAACTAGGGGAAATAATTTCCCCAAGTGGGAAATTTCCTGTTCATAAAGGAAAAAGCACAATGGGGAAATTGAGTCAAGGGATTTTTACCTTCACCTACACAAGGTTGTTCCTTCAACTTTCCCAGACACAGACATACACCTTTAGCAAATCTCAGATCACATTCCTTTTAAGTAGCATATGGCATTTCCCTTGACTGATAGATTACTGCCTTTATGACAATTCAGACAATCATATCTGAAATCAAAACTCAGAACAATACCAAATTACAATTCAAAGAGATTTTACCTCAAATAGCAAATTTTACTAATCAATGCTGTTGTCCAGTCATTTCAGTCATACATGATCCTTCATGACCCCATTTGGGGTTTTCTTGGCAAAGATACCATAATGATTTGCCATTTCCTTCTCCAGCTCATTTTACAGATACTGAGGCAAATACAGTTAAGTGACTAGCTCAGGGTCACACAGCCAGTAAGTGTCTGAGGGTAGATTTGAATTCAGACAGATGAGTATTCCTGACTCCAGGCCTGGCACTCTATCCACTGTGCTACCTAGCTTCCCCATGTAGGTTGTAGGCATTTAATAAATACACATTCAAAATTGTTAAAGTTTAACTTTTCCCTTACAATAATAATACTTTTTTATGGTGATATTTCATACTGTTTAATTCCAACCATTTTGTTTGTTTGAACTCAGGTCTTCCTGCCTCCAGGCCTGGTGCTTTATCCTATCCTCTGCACCACCTAAGGTTAGGTTATTTTTTTTTTCTCATGTTGCAATAACAGTTGACAACAAGTATATATAAGGTCTTATCTTATTCATCCTTTCTCATTTGAATTCATCCTGGAACTGAAATCAGTCAGTAGGAATTAAGAATAATCATATCCTAGAGTTTCACACATACAGTGAATGCATGATAGTTCATGCAATAACTGAGAAAAATTCTGGCTAATCATGGCAAGCCTTCCAGACTAACAAATATCCATGTTGCCCATTAGCCCCTTAAGGCAAAAGTAAGGTCTTTAAAAGTAGAGCCCATTTACTACGTTGGCTCAAAGTTCAAAACATACTATTCTATGTATAATTTAATAAATTTCATGAGCAATGACCAAACAATCTACCAAATAAAAATCACGCTTTATAAGATAACCTTGTAAACCCCCTTGCTTCAGCTGTGAGTGACCCTGGTTTCTCATGAAACCACTTGGTTACTTTATAATTTCACAATACATTGTCATCAGCATCCCTCACAGAGTTGATAAGATCTTATAACTCTGCCCAAATATAAGGTTTCAAAGAATCTCACAAAGACAGTTTATGAGGTCTGTAATACTTTTTCCCAAACAGTAAGTTTTTATTATTCATTTTAAACTATACTCAACTGAATACTTAACAGTTTTTAAACATTTAACCACACTCTTTAACAGCTCAATTCCTAATCTAGCAGTATCCAGATTTTTAAAAATCTACTCTTCTAATAATGCAATTCCAATCTTATAATCCTATAATAATACAATTGTGTTACTATCTGGGTATCATTTTTCAAATTAATAGCATATCTTATACAATGATTTCTCAAAAGTTACAATGCATGAAAAATTTGAGGCCTAACAATAACATAAACAACATTATGGATTTTTAAAATATAACATAAAACTTTTTGCCAGTCAAATAATATCAATTAAGTTGAATTTTCCAAGTCTTCTTATATCGAAAGTCACACCATTCATCTCTCAGTTTGGCATTCTATACTAATAGCATTCAAAAACCAACATAGGTTTTACTTAATAATAATAATATGTAACATTTTCATAGTGCTTACAATGTGCCAAGTACTATGCCTAATACTTTACAATTTTGGTATCATTGATCCTCACAATAACCCTGGAAGGTAGGTGCTTTTATTATCTCCATTTTACAGATGAGGAAACTGAGGCAAACAGAGGTGAAGTGACTTACCCACAAATATCTGATTAAAAGATCCTTCCTGGCAAGTCACAAGGTTTAAATGGCATCCCTTCCTTTCAAGTCCTGGATCATTGTGCCATATTCACCATCTATCAGGGCAGCTACCAGCCAGTCTACGATGGAAGGTATCATGGAAGAGTGGAGGGGAGAAATACACAAAGAGAAAAAGAGAAAGAGAGGAGGAAAGAGAAACCTCTGCCAAAGGACTGGCAGAATTTTAACCAGCTTTTAACTAATTGTAATGCTGTCCCAGAGCTCTTGGATGATCAAGCTGAGATAACTACTTCTTTGAGGATCAGGACAACCAGGCTGGTTTTAACCTCACCTGAGTCCCTCCCTGGCTAAGGCCAAACGCAGCCTCTTAACCTTCTGGATACTTGGATTCCTCATTCCTAATCCAAGACTTTTACTGTGTTTAACCTGAATACCAGGAGACTCATCAGTTTCTTAGATTTGATCCATTGGTGGGACCTGTCCATACTTGATGCAGAGATCATGAAGACTTACTCAGCTTCCATGGTCTTTGGAAACCTTCAGTTTTACTCAGGTCAGTCATCAAGGATCCCACTTCTGATACTAAAATTGTCAATTGAGAACAAACCCCCAAACCTAAAAGAGGTCTTAGTGCTTTTTATTATTAAGAATTTTATTAAGTTAGCTCAGGGGAAGAGAACCAAAAAAGGGCATGGCTCCCTTCCTGAGTTTCTGTGAAATTTATATTATAGAAAGTTCAAACAAGGGTGCTAATACATGACTGCTATACACACACAGTTTGCTTTATATACATATATATGTATATGTATATACATATATATGTATATATACATATATATGTATATGTATATACATATATATGTATATATATACATATATATGTATATGTATACATATATGTATATATACACACATGTACACATACATATATGTATGTACGTATGTGTGTACATATATACACACATACATACATATATATGTATATGTGCATTTATATATGTCTATGCAGATATGTGTATAAGCAGATAAGTATAAACATTCAATAAAACTGGGGTAAAGCCAAAACACAAGTTTTTGGGGATGGGCCCAAAACCTGGGTGAACCCAAAACAAGCACTTTGGCTTCCCTGGAGGATCTCTGAGGTTAGCATGGCCTATGATTTTCAGGTTAGACAACTTTCTAACAACATCAAGCTAGATTCAAACAATATTAACAAATAATATTTTCCCCACATTAAATGTCTTTTAATAAGCTTGTTCCATATTTACATGCTTTTTGCTAGTCAGAATGCTTTCAGTAGATTGGTGGAGGAGCCCAAATAGCTAGAAACAAGCCACATTCAGCTGTTCTCAGCATTTCCTTGGGTGAAAACTATAGAGTTAATGATAAGCCTTCAAGATTGAACCTGGACTGTTTGAACCAAAGATACTCCTCTGAGGTCCAGTTACATGGCTGATAGATTGGGAGAACTGGGGGAGATCAAGGGACAAAAAATCATAATGAAGCCATACATATTCAATAACAGTAAATGGGAAAGTTGGAAGACCAGAATATTGTGGTTGGAGGGGATTTTAAAGTTCATGATCTTGGAGACTGGCTGTTTAATAGATAATGACACCTAAGGTGAGAATGGCTAAAGTAAAGACAGAAGTCAAGTGAGTTGAGGAAGATGACCTGAGAGGCCAAGGTGAAAATTGAAGTCATTTAAGATGATGGCAGGAGTCAAGATGGAGGGGAAAACTGTACATCAGCTGCTGAGGTAATAAAAAAAAAGTCTAAAAGTATTGGCTTCTTAGAACCAAACTTAATGGCTAAGCAGTCCAGAAAATTATGGTCTTCTTTCTTAGCTCCATAGGCTTACAGGGTTTATTTGCTAGTTATCAGGACAAAATCTGCCCCAAAGATCTGAACAAAGGAAAAAACTTCTATATGTTATTAATAAACTTTCTAAGATGTGGATCATATTATGAAACCGATAAATTCAATTAAGACTTATTTTCTGAATTCATATGTATTAATTAATACTACAACAATTTGAAATTTAGAATAAAATGTTGCAGCATTCTATTCAAACACATAAAAATTGTCAGCTAATTTTGTTTCTGTGTTTTTCATTTGACTTCATTTAGTAATAGTAGCCCTAAGTCTGGAAGTTACAATTACTATTCTGATTTTTTTAAAAACAAAACCAAAAAAAGTCAAATTCCCTATCTCTTTTTATGGGTGTGGGCAAGAAACTGGTTTCCATGTTACTTATGGGTTGACCATAGCCTGACAACATATAAAAGGATAACTAGATTTACAAAAGAAAATCTATCGGAAAAAAAAAAAGGAAATATAGTAGTAATTGGAGAATGAATCAGTGTCTGGGATCTAATTATGTATGACACACAAAGTTCATTCCAACTGAGCAAAATGAATATGCTAGAAAACAAAAAAAATCAATAATAGATATATGTACTGTTATCATAAAAGTGTTTTCTAAATTTAAAAATATTCATTTTTATTCCATTGTTTTTGCAATGTCATCAATTCTCCTAGCCACTCTGAGTTATTAGTTGATAATATTTCTCCTAAAATATCTAACCTAACTAATCCTCTTCGGAACATTGCTCTAGGTTGTGTTAAAGTATGCATCCTTGAGCTGGATCCAGTAGGTGGTTGAATTTCTGCTCTTAATCAAAATGAGTACTAGAAAATTATATATTGTATAAGCCAAATAATATTATTCTATGGCAAAAAGGTAATGGCTGCTTTGGGTGAGCATCACATTAATTAATTAGCTTGAAAAAAGATTCAAGGCATTCTGACTTCTCATTATTAGTGGGATCAGATTGCCCTAGAGAGCAATTAGATATGTAGGATAGCCTTACGTTTTAAATTGGGTAGAAAAGAAGCAGTAGTGGCATGCTAATCATGAAGATTCTACTGAGCAGCTTTTTCCCAGACTGTTTTGTATAGACCCCAATTCAAACCGATTCTTCGATTCTTGGATAGATTAGAGATATCATCTGCAATTTCGATTCATTTGTGAGCACAATGTTACACTATTTATTGCCATATAGCATGAAGGGGAGAATACTGGCCTTACAAAGATAGCCTTCTGTAGCAAGAAGCATCTTGGAATCATTGAAAGCAGAACACAGTTTCACAAAGTGATCCAGCCTGCTTCCAATTTATTTCTCATATGATATGCCTGTCCAAGAGATGTATACTGATGTATTAACTTGATGAACTGTTTCCCTGATAACATATTGTTGTTCTTTAGTCATTTCAATCTTGTCTGACTCTGTGACCCCTTTCAGGGTTTTCTTAGCAAAGATACTGGAGAGGTTTATCATTTCCTTTTCTAACTCATTTCACAGATGAGGAAACTGAGGCAAACAGGGTTAGATGACTTGCTCAGGGTCATACAGCTAGTAAACGTCTGAGGCCAGATTTGACTCTGGTTATCCTGGCTCCAGGCCCAATGCTCTATCCTTTGAGTCACCTAGCTGCCCCAACAACATATTATAACTGCACAAAATGTAGTCTTCATCCATTTCTTCTGTGGATTGCTAGACTGATTTCTTCTGAATGACCATGAGTCTCGGTGAGGAGGCTATATAGTTTTCTGTGATTTAGGCAAACAGCAAAATGTTACTAGTCAATAGCTAAACTTAATATGCTTTCAGCAGGTGCATCACTTAAACACCTCATAAGCCTTTGTCATGTCTGGAACAGCTTCACTTATGCCTCCCCAGATAAGCAATGGCCTGAGGATGAATTCATTCCTGTATCCCAAATTAGCTTACTTGTATGGTTTCTTGGAAAATGGCCCCCACTTGGAGCAGATGAAATACTTGGTTCCTTTAGGATAATACTGCTGTGTATCAGACACGAAAACAGGAGGAAATCGGTAAGTTCCATCTAATTGAGAATTGGAGGAGCAGCTAGGTGGCATAGTAGATAGAGCTCCAGCCTTGGAGTCTTGGAGGACCTGAGTTCAAATTCGACCTCAGACACTTGAATCTTACTAGCTGTGTGACCCTGGGTAAGTCACTTAACCCAATTGCCTCACCAAAAAAAAGAGAGAGAATTGGAAGGGTAGTCATTTAGAGAAAATTAGGAAGTTGAAAGATAGATTAAAAGATCTAGAACCATCTTACCCCACATGACTTCCTCCTGCATATCCTTTTGTTCTTCCTCCTCTCCTTTTCTTTACCCTTCTTTGCCCCCTTTCCCTAAAGCAAGAACCTCGGGAATGAAGAAGAATCTGACTTTCTATATGACTGGGTCCCCATAGATGATTGGTATCCTGCCCCAAGGGTAAATAAGGATGGCTGAAAATCTTGGAAGAGGGAAATCTTCCAGCGTTCTTTGAAGGTTCATCGGGTCCTGGTTCCTGGGGAGCCAGATAGAGGAAGGAAGGCCAAAAATAGCCTCCATAAACTAGATGAGGATCTGAGACTACAAATGAACAAAAATGTCTTGAAGGTAATTGGGACTGTCTCTGACTAATCTGTGAACTAAGGTATTACTTAAAGAATAGTAACAAACAAGAGAGCTACCATTCCCTATGACTATACTTTTTTCTTTCTTTCCGGACTACCTTGCTACCCCTGGGTCTTCAGAGCTTGGGAAGCCAGGGGAAAGTTTTCCCCTATACACATATCCCACCTCCTCTGGAGGAAGAGTGCAAGTCTATGTTCCCTTTCTGATCTGGTGATTTGGTCATTCTCAAACCTCTGTTCCCCTCAATAAGGGAGAATTCCAAGAAATCTGAGGAAGCTTTAACCAGTGCTGTTATATAACCCAGTGCTGATGTGCACTGGCTCCTCTGAAGCATCCTCTCACCAGCTGGCCCAAAAAGATGATCAGATCAGGTAAGAGGAAGTAATTTCTTGGACCCTCTACATCATAGAGCCTCTTGGCTTGAAGAAAGGCGTTATCCACCACCACCTGTGACATGACAGGCAATGGTGGCTCTCACAACCTACCATTAGGGACCGCTGAACACCATCCTAGAAGCCCTCCTCTGGAAAGTATTGAGGGAGAAAATGAAGATGTTCACCCTTAGGATGACAGTCCTACTGAGTTTCAGCTGCAGTTTGAGTCAGCCTTCAAGCACTACTCTTTGAAAACAAAGTAGGAACAACAACAAGCAATACAGTGCCTGGACCCCGAGGCCCATCAGCACCATCTGCTACTCATCATCAGCTTTGTCTCTTCAGTTCTGTTGGACCTTCTCGACCAGATCCAGGGTAAGGTAGTAGGTTGGCAAGGTTTAGGCTTAAGCCAGATTATGGCTGCAGCCAGGTAATTTTGGGAGGACCTGGAATAAGAGAAGGAAACCAAGAAGAAGACTAAGAATTCCTTAGAGGTAGCCCAATTACAAGCCCACCAAGCCATAGTCTAGCCATCTGGCCTAAAGACTACTCTTAGTGGAAAAAGAAATAAACCAAGATTGTGCCATTACTATAAAACAACAGATTGCTGAAAAAATGAATGCAAAAAGAGGCTAGCCAGACAACAGGCTAGTGGAGAGGTGCAGCTCAGTTCCCAAGTTAGCATAACTGTAATTGATGGGGATCAGGAGTCTTGGAACCAGGATCAGTAAGCATGTTGGGGCGTGACTAGCTATGCAAACTAGGGGCCACTATATTCTGTAAGAAAAATGGGTGTGGGCAGAACGAGTGGGTGGCTTTTTTGCCTTGAAGCTGGGGGTTGAGAAGTAGAATCCCTGGATTCTACCCTGGGGACTGCAGGTAGCACCTCAGGAATTATGAGCCCTTAATGCAAATGACAAGTGTGGGTTGGCAGTGGAACCCATAATAATTAAGCATAAGGACACTGGTAATTGACCAAATGTAAAACAACACCCCCTTCTCCAAAGATCAAATTGAAAATATTAAATTGGTTATTTGAGACCTAGAAAATGAAGGCATTTAATAATAAGAGCTCTCACCGTATAATATCCCTATCTTGCCGGGAAGGAAAGAAAGACAGAGTAGACCATTTCCTGCTTTGTACAGAACCTACAGGACCTTCCTGCAATTAACAACTTTGTTATTCTCTTAACCGCTATTATTCCTAACCCTATCACTATAGTAGCTATTGTTGATCATTTTCATTGGTTTACAATTGTTGATTTACGTTCAACATTCTTTTCCATCCACTTAGCTAAGCAATCTTGGTTTCTTTTTGCCTTTACCTATGAAGGGAAACAACACTCATGGACCAGAAAGCCACAAGGGTTTCAAGACTGCCAGAAAATTTTTTCTCATATTCTTAAAAAAAACCCTAGAACTGTTTATCCTACCCTATGGTTCCACTACTGTGCAATACATTGATGACATACCTGTAAGCTTCAGAAACTAGAGAATCCAATCTTCAGAATTCACTTGCTTTACTGAACTTCTTTGCAGAACAGGGCCATAAAACATCATGGTCAAAAATTCTGTTTTGTCAACAAGAAGTCCAGTATGTCAGTCATGTGCATTCTACCATAGGAAGGAAACTAATTCCCCAAAGGAATAAAACTATAAGGAAACTCTCCACACCTAAATCCAAGAAAGTCTCATGACAGACACTGGTCTTTTTGGGTACTATAAGGCAATGGGTGCCCACTTTTTCTGAGCTGGCCAAGATGTTCAACTTTTATGTTTCATAATAAGGCCCCAGATCCCCTCTGGTGAACTCAGGAGAATATGAACAACTGTAAGATCCTAAAATAATTGTTTCCTCGCCTGTGGTCACCAGACCAAACTATGGCAAACCTTTCTATCTATTCTGCCACAAGATCAATGTCATATTGATGGGGTCCTTACTCAAAAATTGGAGGAAGACTACCAGCCAGCAGCTTATTATCCTGCTCTGCTGGATTTTGTAGATCCTGGGATGGTTGGCAGTTTAAGAGCAGTTGCAGCCATTGCTCTACTAGCTGAAAAGGCTCAAGACTTCACATTGGGACAGGAGACTGTCATGAAGGTTCACCATGTAGTGGACAGCATATTACAAATTCATAAGACCCAATATACATCTGTTGGAAAGCAAACCACTTATGGACAAGCTCTCCTCACTACTCCAACCTTTAAAATTAAGTGTACTGTTTTGAATCCTACTACCCTTCTCCTGAGGCAGCTAGACGATTCAGTGGATAGCATGCTGGGCATGGAGACCTGAGTTCAAATCTGGCCTCAGACACTCACCAGCTGTGTGATGCTGAGTAGGTCACTTAATCTCTGTTTGCACTGGAGAAGGAAATGGCAAACCACTCCAGTATCTTTGCCAAGAAAACCCCATACGGAGTCATGAAGAGTTGGACAGGATTGAACAAATACTCTTCTCTCACAGGAACTGAATGAGGCCCCTCATAATTGTTTAGAAGTTATTGACTAGACATAGGTCTAATCTAGAAGACATCCCTCTAAACATTGCCAACATGACTTTCTGTGTGAATGGTTCATGCCAAGGGAAAGATAACTGGCCTTGTTGCTTCCTGGGCTATAGTTAGCGACTTGGGAGTCGTTGACTCTGGAACTGTTTACCCCTCCTTAGCTCAAGAGGTTAAACTTGTCATCCTCACTCAGGCTGCTGAAAGAGCAACAGATTTCACTGTAAATATCTATGCTGTTAGCAAGTATGCTGTTGGTATTTACTGTGCTACAGGCCAAATTTGGAAAAACAGGGGATTCCTCACTTCCTCCAGCTCTCATGTAGCCCATGTGGAACTCATAGCCACCCTAGTAGAGGCAATACAACTTCCAGCTAAGATCTCTATCATTTATTGAAAAATTTATTGGGTTTCCTACTTCCCCCACACCAGCTCATCCAAAAGGGTCTCCCAGGGGAATGGGCAAATAAAGTGGCCAAATTTGTCATACTGTCTCAACCACTCTCCCCAATCCCAGACAGCAAGTCCTTCTCCCAAAATGGCACAATTGTTTCCAGGCAACCTCACTGATCTCTATCCTATTGTTCTTCTGGAGGAGATGGGAATCTGGAAATAAAGGGGAGAGAGGGGAAGATAGCAGACATAGCAGGCCTATAGAGAGACAGCAGAAGCAGACTGTTTATACCCAAATTACTAGGCTATTGGGTACTCAGCAACTCATGTTTAGGTTATTTAACCACCTAAATAAAAGGGGACTCCTAAAGCTCACAGAAAAATACCACATAGTTGACAAATGAAGCCATATTAACTAAATGTATCATCTGCAAACAATATGGAAAATCCCCAAAGGTGAGTACATGGAGAACAACCCAACCCTTGCTCCCTGGGACCTGGTGGCAGATGGACTATGAAGAACTACCAACAATTGAAGGTAACCAATACTGTCTTGTATTTGTTTGTATGATGTCATGATAGCCAGAGGTTTTTCCCTCTGCCCAAGCAGATACCTCCATGGTAGTCAAGGCACTCCTAAACCACACAGTACCCACTTGGAATTCCTGACCACCTGGAATCTGACCAAGGGTGTCACTTCACTGTTCAAGTAGTGAAACAACTGACAAATGCCTTAGGGGTCCAGATCTACTATCATACCCCTTATCATCCTCAATCTTCTACAAAGAATGAATCTCATCCTTGAGAAAATCTTGGGAAAGACTGTTAGCTCAACCTCTTTCAATTAGGTCCTGCCGCTGGCTCTGACAAAACTTAGAAGCATTTCCCACAGCAAGACTGCCCATACGCACTTTAGGCTAACGTTTGGTGGAAAAATGCCACTCATCATTTCTTCTCTCACCCTCCTATGCACAGAAGAGAGTTCCTCAGTGCAGAAGTTCATCTGGGCCTCCAGGTGATTGGGTATATGTCAAGGTCTTCAGGAGAAAGGACAATCTGTTACCAAGCTGGGAAGGACCATTCCAAGTGTCACCAGGACCATTACCAGTATCACCATTCCAGTAGCAGAGAAAACTGCCTGGATCCATGTCACGCACTCGAAGGAAGCCCCCAAACCTGAATGGAAATATGAACATCTCCAAGCAGCCAAACTGAAAATATCCACAGCAGGACATAACTGACTCTTCTTCTCCTCCTCCTCTTTTTACTTTTTGTCTGAGGGGTAAGATGGCACCACACTTTGTTTTTACTTCCTCTTACTGCTCTAACAGTGACTCCTGGTGGGTCTATGGCTTGTTGGCCTATAAATGGCTACCAGCAGGATGGGGTTCTCGTTATTGCGTCTCCTACTTCCCCCATTCCAGGTTCTCCCACAATTGCCTTCTGTAAGTCTCCTGTGGGGGGCCCCATTGTTAGATGCTTCTGAACAGAGTGCCTCTGGATGACTGGGGTTCCCATATGAGGGGTTGCAAAACTTGTTAAATTACATGGACAACTTGGCACCTTTGTCTATAGATTCACTAACAAGACTCTCGGTGCCTCAATGCCATCAACCAGAAGCTTTTGAAGCTCTAACTGGTCACTCTCTGGAATCAACAGGCTTTAGACTACCTTCCAGATTGGGAAGAGGGAGGGAAGAAGGCAGCTGCATTTTTTTTTGTTTTGTTTTTTTTTCCTAGGCAACGGGGTTAAGTGACTTGCCCAGGGTCACACAGCTAGTCAGTGTTATGTGTCTGAGATCGTATTTGAACTCAGGTCCTTCTGAATTCAGGGCCGGTGCTCTCTCCACTGCGCCACCTAGCTGCCCCCAGTTGCATTGTTAAAGGCAGTGAATAGCCGGACATAAATCCCAGACAATTCAGAGATTATTAATCAATATATCTCTTCCGCCCAGTGGACCCTTATTAAATGGGTCTAGTTGGATCTGGGGGACCTCTCGGTTTCCAAGGCTAGGGTGGGCAAAACATTTTTTTGCCTTCTTCACCACCGTTGTTCTTTTGGGACTTTTTGTTTGTTGTTGGATACAACCTGCCCCCTTGCGTAGCTGATTGCAACAGAACTGGACCCCTCTATGAGTTGAAACTTTCCCACATAGTTTAGTGAGACTTTTTATTTAAGTCTCAAAAGGGAAAATAATTGTATTTAGCAAAGTAACCAAAGTGACTCCATTCTGTAAAGTTCCTCCATCTTGTCCCTAGTCCTTACCTACCTCAGGGTACTACCCCCTTTTATGACCCCACAGATGTTCTAACAGTCAAAGTTCTTTCTAACAGATGTCACAACTTCTCCCCAAATTGTGGAAAGTTTTAATTGTGTGCCTGATAACCATGAGATAGCCTGGATCCACCTGGAAAGTCCCTCACTTCTTTACCCCGTGTACAAAAGCTCGCCCCTTTGACCCCATAATCGGAATCCCATGTAGACTAGTTGTACATGCACATATTATGGGTGATTGCAATTAGCTGAATCTCATAATAAAGCTGTTCTAATTTCCCTCCAACTTTGGTGTCTGGATTTGACTCAACAATATCATGGAAGCCCCCTCACTCCCACTGGATTTGCAATCTGAAAACCTGGGTTCAGATCCCAGCTCTGTTACTTATCACCTGTGTGACCTTGGGCAAGTACTTTCACTTCTCTGGCCTTCAGTTTCCTTGTCTGTAAGACAGAACATGGGCTGGATAGCTTCTAAGATCCTTTCCAGAACCAATCTTATGATTTTATTATTTCTGCAACAACATGCTTCAGAATATCCTTGCTTTAGACAATCCAAAAAACCAGATGAGCACCAATGCATAAAGTTAAAGAAAAATGCTGTCTTTATATTGTGGAGCTAAACAATGAGAGAAGTGTTTACATCTTAATTCCTCAATATGCTTTACATAATGTTTTAGAGGGTCCAAATTCACCATGTAAGATCACAAGTGAAATGAACATGATGTGTAACTTGCACGAAACATATAAAAATAATTTATGTGTGTGCTAGCAACAACTTGTACAGTTAAAACCATTTTGTTGATCCATTTATAAGTTGTGCATTACTGCAGGTAGGAATCTCTGCTGCCAATAAAATTTATCCTCTATTTAAAAAAAAAAGCCGGTGAATTTGTTTACTTAGCGTCAAAAATATGGCTTTGCTAATTTTCTCTATAAAATATGGATTGAGTGCTTGAGAGGCAACAGTTTGCTGCTGAATAGAAAATGCATCAAAACTAATTAAAAGACACAAAGTCAGCATGATAAATTGGTGTGCCAAAATAAATGCATATCACTCCCCAGATGACACTTGCTTATTAGGCAAGAAGGCGAACACAAAAAAGAAATATACAGAGGCTGCTGAGGCAGTGCAACCCAACCTAACACAGCCAACATCATAAATTTGTGCTAAGGAAGTCTCCAGGCACCATACCACCCCAGCACTTGTGAAAATACTAAAATACCATCATAGCAACTATCACTAAGGACATCATCAGGATGCTGAAAAACGTGAAGGAAAAAAAAGAGCCATAAAAATGGAGACAAACAAGGTTGTTGCTCCTGTGAGAGGGGAATCCAGTGCTAAGACCCCAAAAATATTAGTATTTAACCATCTGAGTGAGGCAGGCAATAGCCAATAATTTGAACTGTTAGCTAGTCCAAACCAGCCACTTGATCCATATTCTGCCAAAGAAAAAAGTCAACCAAAGAACTGAAAACAGATGGAAATAACAAGTGAATTTACCATTTAGGCAGACAACATGGTCTGATATATTGAACGAGGCGGGGATGGGGGGCGGTGAATGCTTTGGTCTCAGCTCTTCCTGTCACTCATTGTGTGACCTGTGACAAGTCACTTAATCTCTGGGTTCATTAGTGTACCTTCTATAAAATGGTAGACAATAAAAATGATTAATCAAATGACTATGAAATCAAAAGATTTTCTATCATGCTGCTACTAATGCCGTGAGAACTTTTTCTTTTTTTAACAGAAGATGAATTTTATTGACAAGAGATACCTACCTGCAGTATTGTAAACTTACAAATGGATCAACAAAACAGTTTTAACTGTACAAACAGTTACTAGCACATACATAAAGTTTGATATATTGTGTACAGGTTGCACATGAGGGTCATATTAAAAGATGAACAACATAAAAATGTTTGAAGTATATATCATATCCTCAAAAGTCACCCACCCAAATCCTCCTCCCAAATCTTGTCTATATAGTGATTGAGTCTATTGCAATTCATATAAATATTGAATTGATATAAAGGACATTCACAAAAACATATCTATGGACAAAAAAAATCTAGGGAAAATTTTGTACGTGGCTAAATATAATGAAACAATTTTTATAAGAAAAGTAAAGCAGGTTGCTTAGCACATAGTAAGTACTCAATGTAGAGGTTTAAACAAAACTTGATTGAATACATGCAGACAAAGCACAGAAAACATAAGGATTATTTGGTGATGTTCACATCGTAAAATCATTCTTTTCTTTATGAAAGGATTAACTTGGTGGTCTCTTCCTACTCTGAGAATTGTTGCTTCTCTATAGGACTTATAAGTTCCTATAATACATTTAATATATTCAATTTACAAACACATATGATGCATTTAAAACATTCAACTTACAAAATTTTAATTAATTCACAAACTTCAAGGACGTATCTAGTCTGCAAAATAAGTTACAACAGTATCATTCTTGTAGCAAATATACATAATCAAGCAAAACAAAGGCCCATTTTGATCACGTCCAAAATAAAATGATCACTCTTAATAATTTATAAAATGATTTTTTTTACAATTTTACAATTTACAAAATGATCACTCTTTTATAAGTCCACCACTTCTCTGTTAAGACAAGGAGTCCCATTCTTTGACACTGATACTCTGGAATCATGATCTGTCACTGGATTGATCAGTTCTTAAGTCTTTCAAAGTTTTTATTGTTTTTTGTCTTTTTTTAATGTTGTTGTTATTGTTTAAATTGTTCTACTGGTTCTACCCACTTCACTCTGCAACAGTTCTTACGAGTCTAATCAAACTGGAGGACCACTCTCAGTGCTTCAGACCAGTTCCATACAGCTCTAACAATTGATCTACACAGGGCCCTGAGCCTTGTGCCATCTTCTCACAAGGGTAGACATGGAGCAACAGGAATGAATGACTCACCATTCATTTATTCTTTTTGTTCTATGTCTACCCTTGGACATCTATAAGACTGGAGGAGAAGAAAGGGGAGTTCAGGCGAAGAAGCTCTTTCCCTGACCTCAGGTTCACTGCTTTTCCCAAGCTGAATAATGCCTGAAGGATAGGTCCTAACTGCAGAGAGCTAGGTGGCACAGTGGATAGAGTGCCAGGCCTAGAGTTAGGAAGACCCCTTTTCCTGAGTACAAATGTAGTCTCAGATCCTTACTAAGCTGTGTGACCCTGGGCAAATAATTTAACCTTGTTTGCCTCAGTTTCCTCATCTGTAAAGTGAGGTGGAGAAAGAAATGGCAAATCACTCCAGTATCTTTGCCAAGAGAACCCCCAATGGATTCATGAAGAGTCATCATCAGAGTGATGAACAGCTGTTTCTTTTTGTTCCCTAAACATTCCCTGAGAGAGACAAACCAGTCATTTGTGTAGTGCAACCATGGCATCCTTCTTCTCCAGACTTAGAGGAGGTCACAGCAAAGAAGGCTCTATGCCAGAGGAGCTGGCCATCTCTGAGCACATCTGGAAATTACATAGCAAGCAACTGGCAGTGTGGAATTAATCTGCAGCAAAAAAAAAATGTATTCATCTTGGTGGAAGGTCTATATTGAAAAGGCACCAGTTTCTACACTGTGTTGAAGTGTTATAGGACACGCCACTGCAGACAACCATTTAGCGTTCAGAGGTCTTGCTGGCACTGGAAGCAGTGCACTTCCAGTGATATTAAGAACTGTTCATGTGGCTCCATTCACTATGGAAGCCATAACAAATAATACTGTTGATATTAATGGGCTTTTCTTAGCTTCAGGTATTTGCAGCATGTGGTTACAATCACAAGAGTCTTGGTGACAGTAACTAATCACAAAAATTCTGGTGCCTTTCTTTCTAGAACCACAGAACCACAAGCTCAGGAACCATTGGAGAATATCCTTAATGATACCAATATGATACTTGATGAACTGTGGTGCTCCGAAATACTGGCTAAATTAAGGGTAGCAAATCAAGCTAATAATATTCAAACCTTTAATCTGTGGAATCAAAATCAAGGGTCTTGGACAGTTAATGTTACCTTGGCTCAGAAATTAGAGGTTTTAGACCTGTGTGTAATCTGTCTGATCATGCCCAGGGACTAGCATTATATCTTATTCTTCTGTGTCTGCTGTGTTTTCTCATAGAGGGAAGATATCATAAGCTAAGTTAATGCGTCTTCAGCAAGACCTAGTATAGCTAACAACTGAATGTTGCTGAGCAACTACTTAATATCACAGTCACATAGTGCACTTTTGGTCATTTAGTTGGCAATAGGTATATTGCATCTATGATTCATTGCTGGTTGGAATATATATGAGCACCAGCAATATAGCTAAGAATTATGACTTAGGCTGCTGGATCTGGACTTACTAGACTCAATGTGAAAGCTTATATTTTATTTGGATACCTTGATTTTCCAAGGCATCTGCCACAAAGAGTGTACTTCAGGATTGGGAAAATGTGGTAACAGCCCTACATGTTGTAGGGTTATTGTAGAACAATTCATACTACAGATACGATGGTGATTTATTACATGTGTGTTCTACTTGTTTTAAAAGCCTATCGTGGGCATGTGGGTGTCTTCTAATAGAAAGTGGGGATAAAACATTGTCCAACTATTGAGGATTTGTGGAGGGTCACCATAACTGTGATACGGTGGATGCTATCTATTTTCAGTCCCAGGAAAGGCCCAATCTAGATGCAGACCCTACTGAGGAGGAGTATACTAGCTTTGTGGCACCTATGGATCTGGTAGCCATACATCCAGCAAATATAGATCTATTTACGAACCTCCAAAAGCATCAAGATCCAGTGAGGCAACCTGATCAAAAAGCTGGTGAAAGTGATGACAGAAGCATAGGTCCTGAAGTATCAGCTAATTCTGTAGCAAGAGGCTCTCCTGCACAGGAACATTATCATCGTGGAGGTCCTGATGATGAGTAGGGTGGCCTTGTGTACTATAATGGTGTTTCACTCCTTACAGTGACAGTAATTTAGCCTTAATCACCTAAATGGTCCATGTAGATAAACCATCAATTACCTCCTATTTAAATTTTGCTAAGTATTTTCTTTTAAAAAAAAAAACAAAAACAGGGGCAGCTGGGTGGCACAGTGGAGAGAGCACGTGCCCTGGATTCAGAAGGATCTGAGTTCAAATCGATCTCAGACACATAACAGTTACTAGCTGTGTGATCCTAGGCAAGTCACTTAATCCCATTGTCAAAAAAAAAACAAAAAACAACCAATATTCCCTGAACATTCAGAGGCATGAGATGAAAAAGAGAACAGAGGGAACAGTATGCAAGTGCAAATACAATCCTGTGCCATTACTTTTCTTTCTTTCTTTTTTTCCTGTGTTTACCATAGTCTTTAATAACACCCTGAAAAATGTTACTCTTGGTGCCTAAGTACAGCCTTTATTACCCACACTCACACCCACCTCATTCCACTGGACAGGCAGCTAATTTTCACTCATTTGAAATTGTGTCAACATCATTTTGGCAAGAGGTTTCACCTTTTTTTTTCTCCTTTTCAAAAATGGACAAGGAAATAAAGTGCCAAAACTACTAGTTAAGTCAAGATCTTCATCACATTTGCATCAGAAAATTCACTCATAATTCCCAGATGAGACATTACTTGATGACACTGCACATACACTGGAATCTTATGGCAGGAAAGTTCCAGCCACAGATTACATGCTGCAAGTCCGGTGAGTCTAAGCCACTGTTCTCAAGGGACATGTGGCTTGGAATTTCTTGGCTTTACTAAATCTTAACTGTAATATGGTGCAGAATTTTAAGCATACATGAAACAGAGAGTCATAGAAAACCTATATTCCACCACAACTCTAAAAACAACTTTTCCTTTTTGTTAATCGGAACTAAAAGTAAAATGCATTCCTGACATAATATAGAGTTATCAGGTGGGTAGAGTCATTGGCAGGCAGATTTTTAAGGCATCTGAAAAACACTGAGTTTGGGCAATCTACTCAACTTGCCAAAAATATAAGACATAAAAACATGATATTATTACTTACTCTATCTGGCAGGGCAAATTTTTGCCAACTAGAGATCTTTGGCCAGGATTTAACACAGATATGACTGCGTAATTTTCGAACATCAAACACCAAAAGCCAGAATCAATATGTACAATGGATTTGACCTAAAGACGGAAGGAAAATGAGTAAGTTACAGGTAGATGGAGGGAACCATAAAGAAACATTCTAGATGAATTATAAATGCAATGTGTCTTACACATAAGATTTTAGATGCTAAATAAACATAGTATTCAAATTTAGTAAGAGCTGAAAACAAAAGGGGAGAGGAAAGGGGAGAGTCTTGAGAGACAGAACTGAAGATACATGACCTAAACAAAGGAGAGATGTGTAAGACCCTTCCTTACTCTACCCCAACCTTCTCTAAAATCCTATGCTCCATTTAACTTTACATTTTGGCCTTCTATTCTTGATTCACACTGGAGCTTAGCTCTTCTAAATTGACTGCTACTGTCCAAATTCTAGCCTTCTTACTGAATAATACACAGCTCTGATTATCATGCCTGTAACATGCTTAGCCCTAGGCTCCCTTACTGAGTAAACACAACCAAGACTTCTCTTTGGTGGCAAACTCACCCTTGGCCCCCATATTTTCCAAAGGTGAGGAATTACGGTATGGTAGAACGAGCACACACTTGCTGCTAGAATCTGACTTTAAATCCTGGCTCTGCTACTTACTTACTGGTTTTGTGGTCTTAGACAAATCATTTCATTTATCTGAACCTCAGTTTCTATACATTCATCCTGTTCTGTGAGAAAATTCCTCCCACCCTTCATGTTCTTAGGGAATGTTCCATCTGGACTACAATAATTATACATTTCCATTATGCTTTCTCAGCAGTACTCACTTCTAATTTGTGCTTTTTCACAGATAGCTAGTGTTCAAAATAGTCTAAATTATTTTTGTCTAGATAAGTCTGAATTATAACTCATTTATTTCATTATAATTTCAATCTTCCTCAAAAGATTATTCTAAAACTACATAGTTTTAAAACCCCAATAATTTAGATGGTGTAAAACAGAGCCATGAAAATTAACCCTTCCCATTCTCCCCAAGTATCCTAATGGATTCATGCTGTCACCACTTCCCCTTTATTTCCTAAAACACAGATTCCCTTCTGTGGGCTTTCCTCTTTCCCCTTATCCTTGATAGCATATTCTTTGGTAATTTATGAGGGGTTACTACACAGAAAACATTTAAAAGTACAACAACAGATAAAATGAGTTAAGTTTACAAGTTTCAAAGTCCCTTATGTCTGACTCTTGGCCCCATACATCAACTCCAGGAAACAATTTCCTTTCAAATCCACTCTCCACACTATTGTTAGATTTCCCTATTATGTTTCTATTATCACATAATTCATCTCACAGACTTCCCAATCAATCTTCCTTATTCTCTACTCTCTGGAGAACTCTCCCTAACTTACCCACTGACAAAGAAAGTCTTAATCTTTTTTTTTTTGTCATGGATCCTTTCAGACCGGTAAAGTCTATGGACTCCTCACAATAATGTTTTTAAATGCATAAAATACTTAGAATTACAAAAGAAATGGATTATAATGAAATACAGTTATCAATATATTTTTTAAAGAAAATGTACTGCCTCCAGGTTAAGAAAACCTACCTTAGAGCAAGTTTGTACACTTAATACCTTTCCTGGCTTTCAACTATTAGCTAAAATTACATCCCTAATTTAGTGTGGTGTCAAGGCTCCTGATGGAGATCTTCCCAACAGAGGGTTGATAGACTATATTTGTTTGTTTGTTTGTAATAATTTCAAACAAAACTTCCTGGTATATTCATTTGTTCATTCAACAAGTATTTACTTAGCATCTACCATGTGTAATACACACCGAATTAGATAAAATGAAAAACAATACCTGCCCTCAAGGAGCTTACATTCTAATAGCAATGCACTATTAAACAGATCAGTAAGTTAAAGATAATTTGACCTAGCAGAAACCACTAACAAGTAAGGGGAACAGAGAAAGCTTCTTGTAAGAGTTGAACCTTGAAAGAAGCTAAAGATTATAAGACGAAGAGGTGAGGAAGAAGTGCATTATAGATACAATGAGCAGCCTATGCAAAGGTACTGTGAGAGTTAGACTGCTTAAGTTTTCACAGGTAGAATAGTGCAAAGGGTTATAAAAATAACTCAGGGAAGCAGTTACACTGAAGGTGGGCTTGGGCTTAGCCAAAAGCTGATGGTTCTGATGGGGTGCTTTGGTGCTTGTGCTTGTACTTGTCCCCAATTTCTCCCTAGCCTCAGAAACACTGTCTCTGACAAACACTCCCCAGCCCAAGGACACTGTGCCTAGCAGTTATTCATGCATGGGCCTCAGTAGGACCCTTATCTCTCTCCCTGGTACAGCTACACAGAGCTGGGCTGCTCAGGCTCCAGCCCTCAGATCATGTCTCTGGAATCCTCCCAATTCCTTAGTAGTTCCTATCTTGCAAGAAAGCTTTCCCTTGTTGCAGAACATTCTCTCATCAAGACAGAGGGAGAGGGGTGCCTTGGCCAGCCCAAGGACTTTTCCTCCTGCCAGACTCCAAAGATCCATACCTCTGTCATCTCCCTCCCTGTCCGGTATACTCCCTGTACTTTCCCATCCATAGCCCCCAAAGACATCTGCACCTTTGGATTACCTCATCAGTGTTCCTGGCATTTCTTTCCCATGCTCTTTTGCATATAAACCCTAGCTGCATTCTCAGTCTCTCGCAGGATCCTTTAAGAATCCTTGCCCGCTGAAAAGTGTAACAATAAATCTTTGCCACCTTGAATTAAAGAATGCTTGAGTCTGTGAACTCATTCCAGACCACCTGTCCTGTACTCCGGTCTTTGTGGGGTCACAACCTCTCGACCTCTCACACCGCAACAGTTCCAAGAAGACCCCAAAATCAAGATAAGAGCCGATCTGGTCACAAAGTTAAATCACTATTGCGCATGCTCAGTGAACCTTAGGCATAGTAACTTCTCAACCCAGGCTGAGGGGGGCAATAGCACAATTGTCGCACGATAGGGTGGGAAGAGGGGGCGTTCCGGAACCAGGAAGGAAAGGACCAATCCAGGCCTGGGCACCCGAATTTAACTGCATAAAAGCACTCTTGCCTTTGCACTCATGGCCCACCCCTCCTGAAAAGGGGTGGAACTCGCTTGTGGTTAGAAACGTCTAAATCCTCTGGATTTTCTCTATAATAAACTTTCTTGGTACTAAATTTTTGGTGTCAAGTGTATTTCTAACAGGGACTGAGGTGGGAGATGCAATAATAAGTTTGGAGAACAGCCAATAGGCCATTTTGTTAGGAATATAGACTGAATGAAAGGAGTAATATGAAATAAGTCTGGAAAGGTAGGTTGAAGCCAAATAGTATACCTTTTTATTATGCATTGTTGATATTGCAATATCTGCAATATCAACGTATTTCATGTTTCTAACATGGGGACATAATCAATTCACCACAGGTGCCAAACAACTGGTCTCACAATTTTGTTTACTTTTTCTTTATTTAACTGTATGTTTTGATTTGTGTAGATGCAGCTACAATAAATTCACTTGTGAGAAACAGTAATAGAACTTTTATCTTAAAGCAAGCACTTGAACTTATATGGTTAAATAAAATGAGACATGCAGTTCATACTTCCTAGAATGTAACTGAAAATTGATTTGGTAACCAAAATTTAAACCAAGGTAATTAAAATCAGAGAGAGTTTTTTTTTTTTAATGAGTTGCTCAATTCAAACACTGGAAGATTCTTTTCCTGGATTGTTTCAAAATGTTTCCACAATTCTTAGTGGTTGCTTAGCTACTACACTCAAGTCACTCATTTTAACACTATTTTCTTGTGAATACATTTTAATTTCCTAACTTTTACATCAAAAGAACTGCATCCCTTCTAAGATTCTTTTTGGTGGTTTATTTAACTGCTAATTAAATGTTCTATAAGAGATTGTTATCTGTCCTACACACATATAATTAAAAGTTTACTAGCTCTCAAGAAAATATTTTGTTACATAGCGCTTGAAGGAATTAACTGTTTTTATTCTTATTACCAGAAATATACCTTCAAGAGACATACAAAGCAAGGGAAATAATTTTATTTCCTTTTTCCCAAGAGACCAAAAGAAAGTTTCTCCACTTGCTGGAAGAAAATGTTAGTCTACTCTAGACTTTGTATTCTGGGTTTCCTAGGTTGTTAATGAGATACAGCTGGAGCTGGGCAAAAGGAACTAGACCAGTTCTCTCCTGGCCCAGTCCTGTCCCACTGCTTCCCAATTTGCTGTTTCTCCCCGTGCCAAGGCTGGGCTCTTAGAGAGGCCCAAGAGGAGAAAGTAAATGAATTTTGTAGAGAAATGGTATATGATTGCGAGCAGGGAAGCAGAATTAAACTCACCTCATTGAGTTGGTGTTAACATCTAGACTTGAAAGCATAGCCTTTTGGAAGAGCATATAACACTCGTTATTTACCATATGTTATGCATGTAACCACAGTGAGGGAGCTGACCACTTGACTCGTTTAAGTTTCTTTACTGTGTAGTCTGAGGGTAAGCCTGGTGAGGTGGATAAAATGTCAGCCTCAGAAGCAGAAAAAACCTGACTTAAATTCTTCCACTGATACATTCTATCACTTTAACCTCTCAATACCTCAGGAAACTCCCTAACATTACAGGTTACATTACAGGTTACAGAAGAGTTAGCCATATCTATCAGTGAAAGGAGTTTCTAACTAGGACAACTGCAGACCTAGGTCCCCCCAATCTCCCAAAACTATATGGAATAACAGAAATGACATAGCTCTGATTTCTAAATTTTGATGTTTCTAAACATTCCTAGTGTTTTATTTTTGGAGAATAGCATACTTTATCTTTCAGTGTCTTTTTTTATTTTTACCAACAGTATAACTAGTGCACTTATTCTAACAAGCAAGACCCCCTACTTTAGACAGACCTATGGAAAACAGATATTGAAACATGTTATTATAATACCTCCATTTTTCATCTGTGCATCATAATATATCATTTTTCTTCTTGCTTTACTCTTTTATCATCAAATGAAAAGAAGAAATCAGTGTTGGTTTTCTGTTTTGGCATTTTATTCTGCTTTACATACACAAACTCCAACATTGATTTAGAGAGTATATGCCTCACTGGCATAGTTCCTTTATGGGCTCCAAATGATCATATTTTTTTTTCCTGAGTAGATGACATTAAACAGCTGGGACAGTATTTGCTCAGTTTTACACATATCATATTTCTCCTCATTATCACAGTATGAATCTACTCTTCCATTACAGCCCGTAAAATATCTGAATCTGTAGAATATACACCGACCAAACAATCCTCATTCACCGATAGCCTTGCATGTAACATTCTCTTTCTGAATATTACTTTTCAAACTAGATATTTCACTGTCTCCTGGTTATCTCAGTTGGCTATTCTATTTCACCCTCTAAAGAAGGGTTTATTTCTGATAATGTCCTACAATCTGCCCACCCAAGAGCGTGATATAGTCTCAAGTTTGTACATGAAACCTTTTCATATTATACTGGGAAAAAATCAGCAACAACAACCCAGTGAAATAAGAGATGAGAAAACTAATCTCTACAAAGCAACTGGTAATTCCAAATTGATTTCCAAATAATGAAATTGCAAAATTTTTAGTGTGCCTTTGCAGAAGTGTATCCAATTCTTACTAAATGTGCTCCCAAAGCTTTAATTCTAATTATAACAACCTATTTCTGTGAATCAGTAGTCAATCTTATTCTCTCTCTTTTTATTTTAAAGGCGATTGGGGTTAAGTGTCAAGCATTTGGTCTCAGGCCGCATTTGAAGTCAGGTCCTCCTGACTTCAGGGCCAGTGCTCTATCCACTGCACCACCTAGCTGCCCCCAAGATTTTTTTTTTTGAGGTAATAGGGTGAAGTGACTTGCTCAGGGTCACATAGCTAGTAAGTGTTAAGTATCTGAGGTAACATTTGAACTCAGGTCTTCCTGAATCCAGGTCCCATGGTCTATCCACTGCACCATCTAACTGCCCCAATCTTATTCTTAATCAAATCCAAAACAAGAAACAAACTGGTAGGTAAATACAACATGTGAGTATTTCTTTCAAAAACTATAACAAGAATAAGATTATTGATTGATAAGAAAAAGAAACAAGTCATTTTCTAACAAACATTTTAAAAATTTATATTAAACATTATGTAACTCATATGGTTTTCTTTATGAAAAAATTAACCTATTATGTACACATAACATACATTATAAATTCTAGGATTTGTTTCCTTTCATATTAAATAGGAAGTAGGAGAAAGTTTGCTAAAACCCAAATAGTACTAGATAGTCGAAGAAATGGAAAAGGTTAGAAACCCCTAATCTAGTCCAACCCCAGCATTTTGCAAACAAGAAAAGATCCAAAGAGTTTACATGACTTGTTGCAGGTCAGGCATGTAGTAAGTTAAGTGGCAAAGTGTGGGTTCAAACCTAGGTCCCCAGACTCCAAATCCAGGGCCCTTTGTACTGCATTAGACTCAAGATTTGATTATAGATAGATAATGTGTATGTGTGTGGGTGTTACACTTATATACATATGTTTATATAATCATATATTGTATACAGACATACCATATACATACTGTATACACACATATGTATATGTATACACATATATGTCCATTAAATGACAATACTGACATTATTCATTAACTCCAAAGAAAATTTTTAGATTTGAAGAACCAGAAGCCAAAATAAGTTTATCTTCTACTTTTCATGCCAAATAAGGACCTATTTTTTAATCCTAAGTTGTCAAGAATGCCCTCATTGTCCTGTGATTGATATTTAAGTAACTAATTCACATAAATGATGCTGCCATATACATTGGTTTGTTATATTGATCCGTGTTTTCTCTGACTTACTCATCTTTCCAGTTCTAAATTATTTCCTAAATTGAGGTTTTGTGCCAGAGCCAGGCTTTTCCCCCTGATGAGTGTTTGGATATGGTGGCCTTTCACTCTGGGTCCCCTGGATTCTCACTCCACCTCTGCCTTTCAGGTTTCTTTCATCACAAAATGACTGGATCTCCAGGGCCTTCTGGTATGTAGCAGGACAGAATGTCAGAGACCTCAGAACCTCTGGCTTGGGTTATCCTGATCTGAGCACTCCAAAACCATGCCAACTACCCCTACATGTCCACTGTCGAGCTTCCTCAGATGAACCTTCTGTTCCTACTGCTTCTGGGCACAGTCTTGCCAGCTAAATGGTCCCCATTTCTGGTCAAGCTGACTGTCCGTTTGCTTGAGCAGCTTCCTTTCCCTTTTACCTGTAGGTTTCTAGCCAGAATTTTTCCCCAATAGTAAGTTTACTGCCTTCTCTGGAGGCCTTGTGGCAGAGAGCTGATGGCAGCTCTTCCATGTAGCAGATAGATGAGCAAGGTCTTCAGGAATGGGGGCTCCTCCATGTAGCAGATGGCTGATCAAGATCTTTAGAGATGAGGGCTCTTTTCCTTGGACTCTTCCATATGACAGATAGCTGATGGGGGACTTCAGGGATGGGGACTCTCCCATGTGACAGATAGCTGATCAAGGTCTTCAGGGATAGAGGCTCCTCCAGATGGCCAGTGGCTGAGTGGGGCCTTCAGGGATGACAGCTCACTTCTCCAGGGGTGCGTAGTTCAGAAGCTTCTCTGTCAGGTCCAAGTGGGCCAGCAGCATCCTATGGCAGCAGTAGCACTTCAGGCTCAGCACCTCCAGGGCATATCCTTAGCTGTATTCCACCTGCAGCAGGCCCAGGTAGGCCTCCCACTTATTGCCTACTGTTAGAGTTAGAAGGGCTTACAGTTCCACAGGTAGAATAATGCAGAGATTTAAAGAACAACAGCTCCAGGAAGTAGTACATTGTACGTGGACTCAGGCTTAGCCAATAAAAAGTAAGTTGATGGTTCCATAAAGACCCCAAAATCAAGATAAGTATCAAGCCAGCTCAGACCAGTTAGGGTCAACCTGAGGACACCTGAAAAGTGTTAGTGCGCCTGCTTAATGAGCTTCATTACTATTATCTGACACACCCTGCATAAAATTAGAGCCTCATTAATGAGTCATGGGACATATGACCAAGGGAGGGGGAACATACTTGAGCATATCAAGGGGAAACATGTAAGGAAAGGTGTAACCTGGGAAGGGGTGGACCAATCCTGGCCTGGGAGGTTTTCGTGAGAATTCAACTGCATAAAAGCACACTTGCCCTTGCACTCAGGGCCCACCCCTCCTGAAGAGGGGTGGAGCCCGCTTCTGGCCAGAAATGTCTAAATCCTCTGGACTTTCTTTATAATAAATTTTCTTGATACTAAATTTTTGGTGTCAAGCCTATTTCTAACACCTACTATCTTGCTGCAAGTGAAGCAGAGCACCAGGATGATTGGGGCAGGGGCAAGGACGAGGAAGCAGCAGCACCAGCAGCAGGTACATGGCACAGACGTCCCTCCTCATCTCTAGCCTGATTTTTCTGATGTGAAAAATGCCACTAACTGTAGTTTGTCATTGTACTTCTCAATTAGTATTTGGTCTGGTGCAAACTTGAGGGTTTCTGGAGTAGGTAGATGAGATTTGAGTGCCACTCCCCCTAAACTTTTAAAGATATTAGCACTCAACTGAATATTCACTGTCATTTCTGGGAGGTGACATTGGGCTCTGGATGAACTCTGCTAGAATGGAAAGCCCTATCAGGTCCCAACAGGCAGGAAAAGCTTCAAGTATGGCCCCAAGATAGACTGTGTACCTGATATCAGAAAACTAGCCTAGATAAATGCAGAGAGACACATCAACAGAGGTTAGCCACCAGGTTATAATTATTTTGGTCACAGTAACTAAAGAAGGACATCTCCTAAGACACAAAGGTATTGCTATCTGTATCACTGCAGGGACCAACATTCTCAATTTACTGGGATAGGAGAAAATATGATTAAATTAATTCATATTAAGAGATGAGTGTCTGATAAATGGTGATGCAATTATCTCTCCCTGGAGGTATTTGCATTTTAAAAGAAGTTTGCTAAGACAAAGGAATAGATTTCTAATGTTATAATTGCTTATATATCCTTAGGAAAGTGAAGAATTTCAGACAATATGTAGGAAGTATTTAGGAATTCAACCTTCATCCCACTCATCTCTTAAATCAAACTACTATAGGTGACAAGTCCTAGCGTGGCAGTCTCTGTAGATAATCTAATCCAACTCAAGAAGCATTCATTAAATGTCTATTGTATGGAAGACATTGTGCTAAGTGAGAACCTGAGAAAAGTAAGTCTTCTTTTTAAAATGTTTATTGATATCTTTTGTATTTATAACACCATTTCCAAATAAATCTCTCCCTCCGTCTACCCCTCCATTCCCCAGAGAACTGTCCCTTATAGCAAAAGACACACACACACACATTCAAATAAACAAACCATCCAGTATTGATGGAAATGTTTCCTTTCTGTGAAAATGGTACAAGATTCTCAAAGAAAATTTTAACAGACTTTTAAGAATTTGTTCCTCTCCATGAGAATTTGCTCTATATACAAAAGCACAAGAATTTCACCTCTGACATATTTCCTTGTGGTTATATAGGATACATTGTTATATACAATAATAGGTAAATTTATATTATTGCTTAATTATCATGTAAAGGGTTTTAAACTGATTTGTTTCTGCCTCTGAATAAAGATTGGATCACAACTTACTGAATAAATAGGCACATGACATATTACTAATCTTCCTCTGAGAGTTCAGAAAATACACACCCTAAGATGTCATACAAAAAGAACGTTAGAATTGTTTATACTATATTAGGAAAAAACTCTAAAGACTATGATTAACTAGAATTTCTTTTGTTCTGGCTTAGTAACTATCACATTAGCTATGGAAGGCACTAAATAATTCTATTTCCCAAAATCAGAATACAATTTAATGGGTTTTTTTAAGTATTTCTAGTGGTTGAACATGATACATAAAATAACTACATTTAACAAGTCAGTTTCTAATTCAATATTGGATGTGAACATATTTTATTCTATCTCCTACAGTACCTAGCACAAAGGCCTTGCTCCTAATGGGTCCTAAATAAATATTTGTTAAATGAGCTATAATGCTGTGTTCTTAAGGATATAACAACTTGTGTTTTAACAATTGTGTGGGACAGCTATCCTTATTTCCAGTAAATTCAGAGGCTTCTCCAGGTAGAAGGCAGAAAGGAATCTTTATTACGATCTCGCGAGAAAGGGCCACCTGCACTGAAAAACCTCTCAATATCAGGGCACGCTGAACATAGATACAGCAGGTTTTTATAAGGCCCTCCCCACAGTTCATCTCCCCACCCCCCCAGAATTGAAGGTAAATCTTCCTGGAGACAGTGACAAACAAACAGATGTGGTTATCTTGAAATGTTCGAATTCTGCAAATCCCTGCAAAATTCCTGTTCCCACCCCACCCAGGGTCCCCTGCAGACGCGATACAACCAGTTGTTCACACAGTTGGGCAAAAGGCCTGTATTTTGAGTTTAGATTTTATGAGGGGTTTTCATCACATTCCATTCACAATGTACTTAAAATATTGATATTAGAAAACTTAACAAAACATCTATTTATTATACCCCATAATTATAATGGCTCCAGTTTTAAATTATTTAACCCATTTCTGTTTGCTATTCATATTAGAATTCATTGGCAAGAATTCTTTAGTGTCAAGCTTGTAGGTCCAAATTTATGCAAATTTATGCACTTGTTTACAGCCAGTCATCTTGTCCTTTGTCTTGCCACTGGACCCTGATAACTCTGGAGGAGAGAGGGAGACTGCCTCATTCAAATCCAATTCAGGTTCATTTGTCCTTTTCCAGAGTAGGATGAAAAACAACATCAACTACAATACAATCCTGAGTGCTAAGAATATCTCCAGATTCTTCCAACAATATAAACTTTGTATCAAATTATGTGGTTTTTTTTTTAATGGAACAGCAATATAGGGAAAAAAAAAAGATGTAACCATATTTTTGACCAGCCAATTTAGTATATAAAGTAGATTGGAGGTCAACCAATTTTTTTTCTTGCTAATGTTCCCTTTTTCTACTAAGGTTGCAATGTTTATCTGAGCATAATAAAGTATCTGAGTAACAATAAAAAAAAACAACAAGAAATAAGTTCCTATGATGTGTAAACACTAAAATGCATTATGATTACAAAGACTAAAAGTGAGAGGATCTCTGCTCTCAAGAAGCTTATATACTATCAGAGAGACAACATGCACATGTATAAGTATAAACAGAATAATTATAAAATAAACATGAGGTAATTGAATAAGTAAACTCAGAATCAGAATTATGGAACAACAGGGCTAGAAAGACCCTTTTGAGTCATCTAATCTAAACCTTCCCTTTCCTCACCTCTCCCCATTTTACAGATGAAGAAATTGAGAAGCAGAGCAGGGATGTGACTTCAATCAATTAATAAACACTTATTAAGCGCCTACTATGCACCAGGTACCATGCTAAGTACTGAGAATACAAAAAGAGGCAAAAGATAGTCCCTGCCCTCAAGGAGCTTACAATCTAGTGGAGACAACATACACTTAAAAAACAAGCTATGTACAGGATAAATAGCAAATAATTTCTGAGAATATGAGTCCTTTTTTCTTATGGTTGATTGATTTCAATAAACTATTTATTCAGCATAAATAAAGATACAGCTTCAAAGGCTCTCCTCATGCAAACATTAAATTGTACAAGATCGTAGGACAAATGTGATCTCAAGAGAAAACTTTATTGAATGACCCACTGAGTAATAACATCAAGCACAGCATAAAAGAGGGATCCATAAGCTCACCACAGGAAATGATCAGTATGATGGAGGATAATTTGGTTAGAATTCAGTAATTTTCTTTTGTTTTATTAAGTGCCTACCTTCTACTAGGCACTAAGAATACAAAGACAAAAATGAAACAAGAAACCTTGCTCTCAAGAAACTGACCTTTTAATCCACAATGGAAAAGCAAAGTACACAAAAAAACACACATTGTTTCATTACATCTGGGAAAAACTAGGGTCAGGCACAAAGTGTGGTTGAGCAGAGTCCATGGTGAATCTGGCAATTAATGGAAGGGATCAGAAGCAGAAAGCAGTGGTTGTAACAAGTTCAGTGTGGGGTTTAAAAACCATAAGGTCTAAGAGAAGCCTCATAAGAGTCAATGTCCAGATATTTAAACTATAAAGTTAAATACTGAGAGACAGAGACTGAGCTAAGAAAAAAAATGTGTAAAGATAATTTGATGTGCTCAACGACTAGATTGGTCATGCAAGTTGTAAGGCTTGCTACATATTGGAATGCCTTGTTCTCCCAACTTATGCAAACTTCCATCATTGTCACATCTTTAGTGGTTCCTTAGCTTTCCAAGAACCTAAAGAGTCCAAACTTGCCTGTATCATTATTGCATTGAGTTTCTATGCTGATTCCTGCCCTAGTTAATCTCCATGGAATTCATAGGGAAGCAGGCATCATTCTTTCACTCAGAGACATTTCCTAAGACCTGTGATTGGTGGAATGCCAGTGATGGAACTCCTTTACCATTCTGGGACATAAAAATGGAAAACTGACTTCCAGGGCCTCTCCTCTTATCCATATCCTTTCTATCCCCACAACTCCCTATGGGAGTTGAGAGTTTCTTTTGTTGGGAACTCCTTCTACCTTCCAACCAACACTGGTGAAAGGAATTAATTCAGAGGGTGGAAAGATGGACCAGGATATATAATGTGGGGTAGAGACCAGTAGAACACAGGTAAATGTACACAGATTGAGGAGGGGGATAAAAGGATAACCACTTGGTTGTCAGTAGATTGCTGGGCTCACTATCAAAACAAAGAAAAAGGGCCTTACTGCTCAATTTCCCAGTTTCTTGGAAGTTTGACCAATCCTTAGGATACCGATCTTCTGCTAAACCTGATCCTCCACTTTCAAAACTTCTCTAGAGTTTAATAATCAAATATCCATTTCCTGCAGGGCTTTTTGGCTGTATGCAATGTATCTTGTAAGTTGTCCTGACTTACCTCCAGTTATCTTCATGCAATCATCCATATCACTGGCACTGCTGTGTAAAGGAATGAGCACAGGAGAAAAAAAAAAACGAGTGAAATCCATAGTCTCATGGATGGGAGTGTTTAATATAGAAGAGTGGATTGCATTGTTATAGGAGAACTCTGTAGGTAAGAGAAGGGCCCACCAGTCATCCTGGTGGTAGGAGTTATAACAGCAGAGGTACTGCTATAGTATTTGGTTTCTGCAATATAATAGTTTGGGAGTGATAGTGTAGAGATAAACCTTAACCTGGTGCACAGTGAACAAGACAGACAAAAACCATACAAATTGGGGACCTTGATCCTTTGTGAGGGGGCAATGCAAGCAGATTTCCTTGAGAAATAACTAAGCAGACTCAGGTACCATGGGAGAGCATGTGCATAGGATGAAGTGAGTCATTTATTTTGAGGGCTATAAACCACCACTGGTATAGATTCATGCCCTTGTGAATCCAGGAACTCAGTCATTAAGTCCATCATTACTATTACCCATAAGTATTAAGGGATTAGAAGTAGTTATAACAGTCCTGGTGATTTCCCCACTGGATCCTTCACTCAGGTGCATATCATACAAACTTACTGGCTAACACCACACTTGAGATGAGGCCACTAAAATCTCCATCAACAGTGTAGAAGGTTTCGAACAGTCCAGTGTGCCTTTACTACTCATCAAGCACAATTAGGGTTAGGGTTAGGGGAAGGGGAAAAGATATGAATTTATGACCACAGATGGTACAGTCCATCAAATACTGCTTCACTCCCTAATAGAGAGTCACTCCTGCCTCTGTAGTGTGGATAGCTGGACCTGAGAATAGAGAGCCTGTGTCTGATGTCATATGATTAGCTCAATCAGATCTAGGCAATATTTCATTGCTTTCAGATTTTCTTGTCAAAATATCACTTGCATAGGTAGCAAAGCAGTATTTCATGAATTTTTCAGTTTTTGTAATAAGACATTTGCTTGATGCTAGTGTTAGCTGGGGATATATAGTACAGAGAAATTAAAACCATATCCTCTTCATCTGTCCATGAGGTTGAGTTCTGGGCCTTGTTGAAGGTTGTCTGGATTTCTGTGATATAACTGTGGGATTACGCCAAGTGATGACTCCTGGCTTGGAGTGTTGCTTTCATGACTAACAAGTATTTTTCCCAAACTGTGTAATTTTTTTCTTTGGGTGGTAGGAGGAGAGGAAGTTTGAGAGAGATTGCAAAAAGCATCAGTAAAGAATATGCACAATGAAGAGACGCAAAAATTCATTGAAGAAAAGAACTTCTTAAAAAATAATATAAGCCAAATGTTAAAGGAGGTACAAAAATTCACTGAAAAAAAAAACTTTTTTAAAAAGCAGAATAGGCCAAATGGAAAAGGAGGTACAAAAATTCACTGAAGAAAATAATTCCTTAAGAAATAGAATTGGGCAAGTGGAAGCTAATAACTCTATAAGACATCTAGAAACAATAAAACAAAGTCACAAGAATGAAAAAAAATAGATGATAAATATCTCATTAGAAAAATAACTGACCTGGAAAATAGATTGAGGAGAGATAATTTAAGAATTATCTGACCACATGGAAGCCACGGTCAAAGAAAGAGCCTAGACATCATCTTTCAAGAAATTATCAAGGAAAATTGACTCTATATCTCAGATTCAGAGGATAAAATAGAAATGGAAAGAATCTATCAATTGCCTCCTAAAAGAGACCCCAAAATGAAAACTGCCAGGAATATTATGGCCTAATTCCAAAGCTCCCAGATCAAAGAGAAAATATTTCAAGCAGTAAGAAAGAAACATTTCAAATATCATGGAGCCACAGTCAGGATCACACAAGATTTAGCAGTTTCCACATTAAAGGAATGGAGAGATTGGAATGTGATATTCTAGAGGGCAAAGGGGCTAGGATTTCAGCCAAGAATCACCTACCCAGCAAAACTGAGTGTTAATCTTTCAGGGGATTACATTAATGAATTTATGTATTAATAAATGAATTATTATATTAATGAAATAGAAGACATTCATGCTTTCCTGATGAAAAGACCACAGCTGAATAGAAAATTTTACATTCAAACATAAGACTCAAGAAAAGCATAAAAAGGTAAACATGAAAGAGTAATCATAAAAGACTCAATAAAGTTAAACTGTTTACATTCCTATATGGGAAGATGAGAAATGTAACTCCTAGGAACTTTATCATTATTAGGACAGTCAAAAGGAGCTTACATAGACAGAGGGCATGGGTGTGAGTGATTATTTTGGAATAATCCCCAAAACAAATGAAGGTATGAGAAAGAAGGATTCACAGGAAGAAAGGGCAAGGGAGAGGTAGTATGGGAAAATTTTTTCTCACATAAAAAATTTTTCTCACATAAAAGAGGCACGTAAGGAAGAGCTTTTACAATGGAGGGGGATATGGGGGGGAAGGAGGCAATGTGTGAACTTTACTCTCATCTACATTGGTTTAAAGAGGGAAGAATATATATACACACTTAATTATGTATAGAAATGTAACTTTCCCAATGGGGAAACAGGAGGGGATGAGAATAAGAGAAAGTGAGGAATGATAATAAAGGGGAGGGAAGATTAGGGAAGGCAGTGGTAAGAAGCAAAATAGATTTCTAAGGAGGGACAAGATAAAAAGAGAGAGAAGGGAAGAAACAGAATATAATGGGATGGAGGGAAACACACAGTAATTCACAGTATACACATAACCGTGAATGTGAATGGGATGAGCTCACCCACAAAATGGAAGTAGCCAAATGGATTAGAAACCAGAATCCAACAATATGTTTTTTACAAGAGATACACTTAAAACAGAAATACATACATGGAGTTAAAATAAAGGACTGGAGCAGAATCTGATAGGCTTTAACTGAAGTAAAAAAAAAAAGGCAGGAGTAGTAATCATGATCTCAGACAAAGCAAAAATAGACCAAATTGAAAGGGATAATCAGGGAGACTACATTTTGCTAAAAGGTACTATAGACAATGTAGTTTCCCCGATTATCTCTTATATGCAGAGTACATCATGTGAAATGCCAGGCTGGAGGAATCTAAAGTCAGAACCAAGGTTGCAGGGAGAAATATCAACAATCTCAGATATGCAGATGTTAGTATTCAAGCCAGCTTTTACATTCTCCTCTTTCACTCTCATCAAGAGGCTTCTTAATTCCTCTTTATTTTCTGCTATCCGAATGCTGCATCATGAAGAGTCTGACACAACTGAACAACAACAACAACCATAGACAATGAAGTAATATCAAAAACTTTTACAGCAAGTTTCTCTGACAAAGGCTTCATTTCTCAAATACATACTGAGTGCAGAAGAGTCAGATTTATAAGAGCCATTCCTCAACTGATAAATGGCCAAAGGATATAAACAGAAGTTTTCAGAAGAAATCAAAGCTATCTATAGTCATATAAAAACTGCTGTAACTTATTACTGATTAGAGAAAAGCAAATTAAAACAACTCTGAGTTACCACCTCACAACTATCAGAAATGAGGGGAAAATAGGTATACTAAGGAACTGCTAGCAGAATAGTGAACTGGTCCAACCATTCTGGAGAACAATTTGGAACTATGCCAAAGGGCAATCAAACTGTGCATACATACTCTTTGACCTAGCAATACCACTACTAGGTCTATATCCTGGACCTACACATACAAAAATATTAATGGCAGCTTTTTTTGTGTTGGCAAACAATTAGAAATTGAGGGGACATTCATCAATTGGGGAATGACTAAACAAGTTGTGGCATACGATTTTGTGATGGAATACTATTATGCTATTAAAAAAAAATGACAAGGGTGATGGTTTTGGAAAAACATGGTGAGACATCAATTGATTTAAATTGAAGTGAGAAGAACCAGAAAATTGTTGTGCGTAGTAACAGAAATGTTGTAATGATGATCATCTGTGAAAGACTTACTCTGATTCAAACAATGATCCAAGGCAATTCTGAAAGGGACTCATGATGAAAAAATGCTATCCACCTCCAAAGAAAGAACTGTTGCTCTCTGAATGAAAATTGAAGTATAATTTCTTCACTTGATTTTTCTTGCTTTTGTTTTTGAAATATGCCTAATATGGAAACATGTTTTGCATGATTTCAGATGTGTAACTGATATCTTATTGCTTGGCTTCTCAGTGGGTAGGGGAAGGGGTGGGAGGAAGAAAGAGAATTTAGAACTCAAAATTTTAAAAGAATGTTAAAAATAAAACAATTTTAAATATAAAAAGAACATGCACAATGATACAGTACCTCGGTGGGGAGAGCCAACCCCTGCTTCCACAATGTAGGCATTCATTTCCACAAAAGCAAGAGTGTAGAGCAGAAGAGGGAAGAAACTGAGTATATGTCAGAGCAAAACAGAAACTCATACCAGGGAAATGCTATTCCTTTGTTGAATCCATTTACTAAGTATTGGAGTGTGAGTCCCTGAGCAAATAGTGATGAAACTTAGAAAAGAGTTCTTGGAAAAGGAAGTTCCTACATTTTTTAAGTTTTATTTCTACCGTTGATATACTTATTCTTTTTCATATTTTTCAATTCTCAAGCATTCTTTTTTTTGTCATGCCCATCTTCCCCCACCCATTAAGAGGGAATGAAAGGGAGAAAGGAAGAGAGGAAGTAAAGGAGGAAAAAGGAAAGAAGGAAGAAAGGAAGGAAGGAAACACACTATTTAATTACTTTTGGTGCATAATTCCAAATTGCTTTCTAGGATAGTTGGTTCCATTCACAACTCTACCAACAGTGCATCAATGTGCTTGTTTTCCCAAAGCCCCTCCAACACTTGTCATCATTTTTTCTGGTCATCTTTGCCAATATGATGGGTGTGAGGTAGAACCTAGTTTATAGTTCTCTAATTAGTAGTGATTTTTTTCATAAAGCTCTATATTGCCCAGTTTTCTTCCTTTGAGAAATGCTGATTAGCATTCTTAGACAATTTATCAATGGGGGAATGGCTCTTATAATTTTGAAATGGTCCTACACACACATACACACACACACACATGCATAAGACTTTTATCAGAGAAAGTTGCTGCAAATAATTTTCTCAGTTGCGTCTTTTAATCTTAGTGATGCTGCATGTTTGGGCAAAAACTTCTTAATTTTATGTAATAAAATTATATATTTTATCTTTTATTATCTTCTCTATCCTTTGTTTGGTCATGAAATCTCCCTTTATCTATAAGTCTAATAGGTAATTTCTTCCTCACTTCTCTAATCTATTTATGATATAACCTTTTATATCTAGGTCAAATACCCATTTGGAGCTTATCTTGGTACAAGCTACACAGCATTGGTCCAAATCTAATTTCTTTCATATTGCTTTCTAATTTTCCCAACAATTTTCATCAAATAATGACCAGTAGCTGGGATTTTTGTGTTTACTGAATATTAGACTACTAGATTAATTTGCTTCTGTAGGTTGTATACCTAATCGGTTTCACTGATCAATCTATTTTTAACAAGTACCAGTTTTTTTGAGAATTACCTTATAAATATAGTTTAAGATCTGGTATTGCTAAACCTCAATCTTTCCCACTTTTTTCCATTATTTCCCTCGAGATTATTGACCTCTTATGCCTCTATATGAATTTTATTATTATTTTTTTTCTATTTCTATAAAGTAATTTTTAGTAATTTGATTGGAATAGCACTGAATAAGTAAATTAGTTTAGGCAGCACTGTCATTTTATCATATTGATTCAGTCCACCCATAAGCAATTAATATTTCTCCAATTATTTAGATACATCTTTGCTGTCTACAAACTGTTTCGTAGTTGTAATTATACAGTTCTTGTGTATTATCTTGGTAGGTAAAATCCCAAATCTCTAGTTATTTTAAACAGAATTTCTCTTTCTACATATTCTTGTTGGGTTTTAGGAGTATTATACAGAAATGCTCATGATTTGTGTGGATTTATTTAATATATCACAACTTTGCTGAAGTTATTGTTTTAATTTTTAATTGATACTCTAGGGTTCTTTAAATACACCATTATATCATCTGCAAGAAAACAATTTTGTTTTTTACTTACCTATGTTTTTTCCCCTCAATTTCTTTTTCATGTCCTATTCCTATACCCATCATTTTTAGTATGTCAAATAAAAGTAATGACAATGGGCATTCTTGTTTTACCACTGATCTTATTAGAAAGGATTCTAGTTTATAACCATTACACATGAATAATGGTCTTTGTTTTGGTTACATGCTGTCACATTAAATATCTATTCCTATGCTTTCTAGTGTTTAATAAAAATGGGTGTTATATTTTTTTTGAAAGCTTTTTTTTGTGTCCAGCGATATAATCATATGATTTTTGTTATTTTTTGTTATGAATACAGTTAATTAAATTTATAGTTTCTCTAATATTAAACCAACTCTGTATTCCTGAGAAATTTGTGCTTATTCAATTGCTCTAAAAGTAATTATGAAATAGGGAACAAAATTCTTAGAGAGGTATGAAGCAAGTTCAGATGTTCCCAGGTCTGGATCATAAATGAGAAGTCAATCATTATTTTGTTATTATTGTGGAGCCACAAATAATCAGTCCCAATCTATATGAGCTACATGATCTGACATCCTGAGGCATGAGTTCACTGCAGGAAATGATGAAATTCTATGTTGTGTAAATTACTTAAAACATCAAAAGTAGTAAATGCTGATATCTTCTACCAGTATTCTAAATGTGATGACCTAAAGATGACATGGGATCCTTTTCTAACTGCTCATTTACTTTACTGTATGATGAGCTTTTCAATGAACTTTATGTCTTTATATCATTAATTTCATTATTCTCAAATGATGATTGAAAGGTCTATACTCACAGGATCACAAATTTATAAAAAAAAAGGAATATTAGAAGTCATCCAGTCTAACTACTTCATTTTTTAGATAAAGAAACTGAGACTTTGAGAAATGATACACCGAGGGTTATACAGATAGTGAATAAAGCCAGAATTTAAATCCAGGTTCTCTAATGCCAAATCCAGGGGTATTTCTGTACCACATTGCCTCTCTATTTTATATTTTTCTGGTTTTTGTGGAACCTTCCAGAATTTGCAGTCCGTTAGCAAGGCCTTCATGATACTGATCAGGTCACCTGCACAACATAATGAGAGTTTTAATGAAATTAAGAAAAATTCACTGTTTTATTTAGAAAATATTGTGATGATGAGTAAATGAAATGGTCCTAGCCTTAATCTAGCTGGAACACAAAAGATAATAATTTATTAATGAGAGTTGGAATACAATAAGGACAACAATAGAGAAAAAGTAAACAGTTCATAGGATCTAGGTTGGTGGGATAAGGGGAAGGTTATTATGCAAATAGAACATTACAAAGGCATCATCAAGTCAGGGGACATCTAGATGGTACAGTGTATGAAGCACTGGTCTGGAGTCAGGAAGATCTGAGTTAAAATCCAGCCTCAGTCACTTACTAGCTGTGTGACTCTGGGCAAGTCATTAACTCTGTTTGCTGGAGCTGAAGATAGAAATGGCAAACCACTTCAGTATCCTTGCCAAGAAAACCCCAAATGGGGTCACAAAGACTCAGGCATCACTGAACAACAAACCACAGCAGCAAGTCAGGAATCACATGAACCACAGAATCATAGAACCTGAGGGTAGAAATAAAATCAGAGATGATCTACTAATACAACACAATCCTGAACAGGAAATCTTCTTTAGTATATCTCAACAAGCAGGCATCCAGACTCTGCTTGAAGACTTCCAGTCACATGAGGAAGCTCAGTCCACTTCTGGACAGATCTTGTTAAGATGTTTTTCTTTATATTAAAGACTGACTCTCACTCCTATTCCTTGTTCCTGTTTCTGAATTTTGGGACTGAACTAAAACATTCTAATCCCTCTTCCATAGAAGAGTCTTCAAATGCTTGAAGATAGCCATTGCGTCTCCCCTTCTCCTCATTAACCTACCCTGTTCACTCAACCTACCCTCACATGGCATTGTATACAATTCCCTCACCACCACAATTGCCCCCTTGGACATATTTTGTCTTGTCAATGTCTTTCACAAAATAACTTCAGAGCATTAACTGAACACAAAAAGTCCAGTAATAGCTCCTTCATTGCTTAGTCATTCTTAAGACCATTTCTGCTTTCTGAGCAACCCAGTCACATCATGGCATGGAATTTACTAGGTTCTTAATGTCTATCACCCTTGGTGCAGGTTCTACCATGTGGTCTTGGAGACTTATGGAGACTATGTCTCTATTCTGGAGTTTGGACTAGCTAAGTATCTATAGGGATGGAGAACCTGGGGCCTTGAGGCCACATGTGGCCCTCTAGGTCCTTAAGTACGGCCCTTTGACTAAATCCAAACTTCACAGAACAAGTCCCCTTAATAAAAGCATTTGTTCTGTAAAATTTGGACTCAGTCAAAGGGCCATACCCAAAGACCTAGAAAGCCACATATGGCCTCGAGGCTACAGGCTCAACAGGCTTGATCCTAGACTCTCATCAGCAGTCTACTGGACACTTGGCAACAAATTCTTTAGCCATGGCAACGACGAAACCAAGCAAAATACCAAATGATTTCCCAAACCCCTACCCTGCTGTTACCCAAGGTAAGCACTGAAGAAAAATGAGAGTTTTTAATATAGGTTGAAGCGCTCTCCTCACAACAGTTCTTTGACAGCAGGAATGCATTTAGTATGATAGTCAAAAGCAGACTCTGAGGTCCAGAACAGAGCAGTAACCTGCCTGCGGTCATATAGAACCAGAGATTAAAACCCAGCTCATCTGCCTAAGGGCCTAAGACCCTTTCCCCAGTCCCCTGGACCTTTCCAGAGGAAGAGGTCTTGGGCTGGAAGGGGGTTGGGGCGGGGGGGCAGGGGTTCTCTCTCTACTAAATCAGCTTCTCCTCAGCTGCAGTGGCCAGTACCATCCCATGCTTTATCATTGGAACTGACTGCCGATGACTCCTTTGTGTTGAGCTGGGGCCTGGGGAGGAAACTGTCTGCAAGCTTGCAGTGGGGGTGGGTGGGTGGAGGTTAGGGGAGCACTCTGCGTGGAGTGTGGGGCCCTCAGGATCCCCTATAGATTTTGTGAAGGGGACTCTGAAGAACATGCTGGGGCATCATGGTTTAAGGGAAGCAGCCCTTGTTTCCTGGTTCTGCCACTCATTAGTTATGTGGCCATGGGAAAGTCAGTTCATCTCTCTGAACCTCAGTTTCCCTATCTGTAAACTGAAGAAGAGGTGAATTCGATGATTTCAAAGGTCTCTTCAAGCTATAATCCAGGATCTTATCATCCTAAAGATTATTTTGAGAAGGATGAGGAAGGGCCTATTAGAATAGCATAGGCAATACAACCTGTGCAACCTTGTACAAATCAGTTCACCTCCCTTGACTCAGTTACCTCATTTGAAAAATGAGAAGCTTGGTCTTGATGGCCTTTGAGGTTCTTTCCAGTTCCAAATCTATGATCTTATGATCCTATAAAATCATCACTGGAGTCAACTTAAAGAAAGGCGCACAGAGAAGCATAAACATAGTTAGGGGTTGGGGTGGAGATGAGATGTACATTTAAGGGGTAGAAGGAGGAAGAGGAACCAGCAAAGGAGAAAAGAGGTAGAATGAGAGGTCATAATGTCAAAGATGCAAGGGAGAAGAAAATTCCAGACAGGGAAGGAAGGTGGTCAATTCAATTAAATTCAATGAGTATTTGTTAAGTGTTTACTCTGAGGATGGCTAGGTACAAAGCACTGATGATACAATGATGAAAAAAATAAGAATAAGCAAAAGGTAATGGATGTGGTAACTCTGTGAATGGAGGATGTAGATGTATAATACTTGTCATTTCTTTGGATATGGGGTTTGAGGGAGAGGGAAGAATCCCAGATTTCTTCAAGATTATAAACCTTGACTTGGAGGATATGGATACTCTCAAAAGAAATAGGAAATTTTGGAGGTGGAGTAAGTTTAGTGAGGGGCAGACTGTCCTATTTTTTACAAATTGAGTTTTGAGATATGAATGAGACATCCAAGTGTCCATGTCTAGCAGGCAGTTGAGGATGCAGGACTGAAGGTCAGAATCATTAGGGACTTTGATATAAATAATAATAATAATAATAATAATAATAACAATAATAATAGCTAGCATTTATATTATGCATTAACTTTACCCATGTTACCTCATTTGATCCTAATAACTGTGTGGTAGGTGATATTATTATCCCCATTTTACAGATGAGAAAACTGTGACTGAGAGATGCCAAGTGACTTGCCCAGGGTGGCACTACTAATAAGATAGGATATGAACTTAGGTCTTTCTGACCACAAGTACAGTGTTTTATTCACTTTACCCCCTAACTATGGTATAGATTTTAGAGTCGTAGACATAAAGCTCATAAATGAACCCATGAGAACAAAAAAAACAACAAGGGAGAGGGTATAGAGTGAGAAGGCGGGGGGGGGGCGGGGAAGACCAGTTCAGAACAACTTAGCAATCACATCTGTGAATTCTGTGAATATACTGGGGTATATTTTGTCCAAGAGAGGTGATGTGAACTCCCTAAAAACAACTAGGTGATTTCTTACAATGTCCTCACCTAGTTCATGTTTGAATTCCTTGTTAACTATTTTCATTTTCATTATTTCTCCTTCCTTTGATTTCTTATTATTCCATACACTGTAAGTAGCAGTCTTACCCCTTCTCTGATCTTCTTCTTACCTCAATATAACATATGCATGTGTATCAACAAAAAGTGATTCCCTCACACTTTTTTATTTTCTTAGTATTCATCTTCAACATCAGCTTATACTGAACTTTAAATCTCAAGACATTATCCTTAGAGTATTTTTCCATTTTTTTGTGGTTATCCCTGTCCTTACTTCCATATTCTGTATTTATCTTTTTTAAAGATTGAATTAGGTCAAAGCTGCCTGACATGTACAACTGTTCTTTCCTACTGAAATCATTTTTGTTTGTTTAGTTAAAATTAATTCTTAAGATTATCCTATCACTCTACAGCCATTTTCCTCTATAGAATTTTAATTTGAAGAATTGTGATAAAGTTTACAACACAACTATCTATTTAAATTTACATTAACATTAGGGAGTAGGAAAGAGACAACAATCACCTCTCTTGACTTTGCATAAGAGTATGACCCTTTCTGACTCTGGCAGTTTTAATGAATGAAAGGGGGGTAAAGACAAAGATAAATGTGAGACTTGTGAAGGAAAACCACAAAGATGGTAATCCACAAGGCAAAGTCTGCCTCAGTACCTTGTTTCCCAGATGCTCATTTGCAAATGACTAACCAGAGAACTTTGAGGTTAATAACTGGTGAACTCTGAACGCACAAAGTGTTTTGTGATTATTAGACAAATGTCTATTACCTATGTGTTAAAGTTCTATCTTGTTCTGGACCCCCTGACCACCCTAACTCCCACTTCTACTCAGTATATTAAGTTTATAAGTAGCCAGGATATAAGTTTATAAGTAGCCAGAAGCTAGTACATAGCCAGTCTATTTTATTTGATACAACAACAGTATGAAGTAGGCACTATTATTGTCCTCATATGTGCTGAATCAGCAGAAGCCATATGGGGCTTTGCTGTCAGGGCCTTTTGAAATCCCAGACAAATTCCAGACTTCTACAGCAAAAACCAGCAGATCACCAAATGGTGCTGATAATTTTTGGATGATATGGACATGTTAACTTTAAATTTTTACTGACAACCTGGAAATGATTTGAATATGCTAACCCCAAGGTGGCACAGATAAGAATTAGTCTGTTTCTCCCCCAAATCCTATAAAAATAAGGTCTCAAACTCTTGCCTCCCAGTATTCTTCCATCTCCATCAGGTCCATGCTGTCTAATGGTCCCAAATCTAATCCATGGTTATGGGATACTCTCTGCCACTCTCCTTCCCCATCCTCTTCATCATGCTGCCTACCTTGCTTCACCATCCTATCCTCTGCCCTCACACTGTCTGCCTCGGTACCCCTTTTGTCACTTGTCTCTGTGCTTTCTGTGCTGTTTACTGCCCCCCACATCCTCTGTGGTTATTAAAGTGTGATTACAGCTCTACTACACACTGCCATTGTGGGTTTTCCCAGTCAGTACCCAAAGAATAAGATGTGCCTGCCCCCATTTCACAATTTCACAAATTATCAATTCAATCTGGTTATATCTTAGGTAGAAGAGAGAAGGATTTGGTTACATACCCTCAGCTAAAGTAAAGTTTACCACTGAGAGGACCCAGACCTGAATCAGTAAAGGTTGGTCTAAGAAAAGACTTCAGTGCTATGTGGAAGAGAGCTCATATACTGCCTGGGAAATAAAAACCAAGTAAATTGAAGAAGCATCTACAAAACCCAAATTAAGAACCACTGGCCTTTATGAAAGAGGACAGCAGGGACCTGGCAGTGAAGAGGTGAGGACCATTAGAGAAACTACCTAGCCCAGCAGCAGAACATTTATCCCAGTAGCACCACCTGTCAGAGCAGCTGAAGGGGAACCTTGAAGAAGAGACCGAAGCACCCTGAATATAGAACCATACATCTAACATAGATGCTACGTTCATCAGACAACTTTTTGAGAACAGTTACTGCCAAAAAAAAAAAAAAAGAATAGTTGCTACAAAAGAGAAAGGACATCAAGGTCTGCAGTAACACAACTGTGAGTTGCCCTGGCAATGGTGTGTTCCCTCTATGTTACTCACTACCATGGTAATTTATATTTGTGTCTATTCTCCCCCAATGATATCATGTGTGTTGGTGGGACAGTATGCCTCAGGTTCTTAGATGGAATGCTATATAATTATTCTCACTTTGCCTTTTGAGTAAATGTCTGTTTTTTTTTTCAATTTTGAGTTTAAACACTAAAAAGAATACTGTCATACATACAGAGGAACACAAAAAGAAGGTTCTTTATGAAACTGTAAGTCTAACAGGGCATAGTGATGCGTAGCTATAACCCCTGACACCTGGGAAGCTGAGGTTGGTTGGTTGGATTGCTCAAGTTCAAGAGTTATTGGACTGACTGAATTAAATCCTATCAGGTATTTACACTAAGAATAGCATGAACATGGTGAATCCTGGGAGCAGGAAGCCACCAGTGGATCTAAGGAATAACAATCAGAGTTAAGTCTGAAACAGAGCAGGTTAAAGCTCCCTTGGCCACGAGCAATGGAATTAGACCCAGGAGAGGGCATGAAAGAAAGAAAGAAAGAAGAAAGAAAGAAAGAAAGAAAGAAAGAAAGAAAGAAAGAAAGAAAGAAAGAAAGAAAGAAAGAAAGAAAGAAAGAGGAAGGAAGGAAGGAAAAGAGAAAAAAAAGAAACTGTGAATCTGTATTTCATACCAACTGCTTTTTAAAGAAAGTAATAATAATAATAATAGTAGCTAGTATTTATACAGCACTTTAAGATTACCAAAGTTATTCCAAGAGAACATATGTTATCTTGATACTCACAACAGCACTATGAGGTAGGTACTATTAGTGTCCTCATTCTACAAATGAAGAAAGTGAGTCTGAATGACTTTCCCAGCATATAGCTAGTAAATGTCTGAGGCAGGATTTTAACTTATATCTTCCTGACTCTAAGTCTAGTTCTCTATCTACATCATCATCCAGCTGCCTTATATAAGAATATAATAAGTATGTGTATATATATATATATATGTATATATAAAATACATTCTACACATTACCTTCAAAACTGCCCTACTTGTCTGTACTTTTCTCTAAAATTCCTTCTGTTCTCATCTGTGAATTTTTAATAATGTTTCAATGACCTTCTTATTTTTTGCATCACTATGGTCAACCTTTCCTCCCCCTTTGAAAACCAAGAGAAAGAAAAAAAATGTGACTTAAACACTTACCAATGTGTGACCCTGGGCAAGTCACTTAACCCCTGGTTGCCTCAGTTCCTTATCTGTAAAACGGAGACACAGCAGAAAAGGCAATGGCGAACCACTCCAGCATCACTGCCAAGAAAACCCCATGGACAATGTCCATGGAGACACGTAGAGTTGACACAGCTGAACAACAACGCCTTCTACATCTCAGCACCCGCAGTCGTTGTGGGCTGTTATAATTTTTAAAATTTGTTATCTGACAACAAACCTACTAATGATTAGCTTCTCTGTATATATGTAAGCTGTTTCCCAGACAAAAGACACAAACTTCACTGATACTCAAAACCTTTCTAGCCTTATTGAATTTTTTCTGACATAGCTTCAAGAAACCAAGGCTCACTTTATATCATGATGAAATAATATTGTAGGCCTTAGCAGAGGAAAGATATTTACTTTAATAAAACATACTTTATGCCTTTCAAAAAAAAAGAACAGAAAGATTTACCTGTCATTGATACGTAAGTTTACTTGAAAAAGATCAAGGAGAGAGCAGAGACAGTAAGATCAGTTATTGTTATTACAATAATTTAGACATGAGACAATGAAGGCCTGACTTAGTCTAATGAAAGGATTATTTAGCCAAAGCCAGAAATGAAAGGATGGGATGAGTACATTTTGCTAAGAGATATTTTAAAAGAAAAATCAACAAACTTGGTGACTGATTTTGAGATAGGTGCAGGGCTTCTTAAACTTTTTCCACTTGTGACCCCTTCAGTGCTTCTTTAACTGTGAGTCACAACCCCACATGGGGCTGCAACCCACAGTTTAAGAAGCACAGGAATGAAGAAGAATGAAAAATATTGTCCCTGAATGCTCTGTAGCACCATCACTGGGTTTACTTTAAGTCATTTTACCATCTCTACCACAATTTCTTACAACCCATGCTGCCCACAATCTTTCCAACCCATCCATCACCAGAATACCCAGCCTGCTGGATATCATTCATTACCAGTCACATGGCAGTTCCGAAAACTGATCACCTTCCTTCCATACCCTGCTTTCCCCAGGGTTATCCGGCATCACTTTGATTGTGATTTTCCCTCATAAACATTGACTTGGAGGTAAAGGGTAGGACGAAAAATTATGAAGTATTCTGAGAGCATGACCATCTAGTCACCCAAACTCATAACCCAGGTGTCATCCTCACTCCTCACTCTCTCTCAACCTACTATATCCAATCAGTTGTATCAGATGTCTTAACATTTCTGGTCCTCTCTTCACTTACACAGCCATCACCATTTTCATTTGCATATCATTATGCAAGCCAGACTATTAGAACAGCCTTCCAATTGGTCTCCTTGCCTAATCCCCACTCTAATCCGTCCTCCACCCAGCTGTCAAATTGATCTTCCTAAAGCACTGGTCTGACCATGTCATTCTTCTATTCAATAACCTCTGCTGGTTGAGGGGGCTATTACCTCCAGGATCAAATATAAAATCCTCCCTTTGGCTTTTAAAGCCCTTCATAATCTGGTCCCTTCCTATCTTTCTAGTCTTCTTACACTAGATTCAGCATGAATGCTGAAATCCAGTGACAATGGCTTCTTGCTGTTCCTTTAAATGTCCTGACTACATTTTCACTGACTGTCCTCCATGCCTGGAATTATCTCCATCCTCATCTCCTGGCCTCCTTGGCTTCAAGTCTCATTTAAAAGTTCACCTTCTGTAATTTTTGTGGACCCTTTTAACAATAGTGCCTCCTCTTTATGATTGTCTCAGACTTACCTTGTATGTATCTTGTTTGTGCATAGCTTTTTGCATACTGTCTAGCCCTTTAGAGTGTAATCTCCTTGACACTGGAGACTGTTTCTGCTTTTCTTTGTATATACTTAGTCAACAACATTTATTAAGCATCTACTATGTGCTAGGCACTGTACTAATTCCTGTTGACTTGACTTAGTTATACTGAAACTTTCTTTTCTTTCTTTTATTCTTTCCCCATGATTAACCTTATCTTTCATAAGAATTAATCCAATGAAAACAATGATCCCTGACCTCAAGAAATCCTATCCTAACTAATATTTAACTTTCTCCTGGACTGGACTATGAGTTCATCATACTGCCATAGTATCCTACTTCTGCTGTTCTGGTCTGTCTGCATTAAGTATAATTTTCTATTTCTTCTCTTTTTTTAATTATGAACTTGGAAAACTAAATGTGAATCTTTCACTGTACACAAAAGAATTTGGAGATTATATAATAAGGCATAGATTAAATTTAACATAATAACAAAATCATTCTGCTTGCCCAGTTCCCCTTATGAACCTTCTTACATAAGCTTTTGAACAGTTCTTATGACTGGTTCTTATTCTTTAAGGTGGTCAGGATTCCTCACCTATTGTTTTAGTTGCCATTTAGGATAATTTCATTCTCCTTGATGGAGAAACCATGAGTAGAAGAGCTCACTGTTTCTGCCTTTCTTGCCAATCATCATTGTTCTCTTCTCCTTGAGCAATAACGCTATCTCTTCTCTGATCTTCCCTTACATAGCATACCTTCACCAACACAGCAAAAAATAAATATAACAAAAAGACTTTGCCTTTGGTTTGCCTTGGTACTCATCTCCATACTGAACTTTTGTGTTCTTGACCCTATTTTTATGGGCTCCTCCCAACCATAGTAATCCTCCAACCTCCTGTTTTGGAAATTAAACTCGGTCAGTTATTAGCTACATGAACTGGGGCAAGTAACTTAATCTCTTTAGTACTTGCTTTCTTTGTCAAAATAGCAGAGACAATAATAACTAATGAATAATAATAATAGCTAGCATTTATATAGTGCTTTAAGGTTTGCAAAACGTAAATATGCTATCTAAATTGATATAAAAATAGATGCTAATCTATTATCTCATTCAATCTTCTAGGATGAATACTGTAGCTATTATCATAATTTTATAGATGAGAAAAATGAGGCTTAGAAAGATTAAGTGATTTGCCCAACTACACACAACAATAACTGTTCATTCAAAAAGCTTTTCTTTATAGTTCCTCTCTCCCAACCCTTTACCTTTTGGCTGAAATCAATGTAAAATAAAAATATGCTAGATTCATAAATTTAATCATGCTATGTCATAATCTCCTTGAACATGATTCAAGAAAAGAAATTAGCCTTCTGTTTGAATTCTGGACCAATGATAATTTTAATTTGTTATTTTAGGTTCCATTTTTTAACAGAAGGAATCAAAGCAGTAAGAAATAAAACTTAATAAAACTTATTTAAGAATTTATGTTCCTCCTTAGCAAGGCATTCTTCACATTGCAATGATTCAGCCACCTAGGGGGAATTTGTTTTGTAACTATGCATATGGGTTACAAGGGCTTCATTTTTTTTCTTTTTTTTTCCATTTCCAAATGGAGTAGGAGACAGGGATAGAGTAGCCAAAATAAAATTTTAAAAGTGGGTCATTGAGGCATCTTTTTTCTTTAAGCACAGGGAAGAGAAGGAAAAAGACCATAAAAAAGCATAGACAAGCTGGTTAGCTTTGAAAGTTACAGGTTGAACTTATTATATACTTAAAAAAAAACAAGCTGTACATAACAGCGAAACTACAGAGGTAGTTTCACTTACAATCCTCTTATTCTGTACTACTATGTATAGGGAAATGCCAATTTTATTTGATGTTTGTTAAATTCAACATAAAAATAAATTTTAAAAATTTCAGTGTATGGCAACTATTTTCACAAGGCATAAAACACATGTATGTATATAGGAATACAAAAAGTTACTTATAGCAAGTGCATTAAATTGCAACCTGTAGAGGATGGTTGGAGTGGGAGGGAGAAAGCTTCATTTCATGTCTCAGATCACATGAGTACACTTGGTACTTAGCTAATAATAGTCATAATTATTATTATGAGACAGAGAAATCAAATCATAGTTGTTTAAGGAAAAATTTCTCTTTCAAGTTCTTGATTCTAATCCTATATCATATTATTTCTTTTACTATTTGTATTGAAATGAACTCTACTAGAACAAGACAGACCATAGCCATTTCTTTTTTTTTTTTTTGGTGGGGGCAATTGGGGTTAAGTGACTTGCCCAGGGTCACACAGCTAGTAAGTGTTACGTGTCTGAGGCCACATTTGAACTGAGGTCCTCCTGAATCCAAGGCCAGTGCTGTATCCACTGTGCCACCTAGCTGCCCCCATAGCCATTTCTAAATACACAGCACACAGTTTCATTGCTTGAGGCCACAAAGCATAATATTATATTTATACAGTTATCACGGCTCCTTGAAATTCTGGTGATAGCTGAAAATAGATACGGAGGTCACCTGTGTAACAGTGAAAACTGAACTGATGAGATCTGGGAAGGTGACTAAAGAAAAGAGCATAATAAGGAGAGAAGAGAAGGCGGCCCAGGGCAGAACGAGTCACTCCCTGGCAAAGGGTGTAGGACACGAATGATAATCCAACCAAGATGACTGAGATGGGATGACTGGACAGGAGGGAAAACCCATGGAGCGTGGGCGGCATAAAAATCTAGGAAGGACGGAGAATCTCTAAGGAGCAAGTTGTTGGTAGTGTCAAAAGCTACAGAGAAGTCAAGACGAAGAATGAAAGGATGAAGAAAAAATGCTATTGGATTTAGCTTAATTTAGACTATCGTTTGTAACCTTGAAGAAAGCAGTTTCAGTTGAGCAGTGGGTCACAGGCCACATTGTCAGAATGGAGAAGTGATGCAGAAGTGCAGAAGTGGAGGCAATGAGCACAGAGAGACATTGACACAACAACTGCCTGTTCCAATCAACCAAAGTTTTGTTATCTTTCAGCGCTGACATTATTTACATTGCTGTGGATGTTATGTATATATCTTTGACTTTGCTTTCTTCATTCTGCATCATTTCATACAAGTCTTCCCATGTTTTCTTAAATTCTTCATAATCACCATTCTTAATGGTGCAGTAATATTACATTACATCCATTTACCATAATTTGCTCAGCTATTTTCTATTTCTGCACACATATTTTGCTTCCAACTTTTTATTATTACATATGATGCAGCTACAAATATTTTTGTACATAAAAGTTTTGATAGAGCACTGAGCCTATAGTCAGGAAGGCCAGAGTTCAAATCTGACCTCAGACATTATTTTTCATTCTTAACATTTTATTTTTCCCCCAATTACATGTAAAACCAATTTTAATGTTTTTTAAAATTTTTCAGTTCCAAATTTTCTCTCTCCTCCCCTCCTCATTGAGAAGGTAAGCAGTTTTATATAGGATATATACGTGTGCAGTCTTGTAAAACATATTTCCATATTAGTCATGTTGTGAAGGAAAACACAGACCAAAAACAAAACAAAACAAAACAAAACAAGAAAAATAAAGTTAAAATAAGTATGCTTCAATCCGCATTCAGACTCCATCAGTTCTTTTCTCTAAAGGTAAATAGCATTTTTCATCATAAGTTCTTCAGAATTGTCTTAGGTCATTTTATTGCTTAAATTAGCTAAGTCATTCACAGTTGATCATCATACAGTATTGCTGTTACTGTGTACATTGTTCTCTTAGTTCTGCCCACTTCACTTTGCATCCGTTCATGTAAGTCTTTCCAGGTTTTTCTGAGAACATCCTGCTCATCATTTATTATAGCACAATAGTATTCCATCATAATCATATGCTATAACTTCACCAGCCATTCCCCAACTGATGGGCATCTCCTCGATTTTCAATTCTTTGCCATCACTAAAAAAGCTATTAATATTTTTGTACATATAGGTACCTTTTCCTTTTTATTTTTTATCTCTTTGGGATACAGACCTAGTAGCAGTACTGCTGGGTCAAAGAGTATGCATGGTTTTATAGTCCTTTGGGCATAGTTCCAAATTGCTCTTCAGAATGGCTGAATTAGTTCACAACTACCGAGAGGGCATTAGTGTCTCAATTTTCCCATATCCCTTCTAACATTCAACATTTTCCTTTTCTGTCATATTAGTCAATCTGGTAGGTATGGGGTGGTTCCTCAGAGTTGTTTTAATTTGCATTTTTTCATATGACTACAGATAGTTTTGATTGCTTTGTTTGAAAACTGCCTGTTAATATCCTCTGACCATTTATAAATCGGGGAATGGCTCTTACTTTTATAAATTTGACTCAGTACTCTATATATTTGAGTAATGATGCCTTTATCAAGATACTTGCTGTAAAAAATTTTTTCATAGTTATGATTTTATTATAAATTAGCATATTTTATGATTACTAATTATATTTCCCTCCATCCAATCTCCCCCCATTTATCCTACTCTCTGTGTTTCACCCTATCCATCCTCAAAAGCGTTTTGCTTCTGACTACCAACTTCTCCAATCTGCCCTCCCTTTTATCAGCTCCCCCCTTCTCTTATCCCCTTCTCGTGTAGGGTAAGATAGATTTCTATACACAGCTGAGGATGTATGTTACTCCCTCTTTGAGCCAATTCCAATGGGAGTTAGGTTCAAGTGCTCCTGCCCATCTCCCCCACATCCCCCTCCACTGGAAAAGCTTCTTTTAAGTGAGAAAATTTATCCCATTCTACCTTTACCTTCCCCTTTCTCCCAGTGCACTCCTCTTTCCCTTGATTCAACTCTTAATTTTATTAGTTTGAAGATCATTCTTCATATTCAACTCACACCTGTGCCTTTTGTCTTTTTAACTGTCCTAATGAGAAAGCTCTTAGGAGTGCAAGCATCATTTTCCCATGTGGGAATGTAAACAGTTTAACCTTATTGAATTCCTTATGATTTCTTTCCTGTTTACCTTTTGATGCTTCTCTTGAGTCTTGTATTTAAAAGTCAAATTTTCTTTTTTTTATAACTTTGGTTTGGAAATTCAAATTTTCTATTCAGCTCTGGTCTTTTCATCAGGAATGCTTGGAAGTCTTCATTTCATTGAATGTCCATTTTTTCCCCTGAAAGATTTTATTCAGTTTTGCCCTCTTGAATATCACATTCCAAGCCCTTTGATCCTTTAATATAGAAGCTGCTAAATCTTATGTTTTACTGACTGTGGCTCCACGATTTTTCAAATGTTTCTTTCTGGCAACTTGCAATATTTTCTTCTTGACCTGGAAGCTCTGGATTTTGGGCTATAATATTCCTGGAAGTTTTCATTTTGTAATCTTTTTCTGGAGGTGATTGATGAATTTTTTCAATTTCTATTTTATCTTATAGATCTAGACTATCTGGGCAGTTTTCCTTGATAATTTCTTGAAAGATGATGTCTAGGCTCTTTTTTTGATCGTGGCTTTCAAGTAGTCCAATAACTCTTAAATTATCTCTGCTAGATCTCTTTTCCAGGTCACTTGTTTTCCCAATAAGACATTTCACATTTTCTTCTATTTTTTCATTCTTTTTATTTTGTTTTATTGCTTCTTGATGTCTCATGGAGTTATTACCTTCCACTTGCCCGATTCCAATTTTTAAAGAATTATTTTCTTCAGTGAGTTTTTGTACCTCCTTTTCCATTTGACCAATTCTACATTTTAAGGAGTTCTTTTCTTCAGTGAATTTTTGCACATCTTTTTCCATTTGTCCAATTTTGTTTTCCTCTTCAGTGAATTTTTTCTTTCTCTGTTGCATTTTATTCTTTTTTTAAAAATTAATTTATTTTTAGTTTTCAACATTCACTTTCACAAGCTTTTGAGTCCCAAATTTTGTCCCTCTTCCTCCCCAAAATGGAGTCCAATCTGATATAGGCTCTACATATACATTCTTATTAAACATATTTTCACATGGGTCATGTATTAAGAAGAATTAGAACCAACAGGAGGAACCACAAGAAAGAAGAAACAAAACAAAACAGAAAAAAAAGAGCAAATAGTATGCTTCAATCTGCATTAAGACTCCATAGTTCTTTCTCTGGATGTGGATAGCATTTTCCATCAAGAGACTTTCAGAGATGTCTTAAAACCTTGCATCACTGAGAAGAGCTAAGTCTATCAAAGTTAGTCATCTCACAATGTAGCTGTTACTATGTACAATATTCTTGGTCTGCTCACTTCACTCAGCATCAGACCATATAAGTCTTTCCAGGTTTTTCTGAAACCCACTTGCTCATCATTTTTTATAGCACAATAGTATTCCATTACATTCATATACCACAACTTTTTCAGCCACTTCCCAATTGATGGTCATCCCCTCATTTCCAATTCTTGGCCACCACAAAAAGACCTGCTATAAATATTTTTGTACATGTGGGTCCTTTTCTCTTTTTTATGATCTCTTTGGGATACAGACCTAGAAGTGGGATTGTTGGCTCAAAGGATATGCACAGTTTTATAGCCAAAGGGCTATAGTTCCAAATTGTTCTCCATAGTGGTTAGATCAGTTCACATCTCCACAAACAATGCATTAGTGTTACAATTTTCCTTTATCTCCAACATTTATCATTTTTCCTATTTTGTCATGTTAGCCAATCTGATAGGTGTGATGTGGTAGCTCAGTCATTTTAATTTGCATTTCTCTAATCAATAGTGACTTAGAGCATTTTTTCATATGACTATAGATAGCTTTAATTTCTTCATCTGAAAACTGCCTGTTCATATCTTTGACCATTTAACAATTGGGGAATGACTTGTATTCTTACAAATTTGACCTAGTTCTCTATATATTTTAGAAATGAGGCCCTTATCAGAAACACTGATTGTAAAAATTTTCTTCAGTGAATTTTTGTGTCTCTTTTACTATTTGGCCTATTTTGTTTTTTAGCTGTTATTTTCTTCAGTATTTTTTGCACCTCCTTTACCAAGGTGTTGACTCTTTTTTTCAGTATTTCCTTACATCACTCTCCTTTTTTTCCCCCAACTTTTTTTTTCTACTTCTCATTTGATTTTTTAAAACTGTTTTGAGCTCTTCGAGGAATTCTTTTGGGGACTGAGCCCAATTCACATTTTTCTTTGAGGCTTTGGATGTAGCAGTTTGACTCTTCTGAGTTTGTGTGTTTTGATCTTCCCTGTCACCATAGTAACTTCCTATGGTCAGGGCCGTTTTTGTTGTTTGCTCATTCCTCCAAACTGTTTCTTGACTTTTAGCTTTTTGTTAAAGTTGGGCTCTGCTCTCGGGGTGGAGGGGACACTGTTCCAAGCTTCAGGTTTTTTTGTGCAGCTGTTTTTAGAGCTGTTCTGGGGATCTGTAAGCTTTCCATTCTTCCAAGGTGGTATGATCTAAGGAGAAGTGTATTTACTATTCTCCTTGCCCGTGCCCTGGTTTGTGAGCAACCACAAGCACTCTTTTCTGCCCTGGAATTGTGACCAGGATCCCTGCTCCATTGTGGCCATAAGCTCTGATATGCTAGTGCTCCTCCTTACCCTGTGACTGTAACCCAGCAATGCAACCCAGATCTGAGTAAGGGTAACGCAACAGAGCCCTGTACCTAGTGCCAGTAAAGGAACCCCTGTAAGTCTCCTTCTGACCTTCTGCGGGCTAAGAGCACACGAAGTAGCTGCTACAGCTGCTGATTCAGTCGTCCCTGAGGCCTGCTGCTGGTTTCCTGTGGTATGGCTGAGGCTGCAGCGTGTACTGGACTGCACTCCAGTCTCACCCCAGTGCAATAGACCTTTCCCACAAACCTAAGCAGTCGGACTGGAAAACTGTTTCACCCTGTCATTCTGTGGATTCTGCCACTTCAGAATTTGTTTTGAGGTGCTATTTGAAGTTGCTTGGGGAAAATCTGGAAGAGCTCAGGCAAGTCCTTGCCTTTTCCCTACCATCTTGACTCCACCCCCTGGCCTCATATTTATTAGCTGTGTGACTCTGGGCAAGTCATTTAGCCTCTGTTTGCTTCAGTTTCCTCAACTGTAAAATGGGGATAATAATAATATCTACCTGACAAAGATGTTATGAGGCTCAAATAAGTTAATGTTTGTAAAAAGTTCAGCACAGTGTCTGGCATAGAGTGAGCATTATAGAAATGCTTATTCTCCTCCCCTTCCCACTTTCTTGCTGGCAATAACTTCCTTTAGGTACCAGGCTACATAATCTTTGAGTCAAAGAACATGGGCAATTTAGTAACTTTTCTTACTATGGACATTTTTTAAAAAGGAGATTAACAGTTATATAGCATGCTGGATAGGTTGCAGAGCAGTTATTTCAGTTTGCAGAATCACATATACACATATATGTATATGTATAAATATATGCATGTATATGTATACACACATACACACACATAGATCTTTTACTTCCCAGTTCCAACTAAGTAGAAAATACCTGCAGAAAAAAAGGGAAACAATAAAATATCGCAATGAGACTTTTGCAAAGAATATGAAGTACATGAGAAATGTTGTACCAGGTCAGACTTTCAGTCTATGTAGGTTAATATAATGTCTGACAGTGGTATCAAGGGATGTTTTGTAGGTAAGCACAACCCTTGAGTTCCTTTATAATTCATAAAACAACTACCCTCTATGAATTTTCCTAAGCCTTTCTTAAAATCCTATTTTTTTAGCCTATTCTATTCCTAGAGCAATGAGTTATACATCTTTATTAGCCTCTGTGGAAAGTAGTACTTTTTTTATTTGTCATAAAACTCTCTCCTGAGCTACCAAAAAAAAAAAAAAGACAGCTGCATCAATTTATTGAGTGGTGCAATGGATAGAGTGCTGCATTTGAAGTCAGGAAGGCCTGAGTTTACATCTCAGACACTGGCTGTGTGACCCTGAGCAAGTCACTTAATCTCTCTTGGCCTCAGTTTCCTCATCTGTGAAATGGGAATACTAATAGCATTTGCCTATCAAGATTGTTTTGAGGATCAAATGAGATATTTGTAAAGTACAAACCTTAAAGCACTACATGAATCTTAGCTATTCCAGGTCACATGACCAACACAATATAGGACTAGACATTCTCTCTGCTCCTCACCACCTTTCGAACCTCTCCAAAACAGAAAGTATTACAGTCTAGGACACCAAGAAACCAAAGAAGATAAAAATTACATGAACTAAAGCTTAACTTGAATTTATTCAATACTCCCCTCCATCACCTAGTATATTACTGATGGTGGCTTCTCTGAGGATTAGACCTTGCAAGCTAACCCAACCAGAAACAGAAGGTAATGCTACACCCTGAATTCCAATCCCTCTCTCTAGCTCTGTGCAAATTTGCTGAGTTTTTTTTTTTAATTGCCAAGTGGTAGAATTCTGTGCTGCAACAGAGCCCTGCAGGAGAATGGAGGAGCAGAGAGAACAGGGCAAAGCAGGTATCTAGGCTTGCAATAGAGGTCAACTCAACACCCTGACTTCTACCTCTTCCTACTGCTGTGGACATCCAAGCTCCAAATGGAAGAAATTGACTCAGGCTTCTACAGTAACAGCATGGCTGCACTCTGTACCAGTGGGTCAGAGAAATAAGGAACAGAAGAACTGGGGCAAGATACCATGTATGAAGTGCTATATGGCACTACACGAAGCTTGAGGGAAAGAATCCAGCATCTAGCTGGGACCAATTCTGTCTTCCCAAAAATCACTTGGTGGAGAGACCTGGGCAGGTGAACTATGTGGAGAGAGGCTAAGATGCTTTGAAATCTAGTCCTCAAAGAAACCGCCATCAGAAAGGAGGGAATCAAAATATGAAAAATAGGGGGAAATAAGGGGGGGGGGAAGCCTAAATTTGCCAAAGATCTCAGGAGGAAGAAAATTCAAAGATCTTGAACATAAGCAGATAGACAAACAGGGAAGACATTAACAGCAAAAGGAAATATGGCCTCCAGATCTAGTAAACAAGTTCAAGCATTTATGAATAAATACTGGAAAACAAAAGAAAATGATTTAACACATGAAGCACAGGACCCTGTGGACTCTGAGGAAAGCATGGAATCACAACATACTGTTCTTGAGTGGCTTAAAAGATAAACAGGAATGATGAGAATAGAATTTTTGTGCTATACAGCAAAAATAATTGGCAAAATAGATAAACTTGCATCTACAGTAACAAGTCTCACCAAAAATAAAAAAATAAAGGACAACTGATTAGGAATACAAATACTCCTATAGAAGTAAAAGACAATCTGAGAAGGAATACAATAACATTAAAAGAAAAAAATGCTCTTCACATAAACAAAATATATTTATCTCAAAGACAAGACACATAGAGATAATTTAAGGATCTTAAGTTTTCCAAAAGAACACAAGTCAAAAAATCTGAACACCATAATGTAAGAAATAATACAAGAAAACTGCTCAGAATTTCTGAATACAGAAAACAAAGCGCCATATGAAAGAATCCATAGGTCTCTTTAAAAAAAAAAACCCCAAGGCTACAAACCAAGAAACACGGTCGTTAAATTTAATAATTGTATAAACTATAAATTCTAGAAGCGATTCAGAAAAAGAACTTCTAATACAAAGGAAAGGAAATTCAACTAACATCAGATTATTTTGCATCTACTAGAAAACGCAAGAGGGATCAGAATAATGTGTTCCAAAGAGCCATGGAAGAAGAGCAGCCTAAGGTGACCTACCCTGCAAATCTAAACTTAACCATAAATAAAAAAAATTTGAATGCTCACTAATAAAGGGGCATTTGAAACATTCTTAGAAAGAAATCCAGACCCGAAAACATTTGCTTCTCAAACATTCCAGACAACAGAAATGCAGGAGGGGTGAATAAATGCAGCAGCCCAGGACAACAGCAACAGATTGACATCAGAGAAACCATTAACAGACTTCTTTCAAAATGTACACAAGGGGGTAAATGTGAAGGGGTGGGCCTGGAGCATTACACATTAAACTTCACAGAACCCTACCTACAAGTGAATCAATCAATGTTCTTTGTGAGACTGAATTATAAAATGGGCGGATGTACAGAAGGGTGAGGGAAAGAGAGTGACAGAAAAGAGAGCATAATGTGTCCTGGTCAAGTTGAGGGCTAGCAATGAGGAGAAGTTGACCCCTGTGCTTTCTCAGGCAGAAGACAGCCTTCAGGGAAGTGTGTAAAGAGAGATTGAAAACATGCAGGAAAATGGCAAGCCTGGGATGGTTGGGGGGAAGGTGTCATTAATGAACACTATTCTTGTGGGTCAAGAGAGATGTTCTTTAAATATCTCTCTGTGAAGGGAGATGGAGACCCTGTGTCTGACGTTTTCTGTAGGGATTTGGTGCTTAGATAGATCACTCATCCTTCCTCTGGCATGGGCAGTAGGGAGTTGGAGTGGTATGTGTAACTACTTCCTGTAACAGTTGGAGGGCATGGACCCTGGAAGGAGATTCTGAAGCAAACAAGGAAAGAAAATGACCAGGGGGTCACATAGGTGACATAAGTAAGTGATGGGCTGTATAATCAGGATGCAGTCTTGCCATAGGCCTGCATCTTCTTTATCAACCTGTAGGAATTAACATTTTTCTGGGAGTGAGGTACAATGGAAAAGGAGGGAGGGGGGCAAGCTATACAAGGCAGTGGTAGAAACTGCTTAGAGAGGAGAATCCAGAATGGGCATCTCAGAAGTTCTGATTCTGTGAGGAATACAGAAAATAGAAGGACTAGATAAGCATAGGGGCTATGAACCAAAGAACGAGTGTCTACAGCAGATGGAAAAGAAAGATGAATAGCAAAGAGAGTGAAAAAGAGGAATCTCCTCTGAAAAGGGGTACAGAAACTGAAATTTTAAAAATGAATAAATAAGACTAACTGAAAAGGAGGAGAGAAGGGGGAATTCTGCTTGACTAACAAAGAGGGAAAACATAGGGAAAGAAATAGAAAAAAATCAATAATGCAAAATTGACATATAGGTGTGGTTAAAACTACAGTATAAAGTAGCTAAATTAAATTAGACCATATTTTATGTGTCCTTGAGTGGGTCAATCTATGTTTTTTTTCCACCTGTAAATTAAATAAATGACTTGTTATTAAGGGAAATAATAATAAAAAAAAGTATTAGTTGTAGAAAACTCAATCATAAGCTTGGAGATGATAGTATTTTAATCTCTCAATTTTATCAAGTAATACTAATTCTATAACTGTCAGTGTGAAAATATTTTGTATTATTGTTTTGTATTTCCTTGCCTTACAGAATCATGCAGAAGTCCTTTTTGTCTTCTAGCTCTCACAAGGATTATTAAATTCAATAAATAGGGATAAACCTATTACAACCCCAAATGATTACCAAAGGATAAAATATTTTCTAGTTGGTTTGAGGGTTTTTTGCAGTTTTATCTATAATTAGTTCTACATAAAATGGAGCTCTCTTCTCATCCATAACAAATCTATCTGAAATTTGCTGCTGAATAATATCTAGTTTGCCCTAGAGCATCAAATGATGGCTAAAGTATAATTACTGCCATATAATCATGTTTAATCTGTTGATTAGAATAAGAAAGAATCACGAATGGAATTCATAAATAAATGGAGATAGGTTTCTTGTTCGGAATTTAGTTTATGGTGATATATGCAAATAAGATCAAATAGGAAATGAAAATGGAATAAACAATGTACATGAGCAAATTAAGACAGAGAATCTTTTTTTTTTTAAACTACAGCAGGGGAATCTAAAAATTATCTACTGACATTCAGGCACTGAAAATATTTTGAGAAATGAATTTTTAGAGTTTTGGCTTTATTATTCTCTTATTATCTATATGTAAGACAGTTTCCCTTCCCATTTCAATTAATATAATCACAGAAGGCCCAGACTGTAATCACAGTATAAAATCAGTGTTAAGGGATTTTCCTAGACTACCACAACATAATCCCACATGATAAGGTTTTAAGGTGAAAACAAGATATATCTCTGTTCTGTGATCTCTTTATGAGGTGCAAAACCTCTTTGGGTCAAGAAGGGAGTAGCATATTGGCTGAGCAAACAACTAACTATACTTTTGGGGGCTTTAAATAACTGGATGAATTTCAGCAACTAGGGGTTGATGTATGAAACCAAAAGTGAAGGAATAACCAGGCCTCTGAAAGAGAATCCCTCTTGGAGACAAGTGGTTCCTCTTCCCTCCCACTCTCTCACCTTCAACCAAGTCACGAATGCTACTAGACTAGGAGAAAACAACATATCTATCTAAGGACAGAGACATACAGCTGAAGACAGTCATGGATATAAATATATAGTCACCCAAGAAAGAAGGCAGTTTCAAGGACACTGACCCCCCATACACAGTAGCAAAGAAGATGACAGATATGGACTTAAGAAAGGAGCAGACACTGAGAGCCCAGCTGAGAGGTCTGCCCAGTACAGATATTGCACATATAGGGGAACTTTGTAAGGAGGATTCCACAAAAAGATAAAGGACTTCTGGGTAATGCTGTACCAGGAATTGTGAGTCACTCTTTGCCAACTGCATATGCTACAAGGATGCTTCAATCCAATGCACTTTGAACCTACTCTCCCAATGAAGGCTATGCACGTTTGTGAGAATATACCCAGGGATTTGGGGGAAAATGTTTTATACCAACTCATCTTACTATACCATTTTGATAAATGCTTTTTCCAAAAGCTAATTAAGTGTACTAATTGTTAAAGAAAAATACACTTATGAGCTATAGTAGTAGGAATAGGTAACAGCAAGGTTACCTCTAGAATTTGAAGTAGCAGTTACCCCTCTATAAACCCAAACCAAAACTGCAAGTGTAGCTTGAGGAGTAGCTCAAAGGGAGTACTACATAATACTATATGGTTACAAATCATGAAATACCATGATCTCATTTGAATAAAATATTACTTATGATTTACATACAAGAAATTATGTGAATGACAGCATCACAGATACATATGACCAAAAAAGGAAGGAGTCTAGCCATGAATTAACATTGAGGATAAGAGATGGACAAATGGAGTGCATCTATGAAACATTAAAAGATCTAGTTAAGTCCACCAGGCATTAGTTTAGACTGCATATAGAGGATTTGTGGAGGGACATTGATAAAAATCATTTAGGATGGGAAGGCATGGATGGTCTGTAATCTAAATTGTGGAAAGAGCAAATTATATTAGTGAGACCACAGATTACTATATTTCTTTTAAATCCTAATTATCCCACTTATTATTCACCTAAAAAAATCATAGTACATCATTTAAATGGGTACAATAGAGCTGACATATTGATACAATACTACTTAAAAGTTATAAAAACATCCTATTCTAAAAATTATTCCTTGCCTTAAAAATTGGTTATTTTTCTTTGGGCTTTTAAAATTATATTAATTTTGGTATCAGACATTTAGTTTACATCATTTTCTAAGTACTCACCAAGTGCGATGGAGTCCACTTGATATCATGGAAAAAGAAAAAGGAAGTTAAAGACATAATCCTTTCTATAGGTAGCTCACAAAGGCAGAAAGGACAGGCATAAGTAATATACTATACAAACACAACATGACTTCACAATGTAAGCAATGTGTAAATATGTACAGAAACATTCCTTTCCATATCCACTCCATGTGTTCATTTTTGCTATTTGCCCTCCCCTCTCTTTTCTACTAGTACCAAGAGATTTATCAGACAGGAACAGCTACTCCCGTTTTCCTTCCTCCTCCCTCTCCCAGGGATGAGTAGATAATAGAGGCAGGTCTCAGAAATAGGAGGTAGAAGTTAACTCTGGGCAAGTGAGTGTTGTCAGAGAATGAAGCAATAAGCAGAGATCCAAATAAGTAGCCTTGTATCTTAGGAGGCAAAAGAAGAGACAGAAGGACAATCAGTGCCAGGGACTATGTTTCAGAAGCAGGTATCTATTCTCAGGACTGGAGGGAGTATTTCATGGCTACAGTCCTGGGAGAAAGAGGACAGGGTACCAAGATATAGCAAAACAAGACCAGAAATCTACTACTGGGTCCAGCTTTAAAAATGAAGTAATTTATCATGATGGATAAAGCAAAAGAAGCTGAGCTATAATTTATCAGTATTTATGTGACTATGTGAATGTAAATGGAAAAGCATGACTACATTCAAGGTCTGGCTCTATCATATACAATTTGGAACGTGAGCTCCTCAAGAACGAGGGAGCATTAATTTTTTTTATATGTATCCCAAGCACCACCTAGCACAACGCCTGACACATAGTAGGTACTTAATAAATACTTGTTGATTGATCATTGAGCAAATCACTTTCCCTTTCTGGGTGTGTAAGGAGTGAAATTTGACAATCCCTAAAGTTTTTTCCTACCCTAACATTTATGATTCTATTAGTGTAGAAAGCCATTAGAACAAACCCCTTTCCCTGCTCCCATTCATCCCCCTCACCTTCTAGCAATAAACTGTTTCTATTCATTAAGCCCAACCTATGCATCAAATGTCTTTTTGTGCAGCAACCCAGAAAGAAGTCATGTTATGTGTTGAGTAAAGATATCAGACTACTCTCAATTTTTCACTGTTCTTGTAAGGTTAAAAAAGTATATTTTTTCAAGCTGGAATTTTTATCTTGAAGTTCTACTCATAGAATTAAAATACAAATTAACTTAAATTTGGAAGGACCTCTATATATTATCACTAAAAACAATACCACAGTTGAAATTAAAGTCTTACAAAAGTAACAGGTGGTGGGATAAGTTTTTTTTTTAATCAGTGGAGAATTGACTTGCTAAATATGATCATTTCCTGTAATTCACACCAAAATTTAAATGTGTCATCATGAAAATGGATTAGAAACTGATTATAATGACCCAATCAGAGTAATAATGACCCTTTACATAATTTGACACAGAAATTATTTCCACTAGTTAATTTCCTGAAAATTGAGTTCTAAAATAGGAGCAACTAGGGGCAGCTGGGTGGCACAGCGGATAGAGCACCGGCCCTGGAGTCAGGAGGACCCGAGTTCAAATCTGGCCTCATACACATAACACTTACTAGCTGTGTGACCCTGGCCAAGTCACTTAACCCCATTGCCTAGCCAAAAAAAACCCCAAAACCAAATAAAATAGGAGCAACTGAAAACATAATTTTATAAATTCAAGACATATTTATAAGGTAGCTATTCTGCGTACAACCCTGTGCTGAACTCTTGGGAAGGGGAGGAGGAGCAGGAGGAGGAAGAAGAGAAGGAAGAAGAGGATGAGGAGAAGGAGAAGGAAAAGGAGAAGAAAGAAAACGACAACTAAAACTATGTTAAGACTTTAAGGACATCCTGCATAATGCTTTAAGGTTTGACAAATGATTTATTATTTGAGCCTCACAACATCCCTTTGAAGAGGTATTATAGGTATTATTAATATCCATTTTACAGAAGGGAATTGATAAACAAAGGGGTTAAGTAACCTAACCATGTTCACACAGCCAGCAAGCAAGCAAGCAACAAAAGTGGGACATGAACCCAGCTTCCCCCAACAGTGAGAGAGAGAAAGAGACAGACAGAGACAGAGAGAGAGAGCCAGCCAGAGAGAGAGAGGGAGAGAAAGACAGAGAGAGAGGAGCCCTGTCCTTACAACACTTAACACTCAAATACCATGAGATGTGATATATGAAAGCTATTTTTGAAGGTAGCTGTATGGAGAAGTAATAGGGAATGTCAGAAAAGTTTCATGGTAAATATGGCAATACATAATCCTCCTATTATTAAGATAAGGTTAGCAAGTATCCAATTTTTTCTTTCTTTTCTTTTTTTTTCCGAGGCAATCGGGGCTAAGTGACTTGCTAGTGTTAAGTGTCTGAGGCTGGATTTGAACTCAAGTCCTCCTGACTCCAGAGCTGGTGCTCTATCCACTGTGCTACCTAGCTGACCCAATCCAATTTTTTCTGATTTTTTTTCCTTTTCTTTGAGAGGCATTCTAATTCAGCCAGTTCTGAAGCAGAGAATGCAGTTATTTAGATGACTCCATCTGGAAATAGAAGCTTGAATAATGATACTACCATTTATAATTGCTCTAATTAGCAGATGATATTTTATATAATAGAATAAAAAGAATAAAAAACTTCTTTTCCCTTGGGTTTTAGGCTGCTTATTTTTAACATTGATATTTTTTACAGAGATTTTTGTATTGTCTATTTTTAAAGTGATATGTTCTCTTCAATTGTTTTAAATGTTTTCTTTTTATCACTGGCTATCCTTCTCTACCAGATTTGATCTCTCACTTCAAGATTTTAAGAGATTAGAATATAAAATATTTGCTTTATCTTATTTTTAAATTTTTATACCAAGCTCCAAAAGGGAGCCCTATAGTAGTGGTTCTCAAATTTTTCTATCCATTTACTCTCAGACCAGGCTCTCCCTATTCCACAAACTTCTCCTTATATTCTATGTTCAAATAGCCCAAACACTGAACTCAAATATTCTAATAAATCCATGCTCCATCTCTTTAGTGTGAATTCTCCCTCCAATGAATCAGATTAACAATTCATTGGTGTCTGCCCATCCTTTGTAATTTTTGTTCATATCCTCCCATAAGTTCACCACAGGAGGTCCATTCTATATGCTGGTAATCTTCCCTGTTTTTCCCCAACATTGTGAGATTATTAGTAGAAAACATGATCTGTCCATCTGTTATCCATCAATCTCACGAGATGAACCTATCCATCTTCTTTTTTTAACTGAGCATTTCTTTGATCATACCCTTTACTCTGGTTCCTTTTTTTTTTTTAATTTTAAATTTCCCACCCAATTGTACTCCTCTGGCCTTTTCCATCATGCCCCAAGAACCTCTTCATCCTACAAGATCCCTTCAGCCCCAGAACTCATATCTCATTAGCACCTCTGCCCTGGGGCATTTACATTTCAGCTTCTCTGTCATTTTGTCCCTCCTGACCTTCAGCTTTTCTGAAGTCTCACTGGGACACACTGTTACAAAAGAACTTCTTGATTTTTTTCATTTCCTGCAGCAGATGTCGCTTCATAAACTCTTTTTTTCTTCTAAAAGTTTTTAAATCATTTTTATTACTTTCATTTCTGAATATATTCCTCCCCACTCACTTATCCAATGAACCAATCCTTGTATCAAAGAAAAGAAATGGGAAAAAAAGTTAGTAGAATGAACCTAAGTTTGATATGCAATATTCTACCCACATAGTCTCTCTCCTCTGCAGTGTGGGGAGGGGAGTATATTTTCTCAGTGCTTCTCTGGGGCCATGTTCAGTTATTATAATTTGTTTTCAGTAATGGTGTTTTTGTTGTTTTTTCCCATTTACATTGCTGTAGTCATGTTATATATTGTTTTACTGCTTACTATTATCAATTCATATAAGCTTTTCCTTTACCTCTGAATTCTTCATGTTTGTCATTTCTTAGGGTCAGAAATATTACTTAATTTGTTCAGCCAATCTCCAATCAATGGGTAGTTCTTTGCTTCCACAAAAAGTGTTACTGTGAGTATTTTGGTGTATATGGGACTTTCTATTTTTTACGTCCCTGGAATACATACCTACCAGTGGGTATCTAGGTCAAGTGATATGGACATTTTAATCAGAAGTTGCTATTATTTCCATGGATTTTTTTTTAAATACCTGTCTCAAGTATTGCAATATGCAATAATCAAATGTCCCATGAAATGATGTTTCGTTATTGCCTATGGCAAATGATAAAACCAACCTTGCAAATTACTTTATTTCTTTCTCCAAGGACAGCCCATGAGCCACCCTTTCATTTAACTTCAACTGATTTCTGTCTACCTTTGTTTCTATTGGGAAAGTCAAGATTTATACAATTCATTTCCTTCAGTAGTGTTCATGAACTTTGGACTACAATCTTACATTTATAGCACTAACAGCTAAATTAAAATTGATAGTATTAAAAACTGACCTCTGTCAACCTTTTTTTTTGGTGAGGCATTTGGGGTTAAGTGACTTGATACTAAGTGTCAAGTGTTTGAGACTGAATTTGAACTCAGGTCCTCCTGATTCCAAGGCCAGAGCTCTATCTACTCACCACCCAGCTGCCTTTTCTGTTTCTCTACCTTAGTCACTGCAGAAGTGAAAAAGGACTACACAGAACTGAGGGACATTTTGTATTTTTCCTTTTTTTATAGGTTGCCACATCATTGATGATGATCCTTTCCATACTTAACAGGCCTTGTCCTCAGAAAGCAGATAGTCTATTACCAAGACCATAAATGACCTCTTTCCAGCATGGCAGAACCTTCCAGAATTTATACTCTGTTGGCAGAATCATGGGCTCTTTCCATATCACAAGGAGGAATCAGAGAACAACTGTGCAAATATTGAGTAGCATCCTACGTTTTTTTTTTTTGCTTTTTGGTGAGGCAATCAGGGTTAAGTAACTTGCCGAGGGTCACCCAGCTAGTAAGTGTCAAGTGTCTGAGGCCACATTTGAACTCATGTCCTCCTGACTCCAAGGCCAGAGCTCTATAGCATCCTACCTTTTAAAAATACATATGGCAATATAGCTCTTATAAACTCTTTATCCCAATGCCCACTTTCACAGATGACTCCCTGAGCTAGGCTACATCTCTGTCTCTGAGTTCTAGTGGTACCCTCAAAGGTTTGAAGTGGTGTTTAATGCCATAGGCTCGAGTCCCCATTCTAATGTGATCTCCCCAATGTTAATTAGGTCCTCAGTTTCATGTAATCAATTGATACGATCACATGATTTTTGTTGTTGTTGTTATTGATATGGTCAATTATGCTAGTAGTTTTCCTAATACTGAACCAACCCTGCATTCCTGGTATAAATCCCACTGGTCACAGTGTATAATCCTTGTGATATATTGCTATAATATCTTTGATAGTATTTTCTCTAAAATTTTTGCATCAATATTCATCAAGGAAATTGGTTTATAGTTTTCTTCCTGTTTTTGCTTTCCTTGGTTTAGATATCAAAATATCTGTCACAAAATGAATTTAGAAGGACTCTTCCTTTATTTTTTCAAATAGTTTATATAGTATTGGCTTTAATTGTTCCTTAAATGTTTCTTATATTGTACATCTATCAGGTCCTGGGGATTTTTTCTTAGGGAGACCATTTATGGTGTCAAGATACTATTAGGAGACACCATGTTTTCTAGAGCTAAGGCCCAACAAGCTTGACATAACAACAATCCTTTGCACTCACCCTTTGGAACTAATGGTCTCTGAGCTCAGGCAAGCACCAACAGGCCCAGACATGAAGCCCTGCTAGACAACATTGCCTTGATATTGCTACTGTGCTTCATTGGTGCTGTTGTACCTCACTACTGTTGCTACGCTACACTGACTCTTTGTGTAGCCACAAGCATATAAATTAAGGTTCATCCTCACTGCTTCGGGCCCCCCCCCAACTAGGGGTGATGTCCTGGCACATGTGTCTAATCTGCCTCCTTGCTTGCAAACCGTTTCCCTCACTTTGAAATTAAATTTCTGTTTGACTCCTCTCCTCTCCTCTCTCTAACGTGCTCTATTTGGCTCTGACCATCCACAGGTTAGAGGCCGGTTTGGTACAGTTGACAATGGCTTGTTTAATTTCTTCTTCTAACACAGGATTACTTATGTATTCTATTTTTTCTTCTGTTAATCTGGGCAATTTATATTTTGGTAAATATTCATCAATTTCACTTGGCTTGTCAGTTTTACTGGCATATACTTAGGCAAAATAGCTCCTAATAATTGCTTTAATTTTATCTCCTTTTGGTGGTCCATTCACTTTTTTCATTTTTGAGACTGATAATTTGGTTTTCTTCTTTTTAAAAAATCAAATTAACTAATAGTTTATCTATTTTCCCCAAAAAAATCCAGCTTTTAGTTTTATTTATTAGTTCGATCATTTTTTTAACTTTTAATTTTATTAATCTCTCCTCTAATTTTCAAGATTTCCATTTTGGCATTAACTGGTGATTTAAAACTTGTTCTTCTTCTAGGTTTTTGAGTTGCATGCTCAGTTCATTGATCTGCTCTTTCCCTCTTTTATTGATGTAAGTGTTTAGAGATAAAAAAAAAATTTCCCCCTAAATACTGCTCTGGCTGCCCCTTATTTTATGATTAAATTTATCTAGCTCTGAGAGGGAAAAGTTGAGGTCCCCACTAGTGTGGTTTTAGTGTGATCTATTTCCTCTTGTAATTCTTGGTTGTAATCCTACTTGTTTTACCTTCTAGAACATCATATTCCAAGGCCTTTGCTCCTTTGATGTAGTAGCTAAGTCTTGTGTGATCCTGACTGTGGCTCCACAATATTTGAATGGTTTCTTTCTGGCTACTTTAAGTATTTTCTTTTTGACCTGGGAGCCCTAGAATTTGGCAATAACATTCCTAAGAGTTTTCATTTGGGGATCGATTTCAGGTGGTGAACAGTGGATTCTTGCAATTTCTATTTAACCCTCTGGTTCTAGGATATTGGAGTTTTCCTTTATAATTTCTTGAACTATAATGTCTAAGCTCTTTTTTTTTAATCATGGATTTTAGGTAGTCCAATAATTCTTGAATTACCTTTCCTCAATCTATTTCCAGATTTTTTTCCCAGTGAGATATTTTGAATTTTCCTCCATTTTCCCATTCTTTTGACTTTATTTGATTGTTTCTTATTGTATCATGGAGTCATTAGCTTCCACTTGCTCAATCCTAATTTTTAAAGAATGAATATCTTCAGTGAGCTTTTGTACCTCTTTTTCATTTCACTAATTCTACTTTTCAAAGTTATTGTCTTCAGTATTTTATTGTGCTTCTTTCACCAAGCTGTTATAGTTTAATAATTTCTTTTCTTTACCTAATTTTTTTCTCTACCACTCTTAACTTGATTTTGAAAATGATTTTTTCAATTCTTTCAGGAATTCATGTTGTGTTTGTGTCCAATTCACACTTTTCTTTGAGGCTTTGCTAGTAGATGTTTTGACTTCATTGTCTTCTGAGTTTGTGTCTTGATCTTCCTTTTTACCATTGTAACTTTTTATGGTCAGTTTCTTTTTTGTTGTTGTTTGCTGATTCCCCCCCCCCATTTCTTTCTTTTTTTTTTTTTAAGGCAATTGGGGTTAAGTGACTTGCCCAGGGTCATACAGCTAGTAAGTGTGTCAAGCGTTTGGTCTGAGGCCGGATTTGAACTCAGGTACTCCTGATTTCAGGGCCGGTGCTCTATCCATTGTGCCACCTAGCTGCCCCTTCCCTCCCTATTTCTTGCTTTTGAACTTTATGTTAAAGTTGGGCTCTGTTCCTAGCATTTGGACAGGTTAAGGAGTAGAGAGGCACTGATTAGAGCTTCAGGGTTTTTTTGCACTGCTGCTTTCAGAGCTAGTTCTGGGGGTCTGGAAGTTTTCAGTGCTTCCAAGTTGGTAATCTGGGGAGATGTGTGGTCACTGCTTCTCCTTGGTCTGCACTCTGGTACTTATCCAAGAAGCACCTCTGAACCCTTGGGATTGAAATTAATATAGCTCCTCAGGGTCCCTGCTCCTTTAGAATTAAGTGGTACTGCTCCTCAGGGTCCTGCTCCCTCTTAAAGGAAAGCACTTCTCTCTACCCTTGAACTATGACTCAGAACAGAGTATAGACAATGGAGTTGCTAAACAGTATCTGATCCTGTGTCAGTGCTGTCACAGGGGTCCCCTATAATCTTTCTAACCAGTTGCCAGAATCTCTTACCATCTCTGTCTTGAGAACTTCAAAGCTACTGCTGCTGCTGCTTTTATCACCATCTAGTCCCACCTCTGTGGCTGCACCTATGTGGGCTTGGGCCAACCTCTACCCCCATGTCACAGATTACTTTTTCTGCTAAGTGTTTTGGGCTGGAAGAATATCTCTTCCTGACTTTTTGTTGGCTCTGTCACTCCAGAATTCACAATTTGAAGCATTATTTTAAAGTTGTTTGGAGGGAAAAGATGGGGAGGGCTCAGCTAAGTTCTTCCTCTACTCTGTCATCGAGGCTTCTCTCCCTCAGGTGAATCTAATCTAAATAATGAAACTAGCTTCCACAGACATAGCCTAGAAGGCAGGGTTATACTGAGGATACAATCACCAAAATGGTCATCATAAATTCTCATAGGAGGTCAAAGGGATACAGTCACAGTATTAATTATACTGTTAAGCACAATGTCAATGAACCAATGTTAACCTTTCTGTGGTTCAGTTTTCTCATCTTTAAAGAGGGGGATAGACTAGACCAATCGCTCTCATGCTTTTCCACAGTGGTAGAACCCTTCAGTTTAAATAAAACTTTGACAGAATGCTTGTGGTAAAATCCTCTAAAATTATTTTAATATCTACTAATACCACAAGGTTCATCTGAAAAATAGGGTGCTTCAGGGTTCCTTGTAGCACAATTTGAAAAACACTGGACTTGATGATGTTCATAGTAATTCATAAAACAGACAAAAATTAAAATGGCTTTGTCCAGCAACCAATGTTGAGCTGAAACCTGAGGAATACAAGTATATTAATATTAACTTTCTCCCTGAAAATGAAATCAGAAGAAATAAAGTGCATGCAAGAATGACTCACATGTTCTCTTCAAAAAAGGCAAATAAAATACTTGATTACTTTTCCACTTACACAGCCTCTACCTTAGTTGAAGCTGTCATCATCACAATAGCTGTCTAATTTAGGTGCCTGCCTCTACTCCCCCCACCCTTCAATTCACCTTCCACAGCAATGCTAAACTGATATTCCTAAAACATAGATCTGACCATGTTATCTGATTTTTCAAAGATCTTTTATGCTTCCCTTTTACTCCTATGATAAAATTCAAAATCTTCAACCAATTATTTTGAAGCCCTTAACAATTCAGTCCGCTCTTCCCTTTCTTGTCTTATTTCATATTTTTTTCCTTTTCATATACTTTGGCCTGATAGATATTCCTGAATGTATTCAACATTCCATTTCTTGCTCCATGCCTTTGCATAAGTGATTGTCCCATATCTGAAATGCACTTCCTTCTTGCCTTTCTCCCAGAGTACCTAACTTCCTTAAAAGCACAGTTTAGGACCCACTTATATGAGACCTTTCTTGATCTCTCCCCTTCACACCCAGTTGCTGGCACTCTCACCCTCCTAAAATTATTTTATATTACTTTGAATATACTTTGCAATTACTTGTCTATGTGAATGTTTTTTTCCTTCAATAGAATGGAAACTCCTTAAGGTTGGGGACTGCTTTGTTTTTGTCTTTATATGCCCAGTGGCAAGCATAGTGCTTGCACATAACAGGTGTTTAATTGTTTTCATTATGTGCTCAAAGGCAACATGAAACAAATATATATATATATATATATATATATATATATATATATATATATATATAAGGTACTGTATTTACTCCATTCTCCACTAAGGAGCCTCTTTTGGCCACATACATCATCTTAGGTTCAGTCTCAGGAGAATCTAGCCATCTAGAAGAGGGTATCAAACTCCTTTTTCTCACAATCTTTGGCTCCTTACGTTCCCCACCAGGCACCCCAGGAAAAAAATTGCCTAAGGCTTAAGTATTGGCTCATGTCTATGGTCTCCCTATGGTGGGGAGAAGAAAGGTTAAACTATGGATCATGTATGAAACAAGTCTTTATTACTTGCCCACAAACAGAATTGTTTAACAACAATGAGGTGAGCTAAGCTCCATTTTGCCAGTTAAGACCAGGTTGTTGGCCACATGTATTACCTGGTTTCCACCTGACCCTAGGAGCCCAATTGGACAGGAATAGCTGCCTCATCCTTAGAGAGAGAGTATAATGCCCACTCAAAACAAAATTGTATTACCAACTCCAGTGTACAGATTGGCAATGGACCAAATACACTGCATGATAGTGCATCAAAAAAGAATCTGCTAATAACACTAGCAGGAAATAGTTTTTAAAAAGAAACAAAACCTAATAGGAGTGTTTGTACTTCAATATCTAATGCTTCCCTTTTCAAAAAACCAGGCTTGTGACCAGAACTGAAAAAAATTTGGGAATTAGCAAAATGAATTTAGTCTATGCATAAAATGTCTAGAGATAGGCTGGTTCATTAGAACGACAAAATTATGCCACCAATTGAATAAAGTCATATTAGGATGAACAACCAAATAGTTATAAAATACTCAGCCATTAAATATCATTTCTAAATTAAAATATTAGGTTGTTCCCCTCTACCCTAGATTTTTGAGATTAGATATCTGCAATAAGAGAGGATGTATGTATGATGTGGAGGGTGTGGAGATAATTGCTTTACAAAATTGCATGTGCTCAATGAAATGACACTTTAGGGCTGTCTGGGGACCCACTGCACAAGTTGATGCTAAGACACTATCCAGGAGTCCAAGAGAGTATACCTTATTTAGAAATAGAAGAGAAATGGCAACATTTTGTTTGATAAAGATCTGAGGTTTTCAGTGGACTGCAAACTCATATTATAAGTCAACAGTGTGATACAGCTGCCAAGAAAACAAAAGCAGATTTTAGGTTGCATTAAAAATGATGTAGCTTTCAGGCATAAGGAATGGATAGTTCTGGGGTACTCTGCTCATCAGACCACACATTAGTAGTACTGTGTTCAGATCTGAGTTCCACATTTTAGGAAGGATGTTCTTGATTCCGTGACTATGCCTACAACAGTTGCAGCACTTAACAAACTACTCAGTCAACTAGCATTTATTAAATACCTACTATGTGCCAGGTATTGTGCTAAGCACTGAAGATACAAAGAAAGACAAAGTTGATTTCCGGGAACTCACAGTCTAATGGGGATACAACCTGCAAACTACACACAAAAAAGATAACCTACAGGGGGCAGCTAGGTAGCTCAGTAGATAAAGCTCCTGCCTTGGAGTCAGGAGGACCTGAGTTCAAATGCAGTCTCAGACACTGCACACTTACTAGCTGTGTGACCTTGGGCAAGTCACTTAACCCCAACTGCCTCATCAAAAAGCAAAAAAAAACATACAGTATGATTATAATGTAATATTATTGTGCTATTAGAAATGTCAAGTAGGATGGTTTCAAAAAAACCTGGAAAGACATACATGAACTGATGCAAAATGAAGTAAACAGAACCAGGAGAACACTGTACACAATAACAGCAAGGTTATTTGATGAAGAACTGTGAATGCCTTAGCTACTCTGAGCAATACAGTGATCCAAGCAAATCCCAAAGGACTAATGATGAAGCACACTACCTACCTCCAGAGAAAGAACTGATATTGTTTGAATAGACTGAAGCATGCTATTTTTCCCTTTCTTTCATTCTTTTTCTTTTATTTGAATATTTTTATACAAAATTACTAATATGGAAATGTTTTACGTGATTGCACATGTATAACCTATATCTTATTGCTTACCATCTCAGGAAGAAGGGAGAGCAGAAAGGGGGGGATAGAATTTGGAACTCAAAACTTTTTCTTAAAAGTTTAAAAATTGTTTTAACATGTAATTGGGGGGAAAATAAGATATACATTTTTAAAAGATACAAGATAAACTGGGGTAGTCTTAGAAGATATAAAGCTTAAGAAAGACTTCTTGCAGAAAGTGACACTTTAGCTAAGACTTGAAGGAAGCCAAGGAAGGTAGGAAAGAGAGCATTCCAGGAATAGGAGACAGTCAGTAAAAAACAAACAAAAACAACAACAACAACAACAACAACAAAAACACAGTCAAGGTCTGGAGATGAAGGAATAGTATAATAAAGTACACAGAAGAAAATAGAAGATTGGAAAGGTATGAAGAGCCAGGTTATTAAAAGGCCTTAAAAGCCCAACAGAAAGTTTTGTATTTGATCCTGTAAATAATAGGGAACCACTGAAGTTTATTGAGTATTTTTATTAAATTATTGAACCATGTGTAGTGCAGCATTGGAGTTTCATTGCGTGACTTTAAGGAGGCAGAACTGACATCTCTAGCATTTCTCTTGTTCAAGGAAGACTTCATTTTCTCCCAGAAGGGAATATAGAAGGTTGGAGCCAGAAGCTTGGCCACTCTGCTCTCCTCAGACAGAAGGGAGTACTGGGCTCTACCTAATCCCTTAAATGTTATCAGTCTAGGGCAAGATTTCTTAAACATTTTGCATTGGAAGGAAGCCTTCAGCACTTCTTACACTGTGGGTCGGGGGACCTCATATAGGCTCATGACCCACAGTTTAAGAAGCACTGTGAAGGGCATGTGATTTTCAGGTTCAAATTAAATTCCTGATCACTATTCATCATTGGGGAAGCAAGACCTCAAGCTCTATATCTAAGGTTTGACTCCTTTCCCACCAAATAACCAGTTCCACAATAAGACATATATAGAAAGTAGCCAACAAACAAAAATGAAAAATACCCCCTTCAAAAAAAACAAACCAACCCTATTTACCCAAGTTGATTACAAAACAGAAATCAAAGGAAATATACACAGGAGAATATATACCAAATAATACAGAGTAAAGGAGCTCTTCCATTGGGAGCTAGGTAACAGCTCAACCCAAAGGGAAGTTTCACATGTCTCTACTGTAGCAAGTTGGGGATAGGGACATGATAAAGACTGCCAGCTCCTCTCTCGTTGGCTTCTTTCCAGAGTCTTTTCCTTTAGCATCTTTCATTCTCTCTCTTGAAGCTAGAAGCCAGAAATCAAAGATAAGACAGTAGAACTCAAAGAAGACTTGTGGAGATCAAAAGCCTGGAGCTCTCCTTTCTCTTGTTCTTACCAATTCTTCCCCTCCCCTCATGTAGTCACAGGGCACTGATCTCTACCAATGAGAGGAGAGTCACATACCAAATGGACTTTTGGACTCAGGTTACACATGCTTCAGTTTAAAAGTTAAAAAATAAAGGGCAGCTAGATGGCACACTGGATAGAGCACTGGCCCTTAAGTCAGGAGGACCTGAGTTCAAATATAACCTCAGATCAACCACTTGACACTTACTAGCTGTGTGACCCTGGGCAAGTCACTTAACCTCAATTGCCTTAAAACACACACACACACACACACACACACACACACATAAATGAAAGTTAAAAAATAATCTAGGACCAATTTAGAACACAGAATCATAAATTTGGAGCTGGAAGTTATCTTAGAGATTATTAAGTCTATCTCCCACATCTTATAGATGAGGAAACTGAGGCCCAACCAGGTTAAGTGACTTGCATATTGTCATATAATTTATAAGTGTCTGATGTAGGATTCAAACTAAGAACCTCCTCACTTGAAGTCCAATCCCTTATAGCATACCACATGGTCTTCAATATTTTTCTACCCATTAAACTAATCAGATGAAATTTTATTTTTAGGAATAATTCATTTCCAAAGAACTTTTAAAAACATTCTTTTTCAGTAATATCATTCATAATTTTAAAAAAGGGAAACCATATCGAACCAAAGTCTGTACTGCAAGTAGAGAATAGTTTTAAAAACAAAGGCAATTGAGTATATTTAATAGCAGTCTATCATATCTATTCATAAGAACAGAAAGTATTCAGTGAATATAAAAATATGAAGTATTCATACTAATTCAAACTACAAGTCTAGATTTAACTAGTCTGGGCAAGATAACTTTTAAGCATTTTAAAATTACGCTTATTCTATCTTTGAAGTACATATTTGGACACTTTTAGTTTGGAAGGAAAGTTGTTGATTATTCGATAGTTTTGTTAACCTTAATTTATGTTTGAGTTCAATTATTTTGCTATGATGTCCCAAAGACCTCAGTTCAAAAAATTTAAATATTTCTCACTTCTTAGTTAATCTTATCAGTATTTTAAAATGCTACCCGAAGAGTAATTTAAGGTCAAAAGGACTGTTGAAGAGTGGGAAAAAACAGACAATATAAGCTATCTGGTCACCCAGCCTGATTATTCCATCTCTTTAAAATGACAAATTTGTGAGCATAAACTTTAAAATCTGTAGTGGTTGGTTTCTCTCATTAGACAAGGTATTTTTCGCTCATATAATTTTGTTTTTAGTTTCCATTTTTAACTACATAAAACTTCTGTCATTGTTTGATTCATATGAAATATTCTCTCTGCCCAAAGAGATTGTAAAAATGAATAAATAATTCACTTTCAAAGCTCCAAGCCCTCAGCCAGAGATAATGTTTGGGCAAAATATTACAATTTTAAATTTCTCTTCCTTCCCTGCTGTTCTCCAGTTGTTTCTCTCTGCTATGCTCAAACAATGATACACGGTTTAGCAATGCTTTTAAGGAGACTTTCTGTAAACCTAGGGGAAAGATCTCAGGCTTTCATACTCTTCGGAAAAGGAGAGAGGGAGGAAAAGGGGAGAAAGGGATGAGCAATCCCCAAGAGTTTCCCCTTGGGTCAACACTGTGCATAAGGGGATAGGGGTAGTGCTTTCCAGGGAGACAGAAGCCACCTTGACACTCTCTGAGCTCACTGCTACCTTGGATTTGGAATTTGACACTGATGACCTCATGTCTACAGCCCCTTCGCAATTTTCATGGCAGGGGCACATGTCTCTTCAGTTTCCCCTCCTGGGCTCTAGAGGGCTTCTCTTTTCCCCAAAACCCCTTAGGATGACAAACAGATCTAATGATATCAGCCTCTTCTTCCTGTCCAAAGGTTACAGCAAAACTCCGTAGAAGTCAAAGAGGAGTAGGAAGATGAGAAATATCCTTTTTCTCCCCTCTTCCCCACCATCTCCCCCTTCCAATCAAGCATTTGGTTTGTAGCCTCCTGATCTCTTTAGCAATGCCTTCCTCTTCCACACACACAGTGTTGACCCAAGATGGGGAGTGTTTATTTCCTTCTCCCCTTTTCATCCACCTCCCCTTTTCTGGAGAAGATGGGTTTAGGGAAAATCTGTTTCTTAAGAGAACTGCTTAGCATGGCTAAGGCAAAAATAATGGGTTAATTCTAACAAGATAAAAGTCAGTAAGGATAAATGTAAATTCCTGCAACTAATATTTTTTTTTTAAATCATTCCCATTATAACCAGAGCACTTTCCCAAAACTTCGGCATCTGCCAATTTTTCCCCCTGGGTTTTGTTTCAGAGGAAAGGGAGTGGGGCTAGAAAAGAAAATCATGCCCAAGGTGAGGAATAGCTTGACTCACAAAAAAAAAAGTGGGAATGAGTAAAAGTAACTGACAGCCTTGACTACTCATCAGCTAGCTACCACTACTACAATAATAGTAATTATCATTTATTTATATAGCACTTTAAAGTTTACAATTCATTTTATGTATATTGTCTAATTTAAGTCTTGCAACAACCTTGTAAGAGAGGTATTACTGGTATTATTATCTCTATTTTACCAGTGAGGAAAATGAGGCCCAGAGAAATTGAGTCCCTTGTCCATTATCAGAAGGTGTCAGAAGTAGGATATGAATTCAGGTGTTCCTGACTCTGAATCCAAACTTTTATCCTCTGCACCATACTGCCTCTCCTGAAAAATCATATGGTTTCCAAATTGGTAATCCAGCAAATCACACATCATATGTATATCTGATAAGCAGGCCATTACATTTTCAACTAAATCCTTATAATAAAAAACAAGCATAACTCCAAAGAAGAAATATAAGTAGACACCCTCATTCCACTGCTTTGCAGAGGTGGAAGGTCCAAAAGTGATGTACATTTCAGACTTTTTTCAACATATTGTTCAGTTTTACTGATTTTGTCTTTTCCTCTTTTTCTTTTTTTCCCCCACAATTATTATATTTTTAATTTATGGAATAAAACAAGCATTTCTATAACATAGTATGATAAAAAATGATTGCATATGAAATTGTTGAGCTATTATGTACAATTGCTGTTCTTTCTAAATATATAATGAAGTTATCATGTAAATTTCTTTTTTTTTCTTCCCTCTCCCCCCACCTTAGAGATAGCTACCATTAGACACAAATAGATATATATATATATAAAATTATTCTTTACATAATTCCATTTCTCTCTGGATGCAGATAGCATCTTTCTTCATATTTCCTTTATAGTTAATTCGGATATTTATAATAGTCAAAATGACTTATTTGCTATGTTGTTCTTAAAACAATATTACTGTTGCTATATACAATATTCTCTTGGTTCTGCTCATTTCGCTCTTTATTATTTCGTGCCAGTCTTTAAATGTTTTTCTAAGATCACTGAGCTCATCATTTCTTCTAGCACAGTAGAATTCCATCACAATCAAATACCACAACTTGTTCAGCCATTCCCCAATTGATGGCCATCCCTGCAATTTCCAGTTCTTTGCCACCACAAAGAGAGGTGCTATGCTATAAACATTTTAGAATATATAGGTTATATTCCTTTTTCCCTAATCATCCTTGGATATAAACCTAGTAGTGGTATTGCTGGGTCAAAGGGTATAGACAGTTTAATAACTCTTTGGGCACAATTCCAGACTGGTCTCCAAAACAGCTGGATCAGTTCACAATTTCACCAACAATGAATTAGGGGCCCATCCTCTTCCTTTTCAAAAATATTAATTGTTATATGGGATGGCTGTGGGAGGAGAAAGGGGGAGACATATTGAGACAAATTCTACTGACATATGAAAGAAATCAGTAAAAAAATCGTTTAAAAAAGAAAAATGTGGTTGGTTCTTCCTTAAGACTTCTTTCACCACTAAAATCCTACTTGAAGGCTTCATTTTAACATAGAGGGAATTCTTGAGTTCTCCCAGGCTATAGTAGCAGAGTGAACGTCTCAGGTCTTGCACTTAGATTCCAGTGGAGAGAGGATGGCTGCATGAGGAGTCATTCCTCTGAGGACCATCCTGGCTAAATTCAGAAGGCTTGGGAACAGACTGTACCAGGATGGTGAATTTTTCTGACACAACTCTTGAGGACTATCTACCAGTCTTAGAGGGGTTGGAGTCTGCATAGGTGAAAGAAGTACCCACACAACTGAAACAATGTTCTCTTGAAGTGCTGAAGTAGTGCTGATTTTTTTAAAATATACTATTCCTTGTCATTCAGCTACCTTCTGTGACCCTAAATAGTATAGAGCAGAAAGTCAACGGAAATCTCTGCTGTGTCAGCCTAGAGAGCAGTGCAGTAATGTTGAATAATTATCTCAAATTGACTTTTCCCTACCCATTTTTCCAGAAGTAATTTGGAATATCTCATTACTGGACACAGCATTCTTTCAAGAGCACTGATAAAGAGTCTTTGGACATTTTAGTTACAGTGTAAATAGAATTCAGAGGACCCCTTCTCCGTAGATTTGTTTGGTCTCAACAGGGTACACAAAACATTTCTGCAGGTAAACAGAACTGAGGCAAACAAAGAGCGGATCTTCATTACAGTAAAATGATTAACATCAACGTGCAAAAGAAGAAAAAAAGTTGGGGGAGGTCGAGAAGGGAGATTCTTCCCCTCCTAAAAGCTAATATCCATTGTGTCCAAGAACAGAAATTCGGACGTTAATGGACTTAAACACTGCTAACCCCCTAGTTATCCATCCATCCATCAGTGTAGTATCCTCCAGGGATAGAAGTATTTGCACTCTACCTTAACTATGCAATAGACATAATTTATCTTTTGTATCTATCTCCACAAAAGGAACTCTGACAAGTAAAAGGCAAAAAGAAACAAACCCACACTTTAGCCTGAAATACCCTGGCAACCAAGCTGAATGTTTGGTTTGTTTTGTTAGGGCTTCTCCACCTCCCCCCTCCCCCATTTCACTCTTGTGTTTAGACACCGCCATACTTTCCACTTTCTCGGATGTTGCTGGTCAGAGCTACTCGGTGTTTGGAAAGAAGGTGTCTTGTTATGACTTTCTCTAGAGAGCAAGCTACCCCTCGGGGGACTTGGGCAAAGCCTATCTCAGCTGAAGTTTCCACTACCTTTTCGGCAGCCCTTCCCAGTTCCTTGCCAGTTTCCACTCCCAGCCAGGTCTCGCTTTCTTTTTCCTCTCTCTCCACACCCCAACCCGGGAAGAGGAATCCTAGCTTCCTGGGTTCCTCCCCAACAACGCCTCTTAAGGCATGGGGGAGTGGGGGGGGCAATGGGAGAGGGGGTAGAGAGAGAATGAGCAACCTCGCTCTGAGCATGCGCGAAGCATCGCGCATGCTCGGGCGTCTGGGCAGGTTTGCTGATGGCGAGGAGTAGGTTCTCCCGCTCTCGCCGCCGCAGCTGGAGCAGCCCCTGAACATCTCTGTTCACGTTCCCGAGGTATTAATAAAGTTATCGTTAAACATTTTTTTCAAAAAAAGTAAGCCAGCCGGTCTAGGCGGGCGCTCGAGGCGGCGGCGGCAGTGGTTGCGCCGCGACCGCGACTGAAAGGAGCTGGTCTCGCTGGGGCGGGTGAGTCCGCAGCCGCTGGGTGAGGGAGCGGGGGGCGGCCCTTTTCTCCGTGGGGGTTGCTTCCTCCACTGGGGCCTCCTCCCCTGACGGGCTTTCCCGCATTCCCCGGGCTTTGCAGTTCTCGCGGGGTTCTGGGGAAGGGGCCAATCTTCGAGGGGAGGGAAGCCGAGGTGGCGGCGGGGTGGCGACAGGGGCTCAGCCCCCGCCCCCCGAGACCCCCCAGGGCGCCCGGGCAGGGGGTCCGGCCCTTGGAGCTGCAGGCGCCGCGGTCCCGCCCCCGAACCCCGCGCCCTGCGCTGCCTAGCAGCCGGGCTTCTGGCGTCTAGGTGCCTGCCTGGTCCCACCTGCGGCGGCTCCAGCATCCAGTGCCCTCTGGGCGGGGGCTGCCCGCCGCGGCTTTCGGTCCTACCCCCCCCCCGTCCTGCGGTGTCACCCGGAAAGCAGCGAGCACTCCCGGCGTCTTTAATGGGGAAAAGGCTCCCCTGCCCCGGCTTCCTCCTCTCCCTCGCTCGCCCACCCTCCGAGGGCTTTGGAGCCCAGAGAATATGAGTGAGGTTCTGAGGCCGGCCGGCCTTCCCTCGGGACCCGGGGTGTGAAAAATCCTGCCCCGGGGGCGGTGCGTGGGCCGCAGGCTGGCGGGGGACTGCGGTGCTCTCCCTTCACTTCCCTAGGACGGCGGAACTGAGGGGGAACAAAGATTAAATGTAAATGCTTAGCAAAGTTTCATCAGCGTACCAGTCTTGTACCACCCGAGGACTGCGGCTTCTCCGTTTAGTAGAGCTCCCAGCCATGTTCTGGTCAGTTGGTAAAGGTGGCTGTGGAGGATGGTTTTAAGATCAGTCTGTACCCCAAAACAGGCCTGTGGCTTTATGGATGCCGGCAACGTTTATTCCTTAGAAGTATTTTGACACCTTCCCCAACTATAAATCTGTCTGCATTCATAAGGACAATGCCTGAGTTGGGGCAGCCTAGCCTAATGCTAAGTGTAGTGCTAGAAATCAGGCAATCTGTGGCACCTCAGGTAGATGATCTGCCTTTCTTTACTAATTTACTGATCTGTAAAATGGGAATATCCTGAACTTTCTTAACGTTTGTAAAGATTAATAAACTTGATTATGTAAATAATTGTCACTGTCAACCTAGGAACTTTAGTTATTCCATATTCAGTTATTTTGACATACCATTTTATATACAGTATTCAACATTGAAGACAACAAATATTGTTACTCCACACAGGTATGAGAAAGTAATTTTCCTAAAGCAGAGGGCTGACCATGATAGTGCTTTATTCAGACTTCAGGGACTATTACCTCCAATATCAAATTATACCCTCCTCTGGAATTTAAAGCCTTTCTCAACATGGGTCCAACCTGTCTTTTTAGCTATATTATATAATAATCTCTATGGTCCAGCTAAACTGACCTTTCCTCTCTGGTACTTTCAAGTGCTCTTCTCACCTCTCCCTCTTTGGATCCTATTTCCTTCAAAGCTTAGCTTAAACACCAACTTCTACTTGAGTCCTTTCCTGATTTGACACACACATATACACCTGCTACTGCCTTTCCTCCTCTCTCAAAAAAAGAAATTACCCTGTATTTATTTTGTATGTTCTTATACAAGTACATATTTTCTTCCCTTATAGAGTGTAAGCTCCTTGAGAGCAGAAACTGTTTCATTTTTGGGTTTGTTCTAGCATTGCTTCTAGCACATAGGTGCTTTTAGATACGCTTGTTGATTGATTACTACTTCATTTAGAATTGTAAGTCCCTACCATTTGGAAAGAATGGTATTAGTGTTAGGGATGCAAAGATAAAAACAGTCTCTACTTTACAATCATATATGGAATAAGACATGTACAAAAAGTAGAATGTAATATCAGCTAATGAAGGATAGAGATGGAGTACTGTATTGCAGAAAGGAGACATCTCTTTCAATTAGGGGGTTTGGGAAAGCTTAATGGAGGAAGTAGCATCTAGGCTGGATCTCTAAGGAAGAGAAGTCTCTGTAGGTCAATGCAAAGTAAAAAAAAAAGCAGAACAAGAAAAAGAGGGTATACTAAGATCATATACGGAAAGAGAAAAAATGACTGAGAATGTTTGGACAAAGAATACCGATAAAGACTTAGGAGTGACAGAACAATTCCCTTGATTCTTTATCATTGAAAGTGAAGTTTAGTTGATTACATTGATAGTCGAATTGTTTTTAATAAAGTAGTTAGTTTTGGGTTTTTGTTGTTTTTAGGACTGTCAACAAGTAGGGATGTGGAGAAAGTATTTTCTGGACTTGGGACTCTTGTGAAAATATGGGGGCAGGAAGGAGAATGTAACGTGAGATTAGGGAACAATTTAGTAGTTCATTTGGCTAGAAGGTAATATATGTGAAAAGGGATTGAATGAAAGGAAAAGTAGATCATAGATAGATTGTAGGGGACCTAAAGCCCTAGGCTAAGGTGTATGTACTTTATCCCCTAGTCTAGACAGTGAAAAGCAGCTGGGTGGTGCAGTAGATGGAGAGCTGGGCCAGGATCAGGAAGACCTCAATTCAAATTACACCTCAGATGCTTTCTAGTTATGTAAACTTGAGCAAGTCACTTAACCTGTTTCCCTCAAATGTGAAATGGAGATAACAATAGTACTTACCTCCTAGGGTTGTTGTGAAGTTCAAATGAGATAATATTTACAAGGAGCTTAGCACAGTGCTTGGCACATAACAGGCGCTATGCTATGTAAGTGCTAGCTATTATTATTAGTGAGTAAGGAAGTGGAGTGGAAACAGTAGGGAAGATAACTTGGAGAAGAGACCTAGAGACAATGAGAAAAAGTAAAGAGTCGGGGAAACTGTAATAATGATCCAAGATGAGAGTGGTAAAATTTGGCAGCTATTTAGATGTGGGAAGTGGGGGGGGGAGGAAGTGCTAAAGAGGACTTAGATTTCAAACCTGAGCAACAGCTAAAAAAAGTGGGAAAGCATAGGAGAGAGGGAAGGTTTTTTTGAAAAGAAGTTGTTAAATTTAGTTTAATTTATCATTTAAAGTGGATTTGCCAATATAAAATCCAGCTGAGAGAGATAGCCATCTAGAAGTTAAAGATATGGAACTGGAGTCCAGAAGACAGATTAAGTCTTACCATATAGTTTTAGGCATCATTTGAAAGATAATAATTAACCCCATGAGAGTAGATGATATCACTAAGTTGGAAAAGATCTCTAAGACAAAGATCTAGGAGACACCTCTGTTTAGAGTGATGGGAAGCGAATGATGACTCAGCAAGGACTAAGAGCAGTCATGTAGAAGGAGAACCAGAAGAGCAGTGTCAGGGAAGCCAAAGGAAGAGAGTGTATCTATGAGGGTCTGATTGACACCCAGAAATTGCAGAGGGGTCAAGGAGAATGAAGATTGAGAAAAGGATATGACTTTAGCAATTGAGAACATAGGTAACCCTTAAAAGATTAATTTGTGTTAAGTGGTGGCATCAGAAATCCAGCTGGGGTGAGGTAGTGAGAAGTAAGTATAAAGGTAGAAACTCTATTATAGGAGTTTGCTAGGAAAGTGTGTATAAGCCCAATCGATTGAAAAGATGATAGGGTCAAGTCAAGTTTTTAAAGAGTAGGAGATCCCCAGATGTGTTTGTAAGAAGACAGTAGAGTAAAAGACAATGAACTATCAGCTAAGCTCCCAGAAAAACAAAATGGAACGGGATAAAAAAGTCTAAGTGGAGGAAGACATTGGCAGTGAGAGGAATGGAAAATGATGGTACACTAAAATGAAAAAAAGTTATCTTAACTGGGTCTTCATTGTTGCTTTCTTTCCTTGCTTGCTTGATATGGGACTCACTGTCATACCCAACAAAATGGCTGTTCCAGAAGTTCTCTTCAAGTCCCAACATAACCACAATCCCTCTGTCTCTTAGCAGATGGCCATATCTTCTACTTTACAAAAGAAATCTGCCTCACCTCCCCTTCTCTACATGACAAAATCTCTCCACATTATCTGTTCATCAGTACAGGAATGGAGCTATTCAAAAGTGAAATGGTTCACCTCAGGATGTAGTAGTTTCCTTCTCACTATAAATCTTCACAGAAGGACTTGAGGCTAGCAAAGACAGGTGATATTTGAGAGGAGATTCCTGTTCCTGTACTCTTTGGATTAGATGGCCTTTTAGGTTCATTCTGACTCTGAGATTCTGTAAACTATACTTGCAAAACTTGTGAAGGGAAGAAAGTAAAGCAAGAGGAGAGGTGATGGATTGAAAGGTGAGGATAAAAAAGTAGGTTTAGGAATGAGGCAGAGGGAAATGGAAGGACAGGAAATAGTGATCAGAGAGGAGGATTTTGTAGTTCAAGATACGGTGGGGACAGTTTGGGATGTTGGTGAGATTGTCAACCTTCTTGTAATCTGAGGTAGAGTGTTGATATAAACCATGTGAGTTGAAGAGGTTAATGAACTGGGAACCCAAAGAGTTAAAGAGATTATCAGGGTGTTTACTGAAGCCCATAAATATGAGGGCAGAGTGAAGGTGGAAAAGAAAACTGTGAAGTAGGTACTGAAATACTTAGGAAAGGAGGAGGAACAACCTGGAAGAACCTATGTTACAGCAACAAGGATCTGGGCCAAGTAGCTGGATAGAATGAGCCTGAAATCAGGAGAGACTGCTTAGTGATAAAAGTAGAGGGAGGATCTGAAAGGGGGCAGTAAGGGACAAGGAGTATTCTTTTTCCTCTTCCTGGCCTTGGTTTAGTGTTCTGAGGCATGAAAGGAACAAATAACATTGTAGAGGGTGGTCAGGGGAAAAATGTGAGAGACAAAGACCTTTGTTGAAGAGAAATCTGTTAAGAATTGGTGGGGTTAGAGAAGAAGTAGTTTCCAGAGGCTCAATGGAAGAGAGAGGGCAGAGGACAATAGGGACTGGGAATGAGGTGGGGTAGGATTGGATGAGGGTGCAGGGAGATAGGATCATAGATTTAGAGCTAGAAGGGACCTGAGAGATCATTTACTCCCACCTCTTCATTTTATAGATAATGAAATTGAGACTCAGAGATGATTTATCGAAAGATTACACAAATGTTAATTAGGAAAGCCCAGATTCAACCCAGGTCCTTTGACACCAGATTTAGTGTTCTTTTGAATAAGATCTCAGAAATTAAAATGTTCCTAATATATTCATGTGGTATGTATTCAGTGTCATATGTACAAAGCACTGTACTAGGCCCTGGGGATATAATTACAAAAAAAATTTGTCCTTGCTCTCAGGGAGCTTACCTTGGGGTGGGGGGAGGCACTAGGAAATAGAACCAAAGGTAAGTAGTGCTGAGGATGTTCGTGCTAGAATAGAACAGAGAGTATTTTTGAGATATGTTGTAAAGGTAGGGAAAGAAGGTAGATATGACAGGAGTCTACAAGTGATTGGTAATGTGAAGTGAGAGTGAGGAATGTAGAATGACATCTAGGTTATGAGCCTGGGTGACTGAGAGGATGGTGGTACCCTCAGCAGTAATAGGGAAGTTGGGAAGAGGAAGGTTTGAGGGGAAAGATAATGAGTTCAGTTTTCAATACATTGAGTTTAAAATGTCTAGAAGACATCCAGTTCAAGATGTCTAATAGTCAGTTGGAATTAGAAGATTAGAGATTGGAACAGAGGTTAGGGCTAGGCAAGTAGATCTGAGAATCATCTGCATAGAGATAATAGTTGAAATCATGGGAGCTGATGAGATTACCAAGTAAAATATAGTAAAAGAAAAAAATGAGTTGAAAGGGACTTGAACTGGGATAGTTCAGGATGAGTAGAGAAAAAGGGACAGATGTGGGAGTTGTTGGGTTAGAATTGAAATTACTTGGCAATTTAATGTGTTAGGTTCCATTTAAAGTGTAAGTGCTTGGTTGGCTTCTATTATAAGTCTCTTAAGTCTTACTTTTCTGACCCAGTTGTTTGGCTTTTTTTCTTCCTGTATCTCAGGCTTGGAGCAGTGATATTTGAGTTCAATTCTGCTGACATTTATTTAGCACCAACCACTGTATTAGGTGCTGGGGAGACAAAGACAAACAATGAAACAATCCCTGTCCTCAAAGAGCCTTCATTCTACTGGGGAGATACAACGTATACACAAGTAAGTAAATGCAAAGTATATATAAAATAATCTAAAGTAATTTCAAGAGAAATAGAGTTTCTAACTTGGGGCCAGGAATCAGGAAAAGTTTATGTAGAAAGTGGTGCTTCAACTGTGCTTTGAAAAAAGTTAAGGATTAAAGGAGATTACAGTAAAGAAGCACACTCCATGAATGGTGATCCCCATTTCAGTGGGAAAACTTCTAACATGCCAAAGTGATTTAGAGGTTGTAAATCTGAGAGATTATTATAAATGTATGGAGTGTATTAAATGTAAAATTAAGTTGCTCTCTAGCATAATTTCTGTGTTTAAAGAATATCTGAATTAAAACAGTGGATTTTTAAATATCTGTGATTATTATTGCAAAATATCCGTGCCTAAAAGTCTTTAGGAATTCTTCTATTTCCATAAAATCAGACCTCACTAAAGTTCTGCTCATGTCTTACATGGTTTCATAGTGGCTATTCCAGTAGAGTGAAAGTTCTGGACACTGATAGTATCATAGATGTTGAGCTAGAAAGGTTGGAAGTTACAGGTCTTCTAGTTTCATCCTTTTATGTTACAGATGAAAATACTGAAGTATAAAGAGTTAATGATTTACCAAGCTGAAAAAGATTCAGGGATAGGCTAGAAAGACTATATATCTTTTGTCTAAGGACCATCCTAGTTATATTTCAACAGGCTCCATGATCATTTTGGCCTTATGGTGAAGAATTTTTCAGAAATAGCACCCCACCCTCACCCCTACAGGCCTGTTAAATTGTAGAAGGATTATAATCTGCGTGGGTGAAGGGAATATTCATACCAGTGAAATTACAGGTCCTCAGTGTGGTGAACTGAGCTACCTGAGGCATCCATCCTGTGTTTCTGCTACTCAGAACTTTAGCCACTTCATATATTCATCAACTTTATTGAGAATTTGCAACAGGCCTAATAGATACTGTGGAGAATATTTCTTAAATACTTGAAGTATTGGTGATTTTGTTTTTATATGAATTCCTTCTGCTTACACAAATCATACCCTTACATACCCTTCCTGTAACACAGTAAAATTGGTTTTTGAGGGATTTTGTGACTGAAAAATTCATTATGCTGTGGCTGTTCTGATGATCAGTTTCTCCATCTAGACTGTTCCAGGATGACCAGTATACAGTTTGTCACCTGAGTCTTTTTGAAACTTTTGCAGTTTGGTGTGAGGTATTCCAGGGTATGGGTATTAAGGAAGAAATAGCACCTCTGGTATGAGGGCTTGCTGAGGACTTTTCAAGGCTGCTTATCTACCTTGGGTGTCCACCTGGCACTCATTTCTCCCCTGTGGTTCCAAGAAGCCACACCCCAGTAAACTGTCTTGAGAGAGAGACTAAACCAGCTTGAGGGTAACTGACAGACCATAAACCACTTGGTGAATTAAGGGAGTGTCTATCCCAAGAGTGTGAAGACTTCCCCTGATGGTATAGGTGGATGAGAACAGTTTGTTCCAAGGGCCGTGAAGGTGGCTAAAGCAGGTGCTATGGAGCACTCGGAGCTTGGTATGGCATTGAAGACACCAAGGTCAATTTACCGCATCCCAGGCCTTTGCCAGTAGTCCTGACTTCTGTCTTGCCACAGGACCAAAATGACTTAGGAAGAGTGAGTGCTGCTGATGACTTTGTGAGGCTTAAATCCGGTTCATGCATAAATCAAGACATCACCATGATGTCATTGGTCACCTTCGAAAAGGAAGGACGAACAACAAGGCATGCCAGAGCTTGACCTGTGAGAATTTAGTATTACTTTCATCCCAAAATTAAATATTAAAGGAGGAGCTAGGCTATTGACTCATCCATTAAGTCATGTACTGATTGCTATTTTATTCCAGTTGTTGGGTTTTATAATATTATGCAGTCCTCTTTCTGTCTATATCTCTGTAGAATATATATTTTATATATTCATTTTCTGTATTTTCAAAACCTTTTTAGCTGCCATTTCCTGTCCATGATCAGCTTTCAGTTCTGTTAAACAAGCATTATTAAACACTATTTGAACAAGGATGACATGCAAATTAGGAATTTTCATATTTTACTTTCCTGTTGCCTACAGATGTAACTGTAGCTTCCTTATCGTTAAAAGAAACTTTCACTTGATCCTGTTATAATCTCAAACTGTCATCAAATACATGTACCTCTTTTCCCATCCATAGCAATCTCTTAGGAAAAAAAATAAACTCCATTCCCTTCCTTCCCATTCACTTTTCATCCCTTTGCAAACTGGTTTATGACTTCACCATTTGACTGCTCTAATAATACCAAATGACTCCTTACTTTCTAAATCAGATAGTCTTTTTTCTTACCTTAACCTTCTTAACATTTATGCATCCTTTTATACTCTTAATCACCCCATCCTCCAGTATACTCTTGCTTCCCTGGGTTTTTTTTTGAGGCCCCCTGCTCCTGGTTTTCCTCTGACTGCTTCTCAGCCATCTTTGCTGGCTCATCATCTGTGTTTACCCATGATACTTGGTTATACTATAGGAAAATGCCCTGGGTCCTTTTCACTAACAAAGAAGATATAAAGAGAGGTCTTGTCACCTGAGTTCACTTATCTTTTCTTTGTAGATGTTATTGGTAGATGAATCTACTGGTTCAGCCCTCTCTTCTCTGGGATTGAGTTCTACATCATAAGCTGCTTGTTGGTATTTACATCTGAATATCCCCTGGTTTTATACAAGACATGTACAAAATGGAGCCTGTTTTCTTTTCCCCCTTTCCCACCCCTATTCTGAACTTCCATTTTCTTTTAAGGGCACACCATTCTTCTAGTCACTCAAGTTTGCAATCCTAAAGTCATCTTCAACTCTTTCTTCCTCAGCCCCTTATAATCCACTCACTGCCCAGTCGTTTTGAGTCTGCAACATCTCTTCATCCATCCCCTCCTTTCTACACGAGCAGTGATAACTTAATTCAGGTCTTCATGCCTCTCTCTTGGACTGTAATAGTCTCCAGATAGGTGTCCCTGCCCCAGTACCTCCCCTGTCCAGTCTTTCATCCACATAGCTACCAAAGTGAGAGTCTTAAAGCATAGGTTTGGCCATATCATTTCACTTAGAACCTCATTGTTTTTAGAATGAAACATAAACTTTTTTGGTATGTAAAATCTCTCACAATCTTTAACCTGCTTTTCCAGATTGATTTCATGTTACTCTACTTTGTGCATTTTATATTCTAGCCAAATTGGGCTACTTGGCATTCCCTGAACTTGGCATTCTATCTCCCTGCCTTTGCACAGGCTATGCATGTGCACACCCAGGACTGGAGTGTTCTTCCCTTCTCTCTCTTAGAATCCTTACCTCCCTTGAAGGCTCAGCTGATCTTCCTGCAAAAGATCCTTTACTTATCTCCTAATTGTTAACACTCCACTCCGAACTCATTTGCTTGATATTTATTTTATATACTAATCTGTTATGAGCTGTAGTTCCTAGAGGGCATGGAGTTCTTTGCATTATCTGAATTGTCATTTCAGTGTGTTTAACGGAATTGGCACTTAATAAATACTTACTCAATTGAATTCATAAGGTATTATGAACTCTGTTCTCTTTGTATTCTATTATCTGTCATCTGCTATGAAAGTTGCCTCACTTGTCATTTAAGGTCTTACACATATTATCTACATACATGGGGAGAGTGTGTGTGTGTGTGTGTGTGTGTGTGTGTGTGTGTGTGTGTGTGTGTGTGTGTGTGTATTCATATATCCACACATTGATGTGGTGGACTTTATGCCTTTTTAAAATCAAATTTTATTTTTTTTAAATATTTTTTTCTCCCTCCCATCTCCTCCCGCACTGGAAAAAAAAAAAGAAAGGAAAAGCAAAACTCTTGTTAAGATATGCATAGTTCTTTTAACACTGATTGCTTCACCAAAATGCAAAAAAAAAAATGCATAGTCAAGCAAAACAAATTCACATATTGACCATGTCTAAAAATAATGTGTCTCATTCTGCACATTTAGTCCCATCACCTCTCTATGAGAAAGTTTATAGCATGCTTCATCCTAAGTGCTCTGGAATTCTGGAATCACTGCATTAATCAAAGTTCTTAAATGTTTCATAATTGTTTACTTTTTTTTTAAACAATTTTTAATAGTATAAATTGTTTTCTTGGTTCTGCTCACTTCATTCCATATCAGTTTATACAAGTCTCCTGAGATTCTCTGAAATCATCTCCTTAATTATTTCTTGTGGCATAATAGTATACTAGTACATAAAGCCAGGGTGCTATATAAATTCTAATGTCCCCTCTCTGTGTATTTTATTTGTTCTTTCTCTATACTTATGATAAAAACTATTCTCTTTTATGTATACTTGCATACTATTTTGAGCATATATGAGGCTTTGAGTGTCTGTGGAAATATTTTAAAAGTTATTAATTTTTAAAATTACTATATGATGTGGGTAAAAATAATTATATAGAGTTTTCTTGGTTACTGTATTACTGAAGTGGACTTTTGTTATATTAAATGTATTCAGTCCCTCAAATAACTTCAGAACCTTAAGATGAAATATAATTTATTATATTGAATTAGCAAAGTGGGGGGGAAAGTGCTTTGAATTCATTGTGGAAATTAGGGGGTTGTTGTCTGCTTTGTATCTCCATTCCTTTTAAGTTCTGGAATCATTTATTTTATTGAGCAGTTTTATAAGTTGGTAAAGTTTTTCTAGTGGTGGTTATTTGAATATTTGATTAGGGAAGAGGGAATTAAAGAGTCACTTTAGCTTTGTAGAAAGACAAAGGAAACTAAAGCATTGAGATTTCTTCTTTTCCTTGCCAATTATGCAAATAGTACACAATTAGGTTATACAGAGTAATCATTACTTGCATGGCCTAGAACTGGAGAAGGCACTTGGAGTGGATTATTCTTTGTAGAAAATTCATTTCATTGAAACTAAACTGGCAAAGAAGTATTATTAATACCTAATCCCCAGCAGATGGATATAATTTTATTTTATAGAACCTTTCTTGGTGGTGATATTCATTCTAATGGAATTTCAGCAGCATTGATTTTAGGATTTTCAAAAATGACTTTCATTCCCTGTTCTTGTTGCCAGTATCTCAAAATATGGCCTAAAAATTTGATTTCATAGAAAAACTGAGTAGAAGTAGGTTCTACATTATGGTGTTGCGTGATAAAGCTAAGTAATATTTTTGTGTCAGTAAATGTTGATAAACAAGTTAGAGTTATTTTCCTTTGTGGACTTTTTAGTAACTTTTTCTGACTTCATGATGACCATAATTTTTTTATTACAGATTTGGGAGAAGAAATCTAAGTATCTGAAATTAGTGTTGATACAAAAATTTATCTTCAACTCAGAATGTTGGAAGAGGATGTGGAAGTGGCCATCAAGGTGGTGGTTGTTGGGAATGGAGCTGTTGGGAAATCAAGTATGATTCAACGATATTGCAAAGGCATTTTTACAAAAGACTACAAGAAAACAATTGGAGTTGATTTTTTGGAGAGACAAATCCAGTATGTACTTTTTTTTTCACCCTTTCGGTTTTGGATATCCTTATGAAGAGGCAGTATGATGTGGGAACATTGAATTTGAAGTTGGAACATGTCTGAGTTAGAACTTCTGGCCCTTAATAGCTGTGTGGTCATGGGCAAATAACAGTCTGAATTTCTTTATCTGTAAAATAGAGGTGATGTCTATGATACCTACCTTACTAGGCAGTTGTAAGAATAAAATGAGATAATTTATGTTGGTGTTTTATAACTTTAAAGTGCTGTGTATATAGGTCAGTTATTACTGTAACACTAATTTCACAAACATGTTCAGGGGCAGGTTTCCTATGGCAGTGGTTGAGTAATGGCACATGAGGCATTTGTTGATGCTATACTATTTATTATCTGTATGCGCCTCTTCTCTATTTCTGCTACTTCTTTCCTTATTCTTTTTTTCTCTTCCCTTTTTTCCCCTCTCACTTTCCTTCCTTTCCTTTCTTTTTTCTTTTCCCCTACCAGCAGCATACTCACTGATGACACTTGACTTACTTTAGTTAATTTTTGGCTCTCAGAAAAATGAATTTATAACTTGTATAAAGAAGTTTTACCTGCACCGACATAGGATGTCCTTTTGTTGGCAGAGAACACATTGATGTTAAAGATTTGGTAGTAAAAAACAGATTTGGAGAGGATTAAAAACTTGTTGGTTAAGAGAATAGTTAATTTAATTAAGGATTGAATTTAAAGAGAAGACAAGATAGCACTTTGACAAGATAACACTTTTTGTTGATCCTACCCAGTTTTGAGTAGGGCAGCAAGGAAAGGGGTGGAGATACCATGTGAATAAAGGAGCCTGTTTCCCTTCCTGGGTGTCCCCAAGAGTTTGTATCGACCAGCTGGTTATAGCTAATCATATAGAAATCCAGTCAACATTTAAATACCTGTTATGTATAAGGAACCATAGTAGGCAATAGGCATAATAAGAAACAGTTCAAGTCTTCAGGGAGCATGCAATCGAATAGAGTGACAGAGTATATATTATAGTAATTTGTGTTCAAGATGGGGTGTGATAAGTATACAGGAAAGATCTAAACAGAGTTCTGTGAGAAGTTCAAGAAGGGAAAAGTCACTTCTAGCTGGGATTATCAGAGAAACCTTTGTGGAGGAGGACAGCACATTAATTGGGCCTTAAAGTAAGAAGAAAATATGAGTAGAGATGTCGAAGGAGTATTTTCAGGCTTATCGATGCAAAAGAATGCAGTGTGAAATCAGTGTGAACTATTGTTCAGTTTTCTGGGAAGGTAGAGTGTGCAGAGTGAGGGGCAGAGTAAAATAATGTAGAAAGCTAAGTCAGAGCCAGAGTGTGGGGACTCTTATATTCCAGACCATGGAGTTTGCACTTTATGCTGTAGGCAGCGAAGCAGGAGAGTGACAAGGGAAATGTGTGGTAGATGTATTGAAGAGGGTTAGAAACTAGATGCAGAGGAGTACGTAAGAGGCTGTTACAGTGGTTTAAGCAAACTGATATGAGAACTTCAATTAAGATGGTAGCAGTATGAAGTGGAAAAGGGAGGAAGGAGTTGAAAGAGGTTGTGCTAGTACAGGTGGTAAGACATGGTGATTAACTGTATACAGGAAGTAAAGGAAGAATTAAAGAGGACTTTGAGGAAAACAAAAAATTCTTTGCTATTGTTATCGAGGAGGGAGAGAGGAGGTGAGATATGGGGGAAAGTTAAGAAGCAAAAACAAAAGATATCAATAATTTTTTAAAAAGAATTCTGGAATTTCAAGCTTGGGTAATGGGTAGGGTAGCAGTACCATGAACTGATATAAATAAGCTAGGAGGGGAAGGGCAAGCTTTGGGAGGGATGGGAGTAGAAAAGAGATGAGTGTGTTCAAAGCCAGGGTAAAAGCAAAAATAGAGGCAAGAAAGGGAAAGATTCTTATGAGAGACTTAATGTTAAAGCAACACTGCCAAAATCTATCTAAAAAGGTAGTTCATTTATTATATATTTATTTACTATATATTTTCTTATTTTACTCATTCCTTTTTATGAAATGAAGGATTAATTGGAAGCAAACAATACATATTTGTTAACACAAAGTTAGTATTAAAAGTGCTAAAAAACTTGAAATTTAACCTTGACAAGTCTGATTTTACTAAGTTGGCTGATATTCAGTAAAAACAAGTAATATTTTTAAGAACTTCAGTTTTTAAAAAATCAAAATATTGAAACTTCATTGAATTTTTCCACTTAAAATTTGAATTAGCATGTCTTTTTTTTTTTTCAGGGTTAATGATGAAGATGTCAGGCTAATGTTATGGGATACAGCAGGTCAAGAAGAGTTTGATGCAATAACAAAGGCTTACTACCGAGGTAAATTTTGGTTTTGTTCTTCTTTTGTCTGGTTCTTATGGATAAATAAGAAAATTCAGTTTTGTTGCCTAATATTTTCTCTTTAGGAGTAGTTACAATATCAACATATTTTAGAAACCCAAGCTCCTAATGTTCTTCACACCTAAGTAGGTGACTAGTAGTACCTTATTTTATAGTAAAAATCATATTGGGGCAGCTAGGTGGTGCAGTGGATAGAGCACTGGCTTTGGAGTCAGGAGGACCTGAGTTCAAATGTGGCCTCAGACACATAATACTTACTAGCTGTGTGACTCTGGGCAAGTCACTTAACCCCAATTGCCTCACAAAAAAAAAAATCATACGGACATCTTGAAGTTATTTTATCTAAATTTTGTAAATCATAGAAAAGCTGTGAATTTTTATTCAAGAAATCAGAACAAAATTTACTTGTCCAAAAGTATTGGTTCTCGCTTAGTAAAAGTAATAGCTAATTATAAAGATATGGGATCCTTTATAAGACCTAGTCTAGTCCTTATCAAAGGGAGTCTTCTTCGAGCAAGAAGTTTCTGTACTGTCCTTACCAATAAGTGCTTACTGAGTGTCTACTGTTTATTCAACATTATCCTAGGCTTTGTGGGAAACATAATAAAAGTATAAGATGTTCCCTTTCTAGTTGAAAAGATAAACCTAGTATTCTTGAAATAGCTGCCAAAAAAGGAGAGAAACTATAACTAAGTATTAAATTAGATAATATAAACTATAAATAATAAATTCAAAGGAGAGGAAGATAAATGAGGGTGGAAAGAGCAATAACTATAAGATTAGAACTTCAAAGTCAGGAGCTAGTAATAAAAACTTCAGGTCTCTAAATGAGGCTGAGGTGAATAATGATTTCCTGTAAAATACCTCTTTTACTGTTAGAATTTTAAAATGTTATTTTTTTGGATTAGTTTGTTTCAACAGTGACTATAATGTATTTGTAATAGCATAGCACTAAATAAATTTATTTAGCACGTACTCAGTATCATGTTATGCAGCCTATTAACACTAAGTAAATTCTTCAGTCAATCTGTAATCTCATCTAATCTGTTTAGATACTCCTTTCCTTCAACTTTTTAGATTTCAACCCATAAGTGCTCTCTTATCTCATACAGCTCTTGTTCATGTCCTGCCAGTACGCTAGAAGCAGACTTCTTCATCTTTTCATAATGTATGGGTACCAGTGTACCATCAAATTGTCTTATCTGTTATGTCTTGTCCAAGCTATATGACTGAGCCACCTCCTTTTCTGGGCAGACATTTCTTGGCTTACATCTTTTATACTATTTCTTAGTGGGGCAGACCTAAAGAATCTCAGAGTTGGAATGCACCTAACTGGCCATCAAGTCCGAAACATCTACAAAAGAAACCCTTGCTGTAATATACCTGATGCGTTCATTCAGTCTCTGCTTGAACACCCCAAGGAATGGGAACCTACCACCTCTTTATGCCTTGCTCCGTTGCTTTTTTCTCTATGTTTTATTCCTATATAGTAGAGGTATTCTTTATTTCTGTAAATATTCAATCCATTTCATCTCAGTGATCAGTTTTGGTGGTTTATAATTGGGCAAAATTATTTTGAATAATTTCCTTTATTTCCTCTTTATTTGTTGTAAATTCTTTTTTTTTTCATTTTTTATTCTGACAATTTCATTTTCCTGTACTTTTCTGATTATATTAACTAATATTTTGTTAGTTTTTTAGCTCTTAGTTTTATTTGCCAGTTCAGTTGAGGTTTTTCTTGGTTGTTTTAATTTTATCTGTACTTTGATTTCACAGTTTTCTCTTTTTGTGTTTAACTGGGTATTTTGATTTGTTGTCATTTTTTTAGTTCTGTGTCCAGTTTAATGAACTATCTTTTCTTTCTTTGATGAAAGTATTTAGAGATACACATTTTCCCCTAAGGACTGCTTTGGCTACGTGCCAAATGTTTTGGTGTATTGTCTCATTGTAATTTTCCATTCTATCATATTCTCTTCCACTTTTTACTTTATTTACCCTCCTCTTTGCAAAGAGGATAGTAAAAGACTTATCCTATTCCTTTATTCTTGTTCTCTTAATCTCATCTGGACTTCAAATATTGGTTCTTATACTTTTTCTATTCTCTTAATTTCTCTTTTATGATGAGTTGGAGTTTGGAAACTTGTGACTATTCCTTCTCTAATGAACTCTCTTTCTTAAACCTCTTGTCTACTTTTCACATGTTTTTCTACACCAAATTCTCCTTTGCCTAGCTAAATAAGAATGGAGGTTCGTTGGTTTCCCACTCCTCCATGTTTATACTTTTCTCAGGCACCCCAGTTATGAGATATAAGTTCTCCCTTCTTCATTTCTTCCCTACTGTATTCTTTTTTCTTTCCTTTTTCTTTTCTCTCTTAAAACCAATAAGAACAAACAAAACTAATCCCCAGATCCTGTGTTTTTCTTTCTTCCTTATGGCTTCTGAAGCCAGAGCCATTCCAAAAGGATACCTATCTTTTCTCCCTCTAATAGAATCTAAGCACTTCTTCATCATTTAATCATCTCCTCTTGCTGAAATGCATTTACCTTTTGCATTTTCTGTTATGGTTTTTTCCCTCTATTTCTTCTTCTATCCAGCCTCAGTTTTTGGACTAGGACTTTGTCCTAGAGCCATGCTTTACACCTTTCTCATACTCTTGGATGGGGAAGGTGGGTTCTGCTTAGCCTATCCCTTCTCACCGCTGGATATTTCTGTAGTTCTGAACGTTTTCACTTTTACTTGGCTCCATCCTCTACTTCATTGCCTGCCTTCTGCCTCTCTTTTCCATTGGCCCAATGCAAGTCCAGTCTCTATCTACTTCTTGCACAATACACAATCAAGAATTTACTTTATCCCTTGCTTTGGCCTTGTCAGTCTTAATCTGAGGTTAGAGATTGTGATGATCTTGGACCTCTTGGAAGGCTGCCTCTTGTATCTCTTATTGTTAAACTGGCCTTGCCTCCTGCTGTTACTTTTAAGTGCTCTGAGTCATGGCTCTGTCTCTTGCTGCTGTCCTGAGGGTCCAGTGCTAAAGTCCTAAAGACTGGGCTGGCTTCAGACCCTTTTATACCAGAATTTGCACTGGCTTCTGATTCCCACATTATTATCCTTCTCTGAGTGCCTTCAAGCTTCTAATTATCTATGTATGAAGTCCTGGACTAAATGGTACAGTTCCTGTTGTTTCCCTTATTCCATCTGGTGTTTGTTAAGTTGGTGCTCTTTTAGATCTGTGCTGGCATGTGTGTGAGAGTTGGAGTGTTCTAGGAGCTTTCATGTTACAGTCTTAAAAGGAGGTCCCCTACCTTATTGAATTTCATCTTGTGGGTTCAGCCCAGTTCACTAGTCTGTCAAAATCCTTTTGGATCCTGAGTATCATCAGTTTGTTAGCTTTGTGATATCTTGAAATTATCTGAGCTTGCTATCTGTATCTTTATTCAAGTCATGTATGAGTACATTAAACAGCACAGGGCCAACCATAGATATCTGAGAGACCTCCTACCTTTTAACCATTAACGATTTCTCTTTGAGTCTTACCATCTAATCCTCTCAGAATCCATCTCTACTCCATATATCTCCATTTGTCCACAATGATAGTATGATATGCTTAGCAAAAGCTTGGTTAACATCTAGGCAAACTTTATTCACTGCATTCTCATCTACTAGTTTACTAATCTTGTCAAAAAAGAAGATTAGTTTAGACTGGCATGGTCTATTCTTGATGAAGTTGTGCTAGCTCTTTATAATCACTATTTCTCTTTCTGAATGTTTGCCAGCCATCTTTTCTTTAATAATTGTTCATTGCAGGACAGACAGGTACTTCCTACTCAGAGTGTTTAGCTCCTTCCTCTTTAGGTAGAGTCTCAAACTTTTTTGTAAGCTCTAATTATGTAGCTGTCCTTTTCTTTTTTTTCTGTATAAACACTCTTGTATGCTATCTCCTCTGCTCATTCTCAGATCCCCTTCTTTGCTGTATTAAAGCTTCATTTCTCTTTACCTTAGAAACCCTTCATTCTCTCTGACAACCTGAAGGTATGGAGAAGCTTTCTGAGTCCCTGCATATTCTCCAGGAAGATCATCCTACTCAAGGAACACAAATAACAGTCACTTGACTATGGCAGAGATATAAATATTGCTCATTTGATTCAAGGCACTGCACAATTTTCCCTCTTCTCCATGATGATTGAGACTTTCAGCCTTTTTTTTTTAAACTGCTTGAGTATGTTTATACCTCAACCCTAAGTACCTGGTTAAAACTTTTATAGCTAATTAATACCTCCCTCAACTTGACAGGCCCACTTACCTTCTTTTACCTAGTCTAGATAACAATTCCACATCTACCTCCCTTTCAGCCTGTTATCTCTTACCGATTTGTCCCACCCACCAACCCACTATCCTCTTAATTATCTTTTTCTAATTTACTCTGCCTTTCCAAATATCTTCTCCTTCTTCTTGAATCTACCACTTCAGGTTGTACTCCCTAGTCTATTTTGATTTGCCTTAATTCTCTTCCTCTATTCCTTCTCCCATAATCTCCCACAGAAGCTGGAAATAGAATCAAAATTGGAAAAAAAAATTTGTAGACTTTATTAATACTTATATTGCCAAATTCTGATTGATAATATGTCTGTATACACTTACTATTTTTCTTTATTGTGTTTTTGTTTACCTTCATTTTGATTCAGTTTTTTCTGTTTTATGATTTGTAGCCGTATAGCATCTCTGTAAGGGTAGCTAAAAGGCACAATGGATAGAGCACTGGCCTTGGAATCTGGAAGACTCTTGTTCATGAGTTCAAATCCAGCCTCAGACACTTATTAGCTGTGTGACCCTGGGCAAGTCACTTAACCCTGTTTGCCTAAGTTTCCTCATCTATAAAATGAGCTGGAGAAGGAATGGCAAACTACTCCAGTATCTTTGCCGAGAAATCCCCCAAAAAAGTGCTCATGAAGAGTGGGACACAACTGAACAACAAAAAGTATCTCTGTAAGAATATTTATAGGGGCAGCTAGGTGGCACAGTGGATAGAACACCAGCCGTGGAGTCAGGAGGACCTGAGTTCAAATTCAACCTCAGACACATAACACTCACTAGCTGTGTGACCTTGGGCAAGTCACTTAACCCCATTGCCTGGGGGGAAAAAAGAATATTTATACAAAAAAGATGGTTTCAGTTTCATGGAGAAGCTTGGTGTCATTGAAAGTGATGCATAATTTTCTAAATGCTATCTAGCCTGTTAACTTCAATTCTGGCCTCAGCTTAGTGTTCAGCTACATTATATATAGAAAAAACAAGCTGTTCATATCTAGCTCATATCAAAGCTTGAACAAAAGTATTCTTCATTAGCTTCCTTTTTCTGTGTGGATCATTAGGCTCAATTCTTTTGAGTTGTTATAAGTGTTATTTAGGAGTCTTTATAACGTTCTGGAACTTGATGTAATCGATACAATATCATCTGTAAACAGGAACATCTGCAGGGATGCTCCACCGTCTTTAGCAAATCATTTTTCCATTTATACTTTTGATCTGATATAGAATATCATTTGTGGAAGTCAGCCTTTTCAGGAATAATCTATTCTCAGAAGTGAATGTGATATAAAAACAAAAGCCATCAATAAAACAAGTAACAGTTGTTAAGAAAAATAATCTATCATTGATGAGGAAAATAGTTTTTTATAAAAATATTGATATCAAATTTACCATTTTCTCAATTAGTTCAATGGAAGGGAAAAAATATTGTATAAAAAATCATTTTAGAGCATCACATCTCTTGTTTTCATTTTTACTTTATTCTAGAAAGAAACTATTGGTCTGCTGTGATTTTCTTTTCACAAGGTTATACATTATTCTCTATCATCTTATACTTTTCTAAGTTACAGCAAATTAATTGTTTTAGGTAGATGATAGAACCTTAAAGCTGTAACAGACCTTAGTGATTTTGAAAGCCAAACTTCTTCATTTTGCTGATGAGAAAAAGAAGATGGAGGCTAAGTGACTTATGCAGTAGTGTACAGCTAGTTATTTTCAGTAGGCATTCATAATTCATTTTAAGGGTAATCATGAATTTAAATTCAATAAGCCAATTCCTTACTTTCAGGGCAAAGCTGTGTTTATACATTAACAGCTACCATAATTAAACTTCATATAAATAGTATGGAGAAAAGAAAAAAATGTATAAGTACATAATTTTTGGGACTCGACAAAATTGGAGCAGAGGCTAGATCTTACTCCTGAATCAGCAGTTTTCCCTTTATACTTCTTTCTAGGTAAACATTACAACTAAATATTTTCTGATACTTTTGGAAATCAAATCACTTTACTGGGATATAAAAGGTGAATCTTTTGTTATTCTTAAATGTCATGTAATTTGAGATTGTATTATGATGATGTTCCAGTGTTTAATGTGTTTTTGAAGGGTTTCTAATGCTGTGTAATAATTTAAACTGTATACAGTTAATAGTAGTAGCTAACATTTATATATTGCTTTTAAGTTAGCAAAGTCCTGCCTCTGACATAGACTAGCTATGTAACTTGGAGCAGGGCACTTAGCCTTTCAGTGACTAAAACAACTTTTTTTTTAAAAAAAAATTCATTTTTTATTAGTATTTTATTTTTCCCCAGTTATATGTAAAATTTTTTTTAATATTCCTTTTTGAGTTCTAAATTCTCTCCCTTCCCCTCCTCCCCACATACCCCCTACCCATTGAGAAGGCAAGTAATTCAATATAGGTTATGCATGTATAGTCATGCAAAACATATCCATAATAGTCATGTTGTGAGAGAACATATAGACAAAAAAACTCAAGAAAAATAAAGAAAGTTTAAAAAAGTATGCTTCAGTTTTTACTCAGACACCATCAGTTATTTCTCTGGGGATGGATAGCATCATTTCTTATAGTACAATAGTATTCCATCATAATCACCATCACTTGTTCAGCCATTCCCCAATTGATGGACTTCCCCTCAATTTCTAATTCTTTACCCCCAGAAAAGAGCTGCTATAAATAATTTTGTACATATAAGTCCTTTTCTTTTTTGTTTTTTATTTCTTTTGGGATACAGATCTAGTAATGGTATTGCTACATCAAAGGGTATGCATGGTTTTATAGCCCTTTGGACATAGTTCTAAATTGCTCTACAGAATGGTTGAATCAGTTCACAACTCCACCAATAGTGCATTAAAATCTCATTTTTCCCACCTCATCTCCAGCATTTGTCATTTACCTTTTCTGTCCTATTAGCCAATCTAATAGGTATGAGATAGTATTTCAGAATTGTTTTAATTAGCACTTCTCCAATCAGTAGTGAGTTAGAGTATTTTTTCATATGGCTGTAGATAGCTTTGATTACTTCAAAGCTCATCATATCATTTGATCATTTATCAGTTGGGAAATGGCTCTCATTTTTATAAATTTGACTCAGTTCTTGATATGTTTGTGAAATGAGGCCTTTATCAGAGAAGCTAGCTTCAAAATATTTTTTTCACAGTTACTATTGCTAACTGTGTTTCCCTCCATCCTGTCTTCTCCCCGTTTATTTTATTCTTTCTCTCTTTTCACCCTGTCCCTCCTCAAAAATGTTTTATTTTTGACTATGCCCTCCCCCAATATGCCTTCCTTCTATTATCCCCCCTTCTCTTATCTCCTTCCCCTCCTGCTTTCCTGTAGGGTAAGATAGACTTCTATACCCAATTGAGTGTGTATGTTATTCCTTCTTTGAGCCAATTCTGATGAGAGTAAGGTTCACTCACTCCCCCTCGCCACATCCCCCTGTTCCCCCTCCACCGTAAAAGCTTTTTCTTGCCTCTTTTATGTTAGATAATTTACCCCATTCTACTTCTCATTTTCTCTTCCTCCCCATATATTCCTTTCGCCCCTTAATTTGTATTTTTTAGATATCATCCCTTCATTTTCAACTCACACCTGTGCCCTCTGCGTCTATATACTCCTAACTACCCTAACAAGAAACTCATATAACTCATATAAATATTATCTTCCCCATGTAGGAATGTAAACAGTTTAACCTTATTAAGTCCCTTATGATTTCATTTTCCTGTTTACCTTGTTATGCTTCTCTTGAGTCTTGAAAGTCTATTTCTATTCAGCTCTGGTTTTTTCATCAAGAATGCTTGAAAGTCATCTAATCTTATTGAATGTTCATTTTTTCCCCTGAAGGATTCTACTCAGTTTTGCTGGGTAAGTGATTCTTGGTTGTAATTCTAGCTCCTTTGCACTCTAGAATATCATATTCCAAGCCCTATGATACTTTAATATAGCAGTTGCTAAATCTTGTGTTATCCTGACTGTGGCTCCACGATACTTGAATTGTTTCTTTCTGGTTGCTTACGGTATTTTCTCCTTGATCTGGGAACTCTGGAATTTGCTTATAACATTCCTTTTTTATTTTGGGATCTCTTTCAGGTGGTAATTGGTGGGTTCTTTCAATTTCTATTTCACCCTCTGGTTCTAAACTATCAGGGCAGTTTTCCTTGATAATTTCTTGAAAGATGATGTCTAGCCTCTGTTTTTGATCATGGTTAGTCCAATAATTTTTAAATTATCTCTCCTGGATCTATTTTCCAGGCCATCTGTTTTTCCAGTGAGATTTCAGTGTCTTCTGTTTTTTCATTCTTTTGGTTTTGTTTTTGTTGTTTCTTAATTTCTCATAAAGTCATTAGCTTCCATTTGTTCCATTCTAATTTTTAAGAAATTAATTTTCTTCAGTGAGCTTTTATATTTCCTTTTCCATTTGGTCAGTTCTACTTTTTGAGGCATTCTTCTCCTCATTCGCTTTGGACCTCTTTTACCATTTGGCCTAGTTTGTTTTTAAAGGTGTTATTTTCTTCCGTATTTTTTTGGGTCTCTTTTAGCAAACCAATGACTCGTTTTTCATGATTTTCTTTTTTTTTTTTAATAGAAATTTATTTATTTTTAGTTTTCAACATTCCCTTCCACAAGTTTTTGAGTTCCAAATTTTCACCCCATCTCCCCCTCCCCCCACCCAAGATGTCATGCATTCTGAATATCCCTTCCCCTACTCTGTCCTCTCTTCTATCTCTCTCCCCTTCTTTTATCCCCTTCCCCTTCTGTTTTCCTGTAGGGCAGGATAGACTTCTGTACCCCATTTCCTATATTTATTTCCCAGTAGCATGTGAAAACATTTTTTTTAAAACATATGTTTTTAAAACTTTAGGTTTCAAATTGTCTCTTCCTCCCTCCCCACCCACCCTCATTAAAAAGGCAAGCAACTCAATATAAGTTGTACATGTGCAGTTATGCAAAACACGTCCATAGTAGACATGTGGTGAAAAACTAACTCTATTTCCCTTAATCCTATCCTGCCCTCTCATTTATTCTATTCTTTCTTTTGATCCTGTCTCTCCTCAGAAGTATTTACTTCTGATTAACCCCTTTCCCAATCTGCCCTCCTCTCTATCATCCCCCTGCTCTCTTGTCCCCTTTCCCCCCTATTTTCCGTAGGGTAAGACAGATTTCCATACCCAATTGAATGTGTATGTTATTGTCTCCTTAAGCCAAATCCTATGAGAATAAGATTCACTCATTCCCTCTCACCTTCCCCTGTTTCCCCTTCCACTGTAAGAGACTTTTCTGTTGTTTTTTTTGTGAGATAATTTACCCCATTCTACCTCTCCCTTTCTTCTTCTCCAAATATAATTCTCTCTCATCCCTTCATTTTATTCTCCAGATATGACCCCTTAATCTTCAGCTCACCCTGTGCCCTCTATCTATCTATCTACATATACATACATATAATTTTTTTCCTCCAACTACCCTGATACTGACAAAGGTCTCATGAGTTATAAATATCATCTTTCCATGCAGGAATGTAAACAGTTCAATCTTAATAAGTCTCTTATGATTTCTCTTTCCTGTTTACCTCTTCATGTTCCACTGAGTCCTGTATTTGAAAGTCAAATTTTCTATTCAGCTCTGGTCTTTTCATCAGAATGCTTGAAAGTCCTCTATTTCACTGAATGACCATTTTTTCCCCTGAAGGATTATACTCAGTTTTGCTGGGTAGGTGATTCTTGGTTGTAATCCTATCTCCTTTGCCCTCCGGAATATTATATTCCATGCCCTGTGGTCCTTTAATGTAGAAGCTGCTAAATCTTGTGTTATCCTGATTGTGTTTCCACAGTACTTGAATTGTTTCTTCTGGCAGTTGTAATATTTTTGGCTACAATATTCCTAGGAGTTTTCCTTTGGGGATCTCTTTCAGGAGGAGATCTGTGGATTCTTTCAATTTCTATTTTGCCCTCTGGTTCTAATATATCAGGGCAGTTTTCCTTGATAATTTCTTGAAAGATGATGTCTAGGCTCTTTTTTTGATCATGGGTTTCAGATAGTCCAATAATTTTTAAATTCTCTCTCCTGGATCTATTTTCCAGGTCAGTTGTTTTTCCAATGAGATATTTCACATTGTTTTCTAATTTTTCATTCTTTTGGATTTGTTTACTGTGTCTTGATTTCTCATAAAGTCACTGTCTTCCAATTGCTCTATTCTAATTTTTAAGGAAGTATTTTCTTCGGTAAGCTTTTGGACTTCCTTTTCCATCTGGCCAATTTTGCTTTTTAGGGCATTTTTTCCTCATTGGCTTTTTGGACCTCTTTTGCCATTTGGGTTAGGCTATTTTTTAAGGTGTTATTTTCTTCAGTATTTTTTTGGGTCTCCTTTAGCATCACTCTCAGTTTTTCCTCTACTTCTCTAACTTGCTTCTCAAAATCGGTTTTGAGCTCTTCCATGGCCTGGGACCAATTCATATTTTTCTTGGAGGCTTTGGATGTAGGGGCTTTGACTTTGTTGTCTTCTTCTGGTTGTATATTTTGGTCTTCTTTTTCACCAAAGTAAGATAATATAGTCTGACTCTTTTTGCCCTGCTTGCTCATGATCCCAGCCAATTACCTGAGTTTTAAACTCTTTGTTAAGGTACGAATCTGCTTCCAGTGTGGAGAATGTAGTGTCCCAAGCTTCGGGGGCTTGTACAGCTGTTTTCAGAGATACTTGTAGGGAGGGACCTGTAAATTTTCAGTTCTTCCAAGGTGGTATGATAAGGGGCAAGGTGTTTACTCCTTTCCTGGCCTGCGACTACAAGTATTCCTTTCTGTCCTGTAACTGTGAGGAGGGGCTTCTCTCCGCAATCACTACAAGCTCCACCAAGCCAGCGCTCCTCCTCACCCCAGCACCGCTGCCCAGATCCAAACATGGGCAAAGGAAGAGATTCCTGCCTCAGCACTGGCAAAGAGATCCCTGCAATCCCTCTCTGATCAGCCACTGGATTCCCCCTCAGTCTGTGGGCCGGAAGCTCGGGAAGCAGCCCCCCCCCACAGGGCCACGCTCTTGGGGAATGGAGCTGAAACCCCGCCTTCCTTTCTCAGGCACCGACAGAAACAGACTTTTCCCGCTGACCTTCTAATTTGTCTTTGGCATTGGTGGATTGAGGAATCTGGAAACCTCCACAGCTGCCCGAGATTCAGTCCTCTGAGGCCTGCTCCAGGTTCCCTGTGGCGAGCGCGCCGCTCCCAGCCCAGCGCGATGCACCTTTCTGATCAGTCATTCACGTTGTCTTGGGCTGGAAATTTGTTTCACTCTGTCTTTTTGTGGGTTCTGCTGCTTCAGAATTTGTTCAGAGCCATTTTTTATGAGTATTTGGAGGGGTTTGGAGGAGAGCTCAAGCAAGTCACTGCTTTCACTCTGCCATCTTGGCTCCGCCCCTCATGATTTTCTTGCATTACTTTCATTTCTCTTCCCAATTTTTCCTTTACCCCTCTTGATTTTCAAAATCTTTTTTGAGCTCTTCCATGGCCTGAGACCAGTTCATATTTTTCTTGGAGGCTTTGAATAGAGGAGCTTTGACTTCGTTTTCTTCTCAGTGTGTGTTTTGATCTTCCTTGTTACCATGGTAACTTTCAGTAGTCAGTTTTTTTTCTGTTGTTGGCTCATTTCCCCAGCCCATTAGTTGACTTTTAACTCTTTGTTAAGTAGGGCTCTGCTTCCAGGGAGCTTCAGGGGGTTTTGTGCAACTGTTTTCAGAGTTTCTAGGCAGCTGTAAGCTTTCAGTTCTTCCAAAGTGGTATGATCTAAGGAGAGGTGTGTTTACTACTCTCTTGGCCTGTGCTCTGATCTGTGAGTGACCACAAATGCTCTTTTTTTGTCCTGGAACTATAAGGAGGGTTTCTGCTCCACTGCTGCCACGTGTTCTCCTATGTTGGTGCTCCTCCTTGCCTTGGGACTGTTACGCAGGACTGTGACCTGGATCAGAGTATGAGCAAAACAAGCGAGTTCTGCCTCAGTGCTAGCAAAATATAATCTCCTTCTGACCAGTTGTTTGACCCTATTACCATCTGTAGGCTGAGAGCTCTGGAAAGCAGCCACTGCCGCTGCCTCTGCTGATTCAGTATAAGGTCTGCTCCTGGTTTTCTGGGGCCTGGTCTACTCTGGAGTGTGCTCCTCTCTCACCCTGGTGCAACAGACCTTTCCTGCTGACCTTCTATGTTGTCTTGGGCTGGAAAGTTCTTTCACTCTATCTTTTTGTGGGTTCTGCTGCTCTAGAATTTGTTTAGAGTCATTTTTAAAGGGATTTGGAGGGGTTTTGGGGAATGCTCAGGCGAGGCCCTGCTTTTTACTCCACCATCTTGACTCTGCCTCCCCCAACTTTCTAAGTTAATGGAGAAAATACTGACCTGCACTGGTAGAGGGAGATATCCATAAAATTTCAGGTCCTCCTGTTCCTATGCTCTAATCTTTGTTTTGGCCCATAGTTATTAAATGTACATCTTGGGCTTCTTAGGAATTTAATTGCTTGTCAGGGATTATTATTTTTTGTTTGTTTTTGCAGGTATATTTACTGTTTGTTGAGCTTTAGTAATTGTCCATTTCTTTCTAGGTAACTAAAAGTTCATATTAGGAAATCTAACAGTGTTTGCGATTCTCAAAAGTCATTTGTATTCCCTAAACTATATTGTACTTTTCGGAAGATTGAAGAAGCCTACCTAAAGATTTTAATGTTAGCTGAAATATTATCTTTCTGCGGTCATGAAATATGTACATAACTCTATGGAAACAGGAAGATGAGTTAACTGACCTGTTATGGCCTCATGATTCCAAGAAATGATGTACTAACACAATTTTTTTCTCCACATTATTTATATGAATTTTAATTATAGTATCTGTTAATATATAAACACAGCTTTGTCCTAAAAACAAGCAGTTGGTTTATTGAATTTAAATTATAGTTAGCCTTAAAATAAATTACGAATGTCTATTAAAAATAAGTGTATATATTTATGCTAATATGTCACATGTATTTCTCCTAATTTTGTGGGAATGCTTTATCTTTGCATAATTTCCTCATCTTTCCTTGACAACCATTCAGCCCTCCGCTGTAGTAGATAAGAGTTTTACTGCTGAAGCTTCCACTTCTACAATCCAATTCCTCTTATTATTATTATTATTATCTATCCCTTTGTTCTCTACACTTTTTTCTCTCGTGAAACACAAGCCCCTCTTCTTGTAGCATATTAAGTAGTCAGGTTAAAGTTTTGGCTATTAATAGGAAGTTTGGAATAATTCTAAGAAAATGTCATGATTCATAGAAACAGTATTTTGCTTCCATCAGTGGAGTGGAACTTCTTGCGTAGCAGCAGTTGTCCATCCTAATATCAGCTTCAATTAAAAAACACTCTTTTCCCTGGAGGTGAATTGCCCAGTTTTGGGTTGTTCTCTTTTTTTGGAGGAAGAGTGAGTTAAGTGGGTACAAGTAAACAAGTAAATCTAGACTAATTAGATGTTTTCCCATAATATAATTCTTGAAATGGAATTCAAGACTTGTTAGATGAGGAGGGGAGGAGAGAACAATGCTTTGAACTATTCTTTTAAAAGTGTAAAACTATAACCTGCTTAAAACATTTTAAATAACCAAACTTAAGTACAAGTAAAATAAAATCTCCTTTTCAATGATGATTTCGTTAATTTTAATAACAATTTCTGTTTTTGGCATTTATAGGAGCCCAAGCTTGTGTACTTGTGTTTTCTACTATAGACAGGGAATCTTTTGAAGCAATTTCCAGTTGGAGAGAGAAAGTAGTAGCTGAAGTTGGTGATATCCCAACAGTACTTGTACAGAACAAGATTGACCTCTTGGATGATTCTTGTATAAAGAAGTAAGATGGCTACCCTCTTTTAATTTTACAGAAGCCAAGCATTAATTAAATTTGGTATTACTTTGGCTTATAAAATTTAGGAAAGCTGCTTTTAAAGACTACATTACAACAGAAATCAATGTGGACTCTCTGTGAATGGTTTGCCTAGTTAGTGCTGAATTTTAAATGGGGGGAGGGGGATTAAGTATATTTTAAGGGGTCCTTTTGCATTCAGATGCTAAATCCTTTTTTTCAATCCTTTCTATTTATAGGAATTCAAATACTAATAACTCATATTTATATTCAATTCAGTTTTAATTCAATAAACATTTATTAAGCACCTGCTTTGTACCAGGTACTATGCTAAGTACTGGGAATATGAATAAGAAAAGATAGTCCCTGCCTTCAAGGAGCTTACAGTCTAATGGAGAAGATAACATACCAAAGGGAGCAGAGAGGGATCACGAGGGGTACCCAGCACAAGGGCATGTTGTTCTGTGGAGTCAAAGCCAAGCTGAGCAGCTGATGGAAAATGGAGTTATCAGGAAGGTTGTGAGCCCTCAATAAAGTAAAGGAAGGCTTTGGGTGGAAGGCTTTCATATAGTACTTTAAGATTTACAAAGCATTCTGTTTGTCAATAGGCAAGGATAATATGATTAATATCCTTAGGTTGAAGACATTTTTAAAAATGTATTGATATCTTTAATTTTTATACCACCTTAATTTCTGAATATGACCCCCCTCTACCCAGTGAGCTATCCCCTGTAACAAATAACAGGGGTAAGAGTGGGGAAGCACTTCAGCAAAATTAATCAGCCCATCACCAGTCTGAGACTATATTACAGTTTCACCCCATAGTGCTCACTTATGCAAAGAGGAAAGCAAACATTGTATTTTCTCAGCTCTTCTGGGCCAAGCTTTTTCATTATGATTATGCAGTATTCTGTGGTTGAAGACATTTTAGATACCACAGATCCTATAATACTTTTACTGGATGTTGAAATATTAAATTATTTCAAATGTTTTTATTTCTCAAAATAGTCACTTATTGTTTATGATGTTTGGTAAATAAATGAGAGGTACTATGGTTTAGTGGAAAAAATTAAATTCTGCTCTAAATGTGTGACCAAATAATTTCATCTTGGCCTCAGTTTCCTTAGCTGGATTATAGAGATAGTGATACCTTTAGTACTTACTTCATAGAGTGGTTTTGAGGACCAAATAAAATAAAAATGTAAAGCACTTAGCAAACCTTAAAGCACTTATCTGAATATCAGGGATTTTTTTTATAAGACCTCTTTCTATGCAATTTAGAACTATGGAATTCAAATCTACAAATGGAATTTGGTAGTCAGCTTGATCCTACTATTAAATAGATTTGCAGAACATAGCTTAATTATCGTTATTGATAACCTTGAAAAATCTTGGCTTTGTTTTCTTTTTAAAACAGTTTCCAGTAAAATAAAAATCGGAAGTCCTTGTTGGTATTTTTGTGTACATTGCAGTGAAGATGCTGACTTTACCTTTTGCCAAGCAGTGTGCTTTGTGGCCAGAATGAGTATAAGAAGTAATTGTGCCTGAAACTTTCAGTTTAGTTTGTTGCCTTTTTTCAGACTAGAAAGAGTTGCTAGTAAGAGTCTCACATAAAATGAAATGAGAACATACCGGTTATAATTGACTTTAGGGTCACAGACATACAGAGTGATGGCTTTGTAGAATTGTTGTTGCTACTGGGAATGGAGATTGTTAGGTTATACATAAACTTTTGTTTAGGCATAGCAAAGAATGAAGAAAGGTGTTACTACTAAAACTTCTGACCCCCACCACTAACAGTGTAGTTACTCAATTTCTTTCATTTAGTTGGGTTTCAAAACTCAAACCTTTCTAAAATCTAATGACTAAAATAAGATCTTGGTCTGGTCATTTTTCCCAAGTTATATTCAGCAAGTAGTATAAAATTGATGGGACAGCTGAGTGGTGCAGTAGATAGAATACCAGTATTGGAGTCAAGAAGACCTGAGTTCAAATCTGCCCTCACACTCTTACTAGCTATGAGACCCTGGGCAAGTAACTTAATCCTGTTTGCCTCAGTTTCCTCATTTGTAAAATGAGCTGGAGAAAGAAATGACAAACCACTCCAGTATCTTTGCCAAGAAAACCACCAAAATGGGGTCATGAAGAGTCGGACACAACTAAACAACAATAAAAATTAATGATAATTGTCATATTAGAAAATAATGTCTTTATAAGTGCTTTATTTTCTGAATTTATGTGCAGTGAAGAAGCTGAGGCATTGGCAAAAAAATTAAAGTTAAGATTCTACAGAGCTTCAGTGAAAGAGGACCTAAATGTAACTGAAGGTAAATTGCTTTTCAAAAAAATTCATTATACAGTGTTAATGTCTGTTTTATCCTTCCTGTCACTATTCATTAATGTACCTGTCTTTCCACAACCTCTCCAGCCTGAACTATAGTATCATTGTTAAATATGAAATGTTTTACTCATATAATTACATTGACCTAATAAATATTTTTTATTTTGGTGTTTATTTAGCAGTAATATATCTGTTGTGTTTTATTTTAAAACAAAGCAGATTTGATTGATAAGTATACAGTATTTTCTCCTTAGTTTTGTAGTTGGCATACAGCATACATCATTAAACGACATTTGAAAGCAAATGTTGGTTCTTTTAGTTAGTGGTGGATTAATAATATAAATAGTGTATGTGATGTATATTTCTTCCAAAAATGTGCCTCTTTTAGACTTTTGTACCAAAGATTACTGAATTACTTTAAATTCCAGGAAAAAGTAATAAATTGACTGCCATATCAATTTCTTATAAGTAAATCCCATTCAAGAAAAGTAATAAAAAAAAAATTTTTTAATTAAAAAAAAATGATGAAGTTAGCATAGTGGATTCATTATATATTCCTGAACTTGTCCTTCACTTTGATAGCTCTCTAGGCTAGAGTAAGTCTTCAATCTGGACAATTTTCACATAAAGCAGATACTTGTGAGTGAATCCATTTTGAGATTCTGAATGTCAGTAGGATTAAATATATGCCAGTTTCTATGCTAACCAATACAATTATAAAAAGATTTGAAGTTCTGTCTAGATGTTTTGTATACCTTTCCACCCCTGCAAGTCATATTCCATACCACCTCAGCTCCAAGGCTTTACTTCTCTAGGTTAACTATCCCAACTGATATTCAGTTTGATGGCAGATTGTGGAGGGGGAGGGGAGGTTGGAAAAGATTTGTAGTCTAGATTGAAATTATATTTGTATCCTAAACTCATCAGGCAGGGGTTTGTTGTGCGACTAAAAATATGATATAATGAGCATTTATTAAAGGATGTATATATATAGTGGACTCTATTAGATAATGAGATACAGAGTTTAGAGAAGACATGGCTCCTGTGTTCAATGGGCTTAGTCTAGTAGGGGGATTAGCCATAAATAGATATAGCTATATCTATAGCTATAAAACATAATATAAAATGATGAATACATTAGAAAGGTACAAAATAAATTGCTACAAGAGGACTGAAGCTGGAAAAAGTTATTGTCAACAAGGGGGAAATTAAGGAAGGCTTCGTGGAGGTAGAAATATTTAAGTTCAATTTAAGTGCTTAATCAACAAGCATCTGTTAGGCTTCTACTCCAAGCTAGACACTGGGGATGCAAAACCAAAAATGAAACGGCCCCTGCCTCCAAGGAGATAATATTCTATTTGGGGAAAAACTTGTAATAAATATAAATATATACAAAATAGTTGGGTTTTTTTTTTAATCAAACCTGTGATTTTATCAGTATAAGGAATTTCTGATGAGAAAAAAACCCTCTGCTAATATATATCAGCATCTTCCCTGCAGTTAATACTTTCAGTGAGTTGCCTGGGGCACCAAGAAGTTAAGTGACTTGTTGAGTATGTGTCAGAGATGGGATTTTATCCTGTCTGAGACCAGACACTGGACACTTAACCCCAACTGCCTCACCCTCAAAAAAAACCCAGAGATGGGATTTTGAACCCAGATCTTCCTAACTTTAGAGGTTGACTCTACTCCTTCCTAAGCCAGACTGCTTCTGTTATGAATAAATACAAAAATGTGGAAGTGAAAGCATAGGTTTCAAAAGCTGTGGAGATGAGGAAAGGGCTCAGGTACAAGGTGGTACTTGAACTGAGCTTTCAAAGAATTAAGAGATTCTAAGATGAGGAATCCCCTAAAAGCATGGAGGCAAGGGAACTATGTAAGTAATAGGAAAAAGGTCAGTTTGACTACTGGACCATTAAGTTCATAAAGTAGGATAGTGAATAGCCTAGAAAAGCAGGTTGGAGCTAGGTTGTGGAGGGCTTTAAATGTGTGGTATTCCTTCAGCTCCTAGCACTTGTCCACTGGCTAAACTGCCTAAGCCCCTGAGAGAAGTTCTCCCTGAAATCTCTTTGGATAATGAAAACCAACCTGAACTCATTCCTCAGTAATTAACAAACTCTGCCCCCACAGCCCAGCCCAGGTCATACCCTGCTCATCTCAATGATTCTATACCCCTGGCTTGTCATTGCTCAAACCTTGTCCTCCCTCACTTGATCCCTCATTCCCATTCCCTTCATCCCAGCTCCCACAATGTCCTACTCTAAAGCTATCCTCCCCTTCTGCTACGTTCTCTATGATGACTCCTCCATAGGCAACAAACTTGCTTTCATGTTAAATTTTTTCCTTTCCCGCTCCTTCTATCTTCCGAGTCTCACTCGGCCACCTTCTGATTACATGGTCTCCCCTTCTAGGACAATCTACACTTTCATTCATTCCTTCTGACTCATAGTTGAGATGGGGGTGATGGACTAATCCTAGCTCCCCATTGCTATGCTTTCGGCTGTTCCCTCTACTACCATCACTCAGTAACCTCTGTTTGTTTAAGGTTCACTCAATCTGTATCTGCCACCTAACCACATCCTGGTAGCTCTTGTCTACTGACCTCCAGGACCCTTTTCCTCTTTCCTCAAAGTTCAGTTGCCTGGCTCATGGTCTTTCTTTCTTCTTCAGCTCTTGCCCTCATACTAACATGCATATTGATACTACCTTAAAAACTCTAACCCAGAGGTGGGGTACCTGCTGCCTAGAAGCCACATATGGCCCTCCAGGTCCTCAAGTGCAGCCCTTTGACTGAATCCAAAATTCAGAGAACAAATCTCCTTAATAAAAGGATTTGTTCTGTAAAACTTGGACTCAGTCAAAAGGCTGCACTTGAGGATTTAGAGGGCCATATGTGGGTTTGAGGCCAAAGGTTCCCCACCACTGCCCTAATCTCACAGTTCTCAGCTTACTCATTTCATATGACCTACTCCTCCACCCATACCTCAGCCCCACACAAAGGTGGTCATGCCTTTAATCTTGCCATCATTCACAAGTTATCACGTCTGAAATTGAAATCTGAAATTCCCTTATCAGATCACACTCTATTGTCATTCTACTTTACCTTGAAATCCCAAACTCTGTTCTTCATCCATATTATTACCTGCATTCATTCAACCCCCTAGTTCTTTCCCAGGTTATAATACCCCTTTAGTAGCTGCACTTTTCCTCCTTTCCCCATTTTGAGCCCTTGACTATCTAGACTGTCCTCTTCTCTTGTGTCCCTTGCTCCCTTAATCCCAATCTTCTCCTGCCAAGCTTCAGCCTTGGATTACTCCCACCATCCACTTCCTTTGCCCCTAGATACATGCTGCTGAATAAAGCTAGAGAAAATCATAAAACCATGCTGACAAAGTCCACCACAGATTTATGTTGCATAACCTCAACTAAGTCCTCATTTTTTTTCAAGGCAATTATTTTTTACCTCCTTGATTAACTCACTATTCCATTCACCATAGCAGATCTTCCAAACATTTTCATCTCTTCTCAGATCTACCATAGTTCCCCCTAAGCTCAGAACTTTACCTATTTTTGGAAAAAATTTTCAGAAAAATTCTCCGAGAGTTCTCTTTCATTTCCTCCTCCTCATCTCACATCACCTAGATGCCTTCTACATCTCTCTTCTTTCTACTTATCCCACGTGAAAAGTTGGTCCTTCTCCTTGCCAAAGCATACTCTTCTACATGAATAAGTGAGCCTGTTCCAACCCATCTTCTCCAGAAGATTGTCCTCTCTGTCATCCCTGCTCTCATTCATCAGTCTTTCCCTATTTACTTGCTGCATCTCTACTGCCTACAGATATGTCCATGTCACTTCTGTCCTCAAAAACCTTCACTTGATCCATCCATCCCCTCTAGCTATCATCTCATATCTCTTCTCCCTTTTTGGGCTAAACTCCTTGAGCAGGCCATCTACAATAGCTACTACCTCTACTTCCTCTCTTCCTACACTCTTTTTAACTCTGTAGTCTGGCTTATAACCTCATCTTTCAGCTGAAATAGCTCTTGCCAAAGTTAACAGTCATCTTTTAATTGCCAAATCTAACTACCTTTTCTCATCCTTCTTGAACTCTCTGTAGTCTTTGCACTAGATAGTGCACTCTTTTCCTTGATCCTTTCTTCTCTCCACATTATGTCACTCCATACAAATATGGCATAATTAGGATCTTTTGGTTTTAAAGAAGTGGAAATGTTTAGGGACATCAAGAAATAATTAAGAACCCTCAAAGTAATATTTGTTATCCAATCTTACTTAATAATATGGTATAATTGCATAACAAGAGAATACTTCACTTCATGCTGGTGACCATGGTTATTCTCTTCTGGACTCCCTTCTAAAATCTCCAGAAGTTGTTTGATTCAGGCAGAGTACAGAGGTACTCACTTATATTAAGCTTGCTCTCACTGACAGAGCCCTAGTTTAGTAAATTATCATAGAATCATATATTTAGAGCTGGAAGGTACCTCAAAAGTTATCAAATCCAATCCTTTCATTTTACATATGAGGCCCACAGAATTGAAGTAACTTGCTCAGTGTCAAGTAGAGGATTTAAAAATACCCAAATTTTCTTGACTCCAAATCCAGAGTTCTACCCACTATACTACATTGACTTTCTATCATATGTATCAAGAAACAGAGATAAGAAGGAAGCAACTACTGTGTGCCAGGCATTGTGCTAAGTGCTTTTCAGTTATATCATTTGATTCTTACAACCATGTTGGGAGGTAGGTGCTATTATTATTCCCATTTTATAGTTGAGGAAACTGAGTCAGTTTCTGACCCGGACAGCTAACTCAGTTGATAGAGTGCTGGGCTTGGAGTCAGGAAGACCTGAGTTCAAATCTGGCCTCAGACACTTACTAGCTATGTGACCCTGGCGAGTCACTTAACCTCTGTTTGCCTTAATCTGCTGGAGAAGGAAATGGCAAACTACTCCACTATCTTTACCAAGAAAATCCCATGGACAGTATGAACCACAGGGTCATGAAGTGTCAGGCATGACTGAACAACAGAATACATACCTAACAGTGGAACCACTTGGTTAAATTATGTGGCCATTTTATGCCCTTTGTATAATTCCAGATTGCTTCCCATAATGGTTGGACCTATTCATAGCTTCACCAAAAGTGAATTGGTGTGCCCCTTTTTCTACAACTACCCCTCTGCTGATTATTGTATATGTGAAATATTTTATTCACACAATCTTATTGACTGAATACATTTTTTTGCATTTTAGTTTTTAAATATTTAGCAGAAAAATATCTTCAGAAACTCAAACAGCAAATAGTTGAAGACCCAGAATTAATGCATACAAGTAGTAACAAAATAGGTAAGTGCTAAACATGAAATATTAGGTTTGATAACCTTATTTTCCATCCTGTTATTTCATCATTAATTGACCATTTACCTTTTTTAAAAAATATGTTTATTTTCCCTTTGTAAAATATAAATAGGAAAGTACAAACTTAGTTATGTTTAAATGTAAGATAAAGACATAGATTCCCTGATTTATATATATGTATATATATATTGAGCAGTTAGCTGGATTTTATTTATTCTAATTTCTTAACACATTTGAAATCTGAACAGTAGAGGTATGTGAGATACCTTAACTTTTTACAAGAGCCTTCATATAATCCTGATTGTCTTTTTGGAGGGAAGAACTTTACTGATAACCCATTTTAAAGTTATTTTATCTAAGAAAGTAGAAATTAGGCTACTTGAATTTTTTTTTCAGTCTATCCCCTCAATTTCTTATTATGTACATATTACGTAAGCAATTTTGTAGCCACTTTTTAGTTTCTGTGGGAATAGTTTATATTAAAACCAAGTTTTAAATCCGTAGTATCTTTATTAATGTTCAACTAAAATTTAAAAACAAAAACTGTCAATAACATTTTATGAAGTTGAACTCCAGATATACTGTAATGTAATCAACTGCCCTTCAAAAGTAGCATCTGAAATTTTGGGATAGAATACATAATTCAGAGCATTGAAATTAGCATTTTCAAAAATACATTTACTAATAACAATAGTCATAGCTTTTTTTAGTCAGATGATCGGTATGCTGCCTAGCTGACCCAGAATAATCTGTGCATTTTCCCCTCAATTTATATAGGTGTCTTTAACACAGCTGGTGGAAGTCACTCTGGCCAGAATTCTAGCACACTTAATGGTGGAGATGTCATCAATCTCAGACCTAACAAACAGAGAACCAAGAAAAACAGAAGCCCTTTTAGCAGCTGCAGTATACCCTAAAGCCATTTTGGGGAGCAGAGGGGGGGAAAGGGAGGGAAGAACTGACAGAAATTGGATTAGGCTGTGCAATGAAGGAGTACACTCAGCTGTAATGGTATGTTAATGTGTTTTCTAGTGGACTTTGCACCTACTTGATTTCTGATAGATGGTGAATTTAAATATTGTTGTGGCGATGTTCTTTAGTGTGTACAGGGAGACCTCTGGTGGCAAAATTGGAATCATTGCTACCCCTGTGCACTCATTTTAATTTTTATACACACACACACACACACACACACACACACACACACACACACACACACACACACATATGCATGCACGCACATGCACATACATACACACACATACATATAATTAGACGATGCTTTTCCTGTTTTCAAGGAACATTTTAAAAATATGAAAAACAGGTTTTGCTGAATTTCAAAGGCTATTAAAAACATAAACAATGCATAATAACATTGGTACAGATCTTCATATTAAGTATGGACCAAATGGAGCAGCATTCTTTTAATGGAATCTTGCCCAGACAGCATTAGTGTGTTGGCAACTTTACTTGTGCAATATCTGTATAATACATGAATGTTATCAGAGGTATGCATGTAGATATCTGGTACTAAAGTTAAGCTGAATGTAAGTATAGTATTTCACTTAAGGACACTAAATTTCTGACCAACATGCATAAAACACTACTACTACTGCTACACACACACACTTAACTGTTCATTTCAAGTGAAAAATTCCAAGCCTATACTCTGCAAAATGAAATCCCTTCTTCCTGTACTTGGATTTTAAAAATTCATTGTGCCAAAAAAAAAAAAAGACATATATTTTCTTGAGGTGAAAGCTTCAAACTATCTTACTTTTTATTGATTAAGGATATCTTTTTAAAAGTTTTCTAGTCAAAAAAGTTGTATAAAAAGAGGAACATATACTTCAGTAATAATGAGCTTATTTCAGGATAATAGTATTGCTTTTGAAAACATATGTAATAGTTATTTCATATAGTCATCTGTAATAGTGAGGCACTGGTACCATCACAGGTTGGCAGAGTGTCTACTAAGATTCATGCATATCTATGGTTATCCATAAGATTCTGTGAAGTGATATGCCGTGTCTAGCATATTTAACTGCTGGCTGAGCTCCAAATTGAAAACTCTGAATTTATGAGCATAATTTAAAAATAAGTCTCAGCTTAAAAAATTTTAATTCCACAAAAGATCTTTTTTTTTTACAAATTGTTTTTTAATGGCTAACATCTCAGAAGCTTCCCTTTATTTATGCAATTTGTAAGATGTTTTAAGCTTATCCCTTAAGAATTTCTATAATAAAATCTCAAATTTGTATAGCACCTTTCTTCTGGAAAGCTCCATTGGCAGAAAAAGCAAAAATAATTTCCTTTAAGAGATATTTTAATATTGTAAACAGTAAGTGCCAGAGTATAAAAATTGTGATTAGAGACTATTTACATAGATAAGGTATATCCTATTAATATTTGTCATTATAAGTTAATGATAGATATTAACAGGCTTGTTTACTCTCTCTGTATAACATTTTAACATAGTCGAATGTTATAGGCTTTCACAGTGGTACTAGGAAAGAAGGTTTCTTGAAAAAATATATGTGTCCTGAAGTCATTTTACATTTACTTGTACTTAGTTTTTTGGTTGTTTTTTTTTTAAAGAGAACTTACTATCCCAGGTTTTCATATGGTATGTTTGATATTTTAAGGCAACATGGTATGTTGGATAGAGGACTAGCCTTGGAGTCTAGAAGGTCTCAAGTCCTGTACCTGCCACAAGTTGACTCTGTGACCCTCAGCAAATTATTTAACCTCTCGATGCCCCAGGCAGTTTTCTAAGATCATAAATTACAGAACAATGACAGACCTGCTTTGATAAGAGGGTCTTTGCTGAGTTCCCTAAACTGGATGTGTCATACTGTACCTGCAACATTCCAGGGTGGGCTTCCTCCTCTCCTACCCCACAATCAGATCAAAATGTAATTGGGATATTTAACAAATAAAAATACAGTAAAACATAAACAGTGTTAATTTGTGGTTTTCTAAATTATTATGTAGCCAGCAGAGATCCTTTTCTTTTAGAGTTTGACACCTTTTCCCTAAAATCAATGAAATCCTAGACTGACAGTTTGGAATTTTTCAAAAGCATCTTATGCCAAGTGGTTATTTGCTCTACAAACACTAGAATAATCTGGAGTTACACCTATTAACATAGTAATAAAATACTTAATTCTTGTTATGGCAGTTGTCAATAATATATAGCCCATTGCTGGCAGTGGGGACATGCATTGAAGAAAACTTTAGTCCCCAACATTAAAAATTTCATATTTGTTACAGTGTTTTGTCTTCCCTTATATAATTTTTTACATCAGAGTCTTTTTTTTGTGGGAAATTATCTGAGTTTAAGAAAATCATTCATCGTATGCACATATACACACACACACATACACACACGAGAACATATTGAATTTGTTTCAGGTAGCAGCAATTGAATATGTATGGTTTTTTTTTTATTCTGCTATGTATTAAATGCACATGCTGATGAGGGTTCCAATTTATCCATAGTCTTTTTGCAATAAGATTTTATGTATTATTTTTCTTTTTACAAAAGCAGAAGAACATTCATTTGTACTACTATACTTTTCTCTTACTATATCTGTCATTACTTCAAAATGTAATCTTGGCTTCGATTTTGTAGTAGGGTAAAAACTGTTTAAATCAGATTGTGAAAACATTTCCCAAATTAATTGAACTTTAAAATCTTTAACATATATTTTGTTTTCTTTAAGTTTATTTTAAAACTTCAAATTAAAGCACAGATAATAAATAAAACAGCCCTTTTCAGGTTCCAGGTTATTGTACATTTGTGCTGCTAAACTAATTTTTAAATTAAACTTAACTAATAATACTTAGCATGCTGACATGCTGAGGAAAAATTGCCATATTTGAGAGTTCCTCAGGTACTCATTTTCCTTGTCAGGAATAGTCTGTCTACTGGTTAAATAGCATATAGAATGGTATGTATAGGACAATATAATTTAAGTGAAGCCTCATTCAAACGGGCTACTTTTTTTTTATCTACTTCAAATTTATAGCACACTTGTATTTTGGAAAAACTAAAATACAAGCTAACACTAACAAAAAGAGGGTGAGTGATATTCCATATTTATGGGATGAAAAAATGTGGTTGGCTTTTACAAGCTGGGCAATTTTAATGCTCAAAGAGAAATTTCTCTCATTAATGTACTCCATTGTGCCTCTGAATTTTAAGAATCATGATCTTTTTAGATTTCAAAATAGTAAATTGGCCTTAGGAGTTAATTCTCCCACTTAAAAGTGTTGTACTACTTTAAGTGAACATTTCAGTGTATAACAGTAATACCATTGATTGTTGGCCTCACAGTTTCTGAACCTCTGAAATAATTATTGTTTACTTGCTGAAAATGCTGCCATTGATATGACATTAGGATATCCATTTTCTCCAAAAATAAAATTAACTAGCTGGGTAAAAACATTCAGAAGAATTGTGAAACACTGCATAATGGTCTAATGAACATGTAGATCAAATACTCTTAATTATTGATTGAACTGAATACCATTTGCACTGGAGAACAAGATGTCAACATTTAGATTTTTATTTTCAAAACACTGAAGTGTATCCATTTGAGTAATTTCCATCAACAAAATTTTTAAATGTCATTAAACTCCAGTCACCACTACTGAAATAATTTGGCCATCCCTTCTCATCTTGAGAGATGTGTAGTGGGATGCTGATTAATGGTCATTAAAATTTAGTAGTGTCAGGACTAAAAGGAAAATTGAGCCCCTTTAATAATTTTGTTATTTGGACATGATCTTGTGCATTTGAATGAGAAAACCATTGTATGTAATTGTTGGATTACAATTATGGCCTCAATTAATTTGAAATGTATCACATGAAATAATTTCATGACAAATCTGAAGAAGTAAAAAATAAATTAATTTAAAAACTGACTTTTTGTTAGTCCATTATTTCATCGAGGTTGAAATGGAACTTTTCCCCAAAGCATTAAAAAGCATAACATACTATTGAAAAATATTTAAAAGAGCACAAGAATATTTACATTTGCCATACAATGAAGTGCTTAACCTACCAATATTTAACACAAAATTAATGTTACTTGTTTGAAATAGTTTTATTTGCAGCAGTTCAGTCATCCCTCATTTGTCAATATTCATCTTTTTTTTTTTTAAGGAGAGTGGTGCTTTGAAAAGGCTGAAGCTACTATCCTACAATAATGACTTCATAGACGGCCTTAAAAAATAATTTTATTAAGTTGAAATTGTATTCTGAACAATGTTGGGCCAGTTTTAGGCTTAGACCTTTTTTAAAAAATATTTCACATCTTTAGAATAGGTAGATAAGTGACAGCTGTAGGTATATCTAAAAGGAAGACATAATCATATAACACTGAGCTCTAGTTCTGAGCGCATTCCTAACACCAAATCTGGTTTACCTCTAACACCCTTTGCCAGTCCCTTGAGAAGGGTGTGAGTTTTTAAACTTAAATTGATTGTATTTCAGAAAAGAGAAGTTCTATAAGTTTACAATTAGGTCTAAGTAAATGATAGGATATTTTGTAGATAATTTTAAGTTGGTATTTTGGGAGGACTGGATCTGTGATTGGGAATTCCTCCATCAATGCAAATTAGCAGGCATTCTTCAAATTAGTTTTAATATAGTTGACTGGGGCACTGAGCTATTATGTGACTTGTTCAGTAAAACACAACCAGTATCAGAGACAAAATTTGAATGTAGCTCTTCCTAATTCTATATACATACATATATACATATGTATATATATAAAATATATATAATTTTGAATTGAAATACAAAAGGAAAAAAACATTGCCTTGTTCACAGCAGAACACAGGAAAGGATTCAATATAAAACAATAAATTTCCATTTTGAGAAAGTCTATATAGTAAATACTACTCATTATATTCAAAGTTGTCCGTCTTTGCTTCCTTGTAGGTTTCCTTTTGTTCTCTGCTGTGCATTTCTTTATTTTTTTTCCCCTCTGCTTCTCCAAAGAAGGCTATAATTAAGCACAGATATAGATATATATATATGTATATATACACACACATATAGTGTACATGTGTACACATATACGTATGCACACATCTAACTTTTTTGTATAAAAAATGTTTTATGTTTGTGTTCATATAGTTCCTGTGTCTCTTCTGGCAGGTATATGCTGAGGTATTTTATACTGTCTGGTTATTCTAAATGGTCTAAAACAATATTGAATAGTATGGCTGACACATAGTGTAGTCTCCCTATTTTTCTCTTTTGATTAAATCTGTTTTAGCTTTAACTTTGAGATCATGATTACTACTACCCTTACATTTTTTACATTATAAAATCTACTCCTGACCTTTTTTTCATGTTTGTGTGTACCTCTCATTTTTGTAGCATTTCTTGAAAGAACATATTACTAAATTTGAATTTTTAATCTGATGTCAGTTTCCATCCTATAGATAAATTCATGCCATCCATATTCTAAACTATAATTATTTATTATGTATTTCCCTCTTTCCTATTTTCCTGCACTGTCCTCACTCTATTCCTATCCCTCCTCTTTCCTCTACTTTACTTCTACCCACTGCTTTGCCCTCCTATTCCTTTACCTACCCACCCCTCTAAGAATCCCTCCCTTCTCCTCTTCCTCCAACCCTATCCCCTTGCCTTGTTTCTTTCTGGATTTAGAAGGCTTTTATACCCTTCTAGATATATCTATGTTGTTACCTCTTTAACCCATTCCTAATAAGAGCAGGGTTTCAGTAGTACCCTCTTCCTTACTAGCTGCTTCTGTATCTTTTTCTTTCTTTTTGGAATTTTATGAGACATTTGCTCCTTTTTATCTCTCCCTACACCGTCTTATTTTTTTTAGACTCAACCCATCCCATCATAGTCAGCCCATGCCTTTCTTTCAGACTACTGAAATAAGAATGAGTAATAAAACACTTAAAATATTTTCACATATAAAAAGTAAACAATTTGACCTTACCATCCCTCATAATTGGTCATTAATGTTTACTTTATGTTTCTCCTGAATGTTGTATGTCAGATTTTCCCTTAAGCTCTGCTGTTTTTGTCACAAATACCTGAAAGTCTTTCAGTTCATTAAATGTCCTTTTTTTTTTTCTTCAGGATTATACTTAACTCTGCTGGATAAGTTACCCTTGGTCATAACCCCAACTCCTTTGCTCTACAAAAATAGAGTATTCCAAGACCTATGGTCTTTCAATATAGTAACTACTGAGTGGTCTTGTGTAACCTTTATTGTAGCTTCACTATATTTAAATTTTTTTTTCTTGTTGCTTCCAGTATTTTCTCCTTAACCTGAGAGCTCGGAAACTTGGCTATGGTATTCCTATAAGTTTTCCTCCTAGGATCTCTTTCAGGTGGTGATTGGTGGATTTTTTCTATCTCTGCTTTGCCATCTTGTTTGATAACTTCAGGGCAATTTTCCTTAATATTTTCTTGTAATACGGTGTCATGATTATTTTTTTAATCATAATTTTTAGGCAGTCCAACTATTCTTGTATTATTTCTCCTCTCTAGGTTCTCTAGATCATCTGTCTTTCTGATGAGATGTTTCACATTCTCTTTTATCATTTCATTCTTTTGATTTTGTTTTATGATTTCATTGTATCTTAGGAATGTCATTAGCTCCCTTTTCCCAATTCTAGTTTTCAAGGAATTTTTTTCTTAAGTTTTTGATTCTGTTTCAAGTTTAAGACTTCCTTTTCATAATTTTCTTGGTTTTCTTGGATTGCTTTATTTTTCTTTCTAATTTTTCCTTGATTTCTCTTATTTGATTTTTAAAGTCCTTTTTAAGTTCTTCCAGGAAATCTTTTTGTGCTTGGGGCCATTTGACATGTCTCATTGAAAAAGGAGTAGATTTTTTAGCTACATTATCTTCCTCTGAATATGAACCCAGATCTCCTTTCTCCCCATAGTAACTATCTATGATTGGGTTTTTTGTCCTTTGCTTGCTCATTTTTCTTTTCGTATTATTTTTAGTAGCTATTAGCGTGATGAAGTTTCAGCATCAGAGTAGGAAGAGTAATACTCCAAGCCTCAGTTTCTTCTTACTGTTATTTTCTGAGATCTGTCCTGGGGTTCAACCATAGGCTCTCTTCTCCACTCTTGAGCCACCACTAGAACTCCATGTCACAATGATCTTACTCCCTGTGGTCCCTCCAGTGCTGCAAATTACAGCTGTCCTCTGTGCCCTGGAACTGAAACCAGGAGCTCTGTTCTGCAAGTACCCATAGTCAACAGGGTCCCTGCCCTTCTGCTACAGCACTCACCAGGCATGTGCTAGGACACTTATGCTTGGTGTCCCTCAACAGTGAAAGGTCCTTCAGCCTTCTCTTCCTCAGCAGTCAGATCCCCACACTTTTTGAGATAAGACTTTCTAAGGCTGAGGCTGCCCCCCAACCCCAGCTGCCCCCAGGGCTTGTTGATTCTGTAGAATTGGCCTGGGGGTGTTTGTACTTCACTCAGGCAGAATCTCTGCCCCTGGGGTCAGGTCTTTCCTGGGGTCTTCTCAGGTTGTCTTAAGTGAACCACTGCTTTACCCCGTGTTTATTTCTGCAGCTCAAGGGGATGTTGTCTTTTTTGTAAAGGAAATTTGGAGAGCCGAAAGTTTTCTGATCTACTCTGCCATCTTCCCAGATTATGTAAATAATTTTAAGTTGGTATTTTGGGAGGAATGGATCTGTGATCAAGAATTCCTCCACCAATGCAAATCAGCAGGCATTCTTCAAATTAGTCTTAATATAGTTGACTGGGGCACTACAGTATTATGTTCAGTAAAACACAACTAGTATCAGGGACAGGGTTTGAATAACTCTTAAGGACAGTTCTTTATAAATATTAGTTACTTTATTTCCCTTTTTCTCTCTGGCCTTAGTCCCTTGGATAGCGTTCCTCTTTCCTTCCTCAAAGGGGCTAAGAGGTTCTGTATCTGGCTAATACCCTGCTGTGAGATCATTTATTTTTTCACTTATGTTGAGTTACTGGAGTAGATCTAGGAAAGAAGCTATACTAAGCCAAAGTTCATCTTTAACATTAACTTTTCCTTTCAAACTATTTCAATATTTGTCTTAAGTTGTATATGGAAAAATTACTTTATAATAAAGACCTAATTTAATTGCTATTTTAATTTAATTTGTATTCTAGGAGTTAATTATATTAGAAAGTAAATCTTACCTAGCATTATGACTCTTAGTATACATGTTGACTTGTAACATTTTTATTGACCGCTAATGAAGATCATTATAAATTTTTTTTGCCCCCACCTATGAATTTGTTGGTGTAAAAAAATCCCCATTAAGGAAACTCCCTTTTTCAGTGTGGTGTCCTGCAAATTATAGTCTTAGAGACCTGTCAGGGGGACTAAAAGTCTAACTTTTTTTTTTTGGTGAGGCAATTGGGGTTAAGTGACACAGCTAGTAAGTGTTAGGTGTCTGAGACCAGATTTGAACTTGGGTTTTCCTGACTCCATGGCTCTATCTACTGTGCCACCTAGCTGCCCGAAGAGCTAACTTCTTTAGCCATTCTCACACAACCAGTGTGGATCAGACTGTGAGCATTTGGCTTGGCTTCTAGATCACTCTTCATCCACAGTACCTTGTTGTCTCTTACCTTCCAGCTCCTAGGCACGTAATGTTTATCATATTAAACTGAGCCTACTCCACTCCCTTCTGACGCCAACTCACTGTCCAGTCTATCGTACCAATGTATCCAATGAAGTTGTGAAATCACACTGTACCCCTGGAATATCCAGTCACCAGACAACTTAAGTTATGTGACTTAAGTAATTTGGCGAGGATACTAAATAATACTAACTCAAAAGAATTTTAGAGGCAAGTAGGTGGTGCAGTAGGTAGAGCATTGGGTTTGGAGTCAGGAAGAACTGAGTTCACATTTGGCCTCAGACACTAGCTGTGTGATCCTGGGCAAATCCCTTAACCTTTGTCTCATTTGTAAAGCATTTAGCATAGTGCCTGGCACGTAGTAGGCACTATATAAATACAAGCTATTATTATCATTAGTGTTAATATTATCCTGATTATCCATAGAGAAAAGACCAAGTGATTGAAGAATGTCAGTCACCTAGATTTTATGTCCCTTTGGATGTTCCACCTGTGAGAACATGTCTATCAGTATGTATACCTAACATAGTTGGTACAGATGGATAATGAGTAGGACCCAGAGTTGACAGGAGGAGGAGAGTGGAGCAGTAAATTGCATAGCTCCTTTACTGACCCTGTGATCCCCATAAAAGCAAAGGGCCATCTTTTTGTTACCAATATTATATTAGTATTGCTGTGTGGAAGTAAGATATGGCACTTATCAGTCTCTACAGAATTAAAAACAAGTATCTGAGATGTGCATGATGGGTGTGAGCAGGCTGCAACATATGATCAATGAGAAATTCTAAAAGGTGAGCAGGAAGGATTAAAACACATCAGGGAATTGCATAACAGGAAGAGAAAATGGACTGGGCACAGAGTGACAGTGAGAGATGGCAGGTGGGAAGCCGAAGTATTCCACTGGTACTCTCAGAATGTCAGGAGAAAGTGAGGTAGGTCTCTAGTACATTCAGAAATACCCATGACAGATTTAAGGGAGGACATAATAGTCACGCCGGATAGGCAGGCATGGATGAATTGCAGTCTGCATTGCTAGAGAGAATTTCTGAATTGATGTGATCACAGATGTGTTCCATTACCTGAGTGAGGTCAAGACCCATCATCTTGAAAAATGTGAAGTAGCATGTTCGTTAATAGTAATTTTTAAAAATAGTACTGTCAGCACTAAAAGTGAAGTTGAACACCTTTAATAATTGCTATTAAAATATTTTTGTGAATTTGAATGGAAAAACCATTATATAACTTTTTGGATTGCAGTTATGACCTCAATAAATACATAGGAAAAAATGTCAAAACATGAGGGCTTTTAAGGTTTTTTTCCCCCACATTAACTGACATAATTTATAGTTTGCCAAATAATTGCACATTTATTGTCAATATTTATTCCATAAGGTCATAGATTTGATAAATGTGTTTGGCATCCAAGTAAAATAGAGGTTTCTAAATCCTTGATCACAAAGCTTGATCTGGCCTTTGTGAAATAAGAGTTGCCCCTATGCTTACTCTTCCCCTTCCTCTCAGCAAGTCTTTATTTATTACCCTTTCAAACTGGGAGGGGGCACATATTTGAAAACTATCCTTAGGCTTCTCTATGGCCAGAGTACACTGAGCTTCCTGTGATTTTACTATGTCATCCTCTCTTCTCCCTCACCCCTAAGTCTTTAAAAAAATGTAGTACTTTCCCCTACAAAAGTTAGGGGATCCCTTAGCTTTTGTAATACAGCCAAATGTTCAACATTGTCTTGTTGAACTTTCAGCTAAATAGCTTATGCTATTCTCAATCTTCATGAAAGCTTTTTTTTTTTAATATACAACCAAATACTCTTTCAGAATGTAATTCTGTTGGTCTTTCTCATACCTTAGTGTTGACTCAGCAGTTTCAAGCTGGAGAGCAAAGGAGGAACTGGAAGAGATGAGGCTAGATAAAGGCTAGGGTAAATAGCTCCAAGGAGAAAGAGGTATTGAGATGGTGCTCAAGAGCCCATAAAGTAAAATATTTTGAAATGTATAAAGGTAGTAGACTTACAGTGTGGTGATGGTGGTCGTCCATTCTCAGAGTACCAAAATGACTTCACTATGTTGGAGTTAAGGTACATGTGTCTATCTCTGGCTGATCAGACCACTATGAGCTCAGAAGGCTCTACCACAGGTCAGGCACAAAGAGTCCATGTGAACCTTTGGAGTGAAGATGCCTAAATGTGCACATCATACATTTCCTTAGAACTATTGCAATTCTGCTTTGCTCATAGAGCACAGAGCCTTCTTTGATGCAGGCATACCATGCTGGGTGGTCTTGTGCCAGTGTCTCCCATGTCTCACAGTTGATTCTAATTGGAATCTATTTGAAACTCACAGTGTACTGGAAAAGAGAACTGGTCTTGGAACCTGAATGTGTGGTCTTGGGCAAGTCACTCAAACACTTTCATCTGTCTGAGCTTCAGTGTTTTAATATGTGAAATAAAAATGATACCTGTGCTACTCTACATCTTGGGGTTGTTGGATCAAATGAATGGGTAAAGCACTTGATTAGCCTTATAAGCACCACAAAAATGTCCACTATTACTATTCAATAAACATTTATTGTATATTATGTGCTAGATGCTAAGGACACAAAGATTAAAGGGGAAAAAAGTAAGTCTCTTTGCTCAAGGAGCTTACAATCTAGTAAGAGTATAAAAATGTATGCCAAAACATGTAATAAAGTTAGAATATGATAAGTACATAGGAAAGGTCAAACAAGTATAAGAAATTCTAGGTGAATGGAACCACTTCTAGCTTGGACTATCAGGGAAGACTTCATGGAGAACAGAAAACCAGAGCTGGGTTTTAAGAGAACAAAGGAAACAAAGTAAAATCAATTCCTTTATCTATACCCATGATAAAGTAAGGATAACAACCCTGAACTACACAGCCCAAATCATATTTATCTTCAGAATGTTGTATGTCCATTAGATTTAACTCCCAACCAAATGAAATTAGATTTTTAAGAGCACACTTGCTGGATTTAGGGATAGGGAGGTAAAAGCTAAGGGTCTGCTGAACATTGGGAAGATGCCAAACTAGCATTAGCAATTTGTGTTTGCCTACAATTCTATACTGAAGATAATTCATATAAATTAGAATAAAATCACATCGATGTTTTTCTCCCCCCAACACATGATGCTAGTTTAGGAAATTTCATTCTTTGGAATTTCCTCAAACATATTTTTAGAATGAAAGCAAACTGCTCAGAACCCAACATGGCAGATTAGAGAAAACCATATATCCCCAGGCATGTCAACCTTTAAAATAAAGATTCTTGAGAGCAGGGATCACGCATTACTCAGTGTCTGCATAATATGTACCATCATATCTTAAGCTTAGAAGATGCTCCACAAATATTTGTAAAATGAATTAAAGTCACTTTTCAATGGTCAGGTATGCTGGTAGAAGCTCCTTAAGGGTAAGGACCATATCTTGGATTTCTCTTAAGGCACTCAGTGTTGATTGACTTAGGGTCTCATGGCCAACTTAATGGATATTAAATAAGTGTTGAATGAATGAATTTGCTTCCATGCTGTTGTACACCAGACAGGACCTGGGACTGGTCTGTGTTCTAGGAGTCAGAAGTATGTCAGCCAGCTGTTGCATACAGTCTAACCTATATGACAAATTTTAGATGAAAAAATTTCAGTTGATATATTTGCCAAGTTGACTTGTACTGCAAGATAGATAGTAGAAGGGAGGAAACAGTACTGGTGAATACTGCTACCATCTACACACTTTTTGTTTTTACATAATTGAGTGTTTTTACCCAAAATATAGTCAAAAGTAATGATGAACCAGATAATAAGACAAATATTAACTTTAAAAATAGAGCTATAGTTAATATTTTCTAATTATAAATGTCTCCATGGTGAGAGCAGTGACATTGGAATATTTTTATCAGCTGAAACAGAATGAATGGGTCTGCTCAACATTTACAAGGGAATACATATATCTATCACTTAAAATAGTACTTTCTTATCTTTACATGGAAACTCATTTGAGCCTTTAAGTTGCCCAAGCTATTTAAACTTGCTTTAAACTAGTTTGCTTCAAAGCTTTTGAACCAGCTCCTTTTGAATGCTCCAACAACTTGATAGCTTTATCAGAGTTTTCAATATTTCTAAGCAAAGTCTCTAATCTCCTCTTAATTTTCTTCTGATCTTCAAGAGCACATCCAATTACTATGGATTGAAATTTCTGATCAATTGGTCCAGGTGGTACCTCAGATGAACAAGCCCCATACAGTGACATTAAATGACTCTTGGCATTTTCCAAATCATCCAGAAACTTACTGACCACCTCATCAATAATCATTGTGGCATGCCTAAGTGATTCTTGTTGCTGGGGATTTCTAATTGTTTCTACGGAAACTTCAACAGTGAGAGTTCTTCCCATCAAACGATCTGCTGTTAGACTTAATTCTTCTCTTTCTCCTGAATAGAAAAAAAATGTTTTGTATAGTTAGCTGATACCAACAAGAAACATATTTGTGTCAACAATACTTTGGTTGCATTAATATGCTGTTATATATGAAGAGCTCTGTTGCTTTACTTTATATACTCTATCTTCACAAAAGAGTAAGAGGAAATATGATTAAAATGAAGTATAAGGAATTTACTAATGAAGAGGCAAACAGCATTAAACTTTTGTGGCCATAGCATAAAATACAGGAATAGTGAACTCTTCTTCAGAGATTGAGATAATAACTAACAATGGTGGGAAAGAATATATTTTCTTGGAGAATGACTTGAAACTAAAAAGAGAAGGAAAGACTGAGTCCACAAGGCTTCTGCATTTCCAGTCTGAGAAAGGGACAGTCGATCTCAAAAAGAAAAAAAATAGAATAGCAGTAGACATAAAATCAGTAGGATACAATAATAATGAAGGTGGAAGAAATATCATTAGGTTTAGCTATCTAACAATGCATGGAGTATATAACAGTGTGAACTAGAAATCTTAGTAGTCAGAAATATGCATATCACTAAGTCCTATTGAGCCTTTATGAGTTGCAACTCATGAATGGAATATGACAATGGGACAGTATACCTTATTCAAGATGACCAGAATAGGCAGAAGGGGAGAAAGTGTAGTACTATACATCAAGAAGATTATTCATCTATGTGGAAATCCACATCTGAGATGAGAGAGGCATAGTAAAGAACATTTTGGTATGGATCAAAGGATTGAGAAACAGATACTATAAAGATGGGAGTCTACTACAAGTAGTTTGGCTAACTGAAAAGATTACATGATGAGTTCATGACCTGAATCACAAAACTGGCTGAGATGAGATATATTTGTGATGAGACACTTCAGCTATCTAAGTCAGTGAATTTAGAGCCAAGATAAATTAGCCTATCCCAGCTCTGTTACTTACTGTGATCCTGGGCAAGTCACAACCTCTTTTGGAAGTCTGTTTCCACATGTGCAAAATGAGGGGATTCAACTTGATGACTTAAGGTTTTTTCCCAGCTCTAAATATAGGTTGTTTCAGTCATGTCCAATTCTTCATGATCCCATTTGGGGTTTTCTTGGCAAATATATTGGAGTGGTTTGCCATTTCCTTCTCCAGCTCATTTTATAGATGAGGAAACTGAGGCAAACAAGGTTAAGTGACTTGCCCAGCATCACGCAGCTAGTAAGTGTCTGAGGACATATTTGAACGCAGGAAGATGAGTCTTCCTGACTTTAGGCCCAGCACTCCATCCACTGCACCACCTAGCTTCCCCCAAATTGAGGATACATATGACAGTATCTTCACTTTCCAGGTGAAGAGAAGCTATGACTTACCCAAGGGCACAGGTAGTAAGTGGGAGAGCCAGGATGTGAACCCCATACTTAACACTCTACCAGGTTACCCTGCATGGATATTTCTTTCTCCTGAAAATACAGCAGCTAATAAATTTATGCCTTGCCTTCTTATTTTGAAATAGGAGGAACTGAAAAGTACTACTCATTGGATGTGATTAAAATCAATAAGGAAGAACCGGTGAAGTTAATGATAACCCTTGGGAGGCAGTGGCCATCCCAGTCTTTTGTGGTTTGTGATAAGTAAGGAGAAGAATCTCAGCTATAATCTGAAATAAATCCTAAGACTGTTAGGAAACCATATTTCAAGAATTCAGCAATAGTACAAATAAGATGCCGTGACCTGAAAGAGATTCTTAACAAAATTCTAGTAATCTAATCATAATTATTTCCAATGAGAAAGAAAAGGGGATATGTTTAAAGAAACTGAGAGAAATCACTGGAATGTACAAAGGACTGAAGTGAGGACAGCTAATTAAAGGTGAATACAAAAAGCTTATCAAGATAATTTATGAATGGTGTCAACTAGGGGCCACTATGAGCTGAGGCTTGCAATACATGCTAAATTCATAAAATGGTCTCTTTTTAATTTGAAAAGTTAGGTTGAGAGCAAGATGATCATCAAGGAAGAAAGGAGCTCAGCTTGTCATGGATGGGAAGATAATATACACTGGAGAAAAATTCAAACTACTCAATTCCCATTTTGTTCTATTTTCTCTGCCAAAGATCATAGATTTAGAATTGGAAGGGACCTTAGAGGACACCTACAATAACTCTTCACTTTATAGATTTGGAAACTAAGGCCCCAAAAAGGTGAAGTAGGTTATTCAACATAATACATGTAGTAAGTGGCAAAGCCAAGATTTGAGCCCAGGTATTCCGACTCCAAATCTGGACCTCTTCACACTACACTGTCCCACCCTCAGACAAACTGAGAAAGATAAAAGAAAAATAGTTCACAGTAAATTGAAATCCAAGATAAGTAAGGAAATGAGAGCATCTAAGTGCCCTTAATGTTAACTAATCTAGACAAAACCACATTCCAGAATCCTGAAAAATTTGCAGATGTTATTGCTAAATTTTAACTACTTGTTGACTGTCTGAATTGTTCTCTGTGATCTTTGTGTAGTTGTGACAAATGGGAGATGTGTCATGGGACTAGAGATGGGAACCTGCCCCAGTTTCTGAAAGGGAGAAGGTATATACTTCAGTCTGTAGGAAGGTGAAGTTGATGTTGATTCCTGATGAAATTTTATAATTTTATTTATATATTGGTTAACAGAGGGCTTGTGAGGCCTTAGGAAATATGGGAGTCATTAAGAACCGGGCATATCAAACTTATACCATATCCTTTTTTAAAGAGTAACTATACTAGTAGATCAGGAAAAGATCATGAACTGAGGATAGAGAAGTTACAGCATATATCTTAAAATATGCTCGAGGAAAAGATGAAGCTAGCTAGATTAGTAACCCATTAATGGAATTCTCCAAATGAATATCTACTTGCTGAGATATTATAGACGAGATTCATCATTTAGGTAGGGTTAGATTCACTTATCTCTGAAATCTCCTACAACTCTTAAGATTCTGTGAGATGTTAAATAAAATGGATTACAAAAGGAGGTCACAGGAAAATGGAATAGGTTCTCTGGAATAATTTATTTATAAATTTTACCTGAAGATCACAGGATAAATCTAATAGCCTCCCAAGGTTTTACATTACGAGTGGATAAGTGAACCTGAAGCATATTTACTCAAAACAAGGATATGATATTTACAGCAATACTTTTTGTCATAGCAAAGAATAGGAAATTACTGGGGTGCCCATCAATTGGGGGAGAGCTAAACGAATTATGGCACATAAATGTAAGAATATTATTGTGCCTTAAGAAATAATAAAAGGGGGCAGCTAGGTGGCACAGTGGATAGAGCACTGGCCCTGAAGCCAGAAGGACCTGAATTCAAATCCAGCCTCAGACTAAACACTTGTCACTCACTGTGTGACCCTGAGTAAGTCACTTAACCCCAATTGCCTAAAAAAAAAAAAAGAAAAAGAAATAATGAAAGGGATGGATTCAGAGAAACCTAGAAAGACTTGTGTGAAACTGATGCAAAGTAGAGTAAGCAAAACCAAGACATCAACTTATACAATGACTACAACATTGTACAAAAAAGCAACTTTTAAAGACTAGAGAATTTTGACTAGTGCAGTGATCAAACATGATGCCAGAGGACTAACGATGAAACATTCCAGCCTCTTGTCAGAGAAGGATTAAAGGTGTTAAATGAGAAGTACTTATTAGACATGGCCATTGTATAATTTGTTTTGCTTTATTATGATTAGTTGTTATAAGGGAGGTGTTTTGTTTTTTTTTAAATTGAGGAGGTGGAGCAGAGGAAAAAGAGGCTACTACTAATAATGCCAAAAAGAAGAAGAGCATCATTGAAGCATTTTTAAAACTACATAAGAGAACAGAAAGATTTAGAGGGAAACAGACAAATAAGACAGCTTTTAAACCAAGATATTAAATTTATTATATAGTTTTAAAGAAAGGAAACAAGTTGGACATAGTAGAGATTAATAGTTTCCATATGTAATCTCTTTCTGTTCTTTTACTTGAAAATGATCATGTTTGTATGTCAAGTTCATAATAAAAAAAAAATTAAATTAAAAAACAACTTGATAAATAGGAGAGGGCAGGAGAAGGCTAACTAAAGGGATCTTAATATTGTAGGAGATAAGCATGTGGGTAAAAGGGAAGCTATACCGTCCAGAAAGTCACCCTATTATTTGCAGATAGAAGATCAAAGAAAGAAACAAGCAATTTAGTTGAGTCTAGCAGGTGGAATTTAGGGTAGGTGAGTGGCAGGAGTAATAGTGAGGAAATAATCTAGCACATAATTACTCACAAGGAAATAATGGGCTATCTATCTCTATTCCACAACTCTATTTTAGTATTCTCTTATTAACTGCTTGTCTGGAGTAATAAGCTGGTTGATTAGTATAAAATATATTTGAGACCAATTCATATATTCAATATGTGCATGATTCAATTAACTCAGTCTGCATACCTAACCCTGATTTTCAAGGTTACAAATGTGTATTTACCATTGGCTATAAGAGGGACTGAGTCAGACTACTCAGTTCTCTTTGAAAAACAAGTCAAGCCAAAGAGTCACATCATATTTTTATACTAAGGTTACATTATTATATCAATTGATCTTTTTCTTTCCCACCTCATAATTGATCTAATTTTATTTTTTTTCTCCTTTCTTTCCTTTTTGATATTTACTAATTATTCATAAATTTCTGAGCTTCTAATCTCTAAACTTTATTTTTTATTTTCTTTATTTTATTTTTATTATGAGCTTCACAGATATTAATACAAAATTCTAATATGCAAAAGCAAAAAAAATTGTATATAAAACTAAACTTCTCTTATGTATAGTTTGTATATATGTAAAGTGCATACAGAATTTAATATGGTAGTAACAAAATTGCCCTGTTTGTGTCCCCCTTCTGAATTTCTAGTTTTTTGTATTTTTTTACTGATGTTCTTTCAGAGAATTTTTTCCCTTCCCAAAACAGAAACCTTCTTTTATAACAAATAAATATAGTCAACTAAAACTCTCCAATTTCATGTTAAGGTTTGTATTTTAAATTAGCAAAGATATATGGGAGAGTCCTAAGAGGAAAGTGTTATCAATTTAGTGTGAGCAGGGCTTTTGTGCTAGTTTTGGGGGAGGGTCCTCAGGTCTTTTTCATTTGATTCCAATTCAAGGTCTTAAAGTTTGATTTTGATTGACAACTAACCACATAAATGAGGGCCTTAATATAATACAAAGCTAGAGCTCACATCTTCTACTGAAACCTAATACGCTTCCACCAAAGGTCAAGCAATGTATTTCTAATGTGGCCCTCATCCTAGGGTGAGAATTCCTTCGCTGGTTTTAACTGTTATATTGGCTTACATTTCTACAGCAAATCAACTGGCAGAAAAAAAAATTTTTTTGAGGTTAAAAGTACAAAAAGCCATATTTGGCTTAAGTTCCTTAGTTAAATCAGAACTTCATGTGAAAGATAAATGTATTTTTTTAAATATTCAGACACACATAAAAGGAACTACTCACACACTTCGAGTGTTTAATAACTGTTGATGATGTAGCTTTGGAAAAAGTTCTTACCATCACTGATTTGTCTCATTTCTTGGCTGTTTTGTATAGAATGGATCATCTCTAGGAGAATTTCTTTTTCTTGTTCTACAGCAGATGCTGCTTCTCTCAAAGCTTCAACCCTATGTAAATTGGAGAAGAAAAATCTGTTATCATATGAAAAATACTCCTTTTGCTGTTTTATTATTCATGTTTCAATCATTAAATCTAATTCAGAATTGAAGATAATGAGGAAAGCTAGTCTTTAACTTCTTCATGTCATTTATTATTTCCTCTTGTTGAAAAGTGCTGTGTATAGTACAGCAAGTATGAACAGTGAAAAAGTTCTCCCCCCTCTCCCCCCCCCACTCCGCCCCAGTCAGGCACACAAATAACCTACAAATAACCTTTGCAAACTCACAATCCTTCTTCCCATTCATTAGGGAACAATTGAAGGTGAACGTGAAGGAAGACTAGCTCTAGGTTATGGAATTATAAACATGAGCAAGAGAAAAATATCCTGTAATTTTTGAGTGTTTTATTTCCTAATCACATTAACATTTCTAGGATCACCCCTCTATTACAACTGGGTAAAACCAGTACCTTCCTATAGCTGCCCTCATTGAACAGGAAATTCTGGAAGCAGGAATTGTACAAGTAACTTTTCATCCCTTGCTCATTATCAATAATAAATATACAAACAAGTTCAATACAATTTTGCATTCATTCCCTTAGCGTGGCTTCTTCTGTCTTTTTTTTTAAACTATACTCTTTCCCTCTCTCTAATCACCCACCCACCTACCTGCTACAGGTAACAATGTCACCCACAAACTGGTTATGTATAATCCCAGTATCCCTTATATATTCCCAGATAGCTCCAAACGTAATTTTAATCCACTCTTCTTCAAAACCAGTAGGCCGTAAAAAACTGATTTTTAAAAAGTCCTCTGCAACCTAGACAGGCAGCAAAACACTATAGATTTAGGTAATAATAATAATTCATGTTGTACAGCAATTTAAGGTTTTCCATATGCATTTCTCACAACAATCCTGTGAGGTAAGTAGTAGAAGCAGTATTCCCATTTAGGAAATTAAGTAAATTGACGTTCTGAGGTAAAGAGATCTGCTCAGGGTTATTCAGCTGTGTCTGAGGTGGGATTCAAACACATATTATCATATTATATTCCAATCCCAACTTTTCACTACCCATTCCTCCTTGACTTTCATACAATATGATGGCAGCCACTGAGGTTTTCTAACTTTACTAGTTATAACTACCAATGTGAAGTTAGAAGGGTCTTTAGAGGTCATTTAGTCCAACATCCTCACTTTTTGGAGGTGAAAACTGAGACCCAGAGAGATTAAGTAATTTGCCGAAGGTCACGTAGTAAGTAGCAAATTCAAGCTCTGAATCTCCAAGTTCATGGTTTCCCCTGTACCATGCTTCTCCCATAGAGTAGTAGACACATCTTTAACATATGTGACATTCTAGAAAGCAGTTTGGAATTATGCAAAGTAAGTGGTTAAAATGCCCATATCTTTTCACCCAAAGATTTCACTAGCACATATGCAAAGGAGACAATTGATCAAAACAAGGGCAGGAGAGCCAAATACACCAAAATATTTATAGCAGCATTTTTTTTGTGATAGCAAATATAAGTAGCTATATGTATACACCAAAATATTTACAGCAATACTTTTTTAGTAGCAGCAAAGAACTAGAAACAAAGTAAATTCTCACTGATGTTGGGAATGACTAAAAAAGTTTTGGTATATGAGAAATGGAATATTACTGTGTTGTAAGAAACCATGAATATGACGAATACAGGGAAACATGAAGACAATATGAAATAGGTAAAATAAGAAAAATCAGGAAAATAATATGCACATTGATATATGTGTATATGGAAATATAAATGAAAAGAACAACAAAATAATCAAAATTAAAAGTTATAAAGTTAAAAATAAAAGCTTGGCCCCAAAGAATAGATATGAAAACATCCCTTTCCCAACTTCTTTGCAGAGGTGAAATACTGCATACAAACTCAAACTTTTTTGATATACTTGGTTTTGCTGAACCCTGCTCCCCCTGCAACACACATACAAACACACCTTTTTTTAATTCTTTGTTTTAAGGGATGACGCTCTGGGAAAAAGAGGAAGGATGGGAAAGGAGAATAGGTTGGGAAATATAAGTGATGTAAAAGCAAAATATTTCAATAAAAACTTTTTAAAAATAAAAATGTATGTGACTCTCTGCATTATATATTATTATTCTTATATTCACTGACAGATAAAATTAAGGTCCAAAGCATGTGAGAAATACTGTGGCTCACCATGAAAAATTCATGCTACAAACAAAACCTTCTGAATCTAATTCCTTAGCATTGACACAGACAACACACATACCTGATGAGTAAATGAGGAGGCGCCGAAAGAAAAGATTAATTTTTCAGCACCCCTTTTGAGTTCGTGTTCAAGCAGAATACAGTAAAGGTAAAACAAAACATTCCTTGTCCTAAAAGTGGCGATGTAATTTATCAGCATAAACCTATGGAGCTACTAAATAGATGAAAGAAAGTACTCAGAAATGAACATATGTTATATGTGATACATCCCTTTTCAGCTTGGAATCTAAAAGCAAATTTAGAGAAAAGGATTTTTAAAATAGAAAGGAATGATTAAAGATATCTCTCCCACAAGAAATAAAAGATCATAGATTTAGTCAGATAGGACCTTAATTTTACAGAGGAGGAAACTGAGGGACAGAGATTAAGTGATTTGCCCAGGGTCATTTGCCCTGTGGCAGGATTTGAACCCAGGGATTTTATACTTTCTAAACTTTTTATTTAAAATTTTAACATGATTATAAAAATAAAACATAAAGTATAGGTTATTTCACTTACCTTAAAGATTCCAAAAGGTAGCTCATTTTATTTTATGCCATAGTCATCTTATTTGTTACCTTTTGGTATGTTTATTGAATCTAGATTACTTACAAATTTCTAATCTTGGGATTTTCTTGTCAATCAAATTTAGGAAGGAACAAATATTTTAAATAAGGAAAAGCTGTTGTATATGAGGTGTAAAACTTTTAATTTGTAATGACAGTCTGTCCTTTATCTTAATCTCTCAGATATTATGGACCTGACTTTGATAGCAGGTGGCTTCTTTTGGTTCCTGCCCTGCCCCTCAAACATTTTTTTTGGCTATGGAGAATTTTGCAGACACTGGGAGCAAAGTCATTAATTCCATTTTCTTTTAAATTTTCTATTGATACAATTTTTTTATATTATCTCAATCCCTAAATATATACTTCCCCCTACCCCACCCCCACCAAGCGAGCCATCCCTTTAAAAGAAAGATAACTGGGAAAAAGCAGTTCAGTGAAAATCATCAACACATTAACCAAATATAACAGTATATGTAATGTCCCATTACTCTATTCCCTGCCAAACAAGAGAGGAAATATGTTTTCTTTTCTTTAGGGCTAAGCTTGATTAATTACATAGTGTTCAGTTTCTTTTTGTTGTTTTTTCCCATTCATTGTGCATATCATTTTACTGGTTCTGCTTACTTCTCTTTGTAATCAAGCAATTGATAAACACTTATTAAGTGCCTACTGTGTTCCAAGCACCGTGCTAAATGCTGGGGATACAAAGATGCAAAAGATAGTTCCTGCCCCTAAGGAGCTTACAGTCCAATGGAGGAGACAACATACAGACAAATATATACAAAGCAAGTTATCCACAGGATAAATTACAAATTTGGGAAGGCTTCCAGTAAAAGATGAGATTTTAGTTGAGACCCAAGGGAAGCCAAGGAAGTCAGTAGACCAAGCTGAGGAGAGAGAGCATTCCAGGCATGGGAGACAGCCCAAGAAATTGCCTGAAGCTAAGAGATGTAGTGTCTTCTTGTCCCTGGAATAGCCAAGAGACCACTGTCACTGGATCAAAGAGTTATACGTGCACAGGTATATAGGGTATAAGTATAAAGGGTTTATGTAAGTTTTCCCATGCTTCAGTGAAAGTACAAAGTGAGGATCAAATGAGACAGCATATGAAAAACTCTACAAATCCTAACGTGTATGTAAATGCTAGCTATTACTATTATTGTGATTGTTGGCAACCACAATATTTCCCATTTTTATGATATCTGTATAGAACTTTTTCTACATTCACTGTCTTTAAAATTTGAATAAATCTGATGTGTTTAGGTTCTCAGCCCCATCAAGTACCAATTTCCTAAATTCTTAATATCTTTAGTGAGAGTACTAAGTTTTGATATTTGAATAATATGCCTTAATTTAAAATATTCAAATCACTGTATTTGTACATTCCCTTAATTCTCAAGTATTTCCTAGTGAGTACTATGCCATTTCTAATTGTTTGATACTCACAATGAGTGAATTATGTCCAAATTCTGAAGTCTTGTGAATTTAAGCCTAGTCAAAAACATTTTGTCCTACTAGTTTGTTTAAGCCATAAATAAATAAAATGCATGTTTATATCTACAGGTTATATGCACTTATTAGCAGATTTGAATGTGGATTCTATTTTATCCAATTCTTTTTTATATTTTCATGCTTTTTTTCCTAAGGAAAAAATTGGACTTGTAAATTGGACTTCTACTAATATCTAACTCCTTTATGTAGTCTTGTTAACTTTAACTCTTTTATGTAGTCTTAAGATTGCTTGTAAGTGGTAAGAATTATGTCAGAATACTTTTACTGGATTATTTTCATATCTGATCCTGTAGACAACTGCATATCTAGAATGCAGAAGGGCATGTACATTTATTTAGTAAACACCAAACCTCGCTTTAGTCAAAAGAAAAGATTGATTACCCAGAAAATTTGCTCTAATGTACATCTTCATGAAATCACAACAGACATAAGTGATAAAAAGAACTGAATCCTTTATTCACCTTTGGTCTTTTAATTAGAAATGCTTAAAAGTCTCCTATTTTGTTAAATATCCTTTTTTCCCCTGTAAGATTAGACTCAATTTTGCTGGGTAGGTGATTCTTGGTTGTAATCCTAACTCCTTTGCTTTCTGGTGTATCACACTCCAAGCCCTCTGGTTCTTTAATGTGGAAGCTGACAAATCCTGTGTAATCCTGACTGTAGCTCCATGATGTTTGAATTATTTCTTCTTGGCTGCTTTCAATACTTTCTCCTTGATCTGTGAGCTCTGGAATTTGGCTATGATGTTTCTGGCAGTTTTCACTTTGGGATCTCTTTCAGGCAATGATTGGTGGATTCTTTCAATTTCCATTTTGCCATCTGGTTCTAATACATCAGTTTTCTTTGATAATTTCTTGAAAGGTGTTGTACAAGCTTTTTTTTTTTCATCATGGCTTTCAGGTAGTCCAATAATTCTTATATTATCTCTCCTGGATCTATTTTCCAGGTCAGTTTTTTTCCAATTTGAAATTTAACTTTTTCATCTGTTTTTTCTTACTTTTTAGATTTTGTTTTCTTGCATATTGATGTCTCATAGAGTCATTATTTTCCACTTGTTCAATTCTAATTTTAAGGAATTATTTTCTTCTGTGAGCTTTTATACTTCCTTTTCCATTTGGCCAAATCTATTGTTTAGGGAGTTATTTTCCAAGGTAAATTTTTGTATATCTTTTCCCATGCTATTGACTTTTCTTCATGAGTCACTTCTCTAATCTGCTTTTTTAAAATCTTTTTAAAGCTCTTCCAGTAATTCTTTTTGGGCCTCAGACCAAATTACATTTTTCTTTGAGGCTTCACATGTAGCCACTTTGACACTCTTGTCCTCTTCTAAGTTTATACCTTAATCCTCCCTATCACTATAGTAACTTTCTACAGACAAGCTCCTTTTTTGGTTTTTGCAAATTTTTTTCTGTCTGTTTTGGTGACTTGGTATTTTATGTGAGAGTTGGGCTTTAGTCTTGCACTGTTCCAGGCTTTTTGTGCTGGGGCTCTGAGTCTTACTGCTGGCTTTCACTGGGCTTCAGGCCCCTGCTTACTTTCCGTGGAGGGTAGGCTTCCCTTCTGGCTTGTACTGGTCCGAGGGAGGGTAGGGCCTCCCTGCTGGCCTGCTCCAGGGGCTAGGGCCTTGCTGCTGGGTTGCTATGGTTACACAGACTTTCTGGTGGCTAGCTTTGGAGGACGGATCTTGTTGTTGGGCTACCCCAAGGGTGGGGCCCTGCCTCTGGGTTGCAATGAAAACAGGATCTCTCTGCTGGTAGGCCCCAGGGTTGGGTCTCATTGTTGGCCAGCCCCAGGGCAGGGCTTCACTACTGGTCTGCAAGAGGGTCAAGGCCTGGCTGGTGGCTTGTGCTAGGGTTGGAGTCGTTGGGCTGAGGCCTTGCTGTGCTGCACAGACTGCTCACTTGCCCAAGGAGCTGCTGGCTTGCAGGAGGGTGGAACCTCCTGGGTGGGTTGCCCCAAACTTGGAGCCTTGCTGCAGGCCCCCTTTATGAGGCTTGCTGCTGCTGCTACTGCTGCTGCTGCTGCTCTTGGATCTCCATCCCCTCCCATCCTAGCGAGACAGACCTTTCCCGCTGGGCTGGTAGGCTGCTTCCCTGCTCCTACATCAATTCTGAGGTGATTTTCTAGTTGTCTGGAGGAGAATTTGGGAGGGCTTCAGACGGCTCCTTCCTCACTTCACCATCTTAGCACCAGAAGTCTCCCTCCCCTCTTAATACAACAGCTAATGTCTTAAAGAAACACAGACAATCCCTCCGCCTCTTTTCTATGGATGACAATTTACCTTAGGTAGATGGGTACTTACATACAGTCTCGTGACTATTGTTCCATTCTTCCTGTTTCTCATTTTAGCTTCCGTCATGCTTGTGGGGAAGGGGGGCGTTGTACGAGGGTCAGACTTACTACTCCTGTGTAGTAGCCTATATTTTGTTCAGATGCCAGGTTATTTTCATCTCTGATAACATCTCATGGCTAGATCTCCTCTTATGTGCCTGAAATCTTGGCAACAAACACTAGCACACCCTCTACTCTTTTAAGAACAGCTTTTACTCTGTAACAACCACTCCTCTCACAAAGAAGTAATTCACAAAAAGCAGCATTGTTAAAAAGTATTTTCAAGAACTTTCTTTGCTATATCTTTCAGAGGGTTCCCTTCAGTAAAGAGTACTCAATTTTACTTTTCTTTGATGACAACTCTTACATCAATCACTTCTTCATAAATTCTGCAGTGTTGTGCGTTGCTGCCTGCTCAGGCCTGCCATGGGCTTCTTCATTGCCCCACTGGGGAATCCTCAGTATCAGTTCTTCACAGGTCATAGTGTTCTATGACTCAAAGTCACACAACATCACTAAAAGAATACTGGAATTAAAATATGGGCCTTTATTTCAAGGAAAAGCTTAAGGCCATTGAAAAGAACTTTAAAGTATCCCAGTCAAATCATTCCATTCTGTTCAATTCTGGGCCCAGCTAATTGTCTATTTACATGTATAAATATATATATGTATGTATGTATACTTTCACAAAGAGAATATTAGTGTTTTACTCCTACGAATGATGACTTTCAAAGAAGAGAGGAAGAAAGATTGTAGAATCATAGAGTTATGGGGTTTTTGAGATGGAATTTAGTCCATTCCTCCCAGCCTACACTACCTCAGCCCATCTTATTTTACAGAAGAGGAAACTTGAAGCCCACAAAACTGAAGTGACTTGCCCAAGGTCACTCAGTAAAGTGAAAAAGATGGGATTCAAGCCTAGAACTTCAGATTCTAAAGTCATAATACCATGTGAAGGAGGATACAAGTGTAATCTAGTACTAAACTAGAAGTGGGAATTTTAGAGAAAGCCAGCTTCTTCTGGCTTCTTCTTCTTTCCCTATCCTTCACAGCAAATGCCACATCTACCTTCATAGTCATCAAAAGAATTCTGGCAAATACCCAAACCTGTGAAATTATGGTGCCTCTTTCTCCTTCATTTCTGCATGTGAACATCTTCTCCTCAGTGCTGTCATTCTCTTCCAATCACCATAAAGACACGTGCAAAAGTGACAGAAATTAAGCATTCCAGGGAACACATGCTTACTAGTCAGTAGTACTACAGATTGACATGGCTGCAGTCTGGTCTTTAACAGGAGCTCTTTCCCTCCTGCTTTGCCCCATTAAACTGACTTAATGATGATAAAATTTCATTTTCTTTTACCCCTCCCATTCTCATTTTAATTTCCATACCCAAGTCACCAAAGGTTTCAGTGATGGAACTTCCTAGGACTGCATAAAGTCATGTAGTCTTGGTAACAAGTTGTTGGGTTCTGATCTCGTGGGCCATCTAGTGTCATCTGTGTGTCACAGACATATCCAAAATTCCCAAGAGCCATCCCTTTGGCTGCCACTCTTCTCATGCAGATGTCATTTAGAGTCATGTTGCTATGTGCAATTGACGTCTGTTGATTCAGTTTTTCCTACACTTAGTAACTGGTATGCTCTAGCTTGAATAGTTGTGAGTGGCTGAATGAATGAGTGAAAAAGCATTTATTGAATACTGTATGCAAAGGCACTGTGCTAAGTGCTGGGGATAAAAATAGAACATTGAGACAATCCCTGCTCTCAAAAGCTCACATTCAAATAAAGGGAGACAGTGCATGTAGCAAAATTTTCCAGCAGGGTGGATAGAAAGGCTCAGTGGTCCTTATTGAAGATGGGAAGATGTATTGTTCCGGAGGCAAGTAATCCAGTTTGGCTGGAAGATAAGGTATACAAACACACCTTTAGCATCCTTTTAATTAATATAACTATGCCCATTTTGCCAACGAACCATTTGATAATATCACGGATTTTAGTGATGGCAATCTTTGTTTTCTGGGACTCCGGAAAAGGTGACTGCAGAGGAGGTGGAGGCTGAATCACCTGAAGATCCAGTTACCCAATCACATCTCCACTGGGGCTGCTCCTCCTCTGGACAATGCTGGCAGAGGCAGGGCCAGTTGTCTGGAAGACAGTGCTACTCATGGGGGCTCTTGGTCTGTGCAGCAGATTACAATCCCATGCAAAATAGGGACAGAAACAGAATGGCCTTAATCAACAGATAAATAAGCACCGGCCCTGAAGTCAGGAGGACCTGAGTTCAAATCTGGCCTCAGACCAAACACTTGGCGTGTACTAGCTGTGTGACCTTGGGCAAGTCACTTAACCCCGATTGCCTCGCTAAAAAGAACAAAACAAACAAACAAAAAAATCAACAGGTAAATAATAACAATGATAATAATAGTTTATATAGCACTTCTTATGTGCTAGGCACTGTGCTAAATTCTGTACAATTATTATCTCATTTGCACATCACAACCATCATGGGAGGTAGGTGCTATTTTTATCCCCATTTTACACGTGACAAAATTGAGGCAGAGATTAAGTGTCTTGCTCAGGGTCACACAGCCAGTAACTGTCTGAGGTTGGATTTGAACATAAATCTTCCTGACTCCTGTCCCAGTGCTCTATCTACTGTGCCACCTATGTCAAATGTTAACATAGAGCTTTTTCAAAGAATTAAAAATGAAATCAAGAAAAAACAACAAATATCACATTTTAATATATATGATCAGAGGCCATCTGGTCCAACTGTTTCATTTTGCAGACAGTGAAACTAAGGCCCCAGATTAGACTTACCAAAGATCACAGGTAATAAGTGTCAGAGGTAGAATTCAGCCCACACTCCTTGACTTCAGAGACACTGTCCTCTTTTCCACTGTGCCAAGGTACAAATATTTATCTATCCGTCTATCTACCTATATCTCTCTATCTATCTATCTACTAAATTGTAATAGTTCATTAACTAAAATTGAAAAGAACCTTAGAAATCATCTCATCTAATAGCCCTCTTATTTTGCAGATAAAAAAACTGAGACATAAAAAGGTTAAAAGACTTGCCCCCAAGGTCACATAGCTAGTAAGTGGCAGAGCAAGGATTCAAAGTCAGGTCTTGTGACTTCAATGTCCTTTTCCCCACATCATATTCTTCTTTATTTCTTTCATAATTAAAGGATTTTTTATAATTATGTATTATTAATATTATATAATATATATTTATAACAGAATATTTTTATAATTAAAGGATTCTTTATAATTAAAGAATTATAATATGCTCAACATTTTTTAAATGTTCTCTATTTTTATTGGTTAAAACTCATATTGGCATACTTATGAAGTAAATTATACATATATACATGTCTTATTTGAGGAAACAAGTGGCAAGAATAAGGTCACAAAATGACTAGTCGACTTTTGGTATCCAATTCTTGTTTGTAACTCACCAGCTTACTTCCTTACTAGTATTTCATCTCTCATCTTCTGAAAAAGCCTACAGATTCAAAATCCTTTTGTTGATTTACATGTTTGATCTCAACAACATTAACTTCTCTGTTTACTGAATCTAGGAGTCATGATTCTAGAATCAGTTCTGCTACTAATAAGCAATGTAACTATGGGCAAAGTCACTTCGCTGCACTGTGTCTCAGTATCCTTATCCAGATAATGAAACCTGTCCAATCTATCTCAAAGCATTGCTCTGAGGATCAAGTGAGATAATGGACATGAAAATGCTTTGAAAAACATAAATGACATGTGCACACAAGGTATTATCAGACGACAGAAGAGATAGGTTTGCCTTTAAAGTTTTTTCTTAAAACTCCCACTTTAATCCTGTGCATATGAAACATACCTGTGTATATATTTACTGTTGTTCAGTTACGTCCAACTCTTTGTGACCCAGTGGACCATACTGTCCATGGGGTTTTCTTGGAAAAGATACTGGAATGGTTTGCCATTTCCTCCTCTAATGGACTAAGTCAAACAGAGGTTAAGTGACTTGCACAGGGCCACGTGGCTATTAAGTGTCTGAGGCTGGATTTAAACTCAGGTCTTTCTGACTCCAGACCCAGCTCTCTATCCACTAAGCCATCTAGCTATCCCTATAGCGTTTATATTGTGTCAAATATGATAAATAAGTATGCTGAATTTCTTTATCTGTAAGACCCTACTATAAAGTTCCCTATACCAATAAAAGGAAATCCTCTAATTTTGCTTTTATAGTTTTCTGGTCTGACTGAGCCAGCAAAGTATTAGCTGTGTCAGCTATGTCCAGCTACTCCAATAGGACTAGAGCCAAGGAAGAAGTTGTCACTCTCCACTTGCCTGATGCAGGCCGTTAATTGACAGTGTTCAAGAGGAACAAATGTACTTTTACTTAATCACTCTAGACCCCTGGATTGCCAATCACAGTGTAGAGCGTTGTGGCACGGCAACTGTTGTGGGAGTTTTGTCTTTTATGGATGGAGGTGAAATAAGCATGTTTGCAGACAACAGGGAAGCAGCCAATAGACAATGACAGATTGAAAATAATTAAGATGAAAGGGGCAATCTGTTGGAGATGTGATGGAATGGAGTCACTGTGCAATGTAGAAGTCTGACTTGGTAAGGAGGACTGCCTCTCCACATAAGACAGTGCCTATTGTGTGCACAGCACTATTCTAGGCACTAGGGGAGATATAAATTTTAGAAACTATATTATTCCTGACCTTGTGGAACACAGAGTCTAGTAAGGGGATAAGACAGATGTATATAGACAACCATTATGGATAATAATACATCATAAGTGTATTAGGTGTGCCAAAAAAAGTACCAAATGACATTCATGGAGGAAAGCTGTTACTGACAGTGGGGAACAAGGGAGGATTCATGGATGTGGCACATGACCTAGCAATAACCCATATATCCTCAATAATAATTAAAAGTAATTACTTTTATGTGTTTGTGTTTGTGAATTAGATATGTTTTATCCTTAAAACACCCAATTATGGGTTGCAAATTAACATATACATAGTAAATATGAAAGTAAGTATGGTGTAATGGATAGAAGGCTGGCCTTGAAGTTAAGAAGACTTGAGTTCTAGTACTGTTTCTGACATACTAGTTGTGTGTTCTTAGTGGCTCATCCAACTAAGTATAGAAGCTACAAATAGATGTATTGCCAATCTGCATCAGTAGATGGAGTTTCCACACTAGGAGTTCCAAATAAACCCACACTCAACTAAACAATATGCAATTACTCTAATGGCAAATAGTAGGCACATAATAAATGCTTGTTCCCTTACATCTTCTCTGCTCAAATGCACTAATGAAATCAGAGTCCCAGAACCTACTTACATACCTACATATCTACCAATCTGCTTTTCTTTCTTCCTTTCTCTTTCCCTTCTTTCCTTTCATTTTTTCTTTCTTCCTTTTGAGTGAGACAATGTAAACAGTGTGAGATCTCTCAGATGTACTGAGTGTAACAGTTTTGTAGACTGTTACAAACTCAAGTTTGGTTACGCTAGCCTGAATAGGCCCAAGTTTCAAGTTCCTAGAAAACACATGATCTGTACTGTTACATTAGTATTAGCTAATGGCTAATGCTAAATAAGGATAATATAGCTAGGATTGGTAGTATTATAATGAGATTCCTTGTTTCTGGGGTAAATTTTCACGTTTTAGATTGTAAGGCTGAAATTCCTGTCCAATGGGAATTTACAGCCAGTGATGAGTGGGTGTCTCTGCGATAGGACTATATAACCTTTGTTCTGACCTTTGTGCCTTGCCTCACTTCACTCGGACTGCCAGATGAAGCAGATGCCCGCTTCTCGCGAGAACGTAATAAATCTTTCACTTTATACCTAGAAAATCTCTGAGTGTTATTTTTGGGTAACTGTAGCACACACTTTCCATCTATATGTATCAAAAAGTTAAACCTTTACCTCTTATTTAGAACACTGCTTATAACTTAGCACTGGTTTCTTATAATCCTTCACTGTTCATGTACATATTATTTGTATATTGCCCCTCAAATCAGTAGTCCCAAACACCTGGTGATCCAGAAGATCACCTTTAAGTCAAAGCTAGCACTTTTCTGTGATGAGAAAAAGGGGGAAGAGGAATGGGAAGACAAGAGAGTGTATAATGACGGTCACTGGCCACTAAACAATATAAGCTATGTGTGCTCAGCCCCTCGCCCAGTGCCTTATACACTGGAGACAGTAAATGATGTTCATAATAATATGCCGTTCAAGTAGAAACAGAAACAATTTAAGAAAAGCACATATAATTTATAGTATTATCCACACAGAAAAACCCAAGATTGTACAGACAACTAGATATTGTTTCCCACTTAACACTCTGAATTTTTACTAGTTCATTTGAATCCTCATCTCCCCCAAGGAACTCTGGACAGATAGAAGTCTGTTAATGTCACATGTGAGGATTTGAATTTACAGACAAGTAATAATACAGCATGTACTAAAACTGGATGTTAAGTGTGGCAGCCTGAAATAGTGGATACAGACCAGGCCTCAACATCAGGAAAACCTAAGCTCAAGTCTTGCCTCTCAAGTATACTGGCCATGTAACCCCTGAACAAGTTGCTTAAGCTCTTTGTGTCCCCACATAACACTAATAAAATTACATGTTTCAGAACAGTTGTTGATCTGTATCCACAGAGGGCATTTCTTCACCAGCAGCTCCCTACACTGATGAAATTAAAGGTCTGAATGGAAAAAAAAAGTGAATTGTTAAAGTTTCTGACAATTTCAAGGAAGATAAATACTGAACGTACCCAGTCTGTTAGCTGATTTTATAAAGTCGTGGACATATATTTTATGTTTCAATCATAGTATTGAAAAGAAGGATGAAACATGTTCAGTTTTAACAATGGGAAACAAGCTAGAGTTCTGGAGCACATGTAAGAATTCCTTTAACTCTCTCAAGCAATCTTGCATTAGCTCTTAATGCTAAAAAGGTAAGTGGGCACAAAGGAGAAAACAGGCTTTGTGAAGTCACATAGGCCAACAATAAGCCTCCAGTTAATAAATAATGTAAGATTACTCAGATACACAGGTATGTCCTTTTTATACAGAACAGTTCATGAGTCTCTGACGACAATCGGTTTCACTACTTTAGGGTCATGTATCATTTTCCATTCCAACTTCTCCAAACCAAAAATGGCATTAGACAGACTTGATCATCCACTTGATTCACCAGACTTGGCTGGATGACTTTTGTTTCTTTCCAAAACTCAAATCCAGCCTCAAAGGATAAAGCCTGTCCAAAACAAAGTGGCCCTAACTCTGAAGGCAATTCCAAAAGAGGAACTCCAAACTTGTTTGCAGTGAGGGCAGCACTAGTGGAATGTGTGTGTGTGTGTGTGTGTGTGTGTGTGTGTGTGTGTGTGTTTCTAAGTGAACTCCTTTAAAGTGGCAACACATCAGATAGATGTTTATGTTCAGATGTATATGTGTGCTTATTTTTTAAGAAGTTCTAACAACACATACTGATATACTTGGTAGACGTGTTAGTTTTTCCAAGCTTTTTATCCTCCTTTAATACAGTACCTTGTTATGAGGATGAATGTCTGATTGAGGGAAGGGAGAGGAACATACTGGGAAATGAATGTGATGTAAAATTAAAATACTAACTTCAAAAACAAAATAAAATAAAAAAGTTATACAGCTTTATGGTCTACGCCAACAAACATATAATAGTTAAGAGTATTATAGCATAAATACATCTAAACAAAACATGTTAAAAGCAAAAACTAAGGGGCATTTTCCCTCAAAATCCATTGTATGTGCATATATACATACACATATATATGCTATGTGTGCATATATACATCTATGCATACATATGTGTGTGTGTGTGTATCATTCAACTACAATGGCTTGTAGATTTAGAGTTAGACAGGGTCTTGCAGGCCGTCTAGCCCAGTCTCTTCATTTTACAGATGAGAAAACTGAGTCTCTGAGAGGTTAGGTGATTTGCCCCAAATCACAAAGATGATAATTGGCAGCTCCTTTAATTCCAAATTCAGTGGTCTTTCCACTACACCAATGTCCTCCGATACTTATGAAATATGACCTATTTCTCTCAGAATCCTGCTGAATAGAAAAAGTTAACTAAACATGCAAAGGGATAGGGGTCAGAGGAAATGAAATGAACCTTACATATCTCCTAATTCAACTCCTTCAATTTTTAGATGAAGAAACTGAGCCTCAGAGAGAAGAAACTGAAGCCAAGACAAGCAAGTTGTTCAAGGTGACCTTGGCAGAGCCGGGACCAGCAGACAGGTTTCAAGATTCTAGGTAGCATAAGCCTTCATTATACCAAGGAACTTAAAGTAGCCACGTAGAAGGAGAGGCCAGAGACCAAATCCTATCATTGGTTTATGCTTTTTGTTGACCTGATGTGGGTTAATTCTGCTACTAATATCTTCCCTTCATTATTTTTAATATTCTGCCCTTCTGAACAGCTCACTAAAATAACTGAGGTTTTATTTTGTTTAATTAAAAGTACTGAGATGTAAAATTAATTTCTGTAGGCTCACTCAAAGTATCTTCTGGACAACTCTTTTTCTTCTTTTCTTTTTTTTTTTTTGGTGAGGCAATTGGGGTTAAGTGACTTGCCCAGGGTCACACAGCTAGTAAGTGTTAAGTGTCTGAGGCTGCATTTGAACTCAGGTCCTCCTGACTCCAAGGCCAGAGATGTATTCACTGCGCCACCTAAGCTGCCCCTGGACAACTCTTAAACCCCCATTCTTCAAGTATTTACTCTTACCTAATGCAGGAAAGTGGATAGGAAGAAGGGTATGGAGGACAGAGAAAGTGATAAAGGGAAGGGGAAGTCAGAGAGAAAAAGGGGAGACATACCTCAGCAGAAAGGGGAACTTGAGAGGCAGAATAATAGCAGGCCACCAACTGGAGCAACAGAGAAAGAGGAATTACCCAAAAAGTTACTACTTTCAATTTCAGTGCCAGAGCTGCTACATATAACCCTAGAGGGAAGACGCTACTGTAATTTCTCAAACTTTTGTTTTTGGCCTGAAGATCCATGGTTGTTAAACATGGTCTCAGGAACAGAAAATGACATGGGTGACATGTTGCATAAATTGTCAGATAAGATCATGTTATCTATTGTTTCTGCTTAACTACTGATTTTGGGGTTTGGCTTTGGTTTTTTGTTTTCTTACAGAAGAAGAGAGTTCAAGGGTGGGGATAGGTGGAAAGCACATCCAAAAATCATGGTGATACAAAAACAGAAGGTATCAAAACATTAAAAAACAAGCAAAAACAATTAAAAAAAAACTCCAGAGGTTCACTGGCCAAAGTTTCTTCTAGAAGCACAACCCCTGGGGTGAGGGGCATTGGCAGTGGCCCTGCTACTAGTGATGATGAAACTCCTGCCACTGTTCTGGGCACTTCCAGTCAGTCCCAGGCAGCTCCTTCCTTGCCTCCAGCCCAGACTATGTGCTCTACAGCAGCAGCTTTGACTAAAATAGGAATTGGAGCCAGAAGGAGAGTGGCCAGTTCCAGGCACACCTGCCATGACATATGCTTCATCCTTCCCTCCCCCCAAAGGCTGCAAAGAGTGGAACTTGGCAGGTGGAGCCACGTGAAGACAGAAAAGTAGATGGCATGTGCTTGCCTACCATTTAAAAGTTTCCTCTTCAAAGCAAACCCACAGAGACATATGGAATGCGTGTGAGAAACACTGCTCCAGACACAGCCATTTTATCCAAAGTGTTTCAGATCAAACCTTTCCCATCACTCTTTCTTACTATATTCTATGGAGCTCAAACTATGTAAACAATTCAAGAATCTGCTGTGAAAGAATATATTATAGGGGCAGCTAAGTGGCACAGTGAATAGAGCTCTGGCCTTGGAGTCAGGAGGATCTGAGTTCAAATCCAGCCTCAGACACTTAACACTTACTAGCTGGGCAAGTCACTTAACCCCGATCCCCTCACCAAAAAGAAAAAAAAAAAGAAAGAAAGAAAATATATTATGCTAGGAAAAAACCAATACAGTGAACAACCACTGACCTAGTAATCCAAGTGGCTCACTTAGGCAGGAAGACCTAAGTTTAAATACTGCCTCAGCTACTACTGTTACTAGCTACTAGCTATGTTAACATACTAAATACATTAATATAGCTACTAGCTTTGTTTCTCTAAGGTAAATCACATCCTCTTGGCCTCAGTTTTATCATCTGTAAAATGGAGATACCACCTACCTCACAAGGTAATTGTGAAAATCAAAATGCATAATATATGTAGAGTGATTTGCAAACTTTAAAGCTGTATATGTATATACATACATATTCGTATGTATTACACACATAATTTTTTTATATTTATGCCTAGCTAAGTGGTACAGTGGATAGGGCACCAGCTGTGGAGTGGGGAAGACCTGAGCTCAAACCTGGAGTCAAACACTTACCAGCTGTGTGACCCTAGGCAAGTCATATAATTTCTGTTTGCCTCAGTTTCCATGTCTGTAAAATGGGGATGATAATAATAGCAGCTATCTCCTAGGGTCATTGTAATGTTCAAATAAGATAGCAACTGTAAAGCCCTTAGCACAGTTCCTGGCACATAATAAGTGCTACATAAATGTTAGCTATTATATTCCCATATATATGGCGGCTATTATTATTATTACGTCAAATGAAATGATTCAACAGCAATGGACAATTAATTGTTCAAAAGCTGATTTAAAATGCATTACCATCTCAATGAAGATGTTAGCACAGGGCCTGGAACACTGCTGCAAGTGGTTATTAAATGCTTGTTAAATTGAAGAAAATATGAGGAGTGTGAACTGGGCCATAGTAACAGTGGGGATTTGAATGCACTACCCCATTTGGGAATGCTTAGGCCTTACTAGAAATCCTCTCTGATCCCCATTACTCACATTTTTAGATTTTCCATAGCCATTCCTGCAATTCCATTAGTGCAAAATTTCTGCAAAATTCCTGACCATGGTTATAAAATTATAATGCATCTTATGTTTAACTTTAAGAAAAGTTTCTGCTCAAATAAAAACATGGAGCCTGGCTGGCGTTAAAGTTGAAATTCATAGCTAGAAGATGCTACTCTTGAAAATTGGAACAGAAAAGAACAAACTTTACTAAGAAAACATTTAGAGTCAGTCTAAAGAGAAAGGTTGTCATCACAATGAAAGCCTATTAATAAAAAACAAACCAAAATATTTATTATATAACTTTTCATCATGCCACAATCACAATTTAGAACATTATAAACTTTAAGCAGTGCTTATGACAATATAAACTACAATTCATAAAATACTTAACATAATATTGTTTTCATAAGGAAGAATTTTTTATATTAAAGAATATAAAAAACAGATGGTAGAACAGATTGATTGTAGAACACTTGAGAACATCTTACACTTATGAGTATAAACTATAATACTATGGTATTCCTAAATTTACTGCAGAGTCTGTATGAGACCTAAAACCATAGACACAGAGCTGGAAAAGGCCTTGGAGGCTATGAAGTCCAAATCCCTCATTTTATGGATGAATCCCAAAGAGGTTAAGTGGCTTGTACAGGGTTACACTGGTACTAAGTGGTTGAATCAGAATTCAAACTAAGATCCTCTGATTCCAAATCTAGCACATACCTTTGCCACTACACCTATATTGCCACCTTCTTTACTTTATTCAATGGGTCTATAATTTCACTGACCTCCTCCATATCAAACATTTGCCAAGTCCTGTTGTTTTCACAACTAAAGTACACATGACATACTTTGAAGTTCAATCTGGAATATTAACATTTTCTTCAATGCTTTCTTAAGTCTAGACAATCAACAAAATGATAAATCAAGCCCTAATTTGTAGCTTTCCCATTGCTGATGTGTAATTGGTCACACTGAGAATTTGACAATTGGCTTCTACCTCAAATATGCCCTCTACTCTTCTCTTACTGCCGCCAGCCTGCTCTAGGCCTTCCAAACCTCATGTCTGCATTGCTGCAATAGTCTGCTGGTTGGTCTCCCTGCCCCAAGTCTCTCCTTACTCCAGTCTATCCTTCACTCAGCTGTCAAATTAATCTTCCTAAAGCACAAGTCTGATCACGTCACTTCCCTATTCAGTCACCTCCCTCTTACTTCCAGGATCAAATCTAAAATACTCTGTTTGGCTGTTATAGCCCTTCATAACCTAGATCCTTCTTCCCTTTCCAGTCTTCTCATACCTTACTGTCCTTCACATATCCCATGAGTGACACTGGTTGGTCTCCTTGTTGTTCCTCCTTTATCACATTTTATCTCCCAAGTCTGGGCTCTTTCACTGATTGTCACAACATGCCTGGAATACTCTGCTTCCTTATCTCCCTCTTCCTGGCTTCCTTCAGGTCTCACCTTCTTGCAAGAAGCCTTCCTCCTAACCTTATTGCCTTCCCTTTGAACTCACCTCTAAATTGTTCTGTATATATCTAATTTGTATATAATTGTTTGCATATTGTCTCCCCTATTAGACTATGAGCTCATTGAAAAATGAGACTGTATTTTGTCTTTATGCGCATACCCAGCACTTAGCACAAAGAAGTGCATGACACAGAAAAGGTTAAGAACCCCTGAGCTAGAGGAACATGTCCAGCATATTGGCTGGATTCTACATGGGCAAGAATCACAGGAAGAGATGGCATATAGGTTGCCATCTGTAACAAAGGAGGGAAAATCCACCCAATATCTGTCATGGACCCGTTTGGCAGTCTGGTAAAAGCCTATGGGTCCTATTCTCAGAATAGTTTTTAAATGCAGAGTATTACAAAATAAAATATGAAGTATTACAAAGGAAGCCAATTATATTAAAATAAATATGTAATTTCCCCCATTTTTCCCATGGACCCCCTGAAATCTATCCACAGCTACTACAGTATATGCCAAGCACTGAGCTAGACAATGGGGAAATTTCCTGTCCTCAAGGAGCATATAGTTTACTGAGGGATAGAATATATACATAGATGTATATGTATATATAATATATATAATTTAAAACACTACTTTGGTAGAGGTGTGTGTAGATAGATAGATAAGACAGAGACGGTAAAAAAAAAGACCACCACCCCCTTGGCTTTGCCAGAGCTAATCCTGTTCACAGTTCTTTTTTTTTTTAATGGAATCATATGCTTTCAAATTCACTCATTCACATTTTTATGGTGCTTCAAAGTTTACCATGTACTTTCATTACAATGAAGTTATGAAGTATGGAGCACAAGTATTATTATTCCCATTTTACAGATAAGCAAAGCTCAGAGAAATGAAATGAATTGCTTATGATCTGAGCTAGGATTGGGTCCCAATTTCCTGATTCTAGAGCAAGTGCTCTTTTATACTACTCTGTTTCTAGTTCAATCTAGCTTGGTTATTTATTACAAATTGAATTAAATTTACTTTTTAAAGTCACTTCAATTTAGTGTTTATAGGGTCAAAACATCCAACTGTTTTTATATCTTACTTACTCCATAGAGTTGAAGCCCTTCTGACTTCATTCTCCAGTGAGTTTACAGAAAGAAAACTAAAATTTGCAATATTTCTGAATTAATGGAAAATTCCTTGAAACAATTGATTAGGCATAGTGATAACCAGCAGTCTTTCTCAACTCAAGGACTAAATCAAGCATGATTTGTAAGCTAATCTTTTATATTTTAATAATCATACCATGGCTTACATTCATCAAACATTTGAGTACAATGAATGATTAGTACTAATGACTCTCCTCTTAAAAAAGAACAAGATTTTTAGAATTGCAAAAAATGTTGGCTCCTATTCTCCTAATTAGAAAATAATGTAATCAAATAGCATACAGCTAACTCCACTTTGAGTAGGCCTTATCCCTCTGGAAAGAATTAAAATGGCTTACTTTTGGAAGATATACAAATTTTCAGGCTGTAGATGAGAATTTATGTATTTATGTACATATATATGTAATATAGCATGTTCTAGAAGAATTAATAGACACTTTAAAATAAGCAAATTCTTCTTTCACTGGCAAGTTCAAGAGACAGTATTCTTTAGTATGTTAGAAAGAGTTCTAGACCTGGATTAGAACTTAGCTCTGATACTCTTTTTTTGGGACAGGATCTGTCTCTTCATTGATGGAAGGAAGTTCCTTTACCAATGCAGATGAACACTTGCTCTGCAAGTAGTAGTCGTCTGTTGAGGGACTGACATGCCCAGGGTCACAGTCAATATTAATCAATCAACAAGGATTTATCGATCACCCATCAGGTGATAAATACTAGGGACACAAAGACAGAAGTAAAACAATCTCTAACCTGAGACATATTCATAGACAAATATGTCCATAAGTCATATATGTTTATGTAGTAATGTCTATTTATATATGTATATATGTGTATGTGTGTATAAAATGTGTGCATATATCCATAGTCACAGAGGCACACACATATATGTTACGTACTGGTCTTCCTGACTCAAGTCTCTCCCCACACAGGTGGCAAAGCAATTTTCCTAAATTGCAGATCTGACCAAGTTTTCCCCTGCTCAGTAAACTCCAGTGGCTGTCTATTACCTCTAGGATAAAATATAAACTCCTCTGTTTGGCATTTAAAGCCTTTCCCAACCTGACTCACTCCAGCTTTCCATTCTCCTTATACATTAATGCCCTTCATGAACACTGCTGTCCTCCACACCCACCATGCACTCCACCTTTGCTTCCACTTCTTAGAATTCCTAACTTACTTCAAGGCTCAGTTCAAGCACCACCTTCTACATGAAGTCATTCCTGGATTACCCTCCCCTTCTCTGCTGCTCATGCCATCCCTCCAAAATGATCAGGTCTCTACCAAAAGAATATTTTATAAAGCTAGAAAAAAATAATGAAATTCATCTGGAAGAATACAAGGTCCAAATTATCAAGGGAATTAATAAAAAGAAATGCAAGGGAAGGTGGTCTAGCCATACTAGATCTGAAACTGTATTATAAAACAGCAATCATGAAAACTACTTGGTACTAGCTAAGAAATAAAATGGTGGATCAATGGAAAAGGTTAGGTACACAAGACACAGCAATCAATGACTACAGTAATCTACTGTTTGATAAACCCAAAGACTCCAGCTTCTGGGATAAGAACTCACTATCTGACAAAAACTGCTGGGAAAACTGAAAAATAGTATGGCAGAAACTAGGTACCGACCAATATCATACACAATTTAGACATAAAGGGTGATACTATAAATTAGGAGAGCAAGTAATACTTTACCTGTGTCAGATCTATGGAGAACAGAAGAATTTATGACCAAAGATGTGATTGAGAACATTATGAAATGCAAAATGGATAATTTTGATTACATAAATGTAAATTAAAACAACTCTGAGGTACCACCTCATACCTATCAGATTGGCTAACATAATAAAACAGGAAAATGATAAATGTTGGAGAAGATGTGGGAAAACTGGAACACCAATGCACTGTTGGTGGAGTTGTGAACTGATCTAACCACTATGGACAGCAATTTAGATATGCCCAAAGGGCTACAAAACTGTTCATTCCCTTTCAGCCAGCAATACCACTACGAGGTCTGTATCCCAAAGAGAACATAAAAAAGGGAAAAGGACGTACATTTACAAAAATATTTATAGCAGCTCTTTCTATGGTGGCCAAGAATTGGAAATTGAGGGGATGCTCATCAGCTGGGGAATGGCTGAACAAGCTGTGGTATAGTAACGTAATGCAATACTATTGTTCCATAAGAAATGATGAGGAGGCAGCTAGGTGGCACAGTGGATAGAGCACCGACGCTGGATTCAGGAGGACCTGAGTTCACATCCGGCCTCAGACACATAACATTTACTAGCTGTGTGACCCTGGGCATGTCACTTACCTCCATTGCCTAGCCAAAAAAAATAAAAGAAATGATGAGCAGGAGAATTACAGAAAAACCTTGAAAGACTTACATGAACTGATGATGAATGAAGTGAGCAGAACCAGAACACTGTATACAGTAACAGCAACACTGTACAATGACCAACTTTGATAGACTTAGCTCTTCTCAGCAACACAATGATCTAAGACAATTCCAAAAGACCATGATGGAAAATGCTATCCACATCCAGAGAAAGAACCATGGAGTCTGAATGCAGATTGAAGCACACTATTTTCTCTTTTTTTGGTTTTTTTTCTTGTGATTTTTCCCTTTTGCTCTGATTCTTCTTTCACAACATGACTAATGTGGAAATGTCTAATATGTATGTATATCCTATATCAGATTGCATACAGTCTTGGGGAGGGGGGAGGCAAAAAACTTAGAACTCAAAATCTTATAAAAGTGAATGTTCAAAACTAAAAATAAATTAATTAAAAAACAAAAACAAAATAATGGTTCTCTATTTTGTACATAGGTATATGGAGGACAACCTGTACAAAGACACAGGGATGTGAAATGTAGTGCTGTATATAAAGGCTAGTTTGGCTAGACTGAAGTGTTCATGAAGAAGGGTAATACATATATAAGATGATTGGAGAGGTAAGGTGGGGCCAGCTTGTGAAGGGCTTTACATGCCAAACAGATGAATTTATACTTAGTGCAATTTTAAACTACTAAAGCTTTAACTGCATTAAATCACTTTGCCACCAGGGTGGAGAATGGTTAGAGTGAGGAGGGACTTGAAGTGAGGGACCAATGAGGAGGCTATTATAATAGTCTGGGAGACAAATGATGAGGGCCTGAACTAGGATGGTATCTATACGAGTAGAGAGAGAAGGAGAACATGGTCTAGACTCTAGAGTCAAGTTGACTGAGGCCTCCTGCCTCTCTCTGTTGCCTACATAACCATGAGTAAATCACTTTATTTCTATGGACCTTAGTTTTGTCTTTTGTGAAATGGAGGTAATAACACTCGTACTACCTAGTTCACAGAGTTGTTGGGAGGGAAATTCTTTAAACTTTAAAGCACAGTGAGTTATTGTAATGCATGTGGTGATGATATTCTGATTATACCCATTACATTATTAGCCATGAAATATGTCTCCTAAAAATTCCTTAACTATAATATACATGAGACATAGGAAGAGACTTCTGAAATCATCCAATCCATGCAAGTATCCAAGGGAAAATCAATTTTTGAAATTCTGTCATACAGTCTCAACTATTAGTATTTTGAATAGCTGTTAGTGATGAAACCAGTTGCTGATTAAGATAATTTTTACAAAAACAGTTCAAATATGAGGTTGTGAATATTTAATTAGGGCTTGTACCCTATAATAAAGAGCAAACCCTTTAATCTAGTCTATAAAACTTCCAAAGGCTGCAACAGCATACAGGTTTGTACAGGATAGGATTACATATAAGACCTCATGAATAGATACTATAAGTAGGTCTTCATTATGTAGGGAGGCTCCACCACGTTTTAAGAGTTAATTAAAACAATACTATTTATTTTTAAAAGTCTAAGTTTGGAGAGAATGACTCAGCATGTAGAAACAGGGACATAGAAAAGATGGGTTTTCAGTAATGCTATTAAAAATGCTCTTAGCAACTTTTTTTAAACATCTTTTGTTTCTCAATCTAGAATAATGGGCTTTTAAAACTGCTGAAAGGATATCTCCAACTTTTTGCCAAAGGGGGAATGTCAGAGTTATTTGATACATAAAGATACATATAATCAGAGCAATAAGTATTAGTTTTGGACTGAGGCAAACTGAACTTGGTTGTGTGTAGGTGGGCAGGGGGCAGGGTGTTTAGAGACCCTAGGGACACTGCAAGATCACTGATAGAGAAGCTGCCTGAACGGCATGGGAGCATGGTGAGGCCAGGACTGGAAGCAGCACACCTGGAATGCCCACTGGGAAGCACAGCCATCTGGTAACTTCCTACTTGAACTAATTAATTATTCTTGTTAATTAAGTGCTAAAGTTTATGCCACGAAGGACTGCAAGCATTAGGCACCCTCTAAATTTTAATGCCAAGAAGTGGTGGTCTCAGTCTAGTTACAGCTCTGCATATAATTCTGTTGGTAGAAAACAAGGAGACCAAGTTGGAGGAATTCTGGTTTTTTAATCTTCTTCTTTAGTCAATTATCAGAATCATCTTTGCCTGTTTTGTAGAACCCCCAGTAGAAAGCTGTTAACTAATTCTATATTTATTTTGCCAATTCTCTAATCATTTCATTTTCAGTTCCTCATGTGTTTCATCCTAAGCAAAGATGGAAGAAAAGTAAAGATCTAGAAATAGCAGTTTCTGTATTCTCATTTTTTGCTATTGCCATTAAAATTGTGAATAGAAAATTGCTTCTTCTCCCTTTCTGCTCATTGCTGCTTAGGTTAACAATGACACAAGCCTCAGTTTCTAGGAGAATACATTCATTAATCCTATACATCTTTATATAAATGAAAGATTTAGCCCTTGCTACATCCTAGGCAGCTAGATGGCACAATGGATAGTAATGGACTTTGGAGTCAGGAAGAGAATAAGCATTTATATAGCCGCTATTGCATGACAGGCACTGTGCTAAGCACCCTGGCAAGGTAGGTGCTGTTATTAGCCCAGTTTGACAGTTAAAGCATCTGAAGTGACTTGTCCAGGCCCACAAAAGTGAGTAGGGTGAGGACAGATTTTAATCCAAGTCTTCCTGACTCTAGGCCCAGCATTTCTATCCACTGTGCCACTTAGCTGTAAGAAGGAAGACTTGGTTTCAAATCCTGCCTCAGATACTACTTACGTGACCTTGGGCAAGTCAGCCTCACTCAGCCTCAGATTCCTCATTTGTAAAAGGGATAATCAGAGGACCTACTTTATAAGATAATTGTAAGAATAAAATTGAGATAACCTATGCAAAGTGCTTTGCAAACCTTGAAAACTCCTATGCAAATGTTAGTTATTGTTGCTTTGAAAATAGTTTACCTATTTAGTACTTTGAGATCTGCACAGCACTTTATATATACTTTATCTTGTTTAATCAATAACAAAGTAAACAGATTAAAGGAATTTTAGTTTAACTATAACTGCTTATGATTAAAGTTTATGCCACAAAAGCTTAAAAAAATCACAAAGGACATCATAATAAATATACACTATTCCTCTTACTGAAAACATTTTTGTTATTGGTTCACAGTTTAAATTTTTTATACAAATCTATTCCTAAGGATTTGAGACTACAGTCATTAGAAAAGTAAACACACACACACACACACACACACACACACACACACACACAGACATACAAATACCAAATCCCTGTGAATAAACTTTCTACAATATCAAGCCAGAATGGCAGATTATGAATAAAAGGCCCAAATAGTACAATGTGGTATGAGAAAAGTAGCATTAATCTATTATTCTACAAAGCTTTCCAGCTGTCATTCTTCTCTCCACCCATTGTTACTAGTCCCAGTTGAAGCTACTACACGTTTTTTTTTGGGGGGGATAACCTATTTTGAGTGAATAAACTTTTAGCAGTTAAGAAGATAACTAATGAACATAACCAATCTATAGGGTGTTACAAAAGTTTTAGTGCAGATTAAAAGATTAAAACCACACTAAAACTTTTGGGACACCCTGTATCAGTGACTCAGTAAATTCCACTAAAGAAGAAACAGCAGCAGCCAAGTTAATATAAAATACATTAAAAAAGCACTTCAGAAAAAGATGCTGAAGCCTATAATCAGTCAGATGATGTCACAGCAGATTTTGCCATCTGTTTTTTTCTAAATACCACATTCAGATGTCCAAAAGGATCATGGGAATGGGACTGTGAAAGTGGCCAAACCACCCAAAAGAATGCTTAGACAATGAAGTTACTCAGGTTTTATCTGGCATAAACATTGACCAAGAAAGATGGCAGTGGCATACAGGATACAGAGTTGGCCTTGGAATCCGGAAAATCTTCGTTTAAGTACATATACAAAAGTCATTTAACTTCTGTGTCCCTCTCTAACTTTCTGATATTTTGTTATGGATGAGTTGTATATCTGCATTGGGAAGGTATTTCCACACCCACTGGTGAAAACATAGATTTCTGTTCCTAACCAATCTCTGATTTCATGAATGTGGCGAAATAGTCCTAGTGAGTTGCCTAAGGCACTGAGGTTGGAGATTTTTGTCAGTCAACAAGCATTTACTTATTAAACACTATGTACCAGGCACTGTGCTAAGCACCGAGGATGCACAGAATGACAAAAAGATAAAAAACAAAAACCAAAACCCACACATATGGTTCCTGCCCTCAAGGAACACACATTCTAATGTAGAAGGCAACGTGCACAAAGATTGTACTTTAAAAATATGCCCCTGGTGGAATACGTATAAGAAACAGGACTTGAACCCAAGTCTTCCTGCCTTCAAAGTCGGTTCTCTATTCATTACGCCACACTCATTATAGATATGGACCTCCAAAGGGATGCACCAACCAATCAAAGGGCAAAAAAGTGTCAGAGATGCTCCACTTCTGCGTTCCCTTCCCACGCCCACCCCCATTTCTCTTTTCCCAAAAGTCTGCCTCTCCCCCTCTACATGTGCAAGTGTCCTAGGAGCGCGTGCCTCGCCCCTCGCCCCCCGTCCACGGCCCCTGCCCCTGCCCTAGCTCGCAGTTCCTGACACAGGCCACGAGGGTGACCTGGCTCCCAGCTCCGGCCCTGGGAGGGCTCCAGGGTTCGGGGGCGGCCAGCGGGGAGGGCGTGCACGGGACAGGACCTGTCGGGACGCGGGGCCGGCTTCGCCTCCCCCCCACCCCACCCCCCGTCCCGCTCACCTGAGCTCCAGCTGGTCCAGGCTTTCGAGCAGGCGGCTGGAGCGGTCAGCCATGGAGGAGGAGCGGCTGAACCGTCCCTCGTGGGCTTTCGCGTTGATCTTCGCCTGGGCCATGGGGCAGCTCGGCAGCGGTGGCTGCAGGGACAGCGGCGGGAGGAACGAGGAGGAAGGGATTACGCGGCCGGCTGCGGCGGTGCCACCTCCCTCTTCTCCTCCCTCCTCTCCTCCCTCCCCTCCTCCCCCCTCCCACCCCCTACCCCCCCCGGGCAGCCGCGCGCTAGTGGCAGCTCCGGACACCTCCTCCTTCTGACGCCTACAATGAGAGGCCGCGGCCGGGCGGGCAGGACCCGCTGACAGCATGGCCAAAGAAGGACACAGGCGCCCGCCCGCCTGCCGCGCCGCCCCCCACCCTCTCCTCCTCCCGGAGAGGGTAGCCTCCTACCCCCACCAGCATTCACCTCCATACCCCCAGCCCTGGCAGCAGAGGTGACTGACTACTGAGCTTCCTTCCCAGCTGGCCCGGCGGGGTTCTGAGCAGGGGAGGAGGGAGGAGCGTGCCTTGTCCCTGGGAAGGGCACGGGTGGGAGGCCCGGGGGCCAACCAGCCCTCTTTAAGCCAAGGAGGTGAGAAGGACGTGACAGCTGCCAAAGTGGGATTGTCTCATTCCAGTGGGGATGGCAGTTGGGTGAATTCAGGGGGCGGGGGGATTCGGGGGGGGCAGCTGCCTTCTCCTTGGAGCCACCCGTAGAAGTAAGGAAAAGTCCATGGAAATCACTTTCAGTGCTGTCTGGGGTTAAAGGGGACAATTAATAGGACTGTTTGAAAGACCAAGGACTTAAATAAGCCACTCAAAGCTAGGTCATGAATTTAAGCATCTCGTAGAGTTCCCCATGCTTCATGAGTCTTCATGAAACTAACTCCCCAAAGGCTATCTAAGCCCGATCGGACCTTTGAAGAGTTAAATATTGTTTAGGATCTTTAAATGATCCTAAATCAGTAACAAGGAAAAGATCCTTTCATCTTAGATTATTAGGTTAAGGGGTGAGGCGATGGGAGGAACAGAAAAAGGCTAAAGAGCATTTCCAAAACAGAGTACTACACTGTATATTTTCATTAGTTGCTCCCCCCCCCACTCCCACTCCCCCCGCAATACTTGGAACCTCCACCTTCTCACCAGTGCTTCCTGGCTTTTTTTAAAACTCAGCTCAAGGTGGTGTAGTGGATGGAGCACTGGCTCCGGAGTCAGAAAGACCCGAGTTCAAATGTGGCCTCAGATCCATAATACTTAACTAGCTGTGTGACTCTGGGCAAGTCACTTTAACCCCAACTACCTCACCCAAAAAAACCTCTGCAAAAGGCCTTTTTCAGTCTCCACTATCCATCCGGATCGAAAAAAATTGTTTGCGTGCTGTCACCCCCCCCCGCTAGAATGTGAGCTCCTTGCGAACAAAAGTCGTGTTTGTGTCTTTCTTTGTATCCCCGGCGCTTTAGCACAGTGACTAGAACAAGTTCCTGTTCAGTCATGTCTGACTCTTCATGACCCCATTTGGGTTTTTTTTGGCAAAGATACTTGAGTGGTTTGCTGTTTCCTTCTCCAGCTCATTTTAAGGATGAGGAACTGAGGCAAAAAGGGTTAAGTGACTTGTACAGGGTCGCACTGCTAGTAAGAGTGACTGAGACCATATTTGAATTCAGAAACAGGACTCTTCCTGACTTCCAGGTGTGACACTCTCTCCACTTCACCACCTAACCGTCCTGACTAGAACATTGTAAGCCCTTAATAAATGCTGCAGACTTGATTGCAGCTATCACTGGAAATTATTCTGTTCTCTAATTCCCAGAGGTGAGCAAGGGTGCCAAAATATCAGGAATGACTGACTGGAGCACTGAGAAGAGTGGGGGTGAAAAGAGGGAGGAAATATGAAAAACTCCTAAGGTTACCTTATTCATTGGTTTGGTAAACCTGAATACTGAGAATCTGCTTCAGTTCCATTCATTCTCATTGATATAATTTTAATTACTAATTCTTTCTAATAAGAAAAGTAATATGAATGAGTGCAATAGCTGGCACAATTTAATGGAGATGCCTTGTGACTTGTCTTGAACGTATTATGTTATATCAACAAAATTATATTTTGCCATAGAATTCCTCTGCCTAAAGAAACAAAAGCTTCACATATTGTCTCTTCACTTTTTTCCCCATTATTTATTATGAACTTAACCTTAAATATCAACAGAATCAATTAAAATATAATTGTATGACTATGCTAAAAAAAATGCCTTTCAAACATACCAGTTTTTCCCTGTGGCCCATCTGGTTTTGCTAATCCAAGTATGCCTTTTGGAGGCAGCTGGTGGTACTGGCCTGTAGTCAGAACAGATCTGAATGGAAATCCAGCTTCAGATAATTACTAACTTTATGACCCTGGGCAAGTCATTTAATCAATCACTCTTTGCCTCAGTTTTCTCAACTATAAAATGGGGATAATAATAGTACCTGCCTTGGAGCATTATTGTGAAGATCAAATGAGATATTTGTAAAAGTGCTTAGCACAATGCTTGAGACACTGCAGGCACCATATAAATGCCTCTTCCTTTTCTTTCTTATTCCCCCTTATTCCAATCCCTTCCTATACCTCTTTATACATTTTTGTTATATATAACCCAAATGTATGTACTGTTCTTAACTTCCATGTTATTTCATCTTTCCATATTTGTATACTTCAAGCTTCTCATTTTAATTGCATCATGGTTTTTATATTACATTAACATACCCATTTGTTAAATCATTTCCCCTTTGTTTGACATAGGTTTTTGCCAGTTTTCACAATTATAAATAATGCTGCAATAAATAAATACCTTTGAACTAATAGCTCACTTTTCTTTTTGTTATGTTAAAAATTATTTCTCTTGGTAATCTGTGTATTTGAGACTCAGACCACCCCCCCACAACCAGGCTTCCACCCAAAGTTCTTCAGAAGGACATCTCTGATAATAAGATTGCATTGAATCCTCTTACCTTGGTCAAACTTTAACCCAGGCCTGAATTGATTTTATCCTACTCAGGTTTGGGTGGAGGCAGACTTCCAAGACTGGGGGTGATGTTTCCTTTGATGGCCAGACGATATTGGCCCCTGTGGACTGAGTGATCTAAGGAACGCACCCACCTCCTAATATGTTGACCAATCATGGTTGATTGGAACCCCCTTGGGAACACCTGCTCTTTGAAGGGTATATAACATTGTACCCCAAAATACCAAACCAAGCCAGTTCTGAACTGGCCCCCTTGGGGGGGGCAGTTTTGAACTGAACTCTCATGCAATGCATGTCAAGCCACCTTGAGAAACTAAACCGTGGACACATGTACTTCAATTTTGTTTGTCTCTTTCTTAGAGCAGACTGTTTCAAATTGGGGTTGTGGGGTTCATGGGGTTCAGGGTTCACAGATAATATTCTATTTTCCCAATATAGAGAATATTAAATAAGAATATACTTTTTTTTATAGCTCCCATAGTGTAGTGCTAGATTACTCTTCAAGAAATTGAAGTATCAACTACTTGGAATTCCATCAGTAATGTATGAATATATTTTTTTACACAATTAACCAGTATTGTATTGTTACTTTGTCAGTTTGAGAGTGGGGTGGTACCTCAAAATTGTTTGAGTGCATTTTTCTATCAGTGAGGCTAAGCATTAAGTGATTATTTACCATTTGTATTTCCTCTTAAAATTGTCTGTTCCCATAATGTGATTGATTATTCACTGGATATTGGATGTTGGCCTTTAATAGTTTTGTCCATGCCATAAAATTTAGGTATTGTTTTGATCTGTTATGTTGACCATGAATATTTTCCCCAATCTATTATTTTTATTTTATTCCTGTATTTTAATATACACTTTATTGATGCCTTTCGTCATTACATCAGCCATTTCTCATACTCCTTCCATGTTGAACCTTCCCTCATGTAAAAGAAAGATAATCAAAAGCTTCTCATAGAGACCCCTTTCTGGCATTGTATATTCTATTCTTTTCTAGTGGTCCCCTGTTTCTCTACAGTGAGGATGTATACGTCATTATATCTTCTCTGGGCCTTCAATGGCTTTTCTGTTGCTCAAAGTTCAATTTCCCTTTATTTATTGATTTGCATTTTTGTAGGTTCTTCATATTTTGTTCTGTTTTAGTTCCTACAAGTTTTCCCACTTTTCTCTGAATTCCTCATAGTCATCATTTCTTACTATACAATAATTTTCCATTGTACTCATATGACTTAGGGTTGTTGTTGTTACTTTAGCTACTTGCCAATCAATGAACACCCATTTTGTTTCTAGTTCTTTGCTACCACAAAGAATTTTGCTGTGGATATTGTTACATATTGAAACTTCATTTCTGCCTTTGGATTCTATGAGGGTATACTCCCAAAAGTGTGATTGCTAGGTCAAAGAGTATGGAAGGTTTAGTCACTTTGCTTTTTTTAAAAAACTCTTTATTGATTACTTTTCTTTCTATTATCACCTTCATTTCCTAATATCCCTCCTTTTTTTTCCACCCAGAGAGCCATCCCTTTTAATAAAGAATAAAAAAAGTTCAACATAACTAACCAATAGGTCACTTTAGTCCAACTGTATGTGATATTCCACATCCTTAACCTCCAATTTTTGCAAAGAAGGATGTGTGTGTGTGCGCATTTTCATCTCTCTTATTTTGGACCATTTGATCATTATAATTGCATAACATTCTATTTTAATTTTTTGTTGTGTTCTATATACTTATTGTAGTAATGTGTAGTTAGCAGGTATCTATTCTAGCCCAACTAGGAGTGTCCTGGTAAATATTTAACAACTGGCTACCTGAAGAAAAAATGTATGGAGGACACATTTTAAAGTTTAATCTGCATTATTAACAATTTCTCCATCACTTTCATAAGTCTTGACAATTAACAAAACAATCAAGTTTTGATTTGAAGAATTTGCACATTTCTGAGGTGTAAATGCTCACACTAAAAATTTAACAATTGGCTTTCATGAGCCAGTTGGCTCCAGCACATGGCTGAATCCAACTCATACACACTCCACTATAACATACTTAACAAGTGATCATCCAGCTTCTGAATGAAGACCTCTAAGGAGGGGAACTGTCCACATCTTGAGGCAAAGCAGGTAAACTCTGCTGTTAGGAATATTTTTTTTCTGACATTAAGGGAAAATTTGTCTCTTTGAAATTTCTTACCCATTGCTCCTGTTTTGGCTACCAGAGGCTAAACAGAACAAATCCAGTACCTCTTCCACATGACAGCTCTTCAAATACTTGAAAAAAGCCATTGTGTCCATCTCGCCTCCTCCCCAATCCTCACATTGATGTGTAAGCATACAGTGCTCGAAGGGTTAAGAGAATATTAACATCGCTTTTCCAGTACTTTGTGAAATCCTAGCTTACTCTGTAACCTGAAAGGCTCCTAAAGTCCTTTCCTCCTTATGCTGAAAGTGTACCAAAAGAATTGCTTTTGTGTCCCTTATCCTATATTCCCCCTGTCCTTTAGTTTTTAACCTGTGCCCTCATGCCTTGTCCTTAAATTCTTAAACCACAAAGAATTCCCTTTGTCTCCTTCATCCTATGTCGTAAAATCCTTCCTTGACCTGTCTCTAATCTTTAACCCCCATAAAAACTTCTAAAACTATCTTGTAAGCAACCATCTTCCTCATTCTATCCTTATAAAACTGTCCCCATCCCTCTTTATGTTGCTAGTCCTCTTTCCAGGGCTAGCCTGATGCTTTTGCATTAGTAAAGCTCCCAGTGGTTACAGAGAAGGTCCAAGTGAATTCTGTCACACCTGAACCAGCTCTCTCAACTCTAAACTTCCACAATATCTTTGACTTAAAACTCTTTACCATACTGGTGCCTGCTTCAAGACACTCTTTAGCTTAACACAGTCTTTCTTAAATGATGGTGCAGAGCTAAACTCAATATGCCAGACATCTGATGAGGGCATAATGCTACGGGGCTATCATCTCCCTATTCCTTTAAATGATGTTCAGCTTAGTGTAGTTCAACAACACATTAGCTTTTTTTTTTTTGGTCTGCTGCTTACTTTGACATTAGTACATTAAAATTCTCTTATCTTTGAAAGAACTGCTGTTTAAACATGCTTCTCCCATACTATACTTGCAGTTTCTTTTTTAATCCAAGCACAAGATTTTACATTTATCCTTATTCAATTTCATCTCATTGTATTCTGACTCCGTCATCCACTGTGTTAGCTATCCCTCCCTGCTTTGTGTCACCTGTACATTTGATGTGTATCATCTATGCCTTTATCTAAGTCATTGATAAAAATTGTTGAAAGTGACAGGGTAAAGCACAGATTCCTGGGAATATCCACTGAATATCTTCTGCCATGTCAACATGTACATATTAGTAATTAATGAGTCCAGTTGTTCACCCAGTTATACAGTAATATGCCATTACATTCATATATAATAATTTGCTTAGCCATTCCCCAATTTATGGGTATCTAATTTGTCCCAATGTTATACTATTATAAATTGTGCTGCAGTATTTTGGTGTCTATGGAAACTTTCCATCTTTGAATTCCTTGGTGTGTATATCAGGCAGTAGGAACTATAGGTCAATTGGTAGAGACATTTTAGTCACTCTCTTAGCAAAATTCCAAATTGTTTTCCAGAATGATTGGGCCAGTTCACAGCTCTCCCAACAGTGTATTAGTGTGCTTGTCTTTCCACATCTCTCTAATATTGACTATTCCAATTTTTTGTCATCTTTTTCAGGTTCCTAGATGTGAAGTGAAGTCTCAAGTGTTTCAATATGAATCTTATTATTATTAGTGACTTGGAGCAATCTTTCCCATGAAGTCACTTTTCTTGTATAACTCCCAATTGAAATCCAGAACAGTTGGACCATTTCACAGGTCCACTGATGGTATATCAGTCTATCTATCTACACCCTCTCCAACATCTTCCATCTTTTTTCATCTTTGTCAATTGGTATGGTGCAAGGTGAAGTCTGAGTCGTTTTAATTATTTTAGTGTTAGTGATTTGGAGCATCTATTTATGTAGTCATTTATTCTTTTATAGTCACAATTCTTTTGAAACAATAGCTTTTGACTGTTTATTGCTCGGAAATTGGTTCTTTTTGTTGTGCCAATTCCCTGATTACATTTTTGAGGCACTTTTTGTTTTGTAATTGAGTACATCTATCTGGCCTCCAATAATGTCTTCTATTTGCTTAATAGATAAAAATGTAGCTACCCTCCACAATTAAGATAAATGTATTATTACTTTTTTTTTTGGTTTTTAATGTTTAAGAAGTCTATGATCCAGCTCGAACATATGGTAAATGGTATAGTAAATTTATTTTATATACATGTGTGTATAGTTTTTTTATAAAACATTTATAACTCCTTTTCTCAGTTTTTGTTGTATAGAAACTTACCAGATACTAACCTCTTGTATATACTTGGTTCTATTTCAGAATCTCTATTTTGTTTCCTTGATCTGCCAACAGCAAAGAAGGGTTATGATCTAGATCAGTGGAAGGAGTACTACACTGACAAAATCAGGGAATTTAGGAAATGGAGGAGAAAACACACAGAGTATGTATGTATATATGTATGTATATATATGTATGTATGTATATACCCACAAATAATCTTCATCCTTTAGATCATAAGCTCATTGATGGCAGGGATTGTCTTTTTTTTTCTTTTTTGCTAGGCAATGGGATTAAGTGACTTGCCTGGGGTCACACAGCTAGTAAGTGTCAAGTGTCTGAGGCCAAATTTGATCTCAGGTCCTCCTGACTCCAGGGCCAGTGCTTTATCCACTGTACCACCTAGCTGCCCTGATTGTCTTTCTTTTTATTTTTGTCCCCAACCCAGCCCAATGCCTGGCACATCATAGACACTTAATGTTTATTGGATTGGATATACACACACACATATGTATATACACATATATACATATATTTCTGGGAACTCATGTTCCCTTGATCTGTATTGCTTAACACCACATAGACAGCTAGGTGTTGCAGTGGACAGAATGCTGAGAAGATATGAATTCAAATTTGGCCTCAGACATTTATAAGCTGGAAGGACCTTGGGCAACTCACTGATCCTGTTTAGCTCAGTTTCCTTATCTGGAATAGCATCTACCTTCCAGGGTTGTTGTGAGGATCAAATAAGATCATATTTATAAAGTACTTAGCATAATGCCTGGCACATAGTAGGTGTTATATAAATGCTATTATGTTGTCATTGCTGTTGCTGTATATGCATATGTGTATTTTGAAGTTATATATAACATAAAACCAATATATTGTATATTTTAAAGTCTGGACCTTCATCAGTCCCTTTGATATTTTTCCATGTAAATTTCATTTTGCTTTTATATAATTCTTTAAAGAAATTTGCTAGCATTCTGGTTAGCATTAACTATAGCTGATATTTGTATGAGGCTTAAGGTTTTCCATAGGTACTTTATGTATATTATCTCTCATAATGTTATGAAGGTATAGGCTTTATCTCTGTCCTACAGATGAAGAAACTGAGGCTCATAAGAATTAAATGTTGGAGTCAAAGTTTAACCTAGGTCTTCAAGTCTGTCAGTCTTTCTACTACACAACACTGATTATTGCACTAAGCATACAGGTAATTTGAAAAGATTATCATTTTCACTTAACAAGCGTTTATTAAATACAAGACAATCCCTAGAAACTGGGGATGCCAAGACAAAAATGAAGCCATCTCTGCCCTCAAGCTGATTATATTCTACTCTGTATAAAAGTACAAATAATTTTCAAGGGTTTCATACTGTTAGGCTTTGTTGACTTAATTTATACTGTATCAATTAGTTCTTTTGTTGAAGTCTTTGGATTTTCTAGCTACACTACCATGTCTTTTACAGATATTCTCACCCATTTCCCATTAATATCTTTTGATGTTTTTTTTTCCCTATTCTATTTAAATTGCTGAGGAGGCTGCCTGCATCATCTCTCCCTACTCCAATCCACCCTCCATTCAGCCACCAAAGTGATTTTCCTAAAACACAAGTCTGACCACAATCACTCCCCTGACTCAACTTCAGTGGTGCCCTGTTACCTCCATGATCAAATACAAAATCCTCATGTTTGACATTCAAAGCCCTTCATAACCAAACTTCCTATCTTTCTAGTCTTCTTGTACCTTACTCCCCTCTAAGTACTCTTTAATCCAGTGAAACTGGTCTCGTTATTGTTTCCTGAGGAAGATACTGTGTCTACTCAGGGAATTTTCTCTGGCCATCCCCCATGGCTGGAATTTTCCATGGCTGGAATGCTTTTCTTTCACATCTCCACTTCCTGGCTTCCCTAAAGTCCTAACTAAAATCTTATCTTCTACATGAATTATTTCATTTGTGCATAGTTTTTTGCTTGTTGTCTCCTTGAAGGCAGGGACTTGTCTCTTGCCTCCCCAGCTCTTAGCAAAGTACCTGGCACATAGGTGCTAATGGAGTGACTGCTAGCATTTCTAATGATATGCCAAATAGAAATACTCAAACTGAACACCTTTGCTTTATATGGTTTTACTTAGAATGCTGCAGATTTACCATTAGATAAAATTGATTTAAAGTATATAATTTTAAGATGAAGAAAACCTTAAGCTTGATTATTTTAAATATTTTGTTATCAGGAAAAGATGCCAGATTTTTATCAAAATAGCAGTGCAGGCCATACTGAAGGGCCAGTAACAAGCCTCAAATGCAGGGCGGGGGGAGGAGGGGCATGGAATTCCATAACTGGTCAGAAGGAGATGGCAGGGGACCCTTTGCTGCACTGCCCATACACAGTTCTGGGTCACAGACCCAGGGCCAAAAGGGGAACCACACTTGTGGCCACAGGGAAACAGGAACCCTGGTCATGGTTCCAGGATAAAAAGGAGTATTTGTGGTCACTCATGGAGGAGTAGGCAGCCTGGTCTCAATTCCAAGATAAGAGGCACTAGCAAATTACGGCTGCAAGACAACAGGGGAACCTGGTCATAGTCCCAGTGCCAGGAGGAGTGCTAGTATTGGTGACTAGCTCTAAAAACAGCAATACAAGAGACCTGAAGCTTAGGACAGTGCCCCTTCTACCCCAGGAATGGAACCCAACTTTAACATAAAGTTAAAAATAAAAAAATAGGCTGTGAAAATGAGCAAATGGCAACCTGACCATAACACGTTATTATGGTGACAGGGAAGATTATGACACAAACCAAAAAGGTAACAGTGCCAAAGCAGCTACAAACAAAACCTCAAAGAAAAATGTGAATTAGAAGCCCAACAAGAATTCCTAGCACTCCTTTCGGGTGGTCCCGCTTGTCAAAATGAAGTTCAATCCATTCATGACATCAGACTGAAGCAAGAACTGCTAGAGGCACTTCAGTGCACCCTCGCACATCCGGCACAAGATCATGTCATCCCCATTCTCCAAGGACCTGAGGCAGAAATACAATGTCCGCTTGATGCCCAAGGACGATGAGGTCCGGGTGGTTTGTGGACACTACAAAGGTCAGCCAATTGGCAAGGTAGTCCAGGTTTACAGAAAGAAATATATCATCTACACTGAGCGCGTGCAGTGTGAAAAAGCTAATGGCACAACTGTCCATGTGGGGGCATTCACTCTAGCAAAGTAGTTATCACTAGACTAAAACTGGATAAAGATTACAAAAAGATTCTTGAGCGTAAAGCCAAATCCTGATAAGTTGGAAAGGAGAAGGGCAAATATAAAGAAGAAACCATTGGGGGGGGGGGGCAGAGCCAAGATGGCGGAGTGAAAGCAGTGACCTGCTTGAGCTCTCCCCCAAACCCCTCCAAATACCTGTAAAAAATGGCTCTAAACAAATTCTAAAGCAGCAGAAGCCACAAAAAGACAGAGTGGAGCACATTTCCAGCCCAAGACAACCTGGATAGTTGATCAGAACGGTAGATCACACCAGGCAGGGAGAGGAGTGCAGTGTGGCCTGGGTGTGCAGGCCGCAGTGAACCTGGAACAGGCCTCAGAGGACTGAGTCGCGGGCAGCTGTGGCAGTTTCTAGACTTTTCAACTCATGAACTCCAAAGACAACTGAGAAGGTCAGTGGGAAAAGTCTGTTTCTGTGGTGCTGAAAGAGGAGCGCAGGTTGCAGGTCCAGTTTCCCAAGAGTGCGGCCCAGGGGCGGCGGCTACCTCCTGAGCTTCCAGCCCACAGACTGAGGGGGAATCCAGTGACAGATCAGAGGGGGATTGCAGGGCTCTGTCTGTTGGTGCTGAGGCAGAAATCTCTTGCTTTGCCCGGGGGTGGATCTGGGTCACAGTTCTGGGCAGCAGTACTGGGGCAAGGAGGAGCACTGGCAGAGTAGAGCTTGTAGTGGGTATGTAGAGAAAACCCTCCTCACAGCTTCAGGACAGAAAGGAGTGCTTGTGGTCACTCATTGAACACAGCACAGGCCAAGAAAGGAGTAAACACCTCGCCCCTTATCATACCACCTTGGAAGAATTGAAAATTTACAGGTCCCTACAAGTATCTCTGAAAACAGCTGTGCAAACCCCCGAAGCTTGGGACAGTACATTTCCACATTGGAAGCAGACTCCTACCTCATCAAAGAGTTTAAAACTCAAGTAATTGGCCAGGATCACGAGCAAGCAGTGCAAAAAGAGTCAGACTATATTATCTTACTTTGGTGACAAAGAAGATCAAAACATACAACCAAAAGAAGACAACAAAGTCAAAGCTCCTACATCCAAAGCCTCCAAGAAAAATATGAATCAGTCCCAGGCCTTGGAAGAGCTCAAAAGGGATTTTGAGAAGTAAGAGAAGTAGAGGAAAAACTGGGAAGAGAAATGACAGTGATGCAAGAAAATCATGAAAAACAAGTTAATAGCTTGCTAAAGGAGACCCCAAAAAAATACAGAAGAAAATAACACCTTAAAAAACAGCCTAGGGTCAGGTAGGTGGCACAGTGAATAGAGCACTGGCCCTGAATTTAGGAAGACTTGAGTTCAAATCTGGCCTCAGACACATGACACTTACTAGCTGTGTGACCCTGGGCAAGTCACTTAAATCCATTGCCTAGCCAAAAAAAAAAAATTGCCTAACCCAAATGGCAAAAGAGGTCCAAAAAGCCAATGAGGAGAAGAATGCCCTAAAAAGCAAAATTAGCCAAATGGAAAAGGAAGTCCAAAAGATTACTGAAGAAAATACTTCCTTAAAAATTAGAATAGAGCAATTGGAAGCTAGTGACTTTATGAGAAATCAAGACACTGTAAAACAAATCCAAAAGAATGAAAAAATAGAACAATGTGAAATATCTCATTGGAAAAACAACTGACCTGGAAAATAGATCCAGGAGAGAGAATTTAAAAATTATTGGACTATCTGAAAGCCATGATCAAAAAAAGAGCCTAGACATCATCTTTCAAGAAATTATCAAGGAAAACTGCCCTGATATTTTAGAACCAGAGGGCAAAATAGAAATAGAAAGAATCCACAGATCTCCTCCTGAAAGAGATCCCCAAAGGAAAACTCCTAGGAATATTGTAGTCAAATTCCAGAGTTCGCAGGTCAAGGAGAAAATATTGCAGGCAGCCAGAAGGAAACAATTCAAGTACTGTGGAAACACAATCAGGATAACACAAGATTTAGCAGCTTCTACATTAAAGGACCACAGGGCATGGAATATAATATTCCAGAGGGCAAAGGAGATAGGATTACAACCAAGAATCACCTACCCAGCAAAACTGAGTATAATCCTTCAGGGGAAAAATGGTCATTCCAGTGAAATAGAGGACTTTAAAGCATTTTGATGAAAAGACCAGAGCTGAATAGAAAATTTGACTTTCAAATACAAGACTCAAGTGGAACATGAAGAGGTAAACAGGAAAGAGAAATCATAAGAGACTTATTAAGATTGAACTGTTTACATTCCTGCATGGAAAGATGATATTTATAACTCATGAGACCTTTGTCAGTATTAGGGTAGTTGGAGGGGAAAAAATTTATGTATATAAATAGATCAATAGAGGGCACAAGGTGAATTGAAGTTTAAGGGGTCATATCTGGAGAATAAAATTAAGGGATGAGAGAGGATTATACTAGGAGAAGAAGAAAGGGAGAGGTAGAATGGGGTAAATTATCTCACAAAAAAAAACAGAAAAGAAAAGCTCTCACAGTGGAGGGGAAACAGGAAGGTGAGGGGAGTGAGTGAATCTTATTCTCATAGGATTTGGCTTAAGGAGGGAATAACATACACATTCAATTGGGTATGGAAATCTGTCTTACCCTACAGGAAAATAGGGGGAAAGGGGACAAGAGAGCAGGGGGATGATAGAGAGGAGGGCAGATTGGGAAAGGGGGTAATCAGAAGTAAATACTTCTGAGGAGGGACAGGGTCAAAAGAAAGAATAGAATAAATGGGAGGCAGGATAGGATTAAGGGAAATAGAGTTAGTTTTTCACAACATGTCTACTATGGAAGTGTTTTGCATAACTGCACATGTATAACCTATATTGAGTTGCTTGCCTTTTCAATGAGGGTGGGGGGAGGGAGGAAGGGAGAAAATTTGAACCAAAGTTTTAAAAACACATGTTTAAAAAAATTGTTTTCACATGCAACTGGGAAATAAGAAATACAGGAAATGGGGTACAGAAGTCTATCCTGCCCTATAGGAAAATAGAAGAGGAAGGGAATAAAAGATATACAGTTGTAATTAAAAATTAAAATGAAAAAAAAAAAAATTCCTGGAAGAGCTCAAAAAATGATTTTAAAAATCAGAGAGGTAGAGGGAAAACTGGGAAAAGAAATGAGGATGATGAAAGAAAATTATGAAAAGAGAGTCAACAGCTTGGTAACAGAGGCTCAAAAATACTGAAGAAAATAGCGCCTTGAAAAAACAGAATTGACCAAATAGAAAAAGAGATACAAAAGCTCTCTGAAGAAAATGATTCCTTGGGGGCGGAGCCAAGATGGCAGAGTAAAAGCAGTGACTTGCTTGAGCTCTCCCCCAAATCCCTCCAAATACCATAAGAAATGGCTCTAAATGAATTCTAAAGCAGCAGAACCTACAAAAAGATAAGAGTGAAACAAATTTCTAGCCCAAGACAACGTAGATGGTTGATCAGAAAGGCTGGAAGAGGAGCACAGTTCGGGATGGGCGCGCAGGCAAGGCAGGCCTAAGTAAACTTGAAGTAGGCCTCAGAGGAATGAATCGTGGGCAGCTGTGGCAGTTTCCTGAACTCTCAACTCACGAACGCCAAAGACAACTTAGAAGGTCAGTGGGAAAAGTCTGTGTCTGTGGTGAGAAAGAGAAGTGTGGTGGTCTCAACTCCAGTTCCTGAGCCTAGCACCCCGGGCGGTGGCTGCTTCCTGAGCTTCCAGCCCACAGAATGAGGGAGAATCGAGTGGCTGATCAGAGGGGGGCTTGCAGAGATCTCTTTCCTGGTACAAGATTCTCTTGCTTTGCCCATGCTTGAATCTGAGTCACATTTCGGGGTGGTGGTCCTGGGGTGAGAAGGAGTGCTGGCGGGGTGGAGCTTGTAGTGGTGGTGCAGAGAAAATCCTCCTCACAGTTCCAAGACAGAAAAGGGTGCTTGTGGTCACTCATCAAACAGAGCACAGACCAGGAAAGAGTAAATACCTCACCCTCACTCATAGCACCTTGGAAGAACTGAAAGTTTACAGGTGCCTAGAAGTATCTCTGAAAAGAGCTGCACAAAACTCCCGAGACTTGAAACAGTACATTCTCCATACTGGAAACAGACCCCTACTTTAACAAAGAGTTTATAACTCAAGTAATTTGCAGGGATCATGAGCAAGCAGCACAAAAAGAGTCAGACTACAGAATCTTACTTTGGTGACAAAGAAGATCAAAACATACAACCAGAAGAAGACAGCAAAGTCAAAGCTCCTACATCCAAAGCCTCCAAGAAAAATATGAATCAGTCCCAGGCCATGGAAGAGCTCAAAAAGGATTTTGAGAAGCAAGTAAGAGAAGTAGAGGAAAAACTGGGAAGAGAAATGAGAGTGATGCAAGAAAATCATGAAAAACAAGTCACTGAAGAAAATAACACCTTAAAAAATAGCCTAACCCTAATGGCAAAAGAGGTCCAAAAAGCCAATGAGGAGAATGACTTAAAAAGCAAAATTGGCCAAATGGAAAAGGAAGGTCCAAAAGCTTACTGAAGAAAATACTTCCTTCAAAATTAGAATGGAGCAACTGGAAGCTAGTGACTGTATGAGAAATCAAGATACTGTAAAACAAATCCAAAAGAATGAAAAAATAGAAGAGAATGTGAAATATCTCATTGGAAAAACAACTGACCTGGAAAATAGATCCAGGAGAGAGAATTTAAAAATTATTGGACTATCTGAAAGCCTTGATTAAAAAAAGAGCCTAGACATCATCTTTGAAGAAATTATCAAGGAAAACTGCCCTGATATTTTAGAACCAGAGGGCAATATACAAATGGAAAGAATCCATTGATCACCTCCTGAAAGAGATCCCCAAAGGAAAACTCCTCTGAATACTGTAGCCAAATTCCAGAATTCCCAGGTCAAGGAGAAAATATTGCAGGGCAGCCAGAAAGAAACAATTCAAGTATTGTGGAAATACAATCAGAATAACACAAAATTTAGCAGCTTCTACATTAGGAGACTGAAGGGCATGGAATACAATATTCCAGAGGGCAAAGGCGGGGAGAGATAGAAGGGAGGGCAGATTAGGGGAAGGAGTATACAGAATGCATGCCATCTTGGGGTGGGGGGAGGGATGAGATGGGGAGAAAATTTGGAACTCAAAATCTTGAGGAAGTGAATATTGAAAACCAAAAATAAATAAATTTAAAAAAACAAATTCCTTAAAAATTAGAATTGAGGGGCAGCTAGGTGGTGAAGTGCATAGAGCACTGGCCTTGGAATCAGGAGGAGCCAAGTTCAAATATTGCCTCAGACACATAAGACTTACTAGCTGTGTGACCTTGGGCAAGTCACTTACCCCCACTGCCTTGCTAAAAAATACAAAATAAATAAAAAATTAGAATTGAGTAAGTGACTCATTTCCATGAGATACCAAGAAACAATAAAACAAAATCAAAAGAATGGAAAATAGAAGAAAATGTGAAATATCTCAATAAAAACAGTGAACTGGAAAATAGACTGAAAAGAGATAATTTAAGAATTAATGGATGACATGAAAGCCATGATAAAAAAAAGAGCCTAGACATAATAATTCAAGAAATCATAAAGGAAAACTGCCCTGATATCATAGCACCAGAGGGTAAAATAGAAATTGAAACAATCTACTGATATCTCCTGAAAGAAATCCCAAAATGAAAACTCCCAGGAATATTATAGCCAAATTCCAGAGCTCACAGGTTTAGGAGAAAATATTGCAAGCAGCCAGAAAGAAACAGTTCAAATTATCATGGAGCCAGTCAGGATTACACAAGATTTAGCAGCTTTCACATTAAAGAATCAGAAGGCTTGTACTATGACATTCCAGAAGGCAAAGGACCTAGGATTACAACCAATAACCCATCCAGCAAAATTGACTGTAATCCTTTGGGGGGGGGGAATGGACATTAAATTTAGGATTTTCAAACATTCCTAATAAAAAGACCAGAACTGAATAGAAAATTTAACTTTCAAGTATATTAGGGGTAGGAAACCTGTGGCCCCGAGGTCACATTTGGCTCTCTAGGTCCTCAAGTGCAGCCTTTTGACTGAATCCAAACTTCAGAGAACAAATCTTAATGATTTTAACTATTAATAAAAGGATTTGTTTCATAAAACTTGGACTTAATCAAAATACCACGTCCAAGAACCTAGAAGGCCACATGTGGCCTCAAAGCTGCAGGTTCCCCACCCCTGAACTATACTATACATATTTGCTTATCTTTAAAAAATGATTCTTGAATATTGAAGCAAATCCTGCAAAATGTAAATATGGAGAACCGTAGGAAGGTAGTCCAACTCCGTCATTTTAAAGAAAAGGAACTTTAAGAAGTTTCCCAAGGGTTACACAGCTATTTCAACTAGGACTAACCTAACACTTCTGAATCTAAATTAGTGTTACATCATGCTGCCTTCTGCTTGGTCATGAAAATTTTAAAACGTATTGTTATATTTTGTTAATATTATATTTGTATTTTTGCATGTGTTGATTAGGGGAATTGGTCTACACCTTTATTTTCAAGGGTTCCACTTACCAGGTTTTAAACCCCAAACCACATTTATCTCCCAAAAGGAATACCTGAGTTTTTTATCTTCCCCTATATTTATGAATAATCTATGTAATATTATTTGTTCTTATATTTGGAAATATTAACATGTTTGGACCAGAGGTCTTTTTGGAGTAGTTTAGATTGTTATCTTATTTCATTTTCTGTAATTGGTCTAAGTTACTTATTGCCAGCTTTAACAATTCATATTTTTGCAAATTATCACACATTTCACTCCTCTACTACCATACCACTATACGTGTTAACCAATATTCATCTTTTTTATTTTTGTCTTTAGCGCCCAGGTTTTGATAATTTTTTTAAGGTTGGCTAATTTAAAAATCAATTTTATTGGTCTTTTAGAAAAAGGTTCTTTCATTCTTGGTTTTTGTTTTTTGGCTAGGCAATGGGGTTAAGTGACTTGCTCAGGGTAACCAGTGTTATGTGTCTGAAGGGCTGGATTTGAACTCAGGTCCTCCTGAATCCAGGGCCAGTGCTCCATGCACTGTGCCACCTAGCTGCCCCCATTCTTGGTTTCTTAAAAAAATATTTTCTATTCTATTTTTGAGCTAGTTATCTTTTTCTGTTCTTCTGGATGTTTTTCCTTTTCTAATATTTTTACACAGATGACTAATATTAAAAAGATTTTGCAAAAACACCAATTCAACTAAAATTAGAAGAGAAATAGGACACTGAGGAAACAAATCTTTGCAGCAAGTTTCTCTGATAAAAGTATAATTTTATCTATGGAAAAGAATCATAAAGAATAAAAGCCATTCCCCAATTGAAAAATGGTCATTAAACATGAAGAGGCAGTTTTTAAAGGAAGAAATCTAAGCTGTCAATAGTCTTATGAAAAGAATGCTCTAAATCACTATTAGAGAAATTAAAATTAAAACTGAGGTACCACCTCATATCAATCAGATTGGTATTTTAATGTACTGTTAGTGGAGCTGTGAAATGACCCAAACATTTTGGAAAGCAAGCATGTCCAAATAACTATTAAACTATGCTATACCCCGCTTTGATACAGTGATACTGCAACAAGGTCTAAACCCCAACAGATCCAAGAGAAGAAAAAGACCCATACAAAGGAAGATTTTTTGTTGTGGCAGAGAATTGGTAAATGAGGATATACCCACATCAATGGGCGAATGGCTGAATGTGACAGAATACTATATTGCTGTAAGAAATTATGAAGGAGGCGGTTTCAGAAAAACCTGGGAAGACATGAAATTATTCAAGATGAAGTGAACAGAACCAGAAGAACAATTTATACAATAGTAACTTTGCAAAGATAGTCAAGACTATGATCAACACAATGACTAACCACAATTTCATATTCATGATGAAACATGCTATCCAACCCTAGCTAGAGACCCAAAGTGCAGATTGAAGCACATTCTCCTTCCTTCCTTCCTTCCTTCCCTCCCTTCTGTCTTTCTGGACATTACTAATACAGATTTTTTTTTGCATGACTACACATATTTTTTAATGTTATTCATTTTTCGTAATTTCTCAGTGGGCAGAGGAGGAAGAGGAAGATAATTTGGAACTGAAAATTAAATTTGAAAAAATGAAGCTTAGCAATGGCCATCATTCATTCAGGCTTAGATGACAATTCTTCTGAATGAACCATCACAATGGCCACCCAAGGAAAATGCCAAGTTTAGTTAAAACTTTTTACTAGCTCATGATGGAGATACTGGAAAAACACATTTGTAAAATATCACCTGACTGGTGAATTTGAGGCGTATGTACAGTAGGCATTGATGTCCATCCCTTGGTGTTCCATACAAATAAAGGTCCTATTAAATTCCATGTATGGGATTCAGCTGGCTATGAGAAATATGGTTCTGAGAAGTAGTTTTTACATCCAAGCTCAGCATGCCATTATGTTTAATGTAACATTGAGAATTACTTACATCAATGTGCCCAACTAGTATAGAGATCTGGTACTAGTATGTGAAAATATTCTTGTAATTGTTGTGTGTCAACAAAGTGGTATTAAGAGCAGAAAAGTCAAGGCCAAATCAATTGTATTCCAAAACAAGAAATATCTCCAGTATTATGATATTTCAGCCAAAAGAAAAAACTTTAATAAGTTTTTCCTTTTGACTTGCCAGAAAACTAATCAGAGACTCTCATTTGGAGTTTATTACCATTCTTGCTAGAGTTATCTCCAAAGGTTGTCAAAGACCCAATACTGGCAGTGGCAGCATAATACAACTAATGTTTACATTTTCCTCAGACAACTGAATTTATTGATAATAGATGACCTTTGAGGGAATGAAGCTAAAACCTAGCATCAGAGGTCTAATTTTACAGGCAACTATCATTATGGTATTGGTAGAACATGTTTACTGCTTTATTACATAGCAAAGCAGAACACATGCTTATGCTAAAGGAGATAAACAGGCTTCTAACTTGATGTGGCAGTTAAAAAATGATTCATATTTCAGAACTGCAAACTTAACTCTCTTGGAATACAATTAAATTCTCCTTGAGTTTAAAATATGAGTGCTGCAAACCCATCACAATGTTCAGTAGTGGACCTTGTTACTGCTATTCCCATTCTTTTTGTTTGCCTAAATAATATATGTATTTCAATTAAAAAAAAAAGGAAAGGCCCTCTTTATGATCAGCTTTTTGAGTAGTGTTCACTTGCTTCAGTTAAGTTACCTCTATATCTTTATTTCCAGCTTATTTAATAAAGTTTATATCTGATTTCTGATACCTTCTCAGTGGATGTGGCAGTCTGAGAATTACTAGAGCTCCCTACGACTAAGTTTGTGAACCTAACCACTGAATCAGTCCTTACATATTTAAAAGTTTTAATATTCACCAATGTTCCTTTTGCCATTATACTGTGTAGTACCCTTGTCTATCTCTCGATGTTTTCTAGTTTGAATTAAACATTTTTATTTCATTTGTGCCAGACCTACTAAAATGTGATTAACTGTAAGTAGTAATAAGCTTAAACAATACTGGCTGATCTCTCCATCTCAAGCCTCTTCCCAGCTAGACCACGGTCCACTCACCTGTTAAATTCATCTTTCCAAAGTGCCTATTTGATCACACACACACACAACACACACACACACACACACACACACACACACACTTAACTCCAGTTGTTCCATTTGTTTCCTAACACCTAAGCAGGGGCGGGGAACCTGTGGCCTTGAGGCCACATATGGCCCTCTAGGTCCTCAAATGCGGCCTTCTGACAGAATCCAAGCCGCACAGAACAAATCCCCTTCATAAAAGGATTTGTTCTGTAAAACTTGGACTCAATCCCGCACCCGAAGGACCTAGACCACCACATGTGGCCACAAGGCAGAAGGTTCCCCACCCCAACCTAAAGGATCAAATGTAAAGTCCCTTTTGGCATTCAAAGCACTTCATAACCAACTATTCCTTTTCCTTTCCAATCTTTCCGAACCTTGCTTCCCCCTCCCTTCACACCAAGTACTCTTGCAGAGCAAGGGACACTGGTCTCCTGATTGTTCCTCAAACATGATCCTCAGATTCTGGGCATTTTCACTGTTTCCCATAGGCTGATTATAATTCCTCATCTCTTCCGCTTCACTTCTCTAGCTCCGTTCAAGTCCCAGCTAAAATCCAATCTTCAAAGAGAAGCCTTTCCTGATCCCCCTTAATCCTATACCTTCTACTACCTTCAACTTACTAAAACAAAAACAAATTTAAAGTAGAAATAAGATATACACAGGATAAATATCTCCAACTTATCCTGTATTTTATTTGTACATAGTTATCATGTTGTCTCCAAGTGAGTTCCATGACAATGGATTTCCAGTACTTAGCATACCTGGCATATAGTAGGTACTTAATGCCTTTCCACTGACTGATAAGTGACTAATGGAATTTCCTACTACTATGTTTCTGTTTTTATGAACCTAATCACCAAATTGTTTAGCATGTATAAATTCAAAATTGTTTAATATTCATTCACCAGTATACTTTTCACCATTATATAGCACTGTATACCTTGTTTTCTGATTTGAGATGAATTTTATTTCATTACTGATACTTTTATTCTAAAATTGAAATTAGATATTTTGTGATAAATTAAAAGTGGTAACAAGTATAAGTATAAACACTAATACTGTTGTTGAAATCTTATCAGTATGCCATCAATGACAGCCCTGACCACTTATGAGGTTCTTTACAGTTGTGGCTTCGGTTGATTAAGCCATTAAGGGTTTGTTGATTTCCAAATAACAGTATATTCAAAGTTTGTAAGGGGGAAGGGGAGGGTTAAGTTTGCATATTTGATGTCTATTTTTGTCCAACTTCGTCATCTTTCCTATTACAGTTGAAAAATTACAATCTAATTGTTTTTAATAGCTAATTGCTTTTGCAGTTTTAAAGTTTGCTAATTATATGAATTGAACTCTATTCTGGATTTCTCTACACTGAGATGAATCTTTTAACTTTCAACTTGTGAATTGTTTCCTGTTTTTTGTGCACTCCAGAAAACTTTTCCCAATTAGTTCTTTAAATATTTATATTTTGTTATCAACAAAATTCAAAATCATTATTAAAGGTTTAAACTTCTTGGGGGCAACTAGGTGGTGCAGTGGATAGAGCACTGGCCCTGGAATCAGTAGAACCCAAGTTCAAATCTGGCCTTAACACTTAACACTTACTAGCTGTATGACCCTGGGTATCACTTAACGCTAATTGCCTCACCTCCCCCCCAAAAAAGGCTTAAACTTCTTGATCTATTTTTATAAGCTTGTTACTTTGCCTACAAAGGCCTTTTTAAGTTGTATTCTAAAATTATTAATTTTTACTTCCATTCTTTTGATTTTTTACTAATTTAGTGGAGTTTTGCTGCTTCCCATTGATGGTTTCATTATGCAGTGTCGCTTCACGTTATTGCATATTCTTTGAATTTACTATTGCCCAATTTATTCATACTTGCTTCACTTCTAATGTGAATTCAGCATTTATAGCTGTATTTTTCCCTTCAGTTCTTTTAAATAGTAAAATTGTATTAGTTTTTCTTTGTTCATCCTTTGGATACTTTATTTTCTCTTGTTCTGATGGATTTTTGTTCTCTTTTCCAATTTAAAAAAAAGTTTTGCACAGAGAGGCCAAGATCACTGACAATTTAAGTCTGTCACTTCTGTAGAAGCAAAGGATCACTAGTGTAGTGTCACTTCTAAACAGAGAAGGTTGCAGCAGTTTCTGGGGGGGTGATTCTTAAGGTGTGTTTTATTGCTCACCATTCCCTTGCTGTTTCACCACTTACCCTACCCTTAACTTTCTAGGGCAGTTCAAAGTGGAAAGGCTGTTTTTCCCATGTGCTCAGTGAGCTAGACCTCAATGTACTCCCTTATTTTTTAATCCCATCCCCAGTTTATTGTAATTTGGTCTAAGAATGGCAGCATCAGCAGTAGCCTAGGTTGGAACAAAAGGTCAGACTAGACTAAGGGCACTGGCTGTTGGGGCGAGTTGATCTGGAGAATAGGAGCAATAGGTCTACTCCTCTTCTGTGTTTTTAAAGATTTCTAAACTGTAATTCGCCTTTCCCCTGTCACTTCCCAGCATTTTTCTACTATTAAGATATTAGTAGAAAAAAAAAAGATATTAGTGGGGCTGGTTTCCTTGCTTTTTAACTTCCACATATTAGTGTTAAGTCTTTAATTTAGTAAGCCTTTATTTCACAAAGATGTAAAGCCTGTTTATGATATATTAACCACAGGTAAACAATACCTTTAATCCAAGGAAATAAATGTGTTTTATATATACATCAACGAACTATTAAATCCTTAAATCTAGAACTGTTTCATCAGGTCCTGAATGATAGCCACTATATACTAACTCACAATAAAGGTTAAAAATACACCTTCTAATATGAGGGCTACAGCTAAATGCTGGAGTAACCATTTATACCCAAGTTTTAAAACCATGTTCAGTGCCACTGAACACATTATCAATGGGTGACATAACATGAATTAGCAAGCAATGAATGAATGAAAAGAAAGCTGGTAGTTAACCAACCTAACAAAGGACAAATCTTTCAGTAATGGCAGGAGCTTGCAGTTGGGGGTGGGAGTTCTACCACCAGGGGAATCTCCTTAATTCCTAGGGTTATCCATAGAATCGTATCCTTGCAATCAGGTGAATTTAATCCTTATGATACTTCATATGAAATAATTTACAACATGGATTTTAGTGAGTAAGCAGTAGATTGATCAAGTGACAATTATCTGTCAAAATGGGGGAGAAAAAAAACCCCATCAACAAATATCTAAAATAAAAGACTTCAGAAAACTTCCTTCTTCTCCCTCAAAATAATCTTTCAGTGATTACACTATATAGAAGGTTAAATATAACTTCTTCCTAAACTTTTATCTCTGTTTGTGGAACCTGTGACATGCAGCAGATATCACTACAATGGCATGCTCCCTTCTCCTTCTATACCTTTGGTTGCACAGCTCTTCATGTATAATCCTTTCCAATGATATCCCCTTCCCACCAAGGCAATGCATACCCATATTTAAGGTTCAGCTCAATTACCACTGTCCATGACACAGGCCCACTCATAACAATCTCTCCCTCCTCTGAATTCATGGCATTTTAAAATGTGTACCATTCATATAGCACTTACGTAAGGCCACATAACATCTCTTGCACTATTCTACATTTAATTTGTGCATGTATCTTTTCTCATTTTTGAATATTACATTTATAGAAACAACTTTGTTTTTTAAAGCTAACATTAAAAAAATAGGGTTTTGTTCCATTTTCAGTCAAATTTTGTTAGCCATGTAAAAATACAAAGGCACATTCTTCCATTGTATTTCCAGCATCCACAGAGGGGTTTCAGAACTTTAAAAATTAAATGACTATTATAGAGAGAATATTGATAGCTTACTCTTGTAATTAACCTAGAATGAGAAAGACTTGCATACAAATCTCAAGCCAGGATCGTATGGAATATTGGAGAAAAGGCTTTTAATGGGAACTTTTGTTTAAAAACAGGTTATTTCTAGGAAATAACATTTATAAAAATCAGGACCCAAACGTATTTAGAATAAATTTAATTCTATTCAAATATTTGTATAATACCCCTTTTAAACAAAAGGGCATAAATGTATATAGCATTCTATGTAAAATAAGTGGGGAAAAAAAGGTACCCTTTAAATCATTTCTTAAGAAAAATAAAATTGCCCTTTTAATGTATCAACAATGAATTACTTGAAGGCATGGATATAAATTTGTGTGCAACACAAGGGACAAAGCAAGTAACATGTTTTATTATCTCTCCAACTATTAAGAACATTTTAAAAAGACATCAGAAAGATAGTAAGAGATCAAACTCTCATGGATTTTAGGAAAATTAGAACGGAGTAGCTTATGTCTGTAAAAAACAAAGGGCCAAAATAAGATCCATGATTAAAAGTCAAAAAAGATTAATAAGGAGAATACAAAACCATAGAGAAGAGCTTACTTTCTTTAACTACATACAGTCATATGGCTGAGAGATTATAGCAACTGTATTAGAACATGGCAATTCAGATTTATATTAAACATTTATTCTCTTCCTTCTGTACATTTTATAAATCCACATTAGTACAAGAACATAAAATAAATGACATTAGCTTTCAAGTCTAACAAGTAAATGCATAAGCATGTTTTCAAATATATCTTTGCTAGTATGGTTTTTGACTCAAGTAGAACTCAAGATTCTACTATTGCGAGCACCTTCAGTGACAGCTGTTATTGTGCAGGGGATTCTTCAATTACACCTCCTCCAGACTCCTTTTCAGAACTTCCTGCAATTCCACATCTGTATAAAAAGATCAGAATTGCAAAGTTAGGGGTTGGAAACAAACACATACACTTTATGTCAGTATAAGTCAGTAGGATGACGATTGTTTTCAATATCATAGTATACAAAATCTTGTTCATCCTTACAAGTAGGGAAAAAAAAAGTGGAGTAGGGAGAATGGGTGAAGGTAAGGTAAGGGTATAACAAACAGCCTGAGGAGAAATAATACAGCATTTTATTAATCATGATGTTCACATGGCACTTTGAAATATGGTAATTTAGAGATCATAACCTATAAATTCATGATGATTTAAACTGCTCCATTTTTACAGATAGGTATTTTCTTCTTCAATTGGGTGTACTTTAGACCTCGGGATATGTGTAAAGACAACATGACAAATTATTATTTAGGACTACAGTGGTGTTTTCATAGCTACATAATGGCCTCAGCATTTAAAGACTTAATACTTGACGTTATATAAAGGAAACAGGATAAAAATCAATAACTTCATTTAGAATGAAGAGACTCTCATTTCAACAAACATTTATGAAATAAGGGCCGATTGCGTCCAAAGTGCTAGACATGTAACTCAAATATGGCATTTATAGGGAAGACTGCTGAATTGGCCTTTAAGGAAGAAGAGTTTGTGTTTTGCTTTTCGGTAGTAGAAAAGATAACAGATAGAACATCATGAGTCCTAGACCTAGGATCTGCCACAAATTTTGGCAAGTCATTACCCTTCCTGAGCCTCAGATTCCCTCACTGTTAAAATAAAGGGATATGGCTAAATATTATATCTTTTAAGGTCCCTCCATTTAAAATTTTTTTTAAGTGAAAAAATTTTATACAGCTGAAGAATTTCTCCTGATTGGATGGTAGCAATGTTATCCATTAAAGTCCTTCTCCAATGCCTCAGTCATGGCATGAAGGTGACTTAGGGTTCTCAAAAGCTTTGCCAGTTGAGCGCAAGCTATGGCACATATCCTGCCAAGCTGGAAAGTACTGGCAATGGACTGTGTATTTGTTGGCCAAGGAACATTCTAAGTTCAGAAAAACGTTCATCACCATGAGGTTGGCCACCAGGTGATGAATTTTATTGGCCACAGCAACTCATGAAGACCATCCAGAGGCCTGAAAGTGTTGCAATCAGTGTTGGTGAAGGGAATGCCTACACCAAAGAAGCCACAAATCTTTGAAGTCAGAAAAGCACATGACTAACTGCAGAAACGGCAGATAAGTAACACATATATACAAACATATATATATATATATGCTTTCAGGCTGCATCCCTGCAATAAAGTAAATAAAACTGTATCTGATGCCGGCAATGTGCTGTTCTAGAGTGGCTGGGCCAGTGATACTTGGCCCAGTCTAGAGCCGGTGGAAACTGCTGTACCAGGAAGCCTAGCACTCCTCCTGCTACCAATGATCCCTTCCGGGAAGCAGGGTGGAGGGGTGAAATGGCCATTGGCTGAGCTAAACCAGCACACCTGGAAGTCCTGTGAGAAGGATTCACTGGTCTCCAGTAGCATAAAGCTTTACTGAGGGCCAGCAACCCGAGTGATTTGCTGCAATTTTATCAAACAAAAAACACCAGTTTAAGAAATAATGATAACCTCTTGGCAAACATAATATCATTACTACTGGTACTTGGTAATTTTATGATCTAGTCATGTTGAATGACCTACTCAAATGGAATAAAATGGAATATAACTGATATGTTTTGGAACAAAGTCATAAATCTGATAAAGACTGCAAAGAAGCTAACCCTTATTAAGCTAAAGTTGTTTTTTTTTTAAAATTGTCCTACATATATCTAAAGAACCATCCATATCAGCTGGTCCTACAGTTTTAAGTAGGAATTATTTTTCACATTAACACATTAAAAGATGACTTTATAATATGATAATGATTTAGCATCACTACAGAATACACTTTTTGTGCTTGTCTTCTCATGTATTTATAGTCCTGTCTGTAACTTAAGGCACAAATTTTCAAAATGATTAACCTGGATTACCCATGTAACTTATTATCAATAAATAGTGAAGCCATTTAGTCTATAGGAGGAATCAAACTTACTATATAGCTTGGAAGCATTAGCATCATAAAATAAACATTAAGCGAATACATGTGCAAAACAACTGGGAGTTTGCTACTACAGCTGGTATAATAAAGTCACATAAACACAGGGTTTCAATCTCCATTGCTATATAACTCAAGGACAGGTTATGCAAATTCCAATAGTACAATTGTTTGGGGTTTTTTTTGTAAACTTAATAGCCATCAAGAACAGTCTAAAATATAAAGAAACAGATTAAATAACTAGAAATATATTAAATGACCAACCCACATCAAAATCCCAAGTTTTACCTGGCCATTTGATTCTGTATTTCACAGCTAAAGAGAACTTGAGTAAATGAGAAAAAACAATTAGCACATTCATAAATTGGGGTCATGTCAATTCAATTCATTTCAATTCCATAAAAAAGTACATAATCAGCACCCACTGTATGTTACGTGTATGCGTATATGTGTGTATACATATGTATATATGAATATACACACAACACTATAGGAAAAAGCACGTAATTCTGTTTCTGCTCTAAAGGAGCTTACACTCTAGTTAGGGAGAAGGAACATAAACATATGAAATGTTTAAATTACAATATAAAAAACGAACAGTCCTTTCCAAACATACATGACTTCTTGCTATCATTTCTTCTTTCTTCACAATTTCATTGCTTTTGGCCAAAGGCAATATTAGAAGACTAATAGCAAAGAACAAATACAACGTGAAACCATTTAAAATTAGGATTTTTGAGTATAGTGGTAACTTTAAAGTTGACAAACACTTCACACCAAAATACCATGTTTTCTTAATTGCGGTATCTAATAAAGCTTTAAGTCTGACACTTGAGGTACCTAACAAAAAAGGGACCCTACAATCATTTGTGTATTCAAAGACGATAAGTAACTTACCATTCTCACAGTATTATTTTGGAGTGGATCCTTGCTAAAAATACACCCAATAAAATTTTGGCATGGTACTATAAATTCAATGGTTCCACATACATAGATTAGATGGCATGGATAGGGGAGAAGGAAGCCTGAGAGATATACAGAAATGCATCTACCTTTGGGTGTGGTAATAGGCATTTTTTAGAAATAAACGTTCATAGAGGCAGCAATTAGAGGGTAGGAAGGATAAGAATGACCAGATAAAGTGTCACTTGCTAATTATACCACAAGGCTAGGAAAAGTTTCTATTCAAATAACCAGGCCACTGAACATGGTAGTTTGACTGAACATTGTAAAAATAGGCCATTTCAGAAATGAAAGGCTCATATAGAGCTCTCATTTCAAAAAACAGAAAAATATCCCCAGAGAGGAAAAATATCTTAACTGAAGGTCAAAGAGCTGATGAGTTAGGATTAGAACCCATGTCTCTTGACTTGCAGTCTAAATATACTTTTGTTTGTTTGTTTTGGAACTAGACCTGAGATTACATTGCTGTGGGGTATTCCCTCTACCAATGAAGACTAGCACTGTTATGCAACTTCCAGACTTGGAGAGTTGCCTGGAGCACCAAGAGGTTAAAAGACTTGCCTAGTAGGGTATCCAAAGCCAGTAAAAATACATGTCAGAGGTAAAACTTGAATCCAGAACTTCCCAACTTCCAAAATGGCTTTCTATTCACTAAACACTACAGCCTTTCTTCCAGGTACACTTTCTACTTTACCATATATCTTGAAGTCACAAAAATTAATCCTGCCTAGGAAACCTGTGAATTTGAAGGACTTCAGGAGAGTTGAGGCAGCATGATGATTTCTCTTGAGGACCAACTGGCAAGACTATAAGTATTAGTTTTTGTTAAGTATTTCACAAAATCACAAATTCTGAGTTAGATGGTAACCAAGAAGTCATCAAATCCAGTCTATACTAGTTTATCTTGAAAATCTTGACATGTCTCTGCTTAAAACTTCCTAATCAGGGTAGGGGATGGAAAAGAGTTGGGGTGGGAGGGTGGGGGTGGTCAAACTACCACCTTCATGAGGCAGCCCATTCCATTCTTAGCTCTAATTTTTAGGAAGTTTTTCATGGTATTTAGAGGTGAAACTCTCTCCCCGATTTCTATTCATTGCTCCTAGTTCTGTCCCATGAGTCTGTAGCAAAACAAATCTAATCCTCTTTTTTCTACTTGACAGGTCTTCAAATAAATTAAAGATAGCAATCAAGTTCCCTCTAAGTCTTCTCCCTCTCTGGGCCTCACTTTTCCCCCTGTAAAACTCCCCCTAAATGATCAGCCCCTTAAAGTTCGAAAGCCTATGAACTTGCTTAGCAGAAATAAATAAATATGCTTAGATTTTACCATATCTTTTTATTCTTCAGGCTCACTCAATATTTTAAAAAGAAAACAGAAGTAATTCAAAGTGTGGGATCTTACTTAAGGTTACTATGCTTTAAGATAGAACTATAAACATAATCTTGATTAATGAACATACTAAATAAACCTCCATCCCCTTTTATGCCCATTAAGCTCTGATAAGTCTTAACCCAAAGATATTTTAAAAATTTAACATGTGGATTATAAACAAATCCAAAAGTGAATGAATATGCATTTTAATAAATTCTAGTATAAAGTAAAAATTTCCTCTTTCCCATAATTTCTCTTCTAGCCATTCAAATGAGATGAAATGTCCAATATTCCAAATTAAGTGGGGTAAACTAGGGTCATTCAACATGTGAAAAAGTGATTTTATAACAACTTGAGTCATCATTTTGTCTGGTTATTCTGTACACATAAAAAGAGGTTAATTTCTTTAAACTTAAAGTTATTTGGGAAACTATGATTATTTTCTCTTTTTGTTTGTTCTTTTGTTTTTGGCAAGGCAACTGGGGTTAAGTGACTTGCCCAGGGTCACTCAGCTATTAAATGTCAAGTGTGGGGTCTGACACCAAATCTGAACTCAGGTCCTCCTGACTCCAAGGCCGGTGCTCTATCCACTGTGCCACCTAGCTGCCCCGATTATATTTTTTTACAAAAAATTATATATCACATGCATTTTTCCTACTTTTTAAAACAAGAAGATAGTAGAGAAACAGGTCTGTCTTTTTTGGTTTCCTTGTCTACATAAGTTTCATTTAATTTCATTGTTTGTTAAAAGTTTAAAAACTATGCATAAATAAGATATAGGTATGTATGAAACCAACCAAAAACTGTCTCTAGGTTATAAATTATCTGACCAATTTAGTCAGCCACAATAGACCTCAATAATAAAAGATGTTTAAAGTTTTCTATTTCATTAAATACATTCTACTGCTTTAATCAACCTCCCAATAGCACAAAGCCTTAGTATGTCTTGGTCAACTGCAATACATGTGAGAATAAGATTATATAATAAGTTCTAACAGTTGCCTTTCTCTCTGTGTTTAGGTGTGGGGCTACATTTACTTAGCTTTTCACTCCAAAAGCAATATCGTCAATGTTGACTGTACTTTTGGACCCACATTAACTGCCTTGACATAATAGATTATGGCAAGTTCTAGGCACTCTGACATATGAGAATTAAAATGTATATATTTTTTTTAAAACTATGCATAAATAAGATATAGGTATGTATGATGGAAATGAGGCATAAGTAAGGTTAACCATCTTAACAGTTAAAAGGGAGGGGAAGGGGAAGGGCAGGAAGAAAGAGACTTGGACCTGAGGTTTCCATGGTATAAGGAACTCCTAATGAGGTAAATGCCTCTATGAATGCTTAATGCCAACAATTTATAATGCTACAAAGTTACAGGGGGCACTGAAAGTTGAAGTGACTTGCTCAAGGTCACACAGCCAGATTGAGTCAAAAGACTTGAACTCACATCTTCCTGACGCCACTGTTACCTCTCTAAAGACATATAATGTTAATATAGTGGGAAAGATAACAATACTTGCACTACCTACCTAATGGGGCTACTGTGAGGAAAGCATTTGGAAAATATTAAAGGGATTTATCTAAATATGAGTTACGTTATCATTGTTGTTCTTTATACTTAATTATAATAACAAATATACTTCAAGGATCCATGACTTTATCCCCATGGGTGATTCCTCCACCACTGCAAACTGTAACACGACCACATATCAGTAGGAAGTTCAAAGTAGCTGCTGTGGCCAAAATAAATTGATCACTTGGTGCCAACCCTCTAGTGATTCTCACTTCTCAAAAATTAGCTAAGATGATAAATGGATAACAATCTGTCATCAAACTTTACTCAAAGCTTCTCTGGCTTGACAGGACCTGCCAGAGTTTGAGCTGTGCTGGCATATCCTTTGAGAATCTAGAGTCATTTCCATACCATGATGAGAATGTGGTAAAAGAAAAGGCACCTCTAGGAGATAAAAGTTTATTTGGTAGGATTGGTCTATTAACTACTCATGTAAAAGTATATCCTTGTCTAATTCCATTACAAAGCTTTTGAGGATAATAGTTCCTTATTAAATGATTCAATTACTTTGAATTTTTTTGGATGAAAATCTGAATAAGTAAAAAAACAGACGTTTCTATTTTAACATTAAGCAGAAAAGGAAATGTTTTAGGGATCTAGGATCTTGATTAAAAAAAAAAGAGCCAAAAAACTTCGGTAAGTCTTAGATTTGCCACCAATTTGCTGTGTGCTTCTGGAAAAGTCAGTTTCTCTCTCTATGACTGTTTTCTTATTTATAAAAATAGGAATAATACAAGTGTCTTAGCTATACTTCACAGTGCTTTGTGACCAAAGGCAAACAAATCACACAACCAAAAAATAGGTAAAATCTCTGTGAAACTGTTTTATAAACCTTAAAGCTATACATAAGTGCAAACATAAATGGTGTAAGAATTTGATATCTACTATAAAAATTTTTGCCAAAATCCCAATCTACATATTTCTGCTAGGGTACCAGTATTACTTTTTAATAGAAGAAGACTATTTTTTGAGCACTGATATTTGTACACCATCATGAATCAAAGTTATACAAACAATTACAGTCAAGTGGTCCTTGAAGTTTTCAGACTAGATCTGTGATACAAAGTGGCTTTATCAAGTATTTTATTTTCCTTAAAAATATTTGCTAATATTTTGCAAGTCTACCTAAATTAACCATATGCACCACAGAGCTATGTTTTCATTTCATTGGAATACATAAAGAGAAAACTCAATGCTTAGGTTACCTTCTCTGGACTTGATTTCCTCTTCTTCTATAGTATTTCTGCTTGTTCTTGTTCGATCAATTTCACTACTGTCACTGTCTGTAAAGCAGCAATATGTCAATATATGTAAATTAACTTATTAAACTAATTATTCCATTTCGCTGCTGTTTTCAATGGTCTTGATTATATCTAATTTTACTACAGTTTCAGAAATTTAGTAATTTTCCTCTCTATCCCCCTACCCACACCAATATTTCAAAACTAATACAAGAAATACAATTTTCACGAAGAAATATCAGATTAACTCTATAAATCTCAGACTCTTCAGAATAATACTACCACTAACTCAATTTTATGTGCTTCCTTTAAGATATATATCCTATATTTAAAACAGGGTCTTCCACTTAAAGACCTTTTCTAATGCCTTAAAATGATTTGACGGTTGACCCTTTGTTTCTGAAAATTTATACTAAGCAAAAGTTCTGGCTGATCTTGCCAAGTTAGAAAGGCTTTTAATAGAGGCCTAATAATGGATTAACCCTATTAACCAAAGTTCACACTGCTCAAGTTTGAAAAAGCTCATCATCAGAAAAATTGTCCACTAAGTGATTACAATATTTGGTTACAACAATTCACAAAGACTATCTAATAGTGTCAAGTGGCTGTGACTTTGTGTTAATGGAGAGTTACTAACATCAATGCATTCATGGAATCTTGTACTGAAATAAGTGGTAAGAAACATATACCTGGACACTTAGTTAAATGCCAAGCACTAAATAAAAACAGAGAATTACAACTTTTAGAAAAACCTAGAAACATAAAATAAAAACCTAGAAAACATGAAAGTTTACTAAGACAACTCAAAGTGAAAACCTTTGGTATCTACCTTTATATACTGGCTGAATTAAAATTTAAAGACTTTAAAAGATCAGTGATTTTATTGCTATGGCTTATTCTCTTTCCTCCAATGAAATCACAAGCCTTACACACTTTAGCAAACTGTTTCATGAACTGTATTGGACATAAAAATATAGATATGACATGATGGGCCTTGCTAGTATACTCTTTAGATGACAGTCTGTTGTTTACAATCAAAACCTTTCCAATTTGAAAGAACATTAGAGTAGAAAACAGAAACATAAGCCACAGCAACACAAATACCACAAAGTTCAAGAGATTTTATGCAGACCATGAAGTTACTCAAGATAGGACACACCAAGTTACTGGTTTCTGAAAGAGAATTTTGAATTACAGTAAAACCTTTCAAAATTCAACATCAATAATTCTGAACGAGTGTTAAAATTCAGACATGGGTGGTATTCTGTGAACTTATATGGAAGATGACCTTTGGTTAGCTAGGAATGAAAGATGAATAAAATTAACAGTATAAAAAGATTACAAGATAAATCCTTTACTTACTTTAGAACTGAAAGGCAAACTCGTTTTCTTATAAAGTCCATAGCTGAGGCTTAAAATAACAAAAACGCCTTCCCCAAATAAGTCTAAAATAATGAGGCTATACTTTATAAATTAGATGTTTCTATGCCAGTTTTTCCTGTACTCCTCAATGAGGGAAAATACTTAAATATATGGAAAATGTTAACTGAAAGATTTAAATGAGCAAAAGGGCACAGCAAAGTAGCAAGAGCTACTTGACACAGGAATCAGCACACCTAGGTTCTAAGTCTTGGGCCTGCCAAAACTAGTTGTGCAAGCTTAGGGAAATCCCTTGCCCTTTTTAAGCTTCAGTATCTTCATTTACATGGTTTTGGATCTGTTAAAGGCCCTTCCTGGCTCTCAAGTTCTATGATTCCAAAAAGTCACTGAAAAATTTAAATGAAGAAAATGGAATTATCTGATATCTCCACGTAACCAAGGACAGTAAATGGTACGGCAGTGCCTCTTCCCTTCTAGAAGCTTAATGTGATCATCTACATTCATTATCACAATTCCCCAGAAGATGGAAATAGCTATCAAATATCAAAGTCTATGAGAAACAGATGCTGAAACAAAATGAACAAAGTTCTAAAGGTATTAACTTCCAAATATAATGAAGTAGGTTTAAAATTTTCCTCAGAGTTTCTGTGAAAGGCAGATCTTTCTTTTTAAAAAACTGCACTAGAAATCATTGTTGCAAAAAGTGCTTAAGAGAGTTACGGGCTCATTATTCCATGTTTCAACTTTCAGTGCAGTTTTTCGGATGTGATATAATTTTGGCTAATGTGACTGATAACAATTGTTAATAAAAAAATGATCTTTTAAAAGTTGAAATACTATTTTGCTTTTCCTTGGCCATTTAGCATGTATATAAACAATGACAGAGAAATCTATAAAATCTATAGTTCTTCAGCCAGTTTACTATCTTGTGATTGTATCTATTCAAACTTTTTCACTAGCAGGAAATTTATGTACTTATATTTGTCCATAGCTCTGGAATAAAGGTACATACCTTGTACACAGGAACTGCTGCTACCTAAAACCTCAGCTAAAATTACATCCCTTTACATTAATGTTATAGGGAATAAATAGAAGAGTAAGATCCTCTTAAATACCTGGTACTCAAGAATTCAAGTAATAGTATGATTCCTTTTTAAAAATGAGAAAGTAAATGTAGCTTTCAAATGTATCTAAGCTATGACAAAGATGATGCTTTGATTAAAGTTGTTGTCAAGATGATACATTTTGACTTCATCTGAGATCCAAAAAGATACTGATCCAAACACATAAAATGTTCAAGAGCAACAGTGGGAAGCTGTTACTTAATGGTTAACATCTTTACGTATGCCTGTATTTAAATTATCAGCAGTTTGGAGTTTTTCAAAGACGTCATCAGATGATATGCACTAAATATAACATAGTGATGTTTCTTCAGCAAGTTTCATTAGTAACATATTGACATGGACTCTTTGTACTGCCATTATGTGATAACTTCATTGCTTTCAAAGGCCAAAAAAATAAACACAATGATGTGCTTTGTGTGTCAAAGGCACATGAATATCCTCAAAGGGGAGGGTGAAAGGAAGGATGAGATAACTGACACTCCCCCAGATACAAGAGAATCACATTTCAGAGGTCATCTACTATAAGGGACAGTTACCAGGAGATATCAATAGCCCTTTTCCTTAGAGTACCCTCATCTTCATGATGGCTATTGATATTCCTATAATTTCCTATCCAGCACTCAATCAATCCAAGCAACACATTACTGAAATGCATGGGACCAAATCCCATTCACATTCTTTAAAAGTGCTCAGTATAGCAAGGAAAAACTGAATAAGCATGGATAATCAGATGGTAGACATAAAATAAAGGCACACACTTTTCCATCTTTAACAGAGCAGAAAACAGGCAACAGCTGAAAATCAGTTAACAAGGATAAAAAAAATGCAAAGGAGTTAAAAGTCAAAATAAATTCAAAGAAGAAAAAACTAAAGTTTAGGCAAGTAAACAAGTAAATTGGGGGGAAATACATATTAGAAAGAATAAAAATCATAAAATAAAATGTAAAAAGAATTCAATATAAATATAGCAGAATAAATATGGTTAATCTCCTGTTATGACTATTCTTTTTGTGTTCAGGCCTGGGACAATAAAACCTTTGAAGTGATCACATTTAAAAAGTCATTATTAGTCCAGAAAAAACTAAGTGGAGCAGTGAACACATTTAATCCCTCAGGATTTAACTCCTTGATTCAAATGGCAAATATACTGTGCGCTCCCCTTTTCTTCTATATTTTTTTCCCTATTTCTTTTAAGAAACATTAGAGACTTTGAAGTAATCTTTAGGCTTTCACATACTGTCTTATACTCTTTTAAAAAAATTAAGATGAGGTTGCTGGTCTTCAACAAGCTTATAATAAAGCAGAGAGCTGAATATACTTATACAAATGACTCCTACATATACTCAGACCACTCATGCTTGTCAAGAGTAAGTGAATCACTTCTTTTATATTGTTTGTTATCTACTGTTTGGAAAATTGTAATTTTTTTTCCTCCATATAATTTTCAAGTGGAACTATGAAATACAAATATCTACAAGATTGGATCGGATCCAATCTATCATCACACAATAACTATGAATTGTTGTACCACATGGCAGACTCAAGAAAATTACAGTAAATCAACCCTCTTTTTTTTTTCAAAGGCAATTGGGGTTAAGTGACTTGCCCAGGGTCACACAGCTAGTAAGTGTCAAATATTTAGTCTGAGGCCAGATTTGAATTCAGGTCCTCCTGACTTCAGGGCTGGTGGTCGTCTATCCTCTGGGCCACCTAGCTACCCCAATCCTCTTTCTATATGTTTGCCAATGAGAGGGGGGAAAAAGATGCAAATCAGATATGATTATGACGTTTAGTAACTGGGGAAACAGTTTCCTTGTGGACAGCCATTTATTGGTTTCTTTCAGCAATGAAGTCTCCTCCTCTTTGGCATTCTGTATGGTATCTCCAGCTGCGTACCTTTGGTTGTATCAGATATACTATTTAATAAGGCACACATCATATCCCCCTCTAAGTGATGAGGGTTTAGGATGTGGGCTGGCCTCTGAGTCTTCTTAAATTGATTCTGTAGCTCCAGAAACCTTGATCTCCTGAGAGAATAGTGAAAGGAATTTGCTTAGGTAGCTGTTCATCTAGACGGCCAGCCTGGAGAACAAAATACAAAAGTTGGAAAAATGAGAGACATATACTAAGTTATAACATGTACTTTATGCAACATTCATTCAGCAAATACTTCTCAGTTATGTACAAAAACACAATCACTGGGTGTTTTGTATAGAAAAGTATGAAGACAAGGTCCCTGTGCTCAAACATTTTCTGATAAGGGAATAAGGCGCACTTATGCAAATAACAAGGGTGTACAAACAAGTACATTACTATGTGGCAAGATAGTTGGGAAAGCTTATTAAGGTAATGAGAGCTTCAAACAGAATAGTTTGACAATGAGTATGGGAAGGAGATCCAACTCAAATACCACAGTACTGGGGCTTGGTGATTATTACAGATAGTGGAAGAAAGGACCTAAAACAACTTTGACATCTTGAGCGAGAGTACTGGAAGTAGATGAACCCAGTAGAAATACAAAAGTCAGTCAAAACTTGATTATCTCGTAGAGAAAATAATGAGTTTGGGATATCTATGTCAGCTGGACCAGGATAAGGATCAGGTACTAGACGTGTGACATTAACAGAACTGGGAAATTCCAGTGAGAGACAACTCTACCAATATAAATTGATACCTTCTCTAAAACTTCTATTTGTAGAGAGATGTATGTATCAGAGTATGTATCAGAAATGAAACTTGAATACAGGTATTCTTGGCTTTGAGGCTGGCTTTTTCCTCCACTATAACACACTGCCTTCTTCAGTCTCTAAGTAACCGGAAATGGTCAAAAATTGGAAAGAAAAGTTGAAGCTAGAAATATTAGTTTTGAAGACCTCTTCATAAAGAATATAACTGAAGATGTGAGAATAGATGAGAGTAGAGAGAAAGCATATATAGAGAAGAGGGACATACCTATATCCTGGGATAGCAGTAAGAAAAGCCAAATAAAGGAATTGGGGGGCGGGGGGGGGAGAATGGTCAGAGGAATGAAAACCAGAACAGTACAGAGTCATAAATATGAATGTTTCAAGAAGCAGGATGGAGGAGGGAGGAAAAGAGGGTGAATTGACTCAGGAATGGACCTTATCCATTCCCAAAATATCAGAAAAAGGACCTATCTAAACAAAAATATTCAGAGATACTCTATTTGTAATAACAAACCAACCAACCAACCAACCCCCTAGAAAATTTACCTGTATAACTTATATGTTTAAAGAAAACAGAAAAACAAATGATGGCACAACAATGTAATCAAAATATTAAAGTGCCATTAAAAACAATAAATATTTGAAGCATATAAGAGCTACATGAGGTAATACTGTGCAAAATCAGTGAAACTAGAATTTTTGCACATATCGATTATAACTACATTAAATTAAAACAAAGAAGAAAAAACCAGACAAATAAGACCAAAGGTTGTAGAACTTGAGCAAGACCTAGAAAAAGGGATACAACATAAAATATTTTGTGCTGTTTCGTTTTTTGTTCATTTGTTTGGTTCTGCATTTAAAAAGCTAAAGGTAAGGATAGCTCTTCTGGGGGTCCAGGAGAAGGGATACAGAAGAAAAATCTATGTAACATATAACATGTATTAATAAAAATGAATTTTTTTAAGCTAAGAGTTTTACAGTAAGATTTTACTACTTGTTTTGTATATTACTTTGTTTTGTTGACAACTGTTAAGTTTGTAATTTGAGGAGTTGTGGGGGAGGGAGGAGAGGGTAGGGTAAAATGGTTAACAATGTAAAATTCCACAAAAGTAGAAAAAATAATACTGAGAACAAACAACTAGACTGGATAACAGACAATTTTTAAGAAAAGCTTTTAACAGAGTAGGAGGTGGGAAAAGCCAGATTTTGTAAGAGATGCTGAAGTGATGGAATAGTGAGATAATGGAAACATCTGCTATAGATTAGTCTTTCTAAAAGATGGACATAAATAAAAGAGAGCCATGAAACAGTACAAAAGGGTGGAATCAAAGAAAGAGTAGTTAGGAGAAATTTGAGCATATTTTCTTGGCCAAAAGTTAAGTTGCTAATGTAAAGGCAGAGCTTTAATATAACAAGAAAGTTGATGGGATATGGTACCAGAGAAAATAGGAACAGGACTAAAGGCACATAATGGAGTAGGGTAAGTTTTAGAAAGAAAAAGTTGTAGAGAAACAGAGTAAAGATATAAATTCCCTCAAGTAGAAAAGAGAGAAATGGAAATGAGAGAAATTAAGGGAGAACTCAGGTATCTACAATGAAAAGATGTTAAAACTTGCTGTGAAAAATGACAGGAAACCAAATGGAGATGAATTAAAGATATGCTAACCACCCCAAATGAAAATAAATCCATGAAAGCATTAAGCTTAGAAAGTTATCAGTAAAGTTTGGTGGAGAAAAATTTTCCTATGAATGAAATGTGTGTAATATTGTATTCATCTAAGTCCACAATTTCAAACATTTCTTTTTGTTTGTTTATTTAAACTCTAGTAAGTTATAAAGAATTCAGCTGCACTAATGCTTGGTATATAAACTTTCATACTTTTCAAGCACTCTTATCAATGTCAGCTATCAGTGAAAGTATGGCTTGCATACTGATGATGATGCTCAACTTGAAGGCAGGAGGCTTGAGGTTGACTCAAAACTGCAGACATTAACTGTGTGACTAGAAGCAGGTCACAACTTCTCAGACCATATTTATAAAACACATGCTACCTACTTTAAAAATTTATATGAGAAAAGCATTTTGAAAACCTCAAAACATTATGGAAATGTGAGTTTTCCTTTTATTATTAGAGAAAAATCTTATGCTTAAATTAAGTCAAGAAAGATATATATACTGTTCTCTGCAGGCCTCTACATAAAGCAATTTTCATGAAATGTTAATTTGCCCACAGAAACAGGGAAGGAAAAGAGAGAATGCAGTGGCAGTGGAGGTGGTCTCTTTGTAGACCATTCTGCTTCACTTGGAGGGTTTGTTTTTTGGTGGAAGGGTGGGAAACTGCAGAGAACCAGGTTGAGAAGTAGGAGCTGCAGGAGTAGAGAGAAAGCACAGTACTGTATTGTAAAATTAACACAGGTGGGTTTTTTGGAATGCAGAATTTTTAAAGTTAAGTTGAATTTGTGTAATGTGAATTTACATAAAGCGAGAACTGCCTCAAGCCAATATTTCAACATAGAACCAGTAAGCCAGATACCAAATGTACTTTTAGTCCAACTATAGCTTACATGCATACAGATGGCAAAGTCAGCAGCATCTTTTCTCTTACTGCAGCGTGGATGAAGGAAGAAGCATCCAATCCTATTGAGGTAATTAAAGATCTTGCAATTGACTGGAGGCTTCCAATTTGTATTTCCTCCTAAGATTTTAATGTTAAAAATTCAAAAATGATAGTCAAATTAAAAAAAATGGCCAAAAAGCTCCCCTAAATTTATTTAAATATATGAAAAAAAATCTCATATCAAAAACTAAAATTAATGACACTGCATCTATTACTAAACTATCATTTCTTCACCTTGGTGGAAGAAATTATATTCTATACTATATTTTAAAAGCGTAAAGGATTACAAATTCTATTTTTGAGCTTTGACATCAATATGATATAAACATAATAGTAAATAATAGCAAAATAGCAAATAATAGGTTTCATAAAATTCTTTGGGCGAGGAAATAAGATATTAAAATAACTTCTCTCTGAAGATTAAGGCAAGTAGATGTAGAGATATATTTAACAGAATGAGGGGAGACCTGTTAGCCCTGAGGTTTTATAAGGGAGGTTTGTTTACATAATAAACCAACCAAGTGGCAAAACTCAAACTTCAGTGTTTTGGTACTAACATAACATAAAATGGAATTTTGAGCTATGATTACATCAGAACCAAGCAAATGATCTCTAGATTCCCAAATACAGCTGAAGACAAAAGAGAAATTAACAAGACAAGATACTTTGGGATCAACAAATTTGAATATAGCTAACATTATTAAATATCAAATATGATTCTCAAAACACATAAAAGATATCTGGGATACTAAAGGCTATGACAAAGAAGATTTCAAAGCAAACTGCTTATTTTTGTAATCCTATTAATAACAGGAAACAGTACTTTATAAACTCTTCAATAAAATCCGTACCACTAACAAAACCCAAGAAATTTTAATAATTCAATGTCAAAATGTTCCTATAGAACAATGTGCACGGAAATAATATATTCAGTACATAGCCGTGATTGCAATCAGTACAGAATAGTAAAATATTAACTTTAAAACACTGATAAGATTAATTTATTTATTTGCCATTTTGAAAGAACACTACTTTCAGTATATCAGAAAGATCAAAATAACTTTGGAGTTGAAAGTGACCTCTGAGGTAATATACTCCAACACTTTCATTTCACAGATGAGGAAACCGAGGGTAGGAGGGATTGATTTGCCCAAGATGACATAGTTTGTTAAGGAAGAGAGCCAGGATTTAAACCCAGATTCTTTGACTTCCAAATCCAACACACATTCCACTATATCAAAACAGACTCAGAGTCCTAAAGAATTAAATTCTAGTCCTGGCTTCTCCAATTCAGCAAGTCACATAATCTTTCCTAGACTTAGCTTCATTGGTATAGTGGGCATTCTCTTTCCTTGCTTGCCTCAAAAGGCTTTTACATATGAGAATGTGCTTATCAAACTCTAATATGCTATAAATACAATGTAAATTATTAGTAGTAGCATCAGTAGTGGCCAATGACCATGATGGATGGGGTAGGGTGATAAGGAGGGGAAAGATTATCCTAGAGAATCTCATTTGTGCTCCAATTCATCAGAGCTTTTCCTGCTGGGAAAATCCACTGGCTAGCCTGTAATAACATGTCATGGTGCTTCAATTCCTTGTTTTATCCTTGATCCAGAGTCTGAGTTCTTCCTACCAATTGTAAACAGAAGTTCATGCACTAAAGCCAGATTCTCCAATTAGCAAAGAATTAAATCCAAATGTCTCTAGAAATGTTGAGAACTCTACTATTAACTAATAAAGACTTAATTCTAAATAATGTTCCTAAGATTTTGAGAGCATTACCATATTTTAACATCATCTAAATGAAGCTCCTTAACTTTGGAAAGCATTACTATTTCTCTATACTTCAAGGAAATTTCTTAAGATTTATATAATCAATCAACACGAAGTTAATACTTTACAAAAACAATCTATAAATTGGGGATTCAAATGTGAAATGTGGAAAAATAATCATTACACAATGCAGCATTTCAATCGTGTAGCTGAGTTCCATTCCAGAAAGGTTCAAAAGCAGTTCCATTTAAGTGGGCCACATTATATTTAAAGCAAGGGAGATATATCCAACTTTCATTGTTAACTTTACCTTGAAATCCCCAGACAAAAGTTCCCTGATTAAGGAATCCTGGTAGATGACCAAAAAAGTTTGACCAATTATCAAAATCCACAAAGACTATATGAGTCATGGTTCGCAAGTAGTCCAAATCTGGTAGCTCAACATCTCCTTCATCTGGTAAAGACACATAGACATGGTCGCTGTCAATAAGAATTTCCCTAAAACCTTTTAATTTCTCAGTATGAAATCTTAGCAAATTAAGACAAAAAAAATATGTACGTGTGTGTGTGTGCATAAAATTTCCCCATATCTACCCAAAAGAGAAGTAGCTGCATCATTTGTTGCATGTGATACAACAAAATAATGGCAATTAAATTCTTAGGTAAGCAACATGTTAATATGCTGCGTTAGAATCTGATTTCATAACAATCATGTACTACCTTTTTTAGCAGTATAATAATTTTTTAACCCCATCTTCATTTTTCCCCTTTGCCTTATCCTCGCTATCTTAGGGCTTCTATTTCTGCTAAAAGCCTCCAGGACTAAACAGATGGTTAATGCCTTTTGTAAAGTAACCTTGTGAACCAGCTAAGATGAAGAATGGTAGTGCAACAGAAAGATATACTAGCTTTGAGGTTAAAGGACTTGGGTTCAAATTTTTACTGACATTTACTACTTATGTGATCTTGGGGTTTTATTTGTAAAAATGAGGGGTCTGAACGAGATGACTTCTAAGATCTCTTCCAGTTTTAAATCTATGATGCTATCTGAAAAAAGGCACTTAAGAATGAATGGGGGGAAAGTATTAATACAATTGAAGATGGCAGTATGCCACTAATTTTAATTTTCTGTTTTATACTCTTACGCTATGGATCCATTGGATGCTTCATCAATGGGACCAAAACATTTATGCTCATTCCTTGCTATCATTTTAAATCCCACTGCTAAGTCATTTTTGTAATATGCAGAATTTTTCCCTCCACATTAATGGAAACACACCCACCAGATTACATGAAGAGTACTTGTACTTTTAAAAATGACTTTAAAAGTGTTCTTTATAGCTAAAAATTGAAACCAAAAACACAGGCTCCTAAAAGGCCTTTCAAAAATCAACTGGCTCACTTTGAAGGCTTGGATGCTGTTAAAAAAGACAGCAGTAACATCCAGCAAAATAACTTTTAAATTCTACAAGAACATGGACAAAAATCCCAAACTAATTTCCTTTCCTGAATAATTTCCTGTGCCTTATTGAGAATCACGATAACGTTAAAAAGAAGAAAAGGCTATATGATAATACTTACTCTTTAAAAAAAAACACCCCAATATGTACAATCCAAGTCCCTGAAGTTTGGAGTTTGGCTAAGAAAAGCAAGTAAATGGGAGATCATAAAGGAAGCCCAGTTACTATAACCTGGATGATCTATTAACTGAAAGCTTTAATTTTTTCTCATATTTCTGGTTTAACTTTCACTATTTACTATATCACAGACCTTATTATTATTCAGTTGAACCATATATTATATATTGTCTTATTGGAGACATGCTGATTATTGTTACATATATATGTATATGTTAAGTTTCTACACAATTGTATGAGATTTGCTTAGACATTAAATTGTAATTTTAAGGTCATACCTATCTTTTGACAGCCTATGTCATTCTTAGCTCCTGAATCCATGTTTAGTAGTCTATTTGAAGGAGATTCTGAAATTTTTGGATAGCTTACGGGATCTTTCAGTTTTCTGTCTACACGTGCACCACTGGCACTAAACTTGAATTGGCTTAATTTTTCTGGTCCAAAGTGAGCTATGTTGGGTTTTTGAAAGAAGCAATGTTTTGTGTGAAAATGCTGCTGAGCACTCTCAGCATCGTGAAAACTTTTGCTGCAGACGGAGCACTTCACAAAGTACTGCTCTTCTTTATGATCTCTCTCTCCCTTGTGTCGTTTAAGAACATGGGTATTCATGTCTGCTACACTCTGTGCTGTTGCTGAACACCAACAGCAACGAAACCACAGATTACCTTTGTCAAGCAAGATCTGTAGACATCTACTGTGATCTTCCTTCCTGTTAGTTTTACAGATGTAACTCTCCCGGCAGCCACATGTTAACAAGTTACTTTTCTCTAATACAGGGAAATCATCCTCATTTTTAATTGAAGTTTCAGGCTTTTCTGATACAAACACATAGTCTATGCTGTGGACATCTTTATAGTGACTCAAAAATGCTTCCTCCACATCAAAAGTCAGATCACAGAGCCCACAGAAATATTTAATTTTTATGTCATTGTCATGCTGGTCTTGACAGTGTCGGTATAATGTCTCTATCTTATGAAAGGACTTTTTGCAATGGTCACAGCTGTACCTATGAAACTGATGACTTGTTAAACACATACAGTGATGTTTAACACTTTCCTGGGAGTCAAACATATCTTCACAAATTCGGCACTGCCATTTTCCTCGTGGAGGGCTTTTTGGAGGACTTTTTGGAGGGGACTGAAGAACAGGCATAACAGCTGAAAGACTACTCCTGTTAACAGGGCTACTCATCAATGTCTTAGAAGAGGATGGCAAAGGTTCCTCTTCTCCAGCATCTTGCTCATAAAAATAAGTGTGTCCACGATGATATTCAGTCACATGAGCCATAATAGTCTCTTTTCTCCGTAATTCCTTTTTGCATGTTCGACACCAAAAAAGAAAGTTATTTAAATGTGCCCCTCCATGAAACCGGCTCATGTGCAAACGCATAACACCTGCATCTTCAGACACTTTCCCACAGACTACACATTTATGGCACATTGTATTTGCTGAGAATACATGCTTTTCTGCCGCATCTTCACTTAGGAACTTTTGTTGACATTCACAAAACCAGACCGACTTATTTTGTTTTGTATGTACTTCACCTTCACTATTTTGATCCTCCAAGTTTTTCTTCTTCTTTGGAGTAGTGCTGCATGCCTGTGTCCTTGAATCTTTATTGGATAGCGTCCTTTTAAGTGATGAAAATTTTGAATGCTCTAGAAGGAGGCGCAAATCAGAGGGAGGTTTGTTGCCCCCATTGATGTGACAATACATCAAGATGGATTCTTCCATTGAGGCAATGACTCGGACTTTGTGTCCTGAAGTCTGCTTGTGACTATTGGTACTGCTCTCATCCACAAAGAGTTCATTGCAATTTAAACAATAACCTCTTGCTTTGAATCGCTCTGCAACCTGGGAGATACTCTTCTCAGCTACTGCTACAGGACCCGCATTTCGACAGTGGACTCTGAATTAGACACAAAAGATAAAGCATCTTTATACACCAAATGTTTCTAAATTCTGTACTTATGCAAGGTTTCATATAGCATTTAGCACAGTACAACATGAACAAATAAAATACTTTTTAATTAATGTACAATAATGACAATGTTTCTATGGAAGAGGTCAAAGAAAGTGGAGATGATTGACACGTGTTAGAGAACTGTAAAAAGCATCAAATACTATACATATATATAAAACATATGAATAATATATAGACATATTACATATTGTTATATATAACATAATACATAATATTTACAAATGCTATAGGTAATATATAGTGTATTAAACTATTCTTAAATAATTAGCTGCTTAATATGTGAATATTTTCTTGGGTAACAAGATGGCTTATTTTGGATATTTTGGATATTTTTTTCCTTCTTATAAATCTCATCCATTCTTTTTGCTTTAAGCTTTGTCAATATTTGCCAAGTCCATCTCCAAACTTGATTTTTCTCTACAAGTCCCATAATAATAACACCCCCTACCTCTTGTGGGACAGCCATTTCCACTTAGATATCTTACTACAAACTTCAAGCTTGAAGCCTTTTCCCCAACCCCACACTCCCAAAACCAGTTTTGCAACGCTTGCCATATCTTTCTCCTCTCCTTTTCCATTCTCCCCACAACCACTCAATGGTAAGGGGGAAAAGTAAATAGTAAGATTCATGGGGAAAAAAACCTGATGCACTGTGATTTTTGTCAGTGTATAGTGGACCCTCTAGAAATATTAGTTTATTATTCAAAACATAATTAATTTGCTTTCCAACTTTGCTGATAAGTAAAAAATAGCACAAAATTTGTTACTCATGAAAACTTTGAAAAAATAACTTCCCATTTCACATATCTCATTACAACATTTGCTGATAGTCAGGGGTGATTTCCACAAAATATCCTGGCTATCTCAGCACAAGTATATAATAACAGGGTTGAGAGTAACTTTGGAGAGATCATTAAGTTTAACTCCCATACCCAGCAACAGATAAAGATTGACCCTATCTCTGCAAAGCTTTGCCCAAGGTACCTTGACTTTATGAATATTCCTCCTAACAAATAACCTAATTAAAGTCACAGTTTTAAGGCTCATTTTCTAAGAAATAAAACACCTGTTCGTCACTATCCTCTGTACACAATATAATAATAAACCACATTAAGTAACCCATCACATGCTTTAAGGACTCAAGTTTCAATTCAGTTTTCTTTTCTCCAGGTAGAATAATCTATATTCTTTTAATCTTTCTTTAATTATTATTAATATCATTAATTTTAACCTTTCTTTAATTATTATTATGGCTAGTCTAGCCAAATATCCTATTTCTGAAATAAGGCCAGTCTGCTGAAATCTAAACAATTCCTCCCTTCTTCATGTAAAAGAAATTTACATGATAATTTTATTATATATTTTAAAGTAATGGCAAGTTGTATATAATAGATTTGCAGTTTCGTGTGCAATCTTATCTTTTTTATTATACTATGTTATGGAAATGGAAATTTTTTAAAAAGGGGATGTTATTTAGCTTCATATGATGCAAAATAGATACACAGAAACATGATAAACCCATCTATTCAAAAAGATTCCTCTGGAGCAGATGGTGTCTGAATACAGACTGAAGCATACTTTATTTTTCTTGAGGGTTTTTTTTTGGTCCATCTTCTTTCACAACATGACTATTATGAACATGTCTTTGCATGACTACACATGTATAACCTATATCGAACTGCCTGCCTTCTTCAATGAGGGGGTGGGGAGAGAGGAAAGGAGAGAATTTGGAACTCAAAAGTTTTAACGAATGTTATAAATTGGTTTTACATGTAACTGGGGAAAAATAAAATAAAAAACAAAAATAAAATTCCTCTGATACTTTAACTCACAGCAATGTTGCCTGTTCCACTTAATGATGTTATTACATAATTACTTCATTTTCTACATGTGTTTTTAAAGGTCCTGGAAGAGAACAATTGGTCTTATAACTTCTTCCTATCCCCCATGACATCTAGCAAAGAGTGATAAAAACATAATAAGCTAGCATTTATATAGTGCTTTAAAAATATTCTCACATTTTATCCTCACAACCACCCCTGGAGACAGTGCTATTATAAATCCATCATTTTACAGAGGAAACTTTTTTTTACAGAGATAGCAGAGGTTAAGCAACTTTTGCTAGAGTCACACACACAGCTAGTAAAAGTATGAGGCTGAATTTAAACTTAGGTATTCTTAGAGCCCAGATTCAAAGAGTTTTTATTCTGTGGGCACCACCGAGGTAACCTCTAAGTAAAACCAGTAACTTTATAGATCAATTGCTTTAGAGTACTTATCTACGTAAGACATATTCTAAAAGACATGAAATTCAGGAATTAAACTAACTTCTCACATAGGAAAGAATTTAAAAATATTTAGTTTCACCACTCTTCTCCCAACTTGCCAGGTTATCCTATCTATCAAGGGTCTATTCAGAAGCATATCTTCATTAGCATCAAGTAAGGTTAGAGCTTCTGCTAGCTGGCAGTTAAAAGCATAATTAAAACTTTCCTATTACTTGAGTCTTACTTACCTGAAATGGGCTGTAAGATCCATGTGAGAACGTAATGTTTTGTGGCAGGCCATGCATTTCACTTGAAAGGGGACTTCCTTACAGAGAGCTATCAGAAGTTTCTTTGCAAAAGATGGAAATGGTATAGGACATATTTCCTTGTCATCTGGGAGAAAAATGGACAAAACAGAATTACACATATCCCTCAAATCCTCACATACAAAACATAAAGTAATGATATTTTAAGGAAGTCAACTTTTTAGCCTATATAGAAGAGACATTAATCTTACAAGAAAATTTGAGGCATTTAACTGAAAGTAACCTAAGTTCAAGTACTACAGAAAAAAAAAGAGACACCAAATAGTTTCTTTTCACTCCCAAGAGTAAATTAATTTTATTCACTGAAAACTGAAGTTTTCCTAACTTTCTGAGTTCTCACAATATTGCATAGTGTTAAGCAGGCTATAATTCTCTTCTGAACTGGAGATTATTAAAAAGATACATAAAAAAACTGGTCTTACGAGAGAATTTTAAAAGAAGACCAATAATAGTTGAGTATCAAACCTCAGACACTACCAAGAGCTCATGTGACCATGTAAGCCAAAACTTCTGAGTCTCAGGTTCATCATTAGTAAGATGGGGATAAAAATATTTCCTAAACACAGTGGAAAAATATACCTGGCCACATGGAATCTGCCCTCAAGGGTTGTAAGTCTGGCCTCTCCCCCAAAGAAGAAAAAACATGTTTCTGTTACCATATATAATAGTTACATAGTATAATACATAGTAGACTAAAGTAACGAACCTTCTTTACTGTGTTGATCTTAGAAGCAACAAGTCATTTCCCCTTCTGAGGCTCAGTTTCCTCATTTGTAAAATGGGAGGGGAGGGGGAGAGAGAGTTGGACTAGTTTATATCTAAGACCCCTTCCACAGCCCTAACATTCTGTGAGTTTGTTTTTACTAATCTTTACAACTTCCTTAATACTTCCTCACCTCCCCCAACCTGCCCACAGGCCTGTTGTAATACATACTAGGCCCTCAAAAGAAGCTTGCTGAACTAGATGAAATATTGTTAAAAAATATAAAAACAATATAAATGAACATACCACCCAGTTTAAAACTCTGAAGGAAATGATTTTTTCCAGACATATGCCGCAAACATTCATCCTTGTTGCTAAAAAGAAGGAAGCAATTTGGACATGCAAAGCACTGAATAAGCTGGGGAAGAAGACTGGTTTTATGTCCATCAGCTGCAGCTGCCTAAAATAAGATAAAATAGTTTATGGATATGCAACTAATTTGTCAAGTTCAAGGATTTAATACTTAAAATTATTTTAGTTAGCTTTCTGTAGGTTTTATGATATAAGCAATTTATATATTCCATAAGTACATATAAACATCAGACAAATTTTCATTTATATAACCTGATTTAAATTAGTGAAACAAAAAAACTAAAATTTAGCAATATTACCACACTTTATGTTAACATTGTAACAGAATTCTTTAGTTGCTTCATCAATTGACTACTAATCAATTTAATTCTAGACACATTAAATATGCCAATATGCAGTTTTATCAATTGCATAACAAAATTTTCAACACTGAAGTGAATGCTAACATACATAACAATTACAACAGTACTTTCTTCCACAAAGCAATTCTGTACTTTGAAGATTCCTAAAAGAAAATATCATCTGGCAAGTGTTACTATATTCATCGTGGGATTTTAGTTTCTTTCCCTAGCTCTGGGACTCAGTTTTCTCACTTGCAAAAAGAGGGTTTGGAGTAGTTCTCCAAAATCTTTTCCAGCTCTAGATCTGTATTCTGAGTATTTAGGCATGAAAAGACAGCTTGTGTAAAAAAACAAAAACAAAAACAAAAAAACCCACCACAGAAATGGGAAATGAAATGCACTGAACAAGGAAGGAACACAAAAGTTTGGCTGGAATAATTTGTGAACGGAGAGTCATGTGAAATAACTGTAGAAAAGCTTAGATCCAGCTTGTGAAAGGCACTTGAAAAGCCAGAATAATTGGCATTTTATCCTTCATAATAGCCACTGGATGGTTCGATAGGCACTTTTAAGTTTAGTGAGTTAGTAGTCTTGGCTGGAGAAAACGACTGGATGCAGGAAGATCAATTAGGATCCTGACCCTACATTCTAAGTATACACTCTGCTATCATAAGTTCACATACTGTTTCTTTAGTAAGCTGAAATAAGTTTAGTTAAACTTTTAAGGGAAGGTATTCATTAAAAATTTTTTCCCATTGACACTAAGAAAAATTCAGACCTAAAGCTGCATCCTATTTGTAGTTGCTTTACTGGCCAGAAGAGGTCACTAAAGGATTTTCTGAAAACTCACTTTTCCCAAATATAAAATCCATTTTGTATTTGTGGTCTCTTTTCAGCCTGGAAGAAAGTGAGTCTTACCAAACACTGGTAAGATAGGCATCCTCATAAAATTTAAGACCTTAACTCATTTGGGCAGCTTTTTCAGTCAGAATGCCTACTTACCTTATTTGTTGCCTTTTAATCTTTTTTAACTGTTTAAGAAAATAAGCTCAAGATGAGAAGCACTAAGAATAGTCTATTGTCGCCATTGCTATAGGTTGTCTTTGGCCAAGAGAGAAATAAATTAATTATCCTTCTTCTTTATCATCTTGTTCTCCAGAATTATTGCTGCTTCTGTTTCCTGATATTCTTATAAAGCCTTCCATTTTGGAGATTTCAACAAATGTTAAGTGCATACTCTACTACGAAGGGTGCTATGCTAAGCTCCTCCTTCCAAGGAGTTTATTATAGGCAGATCCAAGACATATACGTATGGATTCATGAGGTCAGAATATGAGGCAATTAGAAAAAGACTGAGGAAAAAAAGTGCTCTAGGAAAATTTAAGGTGGGAGAGCTTTCTAAAGAGTGGTTAAAGAAAAGCTTTATTGAGATATTACATAGTACACCTGATCTGAGCTTTAAAGAAGGCCTTCATATGACAAGGTCAGAGAGGTTACACTTTTATAAAGTAAAAATCAATGAAAGAATAGCTGTGCCTGTAATGTTTGGGCTTTACAGAAGAAATGTAATTCCTAAGTCTTTTTTAAAAGCAGTTATCCCAAAATAATTTTAAAAGTATAAAAGCATTAATTTGATTAATTTTGTAGTTCAGTCAGTTGGGGTCCCCCAACCCACAAGCTATCTTATCATGCCTAATAAATACTCACAATAGAACACAGATCTAAAGTTGGAAAGAATTCTGGAGAATGACTCCAACCCTCTTCATTTTACAAGTGAGAAAACTGAGGCCCAGAGCTAGGAAAAGAGACTACGATCAAAGCTTTTAAAGGTAAAATGAGGAGGGAAGGGCATGTGAGGTGTCATGAGAAACAAAGTTTCTCTGTGCAAGGGGGAGATTGAAAGATTTTAAGGAAAAGTGTAAACAGAGTTGCTATGCACTAACTGCTTCCTTGTGATAGTTATTTTCAGGAAACCAATGATGTTTGGTCAGATATGCCCTTAGTACCTATCATGTTTTCTAGTGTTCACAAGAATAATCCAATAGAACTAGTATGATCAATCTTGTCCATGAGGATTATGAGAAGTAACAACATGTACTAAAATTCTAAATTCCTTTGATCTGCTGGCCCTCTTGTTGCTATCTATCTGATGAGACAAAGGCACAAAACTTCATATTTGCCTTAAGAAGGTTTAGAAGTAGCTAAACCATACAGTTCAATGGACCTCTCTTCTCAGGAAGGAGATCTCCAACCATAATATTCTGAACCCACATCAACAATCCATTACCACTTTCTAAAATTAGTTACGTGTATCACCAAGTGCTGGGTAGAAATAAAAACCCTATGGTGTGATGAATTATGTAATTTTCTATCATTTCAAAACTCAGTTTCAAGTATGATTAAAAAAACCATCACAACCTTGCTCACTGTCATACAGATTTCACTAGAAAAGGGTAGTTAAATCCTATCCCAATGCCACATAAACAAGGTACAATATAGCCTTTTCTCAGACCAGCTTCTAAATAAAAGGTACAGAACATTGTTTTAACATGGCCCATGAGATTGCAAAGTATGTATGAGAGTGAGGAGAGAAACTGGATGCACTGCGAAATGGATCTAAGACCCCAGAGTCAGGAGGCCTGAGTCCATCCCAGGTTCTGCTGTACCTCACTCTCAACTTAGGAAATGTACTTAACTTCCCCTTGCTTTCAGTTTCTTCACCTGTAGATGTGCAATACAAAAGGACTAGAACAGATAACCTCAAGATCGTGAACATTCTATGACTATGATAATGTTCTATTATCACTCCTGTTCATTACTATTCTAACCTCCCATAAAAGCTCACATTTTTTTGATGCCCAAAGTATAATTTAATTTTAAAAATGAAAAATAAAGAGTTACGAAGAAATATACTGACTCCATATACTTCACAGAAAACAGAATATGTGTCCTTCCTTACTTTATAGAGGTTCTTACCTTAGCAAAAAGGTGATCACTATATTGCTGCTGGGTAGCAAATCTTTTATAACATATTACACATGCAAAGGAATTGGTGAGAGGTCCATGCAGTGTAATTGTTGGATCACATGGAGAATGATCAAATCTGCAAAGTAGCAGAGATTTGTATCAAAGTTTAAGTTTCACACTCAAACATCTCAAGGATTTACTAAATATCTACTTATGCTATATGCCTGTGCCTTTAAGGATGGATGTAAACATAAAATGAAAAGTATTTGCCCTCAAGAATCTTACCTTTAAGCATGGAGGGGAGAGAAGTCAATATAAACATATGCAAAGTAAATAAAATTTAACTTTGAACTTTCACAGGAGAAAAACTAAAAATGTGACTGTGGGAGTTCAGGAAAGGTTTGTAATATTTGAGATGTCCCCCAAGTTAAGTCACCTAATCTATAATGATAAAAGAATTTTGTATAAGCTATCTGCCAGTTATAAAATTACTTTATTACTGAACATTATTTAAACTAGGGCTCAGTTATCAAATTAACATTCAAACAGTTCATTAGCCTTCCCATTCTTTACCAAGATCTGAAGGAAGTAGCATCTAAGGGCTGTTACGACTTAGCTTTTATACAGAATCTGGAGGTCCAATATGTAGAATTTTATTCCTATAACAGATGATGAATAGAACACTTGGTATGTACTGACTAAACACATGTTAAGTATGCAATTTCTTAATTCTCTCCAGATTTCACTGAGTTTACTTATAACACATTAGTATCCTGAGTCTATGGCAAGGCACCAGGACCTGGCACATAATAGTCCTCAATCATCTCTTTCTGGTTTCCTCCTTCAGAACAAGCTCTAGACGTGGAACCCCTATCCTGAAAGCAAGGTCTGTATTGTTAGACCTCTTTGAATCTGCAAGAAATCTGGACAGAAATCAAGACAGAAGGAAGCAGAGGTAGAGAATGTGGCACCTACATAACTTCCAGAATTTACTTTGCCACTGTCTAGGGGTACAACACACTATCGGGGCCTATCTAACCCAACCAATGTGTCTAACAAGAAGGCTATTAGGTCCTGTTTGGTAAGCAAATAACAATGGCTCTTATAATGATCACATCTTTTGGCAGTGCTGTTGGTTAGTGTCTTTCAGGCTGTCCATAACTTCCTTATTTAAGTCCCTCTATACCTCAAAATCAACTCACATTGAAATCATTAAGAAAACCAGGCTTGAAATATGGAGAGTTTTATAGCTTTCCTTTTAGGTATTTTTTATTGTGTATAAAAGGATATATTCTTAATTTGGTTCTCAATAAAAAGGATAAAAACCCAAGAGGGCTTTTAAGAACAAATAATTTTAAAACTCTTTAAAAATCACCCCTGAGTCACAATATGCGGAATTTGGGTTAGTTTTCAACATGCCATTGTAAAAAAAAAAAAAAACAAAAAACAACACTATGAATTTATCAAGTATCTAAATATTTGAAAATAAAGATGTACTATTTTAAAGCCAGAAACACACAAAAATAAAAACATGAATACTGACTACCTCAAATATGTATCAGAAAATAACTAATATGGCAACAACAAAAACCCAATGTAACACTATTACTTGTACATTTATTTTGAATGCTGAGAAAATGTTACACTGACCTTTTCAAATGACCCAAGAGAAGGTGCCCATTGTCAAATTCTTTGTTACAATACATTATGGGGCATGAAATAGGTTTGCTGGACATCGGCATTTGGCCTGCTCTTCGAATTGGACCTCTTCTTCCAGAATTAATTGTGCCTGTTTTAAGTCCTGAAATGGAAAAAGCAAGGTATAGCCTTTCAGCAGTGATAGCAATTACTGGACATACATGAAAAAGTCACTAAATATTTCCATACTGTGCACAAAACTTTACAAATAATAAAAACTCCTAAAAAATTGTTTTCTGGTAGCAAGCAGATATACTGATATAGGTCCTTATTTAAAGAAAAGAAACTGTTTTAATAGCTTCAAGGAAAAACTCTGACATTTCTATTTAAAATATTTGTCTGAGATCTTCTGCAGAATTGTAATTTTAATAACAAAAGGCCTCAATGATTCATTCAACATTTAAAAATCCAAAATGTTCAGAAAAGTGCGGATTTTGGAAAATGCTTACAATTCCAATGAGACCCCTTAAGGTTTAGGGAGGATAAAAAGCACAAACACACACAAAAATATATGTTTAGTCTCTATATGATAACTTTTTATAGTTATATTAAATTATATAGTTATAAAAAGTTATATTTTGCTTATAAAAGGTTTTTAGTCTCTCCTATTGCTTTCCTCTTAACAAATTAAGCATTTAGGATCCTTTTTTTTAGCAAGTTTGCAAGATTCAGTTCTTTTAGAAGGCATAGGAAAAAATAAACCTTCAGAGCACAACTGTCCAAAACCCAGACAATCCTAGCGAAACAAGAAAAACTACTCTTCCAGAGAATCCTGCCAGCCCTGTTTGTCAAACAAACTGCATCTTCACAGCTATTAAATTAAGTTCCAGACAAGATCAGTAGTCTTCCATATTTCATAGACCAAAATTTGCATTATCAGCATGGTACCAGTGAAAAAAAGCACTGGCTCTGGCCCAAGTGTCAAGAGGACCTAGGTTCAAAACTAGCCTCATATAATACATATCACCTGCATGACATCAGACAAATTACATAATCTCCAAAAGTCTCAAAAGGTTTTCTTACCTGGAAAACTAAGGGGGTTGGACCACATGGCCTCTGGTGTACTCTACAGTTCTAAATCTATGATCATAGGATAAACTTCATGAAAGCCAAACTGGAGAACAGGTCTATTTCCCTATTTCTCTTCTTATTTAGCCCCTTTACCTTTCTTTTCCTACCTACCCTTCTTACCAATTTTCTCCTTGAATCCATAACTGTCCAAGAGCATAAAAACATAAACACAAAATTTCTGCACATAATTGTGCCAATTTCTAACACTTAAGTGTCATAAAAAAAATTTTAGATATGGATATCACAGAACATAAAGAACTGTGAAAATCTGAAATGTTTGAATTAAGGAGCTAATATTACATATACATAACCTATACTGCATATCAAATAATAAAAATGGCTTTATAAGTTCATTAAACACAATCACCTCTATTTTCATACTCTTCAAAACTTATTAAAAGGCACCTGGGTGGCACAGTGATAGAAATGGACCTGGAGTCTGGAAAGACCTGAGTTCAAATGGCTCCAGACGCTATTACCTGTCTGACTCTAGGCAAGCTACTTACCACTGCACCTCAGTTTCCTCAACTGTAAAATTAAGATAATAATAATAGCAGCATGTATCTCCTCCCAGAGTTGTTTTGAGGATAAAATGAGATACCTATAAGTTATTTTGAGAACTTTAAAGCATTATATAAATCATAATATGTGTACATTATTATTACCTATGACAGGTAAAGGTGGTATAATGGAAGATATGACTAGATTTTGAGTCAGTTCAAATCCTATCAAACCCCACCCCACTATATCTCTGAGCAACTGTGCGCTTAGGCAGGTTCACTTTTTAACCTACCCCTTTCCCTGGACCTGATCCAGTAGGTTGAAACTTGATGGACTCTAAAATCCTACTCCAGTTCAAAATCTTTGAACCTATAAATCTATGTGAAAGTAATTTAACAAGCTTCTAATAATTTCATAGATAGGAACAGTATTCCCTCTGAGAAACTTAAATAGCAAGTAACAAACTTTATAGACTGCTAGAGCTAGAAGGGATCAAGATCAATGAGATTATCTAAATTAACTTCCCCTCTACTGAGGTACAGAATGAGATGAAATTATTTGCCTAAACTAATAGAGTTCAGCAAATAGCATTAAGCAGAATTTCAATCCAGGTCATCTTCTGATTCTAGATACACTACCTCTTCTAATAAGCTTGCAATGTCACCTCCTGTTTTCATAACTTGGGCCAAGTTTCTTTATTTCACTTACACAGGACTCATGGGGTCCTAGAGAGATGACAAGGATCTTACAGGTTATTAAATCTAACCTCCACTTTGTTTTACAGATGAGGAAACTAAGGCTCAGAGAAGTTAAGTGACTTAAACACTGTCACACAGCATCTAGCAAAGTATCTGAGGCTGGGGCTCTGAGGCCAGGTCTTCCTCTTGAACTTACTGTTACTGTGCTGCCCTTCTCCAGGCAAACAAGTGCCATGAGTTTTTAGCTAGAACTATACTTGGTACTAACTTGGATATCCACAAAGTAGAAATGGTAGGGTGCAATTCAAGGATAATTTATTAAGCACTTACCATGCACAGAGCACAAAACAAAAAAATGAAACAGTTCCTCTACCTTTAGAAAGCTTACAGTGTACATTTGATTTTAAAGACAGAGAAAATACAGTAAATACAAGACATTTAAATGAGCTCTAAAAAGTTTATTTTGTTAATGTCATGTTCATTTCATCTCTGTGATTTTAATTTTTGGGACAACTACACTATGATAAGACCTAAGTTCCACTACTCGACATTGCGTTTCCAACCAAACAAACAACAGTGAATTTTTAGATATGACAATATATGCTATTAACTAAAATATCTACAAAGTAGAGATAGTGTGCAATTCAACAGTCATTTATTTAAAAGCATCTATTATTATCTGCAAGGCACAAAGACAAAATTGAAACCTGCTCTTTAAAATGCTCAAGTTTTATAATTTTTCCACTGATTTTTCCTCTGTCAGTGGACAGAGGAAATAAATTTCTAGACATTAAATGAGCTCTGAAAAGGTTCACTTTGTTAACTACAACATGTTCGTTTCATGTTCATCAGTTTACCTAACATTTTTAATTTTTCTCTAAGTATATAATAGGCTCAAGATTATGACATAACTTTCCTCATTGCTCAGCCATGCTATGCTGATTATGTTTCCCAAGAGGACACTCTACATAACCACCAGTAGTAACACCTTGGTGGATGAAATGGTAGAAAAAAATAAGGAAAAAGTCAACCAAAAAAATGAAACAATAACAAATGACATAACTCAGCACCACAACCCCTCCCTTTATAACTCAGAGGTTTGATTTTAATTAGTACAAACTCCAATTTTCAAGGTACACTGGTCCAATGGAATTGAGAGTGCTATAATTTAAAACCTATAAGGGGAGTTATGATGACCTATTAATGATATTCTGTCATAAAGAGGCCATAAGACTAGGATAAAGCATTACTTATAATAGCTACAAACTTTTAAAAAAAAGAAATCTTTTAGCTACTGAAGTGGGACTTTTCTCAATTAAAATAGGTCATTTAACTCTAGCCTCTCAAAGAACCATTTCAACTATATTAATTTGGTCCACTCTTTCTTATAATAACATTATGCAAATAGCAAATAAAAAATATAGGGTAATCTGCAGCTCGTTATGAATAATATCTAGCAATAGCCCCCAAAACTCATTTTCACAATGACGATAAGGACTGAGAAACATATTTGATGTGAAGGTGATGGCTTGGAAATTAAAAAAAAAAGGCAAAATACTAACCTTAACCCCAAGCTCATGCTTCTCAGTACCCGATCAGCCATCAATGAGCTAGGTACAACCTGATCCTATATAAAGTACCAGGTCTTGCATGCATCATAAAGCATGGCTAAATGACACATTTGCTCCCACTTGTCTGCTCAATGAAGGATATATTATAGTCAGATGTAACTTAATTATGCCAATTCATTAATAAGGTTATAAAAATCTAGAAGCAAAGAATACTTACTTATTGTATGTACCACTCTAACCTGAGACATTGAAATAGGCAACAAGAATTGGGTGCATGCCTAGACGTGAAGTTTTTGAGGTTAGATTTAAGAAGCCATAATGCATTATTCCCTAACATCTACCACTGTTCATAATAATAAATCTTTAGAACCTTTCACAGATGATGATTTCTCTGAAAACAAGCTTAGTTTTGGAATTTGAGTATCTGATATCTTGTACAATAGTATATCCAAATTCTCCTTCAAATATGTCTTTCAAATGAGTAAAAACACAAGGGGTCAACAACCCATAATCCTGAATGCCACCACTAAAGCTGAGCAATGACTATAAGTACCATTAGAAGGCTGTTGCTAAATTGTCTCCCCTGCACAAAGTCACCTTTACAAATGTAATGGATTCTACTTTCTAGAATAATTTTGGAGTGGGGTGATTTGATTTTTTGAAAAAGAAGTTTGTGAAAAGCTGAGGTTCTTCCCTATTACCACTTCCCTAATTCTAAACTTGAGATCTACAGCAGATATAACCTCAAAATTCAGTGAAAATGGGCACTGTATAAAGAAATGTTTGTCAATTGCTTACAATAACTTTGTTGAATTATTTAAACCAAAACCCACATGTAACTATTATGATTTTCTGGTACCTGAGAATCTTGAGATCCTTGCTCAACTTGGTTGAAACAGGTACTATGTGTAAAAAAAGTGTTCACCAAGTCAGACCTTTGAAAACTAGCCAAGGTATCTGAGCCCATCTCCCTGTTTCTATTAACGGTCCAAAGTAAACACTTATGGATGACTCTGTAGAACAGTGTTGCTTTCTACAAGATTAAAAGATGTTACTTAACCTGGCCCCTTTATAGATAGCTATCTACACACAGCATTTCCACTAGTTAACTATGAAGTTACACAATAAAATCTGGGTGCAAACACTAATTATCTCAATGATGGCACATAAAAGACACTTCTGTTTGGCATTTCAAAACTCTTCAAAATCTGGCTCCAAACCTCCCCCTCTAGATTCATTAAGCATGACTCTCCTGCTTAAACCTACCTACCTACGATCCAATTTAACTAGCCTTGCTGTTTCACTCCACCTGTATCTCCATGTCTTTGCACAGGCTGCCTATCACCTATGTCTGGAATGTACATACTTACTGGCACTTCTCACAATCACTAGCTTTTGTTAATGCTTTCAGCCCCTAGCCAAAATTACCTCATATTTGCTTTATATGTACTTAAATGTACACATATACACACATATGTATATGTGTACAGACACACACACACACACACACACACACATACACATATATATGGGAGGAGGAGAGTACTGAATGAATTAAAAAACAAAAATCACAATTATGAGACATACATTTAGAAAACATACAATTTGTCTTTTTTAGATGATTTTAACAAGTAGCTTTATTAAATATTAAACATCTAGGTAAAATGACTATGTCAATAAATTATTCTGTGTACATATTGTGGACAAAACACTCATTATCAGCAATCTTTCTATATCAACCACCGAAAGGATCAACACTTTAATGACTAAAGAAACCATTACTATCACTAAGGGATGAGACAGAAGACTTATTTCTCTAAAACCACATGATTTTACCTCAGGATGGATATCAAGTCAAACATGAATTAAGGTTATAAAATGTGAGCATTCAAAGGGCAACACATAGCATCCCAACTGCTAGAACTCTTCCTAAGGTATTATACTGGCAACTTTTTAAAAATGAAATTTATCTTCCAAATAGAGTTCAATTAATATAACAAAAACATTTTGATAGCTTTGAAAAGTACAATAAATATGTAGGGCATATTTGAGATTCACAAATGTGAACTAGTTTTATATACAAGTAGTTTGTGGTTGAAAGTGGATTTTACAAATGGAAAAAAAAATAATGCTGTGCATGTATGTGTGTGTGTGTGTGTGTGTGTGTGTGTGTGTGTGTGTGTGTGTGTGCACGCGCCTACGCAGGGTGGGGGGGAGGGAGCCATTATGAAGTTTTACTTAAACCAGCTTTCAATGCCATATATGATGATTAACAACTCAAGAGCACAAATATATTAGTTTACCAAAAATACTCTGAAAAAATACCTGGCATTTTTAGCCATTGGTCCACACACAATCTTGCTGCTTCTGTGTCACTACGGTCTCGAATAAACTCCAGTTCTTGTAATCCATGAGCATGCTGAAAATCTATTTTTTCCTAAAGATTAAAAAAAAAATCAGATCAATGAATGATTATTACAACCTAGGTGCAAACAAAAGAATGCTGTACATTATTCTTAAAAACCCATGATTTGTTTATAAGTTATTGTTACTATGCTAAGCACTTTGGAGATAATTTTTAAAAGGTGAATCTTTGATCTCAAATGTTCCTTTCTTAAAATAGAAATGGGTTATATTAAAGTCACTGTCAATCATAAACAAGTCATCATCAAATGAGGAGGAAAAAAAACCTAACTTAGGGTGCTAGACAAATATAAGTTGACTGATTTTCTAATTGATGGGGTTTTAAAAAGTCTGGGGAAAAATGACATAATTCTAAAAAGGATCTTTTTCAGAAGGCCCCCTGAAAACTGTCAATAATTATGAACTTTAATATCAGACCAATTTCTATCCTTTTTAAAAATACATTTTTAAGTCAGGATAAAATGTCTCTGTCTCTATAATATTCAGTCACAAAGAACTGAAGCGTTTTTAAGTCCAGATGCTCCAAGTAAGCTACAGCTAAAACATATTTTCTAAAGTAAAAAGTATAACCATAGGTCACATTCTCTTATAACAATAAATTCATAATAAAAAGACTATTAACACATATCTAACAATCTAGTATCAAACAAAATCCAATAGCACAAAATCTCACTCATACAATGAAAGCACATGGACATTCCTTGAAATTCCTTATAATGGAATTTGATCTCTGTTAACTCAATCTAAGTTGCCATTTTTGCTTTATCAAGGAATCACTTCCATTAATAATAGACTGACAGTGTATTACTTGCAAGTTGATGATTCCATGAGCTGGAATGTCAATGAACAAAGCTGGTCAAATTCATGATGTTCTCCCACCATAACTTGATCTTCATTAAGATGATTTATCCATTCTGAATATGTTAATTTTTTTCATTAAAACCTCCCCATAAGAAAGAGGAAACTTCATTTTGAAGTTAACCAAGCTAAGTGAACTTGGAATAATTCGAAAGATTTTTCCAAGGTATCTTATTACTGCCATTACACATGGACACACTAAAATTCTTGATGTTCCACTGCTGTTTCACTGTCCATTTGCTTTTGTTTTTGGTGGTCTGGTACATCTGAGATAGAAATGGTCCACAACAAGTGAAGGTCTGGAGGAAAAATCATGGTTGGTGATAGAAAACAAATAGACTCAGGCATCTCTGTAGAATTTAGTGAGATCTGATCTAGTAAAAAACATCTTTTTTTAATAGTTTGACTAATAAAGGCTTCCTGAACAGAAAAGTGAACTCCTGATTTCAGATCCAATGTATGATCCTCTCCATGAGTGGAGGCTGAAACTACCCTTGGGTAAATCATCGTTGTCATAGTGACAGTAAGATTCTCAACAACATCACAACACCCTCATTATCATGTGGGCATTGACTTTGCTTGGGAAAAGAAGCCAGCATTAGTCAGTTAGGAAATGTAGGAAGAAAGAGGACAGCTTAAAAACTCTTCCTCCCAAATAAAATTTCTTTCATGACTATGGCAAAGGCCTACTTAAAATCTAGTTTTGGAATAGCATCTATCTAAAAACTGATGCAAAGAGCACAGCAACATCCCTTTTCTAATTTAAGGAAATGAAGATATTTTACTAGATTTATAGTGCACTCCATTTTTAATTACACACTAAAGTTAAATTCCAGTAACTTCTCTCCCTGATTCTTGACTGAAAAAATAAGGGTTTACATTAGGCTACGGTGATAACCAAATAAAATAGGAATAGGAAAAATAGAAATGAGAAGTTTTAGTATGAGATTTAATTAACCAAAGAATATAAACTATTATGGAATATATAGTATTAAAATGTGACTGTATACCCAGCTTATTATTTAAAATAACTTCATCTAGGAACTTATAAAGTAGGTTAAGAGATATGCCCACAGACATGTTTCCCAGTTTTTAAGTTGGGCTCAAATTTGTTACGGTGTTTCTCCTAGAATCTTTGTGTATGGCATCTTCCTAATGATGGAGCTGCTTCTAAAAGAGAAGTTTATGAAGCTTCTAGAATTCTTTGTCCTTTGATGTGAAAAGACAACACCAAAGTATTTAATGCTATGTAAACTCCAATGTACTCCTCCATCCAGTTTAATCTGCCTCTAGTCACTGGAAGTATCCCTTTAGTTTCTTTTTCTGCAATGACAAATTTCATGAATTTCTAACCTTAACTCTTAATACAAATAAAATCCAAGGCCAATTCACCTTTATTTTCTTTCTCTTTCTATAAACATAAAAATGCTCAAATATTCATGAGCTAATAACCTGGAAGTAAAAGACTAATGAAAAGCATAACTAATGATCCCGTTGTACTTGAATTCAGTTAGGTTTTTTTCTGTCCTAAGTTGATCCCTTATGACAACATAAAATTCTCTTTCTCTCTCTTTTTTTAAGGCAATTAGGGGTAAGTGACTTGACCAGGGTCACACAGCTAGTAAGTGTCAAGTGTTTGGTCTGAGGTTGGATTTGAACTCAGGTCCTCCTGACTTCAGGGCTGGTGCTCTACCCACTGTGCCACCTACATGCCCCGACAATATAAAATTCTAAAGGATTCTACATTTCAGTTAAAGAACATATGAAACAATCACATTACCCGGAAAGCTTTATTCTTCTCTTCTTTCTGCTGTTTGTCTACCTCCACATGGCGAGCTAGACGAGCTAGAGTTAAAGCAACTCTGTCCTTCTCCTGGTCAACATAGTCTTTACTTTTCACTTTTTCCTGTAATTTAAAGGGCAATGATTCATTTAGATTTTTTTTAAAGTGCAGCTATAGTTAAAGAGCTTAATTTACTTTTATCAGTAGCAATAACAAATTTTTCAATACCTACTACATGTGTGGCACTATATTAAATTCTATGATAATTTTAGAGAACAATCATTAAGTTAAAAGTTATCCACTTGTATCATCTTTAGTTCTCTGAAAGAGAATATTAACATGTTAGCAAGCAAAAAGTTATCTTTAGCTACTTCAAGGTTCTACAGATATGTAAAAGTTTTAGGCTACTTTTGTCACAGGTTGACCGGGCAATGTCATCAAACAGAATTCCATAAGAGAATCTTCTTGTATAAAGGTCCCCTTGCCTCTAGTTTCTCACGTGCTGCCAGGAAGTTAGATGATGAAGTTAGGCATAGAACATAATCTCAGAAAATCCTTTATAAAAACCTTTTTTCAAATTAACAAAGTTCACTCAGATAGTTTTGAATGACAATAGCTATTTAATTTGAAGTCCCTTCAAGTGACAAATTGTACCCTTCCAATACTAAAGATCAAAGATATTTTATAGTAAGGAAAGGAAGAGGTACAATCTGTATAAAGATAAGCTTTCCCATGGTCTTTAGTGTAACTTCTTAGAATAATTTTATCTAAAAGGACTCTCATACAAAAAAGACTAGACAAAAAGTCTGGTTTTCATTAATGTACTTGCCAAACAAATAAAATCATCCAGGTTAGAAATTCTTGTAGTCACCTACAGTCAGAAATTGGAAAGGTATTGTTATATGAAGATCATAGGTTACTCTTAATGGGGTCTTAACAAGAAAACAAGTAGGAGAATACTTGCAACTTCATCATCTATGAGGCTAAATGAAAGCCCAGAGCTGCTACTGAGGACTTTGAAAGATCAAAAATAGAGGTCAGACTCAAAAAAACATATGTAACCTAATATTAGTCAGTTAACCTCTTATCATTTGCCAGACTTTTTGTTCTCAAATCTGTCAGATAGCAAGTTTTCATTTCAGTCTCAGGGATAAAAGATGAGACCTAGCTTAGCCACATGCCCTTTACTTATAACTTCCACCAACAAGATCTAAAACTCTGAGCTGTGAGCTCTTCCACCAGCGTGCACTTGCCTCCAGGTGTGGCAACACCTCCTCTCTATCTTAAGGGTTTAAACTTGCTACTTCAAAGTTCACCATGGATGATGATATTGCTGCTCTCATTGTTGACAATGGCTCTGGAATTTGCAAAGCTGGCTTTGCAGGAGACAATGTCCCTTGGGCTGTCTTCCCTTCCATTGTTGGGTACCCCAGACATCAGGATGGGTATGGGCCAGAAGGACAGCTACATGGGTGATGAGGCCCAAAGCAAGGGACGTATTCTGACCCTGAAGTACCCCACTGGACATGGTATTGTCACCAACTGGGATGACATGGAGAAGATCTGGCATTGTACTTTCTACAATGAGCTCTATGTGGCCCCTGAAGAGCACCCTGTGCTGCTTACAGAAGCCCCCCTGTACTCCAAAGCCAACAGAGAGAAGATGACTCAGATTTGAGACCTTCAACAATCCAGCCAACTCTCAACTTCAGATTACACCCACCATCCTACATTTTATTCATGTGCAGGTCATAGCTGGAGATGGTTTGGGGTTCTACAACTTTACATATCTAATGTTAATTGGGCCCTTTCAGCTATAAAACCATCCTTTCAGTTATCACACTTAAATCATCTACATCTCCTTCCCCAGCCCAGCTGACAAATGAGCTGGTAGCCTTCTACTTGCCTAAGAAGTGGCCATTCAAAAAAAAAGTGGCCATTCATATGGAGTTTCTCCTTCACCTCCACTCCAAATCTGTGTTACCCTCTTTAAAAAGAAATTTAATAATGGCTTGTCAATTTTATTTTCAAATGCCAGCCTGGAATTTTGGCTATTCTTCCAATTTTTTTCTACTTTATACTGTAATAATTACTCACATTTTAAATGTAATGTAACATTTAAAATATTTTGTTGTTAATGATTTCTTAAGAGGCAAATACATGGTTTAAGTGGAGCAAATTTTGGCCTGGAATCAGGAAGAACTGAGTTCAAATCTTGCCACAGACACTTCCTAGCTGTGTGACCTGCAAAATCATTTAATGTATCTGTCTCAATAGCTTCAATTGTAAATTGGTATAACAGAATCTGACTTTCAGAGTGGTTGTGAGGAATCTGTAAAGAATTTAGCATACAGTAGGTAATAAAAGGAAAATCATTCAAAAATTTAAAAATTAAGAAAATAAGGATTACTAACAGCAATAGCTAATAAATTTGGAAACTTGACATTATATATATAAAATGCCAAAATTAAACAACAGGAACAAATGAACTCTGTGGGAGGGCAAAATCAAGCAGACCATTAGGTATCTGTCCTATTTTAAAAAAAAATTAAACCAGAAAAATTCTTAAATTCATTTTTTTCAAATCTTTTAAGAACAAATAATTCCTATGCCACCTGCACGGAAGCAGCAGAAGTCAGACAAGGAAGAGGATTCACATCATCATATAGATGTCTGAACTAAATTGGAGAGATATTAAGTCTCAAGGCACTAAAAATACTAGAGGGCCTTATGGTTCCCAAGACTCAACAGAACAGAAACTTAGTGCTTCTTCCATATGTGGAATGAATTATGAGTATGCCTCATCCCCCTGCCACTTTGGAATTTGGCAAATTACTGGGAGTGTGGGGTGAGAGTGAAGAATCAATGATGACACTGAAATTGCAAGACTGAGTGACTAGAATGATAGAGCTGTCTTCAACAGTAAATGGGGAAGTCTGGATGAGGGAAGGGAGTTCTGCTTTAGACCTCAAGACATCTCTAACATTGTTCCCATTTTCTCTTTTCTCTTACTCTATGGGGAAAAGGTGGTGCTTCTGATCCAGGAAATCACACTGAATTACCAAATTTCAGAATTTGAAGGGACTTCATTAATCATTAGTCCAATCACACCTGAAAAAGAATGCCCACTACAACATACCCAAAAAGTGATCATTTAGCATTTGCTTGAAAATCTGCAATAAGGGGCAAATCATCACTTCCCAAGGCAGTACGTTCCACTTTTAGACAGCTCAAATTATAAGAAAGTTTCCCTTATATCAAACCTAACACTTGCTTACTTTCAACTTTCACGCACTGCTATTCTTTTGGCCCTCTGGAGCTAAGAATAGGATAAAATCCTTCTTTTCATATAACAGCCCTTGAAATACTGGAAGACAACTACTACAGTTCCCTCTCTCCCTTCCTCCTTCTACCACTAAATCTTCTCTACATGCTATATATTCCCAGCCCTTTCATCAAGCTTCGTAAGGCACAAAATGGAGATATTTTAGAATCTCCCTGGTTACCCTTCCTCTTGACAGTCCTCCTATTGGGCATATTCACTTTGACTAACTTTCCAGTACAAAGTTCATCCTATTTGAAAAATAAAATTAAAGCAAAACAAGAACTAGAGAACTCTACCTTCCCTCTGTCATCTGTTGTCACTATACCATCCACTCAAAGAAGCAGTCCTATCCCCTCTTTGATTCTCCATGTTCACTTAACAGCTAAAAAAATAAACTATTTCCTTTTTATTTTTGGCTTTAATAGCCTTAGCCCATTCTGCATTTTAACACGCTTGAAACAATTTTTACAAAAGGTTATCTGTCCTTGCTTCCATTTTTTAAACGTCTTTTAGAAAAGGAAGTTAGCTGGTGAGTTCCCATTCATTCAAATGTGTACCTTTAGAAAATTCATTAATTCCTACTCATGAAAACTGTCTGTCTTTGGCCATTGGATCCTATCATTACTTCTGAGCCCTGTGAAATCTGTTCTCAATATTTAGGATTCATGTCACAAGATAAAATGCTGTTCCCCTCTCCAAGGGATTTATCACTTCTAGTACCATAAAAACTTCTGTTGGTGAAAATCAAATCATTTTCCCTGCTCTGTCTGTGACCCTCAATTTTTCGTTTGTTTCTTCCTAGTCACCTACAAATATGCCCAAGTTTCTCCCCATACTGGAAAAACAAAACCAAAAAAAAAACTTCAATTGTTTCTGCCAAGCCACTGTCCTGTATCTCTGTTCCTTTTTATGGCCAAATTCCTAGAAATAGTATTTTGTACTCATGACCTTATTTCTTCACCCCTCTCTCATTTCTCAACTCCCTTTAAATTAGTTTCTGACCCTACTACGGAACTGAAAATTCTCTCCCCAGTTATCAATCATTTCAACTGTTAAATATGATTACTTTTTCTTTAATCCTCATTCCAAATGACCCCTCTGAAGCTTGATATTGCAGATTTTTTCCTCACTTGGATTCCCTGACACTATTTCCCATTCCCATCTTAGGCCTACCCACTGAGGATCAGTGCCTCCTAAAGCTCTGTCTTGGGTTCTCTTCTATCTTTTGGTGTCTAATTAACTGACATAAAATTATATATATATCTATATATATATATCTATATATATCGTGAAATTTTTTTGATTCTACCTCTATAACCTCTCAAGTCTTTCCTCACCTCTCTATTCACAAAGGCATTACCATCATTCAGCTACTTATCATATCTTGCTTTAACTGTTTCAACAAATGGTCCTTGTGCTTAGAATCTTTCTCCTCTCCAATCCACCTTTCACAAAGCTGACAGGTGTTCTAAGATACCAGTCTGATTATATCATTCTCCTGCTCAAAAACCTTGAAAATAAAATATAAACTCTTCAGGCAGACACTTGAAGCCATGCATAACATGGCTCCCACCTACCTTGAGACATTTCATGTTATTCAACTCTTACATTGTATGAGCAAGGCAAACTAACCTACTACCTATTCTTTGGACTTGACATTCTAATTCCTATCTCCATGGCTCTGAGCAGGTCCCCATAATGAAAATGCCTTCACTTCTGCCTCACTGGATGTGGAGTTTTCTTTAAAGCTCAATTCAAGTACTATACATGTCCTTCATAAAGCCTTCCCTGATTCCTCCCCTCACCCAGTTACTATAATGCATTCCATTCTCAAATTATTTACTTATTTGTATATAAGTTGGATTCTTCCAATAAAATCAAAGGTGCTCTGAATTACTAGCAACAAGAACAGCACCTTGCATATAGTCATAGCTTCTTAATAAAATTCTGCTGAATTTTAACACATGTAGAAAGAAAATAGGCTACTCAGTTCTTTTTGGGAAACAAATAGGCTTTTTGTTCTAAAACATGATAATAAAAATTAAAATTATAGGCCTGCCTCATTTATCAACAGGAACACAAAAACCTTAAACAAGAAATGAATAGAATAGGAAAAATTTATCCTCACTCAGTAGGATATGAGAAATGCAAAGATATTTAAAAATAAAGAAAGCAATTTAAAAATTACAAAAGTAGTATGATGATATTGGTAATTCGGACGAGAGCTTTGCTGAAATACAAGATACATTCATCATGCTACTGAAAAGTCAGTCAGTTAAACAAGGATTTTTAAGCATTTACTATATGTAAATGTGCTAAGCACTGAAAATACAAATATAAGCAGAAAGACAGTCCCTGTGTCTCCAAGAAGCTTTACATTCCAATGAAAGAAGACAACACACAAAAGGAAGCTGAGGTAGAATTGTCATTTTTATTATATTAGCTTGGCCTACCCATAAGCAACTGATGTTTTTCCAATTATTTAGATCCCACTTTATTTGCGTGAAAAGTGTTTTGTAACTGTGTTCATACAGTTTGTTTCAGTAGGTAGACTCCTCAATATTTTATAATATCTACAGTAACTTTAAATGGAATTTATCTTTCTATCTCTTGCTGTTGGGCATTGTTAGTAATATATAGCAAAGCTAGGAAAATGAGCAAACAAAAAGAATCCCACCCCAAAAATTTATTGTGATGACACATTCAGGACACAAACCTGAAGAGAATAATTCTAAAACATCAAAAGCAAGGTTCAAAGAAAAACCCAGTTTAAGCACAAACTCAACTAGAATCCCTGGTAGAATCCTTGGTAATGAAGCTAAGAATTTAAAAAAGAGCTTAAAATGACTAATTAATTAATTAAATGAAAGCTAGGGAGCAAAATGGGGGGGAAATCTGTGAAAGAAAAAACTGATCAAGAAATCAATGCCTTCGCACAAGAGGTACAAAACCTTGCCCAAGCAATAAATTCACTGAAATTCAGAATGGACCAATTAGAAGCCAATGTGTTCAAAAGACAACAAGAAATATCAAAAACAAGTCAAGAGACTGGGAAAACAAAAATTGAAAAAGATATGATGTATCTAGTAAAAACTACTTACCTGGAAAAAAGATCAACAAGAGATTAAGAACCACTGGACTATCTGAAAGCCATGACCATTAATAAAGGAACCTAGAAATCCTATCTCAAGAACTCTTAAGAGAAAACTGCTCAGATCTCTTAGAACTAGAGGGCAAAGTAGAAAATAAAAGAATCCATCACTAACCTCTTCAAAGAAACCCCAAAATGAAAGCTCCCAGGAACATCATAGCCAAAAATTGCATAGCTTCTAGGTCAATGAAAAAGTACAAGTACAAAAAGTACAAGCAGCCAGAAAAAATTCAAGTATCAAGAAGCCATGATCACATGAGATACGTGATTTAGCAGCCAATTCCTATAAAGGAATTTATAGAGCTTTTTGTTGTTGTCCACTCTTTCACTTGTGTCCAACTCTTTATGACCCCATCTGGAAGTTTTCCTGGCAAAGATACTGGAGTAGTTTACTATTTCCCTCTCCAATACACAGCTTAAAATATTGTCAAGAAGGGAGCAGCTAGGTGGCGCGGTGGATAGAGCACTGACCCTGAAGTCAGGAGGACCTGAGTTCAAATGTGACCTCAGACCAAACACTTGACACTTACTAGCTGTGTGACCCTGGGCAAGTCACTTAACCCCAACTGCCTAAAAAGAAACAAAAAAAAGAACATTGTCAAGAAGGCAAAGGATATAGACTTACATATAACCAAGAACAATTTAGCCAGCATAATTGAATATGATCCTACAGTGCCAAAAAAATAAACCTTCAATGAAAAAGAGGACTCCCATGCATTTCTGATGAAAAGACCATAGTACACAGAAACTTGAAGTTCAAACACAGGAGGAAAGTGAAACACAAAAAAGGTAAATATGATAAAGGACTAAGCAAGGATAAACTGCTTACACTGTAATATGGAAAGATGTTACATGTGTTCCCTTAGAACTTTATAATCATCAGGTGTCAAAGAGGGAATCTAATTAGAAGGAAAGTCTACGAGTAGGTTCAGTTATGATGTCTTGATGATCTTCAAAGAAGAATGGAAAGGGAAGAGAAGAGGAAACACTGTGGAGGGGAAATATTCTCATATATTTGGAGTGTACAAGAAGTCTATACAAATAAGGAGGAAGAGGAGGGAGAATTAGTCAACATTTGAACTTCACTGTCATCTGAATTAGTTAAAGAAGGGAAGAATACATACATTTTGGTTCAAAAATACATTTCTGCCAACAAAGAAATAGGAGGGCGAGGAGAGAACACAAAAGGGAAAACAAGAAAGATTAAAAGAGGAATTAGTCCTAAGCACAATAAACTCTAAGGATGTACAAAGATATTTATAGCTCTTTTGTGACAGCAGAGAATTAGAACTCAGCAATAAGGAAATAGCTAAACTAGTTATCATACATAAATGTCATGGAATACTATTGTGCTGAAAGAAATGATAAAAGGGATGATTTTAGAGAAACCTGGGAGGATTTCTATGAACTAATGCAGAATGAATTCAACAAAACCTGGAGAACAATTTATACAATGACAATAACATAAAGACAAACAACTGTGAACACTTAGGAACTCTGATCATTGTAATGATAAACCAGGATTCTAATTAGATCTAATGATAAAACATGCCACTACCATTTGACAGAGAGGTGAGGGACTCAGTTAAGCATGTAACTTTTTTTTAGATACAGCTAATATAAATATTTGTTTTACTGGACTGTACATGTTTGTAACAGGGTTTTTGTTTTGTTTTGTTTTGTTTTTTACTTCCTCAATTGAAGGGCTGGGTGGGAGGATAAGAAAGTGATTTTTTGTTGATTGAAAAAAATACAATTTATTTTAAAAGAGGAAGGAAAGATGTTCTATGTTTTAATGGATAGAGGGCCCATCTCTGAATAACACAAATTCAAGCCTATACTCTCAACATATAAAGGTTGTATGCCCCTGGGCAAGTCAACCAGTCACTCAATGTCCCTAAGCAACTTTCTTCACTTTCTATAAAAGACATCAATCTTTATTAATAGATCCTCCTATATCTATGAAATCACTGGAAAAGGATGGAGGGACAAAAAAAGGGAAGAAGTCAAGAAGGGAGTTAAGTAGAACATCTCCTTGTAACAATGGGCCACATTATATGCAACGAGGAAACACTAGAAACCCTCCTCCAAAATGAATACACTACTCTTACTACTATTTAATACAGTTTTAGAAATACTATCTAAATAAGGCATTTTAAAATTAGAGAAACAATAAAAAGGTCAAACTATTTCAAATTTGTAAATGGCAAGATTATACAACTAGAAAATTCAAAGCACACAACTAAAACTTGAAACAAATTACTTATAATGGTGGCAGCAATATAAAATAAACTTTAAAAAGTTTACATCCACATACTAGCATACTTCCAATACATTCCAAAAAGAACTGATTTAAAAGAAATCTTATAGCAACAACAAAAAAACCCATTATTAATTTGAAAAAAAATTAATTTACCAAGACACACAATTGCTTGAAAAAAAAATACAAAGCCACTTTGATAGCTTAAAGAACTGGAAGCATATTCCTTACACATGGGTAAAGCAATCTTGTGTTATTGTCGAAAATATTAACACTTAGGAAAATTAACTTTTGAGTTTAATACAACGCCAAACAGAATCGGAATTACTTTGTAAAACTGAATAAAAATGTTTTTAACTGGGCAAAGAGGAAGAAAACATCAAAGTGAGGGAGAACTGCACAAATTCAGCCTTGCTTTCTCTTCCAGAGTCATCAAAGTTCAAGTCTAAATCCAAAGTCCAAGACAAAAGTAAAGACAACTGAGGATGGCTCAGGATGCAGTGGATGACCATGGTGTCTTAGATGTCTGACCAAGCTCTAAGTGATTCAAAGACCTGTTTCAGCCACCTTCATGGCCTTTGGAACAATTCTCCCACAGGAAGTCATCACATACTTGGGGATAGACACCCCTCTAACTTACCAACATGTCAGAGGCCTGTCTGTTACTCTCAACCTGGTTTAGCCCATCTGCTGACATGACTTTACCAGCGTGTGTGGCTGCTGGCCATGCTTACAGCTTCTCGGAGCCACAAGTGAGAGCTGGGTGACAGGTGGACACCAAAAGTGGATAAGCAGCCCCGAAAAAGGCTCAGCAAACTCTCACACCAGAGGTGCTAGTCCTCCATTAACACCCAATGTATTTGGCTACATCATTGTAAAAGGAGAGATGGAAAATAAGAAAAATGGAAGAAGGGCAGAAATAAAAATCTGCATTCGGTAGACAATGGTAATAATCTCTAATGAAATTTTAAAAAAGGTAAACAAGTAAAAGAAAACATAAAGGATTCAATTGAGTTAAACTGTTTACATTCCCACATGGGAAGATGATACTTGTAACCCTTAACAACCATATCACTATTAGGGCAGTCAGAAGGAATATACATAGAGAGAGGGCACTGAAAACCAAATTAAAGATAATCACAGAAAATGACTATAAAATAGAACAAATAAAAAAATTTATTCAAAATAAATTTGAAAAAAATCTATCCTTTTAACAGTTTTAAGAAAATAAAAAGTGAAATGATCAGAAAAGGCTATGAAGGGGGCAGCTAGGTAGCACAGTGGATAGAGCACTGGCCTTGAAGTCAGGAGGACCTGAATTCAAATCCGGCCTCGGACCAAACACTTGACACTTACTAGCTGTGTGACCCTGGGCAAGTCACTTAACACCAACTGCCTAAAAGCAAAAAAAAAAAAAAAAGTCTATGAAACACAAAAGAACAAAAATGTTTTTGAGTAAGTTAAATACGTGTTTCTCCCCTAATCAGTGTCCAATTGGACTTGGAAATTCTCCTGAAAAAGGTAATGGGCAAGGTAAATAAGTAAAGGTTATGCAATAGAACAAGCCACTGAGCCATGGAATTAACATGTACACATTGCCAGGACTCTAGAGGAAGGGAAAAAGAATGAGGATATGACATTCTGAGAAGATCAGAACAGGAGTGTCAACTCATTTGCCAGACAGAGCAGAGGTTCTTTATCACGGTGCTTGGCACATAGTAGGAGCTTAATAAATGTTGGTTGAATTGAATTTTGTCACTGACAAAGATAGTCTGGTGAAACCTAGAGACTTGTTGGAATAATGTTTTTAAATGCATAAAATACATGTAATTAGAAATGAAATCAATTATACTGAAAGTTATCAAAATATGTATTTTTAAAAGTTCACAGATCCCAGGTTAAGAACCTCTACAGTAGAAGGTCAGGAAACTCCTGGAGATCCATCAGAGTTCCAGTCTGCACAATGGCAGCAGCAAAGGAAACGCTTATTTATTTAGGATTGCTAGGAACTGTAGTTACCTTTTCAAGTCTTCCACTACCATGCTAAGTTCACAGGCCTCAGATAGCATTGACAGCATGCCTTCTTCTAGGTAAGTTAAGTTTTTTAAAAAGTGTTACTGGAAAATACAGAGTAGCTCTGGCACAAGTTCTGGACAGGTTTTATATGCTATATATCTTTTGGAGGCTGGTAGTCTCTTCACAGGTTATCAAGTATTAAAGCTACCCAATTTGAGATTCTAGATCTTCCTTCTTTTTATCACTGAGATTAGTCAGGGTACAGGCTCAGTGTCTTCACAAATCTTTTCTGGGGCAATAGAAAATATATATACATCAGGAAAAAGAACTTTATTTGGATGGCCATAGGGTTGACGTAAGTTTTGGTAAACCATCCCATTATTGTGATTCTTTTTGATGAAGTTACTGTTGCTATGATTTGTTGCTGACCTACTCATTCTTTAGGATTAAAAGCCTATGTAACCAAGATCAGAAGGGAAGCAGAAAGCTGGGAAACAAATTTTTATAACCAGTGTCTCTGATAAAGGCTTCATATACTAAGTTAAATTTGTAAGAATACAAGTCACTCCCCAATTGATAAATGGCCAAAGGATCAGATGAAGAAATTAAAGCCATCTATAGTCAAATGAAAAAAATGCTCTAAATCACTAATGATTAGAGAAATGCAAATCAAAACAATTCTGAGGCACCATATCACACCTATCAGATTAGCTAACATGAAAACCAGGAAAATCATAAATGTTGGAGAAGATGTGGGAAAATTGTAATACTAATGCATTGTTGGTGGAGTTGTGAACTGATCCAACCATTCTGGAGAGCAATTTGGAATTATGCCCAAAGGGCTATAAAACTGTCCATACACTTTGACCCAGTAATACCACTTCTAGGCCTGTATCCCAAAGAGGTTATAAAAATGGGAAAAGAACTCACATGTACAAAAATATTTATAGCAGCTCTTTTTGTGGTGGCAAAGAACTGGAAATTGAGGAGATACCCATCAAGTGGGGAATGGCTGAACATGTTGTGGTACATGAATGTAATGGAATACTATTGTTCCACAAGAAACAATGAGCAGGCAGATTTCAGAAAAACCTGGACTTACATTAACTGATGCTGAATGAAGTAAGCAAAACCAGGAGATCATTGTACACAGTTACAGCAATACTGTGCAATGACCAACCTTGACCGACTTAGCTCTTCTCAACAATGCAATGATCTAAGACAATTTCAAAAGACTCTGATGGAAAATGCTATCCACATTGAGAAAAAACTATGGCATCTGAATGTGGATTTTTCTTTTTTGTGGTTTTTCCCTTTCATTCTGATTCTTCTTTCACAACACGACTAATGTGGAAATATGTTTAATATGATTGTACATGTATAGCCTTTATCAGATTGCATGCCATCTGGGGGAGGAGGGGAGAATTTAAAACTCAAAAGCCTTATAAAAGTGAATGTTGAAAACTATAAATAATTTTAATTTTAAAAAAGAACATAACTTTCTTGAGGGCAGGAACTATAGTAGTAATAATAATAAAGTGGTATAACAAGGCTGTTGGCATAGGTAACTTGTAGCATCTGTAGGTCTCTACCTCTTTATTGAAAAAGAAAAGCATGTTTCCATCATTTTCTCAAATGACAATATTGGTATTCTTTTCATTTACATAATTCATACTCATTACATAATTAGGTTCTGCTTTATTGCTATTCATCAGAGCACAAAAATCTTCTCACATTTCTGATTTTCTCATATTCATAGTTTTTTATGATCTAATAAAATTCCATTATATTATATCTCACAATTTGTTCGGCCATTTCCCTAATGAATGGGTACCCATTTTGTTTCCAGATTTTGTGCTAAAATAAAGTGCTATAAATATTTTAATATATATAGTACTTTTTATTTGTTGAACTCCTTGGGGTACATATATGTCCCATAATGGGGGCAGCTGGGTCAAAAAATATAAAGTTTAGTAACTTTTTAAAAAGTTCCAACACTGACCTGTTTTCTAATTTTTAAAAAAACAAGCATGATGTGGCAAGGCTTGCCAATGGTCTAACAATAAGCAGCCTGGGTGACATCACCTCATACAAGTCTGATTAAGTAGTTTCTTGCTCCTCCAGGCAGTCATCGGTTCTGAGGCAAGGATCAAGATACAAAATCAAGGACCAGGATTTAGAACCATGTTATGTGGAGAAGGATTTTTTCAGGATGAGAATATAATTTTAAATGAAATTCTGCTATGGCCAGAAAGACATCTTGGTTGTATAAAATGTAACTTCAGAGACACTTGCTCAGGGGTCTCAATCGTTGCTTGTGCACAGATAGTAAGTAGGGGTAGAGGTAAAGATAAAGTGTAGCTAGACTTGTTATACAGTGAAGAAGGCTGTCTCAAAGTGATAAACTATGGTCTGTGATATAAAAATGTCCTCAGTAAGGCTGTAGAGGCTGACAATTTCTCATATAAAATGTAATTGACTTCTTAAGCCTTAGGATATTTGACATAGAGGATATAGTGGGCCATTTTTTTCCCCTAGTGTGTATCAATTTTTATTGCCTTTACAAGAAGAACCTTTGAAGCATCCTTCCATTTATCTGTGGCCTTTTTATGTCCTCAGTTTCATTTACAGTAAGACTATCAACATGAAAATGATTCAGTTCTTCTAATACCATATCATCTTGCTAATCAATAAAAAAAAGAATAAACATTAAGATATCCAACAGTAAATATTTGTAGATGATCTAACAACTACCTAATTGGAATTGACAACACACTGTAGTAGATAAAATGCTGTGCTTGAATCTCGCCTAGGGCAATTTACAAGTTTTGTGATCATGGGCAAGTCATTTAACCTCTCAGTGCTTCAGTTTCCTCAGCAGTCAAGTGGGTACAGTAGCAAACAAGGTACACACCACTTTACAGGGACACTTCAACAAAGTGCAATGAAAACTTACATACTGTAACATTATAAATAGTTGTTCTTATAAAGCCCACTATTCATCCAGATAACAAGAAAAATCTTATTTCATGGGATACCTGATCATCCTGCCTTATACTGCTTACAATAAGGTTGAGTAAATACAAAAATATGAAGACTACTTCACAATTTACATGCCAATATCCACTATAGAGGATGAAGTGGCAGAGAAGTTTTTAAAGAACTTGAGGAGATTCACAAAACTAAAGCCAACATACGCTTTGATGCAAAGGGTTTCTTGTTGCTTCAAGTAGTAGAATAAAGGGATGTGAGAATAACACCAGGGAATACATTAATATAGTTTAGGCACAAAATGGAGAATACTGTGTTAGGAAATATAGATCAGTATCAAGAAATTAAAGAAATCAAAGACATGCAAACCACTGAAAATACCTATGGCCTACATATGATGAATACTTTTATCACGAAAAGAGTCAGTTATGAGAAACACTCAATGTCTTCATAGAAAAATGAATTACAAAAAATCAGAGTTAAAAAGGAATTCAATCATCTATTCTAACCTTTAAGTAGAAAAGAATGTTCTATACCACATACCCAACAGTTTTCTAGCCTCTGTTTAAAGACCTTGTGAAAAACCACTACCCTCCTGAAGAAACTTGTTCCCCTTTTGGACTCCTTTAAGTATAAGAAAAACTTCCTTAATAACAAGACCAATTTTATCTCTTTGCATCTTCCACTCACTGTTTATTCTCCTACCTTCTGGAACCAAACAGAACAAATGTAAACCCACTTCCTGGTGATAACCTTTCAAATACTTGATTTTCATGTGTCTCCTGAGTCTTCTTTTCTCCAAGTAAATCATCCCCAATTCCTTCAGCTGATCCTCACATGAAATTAAGGTGAGGCCCTTCACTATCGTAGTTGCCCTCTTTTGGACACTCTTACGCTGATGCACTCAGAACAGAACAAAAGGGAATATTCTATATTTTAAAACATAGGAAATCAAGTGGTTAGACAGCAATCATCCTAAAATTAGCTGACTGTGTACAGTGAGATCACTTGCTGGTTAGAGCAAACATCTCAATAAATAGCAAACCAGAACTTAAGATAACAACAAGACACTAAAAACAATCTTAGCAGCTCTAAATCAACCTGTCTGCATAAACTTTAGATGCAAAAAATAGAAAATAGCCTGTGCCTTTACTTTTGTCTACTACCATTTCTAAGAGGTTTCATTAATACAAAACAGTTACCATAACGAGGAAGCCAAAAGAGCCAAGAAATGCTCAGCCTATAAAAAATAATCTACTTGCCAAGTGGAGAAACATATCAGGCCAGGTTATTACCAGTTAAGAATAAACACATTTACAAAACACTATGGAAGCAGATTAAAAAACAAAACGAAACAAAAAACCCGTGAGCATTATCTCACAAAAAAACCTGAAAATACAATGCAAAAGTGAACCTATATATGCTTCATGAGATCCAGTTAACCAGAATACAATGAGAACATTCATAAATGATGCCAGAAAGAAAACATCAAGCATGTGGGAATTAGAACAGGTCTGCTGACAATGTTATAATGAATTACTCTCATCAGCATTAGTAACAGAAGAATTATCATATTTGGAGACTACTACCACTGAATTGAAATATACCATATGTGAAGTGACAATGACATCATTTACATCACCATAATTTCCCCCAAGATCCCTCTCCTTACCCCTCCCAGAAGAGCCATCATGACAATAATTTCTTCTAAAAGAGAAAAAAAAAGGTAACAGCATAACTTATTAATGTATCAAAAAAGTCCGAAAACATGAGCAATGTACAACATCTGTAGTCCTCCCACCTCTGCAAAGGGGAGGAGAGGACAACAGTGTGTTTCTAAGTGTTTGGCAATCAGCTTGGGGGCAGCTAGGTGGCACAGTGGATACAGCACCAGCCCTGGATTCAGAAGGACCTGAGTTCAAATGTGACCTCAGACACATAACACTTACTAGCTGTGTGACCCTTGGCAAGTCACTTAATCCCATTATCTAGCCAAAAAAACACAAAACCAAAAAAAAAATCAGCTTGCCCCCCCAACACACATACACGTATGTATATATATAAGTTGATTATAAATTTTACTGACATAAAGGATGTGCAGTACAATTTATAAATAAAAAAATATACAGTACTCTTTATTGTAAATTCCAAATAGCCAACTGATTCTTTTATTTTTTTTGCCAAACTCTTGTATCTGCAGCCAACATGTAGTTGTAACTTACAATTGACAAATGAAGTTGCATTCCAATAACCTAATACTTCTTTCCCCAAGAAATTCATCACTAAATTTGATGTCACCTACTGTTAAACGATTTCTCACCCCAATATAAATTATCTACAAATCTTCAAAAGTTCCAATGTGCTTATGGTGACCTGGATTACTTTATAGATTTTCTGGATTCCAGCTGACCTGGAGGGCAATATAGTTGAAAGTAATGAAAATTCTTCAAGAATGTCAATCATTAAAAGCAAGGTCTTACATGAAATCAATGTTAGCTAATACTTCTGTACTAGAATAAGATCAAGAAAAATAAACATCTAATGCAGGATATACATATACAGCAGTATCAGTACAAACTATATGACACATGTTGGTGCCAACACTCAATCAATTTTAACAATTTCAATTTCAAGTTCTTTTGCTATAATTTCTAGCTCAGGTGGATTCTTATTAGATTGGTGATAAGTACAATGAATTTTATCCAGAAATATTTTTAAATAATTATCTTGCTTAAATGATTGGCTTGTTCAGATATTAAATTTACAAATGATAGCTACAATCAATTTAAATAGCGCAAAATGATTTTTTTAAATAGCAATTTTTTTTAGTTTTCAATATTTACTTCCACAAGATTTTGAGATCCAAATTTTCACCCCATCTCCCCCCTCCCCCCACCCCAAGATGGCATGAATTCTGAATATCCCTTCCCCTAGTCTGTCTCTCTTCTATCTCTCCCCCACTTCTCTTATCCCCTTCCCCTTCTATTTTCCTATAGGGCAGGATAGACTTCTGTACCCCATTTACTGTATTTCTTATTTCCCAGTAGCATGCGAAAACATTTTTTTGAAACATGTGTTTTTAAAACTTTAGGTTTCAAATTTTCTCCCTTCCTCCATCCCCACCCACCCTCATTGAAAAGGCAAGCAACTCAATATAGGTTATAAATGTGCAGTTATGCAAAATACTTCCATAGTAGACCTGCTGTGAAAAACTAACTCTATTTCCCTTAATCCTACCTTGCCCTCCCATTTATTCTATTCTTTCTTTTGACCCTATCCCTCCTCAGAAGTATTTGCTTCTGATTACCCCTTTCCCAATCATCCCCCTGTTCTCTTGTGCCCTTCTCTCCCTATTTTCCTACAGGGGTAAGACAGATTTCCATACCCAACTGAATGTGTGTGTTATTCCCTCATTAAGCCAAATCCAAGAGAATAAGATTCACTCATTTCCTGAGTCTCACCTTCCCATTTCCCCTCCACTGTAAGAGCCTTTTCTTTTGTTTTTTTTTTGTGAGATAATTTACACCATTCTACCTCTCCCTTTCTTCTCCTCCTAGTATAATCCTCTCTCATCCCTTAATTTTATTCTCCAGAAATGACCCCTAAATCTTCAACTCACCCTATGCCCTATATCTATCTATCTATCCATACATACATATAATTTTTTCCCCTCCAACTACCCTAATACTGACAAAGGTCTCATGAGTTGTAAATATCATCTTTCCATGCAGGGATGTAAACAGTTCAATCTTAATAACTCTCTTATGATTTCTCTTTCCTGTTTACCTCTTCATGTTCCACCTGAGTCTTGTATTTGAAAGTCAAATTTTCTATTCAGCTCTGGTCTTTTCATCAAGAATGCTTGAAAGTCCTCTATTTCACTGAATGACCATTTTTCCCACTGAAGGATTATACTCAGTTTTGCTGGGTAGGTGATTCTTGGTTGTAATCCTATCTCCTTTGCCCTCCAGAATATTATATTCCATGCCCTGCGGTCCTTTAATGTAGAAGTGGTTAATCTTGTGTTATCCTCATTGTGTTTCCACAGTACTTGAATTGTTTCTTTCTGGCAGGTTGTAATGGAATTTGGAATTTGGCTACAATATTCCTAGGAGTTTTCCTTTGGGTATCTCTTTCAGGAGGAGATCAGTAGATTCTTTCAATTTCTATTTTGCCTCTGGTTCTAATATCAGGGCAGTTTTCCTTGATAATTTCTTGAAAGATGATGTCTAGGCTCTTTTTTTGATCATGGCTTTCAGACAGTCCAATAATTTTTAAATTCTCTCTCCTGGATCTATTTTCCAGGTCAGTTGTTTTTCCAATGAGATATTTCACATTCTCTTCTATTTTTTCATTCTTTTGGATTTGTTTTACAGTGTCTTGATTTCTCATAAAGGCACTAGTTTCCAATTGCTCTATTCTAGTTTTTAAGGAAGTATTTTCTTCAGTAATCTTTTGAACTTCCTTTTCCATTTGGCCAATTTTGCTTTTTAGGGCATTCTTCTCCTCATTGGCTTTTTGGATCTCTTTTGCCATTTGGGTAAGGCTATTTTTTAAGGTGTTATTTTGTTCAGTATTTTTTTGGGTCTCCTTTAGCAAGCTGTTGACTTGTTTTTCATGCCTTTCTTGCATCACTCTCATTTCTCTTCCCAGTTTTTCCTCTGCTTCTCAAAATTCCTTTTGAGCTCTTCCAAGACCTGGGACTGATTCATATTTTTCTTGGAGGCTTTGGATGTAGGAGCTTTGACTTTGTTGTCTTCTTCTGGTTGTATGTTTTGATCTTGTCACCAAAGCAAGATAATATAGTCTGACTCTTTCTGCGCTGCTTGCTCATGATCCTGGCCAATTACTTGAGTTTTAAAGTCTTTGTTAAGGTACAAATCTGCTTCCAATGTGGAGAATGTACTGTCCCAAGCTTAGGGGGTTTGTACAGCCGTTTTCAGAGACACCTGTAGGGACCTGTAAATTTTCACTTCTTCCAAGATGGTATGATATGGGGCGAGGTGTTTACTCCCTTCCTGGCCTGTGCTCTAGTCTATTAGTGACCACAAGTACTCCTTTCTGTCCTGGAACTGTGAGGAGGGTCTCCTCTGCGCAGCCACTACAAGCTCCACCCTGCCAGCGCTCCTCCTCACCCCAGGACTGCCGCCCAGAACTGTGACCCAGATCCAAGTAAGGGCAAAGCAAGAGATTCCTGCCTCAGCACTGGCAAAGAGATCCCTGCAATCCCTCTCTGATCACCCACTGAATTCTCCCTCAGTCTGTGGGCTGGAAGCTCAGGAGGCAGCTGCCCCTCCAGGGCCATGCTCTTGGGGTACTGGAGCTGAGACACTGCATTCCTCTCTCAGCACCACAGAAAGAGACTCTTCCCACAGACCACCTAAGTTGTCTTTGGCATTCATGGATTGAGGAGTCTGGAAACTGCCACAGCTGCCCGGGATTCAGTCCTCTGAGGCCCGCACCAGGTTCACTGCGGACTGCGCAGCCACGCCAAACTGTGCTCCTCTCCCAGCCCAGCGCAATACACCTTTCTGATCAATCATTCAGGTTGTCTTGGGCTGGAAAGGTTTCACTCTGTCTTTTTGTGGGTTCTGCTGCTTTAGAATTTGTTTAGAGCCATTTTTTTAAGGGTATTTGGAAGGGTATGGGGGACAGCTCAAGCAAGTCACCGTTTTCACTCAGCCATCTTGGCTCTGCCCTCCCAAAATGATGATTTTCTAACAATTTCATATCTACTTCAGATTTTCTTCCCAAAATGCAATTAAGTTTGCTTCAAAATATTCATTACTAAAGTCACAATCATTTAAAGTAGATGGTAATGTACAGAAAATGTACTCTGTGTGGTTGACATTAATTCTTTCAAAGTATTGAATAATATTATCAGTATATGAGTTAACTGAACTTTATACTAAAGGATAAATCACTGGAGGTCTAGTCTTCAAAATTAGATGTTTCATTTGGTATTGTCTTCTATAATATTCTTATGTATTTTCATTTTCATTTCTTCTACAGTAAATTTGGCTATTCATGTTGCATTGTATTATATAAACAATTGCCATTTCTACTCCATTTTTCTCCTGCAATTCTATTGATCTCTCAATAGCAGGCCTATTACATTTTATCAAACTGTAAACAGTATTGAAATCTTTTAATACTTTTACTATTGAGCTCATGCACTAAACTAGAAATTGAGTCAATAACTGACTCTTTTAAGAAATCCTGAATTTAGTATGGGCTTTGTAAACATTACATTTCCTGATTTGTTTTTTTCTTTGTAGAGCTTATTCTAGTGGTTTTATTACTGACATTTCAGGTTATAAAATATAAATATGAATTCCATTCCTTGGAGACATAGACATGTTTTTCTGCTGTCATTCCAAAATGAGAAACTGTCAAACAATCTTTATATCCCAATTTATTTTTTTAATTTCAAGTCATTTGTACTATTTGATAAATGCTTATTTTTCAATTCGCCAATCCAAAAGTGCAAGATTATCTATTTTTTCCAAAGATGACCATGACATTGCTTTTTTTTTTAAATAACTGGTCATTCCAGATTCTAAATTTCATTCCTTAATTAATGCTCCACAATGATTTTCATTCCTATAATTATTTTCATCTGTACAGTTAAAAAAATATAACTTTCTTATTACTGTCATTTTAGGGATTAGAATCTAAAAATTAATTTTGTTATATGAAGGATAATATAAAAATTTCTGTTAATGATTTCTTTGTAGAATTTTAGAATTTTAAGCTAAGATACTTATGGTTTTTCGATTTGTACCTATAATTTCAGTGTGACTTGCTAATTTTTGCAAACCCACTATTGGTTTTTATAATTCTATTGCCAACAACAGTCACAAAATCAGACTACAAACAAATGCTAAATAAATATCCCATTCAGCAAAGAAGTCACTCATTTCATTGTCCAACAAATGTAGTTCTGATGTGAATGGTGGGTTACATTATTATTAATGTTAATGAGTAAGATAAAGGAAAACAATGAAGACGTATATCAAAGCTTTACTCATTCATTAACGATGTAAATGACTTCTTTGCTGAATGAGACAATAGTTTTCAAAATATGGAAGACAATTTCCACAATTTTTTTGTGCTATTCAAAATGTAATGGCAACAGGCATGACACACTTTTAAGTTCAATCTGCATTACCAACATTTTCTCCATCATTTTCTTAAGTCTAGACAATCAACGAAACAATAATCAAGCCCTGATTTGTAGCGTTTACCAATTTCCTTGGTGTAAATACTTCTACCACACATGATTTCAACCTACCAACACTACTGATGCCACTGAATGTGGAGAAAGATGTGCAATAGTAAAACCATTATACAGAATTTTCCACCACACAGAAATAATAAGTGTAAATAACTTCCAATAGCATATTAATAGTAAAATTAAGAAACAATGAGTTTAAGGTATTTATTATCTTTGTTTTCCATGTAACATATTTAATTAAAAATATATGTAATTTGTTTTTAACAATGGCTATTTAACAAGCAGAAAGCAAAATTTCAAAAAATTTAACAAATTGGCTCTAATGAGCCAGTAGGAGCCAACTCCAGCAAATCACTGGGGTTGGGCGAGAGGGTGGAAAATTGTCTTCTTATAATTGTTCTTTCATGCCATGCTTGGTTCATCATTTTCCATCATTCGTGTGTGTGTGTGTGTGTGTGTGTGTGTGTGTGTTTCTTCATGACTACACTGTTACATTTCTGTGTGTTATTTTCTCAGCTCAGGTTATTTTACTTTGTATCAGCTCATGTTAAAACTTTCCACACTTCTTTGTATTCATCATGGTTATCTTTTTTTATAGCACAGTAATATTTTCTTACTTTTATGTGCCATGATTTTTGCTTAGCCATTTCCCAATCCATGGATATCCACTTTGTGTCCAATTCTTTATTATCACAAAAAGTATCTCCATAAATATTTTGACACATATGAGGAATTTCTTTTATCACTGACCTCCTTATAGTATAGGGTTGGTATTGGATTCTCCGGATCACAGCATATAGACATTTTAGTCACTTACTTGCACAATTTGCAAGTGCTTTCATAATGGTTATATTGATTCACAGCTCCACCAAAAATGCATTAGTGTGTGCCTACTTTCTCATTAATCCTGAAAACTGTTCCATACCATTTGACCATATCTACTGGAGAATGGTTTTTCTTTATATTGTTTAAGTATGTTAATTGTTTACATATCTTAAATAAACTCTTAGAGAAATCTGATAAATATTTTTACCCCACTTGACCATTCTTCTTATCCTAGGTGCATTAATTTCATGTGCACAGAATATTTTCAATATTACATAATATGTTATACATTTGATCTTTCAAAATTTCCTCAACCTCTTGTGTGGTTAAGAGTACATACATCTAATTACAGCTTTAAGACACACAATCTGTTTTTGGGGAAGGGGGAGTGAAATAAATATTAAAGTCACATATCCATTGAGAACATATTGTAGAATATAGTATAAGGTATTAGTCTAAGCCTAATTTCTGTCAGATTACTTTCCAGTTTTCCCAATCATTTTTATCAAGGAGAAAATTATTTCCTATTTTAGGCTTTCTGGTCTATTAAACACTAGGGGTTACTGAATGCCATTTTTTAAATTTTCCCTTGTCTAGTCTGTTTCACTGATTTAATTCTATTTTTTAAGTAACATCAATGGTATTTACAACATAATTTAAGGTCCAGAGCTACTGTTCGCCCTCTATCACTACCATCTTTATTTCCCTTGATATTCTAGATTTGTATTGTTCCAAATGAATTTTCCTACCATCTTATTATTTATAAAATATACCCTTGATAACTTATAATATTGTCATTTTTATTATATTGGCAGAGTCCATCAATGAGCTGTCACTATTTAAATTGTTCTTTATTTCTTTGATGAATACTTTGTAATTGAACCTAGACAAATATTTTGCCTGTTTTGATGATTGATGTCCAGGTATATTATGCTTTTTATAGTTATTTAGAATGGGATTTCCATTTCAATTACTGCCTCTTGAAGTATAGAGATCCTGTTGACTTGGTGGGTTTATTTTTTAGCGTGCAATTTTGCTGAAGCTACTATCTCAATCTTTGCTGATTCTCTAAAATTTTCAAAATAAATAATCAGCATGGAAGATTCTATGACCTCTTATCCTTATCACTTTAATTTCTTTCTCTTGTTTTATTGTTATTTCTAGCATTTCCAACATTATTTGAAATAGTGAGAATGAACATTTTTGCTTTACTCCTGTATTTATTCGGAAAAGTTAAGAACTTATCAATTGCATATTATATTTAATTGACATTCATTAATAATATGTTCTATATCTCCTTTTGCATTTTATTTTTCCCTGCTTTGGGCATTAGGATGATATCTGTCCCATAAAAATAATCTGGTAAGATGCTTTCTTTTTCAACTTTTAAAATTTATGTAATGTAGTACTAACTGTTCTTTAAAGATGTGATAGAATTTTTCTATGAACCTAACGGGAATGGAAGACTTTTTCCTTTAGTAGTCCCTGCTTTTCTGATACTAAGTTACATAAGATCTCTACTTGGTCTTCTTTAAGTTTGGACATTTTATATTTTAAAAGGTATCCCTCTTTCTTTTGTATTCTAATTTTAGTTTGCATGTAACTGCATAGGTACTAATAATTATTTTTATTTCTTCTGATTATTCCACCTTGTTCCTTTTCTATTTTGTTGACTTGATTTACTACCTTCTTAAGATTAGCTAACACTATCAATTTTCTTAGTTTTTTCAAAGAACTAGTTTTTATTTTTTTCCAGTTTATTTTTCATGGTTATTAAAATTGACTCATGTTTATTTTATGTTTATTTGTTGGTATTCTAATTTTCATAAATGTGTATTAAGTTCATGAATCCTCTATTTTGTTCATATATGTTTACAGTGATGTGATATTTTAAAATGAGGACTGTATCAGCTACATCCCAGAAACACTGATATGTTTTTTTCATCATTAAATTTTTTTTTCACCAAATTACTGTTTCTACAATTTGCTCTTTAACCTACTTGGTGGTGAGAAATGTGTTTGCAGTCCTATTCAGAAGTCACCACAAGTCTTTTCACACATTTCTTCAATTTGTTCAGTTATATATTTTCCCCTGTGTTTATCATTCTGTTAGACTTACCCTTTGTAAAGTCCCTATGTCTCCTTACAGACTTTCTCATCCTCCATGGAAACATTCATCAGTGGCACCCTCTTCCACCACTTAACAAGATTTCCCCCTTTTATTTTCCCCATTTCAATCCCTCCCTTTGTCTTTTTTGCCCATTCTCCTGTAGGCTCTGTTCTCTTTTACCTGAAAGATTATAACAAATAACAGGAGTTATTTCATTATAGTACATCACATAATTTTTTCTATCTTCTTCCCCTCCCACCTTTCATGCAACCTCCAATTTTTTAAAATTTATTCCCACCAAAAAAAAAAAAAACAACTGATTCCAGGGGTGCTGTAACATTTAATCCATGATGTGTCAGGACTGTTTCTCCACCATCATTTCATTTTCCTTCTCCTTTCACTCGTCTCTCTTTGTATACTTTCAGAAATAAATATCTTACTGGTCTTTTTGTGGTTATTTTGTTGTTTTCCTTGGTTGTTATATTTGTTTTCCTTATTATTTCTATAGTCTGCAGTGTTTTGAAAAGTAAATAACTTGTTTTGGTCTAATTTTCTTTCATAGAATGTTTCAAATGCTGCTTTTTATTCAAAGTCTATCTTTTTTCATTAATGATTAGGATAAAGTTTGTAGAGTAGGTCACCTTGGGTTATATCTTGAGCACCTTTCTTTTTCAAACCACATAGAGTACAGAACACTACTGTGTTATTTGAATTTCCTTTTCTTTATATTTGAAGGTTTTCTTCTTCGTTGCTTGCAAAATTTGTCATTGAAATTGTTCACTTTAACCACTATGTACAATATATTACAAAATACGTATTTGGGGGTTTATAGCAGAGGCTTTTACTCCACTTTTCTAGAGGTGATCTGTGAATTTTTTCAATTAGTACTGTTTAGTTTAGAAATTCTGGGCAATTTTCTACAATTTTCTTCAATTATTTCTTATATTGCAGCACTCAGATTTTTTTCACTTGTAATTTCCTTGAAGATCTATAGTTCTTAAGTTGTCTTTACTCATACTGTATTGAAAATCAATATATTTTGCTTGTATGAAGACCATGTTTTCTTTTAACATTAATTGGGGTTTTTTTTTCCCCTTCAGAGTGAGAATGCAAATACATAGAAATAGAGGACAATCAGTTGTTTTCCTTTGCTTTTTTTGGTGAGAATTGTCACAGTAGATTCAAGTCTTTCTATTCTGCCCAATTATTTCTGCTGTGCAGATCATAAATCCTGCTTTTACCATCCTTATTTCTTTTTTAAAACCATTCAGAAAGATACTGCTGTGGTTGCATCCCCTCTTGAGATTCACTCTACAAAACACTGTTTCATCAGGTGTTGATTACTTTCATTTTTTCTTGCAAAACTTATTCACAGATGTCAGAATTCTTTTACCTGATTTGAATACAAACCTGTTAATTTTATCTTCTCTGTTGGTTTATCTGATTATGTTCAAAGTATTTAACTGAGTTTTCTACTTCTTTGTAATTTCAGTCTTTTTTACACCTTATATTCCCCTACTGCTTACCTTTAACTTCTTTCCCCTTTGAAGGCAGTTTCCCTGGGGGCTGAACCCCAATACATCTCAGCTTTTTCCCATACTGGATGATTTAGGATGTACCTGCCTTGCTTTTTGCCCCAAGTAGAAGAGAACTTGTTCTGAATGGATGCTGTACTCTTCCCCTCAGGCCTAGTGAAGCATTATACAGGCATACACATGTCTTATTCCTCAGTTGTATGGCTGAGCTCTGTTGCAGCACAGAGCACTGACATGATGATGTTCCAGTGTGAGTAAGCTTTTGCCTTTTGATTTTCCATGGTGCTAGAAGGTGGAAGTGGGATAGAATGAAATTTTAATGCTAGCTTATGCAGCCATGTTACTTGAGAGTGGTTCACGGTGCTATCAGTGGTGCAAGGTGAGCACATTAGGAGATAGAGATTGTTTTTTCTGTTGTTCATTCATTAAATGCTTACTCTATTAGGGTTTTTCATGTTCTAAGCCATGGAGACAGCTAAAACTGATTATTTGTCTGATGGATATAATTCCCATTTCAGAGAGATCTGTGAGGACATGAGAATCAGAGAAAGTGTCTGGTCCTCTGTCTTGGTCACATGACCCAGAGGTCAGCAATGTAATTTTTTTGGGGGAGGAAGAGGGCCCGCATAGATTGGGGTTAAGTGACCTACCCAGGGTCACACAGCGATTAAGTGTCTGAGGCTGAATTTAAATTCAGTTCCTCCTGACTCCACGGCCAGTGTTTTATCTATCCACTGTACCACCTAGCTGTCCCAGCAAGATAATCTTAAATGCAGTAATGAATTGCTTATGAAACTATCTTAAAAAGAAGTTAAAAAACTTTAAAAAAAAGATCATGGACAATGTTTTAACAAAAAAAGGGCAAGAGGAATGGACCAAGATGACATAAAGAGTTACCAACTCAAACTAATCAACAGGCATTTATTAAGCACCTATTACATGCCAGGCTTTCTTTTTTACCTCTGTAATAAAATCTTTCTAAGAATCATTTAAGAACACACCAAGGCTACCCTCAAAGAAAACATAAAAGAGAAGGCTTTTGCAAATGATTTTGTATAGCATACCACATCTTCATAGTTGCACAACTTAAAGATGTGAATATAATTTCCAACTTTTTTTTATTTTTCACTGAATTATAGACTTAGAGCTCAGAGGTCATTGAGTCGAATGCCCTCAATTTACAGAGGAATTTGAGGCACAGAGAAGTTTAGTGACTATTCAGGGGTCACACAGAAAATAAGTGCTACTAGCTTCAAATTCAATGCTCTATCCAGTATGCTAGTTAGCTATTGACTGACACAAAGAAAGCACTTGATCCAGAAGAGTAAAATGCATCCTTCTAATGCTATCTTCAGAAAAGATATCTCTAACAACTAAATCAAAATCATGCAAATGTGACTGCAAAGCTAACTATTCAACTATATTGCTTTTCAGGTGTTAAATATGTTCCAATACATTTTGTAGTGTAACAGAAAACTTCTTGTGCAAACTCCAAACAAAATATTAGTACTGATGGCAAAGTAATCAAAATGTTTCTATTCTGATAACAATGCAATAATAAATCAAGCCCACAACAATTCCAAATTACTCTGTGACATCTACTTGGTTAGGCCAAAGTAAATGAAAAATGCACACTGCCCAGACTACACAGTTAGAGAAAAAGTCCATAGAATTAGTATACCAATATGTACTTCTTAGACACCGTATACAAATGGACAATGATCTTGCCCAGAATTTAGGAGAAGATCAAGCCAGACAGAATTTGGCAAATCACTCAGTCTTCAAAGATTCCAAATTGCTTACTATTGTTAAAGCCCGTCCCTTTTTAACACAAATAACCTCCTTGTGACTCTATTCCACGACACATGGAATACCATAATTTCAGAAAAGTTCAAATAGAAATAAGGAAAAGGGGGAGAGGAAGGTATACGATGGGCATAAAAATACTACAGCATGTTAGTCAATAAAATTTGCATGCAAGATATGGAATAAAAGACCCTATCTAGGGCATTTATAACTAGAAAAGGTAACTAACTCAGTGAAAATAAAACAACACACTGACAGCATGAATGTTAACATTAATGTTAATATCCCTGAAATAATAAAATAATGAGAGAAAGACCTTTGTAATATCAAGTAGACCTTCTATGGAAAGTTTATAACAAAGATATAGATAAAAATCACACAAAATGAAAATGAATGGAGGGTCATGATTTGTATTGGTGAGAAGTACCCATAACGATAAAATCACTGATCCACCAAAGACTACTATAATTAAATACTGAACCTGGGATGGAGATAGAGCTACAGTAAAACATAGAGGTATTGGCAACCAAGGTTCTAATGCATCAGGGTAGGCAATAGAAACCTTGGAGACTTCCCCACCTGAGGTCTTGGTCTTAAGAGAAAATTTCAGTTTTTAAGAACAGCTGAAGGGGTCATCAGTGGAAGAAGTTCAAAAAGCCCTGTCCTAGATCACCTTATATATCTATGAACAAAAACAGGCCCAGGAGCAAAGCTAAGCTTAGCTCTCTTCTACATGATTCCCTCAGGTATACATACAGGCAGAAGTTGTATCATGGACTGTTCGCCACGAATTTCTCTTTTAAGGAAGGAATAAAAAGAAATTTTGTGAATCAGGATACATGTACCCCACTGCTCATATTGATAAAAGTGCTTAACCACTGTTTTTATAACATTCTTTGGCTATAGTATCACTTGAGCTCGTATTCTAAATCCAAAAATATAGCTTTTTGTGACAGAGCCATCAACCTACACAGGTTCCGTCGCCTAAGCCAGAGAGAGAGTGTGTGTTTAATTTAAAAAAAAAAAAGGTTAGAGGGGGGAAAAAAGGGCACACTTGACCTGCTGCTTGGTTTACTATAAGTAAGTGGTGTCTCCATGCCATGGTGTTTCCAGACTCTTCCAGGCAATGGCATCATGTTAAAACAATGCTGGCTAAATACTTTACTTTAGATGCAAGTACTCGAGTTTAGGTGCAAGTATTTTACTTCTCCCATACTCTGTAACTGAATTTTGTTGTGGATGTTATGAGAAAAGAATATGCACGTATTAATGGAGAAGAGTGACCCCAATAGCAACACTGGAAACATTCTCTCTACCACAAAGGGGCAACATGGTGTAGGTAGTCTTGAAGAGAGCACAACAGTGTAATGTTCTTGAAATATCTACTTAACCAACTACAGTCAACTCTGTAAGGTTATACACTATGTAAGCAACTAAGAGGTTGATAAAACTCTATGAACAATTTAATGCTCAAAGGTTTTACTAACAGAGTTAATAACATCATTAAGTCTGGCAAAATAATTACGACACATAAAAGGGAAGAAAAAAATTAAAGAACTGTACTTAGTGATGTGGCAAAACTTTTGATTCCATCATCATAATCATATTAACCTTGTTACCAGATATGACAAGACTTTTCTATATCAAAATTAAGACATAGCAAGATGTCTGCTATGAAGATAAACTTCCAATTAAAACTTAATATAATGACAGATACACTGCTATAGTTAATGAAGAAAAAGGTAAAGTCCAGGATTATTAATAGCAGGAAATAATATTAGTATTTTGCAATGATAATCCTCTCAAATAACAGTTAAACTTATAATTGATGGGTTATTTAAGTAACCCCCTAAATTATATGACACCATAATATGTGAAGCATTTTACAACCTAAATATAATTAGGATACACGCCTCCAAAAGTTAACCATTTACTGTGCTTACCAACATAAGCTAATTAATCATTTGGAACCTTAGAAGATCTAGGCAAGCACAATGAACTTCTTAAGTCCCAAAAGAAGAGAACTAATTCAAAACTCTTGTCAGGAACCACTAAAGTTCAAAATACCATTTAACTTACGTACTTAGCTGAACATCAGTAAGGCAAAATTAAAACCTGTAAAATTATACACCCTTATTGGCTAAAAATGGATAAAGTCTTAACATGAAAGAATTGCTGCATTTTCTAATGACGATGTGATAATATATCACGTACAAATATGTCAGCAGGAATAAATTCCACCAATAACTACAGGAATGCATAAAAAATTGGTTAGTGGAAGCAACTGGGTGTGACCAGTTATGACTAAATTCAAATAATACACCATGTAGACTAGAATATAGAAACTGCTATCTTGGGTCCTACTGTAATACAAAAAGTTGGTATAAATTTTAAAATATCCAATTTCTGATAGAATTAAAATCATTTTAGTCTCACAGATGTACAGCATATATACATCAATACTTCAGCAAATAGGTGTGTTGGCAAGGAGAAAGCAGAGCTCAAAATCAAAATTTTACATATTGGGAAACTATACGAATCCCCAAAACATTATCTATATGCCCCTAAGTGATAGATGTTGATAAAGAAAACAAAAGCTGAGTGTTAAATACTGGACAAACTCACACCTCCAGTATATATCCCATGGAAACTAGATGCTATTTTCACCAGGGATAGATGTTTTAAGAATAATAGATACAACTAAAGGAAGTAAAAAGAATGCCTTATTATAAAGTTCAGCAAATGGAAAAAACACAGGGAAATATAAAATATTTCATGCTCATGAGAGACAAGAACCAAGAACAAGGCCTCAGGATTCATCACAGGAATGGAAAATTCCACAAAAGGAAATTTTGAACTGTTAAAAATCCTTGGTACATCTGGAAAAATAGTAAAAAGATCTGTGTTGAACAGTGACCAATACATTCATCATAAGGGGTAAAGCATTAAAATCAATTCATAACCCCATTTTAGTCAGATAATTAGGTCAATTTTTTTATACACACACACACACACACACACACACACACACACACACAACACATATATATATAATGAATCTGGAAAAGTAGGTATGACATATATTATCTAAATGAAACAAAAGTATCTGTCTGAATAACCACTGGCTAGAACTAAATCACAGAAATAAAACTTCAAAGACCCGAAACAGGAGATTAACTATCTGGGGAAGATGATGCTTCATGTTATACAAGACATTAAAATATCTATTACAGTACTACTATCTTTAACTTATTTCTACAAAGATGAAGACTATAATTTTAAACTTGTTAATAGAACTTCAATTTCATTCACTCATTTTGTCCCTATTGTTATGATCATGTCATTTTGCTATATAATCATTCAGGCTGAAAAATCACTGAATATCTGATCTAGATTTAGAAAATCATCCATTCAAACTCTCATTTACAGTATCACACAGGCTATCCTAAATGAATTAAGCTGCTTGGGAAATATATTAGCAAGTTCGTGTCACACTAAAGTATTATGTAACAAATTATGGGTGCCATTTCGTATACTAATAAGTGGTCAAAAAGAGTCAGCGCTTCTTACAAAGTGCCTTATACAATATGAGTACAACAGACAGAATTACAGTAATAAGTAAGGTTTCATAAGCTCAAAATAATTTTCTTCCTGGCAAACTTTTTTCCCCTAAATTTCAATTTTTTTTTCTTACTAAGTAAACAAAGCTACTTACCAGTAATCTAACAATCCAAGACAATGTTATTACCCCAATACAGAATAATGTTAAACTTGTAAATCAAGTTCGAATGAGTTAGGTAATTTGGTGCATAGATATTTTTTAAAAGCTGCCTTGAATGTTTAGATAACTGTGCCAAATAAATAACTCAAGGAATTATCATAATTAAATAAGAAAAAAATACATTGGAAATAACTGCTGGAATACATAAAGACTTCATGTAGCAAGTCAGTAGATGCTACAAAAATGTGGCAAGTTTCAGTGTGTCAGGCCTGCACAACTTGCTGCCCTCGGGCTGCTTATGGCCTTCTGTTTGCTTATAGCTCTTAGACCACTTGCGACAAGCCAAAGGATTTCAGGCAGCTTGCAAAAAATGTAGAGGAAAACATCCTTTCTATGTAGAGGAAAGCCCTGGTGTGCTGCAAGCATTCTGAGTCATAAATAGTCACAAGTTGTGCAGGCCTGGTCTGTGTAGATTCTCTGCCATAAGAGCATCTGAATGTAATCACAATGGAATGAGTAATGGCTTTTCCCTCCAGGTAAAAATTGGGTCTTTTCAGAGACCGAGATGGATGGATGGATGGATGGAAAGACAGACAGGTAGTCATATGCACATAAGACATATATGTGTATTTATACATGAATGTATAAACAAAGATTGCCATATGAGGGTTCCTAGAAGATTCTTCAAATGGTCAAATTCATTTACATCATGGGTCTCCAAAGTCCTTAGTTCTCTCTATCTCATTCTTATTAGGGGTAGGAGGAGAGGGAAAAACCCCTGCAACAGATATGTCTAGTAAATCAAAACAAATTCCTGCATTGGCCATGTCCAAAAAATACATGTCTCATTCTGTACATGGAGCCCTTCTCTATCAGGAGGCAGGTACTTTGTTTCATCATCAGTCTTTGGGAATCATGGTTGGTATCATTACATTATTCAGAGTTCACAAATCTTTCAAAGTTGTCCACTTTCACAGTGTTATATAAATTGTTCTCCTTGTTCTATTCACTTTATTCTGCGTCTCCTCATTTAAATCTTTCCATGTTTCATTGAAATTGTGACTTAAATACTAAGCCTATGAAGTAAAATAATACAGAACAAGAGCTAATATCTCCAAGGTCCTTGGGATAATGGCAGACAAAAATGGAAGCCATAAAGACCAAGACAGATAAATTACTAATAGAATACTAAAGGTACTCAAGAACATTTGGTTAAATCAGGATTTATTTAGACGTTTAACCTTAGAAATTACAAACATCTTTTCTAAAAGAGATTACAAATATATCTTGAGGGTATTCTGACGCCTAGAAAAAAAAAATGAAACCTCATTCTACTTGGACAATTTTTCCCTCAGGAGGGACTCTGAAAACTAGAATTCCAGGGAGTGGGACACAGGACCTGCTCAGTGGCTAGTACAAGAGAAGAGATACTGCGCAGCAAAGTCTGAATGATTAGCTTTAGTGAAGCCAATTAGAAGGCACTTAAGAGTAATTGTCAGTTTGGTTGGTATCTTCCATATTAACAGAATTCATGCAAAGGCATACCCAGATTCCTGACTCTATTTAACTAAATCATTGACAAGGAGAATTATATAGCTAGCAGAACTATGGCAGTTTGTGGTGATTCTTATTTGCAAAGAGACTGACCTGGAACATTACAAAGAGGTTAATCTGGAGCACAACTGTGAGAAGGATTTTACTAGTAAAATATCGATATCCACATCCCAGGACCCACAGGTCTTTTCTGGGCCTTAAGTATCTTCCTATGATAAAATTCAAATTAAGATGCCATTTATTAAAAGAGATAATATCAGGTACAGTCTTGTTTAGAATATATATTCCTAATATTTCTGATCCGCATACCTGAATGCTATGAACAATATCCCTTATTTCCAGAGTTCCCAAACATGTGCCTGTGACCACCATGTGTTTTGTAAAGACTTTAAATAAGTTACCTGGCCTAATGGAAATAGTAATTTCTGGAGTGGGTTTCTTTTAAAAGAGCCATACTATGAGAAGTTTGCACCCAATGATGAGAGATTACCACTGCAGAGCTTTGCAAAGTTCATATTATTCATAAGTGAGAGAGACAGAACACAGCACATTAATGATATTCATTCATATATTGTTACCTCAGTGATATTGGCTACCATTAACACACTATAATAGACAATCAACTAGGACTGTAAAAACTATTCTAATTTCATGATGCACATAAAGATAGTGTCAAGCTCAGCCCTTGAAATCCAATAATTGCAATCTGGTGAGTCTGGCAAGATTCAAATTGAGTCTAGTTCCAAAAATAGTTTCATGGACTGGAGAGTGAGATGAGCCCTTGGTAATCTGATCATAACAAGACATGGGCTCTCTTACGGTCCCAAGGATATATTTCATGAAGTCATAGGAAGCAGGGCTAAACTATTGGTCATTTGGAAATGAATGAAACTTTCTGTGGTCTAGATGGAGTAACAGATATTTCCAGATGTAAAACACATAGGTAATCTCCTCGCCTTGTGAATGTAAAAATCTCCTACAGAGAATGATTTAAACCTTTCTTCTGTCATACTAAAATTCTATTTTCTAAAGACCATGATGAGTTTAGCCTGCTCTGAACTTCCTTGGGATTAGAAATTAACAAAATTAACAGCAGAATATCAAAGAATCTTATCCCAGACTCCTCTAGCCAAAAAAGAAAAAAGAAAACAACCACTTAGAAAATAAAGCATGAATCTTCTAAGCATTGCATTTCATTTCAAATTTAGGCAACAGCAAACTATTTAATACTTAAGCCATATCATACTTAGAATTCAACCATCAGCTGTGTCATTGCTCCGAAAAGTATCACGCAGAATCCTACATAAAACTGGGATGGAGAAATAAGATATGAGTTTAGAATCTTCACTGAGGATGTTCCTGAACTTAGGGTTCTTGTACCCATAAGTACTTCTGGAACTTGGTATTAGACAATTTTGATATTCATATGAATCTCCAGTGATGTGCTTTATGATCACAGCTATGACAGCACTGAAGGCTGCTAGAAATATATCTACAGAATTTGCTATAATCTTTTTTGGCAATACGATACCATCATCTATATTCATAATGATGGTACTTATTGTACCACCAAAAGCTACATGTAAGATCTTTTATATTCCCTTGCAGAGTAAATACAGGTTAGAGCCAAATTTGTCATCTATAGCTTCCAACGTGTCAAAGAATTTCTGATAGTACAGGGTTACCAAGAGTCATCCTCCATTAGTACAAAGTTACCAAGAGTCATTCTCCATTTATTCTACCAGCAATGATTTATTTCTTTTTTTGTTTCAATAAAGCTCTGGGTCCAGTACTATGTCCTCCTACAGTATGAAGTCACACAGGTCACACAGTTAATAGAGGATGTCACAATAAAAGCAGCTTCATTAGACATGTAGCCCATACCATCCATTTCTTTTGAGGCAGAATCTAGCTTGAAGATCATATTCCTTTATTGTGACTTATTATATATTATAGCTAAAGGTCAGGTTGGAAAAGTGAAGTGTTCTTGGCTAGAGAGTATATTATGTTTCATAATGTCATCAGAAGTATCTTTAAAGATCTGATTGATGAAGTTTCTTAGAATAGATAGGATAGGATAGGATATCCAAACACCTGTTGACAGTAAATTGTGAACTCCTATAATTTGACTTCAGGTCATACAGCTCCCATCTTTAGATTCTTGGATCCACTCTCTTTATTCAATGGGTTTGCAAACTTAGAAGGGCACAGGGAAAATAATAGGCCCTCATCACCACAATAAAGGAATCTGTAATAAGTCTGAATTTTCATTTCATTTATTTTTTTCCTCCATGAGAAGTGATGTTTCAGCAAACCAAAGGGATCTCTCAATCTCTAAGAATAGAAAACTTGAATTGTTTCTGAGCTTGAGCTCACGATCCAGGACAATTTAGCCATTTATGTCCAAACATGCCAGATGAATTTTGTTCTTTCTGTAAAGTTCTAAAAAGTAGGTCTCCATCCCACCCGCTCCAATCCACCTTGATTTCTAGTGGATCTGAAGGTTCTTGTGAAGTAAGGTGCAGAAAGACAGAAACCTCATAACCTAATGATGGATTATATATGTCTTAGCTGCAGCTAAGTCTATTTCTGAATTCCTTTACTGTTTGACTTTCTAGCATTTAAGTCCTTCAAACAAAGAAGGGATGACTAATGTAGTTTCCTACAACAGTTCCTGTGATAGAAGTAGCTATGTTTATTAGGGGTGAGAACTACTACAGCTGGAGAAAATTCCTGGGTGCTCGATCAAAGAGGATGGAACTCTGTATTCAAGCATTCTTTAGCAGAGTCACTTGACCAGGAAAATCAAAGAAGGAAAAAAATGTTTTCACTCTTACATTAAATTTCAGATAGAGAGATGCATGTCCAGTGAGTGAACAGATACCTTAGCTCAAAAAAGAATTATTAATACTAAAAGATGAATTTCCCTCGGTAAAGAGATTATGGAAGCCCAGTTCATATGATTCAATCCCCCACACCTGGTCTTCACTATTAACTGTTAACCAGGGGCCCTATCTCTTAAAGAGAAGGGATGGAGGAACAAAGAGATACTGCTAGGTTGCATATGTTTGTGCCTATACTACACATCACATTTTTTTTGTTTGCCAAGTACAGATCAAAATGGGCAATTTCTTGGCCCACCACTAGGTTGGTCCCACGTTGGGAACAGGTGAGGCAGAAAAGCCACTGGCACACAGAAAAAACAACAGCTCTTTTGCTTAGAATGGGGAAAATGGCAATTAGAAAAGACTACTTGGGGAAGGGCCTACTTGAAATATAATATCTCTTATCACTACTTAGGGTCACTTTTGCTTTCCTTTTTTTTTCTCCTTAAAAAAAAAGTGGGGAGGGTGGCTAGCTGTTCTATACTATGGAAGAAATGAGAGGAGAGAACTTTCTGTCTACTATTGTAGGAGACTAACAATTCACATTTAGTTGGTGCATTCTTCCCAGTGATGCCATAAGTTAGGCAGTACAAACAGTGAAAATTCATTCCAATTTATGGATGAGGAAACTGAGGCTCAGAGAGGTGAAATGACTTTTTCAGGTCACACAATAGTTCTCTCCTCAGTCCACAAAAAAAGGGAGCAGCTGGTTTAAAGAATAGAGCTAAGACTGGAAATCTATCTGGCAAAGTTAACACTTAGGTCTTCTTAGTCTGTTTCCTCATAGTGGGAGCTAAGTGACATAATTAGGAAGTCATAACTGATAACTGACTAATATATCTGGGAGGGGGAATTCATGGGGTTTTTGGCTAGTTGAATTGTTAGGGAATGAATAACAATTCATGGAACCCCATTTCCTAAAGAACTTATGTTCTTCCCTTCTTTACCAAGAAGAAACAGGTGTGGAACATGTCCTCCTCAAAAAAATAATTTCTAATGCTCTAGGACTGGAGGCTTCAGTCTTACAATGTGTCTGATGAAAACAATGAGGAAAAAGGTGAATAGGAATCAAAAGGTTTGAAGTCTTCCATTTTCCCTTTATTCACACCAACTTTAAGACCTTCAGACAGGACTTACCTTAATCATTCGAAGTCTTCTCATATCCTTACTGGAAGGGTGACAGATGAAACCTAGAAGTAGAAGTTTAGTCTCTAGAGAAGATTCTGGGTGTGCTCCTCTCTCACAGCCCACCTGAGTGAGCTACACAGGCAAATCTCTGAAGGTTTCCATCACCAAATCCCTCGAAGCAGAAAAAGTATTAACTAGCTTAATGACTGGGTCTGCCCTTATCCTTGGAAAACGCCATTTTAACTGAAGAACTGGAAAATGTCATAAATAAACTGCAATGTACTTACATTAATATGAGAAGTACTAGGTCCTTCATCATCACTACTAACCAGATCGATATATTCAAGGACAGGTCTCAACGGCCCTTCCTAAAAAAAAAAAAAATTTACAAATCACTGAGCAATTCTTCAAATCAGAGCTTCTGCCATTAACTAAATGCTTTTTAGCTGAAAGGAGCAAGGGGCTAGCATTTAGAAGGAAAATCCACAAAGGCTATCCAAGTCACCAGTAAGAGCTCATGAACAAAAAGATATTATAAAACCTAAGTAGAATAAGTAGAATCTTTATGAAATAAACTGAAGCCATGCTGATCCCTTTCGAAGGGAAGAAATTGGTACCAAATTATTATACGGACATCAGGCATGAAAAACTGTATTGTATTGTAGGCCTGTCCTTGGTATCCATTTTCAATCATTCAGGATCTAAACCTTAAGAGTCATCTTCAACTCCCATCCTTTTTGTCACAAAATCTGTGCAATGGGGGTGGGGGTGGGTTGGACTATATAGCCACTGAAGTTTTTGCAGTTCTAAATCTACAATAAACCTGTATCTTTTTTTCCCCCAGTTTACTTGCAACACTTTTGTTTTTCTTTACACTATAATGTGCTGGGCATGACAATTCTCAACTCTTAAAATGACTTAACAAGGTTGATTAATTAGCTTCATAACACTGTGAGAAAACTGTTCCTAAGGCCTGGGGTCAACATGTAATCTCCATTACTGAAGGGAGAAATTACTGTGGAGAAGACTGCCTTCCTCATCACCGTCAGCAACAACCGCTGATCACCCCCGGCCCCCAGATCTCCAGCCCTGTTTCCAGTCTAGCCCTCATAGCCAGCATCTGGGGAAGGAACTCCTTTGGAGAAAGAGACTGCCATGTCCAACTTCCAATTAAGGGTCACTCACACAGCAGGCAAGCCAGCCTAGTGGAAATAGCAAGATACCCTGAAGGAAAGATAGGAGGCAGGGTCAACAAGGTAGGTCAAACCACACCTCCTCTCAGACCATTACAACAGACAGCTCAAAATCTTGCTTTGGGAACACCAATGTTTCCTGCCTACTGAATATGTAGCCTGGCTACTGCTCCTGTAGGGATTATAGCCACAGCTACTGAAGACCCAAAAAAGGAATTTCTTATCACCAAAGTCCTTGGCACAGTTAAATGGCATAGTCCTTAGCATCAGAAAATGATAGGATTTTATCAGTGGAAATGGTATTAAAGAGGCATTTCTGTCTGCTTTACCACTGCACCTTTCCAACTGACTTGCAACTGAAACCTTCCATATGTATTATCTCCCTCATTAGAATATGTAAGTGCATAATAAGCTCTTAATAAATGATTCCTGGGGCAGCTAAGTGGAGCAGTGGATAGAGCTCCAGCCTTGGAGTTGAGAGGACCTGAGTTCAAATCTGGCTTTAGACACTTGACACTTACTAGCTATATGACCCTGGGCAAGTCACTTAACCCCAACTGCCTCACCAAAAAAATAAATAAATGATTCGTTCAGTCATTCCAACACTACTAGAATGGCAGCTAAGTCATAAGTCATAACAATTCATTCATGACACTTTCCAGCCCCCTGAGAGAATTTTGAAAACTCTTTAGACAGATACTGGAAGTCTGGCCTTTTAATATCCCATTCAGACCTGTTTCAGGACCACTAAATTAAACTACTCAAGCTCACAAGTCAGCAAGAGAACCACACCTTACCAAGAATTTCTCTAAAGAGAAGTTAACCTATCCTGTCACTCCACTATCTTGCCTCCACTCCAATCTACCCTACATACCATTGCCAATCTAATTCTTTCCTGAACAACGCTTTGTGTATTTTTTTACTACTCCATGATATCCTCTGTTCCTGTCAAGATAATATCTTCACTGTACTGCATAGATGTTATTCTTATTTCTGCTTCTGTGCTGTTGTTTCACAAACAGCATCTTCTTTTCCATCCAACTACCCAAATTCTACTCATTTCAGAGTTAACATTGAGTACTAACTTCTACCCTTTTTCTCTAACCACTCTCAGGTATACTATTCTCCCTCTTTTCTGAATTCCTATAACAATTGTGGCTTATGTTATACAATTTGAGCAACAAAATACTTTGCTTCATGGGTTCTTTTATTCATTCAAAGTTCATGAGGTCCTTGAAAATCAGGCAGACAAACTTGTATTTGATTTGGGAGATGGCAGGGAAGCATTCTAAGTTTTTGAAGAGATGAACAATATAAGAGCATTTATTAAGTTCCTACCATATGCCAGCCATGTGTGAAATTTTGGGTATACAAAGTCAAAAGCCAAGTAGTAACTACACAAGGAGCCTACTATATTCAATTAGGAGGAAACAACACTTAACAGAAAAATAAGAAATACAGAGGCAGAGCCAAGATGGCAGTGACTTGCTTAAGCTGCTCCCCCAAACCCCTCCAAATACATGTAAAAAAATGGCTTTAAACAAATACCAGAGCAGCAGAACCCACAAAAAGACAGTGAAACAAATTTCCAGCTCAAGACAACCTGGAAGGGTCTCTTGCGGTGGGCTGGGAGAGAAATGCAGTTCAGCATGGGCATACACACAGGCAAAAGAGGTCCAAAAAGCCAATGAGAAGAATGCCTTAAAAAGCAGAATTAGCCAAATGGAAAAGAAAGTCCAAAGCTCAATGAAGAAAATACTTCCTTAAAAATGAGAATGGAGCAAATGGAAGCTAGTGACTTTATGAGAAATCAAAAAAAACAATAAAACAAAATCAAGAAAAAATATAAGACAATGTGAAATTTCTCATTAGAAAAACAACTGGCCTGAAAAACAGACCTAGGAGAGATAATTTTAAAATTATTGGACTACCTGAAAGCCATGATAAAAAAAAAAAGAGCCTAGACTTCTTTCAAGAAATTATCAAGGAAAACTACCCTGATATTCTAGAACCAAAGGGTAAAATAGAAATTGAAAGAATCCATCCATCATCTCCTGAAAGAGATCTCAAAATGAAAACTCCCAGCCAAATTCCAGAGCTCCTAGGTCAAGAAGGAAAATATTGCAAACAGCTAGAAAGAAACAATTCAAGTATCGTAGAACCAGTCAGGATAACACAAGATTTAGCAGTTTCCAAGTTAAAGAATCAGAAGGCTTGTACTATGACATTCCAAAAGGCAAAGGAGCTAGGATTACAACCAAGAATCACCTACCCAACAAAATAAGTATAATTCTTCAGGGTAAAAAATGGATATTCAATGAAATAAAGGACTTTCAAGCATTCCTGATGAAAAGATCAGAGGTGAACAGAAAATTTAACTTTCAAACACAAGACTCAACAGAAGCATAAAAAGGCAAAACAAGAAAGGCAAATCATAAGGGATATGGCTTAACTGTTTACATTCTTGCATGGGAAGATGACATTTGTAACTCATAAGAACTTTCTCATTTTTAGGTCAGTTTAAAGGAGTATATGATGATAGCTAAAAAATATATAATTAAGGGAGAAGAAAGGAATGTACTGGGAGAAAGGGAAAGGAAGAAGTAGAATGGGGTAAATTATCTCTTATAAAAGAGGCATATAAAAAAGCTTTTACAGTGGAGGGAAAGAGGAAGGAAGTGAGGGAGAGTGAGTGAACCTTCATCTCATCAGAAATTGGCTCAAAGAGGGAATAACACACACATTCAATAGGGTACAGAAATCTATCTTACTCTACAGGAAAGCAGAAAGGGAAGGGGATAACAAAAAAGAGGGGGTGGGAGGGTTCATAGAAGGGAGGGGGTAGTCAGAAGCAAAACACTATTGAGGAGGGACAGGATGAAAAGAGAAAAAGAATAAACAGTGGGGTGGGGAATAAGATGGAGGGAAATACAGTTAGCAATAGTAACTTCGAAAAAAATTTTGAAGCAAGTTTCTCTGATAAAGGACCTATTTCTCCAACATACAGAGAACTAAGTCAAATTTATAAAAATGAGAGCCATTCTCCAATTGATAAATGATCAAAAGAAATTATCAGTTGAGATGAAGTAATCAAAACTATCTCTACCCATATCAAAAAATGTTTTAACTCACTATTAATTGGAGAAATGCAAATCAAAACAATTCTGAGGTATCTACCTCGTATCTATTAGATTGGCTACTAGGACAGAAAAGGAAAATGACAAATGGTGGAGGGGATGTGGGGGAAAAAAGGAGATATTAATGCATTGTTGGTGGAGCTGCGAACTGACTCAACCATTCTGTAGAGCAATTCAAAACCATGCCCAAAGGGCTACAAAACCATGCATACCTTTAGTGTTAGCAATAACACTACCAGGTCTGTAACCCAAAAGATATTAACCAAAAAAAAAAAAGGACCTCTACATATAAAAATATTTATGACAGCTCTTTTCTGGGGGCAAGGAATTAGAAATTGAGGGGATGCCCATCAATTGGCAAATGGCTGAACAAACTGTGGTATGTGATTATGATGGAATACTATTATGCTGTAGGAAATGATGAGGAGGATGATCTCAGAAAAACCCGGACTTACATGAGCTGATGCAAAGTGAAATGTACTGTGTACAAAGTAACAGCCATATTTTAAGATGATCAGCTTAGTTATTCTTGCAATACAATGATCAAGACAACTCTGAAGGACTCAGGATGAAAAATGTTTTCCATTCCCAGATAAAGAACTGATGGTGTCTAAATACATACTGAAGCACACTTTTTTTGACTTCATTTTTCTTGTCGGTTTTTTTTGGTCTATGTTTTCTTTCACAACATGACTAATATGGAAATGTTTTACATGACTACACATGTAGTGCCTATATCAAATTGCCTGCCTTCTCAATGAGAGTCGTGGGAGAGGGGAGGAAGGGAGAGAATTAACAAATAAATGTTAAAAATTGTTTTCACATGTAACTGGGAAAAAGTACTAAATAAATTTTAAAAAGAAAATTTAAAAAAAAAAGAAAATATTCTGCCTCCTAATCAGCCAGAGCTAGCAAAATTAAGAAATGCCAGGGGTAGCTAGGTGGCACGGGAGATAGAGCTCTGGCCTTGGAGTCAGGAGGACCTGAGTTCAAATCTGGCCTCAGACACTTGAAACTTACCAGCTGCGAATAAACAAACAAATGAATGAATGAATGAATAAATAAGCAAATGAATAAATAAATGAATAAGTAAATAAATAAACACATGAGAATTATGAGACCTTTCTTAAAGAAAATACTGGGTACCACCAGTGTGGTTTACTCAACAGCTCAAAAAAAAAAAAATACACACACACACACACAAAAGAAAAGAAATACCAGATAGTTTGGAAGCAATTGTCCTACAAGGCTAGAATATATTGCAACATGCTGATAGTGAAGGTCTTAGGAGGATAGGATCCAACTAATAACATTGTGCTACCTAAATTAAAGATCAGTCTGAGGTATGCTTGTGTGATAAAGAATTTGATGGTATGGGACTCATCAAATGAAGACATACATATTAACATATAATAGGAGTAAGGCAGTATATAGAATGAACTCTTGAGAAGAATATGTTGAAAAGTAAATGAATTACCTTATTAATTTATATATAATGTTCTATGTTCCTTTGTGACCTATTTTATGATTGAAAGGTACATATCTATGTTTAACTCTTGATTTTATAGTGCACTTTTACCATTATCAGGTATTTGATTGTTTAACCTTGTAAAATGCACACAACTATATTGATTTTCCAAAGCACAAAAATCTGCCCAATTATTCTTCCTCACCCAATTCCCTTCTCCCTTCACTTAAACATTAGTTGAATAAAGTAAAAATATCTCTTTTTACGAGCTGATGATACATGTATGGCTTTTGAACTATATTATCATCTCAGGTCATAGAGAAAGTCTAAGTCTAATTAGACAAGACTTGGGACAATAGTCTTAAAGCTCTAAAGAGAAAAAAGGAAAGAGGAAGAGGAATACATTGTGGGGCTAGGAGAAGAGAAGGGAAAGTAAAGCTAGGGAAAATTATCTCATATAATCAGGTAGCAAGCACATATCTACACAAACAAGGGGATGGGAAAGCAGCTGACACTTCAACTTTACTCATACCTGAAAATGTGCTGAAGAAAGGAAAAATACACACAAACATACAAATATAGAATGGAGTACAAAAATATATTTCACTCAAAAGGAAATAGGAGGGAAAGGGGGAAAAAGAAAGAGTGAGAATTAAGAGGGCAGATAGGTACACATAAAATGGGGACTGGATGAAAGAGTTGTGGTATATAAATGTAACAGAATGCTAAGGTACTGGAAGAAATGAAGGCAAAGTGATGGTTTCTGAGAAACCTGGAAAAACTTGTCTGAACTTACATGATGCAAAGTGAACAAAACCAGGAGAACAATTTATACAACAACTACATGGTAAAGGCAAACAACTTTGAAAGTACTAAGAACTCTTATCAGAGTAATGACCAACTATGATTCTAGAACTAATAACAAAACGTGCTACTCCTCTCATGATAGAAAGACTCAGAGTGCAGAATGAGACAAAATATTTTTTGGATATAAACAATGTAGATATCTGTTATGACTAACAATACAAAATGGGTTTTTTCTTTGCTTTTCAATGGGGGAAGGGAATTGGGTGAGGAAAGATAAGATTTTTGCACTTTGAAAAATAAATATAGATGTGTGTGTATACACATACATATTTAATTTTTTTTAAAGTAGACTGGAATGTCTCAGGATGTGGCAAGTTCCTTCTGATTAAAGATCTTCAAGGAGAGGTTGGATTTCCGCTTGTTCAGATACCTAATCATTCACATGTTTGCCAAGGCCCCTTCCAACACTCCAATTCTTCAATTCTATATTTTGAAGCAGATTAAAAGAGCAGGTCACAAAAGTTGAAGTTGATAAACTAAAAAGCCAGGATATTTAAGAGAAAGTCAACATACATACTGAAGTCTACAAATTTAAAACTAGGGGACAAAATGGAAAGAAAGACTGAGCCGGGTACTGACTTCTTTTAAGGAAGGATGGAGAATGAAACTGGTGCTAACAGATAACTGCCACCATGATCTGATTAAGGAGACATATATGGGAAAAATCTCAAAGGAAAAGTCTACCAATGCCAGAACACAGAAGGAATGCAGGATATCTAAAGTAAGGTGAACTTTGTTTAGGATAGAAGAGAAAGATGAAAGAGGGAACAAACGAAACGTAGATCAGAATTGGATGGAGATTAGAAGAGAAATGGCAGAGGTGGTTAGAGATGATAAAAGTTTTGTCATCCTTGATCATCAGCCTATTGGTGTTTGTAATCTTTATGTTTAGCTACATTGGGCTTCATGTGGTTTGTTGCTGGACAAATATCTGAAGCCTTCTTAGCATGGTAGAACCTGAAAAGGCCAGCACTCTCTCTGCAATACAACTGCACAGATCCCATTACAAAGTGGCTTTGGCATAGGGCTTTTGTTCAACTACTCATCTCTAGGGTTTGGAGTCAGAGGACTCTGGTTTGTATGCCTACTATCAGTGTGATTTTGGACAAGTTCACTGATTTCTTTCTTGGTCTTAGTTTCATCATTAGACTATTTGACTTTAAAGGTCTCTTCTAGCTCTAAACCTATGATTCTATGATCTCAGTCTCCAACTGTGCCGTAAGCTGAAGCAGAAAAGGTATTAAAGAAAACAAAGACAGGAGGAATAGCTAGACCAAAGCAAGTAGAAACAAAAGTTCCATGCAGGAAATAACAAATTTTAAGGGCACTAAAAGGTTAATTCTCAAGATATCTTGAGAGAAAGATAATGAATGATAGGAAGAATCATGACCACTACCAACTAACCCAAAAAAAGTGATGGAGAAGGCATCATTAACTACCAATCCATACGCCTCCTTTCTCATGGCTAGAAAATTACAAAAATGTTCTACATATGATAAAAATATTAAAAGCAGGCTTTTGTAAAAGATAGCCTACATCAAAAGCACATCTTTATTGTCACATAACCTCTAGAAAAGTACAGAGAAAACAAGGTTCTCACCATGTTTATGCTGACCATAAAAAGTATTTAATTCAATAGAACAAAATGTAGACTTAAAGCTTCTCCTCTAAAAGGACCCACCCACATAAGTTTCATTGATAGCTTCAACAAGACATTAACTTTCTTTTTTTTTAATTTTTTTTTTTATTTTTAGGCAGTTGGGGTTAAGTGACTTGCCCAGGGGTCACACAGCTAGTAAGTGTCAAGTGTTTGGTCTGAATCTGGATTTGAACTCAGGTCCCGACTTCAGGGCCAGTGCTCTATCACCGCACCACCTAGCTGCCCCGAGATTAATTTTCTTTAATAATTATTAATGATAACTAGGGCATAAAGTATGTGCACGTACACACAGACACAGACACAGACACACACACACACACACACTCTCATTAAATATATTTGTCATTTTCATGGAGGAAGTCCAGCACAAAGTACAAATGGAAAAGGGATTCTTTATAAAGTCCTTCAGATGCCACTGTGCTAATTATAAGCACCACTGAATCTCTTAAATAAGTCAAAAACAATCAATAATTCAGTCAAAAAATCCACACCAGAAAAAACACATGGATAAAGAAGAATGCGTACTGTCCAGACTCTAATATGCAACTGGATGACCAGTTCACTTAGCTGATCTACTATTAAGTGTATAGACACCACTACCAGACAATGAATTGCACTTAGAACTGAAATGGAGGAAGAAGGAGGAATAGATGACATTTGGAAAACTGTGCAGTGCTTTAATGAACCCAAGGTTTTCTCTAAGGAAAAAACAAACAACAAAACACCAATATTATTAAGTTTTATGACTACAAATCTTGGAATATTATGACCCAGTGGGCCTAACAGGCTGCAGCATATTATTACTATAAATGATTTCTACTAAAGATAGGGCATCAAAGACATTATCCACATGTTTTATGACTACAGAAGAGGTTGGGGCCAGTTACACAGTAAAATGAGAGACAGGACAAAACAAGAAAATGATAAATGTTGGAGAAGATGTGGGAAAACCGGAACATTAATGCATTGTTGGTGGAGTTGTGAAATGATCCAACCATTTTGAAGAGCAATTTGGAACTATGCCCAAAGGGCTATAACAATGTGCATACCCTCTGACCCAGCAATAGCACTTCTAGGGCTATATCCCAAAGAGACCAAATGGGAAAAGGACCCATATGTACAAAAATATTTATAGCAGCTCTTCTTCTTCAGGCCCTGAAGTCAGGACCTGAGTTCAAATCCTGCCTCAGACCAAATACTTGACACTTACTAGCTGTGTGACCCCTGGGCAAGTCACTTAACCCCAACTGCCTAAAAATAAAAAAATTTTTAAAATTAAAAAAAGAAAGTTAATGTCTTGTTGAAGCTATCAATTGGAAATTAAGAGGATGCCCACCAATCGTGGAATGGCTTAACAAGTTGTGGTATATGAATGTAATAGAATACTACCGTGCTATAAGAAATGATGAACAGGCTGATTTCAGGAAAACCTGGAAAGACTTGTATGGCCTGATGCTGAATGAAATGAGCAGAAACAAGAGAATGTTGTACACAGTAACAGCCATGTTGTGCAATGACTAACATTGATAAATTTAACCCTTCCCAGCAATACAAGGATCTAAGACATCTCCAAAGGCCTCATGATGGAAAATGCTATCCACATCCAAAGAAAGAACTATGGAGTTTGAATGCAGATCAAAGCACATTATTTGCTATTTTTTTTTCTTCTGTTGAGTTTTGTTTCCTCCTTCAGGTGGTTCCTCCTATTGGTTCTAATTCTTACTTACAACATCACTAATGTGAAAATATGTTTAATAGGAATGTATATATATATATAGCCTATATCAGATTATGTGCCATCTTGGGGAGAGTGGTAGGGAGGAAGGGGGAGAAAAATTTTTAAACTCAAAAGCATATGGAAGTGATTGTTGATAAATCAAAATAAATTAATAAAAAAAAAAAGAAACAGTGCCTGGCAAGTAGTAGGTGCTTAATAAATACTGATTCATCGGGGGCAGCTAGGTGGCGCAGTGGATAGAACACCGGCCCTGAAGTCAGGAGTACCTGAGTTCAAATCCAGCCTCAGACACATAACACTTACTAGCCATGTGACCCTGGGCAAGTCACTTAACCCCATTGCCTAGCCAAAAAAAAAAAAAAAAGAAACCATAAATACTGATTCATCAGAAAAAAAAAAAGAGACAGATGAGCAGCCCAAGCGCTTCACAAGTATTACCTATGTAATGTCAGAAGGTTTCCTATGTGTTGGGTGGACCCTCTAGGAAAGATTAACAAGGACAAAAGTCACTCAAGATGAGGAATAGCTGACCTGCAACCTGTGCAGTTGGCAGTATTCACATTGATGAGATCCTAGATTTGCTGATGCACAGAAGCAATTATATTATTTTGTACTGTCAATAATTTCATGGTATTAGTCCCATCTCTATCTCCTTAGCTAATCTGTAAGCTCCTTAAAAACAGAGACCCAATTTGTACTTCTCCTGGATTATCATAAGCACTTACAAAAGGACTAGACAATCCATAAAATACTCTTACTTCAAATTTATTAAAAATCTTTTCATTCAATTTCTCTTGCTCTAGGAGACCAGTTAAAACGTTTGAATCAAAAAAAGCAACGTAACCCTGATGCCTCAACAACTAATAATTCAAAGAATATTTCAGAGAAGCATCAACCTGAATAGCAAAATCCAAGAAAAAAACCAATGGGTCATCTTTTCAGCATAACATCACAAATTAGACCCATAGGCACTTAAGTGATAACAGCAAGAACTATGGAAAAGGGATGGTACAGGATATCTGAGCTAGTCATATCCTCCCAAAGAGCTGTTAATATCAACCAGGGGAACTTGGAGCCAAACCTGTGAGCAGAAAGGGGCCATGGTGATAGCCCTCTAAACCGAACTTAGAGCCAGACGTCAGCAGCAGAAGATTGTAGAGCTGTAACTCTACAGTAGCAGCAACACCAGATAAAAGAGGCCAGGATGATTAAGACCATTACAATCCCACCAGAAATGCACAAAGCCTAACCAAACCAAAGTCCAAATCCACGAAGAAAGGCTGGGAAAATGAGAAAATAAAAAAAGACACCAGGGATGCAGAAGAATAATTTCAAAATACCTACAAAGACTCAAAACACAAACATATACACATATTGAGCTTGCACACAAGATCAATTAAAATTCCTAACAGAAATGATGCATGAGTGTTTTTTTTAAGTTTAAAAAATGATTATAACAAATTAAAGAGCTGGAGGAAAGAACTGAAAAAGAAATGAGAGCTACAGAAGAAAGAACTGGAAAGAGAATTAATTAACAGGCACAAGAGGTTATACTGAGCCAAGTAACAGATTCTCTGAAAATTACAATGTGCCAAACAGAAGTCACTGACTGCATAAGCCAACAAGAAACATTTTTAAAATTCAAAAGCTTGAAATAAGTAAAGAAAACATAAGATAATATTTTTCTTTTTAATTTTAATTTTCAGCTTCAAATTCTGCCCCTCTCTTCCCTCATACATTGAGAAGGCAAGAATACAATGACCCATTATACATAGGGAAGTCACGCAAAACATCCAGCAATGTTCTGAAGAAAAATGAAAAGAAAAAAATATACTATCTGAGGGTGGATGCCATTTTTCTGGTAGATTAAACAAACCAAAAAAACAAAACTTGACCTGGGAAACAGATAAGTTAAGATAATTTTTAAAAATCACTGGATTTACCTGAAAGCCATAACCAAAAAATAGCATAGGCATCATATTTCAAGAAATCATGAAAGGAAAATACCCAAACATGGTATTAGAATAAGAAGGCAAAATAAAATAAGAAAGAATACACTGATCACTTACTGAGAGAAACAAAAAAACCAAAAACCAAATGATTGATTGTAAATTACTTTGAACTCATGTAAATTTAGACCAAAATATTAACAAGGAGTTGAAGCAAACACAGAATTTTAGAAGACTGAGGTACTAAAGACCTCTGACAATTCTGAATGCAAATAAAGAGTATAAATGTTTCTTAATTGTGCTTTTTCATAGAGTTCAGCTGAGAAAGGGAAAAGAGCTACTGGGTGATGGTTTGAGGGGGTGATAGGGTCTAGTGAAGTTTTTTTAAGGATATTAGAGAGTTAGGCATGTTTGAAGGCAATGGAAACAACCAGTTGATAGGGAAAGATTAAAGGATTGGAGAGATACAGGATAAGATCAAGAACAAAACTTTTTAGGAGCAGACTTTATAAAGCAAGGTTATTTGTACTAGAGAATACAATGATAGATTAATTAGCCAGTCATAAAAAAGCAAGTTTTAAAACTCAATATTCATTACACATATTACAAAAGTAGACACTGTTCCTCCCTAGGAGAAGGATCTTCCTTTTCTAGTCCTGAACATTAGAAGAGCAATATGCTATTACGTAAGGAAATTTTTTAAAAACAGGGAAAAAATTTTTTTTCAACTTGCTTAAAAAGTCACCTTTAAATGGGAGTAATTGCCTATAAGTATCTAAAAGGTAGGTATTGTCTCCACTCATAAACTATTATTTATCATTTGCTCTGGGCCTTCCACTTTCAAAGTAATGGAACATGGTATATTCATTCCTCATGGGCACGGACTATTTGGGTCTTTTGTTTGCATCCCCAGTGACAGAGGTTCCCAAAATAGGTGATGCTGCCCCCTGGGAGGGGCTGGAAGAATGCGAAGGAGGGGAAGAGACATAGCCTTGGGTGCAAAATGGGAGGATTAAATAAAAATAAGGGGACAGTGAAAGCATAAGGAAAGAAAATAAGAAAATTTGAAAAACCATTTGTACATGTTTCATATGTTGTGTAACTGAATTAAAGTCATAGTGATTACATTATTTTTCAAATAAACACACCAAATGCAAATTATACCCATCAGTGGTCAAGCCTGCCAACAGGTCTTAACAAGCAAGTATTGGCAGGTGAGCATGTTGTGTGTTGTTGGGAAGGCCAGTATGCACTGGAAGGAATGTGTGCATGATTTGTATAATAATACGATACTATAGGGTTACATGACACAATATTGTGTCATCAAAATTTCAATGCAGGAAAAACCCCACAAATTTACAATAAATTATCAAATTTAAGATGCATCATTTAATTTATTTTTTTTTTGAAATGATGCAAATTTTAAAAAAAAAGTTAAAGGGTTAAAGAAAGTCGATTTCCAGGGGGCGCTGAGTAATTTTTTTTTTAAAGGGGGCAGTAGGCCAAATAAGTTTGGGAAACCTCTGGTCTAGTACATCACCTGGTACAAAATAGATATTTAGTGTTTTTTGAGTTAAAAGTGCTTTACAATCAATTATTTTTATTAGAAATTCTTGTACCATTTGAATAACGAACTGATATTCTTATTTCATATATGAGAAAATAGACTGTTACAGGGCTCAGATGATTTGGAAGTAGAGATACATTACATAGATTGTTAGAGGAGAATATTCTAATGTTTTCCAAAGTTTTAATGAAATGAAAGGTTTTATGTCCTCTACACTAGACTGGAATCTCTTGAGAAAAGAAGTTAAATCAATGGCGCATTATCACTGCTTCAATAATTTGGGGGAACTATCAATATATTAATCAGAAAAATTAATCAAAGAAGAAAAAAACTTAAGTCTTGAGGGAATTACAGGTTCTAGTCTGAAGAGCTCTTATTAAACAGCATTTAGTTCAATTCTTTCATTTTTCATATGAAAACCAATCAGGGTAGTTAAGTGACTTCCCTAATAGGGTCACTCAGATAGTAAAGATTCAAACCAAGACCCCTTATCTCAAAATCCACTGTACCACACAAATGCTAGGGCCATTTATAAGTTTTTAAGAACATGGAGGTGAAAACAATCACAGGAAAGCAAATGTTTTATGTATACTTCTGTGCATATGCTTTAAAATCTCCCGTAATCAAAATTTTTTTCTTAAAAACAAAAAACCTGACCTATTCTAAGTCAAAGAGTACTTAAAGGTAGGAGCAGGAAGGACTCTAGGTTTTCTTATGCACACCTCCATAGTTCAACTAGGAATCATGAAATACTATATTCTTTAATCTCTCACTTTCAGTTACAATAATTGTGTGACTGGCTGCAGAGGTCTCACACACACACACTCCAGCAAAGATTTAAAAAGATCAAAAGACCAAATAATGGTTAAAAAAAAAATCCAATAGTAAGCACCTTCATCCAGTGCACAACTGCACAAAAGGTTCCAGTGGAAGACAGGTACACTTCCCGGCTGATCAGAGAATTCAGGAGCACCTGAAGCCTCTCTACCCAGAAGGCAAGAAAACAAGAATAGTTGAAGAAGCTATGTACAGGATGAGAAGAAGATGAGGCAACAGGGCAGGAAACCAGCAGTGCTAACTCAGGCAGAGAACACTGCACTTTGATCTGAATGAGTTGATCCAATGGATCCCAAAGACCACAGAGCTCTGAAACGGGACAATGCAAGAAGTTTGAAACCTGCCAGGGCTCTATAAGGAGACATATCAGAGAAAGTAGAAGCTAGCAGCAAGCAATGGAGGTTAGACTCGAGGACCAACCAAACCATCCAAAAAATGCAAGGAGGGAGTGGATCCTAGCCCTGGCACAAAGGTCCAAAACAGTAACTAAGTAAACAGGAATCACAGAACACTACTGCAAAAAATCACAGATCTAGAGTGGTGTCCAAGAGACAAACTTAGAAAAGAATCATTCCACAAAAATGACAAAGCAAAGGCTTAGAGAAAAAAGTGGCCTGGGCATAAAGACTATTAAAGAGTACCTGGAAGAAAAGAAGCAAAAAATAAAAAGATGAAATTATAAGTGATATTAGAAAGCTCCAGAGAAAAGAATCAGGAGAATAAATAACAGAATAGAATTTAGAAAACTTTACTCAAGTATTAGACTACCTGAAAATTAAAAAGGACCAAACAGAAATCAATGATTCCACAACAGAAGAAATACTAAAACAAAATCAGAAGAGTGGAAAAAATAGAAGAAAATGTAAAGTATCTACTACCAAAAATGACTGATCTGGAAAATAGGTCAAGGAATTAAATTTAAGAAATCTTCAAACTCTCCGAAAACCAACACTCAAAAATAAATAAGTAGAAATACAGACACAATTAAATCCTGGATACATTATGTCCTTTAAGTTGTTCTTAAAACAGCCTCTCTCTCTATAAAATCCCTTGACTGTATGCTTACAATTTCAGAAAATTCATTCCAAACTATAGTAGAAAACAACAATATTTATCAAGACAAAACAGTCAATAGGCTATAGTCACTCTTGAAAATAAGTAACACTCAGACTTTCATCCAAAAAACAGCCTAACTTTTATGCTTTCTGGCACAGAAATGTAAACAAGCATATCACACCTATTCTGTTAAAGTAATTTGGGAAATAAAGCTATTCAAAATATGTATGACTCTTAGAAAATTACCATGATGACATCCCAACAAAGATGCAGCCCACCCTCCTAATTAGTATGTCTCTAGCTAGGTCACTATTTTATGAGGGGCCTCAGCCACAATGACTTCACTCCCTATTGGACTTCCTCTCTGAAATTTCTTTCCATCTCCTCATCAGTAGCATTACCCTCACAACAAGCTCCCCTTAATAAGTTGTCTTCCTCCCACTCCAGAATCTCAGCTCCTTGAGGGTAAAGGATGATTTTGTTCTCACATTAGGTGCTTACTTACTGCTCAATTTATGATACAGATATAAGCTGGGAAAATCTACAATAGTTTCTCAAGTGTGTTTTAGCTTTTTTAAGATGCTTATCTCATTGTTACTGAGTGGTTTTCTTTGTGACCCCATTTGGAGTTTTCTTGGCAAAAATACTGGAGTGGTTTGCCATTTCCTTCTCCAGCTCATTTTACAGATGAAGAATTGAGGCAAACAAGGTTAAGTGACTTGCCCTGGGTCACACAACTAGAAAGTATTTGAGCCTCAGAGTTTTATTTTTATCTCCAATTCTCAGTACTAGGGCTAAGAATAAAAGATTCTGTGATCAGGTTAGAAGTATACTCCTTCTGGTAAGCATTCTTGCTCACCTGAGTAAAAAAGAAATTATGATGCAACAACTACTTGCTTTTTAAAAAACTACTACCTTGTAAGAAGACAAGCTAAAAATACCAACTCTTCTGCACCACCCTATTCAGAAGTTACTTGTCTCTCAGGATTATTTAAGCAAATTTGTACATATTATGCTTAATATTAATTTGGTCCCACATCTATGTTCTAATCACTCATAGTAAAAGCATAAAATTTACCTCTAGAAGCTCTTGGAGAGGTCAGTTAGTCCAAACCACTAGTTATACAGATGAGAAATTGAGACCCAGAGAATGTGACAAATGATACAGACTATAAACTAGCAGGGCTGCAATTCAAATCAGGCCCTTACAACTACAAATCTAATTCTTCCTACTGTACCAAACACAATTTATAATGCTTCCAAGTATTAGGAACCACCATCCATCCTACCACTAATTAGTAAGAAAACAAGGAGTCTGTTTCAGTGAAGACTTTCCAAACAATCCTATTAAGTTACTTGAATAACAATGTGACTAGATAATGGCCTAAATATTTCATAACAAGTGGTTTATTTAGTAGGCCTTAACCATGTGCAAACCAAGATAAACAAGAGGAGATACTCTAGGTCCTAGAGGACCTAGGAGAACCTGTGGCCTCTCTAGGTCCCCTTAAGTGTGGCCCTCTGACTAAATCCAAACTTCATAAATTTGTTCTGTGAAGTTTGGATTCAGTCAAAGGGCCATACTTAAGGGAACCTAGAGGGCCATACTTGGCCTCAAGGCCACAGGTTCCCCACCCCAGCTCTAGGTCAATCAGAATTACCATAAAACCTTAGCTATCTGAAGTCTTGAAAAAATAAGTTGTTCTGGATGGGTGAGGATTCAATACAGCAACAGTCATAGTAGCACAGTTTCCCTTACAAGTTGAGAGGTAGATAATAAAAGTTATCAATACCTCTATAAAGCATCTAAGCACAGAGATGTATGTAACCGAGTTACATAGTCACATAACTAATAGGTGGCAGAGCTTTAACTTGAATTTAGGTCTTCTAAATCCAAATGCTATGTTCTTTCCACTATATAATGACTTTATTTTTAAGCACCAAAACTTTCTCATCTTATCCACTTTGGTTGTAAATATTGTCTAAAATATATACTCAACATAAATGAACATTCTTAACAGTACAGGATTATTGACTATAAGGGGAATTTGCCCCTAAAGTAAACGATCCTAACACAAGCTGTGCTTTTAAGGTATTTTGGGTCTGCTTTCTATTTACTGATGATGCTTTCCTTGTGCTTGACTACATTCTACACTAGCTCCTTTCCAGTCCAGTTGACTGTGAACTTAATAGATCACTAATACTTGTTAATGTGCCTAAAACAAAAGCAAATAGGCTATGATCCTGGAATTCAATATGCCCAAAAGTAAACACCAAATCACATTCCCAAAACCTTCCATTTCCCTTACTTTACTATTTCTTTTACTTTTTCTTCTCTATTGATGGTCCAACCAATCTCTTGAGTCACCTAGACTCATCATCTCCAAGTCATTTTTGACTCTTTCCTCTCCCTCATATCCAATGTTGCTAAGATCTATGTCTATTTTACCTCTGCAATATTTCATCTATATTCTCCTCTCAATTCCCACTGCAGCAACCTTAGCTCAGATCTTCATCAATGACCTCTCTTGAACATGGAACTACTGTAAAGAAAAGGTTTCATTATCTGGTCTTCCTGTCCGCAATCTATCGCATCTCCAAATCCTCCAATGCACAAGCTTCACATCACACTGCTCTCATCATGTTGTTCCTCTCCTCAAAAAACCTTTGCAACTACCTATAAGTATAAAATAAGTTCCTGTCCTTGGTATTTTCAAGGCCATCTATAAATTCTCTCAAACCTACCTTTCTAGCTTTAACTCTCTGGCCATTATTCTCATTCTGCACTCCATCTACTATCTGTCTCTGGGCTTTTTACTCATTCTGTTCCCCCATCTCCAGCTACTAAAATCCCACTCTTGAAAATCTCAAGGCTCAACTCAGGTTTCACCTCCTCCATGAAGCCCTGGGGACTACTCTTCTTCCACCTGAAACACTATCATTCTCAAATTCCTCACAGCACTTTGGCTCTCTCCTTCAACCTTACAAATTCCACTTTCTATATGCTTATTTGTGTTATGTTTCACCTCCACAGTCAGGTGGTAAACTTTCGAGAAATTGCCTTGTTTCATCTTTGTGTGTCTAGCACCTAGTAGTGTCTTTCAAACAGCAAATGGATGACAAATATTTGGTGAATTGAAGTGTGTGGACTTTGTAGTATCTACTTTAGCTTCTTAGATGCTTCTATGCTTCTCAACTGCAATGCCTCTTCCAGCAAGGTGAAGTTGCTTAACAGCTGAACTCCAAACTGATGAGGCATTATGGTGTAGGAAAAATAGCAAGGCACAGAGGAGATAAGGCAGCATACTGAGGAAAAGGCACATAGGTTTGGTTCCCCACTCTGCCATTTCCAAATTGTGTTACCTCGAACAAGTCACTTATCTTTTCTAAGCCTTACTTTGAGGAAGCTGCTTCAGATTACCTCCAAGGTCACTTCTTATTCTAAATAGATTTTATGTGGTGCTAAGCTTGGAGTTAGGGGAAAAAATGCTGGAAACCTGGATCTGACAATTCCTTGCTGCTGTTCAAGCAGCAAGTCTCGTCTCTGGTACCTCAGTTTCCTCACCTGTAAAATGGGATAATTATTTTAATATAAACCTCACTGGGTTGTTTTGGACTCAAAACAAGCTAATGCCTGAAAATGCTTTGAAACCCCAACAGAAAAGCTAGCTCTTAATATTACCGTGTAATGATGGATTAAAGGCATCAGTTACTATGGTAAAACTGAATGCAACAGCTACTTACACTAACAAACTGAATGTCATCTTCAGTGTCTTCCTTTGGTGACTCAGTCTCAGAGTCAGTTGAAGATAATTCCATTATCTGCACAACACAAACCAAAACATTCTTTATTAACTCTATAGCAAGGTAGTTCTTCACACCACTTTTTTTCACTCCCTTAAGATGTACACTGCAGGAACAACCGGAACTAATAGCAAAGGGAGGAAACCCACTAGAGTACTCAGAAAAGACCCGATGTTAAGATGTAAATGAAAGTAAAGAACAGGCAGGGCACAGGCATGCCCTGATATTTTCATGGATACTGAGGGCGCGGTGAGGGGGTCGAGACAGTAAAGTGAGGTGGGTTTCCCCACAGCCCGAGTCACTGGGTTCCAAATACCTCCCCAAATAAGGAGAGAGGCGCGCGCGGGGCTGAGCAGCAACCCTATCTCACAATGCTCGTCTCCTCCTCCTTCACAATGCAGCCTCGGGCAGCAGAGCCGGTAACAGCTGCAGAAAACTCTGCACTCGGTGCAAGGCGGCCGAGGCTCAGCCCCGCCGCTGGCCATTGTTGCAGAAGCAACAGCCCGCTTTGCACCAGGTAGGCCCCCTTCCACTCCACGCCACGCCACCCCGTAAGGGGCCCCGCGGGCTCCCGCAAGCTGCACCCCTGCTACTGCCCTCCTCCTCCCCCGCCCCCACCCAGGGCCGAGGTGGATGTTGCATCAGGCCCCTCCAGCATCGGAAGGAAACCTAACTCGCGGTCCCCCTAGCACTCCGTGCCCCGCCGTCCTCTCGGCGGGGCGGCTGCAGCCTCGGGGCGGTCACGGTCACGGGCTTGTGCTTTTCACCCACCTCGGAACCCGGCTCCCCCTTTTTTTCCGGCTGTTCCTCTGACATCTTCCCCTGGCCGCCGCCGCCGGGGCACCCCTCGCGGCCGGGGCTCGCTTTCCTTCCCCAATCCCTTCCCGCCTCTCCGCGCCGCCGCCACCGAGCGGGGGACCCGCCCCCGCGTGACCGCCTACACAGGCAAAGGGGGGGAGGGAAAGGAAGCAACGGGAGCTTCCACTTCAAAAGTAGCCACAGGCCGAGGCGCTGGCTGGCTTCCTGCTGCCGCCGCCGCGGAAAGAAACCAATCCCAAAGAACTCCTAATCCCTCTCTTCTCTCCCGTAACAGCCCGCTTCTACCCCCGGGCCACCGCACAGGCTTCTGGGATTTGTTGTTCTCCCCGGGTCCGAAGCGGGCGCCGGAGACGCGGAAAGAAAGACCGCGGCCGGGAAAGCCAAGAAGCTAGCAAAGCGCGGAGGAGCATGCGTACTCAGTCCCGCTGACAGGGCACGCTTGGTGGGAGGGGTGAGCAGGAGGTGGAGGAAAGGGATGGTTTGAAATGGGCCCCGGAGTGGGGAGGAGTTTTAGAGTTTTTGTATTAACTTTAAAGTAACAGTCTCTTCCTCCTCTTTTCAACCCTAAACCCTAGGTCGCCTTGTTGTGCCTTGAACCCTCCCTTTTGCTGCCCTTTCTCACACCCCACCCCCACCCGCATGTGGTGTGGGGACAAGCAGGGCCCCGTTCAGGAAGGGCTAATGTGTGTGGAAAAAGGCAACTGAGTATGAAATATGTACATCCTCTTATGATTTCCACGTTAGGCCTTCCTGTTCCTAGTAAATACTTTGTCCCTGCCTTTGTCTTTCTCCTACAATCCTACTCTATTTTTTCTCTGTCCCCTACTAGCACTGGAAGAACAATCCACAGCTCCATGCTGCTCCCTCAAGAAACTCTGCAGGGATGATGGCCCTTCAAGTAAATGGCAAATGGAAGGATGGGTAGAGCCTCTCAAATCGTGTGGCCAATAGCCCAGGCATTTCCATGGATGGTCAAAGAAGGGGGATCATGAGAATGTGTCATTAAATAGGTAATAAAGGGATTTGGGCCTTCATGGGCCTTTCAGAATAACTATGGTGACACACAAGGACAAATCACATGGATTATCTTGTCAGTCATAAGCCAGTGGTCTGATTATTTGGATTTGGGAGCCTAACAAAGCTTTCTCTACTCCATATCCAGGATTAGCTGACAAGTAGTCATACCTAGTAGTAGCTAATGCTAGATGTCCAGTGACAGTCTTCTAGCGTTTTGTAGGCTACTTTGGCATATTCTCATAAGTCTTGTAGTAGCAAAAGTGAATGTATATAAAAGAAGGGGTGGAGAATGGAATATATTCCTTGAGAACCCTGGAAAAAGTGGCCTCAAATAGTCACGCTAGGTGTATAAATTCAATTGCCTTTAAGACACCTGATAGGATAACCACCCAACCAGCCTCTCACTATTTTTAGCCCTTTAGCTCTTGGGCCAAGAGTAATTCTAGGGATGAGGGAAGATTGAGAAGAAACTATGAAACAGGGAATACTATCAGAAATGCTAAAGGGCCTTTTCAAGCCCTAACATTTGATAAATTTAAGAATTAAATGCATCCTGACACTGTCACACGTGGAGTAGCAGATTGTAAACACAAACCTCCCGGGCTCCCCAAAAACCACACCCCCACTTGAGGACACGTGGGAATCTGGCTGTCAAACCGTACCGGAGCAGAGACTACACAGGGGCCACAGAATGAATGACTCAATGGCGGGATGGGTGGGAGTAAATTACAACTGTAATTGCGCCCAATAGTTTTCATTCTAGTTTTCATTGGCTGACTCTGTAGCCAATAGGCATGAGCAGCAGTCACCCTGTGATTCCTGTAGTTGTTTGACAGGGCCCTGCAACCATGTGTCTTTGCGTGGGGGTGTGGCTTCCAGCAAGTCCATGTGGTTGTGTTTACCTTCCGTCCAAGAGCCACGTGTGGGAAAGCGTGGCAGCCAACCAAGGCACAGGGTAAGATACGTCACTTTTCATGAGCCCAACCCCAAAATCTTGCTTCCGCCGCGAATATTTAAAAACATTTCCGCCCCAAAACTAACCACTCTCCAAAGGGTAATTCCTGGGGGTAAGAAAGAAGAAATATGGGTGAGGGGGAGAAGCAAGGCTTAAAGTTATTATATCTGTCAGTAGTTACCTGTAAGTCTTTCCAGTTCGGATTGAGCAACACAGATTCATCGATATTAAGCGTGGTTTGGTTCTCGATACTTGCCAAAATGTAATCTGGAGGCAAAGGCAATTTTAGGTCAACCGCCATACAATAGAGGGGGAATCCATTCCATTGAACAACTAGGTAAAGGATGGATTCCTCCAGGACCAGCTTAGTAACTTATCCAGCAGCAGCAGCATCAGGGAAGGGTGAGGAGAGGGGGAAGGGAAAGCGTGTCTCGCGATTAGTTCTGATTGGTGGGTAGGAAGGAGAGAACAGCAACTGGGGAATCCATGATTGATTTTCCTTTAGGAAAATCCACAGGGCTCCCATTCTCCTTTGGTTGCTACTTTTTAAGTAGGAATTTGGGCCTGGGGCGAATATCTTACTGGAGCTGGGGGAGGAGCGGTTCCCTTTTCCCTAGGCAGAGGAAGAAGGAGAATTAGGGGAAGCAGCAGCAGAAGATAATAGCTGACATTTAGCTAAACCTTGAGACTTGAAAAGCATTTATTTTACTTGCATGCGAAAGGAAGAGCTACTATTGGGGCTTGATACATTTGCTCTCCAGGGGTGCAGCCTGTGGTTTTAGTTAACTCAGGCATCAAATGGATAAGATGCCTGAGCCGAGCTGCGCAAAGCTCAGGCAAAAGTTCTAGTGCATATTCTGATCAGTGGAAGGGACGATGATTTTACTGAAACACTGGTCAAGTAGTGTAAAGAGAATTTCTGTCTGCTGACAGAAATATTTGGAGGCTCACACTCCCGAATAACTTTCTTCTGTGGGAAAAAAAAATTACTACAGACAAAAAAAAAAAGCAAAAGCAAATAGGCCTAGGGAGGTGAAGATGTTGACAGGTTCCCAAATGTTATTCTTATTTCCCTATAATGCTCATTTAAAAAAACTAAAATTTTAGCCAACTTTAAATGAAATTCCACTTCTCAAGTCAAATATGAAAAATAGCTGTTCAATTAGATTGTCAGGAAAGTGATATTTCCTTCATCTATTGTGGAATCAGAAGAAACATGCAAATGCAAGTGATACTAGGGAAGAAAAAAGATATAAAAATTAAGGCACTGGGAGTAATTTAAGGGTAAAAGAATGCCTCTTCTCTAGTCAGGACAAGATGCAAATTGGAGCTTCCTATTATCTCCATAATATAATATGTAAATTGTAGAAAAGCTACTTTGATCAAAGCTCTAACTTCAGGGTACAACAAACCTCACTATCAGCTGTTTATTTGCACTCTGGATAAATTATATCTAATGCCTTCCTAAATTGACATAGATACATATGTGTGTGTGTGTGTGTGTGTGTGTGTGTGTGTGTGTGTGTGTATATATATATAAACCAGAAGCCACTCCCCACTAGATTAGTCAAAAGATATGAACAAATAGCTCTTAGAAGAATTGCAAGGTATTAAAAACCACATGAAAGAATGTTTCAAATCATTAATAATTACAGAAATGAAAATCAAAACAACCCTGAGGTTCTTTTCAAGCCCTGCAAATTGACAAAAGATGGGAATAGTCAATGTTGCAGGGGTCGTGGGAAGATAAGCACAATAGTGTATTGTTAGTGGTGCTTTGCAGCAGTACAACCATTTTAGAAAGCGGTTTGGACTTATACAAATAAAGTAACTAAAATATCCAAAGATTTCATTACTGGTAGCCTCATACCCCAAGGGTGTGATTGGTAAGAAATTTCCCATATACACCAAAATATTTATAGCAGCACTTTTTGTGATAGCAAAGAATTAGAAACAAAGTAAATTTCCATGGATTGAGGAATGGCTAAACAAATTGTGGTATGTGAATGTAAAAGCATATTACTATGGTGTAAGAAATGATGAATATAATGGCTACAAAGAAGCATAAATCTACATGAACTGATTAAGAATGAAGTAAGCAGAGCTAAATAACAATATACACAATAACTAGAACAATGTAAACAAATAACAAAAAAAGCAATAGTGAATATTGCAAAATTACAAAGAACAAGCCTGGATCAAAAGAGATATGAGAAGACACCCCTAATCCTTACCTGGCTAAAGAGGTGGGAGGTCAACAAATATTTTATGTATCATATATTTTCAGACTTTTGGGATATGTTGATCAAGTAGTTAATGCTGATTTTTCTCTCTTTGTTTTAAAAAATACTGTTATGTAGGATGGCTTTCTGAAGGGAAGGAGGAAAGGATATTAGGGATTATTATAGTGATGTGAAAAATAAAAGACACTAATAAAAACTTATTTAAAATAATAATAAAAGAAAACAAAGTTTTTAGAAAAACAGGGAGGAGGAGATACAAATACTCTTGAAAATTTAAAAGGTGCTTAGGGGAGATATGTATGTGGGTATGTATGTATGTACACAAACATATGTGCAGTGAGTATGTTCTGGCCCCTCTTCTGGAGCCAGGTCAGCTACGACTGCTTCTCAGGATTATAGAGTAACCTGAGACATTTATACTTTGTCTTTTTTCTCTACCATAAGCTCAAACACTCACTGACTATGGTCTCCCTTTCTGTTAAGAAGGGCAAAGTCTAGTATCCCAACTCCATTTAATTACTTAGTATCAGTTGGTTTTTTACAAAGGTATCTTTTTCTCATAGATATAGCAAGAAAAAAATGTACAAACAACACCCCCAATTTATTGTTGTTCAGTCATTTTTCAGTTGTGTCCAACTCCCTGACCCCATTTTTTGGGTTTTCTTGGCAAAGATACTAAAGTGGTTTGCCATTTTCTTCTCCAGCTTATCTTACAGATGAGGAAACTGAGGCAAACAGGGTTAAGTGATTTGCCCAGAGTCACACAACTAGTAAGTATCTGAGGCCATATTTGAACTCAGGAAGATCAGTTTTCCAGACTCTAGGCCCAACACTTTACCTACTGTACCATCTAGCTGCCCCCAATTCCCCTAATATCTCCAGGCAATACTGTTCCTATACTACTTTGGTTTCTAGGAGAGTAGGCTTAAAATTTAACTCAGTTCCCACATAGCATTGGTTCTACTAAGTTCACATCCAAAGGCAGTCTTACTGTCAGATGAGCCTTTGTTCCAGCTTTCTCTAGCATGGGTTCAGAAAGTTGCTTCCCAAAATGCCCCTCGCCTCTCTAGGCATTGATGTTGGCCTAGCTGCAACAGTCAGACTGGGACTCAAACTCTAGAATTCTGGGACTCCAGAGCACCTTCATGATAACCTTTCAAACTCGCTAAGTTATTCAGCTCTACTCTTGTCACCTCTAACAGAAAAACAGCAAGCAACAGGGCCAAGGATCAAGGCCCATTTCTTGGGGAGTACTGCTTCCCTTGTAGCATGGTTTCTCACTAGAAGCTATGTGTGGAATTGTCACTTAGCTCCCCCAAATATGAATGAAGGCAAAGAGGCTAATTCAAACCTTTTTGAAGACCCTGACTGTTCCAGCTACATGCCCAATCAAAAAAGCCTCCAACCAAACCCATGGTTGGCCAACCACAACCAGTTACAGAACATCCCTCTATTTTCAAGGCTTTCAGCCTCTTTGCTGGAAAGGTTACATTAGTTAAGCAGGCTAATGAGATGCACTAGATGCACCTGCACCAGACTTTCATTACATACATACATCCATACATACACAAATATAAATATTACATACATAAAGTGAATACATAGTATATAGAAGATAAATACAAGGTAGATTTGGGAGGGAATATACAAATAGATAGGGGAATCAGGAAAGGCTTTATATAGACAATGATGCTTGAGCTATCTTGAAGGAAATGTGGGATTCAGAATAGTTCAGGGAAGTAAGAAATGCTTTCCAGGCATGGGGATCAGATAGTAAAAAAGCACAGGGACAACCCCATTGCAATAATTCCATAGGGCTCCAAGATTCCCTGCTTCATTGGCTAGAAACCATTGCTATGTTGTACCCCACAGCTTTGGACCATTTCCAGAATCTGTTGTCTCACTCCTACACAGATGATACTAAATGAAGGTAGAGAAAATCTGATCGAGTTCTCTACAAATTTATTGTCATACAACCGTAACCCATACCTCACTACTGCTAGGCAATCCTACTATGCCTCATCAACTCATTATCCCACTCTCCACAGGGGCTCTTCCAAACCTTTTCATCCTTCTTCAAACTTCCCATGGCCCTTCTGCCTCTCATATACTTAGCTAAGAACCTTGCCTCAAATTTTACAGAAAAAAATTGAGGCCATTTGCCATGAGCTCCCTCCTCTCCCTTTTTCCTAATTTCATATCGCTGATATGACTCTTGTCATTTTCTCCTCTTTCACCTCTCTCTCACAGAATGAGGGAATTTCACTCCTTACCAAGGCTAACCTTAACCCCTCTAGCTGCTCAATTGGTCTCATTACATATCATCTCTTCCAACAGAGTGCCCCTTCTATCATTCCATACTCTATCACCTTACTTTTGTTCATTTCTCACTTTCTACTGGTTCTGTCCCTACTGACTACAAATATGCCCTGTTTCTTCTCCAGCCTCAAAAAACTTTCACTTGATCCTTCTAACTTCTCTCCACCAACTATTATCCTCTTCCCTTCTGGCTTTTGTGGCTGAAGTTCTTTAAAAAGCCGCCTACATTAAGTGCCTCCATTTTCTCTCCTTTCATTCTTTTCTTAACCCTTTATGATCTGACTTCCAACCTCATCATTTCACTGGAACCACCCTCTCCAAAGACTGGTGGTCTCTTAGTTGCCAAATCCAATGGCCTTTTCTCAATCCTAATTCTCCTCTACATCCCTTCAGATTTTGACACTGCCAATCACCCTCTTGCTTGAAACTGTCTTCTCTCTAGATTTCTGGGATATCCTTCTCTTCTGTTTTCTTTCTACCTAATTTAGAATCTTTCCATCTAAAACATCCCCACCTTTTACCTTTCCTACTATTCTAGAAGGCAACACTATCCTCCTAGTCCCTTAGACTCAAAATCTAAGTGTCATCCTCAACTCTTCACTGTCTTTCACCTTTCATATCCAGTCTGTCACCAAGGCCTGTTGATTTTGCCTTTGTAATATTTCTCAAATACACCCCTTTCTCTCCTCTAACACTGCTACCACTGTGGTGCAGGGTCTCATCACCTCACACCTGGACTATTGTAACAGCCTGTTGAGGGGTCTTGCCTGCCCTAAGTCTGTCCCTACTCTATTCCATCTTCCATTCTGACACCACAGTCATTTTCCTAAAGAGCAGGTCTGACCATGTCACTCCCTTACTCAGTAAACTATAATGGCTTCCCATTACCTCCATGATGAAAATTTTAAACTCTCTGGCACTCAAAGCCCTTCATAAACTAGCCCCCTCCTACCTTTTCAGTTTTCGTGCGCCTTATTTCCTATCACGTACTCTTTGATCCAGTGACATTGACCTTCTTGCTGTTCCATGAACAAGACACTCTATCTCTTGGCGCTGGACATTTTCTCTGACTGTCCCCCATACCCTAGAAAGCTCTCCTTCCTCATCCCCCCCTTACTGGCTCCTTTAAGCCCTAACTAAAATCCCATCTTCTATAAGAAGGCTTTCCCAACCTCTTGTAATTCTAGTGCCTTCCCTCTCAATTATTTCTTACTTACCTTGTAAATAGCTGATTTGAACATATTTATTTGATTATTTCCTCCATTAGATTGTGAGCTCTTTGAGGGCAGGGACTGTCCTTTGCCTTTTTATTTTTCAACCCCAGAGTTTAGCACAACGTCTGGCACATAATAAGCACTTAATAAATGTTTTTTTGACTGACTTTGTCAAATCTTGTTATCATCTTCAAATAAACTATTCCTATAATTGTTAAGTTTTGGTAGCAATTTTCTACCTTGGTCTGTAGATCTTTCATTTAGGTTACCTTCCGGATAACTATGAACATAGTTCTTCTTTTTGGAGTAGCTTTAATTTTAATATTTCCAATTTTTGCTGTCCTTTGGAAAAGGTTTACTTGATCTTTTGTCATTCAAGGTATCATCACTTAGAATCAAATTCTCTAGTCTTGTTTATATGTGTCATCCTTTTTATCACATTATTTCCATATTATTTTGTCACATTTTATTTCACATTATTTATTTGAGTTCATCCCACTTGATTTTCTTACTTATTCTACTCTTGCACACAAAATGGGTTAACATCTTCAGAAGCAAATTTTTTTTTGCATGTGCTTCTTAAACTAATAAGCAGCTCTGACCAATTCTTCACTCTTATATTTTTCATGTTAAAAGGCATAACGGAGATGATAGAACTGAACACAGGTCTAGCTGTGCTTCATGCAGTGGATAATGGAATGATAAAGAAAAGAAGAGAATTAGGAGACTAGATTTCATATATTGATTCAAAGCTTACATGAGTCTATTCATACATAAAAATCCAAGTAATTTTGAAAGGACCAATTTTCTAGTTTTGAACATTTTAAACCAGAGTTGTACTTTCATTTTTATAGGGAATTCCCATTGAGGAAACTCCAATACAGAACAATAGCAACAGTTCTACAAATAATAGTCTGAGAGACTTGCCTGGGTCAGTGAGAGGTTAAGTGACCTGGCCAGGGTCATACAGTCATAATGTATAAGAGGGAGACAGCTGTTATGTATAAGGGGGAGTGCTGTGCTGGAGTCAGCTTACACAGGTGGAATGATCATTAAGTATTTGCACCTTAGCAATCAGCAAACCCTGCAAATCAAGGCCTGATTTATTGTTTTGTTGATTGTCTAGGCTTAGAAAAATGATGGAGAAAATGTCAATAATGTAGATGATTGAAAAATGGTGAAGCAAATTATGGTCTATGAATGTAATGGCATATCATTGTGAACCATAAGTATGAGGAATTAGAGAAATAGAAGGATTTGAACAAAGTAATGCAAAGTGAAGAAAGCAGAACCAAAAGAACAGTATACAAAATTACAACAATGTAAATGAAGACAATATTAAATGGCAACAAAACTCAAGTCAAATGTAGTGAACAATGTTGGTAGAAATAATTGCTATCCAATATCTCATACCATATACTGAGATAAGGTCAAGATGGGTACATGAGAAAGGATGATGACATAAGAAATTAGGGGAGCAAGGAAAATTTTACCTGTCAAATCTATGAATAAGGAAGAATTTATGACCAAACAAGAGATAGACAGCATTATGGGAGGTACAATGGTTAATTTTGACTACATCTATTTTAAAAGGTTTTGCACAAACAAAACCAATGCAGCCAAGATTAGATTAGAAGAATGCAGGAAACTTGGTGTGTTTGTGTGTGTGTGTGTGTGTGTGTGTGTGTGTGTGTGTGTGTGTGTGTGAATTTATAGCAGGTTTCACTGATAAATATAAGGAACTGAGTCAAATTTATAAAACCAGTTATTCTCTAATTGATAAATTGTCAAAGGAGATGAATAGGAAGTTTTCAGAAGTAGAAATCAAAACTATCTATAGTCATATGAAAAAATGCTCTAAATCACTATTGATTAAAGAAATGCAAATTGAAACAACTCTGAGATACCACCTCACACCTATCAGATTGGCTAATGTAACAGAAAAGGAAGAAGAAAAATATTGGAGAGCATGTGGGAAAATTGGGAAAGTAATACATTGTTGTTGGAATTGTGAACTGATCTAACCATTCTGGAGAGCAATTTGGAACTATGCCCAGAGCTATAAAACTGTGCACACCCTTTGATCTAGCAATACCACTACTAGGCCTGTATACCAAAGAGATCAAAGAAAAAGGAAAAGGACCTATCATACAAAAATTTTTATAGCAGCTCTTTTTGTGGTGGCAAAGAACTGGAAATTGAGGGGATGCCCATCAACTGAGGAATGGGTGAACAAGTTATAGTATATAATTGTAATGGAATACTATTGTGCTATAAGAAATGAATGACAAGCAGGATAATTTCAGAAAAATTGGGGAAGATTTACATGAATTCATGCAAAGTGAAATGAGCAGAACCAGGGGAACATTGTACACAGTAAAAGCAATATTAGTCAACTGTGAATGACTTAGCTATTCTCAGCAATACAGTGATCCAAGACAATTCCAAAGAATTCATGACGAAAAATGCTATGTACCTCTAGAGAAAGAACTGATGGAGTGTTAATGTAGGGTGAAGCATAATTTTTTTTACTTTATTTTTCTTGTTTTCCTTTTTTTTTCAACATGGCTAACATGGAAATATGTTTTGCATGATTTTACGTGTATAATTGATATCATATTTCTTCCCTTCACAATGGAAGGGAGGGAGAGAATTCAGAACTCAAATTTTTTTTAAAGGAATATTAGATATAAACAAATAATTAATTCTTTAAAATGAAAAGAAATTATTGGTATCTCCAAGATTCTCTACTTTCCTTCAAAGCTCAGCTCAAATTCTGCTTTGTAAATATAAAAGAAGCCTTTCTTGATCTCCCCAGTTTCTAGTTCCTTCTCCCAAAAAATTATCTTGAATTCATTGTGTGTATAAATATAAATACATACAGGGTGCTAGGTGGTGCAGTGAATAAAGTGCCAGGCTAGGAGTCAGGAAGACACATTGTGAGTTCAAATCTGGCCTCAGACACTTACTAGCTATGTGACCCTGGGCAAGTAATTCACCCTGTTTGCCTCAGTTTCCTCATCTGTAAAATGATCTAGAGAAGGAAGTGGCAAACTACTCCAGTATCTTTACAAGAAAACCTCAAAAACGGGGTCATGAAGAGTTGGACATGACTGAACAACAATAAATATAAATACATGTATATGTTGTCTCCCCTGATAAAATGTAAGCTTCTTGAGTGCAAGGACTTTTTATTTTTGTCCTTGTATCAGCAGTGCCTAAAATAATGCCTCACACAATATAGGTGTTTAACAAATGCTTATTAAGAGGCGGAGCCAAGATGGCGGAGTGAAAGCAGTGACTTGCTTGAGCTCTCCTCCAAACCCCTCCAAATACTCATAAAAAAATGGCTCTACACAAATTCTGAAGCAGCAGAACCCACAAAAAGACAGAGTGAAACAAATCTCCAGCCCAAGACAACCTGGATGATTGATCAGAAAGGTGTATCGTGCTGGGCTGGGAGCGGCGCGCTGGCCGCAGGGAACCTGGAGCAGGCCTCAGGGGACTGAATCCCGGGCAGCTGTGGAGGTTTCCAGACTCCTCAATCCAGGAATGCCAAAGACAACTTAGAAGGTCAGTGGGAAAAGTCTGTTTCTGTCGGTGCTGAGACAGGAAGGTGAGGTTTCAGCTCCATTCCCCAAGAGCGCTGGGGGGGAGCTGCTTCCCAGCTTCCGGCCCACAGACTGAGGGGGAATCCAGTGGCTGATCAGAGAGGGATTGCAGGGATCTCTTTGCCAGTGCTGAGGCAGGAATCTCTTGCTTTGCCCTGTTTGGATCTGGGTCACAGTTCTGGGCGGTGCTGGGGTGAGGAGGAACTGGCTGGTGGAGCTTGAGTGGCTGTGGAGAGGAACCCTCCTCACAGTTACAGGACAGAAAGGAATACTTGTGGTCACAGGCCAGGAAAGGAGTAAACACCTCGCCCTTATCATACCACCTTGGAAGAACTGAAAATTTACAGGTCCCTACAAGTATCTCTGAAAACAGCTGTACAAACCCCTGAAGCTTGGGACAGTACATTCTCCACATTGGAAGCAGACTCTTACCTTAACAAAGAGTTTAAAACTCAAGTAATTGGCTGGGATCATGAGCAAGCAGCAAAAAGTCAGACTATAAATCTTACTTTGGTGAAAAAGAAGATCAAAATATACAACCAGAAGAAGACAACAAAGTCAAAGCTCCTACATCCAAAGCCTCCAAGAAAAATATGAATCAGTCCCAGGCCTTGGAAGAGCTCAAAAGGGATTTTGAGAAGCAAGTAAGGAAGTAGAGGAAAACTGGGAAGAGAAATGAGAGTGATGCAAGAAAATCATGAAAAACAAGTCAACAGCTTGCTAAAGGAGACCCAAAAAATACTGAAGAAAATAACACCTTAAAAAATAGCCCAAATGGCAAAAGAGGTCCAAAAAGCCAATGAGGAGAAAAATGCCCTAAAAAGAAAAATTGGCCAAATGGAAAAGGAAGTCCAAAAGATTACTGAAGAAAATACTTCCTTAAAAATTAGAATAGAGCAATTGGAAGATAGTGACTTTATGAGAAATCAAGACACAGTAAACAAATCCAAAAGAATGAAAAATTAGAAAACAATGTGAAATATCTCATTGGAAAAACAACTGACCTGGAAAATAGATCCAGGAGAGAGAATTTAAAAATTATTGGACTATCTGAAAGCCATGATCAAAAAAAGAGCCTAGACATCATCTTTCAAGAAATTATCAAGGAAAACTGCCCTGATATTTTAGAACCAGAGGGCAAAATAGAAATGGAAAGAATCTACAGATCTCCTCCTGAAAGAGATCCCCAAAGGAAAACTCCTAGGAATATTGTAGCCAAATTCCAGAGTTCCCAGGTCAAGGAGAAAATATTACAAGCTGCCAGAAGGAAAATTCAAGTACTGTGGAAACACAATCAGGATAACACAAGATTTAGCAGCTTCTACATTAAAGGACCGCAGGGCATGGAATATAATATTCCAGGAGGGCAAAGGAGATAGGATTACAACCAAGAATCACCTACCCAGCAAAACTGAGTATAATCCTTCAGGGGAAAAATCATTCAGTGAAATAGAGGACTTTCAAGCATTCTTGATGAAAAGACCAGAGCTGAATAGAAAATCTGACTTTCAAATACAGGACTCAAGTGGAACATGAAGAGGTAAACAGGAAAGAGAAATCATAAGAGACTTATTAAGATTGAACTGTTTACATTCCTGCATGGAAAGATGATATTTATAACTCATGAGACCTTTGTCAGTATTAGGGTAGTTGGAGGAAAAAAATTATATGTATGTATATGTAGATAGATAGAGGGCACAGGGTGAGTTGAAGATTAAGGGGTCATATCTGGAGAATAAAATTAAGGGATGAGAGAGGATTATACTCAGAGAAGAAGAAAGGGAGAGGTAGAATGGGGTAAATTATCTCACAAAAAAAACAAAAGTCTCTTGTGGAGGGGAAATGGGGAAGGTGAGAGGGAATGAGTGAATCTTATTCTCATAGGATTTGGCTTAAGGAGGGAATAACATACACATTCAATTGGGTATGGAAATCTGTCTTACCCTACAGGAAAATAGGGGGAGAAGGGGACAAGAGAGCAGGGGGTGAGAGAGAGGAGGGCAGATTGGGAAAGGGGTAATCAGAAAATACTTCTGAGGAGGGACAGGGTCAAAAGAAAGAATAGAATAAATGGGAGGGCAGGATAGGATTAAGGGAAATAGAGTTAGTTTTTCACAACATGTCTACTATGGAAGTGTTTTGCATAACTGCACATGTACAACCTATATTGAGTTGCTTGCCTTTTCAGTGAGGGTGGGTGGGGAGGGAGGAAGTGAGAAAATTTGAAACCTAAAGTTTTAAAAACATATGTTTTTAAAAAATGTTTTCACATGCTACTAGGAAATAAGAAATACAGGAAACGGGGTACAGAAGTCTATCCTGCCCCATAGGAAAATAGAAGGGGAAGGGGATAAGAGAAGGGGAGAGAGAAGAGAGGACAGACTAGAAGAAGGGATATTCAGAATGCATGCCATCTTGGGGTGGGGGAGGGGGGAGATGGGGTGAAAACTTAGAATTCAAAAACTTGTGGGAGTGAATGTTGAAAACTAAAAATAAATAAATTTATATTTAAAAAAACAAACAAATGCTTATTAATCAATTATTGAAGTAAAAGTACACTTTCTCATTTCTAATAACAAATGATAATCTACAAAGGTAGAAAGTGACATGCACCATCAGCCACACTCACTCCTCTAACCATTTTTGTTTAAGTGTTTTGGGGCAATATACTTTGTGGGAAGCTTGCTTGTGTTTTTGTTGGAATATATTTGCTGTGACAAAACAAAATATATTAGTTGAAAGGAAGGAAGAAAGAAAGAAAGGAAACCTTGTCTTCCTCTTTAAGGATATTTTTTAGTATCATAGATTTAACCTGAAAGGGATCTAAGAGGTTGTCTAGTCCAACTCCAACATTTTATAGATGAGGAAACTGATGCCCAGAGAGACTGTTACTTGCCCAAGGTTACACAGATAAAAGTGGCAGAGCTAGGATTTGAATATAAGTGTTCTGACTCCAAATCCAGCCTCTTTTTTTTTAGTGTTCTATAGTACATCTACCTCAGAAAATGAAAATGAATATAAATGGAAAATGTATTTGTATTCAAGTTTGATTTGTAAACATGTCCCTAAATTAAAAAAAAATCCTAGGCATTAAAAACCTTGTCTCTCTGTCTACAATTTGCTCTGAGAGGATGATGTGGGTGCCTTTGTGTCATAGATGTGTCCAATACATATCCAAATGTGAGGATCCCAGAGATAAGAGAATTGTTTAAAGTGCAAAATTTTGGCTCTACCTTTTCTATATCCTTTTGTTCAACGTAGCTTACATTTGCATGGAATCTACCTACCCAAAGACTTAGGCTATGGCTCCTCACTTATAGGATTGTAGATGTAGAGATGGAAGAGACCTGAAAGGCTGTTTTTCCAGATGAGGAAACTGAGGTCCAAGGAGATCAAGTGATATGCTGAAGTTGACATAGGAAATATCTGAAGTTAGATTTTAACCTAGGACTCCAGAGTCAATTTTCTTTCCTTCAACCACACTATTGTTTGTTTGCACAAAATATTCTGTTTTCTTTCTGAGGCAAAGGAAGTCAGTGTGCCCAGCTTCTCCCCATCCTATCCAATGGCAACACCCCTGTAAAACTCTATATGTGGTTTTTCAGATTATACTGTGCCCTAACCACCCTATCCTAATTACCTTTGAATTAGCTGATAATTCCAGAGAGGCTTTGGGAACTCAGGGGTTAAAAATTAATCTCTCTCCTCCCTCATAGGTGCTAATTTGTTATTCCATTAACATCCTATGTGGGTTTTCTCTCTTACTACCCATTTTCTGCTGTGGGTGGTGACAATAGCTTCTCTAGCACTGCTGAAATTCTGGAAGAAGGAAGACTGTCTGGTAGTAAAAATTGGGGAAAACAATTGCCATAGAGAAAAGCAAGGAAATTGAGAGAGGAGTAGAAGAGTTATGTGGTCACAAGAACAGTCAATTGTGGTCATAGGGGCAATTGATTTTAATTTCTTTCTTTTTTTTTTTTTGGATTGGGCAATGGGGGTTAAGTGACTTGCCCAGAGTCACACAGCTAGTAAGTGGCAAGTGTTTGGTCTGAGGCCAGATTTGAACTCAGGTCCTCCTGACTTCAAGGCCAGTGCTCTATCCACTGCGCCACCTAGCTGCCCCTCATAGGGGCAATTGAAGTAGGGCCAGGATTTGGAATAGCTGGGTTAGTTAGACATTTGGATCACATGAGAAATTAGAGCTCTCCTAAGGAGATGTCATTTGATGGTTCATCAAAAATGCTATAACAGGGCTAGAGAAATTTTTGGTATTAGGTTGCCATGGTACCTAGAAATTTTGTCATAGAGCTTAATATTTTGCTTCCAATATTACCTGAAACAATAGCCGCCATGGTGTCACTATCTCAGGCTTGAGATTGATTCCCTGCTTTCGTGAGAAGGGAGGGAAGGGGAGAGGCTATTGGCCACAGAGGCTTCTAATTTCAAGGCTACATAATATAGTAAAAAAAAAAAGTACTGGGGCCTTTTCTTTTCTGACTCGTGGGGAGTTGGTTGCTAATGGCATGGCAGAGGGTCTGAAGTTTGGAAGTGTTTTCGGCGGCTCTTTGAGGGGCCCCCAGACTTTAACATGGTACAGAACGAATACACCAAAAACAGTATGGCTACCACTTGGATTACCATGAGAAAAAGAGAAAGAAGAAAAGCTGAGAGGCTCATGAACCTTCAAAGAAAGCCAAGAAAATGATTGGTCGAAAGGCCAAACTCTGCCATAAACAGCGTCATGCTGAGAAGATTCAGATGAAAAAGACTATGAAGATGCATGAAAAGAGAAATGAAAGAATGATGAAAAAACTCCCAGGGAGCAGTGCCTGAATATCTACTGAACAGAGAGGGACAATCCCTAGCCAAAGTCCTTTCCAACATGATGAAACAGAAACTAAAAGAGACAGCTGGTAAATGGGAAGTGCACTTGCCAAAAGTTCATGCTCAGGGAGAAACAGAAGTATTAAAGGTTATTCGAACAGGAAAGAGAAAGAAGGCTTGGAAGAGACTGGTTACTAAAGTCTGCTTTGTTAGGGATGGCTTTACTCAAAAACCACTGAAATATGAAAGACTTATTAGGCCAATGGGTTTACATTTTAAGAAGGCTTATGTAACACATCCTGAACTTAAAGCCACTTTTTGCCTACCCATATTTGGTATGAAGAAGAATCTCTCCTTCCCACTATATAAAATTTTGGGTGTTATTACCAAAGGACTGTCATTGAAGTGAATGTGAGTGAGTTGGACCTTATGATACAAGGAAGCAAGTTATCTGGGGAAAATATGCACAGGTTACCAACAATCCAGAAAATGATGGATGCATAAATGTTGTCTTGCTTGTTGGATTGACTGATTGAATGGAGTTCTACATCTTTGACACTTATTAAAGATTCTACAATATATCAAAAAAACCACAACAGCTACTATGTTGAACAATCATAAAATAAAACCAAAGACACAATTCTATACATTGGTTGCTTTGATTTGAGATTAACTTAGAAAAGAGATGAGACACTGTTTTCTATTCTTTTGAAACTTTTTCCCATTTTGGAGTAGCAATAAAAAAAAAGCTTGTAGCTAAAAAAAAAAGTACTGGGTTTGTGGTTAGAATGCCTGGATTCTAAGGCCAGCTATGACAATACATTGTGACTTAAGGAAGAGAGTCACAGTCCATGCACGGGGAATTCACAAAGTTATGAGTTATTGATGAGAAAAACAAAGGATACATCAAAGCTATGTGCCAACCTTTGACATGGTCATTAAGGTTCCTTTTGTCCTTGTCTAGGACATGCCACAGGGTATATGAGATCCAAATAACAGCTGTTCAGCTCTGCTAGGACTACCAACTGACGTGTAGCTCCTGAACGTTGAGACTTAAGCTATTTAATACCAAGGGAGCTGGAGCCCTTTAATGGATTATACTAGTTACTTTTGAATATACCAATCATGTTGCACATATATAACCTATATCAAATTGCTTGTCTCAGACAGCAGGAAGGGGGGAAGAGAGGGAGGGACAGAATTTGGAACTCAAAATTTTTTTAAAATTAATGTTTAAAATTGTTTTTACATGTAATTGGGAAAAAATAAGATACTTTTAAGGTAAATATATATATATATATATATACCAAATCATGAGTAAGCTAGATAAGGATACTGTAGTAGGAGTAGCATCTGTCCCAGGCAGACTACATTAGTTTTTCTCTAATCTAGGAAACACCCCAGACAACGAAACTGTGTTTATGTTTTAATTGGTCCAGGAGGCTAGAACCATCGAAATCTCTTCACAGTTGCCTAAGTAACCCAGTACATAAGTAGCGGGGAAACTCCTCTGATGTGACATATGCTACTGCCTGGGTACACCACTGTGGCAAATAGAGAAGCAAGAGAATTGTGACCAACTGAATAAATGCTGTGTCCTTGCTAAATATCCTTTCCATGCCATTAAGTAAGTTCCTTTTGCTAAGTGTTAGATGGTCTATGAGCACAGGCATGCTGCAGCCTGCTCAAACCAGTCGATTGTTAAACCAGTCATTTGAGTATTTACACTTCAAATGCTACAAATCAGGGTTTGATTTATTGTTTTGTGGATTAAGGGCTTAAGAAAGTGATGAAAAAAATGTGAATAATGCAGATTAAATTTAAAAGTGTGTCATGGGCATATTCCCCCCCCCCCCAAGAAGTGGTTGATAAATATTTACCAGCACATCTCTGTCTACAAGTGACTCATTTTTTTCCAATTCCAAGTTTGAATTTCCATTCCAGCCTGAGTGAGGCTTAAACACACAGAGGTTAGGCAGACAACGAGCATTTATCAAGCATTAATACTATGCACCAGACCCTGTGCTAAGTGCTGGGAATAGTGAAATTTCTTTTCTCAAAGGTTATACTTAAGGAATCACCACATATTACACACAGGGATTCACCCCATACTAGCTGTTTTTATCTATGGGTTCCTGGTGCTAGCTCTAGGGAAAGAGGCCTAGTCTACTAGATTTCCTTACCCTAGGTATGTGACCTTGATTCTACTAAAAGGAAATCTCAAACTATCATAAACTGAATGTTGAATTTAAGGAAGTAAAACCCAGTTCAAATCCTGCCTGTAATCTCCACTAACTGGGTGACCATGGTTAAGTCACTTAGCCTTTATGATCTTTAGTTTCCTCATCTATAACATGTAGAGAATAATACCAATACTATCTACTTGGCAACATTGTTGAAAGTCTCAAATAACAATGTATATAAGCCAATTTTTATAGACTTTAAAGCACCATCTAAATGTCAGTTTTGTTATGAAAAGTATACTAGTGCATCATTGTGGCCTGGAAATGATGCTGATTTTTAGTCTATATCAGCAAAGCCATTAGGAATTTGGGTAGGGCCCAGTGATGGAGTGTTTGTCTGTTATCCAACAACCATCCTGGCTAATTTTAGAGAGCAGCTCATTACCAAAAGGTAGGACACAGCAATGCATAAAAACTGCCTACTAAAATAGAGATGGGTGGCAATCTACATTGGGTAGAATAAGCCAGAATTTAGTAATGTAAAAATTACTTTCTATGTTAGTTGACAGCAAAGATTCTATTTATTTATAGCCACAGCACCAAACCCATTGCTTGGTATACAGTAGGCAATTAATAAATGTTTGTTGATTAAGGTAATATCCATATTGATGAAATCAGTGATCCTTTAATTCAGTATAAATAAGCCTCAGTTTTCTAATCTGTAAAATGATATATTAATACCTGAAGTAACTGTCTCACAGGGTTGATGTGAGGAAATAATGAACCATAAAATGCTATATAAATGAGATTTACTATTGTTATTGTTAGAAAACTGTCTCTGAATAAGTTATAATGTACCACATACCACTTCACCCTCTATGGACATTCCTTCGGAAACAGCTCAGACAAAAGTATGAAAAAGCTCAATTTATATATCTGGCATGTGACCCAAACTGATCAACAGCCTCTCTTCACTACCTTTCTGTCCTGGTCTATGTACTGTACATGTGGGAGGAGGAGGGAGAAGAAAAAACTATGATCAAATTGATTCACTTACAACCTTGTACACAGACCATCTTAAACTAGTGATTAATGTAGAACCCATCTCCTCACTTTCCTAGAGCTCTTTTTTCCTTACCATTCACTGAATTAAACTGTGATAACATATACCCAATATCCCAATTCTGTTATCCTTGACCTAGCTTAGCCCTCTGTTGTCTTATATCCCTATGGCCCCAGGCCACTTCCCAACCCTTAATCCTATCTAGGCTCCATTCTCCCTTGAGCCAAGTGGTCCAGGTCCCTGGAGTTTTATTACTTCATAGACTACTTGGCCACTCCTAGATCCCTCCCATAGTCTTTCTATATATGAGGTCCAATTTGTCTCCATTAAGATGCCGGGATTCTTGTAATCTAGCTACTGCTTAGATTCTTATAATTTAGCCACTAGCTTACTAATGTTCAGACTCCTTAAGAGTCTGTCCAGTACGATGGATGTTCTAATAAACCTTGTCTTTGGCTGAAAAAAAAGTGATAACATATGTCAACTATTATTATAATTAATTACAAGTCTCTATTTTAGTGAAAAATAACTATAATAATTCTTATACCTGATTCTACCTTATTCTACAGTCCTCTTTTTCCATTCACTTCTTTCAGAGCCCTCTGATTTATGAACACCTAAGCACGCAATATAAATACTCTCTTAATCATTCAAAATTTAAAAATTTACTACACCATAATGTCAGGTCTTTACACTTCAACCCAGCCAGGCATGTCTCCACCTACTCCATGGCCTGACCAACAACTCAGAAGCCCCTTTCTAATGCTTATAGATAGACTTGGGAGATCATGAACAGCTGTGTATCCCTATAGCATATGGCTATTCCTCCTTTTCCCCACCTCTCACAGTTATTATCTGGAAAATATGTATAATAATAATTTTACTACTTACTTTGTTTTGAAGATCAAATAAGATAAATGTGTAAAATGATTTGTGACCATAGAGTTCTATATAAATGTAAGCTATTATTATTCTTACCTTTATCTGGCTCAGAAAGAACTATAGAATGGTTTTACATATATATACATACATATATATAGCCATACATATATATATATTTATATATACACACACATACATACATATATAGTAGTCATTTCTAGGGTGAGAGGAGAGATAAAAAAAGAGGAAAAAAAGAAAGTTACAGATAACTTTATTACATATTTAAAAAGGAATAGCAAGTTGTACATAATAGATTTGCAGTTTCATGTAAAATCATCCCCCCACCATTCTGCTATGATATAGATTGTTTTACTTAAGTTCAGAACAAATGCTTGTTTTTTTAAGTTCAGAACAAAATAAGTAAAAGTTTTTTAAAAAGAACTGTAATAGGTATGCTCAGCACCTCCATTTGAGTCTTTCCAGATGATTCTTTGATACCTTTCTATGGATCTTAGTCACCCTTAATTTGGGTTTCAATTTGAGACAGAGTTGCACATCAGTTGACGATATGCATTGGTAGAGGGAAACCATAGGACTGTATCAGAAAAAAAAAGTGTTATAGATGTGTGGGCATCTTGCTATACCTCACACATGGCACTCAGTCAGTGAGCAATCACTTATTAAGTGCCTGTTATGTGCCAGTCTTTGCCTAAGCTGTCCCTCGTACCTGGAATGTACTTCCTCCTTCCCTCCACAGCTTAGAATCTCTCACTTCCATCAAAGATCAGTTCAGGCATCGCCTCCTCCCACAAGAGGCCTTTCTTCCTCTCCCCAGCTACTAGGTCCTCCCTGTCCTTCCCATATACAGAAAGAGAGAGAGAGAGAGAGAGAGAGAGAGAGAGAGAATGTTTATGTGTGTATATACAGGAGTATGCTAGAGCCAGCTTGAACCTGAGCCCAGAGCCATTTGTTAAATTTTTAGTGTGAGTATTTACAACTTAGGAATCAGCAAAACCTACAAATCATGGCTTGCTTTATTGTTTTATTGATTGTCTAGACTTAAGGAAGTGATGGCAAAAGTATTAATAAAACAGATTAAACTTAAAAATGTTATTTTTTTTTTTGGTGACTTGGTTGTTAACCCCTTATACAATGCATTGATGTCTCACCTGATAACATGTAAGTTTCTTAAGGGCAGAAATGGCCTTTTTTTTTTAAGTTTATATCTCCCCTGCCTAGCATAATGCCTGGCATATAGTAGGTAGTTAATGTTGTTTTTGAAGAGAACCAATGACATCACAGCAAGTCTTGACTTGCTCAAGAATTGGATTTAAGTGGAGCAGAGTTGCACAAAGTCAACAGCCTCAGCTCTGTCTTCCAAAGTCATGGAAGTCCAGTGGCAAGACAAAAGTAGGTATGTCCCAGGATATAGTAGATGGCCAAGGTCTAAGTATTCCAATAGCACCTGATTCATCTGCCTTCATGGCTGTTGGAACAAATTGTTCTCATCTGCCCATTCTGCCAGGGGAACCAGGTTGAGGTAGTTAATAAATGCTTGCTGTTTGACTGATGATCAGAAAAGCAATCTACCATTCCTGATAAGTAAACTGATGTCTTCAGTGCCTCCCTCCCTTCTTTCGCTTTGAGCTGGTCTTCTTTCTATGGTCCATTAAGAATCTCATGGCTGCTACATCATTATTAATTCAGCCATACCAATGCTGTGTTCTGTCAGCTTAGGTTAGTGTCAGGGAGCACTCACCTCTCAAGACAAGATGTGAAATTCAGGCAAAAGTCAGTGACCTAAGAGCAAGAACTCCTTTAGAGCTATAGCATCTTCGCAAAGTCAATAACGTGTCCAGATCTGGTGTGTGCCGCTGTGATAGCTAATTGCAAGAAAGACACAATAGGAAAAGACGGTCCATTCCTTGCCTACCTTGAAGGGTTGTTGTACTGATCAAATGAGCTACTGCTTGCAAAAGCTCTTTAAAAACTGTAAAGTGCTATACTAATATAAGGCAGCATTAGTTATTATATCTGCATGTATATTTGCTAGATGATAACTTCCTTCATTCCTTCAATAGATAGAGTCCAGGGCAGTAGTAAAGAAGACTTATCTTGGAGCAGGTAGGTGACACAGTGGATAGAGCATCTGCCCTGGAGTCAGGAAGACCTGAGTTCAAATCTGACTTTAGACACATAATACTTACTAGCTGTGTGACTCTGAGCAAGTCACTTAAGCCCAGTTACCTCTCAAAAAAAAAAAAAAGGAAGACATCTTCATGAGTTCAAATCTAGCCTCAGATAACTGTGTGACCTTGGGCCAGTCACTTAACCCTATTTGCCTCAGTTTCCTCTTCTGTAAAATGGTCTAGAGGAGGAAATGGCAAGCCACTCCAGTATTTTTGCCAAGAAAATCCCATAGGGTCACAAATAGTTGAATACAACTGAAAACAACTGAACAGCAAATTCCTTCAAGATTAGGATTGCATTCTAGACTAAATGACTATTTCTAATACAAAAATTACTAATGATCCATCCCTAAAAATTGCCACTGTGAACAGTCAGAATCTGAGAATGTATAAGATTTAGTGAAGCCTTTTATCCAAAGTTATTTTTGTTTTCATTTCTTTAAGTGTAGCACACCCTTTCAAAGATCCCACCAAGCCTCTCTGGATGGGGTTTCTCAAAAGGGACTGGGACTAGACTTATAATTTCATCGATATAATGAACTCCCTGATGAGGAAAATCCTTCTCTGCAACTGCTAGTATCAGGATCCTCATGCCAAGACCACCCCTCTCTTTTCACTCCTCTTTTTTTACTTTTAGGAGACGCCTTGTTTTCCAGAGCTAAGACCCAACAAGCAACCTGGGCTTGGCACAACAATCCCTTGCACTCACTCTCTGGATAAACTCTGCTGAAACTAAGTCACAGGAATAACGGTCTCTGAGCTCAGGCAAGCGCCAGCAGGCCCAGACATGAAGCCCTGCTATGAATGGGCTTTTTGTCACTAGACGACCTTGCCCCTCACTCTTGCTGTTATACTGCACTACTGTTGTTACTACTCACTACTCACTACTATTTATCTAACCGCAACTATAAATACATGTCAAGGTTTAGCCTCACTACCTTGGGCTTCCTCCTAGAGGAGACTCTAGCATGCGTGTCTAGTTTCACTCCTCCAACAAGTAGAGAAGGCTTTTTGCCTATATCCTGTGTAAGCTCTTTGGTTTTATTTTATTTTTCAGAGATAACAGGGTATTATAACCTCTTTCAGCTATTTGGTATTTTTCTGAGTTAACAATGGTTGTATAACCTCTGTGCCTCTTTGGTCATTTATTTTCAGAGTTGACACTAATCTTACAGAGCTGCCTAGAGCATTGAGAGGTTCAGTAATTTGTTCCACGGTCACACAGCTAATATGTGTCAGAAGTGGGACTTGAATCATGTCTTCCTGGCAATGAAGCAGTTTCTGTATCCACTATACCATGCTACCTCTCTTATTGGGCTTATACCATTAAAAATTATGACTTTTAGGGGCAGCTAGGTGGCACAGCCCTGGAGTCAGAAGGACCTGAGTTCAAATCTGGCATCAGAGACTTGACACGTACTAGCTGTGTGACCCTAGGCAAGTCATTAACTCCAATTGCCTCACCAAAAAAAAAAAGAAAAGAAAATTATGACTTTTATCTTTCCTCCTTCCCCTCCTCACTTCACAAAATGACAAAATTTCAGAGATGGGAAGTGCAACTCATACCCAGAAAATAAACCCCTCCACAACCTAATAGACAAGTGTTCATCCAGCCTTTGGTTGAAGAAGACCTCCAATGAAGAGGAAACCATTCTCTCCTAAGGCAAGCACATTTCATTTTTAGTTAACTATAAATGTTAGGAAATTTTTTCTTACCTCAATCCTAATTCACCTCTTTGTAACTTCCAAGTAGTGCTCCTACTTCTGTCCACTCAGGCTAAACAGAACAAATCTAATTCCTCTTCCAAGGAACAGCCCATCAAATACTTGGATATGATTATCATGTCCTCCTTCTCAGGCTTTTTTTCTCCAGGCTATTCATCTCCAGTTTCTTAAACTGATCTTCATATGGCATGACCTTGAGGCCATTTGCCATCCTTGTCACATTCCTCTATGCACTCTCCAGCTTGTTACTCTCTTTCCCAAAATGTAGAAAATCCACTTTCTTAACTTGGCTGTAGTAAAGCCAATATATTAAACCAAAAATAAGTAAGCCAGATCTGAAGGTTTTAAGCCCACAGAGAATCCAATTGAACAATAAAGGTTTTTTTAAAAGCAATTTATTTAAATTGTGCTACAGTGATATTTCTGATATCAATAGCCACTTTAAAAAGCAAACAACAGGATGAGTTTCACTATTCTGAGAGAGAGATTAATACTGTTTTTAAGAAAATGTTCACCAAAAAAAATGTCATTAGAGGTACACATTTTGACAGGCACTATGGTTTAATTGAAAGTGACATTAATATTAGAGTTTTTAAAGTGCTAAAAGCAGAGATAAAATCAATACATTTTAAAAAACATGATAATTATACTTGACCCAGTTTTTTAAAAATCCCCTAGATTTGTTTACCTTTCTTGATAGGTTTTTTTTTTAATCCCATGTGGTTTGTAGCTCTAGATAAGACCAAAAAAAAATCTTATTAAATGCATCTTGGAGTAAGTGACAAACAGCAGTCTAAAAAGCCTTTCTCGTACATTAAAAAATGTATTATCTTTATTATAGATCCTTTTAAATGTCAAAGCCTTATCCCCCACCCAAACTTGCATAGTTCTTTCCCTTTAAACAGTGGATTTTCATTGGCACAGAAACTTGAGAATATTTACTCACTATTTTCACAGTAATCATACACAGTAATAATCATAGTAATGATTATACCCAGTAATCATACTGTCATCATCAAGCAACTTTTATTAAATTTCTACTGTGTACATGACAGTAGGCTCATACTTATATAACTCATATACTGTAAGCTTAAAGCAGTAATCTTGCACATGAAAAAGTTTTTAAATTAGCATAATTAGGTATGCAAAGTATAATCTGACATAAAGTGATTAAGGTTCTATTGAAAAATGTATCATTTTTCTATAAACTTTGTTATATCAGTTTTCAAAATGTGGTTTATTCCCATGTGGGATCCCCAAATAAATCCTTGACACTTTTGTGTTCTAGTCTTTTTTTTAAAAAACAAGATTAAAAACTTTTTCCTATGGCACAGTTAAGATAAACTAATTGATATTGAGCATAGTTATATAGCAAGAATGAAGTGTAAAAGATGGAAAACTCAAATGTTATGCTGGTATTCATGAAATATTAAAAGAAATGGTGGAAGATCTCTAGCACATTTGAATGTCTTCAGCCTCTGTATCAAATTCATGGACAAGAATCACAGAAAAAAAAAAGGTTTGCTTGGGGTGAAATCTGCCCCTGTGGAAGAATGAGCTCCTAGATTCATCCAAGTAAAAATACAGTAACTATGAAACTGATGATGCTGATATGCATTAGATTTGTATTTTTCGACCTGTTTAAAATTTAGAAAGTGAAAAAACAAGATAAAAATCATGACTAATAACTACTTTTTAAAGTTTATGTTGAAGGTTGATGCTAATGCTAGCATTAACAAAAAAAAGTTAACTTCCTTCATTGTCAGCATAAAAGGAACTCAAAATATTTAAAACAAAAGTGTCATAATTCGACCACTCTTTTTCCCCCCAACTTTTTATTTTTTGCATTTTAAATTGCTGTGAATAATTTTGTAACCAAAATGCCCCAATCGTATTTCTCAGTAACATACATTGTCTTGATATTATAATCCGCTTTCTACTATTATCTTTAATTCATGCTGCATTGAACGATATCCCAATTCTGACTTTCTTTGCCTAGTGAGAGAGTATGAATCTAAATTCCAGAGTAGAAAACTCTAAATAAGGAGACTTTTATATGAGGAATAAGTATCAGGATGCTTAGTTTTGTCATGTCAATAATTTTTCAAATACTTTAAATCAGCAACCTGATTTTTTTTTTACTTAAGGAATCGTTGTCATTAAAGGATCTTACAGGTTTTTCCTGTGTAATAAGTAATACTGTGTTCATAGTCACTAGCAAATTAATTGAACAGAGACATGTATGCATATAAATTAAGTAACGTAAATATTCTAGAGTAACCTGTACTACATATTTATTCTGATTTGAACAACAGTTCTGTTTCTTCAAATTCTCTGGCTTGACAATCTGGGTTACCACATTGAGCTCTTTCTGTAACTTGTGTTTCTTTATCAGGAAGGCCCAAATCACACTGTAGCTGTTCCATACTGGGTTACTTCATATGTGTTTCCACACAAATACTGTATGTGTAGTTGCAGATTTTTCAATATTACCAATTGTTCTGGAATGGAAAGTGATTTTGTTTTCTAGTTATCATTTTTAAAAGCAATTTTTTGTTAAACTTTTTAAAAAAATAATTGTGTAAGGGTGGAGATCCTTTGATTATCCCACTCAAAAATAATTGAATCAATAAATCAGACCTGAGTGTGAACAGGGCCTGTTACACCTCTTTGAATCAATCAAAGCTTTGTCTTAACTCTAAGGAATTTGAATAAGAGGGAGGAGCTACCTTTGAGCCAGAGAGACTTTCTGAGCTCTGAAAGAAGAGAGGAGGAGGTGGGGTGAGGGTGTCATACCTAGCTGAGCCAAGAACTGGCAGGCCATAGGCAACCAGCAAAAGGAGATGAAGGTGGGATTGTTCTGTGGCGAAGAGAGATAGGACCATTACTTCTGTAGGCATCTCTGAGCAAAAGACCTATGCTGACACTGCCAGTGTGCCCACTGACCCAGGGACTTAGGGAAACCCCAGTAAAATGTCTGCTCCTTTTCCAATTTGCCCTCCTGTTACCTATCTATCCACATACACTAAAATATAATCTCCTGTTTCACCTAACATTTCCAGAAACCTGAATTTTGTCTCGATCACAGAGATGTCAGGGATTAGCTAGAAGTAGATCTAAATATGAATTCATGCAGAGTCCAACCTCCACCTAAAGGTTATGAATTTTCCTAACTAAGGGTTTAGAACAATTGTGATTGAACTCTTAACTTTTCATCTAAAATAAATTCCCTAAAGCATCAGGGAGAACCAGGTAGACCTTAGAGGTCGTTGTATTTATTCTAGGCTTAAAATAAGCTAATTATTGTAATAGGATGTTACAAATGAAAGATCCAGATAGAAGCTGGTCATTGTAAATGAGCAGTATGTTACTTGTTTTCGTATCTGTGATTTTTTTTTAAAGTTAGAAAATATAAATTTATATTACTAAAGTAGAGGAAGCTATTATGGTAGTAAATAATACATTTAGAGATAACATTCAAATTGGTGTCAAGAGAACTGAGATGATGTTGTCCTAACTGCCACTAATGGAGAGATCACTGAGTTGTGATAAATGGGGCTTTGGCTACATTGAGAAGGTGAAATATTGATCCCAGAGGTATGGAGGGAGTAACTATGAGTTTGGGCTTTGGTGGGTGATGGGAAAGGAGTATGACTGCTAATATTCCAGGTACTGTCCCTCAGTCAGGGTCTAAAGGATATATCTCCTACCTAAGCAAGTCACTGAGGACAAGTTTGTCTGAGCATAAGGGAAGAAAGGAAAAGGGGCAAGAGAACTGTTGGATTGCCCCATTCCCAAGTAGGGAGTTGTAGAGGGATTTTAGCTACCTTTAAACCTGCTCATCTGGGTTCTTTCCCCAAGTGGATCAGAGACTCAGAACATAGAACTTGTGAGCTTCCCACAAACTTTCACCCTCTCCTGTTTTCTCAGGGATTTGATCATGAGAACTGTGAACTGCTACCTATTATGGGATTGTACTATTCCTTAGAGAGAAAAAAATCTTCAACTATGTTACCAACTTATGCATGAATCAGGACCGTCTGGGCTAATACTGTCTTTTACTTATTCCTGTCCTGCTTAAGTTATCTTAGTAATCAAAATGGAGTACAACTAGGTACTAGGTTTTCCAAATAGTCAGAAATCCTATATCTACTCTTAATAGATACTGAGGGCCCCAGGATGAAATAGCCGTTAGCCCTTGAAAATCAGAGGAACAAGGGAAGAGTTCCAGTTGTCTGAACCTAAGGCAAAATTGCACTGAGATGCGCTGTGTAGGGTGATTAGTAGGAAAAGAAAGTGACTGGATGAAATGCCTCTAGCCTCTATGAGTGTGTAGCTTAATGTGTGTCCAAATTATTCTCTAATATGATATGATATGGAATCTTAAGAATGCCCCTTTTTCACTTCCCAACATATACAGAACATAGGAGGGGGAAAAAAAACAATTGGCCAGTGACCCCCCAAAAACCTAACTTGAATAGAAAAAAAAAATCCCCCAGTGTATAGAAAACAGAGAAGTAGTTGTTTCAGTGACATAACCCAAAGAATCTTCAATTTGGTAATAGGAACCTGAAAAGGCAATTTGGAATGCCAAGAGAAACTCAAAGATAATCTGTATTTTATCCCTATCCAGGAAATGGGTAAAGACTAAAGTTATAAGACCATATATGGATCTAGTTAAAGTTAACTAACTAGTATATAATGGTTTGTTGGCATAGATGAGTGTGTGTCAACAAAAGTGTTTCTGATCTATTCATATATGTGTTTTAAACATATATACACAAATACTGTGTATCTGTATATATGCATATAAATGTGTATGTATGTATGTATATGTGTGTATATGTACGTGTATATATGTAAATCTCATCATTAAGAATGGGAAATAGCCCCTAATAAAATCAGAGTCAGGAAAAAGAGAAATACAAGCTAGCTATTTAATTTTTTTGTTTGTTTTTTGGCTAGGCAATGGGGTTAAGTGACTTGCCCAGGGTCACACAGTTAGTAAGTATTATGTGTCCGAGATCAGATTTGAACTCAGGTCCTCCTGAATCCAGGGCCGGTGCTCTATCCACTGTGCCACCTAGCTGCCCTGCTATTTAATTTTTTAAAACTTCCAAATTATGTAGTTGGTAATAATCTGATTTGAACTGTCATTTTGCTTCATTTTATCTTACCTGTTTTCCTCTTGGTCTGGCTAATCAGGAAAAGAAATGGTGAAAAGATAAAGAAATATATAGAAAAAGACTCTCTTATTCCCTAGATTTGTTGAACTAAAACAAACAAGAAAAAAAACAAATAAACCTAAATTCATGACTCATAGATCTAGACCTGAAAGGGACATTACCGGCTGTCTAGTCCAACCACTTCATTTTGGCTTTTTTTGTAGGCAGTTGGGGTTAAGTGACTTGCCCAGGGTCACACAGCTAGTAAGTGTCAAGTGTTTGGTCTGAGGCCGGATTTGAACTTGGGTCCTCCTGACTTCAGGGCCAGTGCTCTATCCACTGAGCTACCTAGCTCCCCCCCCCCTTTATTTTAAATGAGGAAACTGGGACCCAGGCAAGTTTAGTGACTTGCCCAAGGTCATACAGGTAGTAAACATCAGAGGTGGGGTATAAACCCAGATGCTCTAAATCCAGCCAATTCTCTTTTCACTATATCACAAGCATCCCCTTGACACTCCCCCCCAAGCATTTATTTGAAATTCTAAAGCTATAATTATGAAATTAGAAATTAGTCCTATGATATAAATCTGTAAATGTATAACAGGAAACAAGACAGAGATGCACCTGATATTTTGAAATATAATATTGTCATAACCAATAGGCTAGGATAATTTGGAACCTTGGTATCGTCCAAAAAGTTGTTTGGTTTTTTTTAATTCATAGTCCAGCTAAAGGAAACAAAATAAATAAAACCCAAGGCCTTGAAGAGTATGTCCCAACAATTCCAGCTTTTAAAAGCTAACAGTTTTGACCTTGAAAATTTGGCCACTGGGCAGCCTCCCTCCCTAATTATTTACAGTGTAATCCTGAAAATGTGTGAAAGGATTGCTTTGCTGGAATTAAATTCAAGAAACATCTGGAATCAGGCATTGCCTCTGAAACTGACAAAGGCCCTCGGTTTCCTCTTCTGCAGCTTATAGTGCCTCCCTCACGGGGTTGTTGGGGGCACTGAGTAATTTAATATTTGTAAAGTACCTTACCTATCCTCAGGGCACTATATCACTGTCATTTATGTTATCTTGTTTGTTTTTTTATGAGACCACCCTTAGAGAATTTTGAAGATTGCTAATGATTTTATACTTAATTTAACAGATACTGAAATCCTGTTGTGGATCTGGAAAAGATAGATGGAATCCTATTAGAACATTAAATAATGGAGACATTTGTCCTTCAGACAAAGTCACCCTTGCCTGGAATGATCTCTCTCCTGATCTCTGCCTCCTAACTTCCCAGGCTTCCTTCAAGACCCAACTAAAGCCTCAACTTTTACAGGAAGCTTTTCCCAATCCTTCTTAATCCCAGTGCCTTCCCTCTGTTGGTTATTTCCAGTTTATCCTATATATAACTTGTTTGTAGGTAGTTCAGTAGATAGAGCTCTGAACCTGGAGTCAGGAAGACCTGAGTTCAAATCTGGCCTCAGACACCCACTAGCTGTGTGACCATGAGCAAGTCGCTTAGCCTCTATTTGCCTCAGTTACTTCATCCTTAAAATGGGGATAACCCATTGGTTCTTGTGATAACCTCCCACAGTTGTTGTGAGAATCAAATGAGATAGTAATAATTGTAATGTGCTTAGCACAGTGCCTAGCACATAGTAAGTACTACATAAAGATTACCTATTATTACTGTTGTACATAGTTTGTTTGCATGTTGTAACCTCCATTAGATTGTGAGTGACTTGGGAGCAAGGATTATCTTTTATGTTTCTTTGTATCTCCATTTAGGTAACAGTACCTGGCACCTAATAAATGTTTTATGACTAATTTGGTTTCCTTCCTGTGGCAAAAAAGCATTGTAAAAGCTTTCATAGTATTTATGTGTGTGTGTGTGTGTGTGTGTGTGTACACCATCATGAGTTAATCCAGATTGGGGAGAACATTCCCCTAGAAGTTACAAAGAACAAGAGATCTTGAGAAATTAGAAATCATCAGGTTGTTGGCAATTTCAGTCAGAAAAAAAGTCATGAAATTTCAGCTGCCTCAAGAAAGATAACTTTTTTTTAAAAAAAAAAAGCAGAAATAGCTACACATTTAAATGCAAATTCAGTGGTTCTCCAATATGACCATTAAAAAACTGGCTTTTGGATTCAAAAATTTCAAATTAATTGTGAATAAAAGCTAGTTGAATTTTGGATATTTTACATTAGGAGATGTTTCTTTTGATGAGAGAAAGAATTGCATAAGAAGTAGAGCACTGGCCAGTGGGTCATGGAAGAACTCTATTCAAGTCACACCTCAGATACCCACTGGCTCCATGTGCTCTAGGACAAGTTATTTTAACCTTTCAGTGCCCTAGACACCTAAGGCTATAAATTCAAGCACATGTTTCAATTTGTATTGATGAAGGGAGTTTCCTTGCTGGATGCTCCTCATACTAATGAAGTCATAGATCCAGTCCCATCCCATACTCCAGGGTTTTAACTTGTCTGTTAATCTATCTTCTAAATAGAAAACCCAAGGGTAGCTGACCACTTCTCTCAGATGGGAGAATGGCAGTTTTGTTAAAGGTTGGTTTGATCTTAAATTCATTCTGATCTTCTAACAATTTTTTGAAAGAACAGGAAGATATATAGTGCCTCTTCCTTGGGAAGATACAAACACAAAAACATGGAACAAAATGACCCCTTTTGAAAACAATATAAATCACCTGAAAAGACTTGTATGAACTGATGCAAAGTGAAGCAGGCAGAACCAGAACATTGTACACAGTAACAGCAATATTGTATGATTGCCTGTGAATGACTTAGCTATTCTCACCAATACAATGATCCAAGACAATTCCAAAGGACTTACAATAAAAAATACAATCCACCTCCAGAGAAGGAACTGATGTAGTCAGAATACAGATTGAAGCACACTTTTTAAACTTAATTTTTCTTGTTTTTTGGGGGGGTCTGTGTTTTCTTTCATAACATGGCTAATATGGGAATATTTTATATGACTGCATATGTATAATCTATATCAAATTGCTTGCCTTCTCAAGGAGGAGAGAGGGAGAGAATTTGAACTCAAAATTAAAAAAACATTAATGTTTTTACATGGAAAACATAATTTTTTTAAAAAAGAAAACAATGTAAATCATAAGAACTGAAATAAAATATGAAATTGGGCAGATCATACACTTCTTTCTTTTTTTTTTTGTAGGCAATGGAGTTAAGTAACTTGCCCAAGGTCATATAGCTAGTAAGTGTCAAGTGTCTGAGGCTAGATTTGAACTCAGGTCTTCCTGACTCGAGGGCCGGTGCTCTATCCACTGTGCCACCTAGCTGCCCCCAGATCATATACTTCTTAAAAGAAGTTTTTGACACGCCATCAACGTTCAACTGTGTAAATTGATTTGTTCCCAATGGTTTAAACTGAGGCCATTCCCAGGGAAGCCCCAGGAGACCACTATGCATATTTTCTCCCAGGTAGCAAGCATTAAAGTAGTTCAGAATGCTCACTTAACTTTATATCTGTTGTTAAGCACCTCTTTACTACAAAGAAGCCCAAACAATATGGACAGAATTCTGACCCTGGATGTGATACTTATATTTTACCCTAGAACGGGAATTCTTCCTTCTTTGTGTCATAAACCCCTTTGGCAGGCTAGTAAAGCCTATGAGCCCCTTCTTAGAATAATTTTTCAAGTGCATAAAATAAAATACACAGGGTTACAAAGTAAGCCAATTATATTAGAATATAGTTATCAAAATATATTAAAAACAAAAGTTCACAGTCTCTGTGTTAAGAGCCTCTGCCTCATAGCATACCAATATCTGAGCAACAGCACACAAAATGGGTTCCTTTTTCCAAACAGGGGCACCCCAACTCACCAGTGGGAAATAATTATACTTTAGATGTGCCTTGACCCTGGAAGATATGAATTAATTTCTACTGTCCAGGAGAGACCAGGGCCTATGGGGACCTGGATGGTTTCCTCATTTGTGCAGCAACAATGCCATTGTACATTTAAATGTACCAGTAAGGCATGCAAACATAATATATCAAACTACCTTCCAAATTCCTGAGTGTGGATGCACCTCACTCATTTTCTATGCCAACTCTATTCTCTAATGAACTTTATAGTGTGGAAAACACTCTGGGACAGATGGATGGGAGTCATGGACTTTGCATGCTATGTCAGGCTTTTCATCATAAGGTGAATTTCCCTGTAGTTTTTCTTGAAATGCTTTTCTTTCTGGATTAAACAGTCTATTAAATTTAAAGCAAAAACCTGGAGGGTTGTTCACCAGGTTCTTCTACCTGAAGACAAGACTGCTGCACCTGAATATTAAACCTACAGGGAGCAAATAGAAAATAGAGAGCCATGAAGCGTGTTCAGATAGTAAACGCAAATTGGCTATCAGTAGATAGCAGTGGATAGAGGGCTGGGCAGAGTTGGAGGAAGAACTGAGTTCAAATCCAACCTCACCAGCTGTATGACCCTGGGCAAGTCACTTAATTTCTTTCTGCCTCAGTTTCCTGGGATCTGTAAAGTAGGATAACTCATAACACCTATTTCTCAGGATTGTTGTGGGCACATAATGAGATATTATTTATAAAGTGTTTTACAAACCTAGCTACACAAATGCTAACTATTATTATTGTATCTCTAACCTCCTCCACTCCTAGAGGGACATGGCTTCTACCTTTAAGATGCTCATCTCCTTGATCCAACAGATTTCTGTAATCTTCCTCAGCCAGGGGTAATCCTTATTAGAAACTGCCTACATCATTTCTGGAACATAAACCATAATGAAATTTGTGATTTGTTCATTCCCTAGAAATTTGAACCCCCTTGTTGTAACTTCTTCAATTTGGGTTCATCAGAATGAGTAGGTGGATTCTTCTTATTCTTTCTATGCAAATTCATATAATCCTATAGATTTATTTGTTCTCTTATTAATTTGCCCCCTTATTATTTGCTTCATACTGTGTTTTGATGATTACATGGTGTTGTATGTATTTAAATATGATGTGGATATGCCCCAGCACTTTATCTTGGGTCCTTTTCACTGTACTCTTATTTGCTAACCTCATCAGCTCTCATGGGTTCATTTATCACTTCCATGCAAACAGCTCCCAAATCTGTATATCCACTCTAGTCTCTCTCTTGAGCTCCAGTCCTATGTAACTAACTGCCTATTGAACATCTTGGATGGAATGTCTCTTAGGGAATCACAAACTCAATATGTCTAAAATAGAATTCATTTTCTTTCTTCCCAAACTCATCCCTCTTTCAAACCTACCTATTACTATTGTGGGCAGCCACCACCCTTCCAATTAGCTAGGGTCACAATATTGGAGTCATCCTCAGCTTCTCACTTTTATTAACCCAGTATATTGAGTTAGTTGCTTAATCTTATTTTTCTACCTCCATAATATCTCTTGCATAGGTTCCCTACTCTCCATTCATACAGCCATCATTCTAGTTCAAGCCCTACTATTCTCTGCCTGGGACTATTTCAATCACCTCCTGATTTTTCTTCCTGACTTAAATCTTTCCCTGCTCTAGGATGTCCATCATTTGGGGAATAGCTAAAGAAACTGTGGTATATGATTGTAATGGAATACGATTGGGCTATAAGAAATGACAAGCAGGATGATTTTAGAAAAACTTGGAAAGACTTGCACAAGCTGATGCAACATGAAGTAAGCAAAACCAGGAGAACATTATACACAGTAACAGCAATATTGTTTAATGATCAATTGTGAATGACAACTATTCTCAGCAATACAATGATCCAAGACAATTCCAAAGGACTCATGATGATAAATGTTATCCATATCCAGAGAAAGAACTGATAAAGTCTGAATGCAGATGAAAGCACACCATTTTTTACTTTCTTTATTTTTATGTGTGTGTGTGTGTGTGTGTGCGTGTGTGTGTGTAGGGGGGAGTGGTTGTATCTTTTTCACAACATGACTAATATGGAAATATGTTTTTGCATGTTTGCACATGATAACCTATATCAAACTGCTTACTGTCTCCAGGAGGAGGAAGGAGGGAAGGAGCAAATTTGGAACTCAAAATTTTTAAAAATGAATGTTAAAAATTATTTTACATGTAATTAGGAAAAATAAAATATTATTTAAAATTTTTAAAAATCTTTTCCCACTCTAATCTTTCTTACAGTCTGTCAGAGTGATTTTCCTAAAAATCAGATCTGATCTTGTCAATTCCTCCTACTCAGTAAACTCCAGTGGCTCCCTATTATCTCTAGGATCAAATAGAAAACATTGTTTGACATTTAAAGCTCTTTAAAAGCTGACTTCTTTATAGCTTCCCAGTCTTTTTATACATTTATTCACCTCTGTGTACTTTCTGATCCAGCCATATTGACCTATTTGCTCTTCTTCACACATACAACTCACCATCCATGCCTTTGTACTAGCTGACCCCCAAGCCTAGAATTCTCTCTCTCACTTCTACCTCTTGGAATTCCTGGTTTCCTTCAAAACTCAGTTTGAACACCACTTTGTACATGAAGCCATTCATGATTCTCCAGCAGCTAGTGCTCCCCCAAAAAAATCCCTTGTATTTATTTTTTATATATTCTCTATGTACCTATAGAAACTACGTGCATGTTGTCTCCCTTATTAAAATGTAAGCTTCTTGAGAGTAGTGACTATTTCAATTTTGCCATTGTGTCTACAGGTTTAATATGTATGCATTGATTCAGTGGTTCATTAAAGGATGGACATATGAAAGGTCTGTTACATATTTTCTGTGTAATATTTATCCAACACCATAGTACTTGAAGAACCAAACATCATGCATATTGTCATGTCATGAAACCAGAAGATAGTAGCAGCTAAATGGAGGGATGACTCTCACTTTCTTCTCAAAGAAGGAAAGAAGAGGGATTGATTGGCACAGGTGGTTTCACTATGTGTCCAGAAATAACTGAAAGCAGTGCTTACAGTGAGGTCAAGCAAACAGACCAAATTTTAAAAAATTACATCATAAAGAATAAAGTAATAGAAAAATTAAAGTTTGTATTATAAAGGTCTCCTATCCAAGATACTGAGAGAAATTATTATTTTGCTATTATATTAACAACCAATTATTGAATTAGGATCAAGGCTTTTTTCTCCTTTATTTCTTCATTTAGGGCCTAGGCCCTATAGAAGGCCAGTCAGTCTCTGGTTGATGAAATGTCTCTAACCCACGCTGAACATACTTCTCAGTCTTGGGCCACTTGCACCCCACCCAACCAGGATAGGGGGGAGTATAAACAGAAATCAAGTGTGGGCGTGTTCTTGCCCCAAGGAAAACAGCCCTATCCTTGTGCCTCTCCATTAGAATTTAAGGTGACCCAGCTCATGAAGGAGAAAACCAACAAGAGTGGTCTGGGTGAAAATGGATTCCTCTGTCCAGATTGCTGGAGGGAGTTGAGTCTCATGATCAAGCCACATTATCAGTAGGAAGGGCTGAAGACTTCTAGCCCGCCTCCTTATTAAATGTCCACCAATTAAGGTTGATTTTCACTTGCCAGCATACCCTTTTACAAAGATATTTAAAGCATTCAGTGTTTCCATTGGAGGTCTTTGATTTTTCAGAGAGAAACCATTAACCATTAGTATATTGATTATTAGATAGCTTAATTAATAAATTGATTATTAATTATCCAGAAACTCTCTCTTGGGTTTTTCATTTGTCACAATATATAAGAAACTGATTCAAATATATAAGAACAAAGGCCATTCTTGAATAGATTAATGGCCAAAGGATATGAACAGGTAGTCCTCAAAGGAAGAAATACAAGTTCTGAATTACTATATTAAAAAAATGCTCCAGATCACTGAAATATTAGGGAAAATAAAATTAAAATAACTCTGAGGTTCCACTTCCTAGGCATCAGATTGGCAAATATGACAAAAATGGGAAAAATGACAATTGCTGAGGGTCAGGGGGAAACAGGCACATTGTTGATGTTGTGAATTGGTACAGAAATTTTGGAAAGCAATTTAGAACTATTCCCCCAAATTCACTAAACTATATGTACCCTTACCTGTTGTGGAAACAAATTTTTAAATCTTTTTTAGTTTCTCTAGAAATATCAAATAATATTTCTTTGGTCCAAAATCCTTTCCAGACTTTTCCCTTTCTTGCACATTAGAAAGTAAGCTCCTTGAGATAAAGACTGTTTTTATTTTTTCTTTGTATCATCAGCACAGTGTCTGGAATAATAGTAAGCACTTAATAATGCTTGCTGATTTATTAATTGATAGTAAAAACAAATTAGTGTACCAGCTCGTTCATGGTTATGAGACTTCTTCCAGCAGCTCAGAAGTAGGAGGAGAAAAGATCAGTGGTGGACATAGTCCAAATTTTGAGTTGGGAAAGGCATGAGGCAATAAAACAGGGGGTCAAAGTATTCAAGGGTAGAGTACAGTGTAAAGTGGAACTGAATAATGATAGCATCAACATTTCAATGGGAGGAAAGGGGGTCAAGACTGGGATAATAGACTGGGAAAGCTGGGAGGAATGAAATGACTGGAAGAACAATAGATTTAGGACTGGCTAGGCAAGGAAAACTTAAGGAAAGAGAAGAGAATATTAGAATATTGGATTCTAAGAATATTCAAATTTTGAATTGGAGACTTTGAAGTCTGGCATATGACTGTTTTTTTCATGTGTAGCTAAGGTGCACTGAAGTTATAGGTCTTGGAAGCTGAGGAGGTCGACAAACTGGGAGGCCAATATGTTTGAAGGAACATCACCTTGCATACTGAATTCTCTAAGTATAAGGGTAAAGACTGAGCTAGAGAAGACTATGAGCCAGGTACTTGAACCCTTTGAAAAGGGAGGGAAAATAGCCTGGAGTAGTAGATAGCCATCTCAGTGATATCCTGGCTCTGGAGAAGGTGCTAAGTCTGGATGGACTGAACCTCAAAATAGGGTAGATTACTAAATGATGATGACTTGGAGGCATAATGTAAAGATGTTAGTGAGGAACAAGGAATAGGCTTATGTCTCTTCCTGGCCCTCTGTATTATGGGGCATGAGACAAGGAACATGTAGTATTTAAGAACATGCCCTGATATGTGTCTGTGGGGAACCACACTCCTGTGGTTATAAGAAGATAGAAGGCATATATGATAAAAATGTAAGTTAAGATAAAAGGAAGTTTGTTAAGGAGAGACTGAGTTTGCTGAGGACACAATTGGAAAGGCAAGGCAGATCAGGAGGGACAAGCCTTAAGTGGATGGGGCTGAGGTAGTTGGGAGGGGAACTGAGTTTTCTTAGTACTTACTTTAGAGTTTCAGAGTAGAGTAGACAGCTTTCTAGCCCTAGGCCAGGGTGGATTCCTACTTTATATGCAGTCAGGAAGAATAGGTCTATCTTCAGCCCCAAATCTTTTGTTCTGTATTATAACTACTTCCACACCCCCAAGATGGGGAGTCTGTTTCTGGTTCTGGATTGTGTATTTGGTCCTGGACTATGGGCCCTCGCTAGTTATAGGGCAGGAGCTTCACTTACCTTAATTAGTCAGCAATAAGAGGATCCAACTTCTATGCTGTTTGGATGAAACAGAAACAGAGAAAGAGAGAAATAGAAAAACACCAAGAAAAAAACCCAGAGGCGAGAGAAATAGAAAAACACCAAGAAAAAAAACCAGAGGCAGAAAGACATAAGGAGACAGAGAGAGACAGAAACAGACACAGGAAGAAAGATACAGAAAAAGGAATGACACACAGAGAGAGACACACACCGACACAGAGACAGAAAAGTAAAGGGAAAATGGAATAATACCTTTGGGATGGAACTTAACAGTTTTTTTTAAATGGGCACCACAAAAGAAATTATAAGAGCACAGAAGTAAAGATGGTGAAAGTGGGGATATTATGGTTTATTTAGAGAATCTAGAGATTCAACTAGACATTAACTGAAGTAATTAATAGCTTAAGTAGCAGAATATAAAACAAGCCAACAAAATTCATTAATCTTTAATATTATTGTTACAACCTAACAGAAGCCTATAGAAAAAGAAATTCCACTGAGAGTAGCTACAAAATGCATAAAATATCTCTAAGTTAACTTCCCGACACACACAAGATGTATACAGTTACAAAACAGCCTTTACAGAAATAAGGGAAGACATAAATATTTGGAGATATATTCACTGATCAGGATTGGGTCAAAACTGAAAAACAATCTCAACAAATAAAAAAAAACAACAAAATAAGGAATAAAATCCCAAATAAAATTATGGAATCTGAACTGTTTATATTTTCATAAAAGACAAAAAAACTATAAGCTTTTCTAAAACATTTATTCTGTGTACTTTTCCAATCTTATTTCCACCTGTGTCCTTAGAATGTTTTAGTTCTTATGCACTTAGAGCCAACGTGTATTTTCTTCTAATTTTGTTTGCTTTGCATAATTTTATATAAATCTTTGCAATGATGTTATTTTTATATGTATATTTTTATGGCATGATAATTTTTTTTAAAACCTTACATTATAATTTATCAATATGAGAACCTCCTTGCTGAGGCAGATCACAACTCACATGTAAGGTATAGTCTTAAAGAGTTTCCTGAAGCTCAGAAGAAAATAATACAAAAATCTTGCTTTTACCAAAACAAACAAACAGAAGACATCAGGAATTTTTGAAACATATAATTGTTTTCTCATTGCTATAAAATCTTTATGAAAATGTGGAAATGTGGAAAAATTGGGGCACTAATTTATTGTTGGTAGAATTGTGAACTGATCCAGCCATTTTGGACAGCGATCTGGAATTATGCCCAAAGAGTTATTACACTCCTATACCCTTTGACCCAGCAACACCATTATTAGGTCTATTTCCCAAGATGATTAGGGAAAAAAAGAAAAGAACCTACATGTTCTAAAATATTTATAGCAGCTCTCTTTGTGGCAGCAAAGAACTGAAAATTGTGGGGATATCCATCAATTGGAGAATGACTGAACAAGTTGCGGTACATGATTGTGATGTGCTATAGGAAATGATGAACTTCATAATCTTACAAAAGCATGGATAGACTTGAAGGAAATAATGAAGAGTGAAATGAGCAGAACCAGAGAACGTGTATACCATAACAATAATATTGTTTTAAAAAACAACTTTGAGGAAGTGATTTTGACTATTATAAACAGCTAAATTAACTATAAAGTACTTATGAAGACACTATCTGCATCCAGAGAAAGAGCTGGAAGTATATTTAGAATGATTTTATGTATATATGTATATGTATTTGTGTCTAATGGTAATCATCTCTAGGACAGGGGTGGAGGTAAGAAAAAAAGGGAAAAAATTACATGATAACTTTATTATATATTTTAAATGAATAGCAAATTTTACATAATAGATTTGCAGTTTTATGTGCAATCATCTTTTTTTTATTATGCTGTTATGGAAATGCTTATTTTATTCCATAAACTAAAAATAAATAAAACCTTTTAAAAAGCAAAAAAAAAATTAATGTGTTCTGTGTAGATGTGTGGGAATTCTAGTTGTCTTAACAAATATTGGAAAAAATGAAAAAAAACCCACCCTAATCATTTTAGACAAGTAGATTAATAGCCAGTGGCAAAATAGCAGTGTCACAGGTGAATGAGAATTTAGGGGAAAACCCTGATGGGTTTTTTTTGGGGGACATCAGTCAGTTTGTCCATGGAGAGGCCAACTGTATCTGCTGCAAACCTTTAAATTGCTCTGTTAACATGTTCTATGATTTGTCTTATACTTATCATTAATAGCTAATAATAATAGGTAACCTTTAGGTAGCACTTACCATGTGCCAGGCACTGTGCTAAGCACTTTACAATTATTATTATCTCATTTGATCCTCACAACAACCCTGGGAGGTAAGTGCTATTGTTATTCTCATTTTAAGGATATGGAAAGAGACAAACAGAGGCTAAGTGACTTGCCCAGGGTCACATAGCTGGTAAATGTCTGAGGCCATATTTAAACTTAGGTCTTCCTGATTCCAGATCCAAAGTTCTATCTACTGCACCACCTAGCTGCCCATACTTTTTACATGGGAACAAAATGACCTGCTCTATACTGAACCTGATTCATATTGCTCCTTTCACTTCTTCCTTTCTGGGGGCACCCCCTACACTTTTAAGCCCACAGCTATTTCTATAATTAGCAAGTTTCTTCTATTGCCGGCGTGGAGGTGATGAGCCAATAAATGTGAGAATTTGGGAGTGTACTGCCACTACCCAGAAGTCAGGAAACCCCAGCGAAGGAAACCCAGTACAAGCCTATGGCATTTCTGGGCACAGAGCAGAAAGGGGTGGATACACATACCACACAAAGACACAAAGAGAGACAGAAAAGCAGAGACATACATAGAGAGACAGGAAGACAGCCACAGAGCTGTATAGACAAGTTATAAATATAGATCAGGGATTAAGGATTTGGCACCTTCAGAGCACTAAGCCTTTCTTATCTTTCCAGCTGTTCTTTTGAGGGGGAGGGTTCTAGCTACACCCTCTCATTAGCTCAGTGAGCCCCAGCAGCGATTGTAGGTGTCTGTGAACCATAACATTAGACATATGTGTATTTGTATTTATATTTGTATATATGAACACACATTTATGCAAAGGGGTATAGAGGCAGAAATACAAATCTTTAGTTTTATAGAGAGACAAAGAGAAAGAGCACAATATGGTATATGTTGTATATATACTCTGTGCATATACAGGATATATACATATATATGATACAGAATATATCCTATATGTGTACAGAGTAGGCAATTTTTGTAGATTACTGATTTTATACCTGTATAGGTATATTGATAGAGAGTTTTTGATTGAAGCCACTTGCAATTCCTGCTGGCTTCACTGAGCTCAATAGGAAGATGTGACTCAAGCTCACCAGATCAAAAGGACTTCTGGAAAGAGGAGCCCTTGGCATGAGAAATTGTTAAGCTCTCACCTTTAATCCAGCTTTCTTCAGATTTCTTGGCTGTTAACCAGGTGTTAAAACTATGGATCCTGATTTAATCTAAGGTCTTCTCTGAGGTTTGTTTGCTGCTTTGTGGTTGAACTGCCCCTCCCATTGAAGAAGTTAGTCTCCATTACTATTCCAGAATCCTTAGCTGATTTTTGGCTGTTCTGACTCATTCTCCTTTTGCCTCTGTTCCTCGGGTATTGTCTTGAGGCTCCTTCTCCCTGACTCCCTTCCTTTTCCATTCCTCTATGTACCCCAAAGAAAATTCTGTCCAGAAGAGTATTCAGATTCCTTGCCTATCTGGTTCTATTCCCAGATATGGCTAGGTAGGACAGGATAATGCCATAGATTTAGAATACTTACCAAAAGGTATGCTTCCTAAAAACATGGGGATTAAGATCTTGGCTTAAAATTGGCCTCTTAGTACAGTTATTTAACTTTTGACCCATCATTCTCCTAATTAAAGCATCATCTGTGTTAGGAAATAACTATTTTGTGACCCCTATAAAATTAAAAAAAAAAAGGAAGAAAGTATTTATAAGGCACTTGATCAGAAAGAATGAGTCATAATAACAATAATGCATATTTATACAGCTCTATTTTAAGAAAGCACATCATATACATCGTTTCATTTGATCCTCACTTTCTAGGGAGGTTGGTAGTACAAGAACAAACTCAGTTATATAGCTATTAACTGACAGAGTGAGAAATTCTAGGTACTCTTCCCTAAAAACTCTGCTGCCCCTACAAGTTAGGTAAAATAACCACTTTTCTTATTATAAATTATCCCCCAAATAGAGAAGAGTTTAGCAGAATCATTTAAGGAGATGAAAAAAATGGTAGGTTTTGCAAAAAGGATCAGTAAATACAAGAGGTATTTGCTTACTAGTTATATAACTAATGGATATAAATCCACTTGCCTAAAAGTTGAGGTTGTTTTGTACCTATTTCTACCCTGTGCTGGTCAACGTTTATCAATCAGCTGGAGATGAGGGAATATATGAAGGCCACATTTTTAAGTTTGATTTGCATTATTAATATTTTCTCCGTAACTTTCTTAGTCTAGTCAATCAGTCTAACAACGAATTAAATGCAGATTTGTAACTTTTGCTAATTTCTGAAGTATAAATGCTTACACTAAAAATTTAACAATCACACTCATGAGCAGTTAGGAACTAGCTCCAACACAGACCTGCCCATTTCCAATACCTGATGAAACAACTGATCCTGATTGATATTCTATTAATATAAAACCCATATGCTGGTGAAATAACATGTAAGGGAGAGAATTCCAAAACCGACTATATCTTTGTATTATAATCCCATATATTTATATTGACATATTCACAAGTGAAGTAGGCCCTCTTCTCCCAAGTGCTTAAATGGATTCTTTGTGGATGAGGGATTAATACTTTTTTTTTAAAGGACTAATTTAGTCTTTCTTTGGACTCTGTTAGAGGTGAATAAAAATTGAAAAATAATTATGACAAGCTATAAAATGGCTCACTGAACTTTGTATTTCACATTTTGTACAATTAAGGTTTTTAAGAATTTCAAATTGTGTTGGGGCAGCTAGGTGGCACAGTGGATAGAGCAATGGCCCTGGAATCAGGAGGACCTGAGTGCAAATCCAGCCTCAGACACATAACACTCACTAACTGAGTGACCCTGGGCAAGTCACTTAACCCCATTGCCTAGACAAAAAAAAATAATAAAATAAGAATTTCAAATTGTGGCACTTCTGGTTAATAGGGTGGCATGTAAGCTCCCAGGGAAGCTCAGGTCTACCATATGTACTTCAGCAAAAATCAACACCAAATTGGAAAAAGATCAAGAAATACATACAAGACTATAGTAAATGCTATGATCCAGTCCAGAACTACATAGAAATACACTTGTGGAGCCAGGTATCATTTTGACCACTTTACCCTAGAATAGCTGAAAGTCTTTAGCCCTCTGACCTAGGAGGCATGAGAAGGCACTGAAACCTGTAGAACTCTGTACTGGGGAGACAGGGAAGTCCGGGGGGGGGGTGTTAGAAAACCATAGCACTCTGACTGTTTTGACTGCAGATTGAGCCAGGAGCCTGCAGTTCTCTTTTTGGGATAGGAAGGCTTGGAAGTCTGCAGAAATGTGCCCTGAGACACTCAAAGGCCTTGAAGACTTCAGGGTTTTGAAATCAAACAATACTAGGAAAGCTGAAATCTATCAACCCTTTGAGCACAGACTCATCAGGAGAAGTGAATGTAGCAGAAGAAGCCCAGGTAATTGAGGTCAGGACAAATAAGGTCCGACCATTTCATCTAAGAATGCAGGAAAGGGTGGATCCTGGCTTGGCACAAAGTCTCAAATCAGTAACTAAGGCTTGAGATATGAATAAACAGAAGACACCAAACACTATGAAGAAATATGACACTCAAGAGACAAAGACAGAAGTAACTCCATAACTACACACAAAGCCTCAGAATAAAAAAAAAATGACAGCCTCAAGTACTATAAGAGTACCTGGAAGAAATGAAGCAAGTAACAATGAAATTATAAATGAAATAAGATCTCTAGAACAAAGAAAAAATTTTTTTTTAAATTTAATAATAAAAATTAAGAATAAATTTGAAATTTAAAGACTACAAAAGAATAAGTAATTAGATTATACCTACAAAGAGTTACTAAAATATTACATTGAGTTTTAATGTAAGAATATTAAAAGCTTATTGTCACCTATGATTTCCTGGACTTCATTTTGATTCATAGCTGGCTTTGCTGCTTTCTCCTTTGAAGAAGAGGATTTTGCCCCTGTTAAGCTATGTGTTGCCATATATTCATTGGTATAAAGTACTTGCATTATATCATTTATAAATTTCTGAGGCTTGCTCTTGTTGCAAAGGGCAATCTGCCATTTTTCAATCTTGAACTGAAAAACAAAACAATTTGTAGATATTAATATTTAATGAAATTCAACAAAACAATTATTTCCTTTTGACTAAATCTTTATATTTTTTAATTATGCTTTCTTTACTTTTCTCCTTGGGTACAGGGACAAAGACTGAACCTTTGATTTCAGTGAAAGAGAGTCCAAATGTGGAAAGTTCCTCCACCAATGAAGATCAGTGACTATGTAACTGAAAGTCTTGGGGTTGCCAGGGGGAGCTGATGAGTTGACTCTTAGCTAAGAAACACATGGTCATAAAGCCAGTATATGTCAAAGGCAAGATTCCAAGCTCTTCTGGATGCCAAGGTTGTCCTTCTCTCCACAATATCTATTGTAGTTATTTGTATTGTATGAAATAACAACATCCCTTTAAAAGTGTTACATTTGACCAGCTAGAGACTGGACCTGTGATTTTCATTGGTATAGAGAACTCCTAGATGAAGAAACTCCCTCTATACATTCAGATCTGCAGGCACCTCATTTGCTACTTACAGCCTAAGAGAGCTACCTAGAACACTTAGAGGGTACACAGGGTCGTACAGCCAGTATGTGTCAGAGGCAAGATTTGAATCCAGGTCTTCATGGCTTCAAAGCTGGCTCTATAGCCACTGTGTCATACTACCTCTCGTACTATATTCAACATATTTATGAATGTATAAAAACAGGAGAAAGTTGAGGTAGTTCATCAAATGGTTAAATGTCAATTTGTCATTTGAGTTGTAAAGTAATACTCTATCCAATAGCCATTCATTAATTTTCATATTTTACTACCCCAGAGATTGACAATTCATATCACTTAACTAACCTCTTTGTCAATGGTATGCTCTTCTTCCTCCACCTTCGAGGAGGGAGATGAACTGGAATTATTACCCACTGTAGAATAAGAATCTGGTACAGAATTTCCTGTAGACTTCCAGCCTTGGGAATGAAGACTGGATGCAGAAGAGGTTCTTCCCCTTTTAAGCAGTGCTTCTGCCATGCTCACCAGCTCTTCAAAGTGGGTAACTGCTTGAGGTAACACTAAAACCAGAAGAGAAACACAGATGGTGTGTTACCTTATTTGGATTCATAACTGTTTCCATTTCCAAGTTCCTTGCATGAGCATGGGATCACATTAGGCCATTTTCAGGTCTACCCCACGGTGGCTCATAATCCCTGATAAAAGAAGATGATTTTCCCATGGTCTATTTATGAATTTTTAAATAAGGCAAAGAATGAAGGGAATGAGCATTTATTAACCACATATTGGGCACTGTACTAAATACTTTACAAATGTTACCTCATTTGATTTTCTAATAACCATGCTATTATGATCCCAATTTTACAGTTAAGAAACTGAGGCAGATAGAGGTTAAGTGACTTGCTCAGGGTCACGCAGCTAGCAAGGAGGTATCTGAAGCCAGATGGGAACTTAGGTCTTCCTGACTGCAAGCCCAGTTCTTTATCCACCATACCACGAAGCTTCCTGCTTTTCATAAGGAATTGGTGCTGGAGCTATGATCTCATTGGTGCAAGAAGCTCCAGGTGAGATAGAGAATACAGTACAACTCTTAAACAAACCCACTCTGTGCTTTTCTCTTTTATTATGGTAGCAGAAACATCCCGTGTTCTACCTTTTATAGTATTTGTGGTAGTTCAAAATACAGTGTTCCTAAAACAACATCTAGCTCACTTTCCCCCCATGTTAACCAATCAGTGAATGTTTCTTAAGCACCTACCAAAAGCCAATTAATCAATAAGTATTTATTAAGTGTGATGTTGGCTGGTGGAGAACCTGTTTTTTCTTAGTGTTAATTCTTAGGCCAAAATTAGCACAAGCAGCAGGGATTGCATTGAGTGCACAATCATCTGCAAGCAAAAAATCATGCACCTACTCTCCCTCCACTTTAGTCTTAGTTTGTAGCCTTTTCAAGTTGAATAATTTACCATTAGTGTGGTATCTGACTTTGATGCCACTTTCCTTGGCAGTATACTTTCCAGGGATGTACATATAGATGATGAGGTTGATGTAGGCATTGCCAGAGCTAGCTTCGTGTTTGGAAGACTCCAAAGGAAAGTGAGGTATTAGACTGCCTACCAAAGTGAAAGTCTACAGAGGCATTGTGCTGATCTCATTGTTGTATGCCTGTGAAACCTGGACACTACCAACACCACGCTAGAAAATTGAATTGCTTCCATTTGAATGGTCTTGATTTTGTGATGTGGGAGACACTGGCAAAGAACTGCCCAGCATGGCATGCCAACATCCAAGAAGGCACTGTGCTCTATGAGAGAAGCAGAACTGTAGTAGCTCAAAAGAAATTTAAAGACACTTCCATTCCAAATGGTCCATATGGACTATTTGTGCCCTGTGGTAGAGTTCCAAGCTCATATTGGTCTGATTAGCCACAGTTGGACATGCTGTACCTTGACTCCAACATAGTGATTTTGGTCCTCTTTGAGAACCAAGGACAATCACCACCATCACCACAAAATGTGAGGTGATAAGGGTCTCCACCTTGAAACACCACTCTCTTTTGGTTCTCCTACCTGTCAGATTATGTACCTGCCAGGGACCTACTATGTTCCCCTCCTGGATCACTGCTTTGTTGTATCACAGGGGCTTGTGTAGCTCAGTGAAACTATGAGCTATGGTGAGCTTGGACAGACTTCAGGAGAAAGTGGAGGACAGAAAGGACTATTGTGCTGTGGTCCATGGAGTCATGAAGAGTTGGACACCTCTGAATAACAGCAACAACAAAATGTGCCAGGCAGTGTGTTTAACCTGGGAATAAAAAAGAAAGTCAGAGTCTCTGTTCTCAAGGATCTTAAAGTCTAATGGAGGAGACAACATACAAACAAACATGCACAAACTAGATAGATACAACAGAAATTAGAGATGATCGTGGAAGTAATAGAGAACCCCTGGAGTGGATTGAATAGGGGAGGTATGGTGCCCAAACTTTTAATTTAGTAAGATCAATCTTACAGCTGAATGAGTTAAAGGTAGACTGGAATGGGGAGAGACTTGAGGTAGGGACTAATTATGAGGCTATTGCAGTTATCTAGGTATGAGGTGCTGAGGGCCTAGACCAGGATGTTGGCAGCCAGAGGACAGAAGGGAGTATATCTAGGAGATGTGAAGAAAGAGATAAAGGATTTAGCAACTGATTGGATTTAGGGGATGAAGGAGAGTAAGGTGTGGAGGAAGATGCAGTTGAAATGAAAATTCTTTGGATTTTGCCCTGATTTACAAGGCAAAACTCAAGACAAAGAGAACTGAAAAGAGTTTATTGTAAGTAAATCAAGGTAGCAATAAGCTGATGGGCAGATCACCAGAGATCACAGATGGCTTCAAGGTGGAGCCAGCTAATGATAAAATGATATAAAGAGAATTCAAGTAAGTCCACACAGTAAAAGGGGTTGGACTCTTGCATCTCAGTTCTTCCCCCAAGAAGAACCCCAATTTCCTTGTAAGGGTATGGGGAAGAGCAGGGGACTGGGTGATGTGCTTCTCCCCTCCACCCTCCATGGACCTCCTCCAACACTGATTTACAAGTAGAGCATAAAACAATAGGTCACTGACTACATATAACTTTCAGCAATGCTCAGGTTGTGAACCTGGGTTACTGGGAGGATTATGGGTATCCTCTACAAATAGTAGGGAAGTTAGTAAGAGGGGAGAGTTTTGGGGGAAAGGTAATGAGTTCAGTTCTGGACATGTTCAGTTTAAGATGTCTGTGAGACATGCAGTTTGAAATATCCAATAGGCAAGTGGAAATTTGAGAATGGAGACCAGGAGAATGGTTAGGGCTGGATAAATAAATCTAAGAATCATCTGTATAGAAATGATTATTGAAACCACAGAAGCTGATAAGACTAGCAAGTGAAATGATGGAGAGGAAGAAGAAAAAAAAAGGCCCAAGACACTGGTATTGTGGACATGAGCTCTGTAAAGTCTATATATGTTAGAACTTCCCTCCTTCACAGGGGAGCAGGACAATGGAATGCACAACAATCAACCAATTAGAAGGATTTCTGAGGCTCAAAGCTACTTGACATACCAGTGATCCTATGTGAAGTGAACTTTAGACAAACTTGGGGATGGCTGCAGAGGCAGGACTAGCCTTGAACAGCTCAAGGTTAGCTTTGAGCAGCAGCTGCAGACCCAGTACTTTCCAAATACCTTACTCCCTGACTTACTGTATCCACAAATGTCTTCTGCCAAAAATCCCCCATCCCTCTGAAAGCCTCTAGAAACTACATTATCTCACTCCCTTTTTTCTCCCCCTTGAGCATATGAGAACTCTTCCTCTCTGCTCCCTTGTAGGATCTTCTTTCCCAGACAAGCTTTTTCTCAGAAAACAAATGCTTTTAATTGGTGTATTGGACTCTTTTATTTCAGGTCCCTTTATGGGGCTGAGAAACATTTGTTAATGTATACTATTAGTATAAGAGATTGCCAAATGAAATAGTATAGAGAGTGAAGAAAAGAGGGAGTTAAATGGCATAACCTGAATGAAGAGCCAGCAAAGGGGACTAAGAAAGAATAGTCAGATATATAGGAGGACAAACCAGAGGAGAAAGCAGTGTCATGAAAATCTGGGCAGAAGAGAATATCAAGGAGGAGAAGGTGATAGTACCAAAGCCTGCAGAGAAGTCAAGAAAGATAGGCCAGACCCAGTGCTAAATGTTGCTGATGAGGTCTAGAGATTTAGGGGTGCTGGGACCCCGAGATCATGAAGTGGGCTCTGCCTGAATGAATTCAACCCAAATCTTCTTTCAGCCAGAGAAAAAGCTTATTAGAGATAAACCATACAGGCCAGACTCTTAAGGAATCTGAACATTAGTAACGCTGGTAGGGGATGAGCGGGCATGAGAAAGTCTCAGCATTTAAATGGGGGCCAGGGTGGATCTTATATACACTAAAGTAACTTTGGGTGACCAGGGAAGGGGCTGAGAAAAAGGTGTAGGTGAGAATTCTGATTGGAACGTCTAAGAGATTGAATAGACAATGGGAATAGATAATGAGAGGAACTGGAAGAACTTTGAAAGGCATCTGAATAAGATCAAAAGGTGGGGCTAGGGCTTTCAAAGGGAAATAAGGGGAGTCAATAAGGAACCGTTTGAGACCAGAGTAAGAAAAGTTTAAGGGCTTTCTGGGGTCTGTAGACAAATGGGAGCCAAATTCTTTTTGGTAGAAGGGGCAAAGGTCTTGTCTTGGGCCCATACCTCATCAATGCAAATAAAAAGACAAAAATGAAACAGTCCTTACCCTCAAGGAGTTTACATTCTAATGTGGGAGACAACATGTACCTCAATAAGTATACCCAGAATAAAAGTGAGAAAAATTTGATACTTTGGGGGGATTAGTAGGAAAGGGTATTTCACTGGGATGAATTTCTTGCAAGATTATTGTTGAGGTCAGATTCCAGAGATTGGTTTGAGTGTGAAAAATTCACTTAGACATTCTCAGTAGCTAATGGGAGTTTTATTACATGAAGCCCAAGGGCCTGTTAGCAAGAAGCTAATAAAAGCCCTTCTTTTTGGGAGGACCAGGCTTATATAGACAGAAAACTACATAGCCTGTAGATGTTCAAGATGATGATGTAGTTTTAGGGTTTTTTATGGTGGTTGAAGATTAAGGAAGGATATTATGACGAAGAATGAAGAAGATGGTTGGATAGGATAAGGAAGAAAAAAAGCAATTCTTTTGGTCTTACAAGATAAGGAGAAGTTCTATGGTATTGCAAGATAATTGGGAAAAGGACTTTAGGGTGTTGTCAAGTTACAGGATCTCAAATTACAGGATGAGCTACAGAATAATCCCCAAACCTCCTCAGGAGGGGGCTTCACAAAGTACTGGAAAAGCAACCCTTAATATTCTTCTTAACCCAGTTTGTATCCACATCATTATCAAGCACTTATTTTGAGAATTTCTGTGAAATGTTCCCTGATCTGAGAGCCAGGGTGTGGGCAACAGGCAACTAAGGTTGAATCCCTGTTCTACCATTTACTGGCTGTGTGAGGTTAGACAAAATGACTTAACCTTCCTGGTTAAGTTTTTCATCTATAAAATGAAAGGGCTAGACTGGATCAATGGTGTTAAACTTAAAAAGAAATGGGTACCATTAAACCATACATAAGGATCTCTTTGAGCCACATATAGACTTTAAAATTGTAATCTTAGGGAGCAGCTAGGTGGTGCAGTGGATAGAGCACTGGCCCTGGAGTCAGGAGAACATGAGTTTAAACCTGGCCTTAGACACTTGACACTTACTAGCTGTGTGACCCTGGGCAAGCCACTTAACCACATTGCCTGGCCAAAAAAAAGTAAGGTTATATATATGTCGTATTTTCATTTATTTTGTTAACTTTTCCCAATTTTATTTTAATCTGATTTGGGTTTTACTCAGCAATGTTGTAGGCCTCATGCATACTGATACCTCTGGATTAGATGACCTCTTAAGGTCCTTTAAACTCAGTATCAATTACCCATCACAATTTAGTATTAGGTAGACTGATATATTTCTATAATCTATCCTCCTGAGTGACTTTCCCTTCTCTCTTGGATCTTGTATGTAGTGCCTTGAACATGCTTTGTTCTCTCTTTAAGGTACTGGTTCCATGTTACATTTGTATTGTTATTGGTATGTCATCTCCCTCCTTTAAGCCCAATGAAGAAAGGGTTCACAATTCTTATTTAAACTTTGTATGGACTGGAATCTCCGGCAGTTGTGGTGGTATCCAGACTTCTCAACCCATGAACACCAAAGACAACTTAGAAGGTCAATGGGAAAAGTCTGTTTCTGTGGTGAGAGAGAAGTGTGAGGTCCCAGCCCCATTCCCTGAGCTTGGCCCTAGGGTGGCAGCTGCCTCCTGAGCTTCTGGCCCACAGACTGAGGGGGAATCAGGTGGCTGGTCAGAGGGGGATTGCAGGGATGTCTCTGCTGATTCAGGATTCTCTTGCTTTGCCCATGCTTGGATCTGTGTCACAGTTCTGGGTGGCTGTCGTGGGGCGAGGAGGAGCACTGGTGTGGCGGAGCCTGTAGCAGCTGTGGAGAGGAAATCTTCCTCCCAGTTCCAAGACAGAAAAGAGTGCTTGTGGTCACTCATAGACCAGAGCAAAGGTCAGGAAAGGAGTAAATATCTTGCCCTTGATCATAGCATCTTGAAAGAACTGAAAATTTATCTCTGAAAACAGCTGCACAAAACCCCTGAAACTTGGGACAGTACATTCTCTACACTGAAAACAGACCCCTACCTTAACAAAGAGTTTATAAATCAAATAATTGGCCTAGATCATGAGTAAGCAGCGCAAAAAGAGTCAGACTGTATTATCTTACTTTGGTGACACAGAAGATCAAAACATACAACCAGAAGAAGACAACGAAGCCAAAGCTCCTACATCCAAAGCGTCCAAGGAAAATATGAATTGGTCCCAGGCCATGGAAGAGCTCAAAAAGGATTTTGAGAAGCAAGTAAGAAAGGAGAGGAAAAACTGAGAGTGATGCTAAAGGAGACCCCCCCAAAAAAATACTGAAGAAAATAACACCTTAAAAAATAGCGTAACCCAAATGGCAAAAGAGGTCCAAAAAGCCAATGAGGAGAAGAATGTCCCAAAAAGCAAAATTGGCCAAATGGAAAAGGAAGTCCAAAAGAAAATACATCCTTAAAAATTAGAATAGAGCAATTGGAAGCTAGTGACAATTTGAGAAATCAAGGCATTGTAAAACTAATCCAAAAGAATGAAAAAATAGAAGAGAATGTGAAATATCTCATTGGAAAAACAACTGACCTGGAAAATAGATCCAGGAGAGAGAACTTAAAAATTATTGGACTATCTGAAAGCCATGATCAAAAAAAGAGCCTAGACATCATCTTTCAAGAAATTATCAAGGAAAACTGCCCTGATATTTTAGAACCAGAGGGCAAAATAGAAATTGAAAGAATCCACCGATCACCTCCTGAAAGAGATCCCCAAAGGAAAACTCCTAGGAATATTGTAGCCAAATTCCAGAATTCCCAGGTCAAGGAGAAAATATTGCAGTTCAGCCAGAAAGAAACAATTCAAGTATTGTGGAAACACAATCAGGATAACACAAGATTTAGCAGCTTCTACATTAAGGGCCCAGAGGGCATGGAGTATGATATTCTGGAGGGCAAAAGAGATAGGATTATAACCAAGAATCACCTCCCCAGCAAAACTGAGTATAATCCTTCAGGGTAAAAAATGGTCATTCAATGAAATAGGGGACTTTCAAGCATTCCTGAGGAAAAGACCAGAGCTGAATATAAAATTTGACTTTCAAATACAAGACTCAAGTGAAACATGGAAGAGGTAAACAGGAAAGAGAAATCATAAGAGACTTATTAAGGTTGAACTGTTTACATTCCTTCAGGGAAAGATGATATTTGTAATTCATGAGTCCTTTGTCAGTATTAGGGTTGTGGGAAGGAAAAAAATTATATGTACATATAAATAGATTGATAGATAGATAGAGGACACAGGGTGAGTTGAAGATGAAGGGGTCATATCTGGAAAATAAAATTAAGGGGTGAGAGAGGATTATACTGGGAGAAGGAGAAGGGAAAAAGTAGAATGGGGTAAATTATCTCACATGAAACAGACAAGAAAAGGCTTTTACAGTGGAGGGGAAATGGGGGAAGGTGAGAGGGAATGAGTGAATCTTATTCTCATAGGAGTTGGCTGAAGGAGGGAATAACATACACAATGGGGTATGTAAATCTATCTTACCCTACAGGAAAATAATGGGGGAAGGGGACAAGAGAGCAGGGGGTTGATAGAGGGAAGGGCAGATTGGGGAGAGGATAATCAAAAGCAAACATTTCTGAGGAGGGACAGGGTTAAAAGAGAGAATAGAATAAATGAGGGGTAGGATTGGATGAAGGGAAATATATTTAGTTTTTCACAACATGACTACTATAGAAGTGTTTTGCATGACCACACATCTTTAACCTGTATGGAGATGCTTGCCTTTTCAATGAGGATGGGTGGGGAGGGAGGAAGGGAGAATATTTGTAACCCAAAGTTTTAAAAACACATGTTAAAAATTTTAAAAAAAACCCAACATTGTATGGACTTGATGGGGTGCTTGGGTGCTTATGTTTGGGTGCTTGTACTTGAACCCCAATTTCTCCCTAGCCTCAGAAACACTATCCCTGACAGTTTCTCCCAGCCCAAGGACACTATGCCTGGCAATTACTCATGAGTGGGCCCTAGCAAGACCCTATCTCTCTCCTTGGTGCAGTTACAAACAGTACCTGAAGGAATTATTAATTTGAACTGGCTTTGCATTGGGTCATAAAGACATTCTTACCCACTGGGCTAGCTATACTATTACCCTGCCTCATTATCTACATCCTGGGCTCCTCATTAACTGTATTCTGAACTTAAGATATATGTATATGTATACTCCCTACATCTATCTTGTCAAACAACATTGATTGATGACAGACTGGACAACTCTCAGTTGTCCCTGACAGCTAGTTAACTTAGTGACATAGCAGGCCTAAAACCACACCTCCATGTGGCCCCCCTTGTGGGCTTTTCCCAGTGAACTCTGGGTAAAATGCCTACACAGTAGGTACAAGAAGTGCATGTTCTTTTAAGAACTGACTACTCCTTAACCACTCCCTAATCCCACCCTGAATCACCTTGTTAGCATATTTGGCACATGTTTTATTGTATTTTATCCTATATAAACTTTAACTGTACCTCTCTAAGGTTGCAGGATCCTTAAGAATCCTTGCCAGCTGAAAAGCGTAACCGATAAACTTTTTGCCACCTTGACTTAAAGAATGCTTGAGTCTGTAAATTCATTCTAGATGACCCCGTCATGTACTTCAGTCTTTGAGGGGCCACAACCTCTCAAACTTCAACAGACTGAGCCCAAACAGAGGGTTTCGTGCAAGGTATGAATTTAATGATTGTTGTGTTGAACTGAATTCAATCAATCAATAAACTTTTATTAAGCACTCACTATGTGCTAGGCGCTGTGCTAAGAGCGTTCATCTTCCTTAGACATTCAGACTGAGTTTTAGATGACTTTAAATGTCCCCTCCCATTGGTCTGATAATCTGAAGATCTCAAATGTAATTTGGCCTCATTTTCAAAAGGAAAGAAGTTGTAAAATTAACAAAAACACATTCTTTTGAGTGTAACAGTCCAGTCTTCCTCCTGTGACCTTGGACATTAGAATAAGGGAATTAAACAGCTCCCAGCTCCCTTAGCTTTTGACCTTTGGAGCCTCACAGTTTATGTTAATAGCCCTGTAATTGAAATGCAGTTGTTTCTTAGCAACCTGCTCACTGCCTTTTTTTTTTCTTTTTGGACTTGTGTCCAGCCACAGAGTTTCTCAGAATTTGCTAAAGGTTTAGAACAAAGCTTTTTAAAACAGAAAAAAATAACCCAAGCAGATTTCAAAACAAAGATTCTCTCCTCACCTTCCCCCCTTCCCCCCCCCCAGCCCAAGCCCTTTTCCTCCAAACATCCGGCTCCACCTCCCTATGAAGCTGATTTGAGAGAGGTTTGCCACAGTCAGAGCACGTGGTTCTACCAGTTCAGGTGGTGAACAGAGCTACAAGTCCTCACCTGCCCCCACCCTGGGTGCCAACATAAAAACAAAACTGCCTCTCACTTGTGAATATAAAATGAGTTACAGCATCACAGACACTCAAGAGTCAGCATAGACCTCAGAAGGCACTTAAAATCCAGAGAAACTGTATCTACCTCACTCCCCACCTATCTGTTTAATGACTCTGCCACAAGGGATGAGATTAATTTGGCACAACCTATTCTTGATGAAGCCAATACTGGCATTTTGTGGTTACCATTTCTTTTTCTAGACGTTCACTAACCATCTCTTTAATAACACATCTTGGAATTTTGCCAACAAAGCCACTGGCTACACAGGAGAAATAGGAAATTATTAACAGAGGGAAAGCACTAAATTAATAGGTAAATGGCTGCAAAAGGAAGTAGCAAAATTAAAGGCATAAATTTAAATGGTAAAATTCAGTAGGAAAAGATGCATACCAAAAAAATCAAGCTATGGTAGAGGTGGAAAAAATGAAGTGAGGAATTAATTGCTATTTGGTACTTTGTCGGAAGAATCCTGTGCTGGATCCAATAAACTGGATGCTTTTAAAATTATAAACTTTATATTGATGTCTCTCAAATCTATCTTGTCCTAACTTCTAGTGACCACTAGTCTCGTATCTCCAATTATCTTTCAGACATTTCAAATGAATGTCCAGGAAACATCATAAACTCAGAATGTTAGAAAGTGGACTCATTATCTTCCCCCTAAAACAGGCCTGCACAACTTTCAGCCAGCAGCTGCTTACAGCTGCCTGCAAAAAACCTAGAGGAAAACACCCTTTGTATGTAGAGGAAATCCTTTGTGTGCAGCAAGCGGCTGGAGGGCCCTAAGTGGCCACAGAACCATAAGTGGCTAGTGGACCACAAGTTGTGCAGGCCTGTCTTAAACCCTCCCACCTGCAAACCTCTTTATTACTTTCATCCTCCCAGTATCCTAGGCTTGTAATCTATGTGTCCTCCTTGACTCCTCATTATCTCTCCTTCTCCTCTGCCCCCCAATTCGTTGCCAAGACCTGTTAATTTTCCCCTTTGCAACATCTCTGGAATAAACCCCCTTCTCTGCTCTGATACTGCCACTGCTCTGATACAGGCCTTCATCACCTCACACTTAGACTATTGCAGTAGCCTGCTGGTGGGTCTGCCTGCCTCAACTCTCTCCCCACTCCAATCCATTCAACTGCCAAAGTGATTTTCCCCAAACTTCACTCAATAAATTCCAGTAGCTTTCACCTCCAAGATCAAATACAAAATGTTCTGTTTGACATTCAAGGCCCTTCATAAGCTAACCCCCACAAACTCCTCACCTTTCCAGTCTTCTTATACCTTACTCTCCACCACATATTCTTCAGTTCAGTGACAGTGGCCTCCTTGTTGTTCCATAAAAAAGACACTGGACATTTTCTCTGGCTGTCACCCATGCCTGGAATGCTATTCCTTCTCATCTCTGCCTGCTGACTTGCCTGGCTTCCTTCAAGTCCTATACTCTACAGGAAGCCCTTGCCACCCCTCTTAATTCTAGTGCTTTCCCTCTGTTAATTATTTCCTATTTCTCCTGTGTATAGCTTATTTGCTTGTCTCTCCCATTTAGTTTGCCTCTTCTTGTATCCTTAGAGTGCCTAGCACATAATAGGAGCTTAATAAATGCTTATTGACTAAGACTCCTTCAACAGAACTTTTTTCTTGTTCAAATTCTGTGATCTGTTAGTATTATCTGTCTAAAGGTTTTATTAATGCCTTTTTAAAAAAAAAGTATCATTTCTGGATATCTGCACCCACAACACTCTTTAAATCTCCCTAAAGAAAGAAGTTATACAAAATAGGTATGCAATATTTATTTCCCAATGAGGATACTTTGTTTCATAATCATTCTTAGGTATTATGATTGCTCATTGAAATTAATCTGAGTTTGGGTGCCTTTTAGTATTTTTTTTTTGTTTTATATTACTGCTGTGGGCTATGCCTGACTCAGGTCAGTTCCCTAATAGTTTAGGTTTGGAACAAAATGAGAACTCATAGGTCATTCAAACCTTAACAAAAGGAGATTTAAGTAGCCATTGCAGGAGAAGGCCATTCATCAAGGATAGCTATTGAGAACAAACAACTTGAGATGATTCAGCTGAACAAAATTCCTACTGGGATTTATTTAACAGTGGAATATCTGAGAGCCCTTATAACTTCTTGTGGCTGCTTTGTATTTAGGTGATGAGGAAGTGATGTCAACTGTCTGAGCCCTTAGTCCCCTGAGCTAACTGAGCTGTTAGCTTAATAAATACAAGTTGACTGACTGACTTCCACCACTTAAATGACTTTATAACTATTGCCAGTCAACACTGACCTCTGATATTCAAGAAGCCTGATATACAAACATAAAAGGAAGATTAAAAACAAAACCCAAAGAAACATAATGAAAAAGAACAATAACAATATAATAGTTTCCTGAAAGAGTGACTAAATCAGGGAAAGTCCCAGGAAGGACCATGTCTTGGTCTAAATGATCAGGTCCATGTGGTTTAGTGAGGCAAAATCTTTGTAGTTCATAGTGGGTCTCAATATAAAAGGGTAATATAAGTAGAAGAAGCATCAGAAACATCAAAGTTACAGGGAATGTACCTCCTGCCTAGTCATGGATCCTCATCACACACCAGGGAGAATTTCTCTGTACCAGCACCCTAGTCTACCAGCCAGGAGCTCCCCTTTCCTGGTCCACAGGGTAGAGGTCAAATATAAAATCTTTGACTTACAAGAGAAACCTTTGAAAGACAACTCTCCTGTGGGGGTGTGTGTGTGTGTGTGTGTCTGTGTTGGTTAGACACTTTTACCTCCCCTTTGTTGCCAAGGACAAGCTCCCTCCCAATAATGCCACCCCTTGGTCCTCTAGCCCCTTTCTGGGGAGCAGTTATAAAAGGATTCCTGAGTGTTGTACTGGCAGCAATGTCAAAGTACCCATCAATTTTACATTACAGTAAGCAATAAGCTATAGTGCATCTGCCCTTAGCCACTGCAAATGCCAGTGCCCACTCTTCTGCCACTGCTGCTGGGAATTGATCCACCATCTATTACCACTGAGGCCTGTATCTTTGCCTGTTGACCTTAAGCCAGCACTACAACTAGGTGAAGTAGTGGATAGAAGTGTAGCCCTGGAGTAATCAGGATGTGAGCTCAAGTCCAGTTTCAAGTCAGCTGTGTGATCCTGGAAAAGTCATAGCCTCTATCTTTAGTTTCCTCAACTATAAAGTGGGACAATAATAGCACCTACCTCCTAAAGTTGTTATGAAGATCAAATGAGATCATATTTGTAAAGTGCTTAGCATAGTGCCTGGTACATACTAGGCACTTAATAAATGTTTATTCATCTCTCCCTTCTCTCCCCTCAGCCCGCTGTCTACTTCCCAATGGTCAACTGCTATTCCCTGTGCCCAGACAGTTCTGGACAGCTGTATACATTGCTATATTCTTATTCTTAAGCCCCACTGCTGGGGCTTGACTAGGCCCTCTTTTGTTGGGGAAAAGATACAGAGCAACACAATAAACAACAAAGCCAGAGATTCCTGAAGGTGAGTGTAAGCAAGAATCATTTCTGATGCAGTTGGGAAATGCTTCTGGAGTATGTTCTGCACACTTTAGGGGCCCTTCACTGGAAGCTCTAGCGAGACTATTGTAATTCAAAGTTTATAGTTCAGAAGTTAAACTGGAAACATTCTAAAACTGATGCAGCATTTTGCTTGTCCGCAGCTAATTAAATGTAATCCAAGTGGCAAATTTTCCGTATCCCCAATTTCAGAAATGTCTTCCCTTGGAAGGATTTAGCTTTGTGCTTTCAAGTACCTCCTCCAATGGCTTATATCAAAGAATCACCACAAAATCAACATGGCAAAATTGTGGTTGGTCTCCTAAATTCCAAATTTAATACTAAACCAACCAAACAAACAAAAAGCCCTCAAACAGTTTCCAAAATTCTAAAATTCCATAGTTATCACTGTTGAATTCTTTCCTACCATTTTTCAGTGGCTTGGCCAGGTCTACATATGATTTGTAGGACTGAGGACTGATGGTTCAGCTGCACTGGTATTTCCAAAAATGAATTCAAAATGGAACAGTTTACACAAATGCAAATCACTTAAAGCTGCAGGGTCTTTTTTTAGGAGGCTTCCTGCAAGCAGTTGGGTGATGATGACATTATCAATATAAAAACATCTCCTGGCAAGGGCTCAGCACTACTACAAGTTGTTCTGAATTTGTCCTTTTCTAATGAGAAAAAAATCTTTCTCCATGCCCAAATTTTGTCTTCTCTGGGTTGCTTTGAAGGTAAACTGAATTTTGAAGAGATAACCTATTAGAACTTAAATTACCAGGGTGGGAAGGTCCAATAAAGCTGGAGGGCCTAAAACACAGTTTAGCTCAATTATCTTCAAGGTATAGTTCTTAAGGACAAAGCATATTCATATCTTCTTCTTTCTGATGAATGGCCACAAACAGTTTACTCTCTAATCTTCCAGGAGTCTGAGGTACCTCACAGTTAGCAAACAGATTTTCTAGAGACATCACTGAAGCTACCACCAGATTCATGAAGGCCAATACTGGTTCAATTTCCTCTGTACTACCCATCCCTCACTTCATCATTTCATCATGTTCCAGTGCTGCAATATCACGCCAATTGTTCTAGGCAGAGCCTAACTCAGACTAGTCTCCTGGTAGTTTAAGTCTGATATGGAAACAACATCATTCCTAACTATAGAATGTTACAGTTAACAAAATGAGACTTACTTAGTCATGGCAACAAGATATTTATCAAAAAATATTTATCTTTAAAAAGTGCTACTATGGATATTTTGGTATATGTAAGACCTTTTTGTCTTTACGATTGAGGACATCAACTATGGATGCCTAGTAGTGAAACCTCTGGGTCAAAGGCTGTGAAGAGTTTAATAAATTTCTGATAATGCCAACTTGTTTTCTTGAACAGTTATGTGTTTATGTATTTGTCTTCCCACAACCATTCCAAACATTAATTAATTCTGTCTTATCACATTTGCCAGTATGATGAGTGTGAGGTAAAACCTAAGAGTACTGTAGTTTTCATTTGATTTTTCTCTTATTATTAGTCAGTCAGTCAATAAACATGTATTAAATGCCTACTATGTGATAGGCACTTAGAGCAGGTTTTCATATGTTTGTTTATAATTTACATTTCTCCTTTGAAAAATTGTTCTTAACCTTAGCCCATTTATCTATTATTGTGGAATGAATCTTAGTCTCATATATTTGTAGCAATTTCCTACAATTCAGACAGATTAGAGATATTTAATGTAAGGCTTCCCCCCAATCTGACTTGATTTCTCTTCTTGTCTTCAGTTTTTTATTTTTTTTATTAAACATATTTTTACATTAGTCATGTTGTAAAGAAAAATTAGAACCAGTGGGAGGAACCACAGAAAGAGGAAACAAAACAAAACAACAACAAAAAGAGAGAGCAAATAGCATGCTTCTATGTACATTCAGACTCCATAGTTCTTTCTCTGGATGTGGGCAGTCTTCAGTTTTCTCACTGGTTGTCCACCATACCTTGGAATATTTCCCTTCAACTCTGAGAATTCCCGGTTTCTTTCAATATTTAGGCCAAAAGCCACCCTCTGCAGGAGGCCTTTCCTGGTCCTCCAATGCTCATGTCTTCCCCTCTAACTTTATTTTTTCTACATTCCATGTTATGTATCTTGTTTATGTCTAATTATGCATATAGTGTCTCCTCCATTAGATAGTGTAAGATCTCTGAAGTCAAGAAGTGGCTTTTTTTTTAAAAAGAACTGTTTTTGTTATTTCTTTTCATTCTTGGAGCTTAGCTCAGTGCCTGCACATATTAGGCACTAAATAAATGTTTGTTTACTGATTATTCCAGCTGCATTGGTTTTGTTTATACAAGAGCTTTTAAATTTCATCTTGTTGAAGTTTACTATTTTGTCTTTTATGCTTGCCTTGTGTTTCCCCTGTTTGGTTAAGGATCTACTCCTTAATCATAGAGTTACATTGGGGGCAGCGAGGTGGCACAAGTGATAGAGCACCGGCCCTGGATTCAGGAGGACCTGAGTTCAAATCCGGCCTCAGACACATAACACTTACAAGCTGTGGGACCCTGGGCAAGTCACTTAACCCCCATTGCCCAACCCCCCCACCCAAAAAAAAAATCATAGAGGTACATTATGGCAGTAAGCCTCAGTTATATTATAAAAACATTAAGAAATAATATTATGAGCAGTACACTAGTTTAAAGTTCTTGGTCTGACTTGAATAGAAGACCTGATTAATCCGTGAACAGAAGAATTTAACGGTTTCTGGAAGGAATATTAATTATCTGAGATTAAGACCACCTAGATAATTTTTCTGGTTTGTGGTGACCAAACTAGGAAAGCAAATGTCTTTTTCTTTAATTCAATTGAGAGGTATCCCTTTGTTCTCATTTGACAAGTTTGAAATAGGGAATCTTTTAAAGGAATGGTTAAAGAGGCAATAATTGGATTCAGAAGGAACATTACTATTGTTCTGTTTGGGAAAGACCCAAACCCTGAATGAAAACTATCTTTGTTTGATTTTCCTAAAAAATTTTGTCTGGTTTCATTTTTACTATGAAATATAATTTGGAAGTTGTTTGGATCACAAAGAGAATTTGGATTATTAGGCAGTACTCTGCATGTCTGGACCTCCCACTAAACAGAAATGCTTGTATGTTAATTGTCTCTGACAGATTTTGGCTTATATAGAGTATGGAATTTTTCTTCCATAATTCAAAGGTATCAGAATTTAGATTCTAATGCATAATAAAAGTCAGCATGATTGAATTACACCTCTTCAAAATATACCTAGGTTAACAAATATAGGTAAGTGGTTCTTTTGATAATCCTAAGGATAATTCCTGTCCTTGATGAATATCCTTCTATGGCTAAGTAAATCTCCTTTAAAAAAAAAATTAGAGTGCCCAGTCTTTGTGGCTCCTCATATAAATACAGGAAATCTGTTTTTAAAAAGTCAAATTTTTTCAGTTATACTAAAGGAGTATTTGTACATATGTTTCTGCCCAGGTCTATATCTGTGGCTGCCTTATGAATTATACAATATAATTCCTAATCCACCACAGTACAAGTTTTTTTTTTCTATAATGTAATGTCACCTGCCCAGTTTGAGATTAAGGTAGTTTTAGGTCACACCTTTTTTGCCATCATAAAAGGGAAAGGCCTGAATGTATTCCAAAAGCAAGGGAGTTTATAACAACCCTATGACCAAGCAACAGGGACTTTTAAAAAATCCTTCTCCTTAGCATTGGCTGGAGAATAAGCCTGAGAGTGGAGGTCCCAGTCTCTTAGCACCTCTGGGAATTTGGTGAGCCTTACGTTTCTCTGTACAAGGTTTCTCAGCTGGCATACACAACTGACAAATTTGGCCCAACTGCTATATAAGTAGCAAGTCTGATATTTTCCCCACATTGTTGGGGGCTTATGCAGCATGTGGACTTGCTCTGTATTTTGATAGAGGCCAGTAATATGTGTAAGATTATCTAGATTAGAGATATCAAATGGGGTATGTGACCCCCGAAGTATATACTTCTATATATTAGAAGCATAGCCCAAACTAGATTAAAATGTAATTGGGAAGTATTTAACAATATAAATAAAATACAACAAAACATACATAATATTACATTTTAAAAACTAAGCTAACATGCAGTCTGCAGGAATCTTTATGTACAGACTAATGACCCCCATTGCTATTTGAGTTTGACTCCACTGGTCCAAACAAAGATCTGGTAAGGACTGCAAAAAATGCCACAGAGCCACAACAAGAAAAAAGGCTTTAGGAATAACCATGAAATCTATTGATGAGTTAGGCTTAGCCTAGATTCCTGCCAGAAAGTAAAGTCTTAACCCAGATTTCCTGAGTTGGTAAGGTATGAATCAGGCTCATGAGAGTTGGTGAACATTGAGGCCAGATGCCCCACTATTTAGGAGAAGTCAGAATGGAATGTCTGATGAAAAAAAAAAGAAGAAACTTTAAGGATGGGAAAACAGAGTGTTTAAGGATAAGAATGACTGTCCCAGAAAAGGCCAGCATTTTATTTTTTTTAAATTCTGCACTTAATAAATATCAACTTCACCGAGTGCTTCTATATATAGCAAAATAGTAGGGTTGTACATGAAACTGTCATCTCTGTTATTAAACTATTAAACATTATTATTGTACTAATTATTATTATCTTGAATATTAAACTGTACATCTCTATTAAAAAAAGAAAACCTTGCTTTTCTTTTTAAAGCTCAGTATGTAACTTTCAAAGCTGGCCTGTTTGTGATTTTGTATATTCTATTTCACATGTTATAGAAATATAATTTCTAAGAGCTTAAACAAATAGAACTGACACATTACTGATGATCAGGTTAAAAAGTTTCAAAAGAAAGATCCTTTGATCCAACTGTGCACTCAAAAAGTTTTTTAAAAAATTGATTAAATGAGTGATTGCCAGCAAAGAAGTCTTATTTATGTATTTAATGAAACTTGTCCGGCAAAAAAGATGTTTAGCCCTGACAGAACTGAAAACACTATGTGCATATGTGTGTGTGTTTGTGTGTGTGACAGCAAAAGAAAAAGAATTCTGTAACTAAGCAGTTTAACAAAGTGGTCTTACAGTAAGATTCTACCCTGCAAGTCTTTTTCTTGCCTTTCACTTAGAACAGGAATTTATCTTTATAGAGACAGGAAGTAGATTTGTGATTGAAGTATATTTAGTATAAAGGATTTCCAGCTGGTGAAACTCCCCCTACTGGTCACCTCCTCTGTAATTTATAGTCTTGGAGAGCTGTTCAGAGTACTGGGAGGGAGGTGCTGCGACTTGCCTCTAAATTTCCGTCAGAGTACGAAATTGAACTCACCAACTGCTTGACTTTTATACATATCCTTAAGGAAATAAAATGCCTCAGGAAAAAAAAAGTAAGATAAATAGTTTTGGAGAAAAAGCAATACTTCTTTTCCCATTAGGCAGTTTGATTTCCCAGTAGGCCTGACTAACTGGGCAAATCTGGATGATTTGAAAGAAATTAATTGTCTAGTACATTGAAAGCAAAGTCACCTAAAAGAAATTAGATAGAAAAAATTAGAACAGACCATACGATGGCAGTTTCTTAACTAAATTAGAAAATGAAATAACCTAAGTGCCTCAAGGATATAGAGAACTGTTTAACAGGATTGGAAGTTTAGGGAATTAGAATGGACCATCTGGGAGTGCAATGGCAAAACCAAACTCCTTGATTCTGGATGACTTGGAGTAGCTGTGCTTGAGATTAGTTTCCATTTCTGGAGGTAACATGGTAGCATCTACCAGGGTTGTAGCATCCACAGGTAGTAAATATTTTTTTTTTGGAAAACAGCAAGTGTGGTTGCTATTATGTTGTGCTATTATGGTGGTTGGACAGAGAACAAGCCCCAGCAAGCATTTTGTAATAAGATCAGACTAGAATCTGAATATGTCGGGCTTGGCTCCAGGAGCTAGCCTTTTGCTTTTTAGAACAAAGAGTTCTAATGGAAGTGGCAAAAACAGATTGACATTGATGGCAATGATAGATCCTTGGGATCAATGAGAAGACAGTAAAAGTTTAACTCCCTTCTCTGATGTCTGGTGTGGGCAGGCACTTTGCATATGATTTTTCTTCTATTCCATGATTTTGTCTCCTATAAATTATAACCCATCATAACTGATCTGTGATTCACGTACATTAATTAATTGCATGGTGATGGTGGTGGTGGTGGTGCTTAGGAGGAAGTGTGCCATGGAGAACCCCAAGGTCTTGTTGTGTTGGGGTTTGTCCTTTGTTCTTGAATTGGACCATGACATCAGGGAGATGATGACATGACTTGCAACTGAATTTGATTTGAGTGAGAGAGGGTTGTGCAAAGTCACCAGCCTCACTTTCTCCTCCAGAGTCATCTGCATCCAGTGGCCAGCTATTGATCAGGATGACTGGAGATGGCCCAGGATGCAGTGGGAGACTTTGGCCTTTTTAAGCCAAGGTTTTTTCATATTCTCACTTTGAACTATTATTCAGTTAATAGGCCAAAAAATTAACTAGATCAGAGGTTTAGACCTCTATACAGAATACTAAGGTTTTCTTTTCCTGAATGGTAGTTGAGTCAATTGAGATAAGAATCTTAAGGTTTTAATTTTCATAATTCTTATAAATTCATAAATAGCAGAGATAGATGAACCACATGTCAAGAGATCATGTACCACTCCCTCTCCTCCCAGAAAAATGGAGTCATTGGTAAGCCAGAGTCAGTTGTCTTAGACTGGTAAATGTCTTAGGGAGGCTTTTGATCTCTAGAGTGAGGGCTGGAGTAAAAGTGTAAACCTAGGGAAGGTCATGCCTCCCGGGCTACTTAGGAGAAAGGTATGGTTTGGAAAGAATTTTCCCTGTTCACATTCCTAAGATGGAGGTGTGAACTAGAAAACTGAATAGTCTTTATTTTGTTGTTATCAGTCAGTCAGGCAACAAGCATTTATTAAGGGCCTACTATATACTGTTCTCAGTGCTTTTTCTTTCCACCCTAAGCCTTCAAACTTTTTTTTGTGTATAGTTTTAATTTTTCTCAATGAATAGAAATCTATTTTCTTTTCTTACCTCTCCACCCCACCCCCTTCCCACCATAGAAAGGAGTGGGGTCAGGGGAACAAACCCTTCTACATAGATGCATAGTCAGACAAAACTACTTCCTATATTGGCCATGTAAAAAAAAAATCCACCACACTTTGTATTCTAAGTCCATCACCTATCTCTCTATGAGGAGGTAGGTAGCATGTTTCATCAGGAGTCCTGTGGAATTGTGCTAAATTTCCAAACATTGCCAAACAAAGACACCTGCTGCTTACAGGGATTTACATGGCAATACGAAAAACTGATTGTAAACTTAGACATTTCACTGCTCACTCAGTAGCAAAGTTATATAATGAATTTCAACCCCTCCTCTGGGGCTACCTCCCCAACTTGCACTAGAACTTGAAGATTGGATCCCCACTCCTCTAGGATTGTAGAGTAGGGGTAATACTGTGAAACTTCACTTTTAACACTGTAGCTCCTTGAGCCCTTATCAGTGTGCTTCTCCTTAACAATTAATCATTAGTCTCAATTAGCTCTTATCAAAGGCTAAGATAGCATAGAAACGACAGTTATTACAAAACATTCTCCCCAAAACCTAGGGTACTTCCACAAGTAAACACAGCATCCATGAGAAGAATGGACTCAGACTTAAAGGGCAATGGAAGGGAGACATACGTATGGAACATGTGTAGCAAAGGGACAAATCACTATTCTTAGTTCAGGAAGGCTTTTCCCGAGTTCATAGCCAGCATTCTTCTGTGGTACAAGAAGTCATACTTCCTGAAGCTGCTTCCTTCCTTGACTTCCTTCACTCCTAACTAGATACACTGCCTCTCATTTGTCCTGTGTCTCTGGTGATATGGTCAGTGGTGAGGTGGGGGGAGTGAGGAGTATAACAACCCTCTTTTCTCCACCTCTTCTGCTCTCTGATAGAGGCACAAGGATCTGCCTTCACAAAATATTTCCAACCTTGAATCTTCCCTCAATGGATTGCTTTATTCCAAGACTGGCTTGGTGTTTTTCTACATAGACCCTAGAGTTGTGACTGATCCTCTCGGCCAATCACATTGCTTTCTTTCTTTACCTAATTGGAGAGAAGTTTGCATTTGATACAGTGATCAGGGCTTAATCCTATCTTGTTTACTCATTAAAATGTGGTCATATGTGATTACATTGTTGTAGATTTATAGGAAAATTCTTTAATACCTATCTACTTTTTAGGTTTATTGATTGATTGATTCTATGATCCAAAGAGGCTTTGGCACCTAATTAAGGTATCAGTGCTTAGGCATATCTTATTTATAGATTTGTTATCTGTCTCCATTTAAGTTGGGCTTGGTCTTTTTTTTTTTCCTTCCTTAAAATGTATTGAAACCATCCTTAGACTTGGTTCAGAAGACTAAAAGTCCAGGCTATTGACATCACTTCCCTGTCACCTCAGTATCCATCAGCCACTAGGAGCTTTAAGAATTCTCTGATGTTTGGTTGGCAACCTCCAAAACTGAACTTTTTAAAATTTAGATTTATATTAGATGACTTAGGGGAAAGTAGTCTACGAATGGCATAGTTGCTCTGTGTTCTGGGTAGTAATTGATAGACAACGGCATCACGTTTTTGTATCTATTAGATTAAAAGTGAAAATCACGTTATATTTTTCTCTGAAAACAACCAGCATGAATGCCAAAATTGAGGGGGTCAGGGGAGGCAGTATGATTAGTAGCATGAGATTCTGTCTTTCTGAACCTTGATCCAAGTAGAAATACTTGTATGCTAATGTGTTGTTTTTGATAGACTTCAGCTAAAATGTACTATAGAATTTTTTTCTACTTTTGGAAGGCAACTTTTCATATTCTCCTCTAAGTCTTTTTATGATGTGAACTTTCATGTAGATGCTGTTTATTCATTTGAAGTTTATTGTGGTATATTGTATAAGCTGTTGGCCTAAACCTATTTTCTGCCTATTTTTTTCTTATTTAATCAGTTCTACTGATCTTTTTTCTTTTTTTCTTTTTTGCCTTTTAACCAGTATCAAATGGTTTTGATGATTACTTCTTTATAATCTCCTTTGAGATTTGATTTTGCTAGACCTCCTTCATTCCTATTTTTATAATATCATTTTTCTTGAAATTACTGATCTTTTGTTCTCCAAATGAATTTTGTTATTATTGTGACCAGTTGTATAAAGTAACTGTTTGCAGTTTGTCATAACACATGATCTGAGAATTAATTCAAGTCATGTTGTCATTTTTATTATTTTGGCCAAAGCCCAACCATAAATAATGAATATTTATTGAATTATTTTTCTTCTTTTGTTTCTATAAAGAGTCTTTTGTTCTGAAACTCAGAGGTACTGTGTTTGAGTCTGGCCTCTGACACATATTGACTGTATAACCCTGGGTGAGTCACTTAACTTCTCAGTACTGGAGACCACTCAAAAACATTAAATTGCATATAGCTGCTGATCTTCATTGGTTGAGGGGGCTTTCTCACCAGAACTTTTGACATCAAAGAAATCACAGAATCTTAAATGAAGTCCTTAGTATTTTTTGGTAGGTTAAAATCCAAATATTTTACACATTTGGTAGTCATCTTGAAGGGAATTTCTCTTTCAATTATTTTCTCTTGATTTTTTATAGCGCCATGTAGAAATGCTGAAGATTTTTGTAGATTAATTTATCTTGCTACTTTACTGCTTATATGATTTTGTTGAATTATTCATAATATCGAAGGTTTTCATTATTCCTAACATATTCTTTACATTTTCATTCATATTAGGCTTTCCCACTCATCCAAAATGTCAAGTTCTCTCAGATTTTACCTTGAAGTGTGACTAGTGACTGCCAAAGGCGGCAGTTTTCTATCATGGTGTCAGAGAGTTTCTGTTTCAGATTTTTTATTTTGGCACACAATTCCACTTTTGGATTAAAGACTCTTCATCATCACTGCTGCTTTCAGTGGGCAGAAAGGCAGTTCCAGAAGAAAGTTCTCTCTTTCAAAAAAAAAAAAAGGAAGGAAAGGAAAGAGTATTAAAGAAACATGTGACATATTTTTAGGTTTTATCAAAATATGCCAATGCTTCATGTCCCTAGTCCCATTATCTGTGAATTTGCCTTTTACCCATCTCTTACTTGCTGTGTGACCATGGGTAAATCTCTTAACTTCTCTAAGCCTTATTGGTAAAATGGGGATAAGACTTACAGTACTTACCTCTTAGGACAGTTGTGAGGATCAAATAGAACATGTAAAATGCTTTCCAAACTTTAAACAAGATATAAGACTTAGTTATTGGTTTTTATGTCAGAAATAGAACAATGGTATAACCTTTTGCACAACTCAACCTTTTGTTTTTAGTGTAATGTAAGTGTACATGTAACTGACAAATCCATACCAATTTTTTAAACCTCAAAGAAGTGGTGCTTCCTATATTTCTTTATGATGCATGTCCTATTATTGTGGATACTCCCTCCACCAACACATGTAGCAACCCCACTAAAGCTTTTGATAGAGAGTGTTCAAGACCTGGCCAGTGGTTAACTGGTAATGAGTCTTTCCCAATTTCCTGAGGCTGTTTCTTGTATGACAGACATATCCAACATTTTATGTTAAGAGGGGAAAATATTAAATATAAACATAAGCATAATCTCCTTAGTCTCTGTTTCCTATAAAGACTAGCAAGCAGGTTCTGAAGAAATGAGTCACTCTTACTAACCACTTTTGTGTATGAATCTCAGTAAAAGTATATATGGCCTATGCATTCTGGAAATCTTTCATCCAGCTCCAAAAACATTAATAACAGTACTTGAGTTTATACTTCCTAGGCTGAGGAAAGGAATTCAGAAAGGATGAAAGAATCAGAAAAGGGAAAGTACAATTATAAATGAAATGGGTACTATAGTTGTACATGTCTGTTTAGCTTTACAAATGGATTTAAAAAATAACAACTAAAGTTATCCCTTCTGCATTGTGGAGGTTAGAGGAGCAGTACCTTTGTGATCTAGATAATACATGTAAAATTTTGTGGCCTCCAATCATACCAGAGAAGAAGTCTTCCAGCCTCATGGATTTCCTTCTCTTTTTTTCTTGAAAATATGCAATACCATACATATACTTTATACATTTCTGAGTTTCTAAAACTTTTTCTGTGTCATCTGCTGGTTTTTGTGCATCAGCTGAAGCTTCTGCAAAACTCCCCCAAAGTTCCCATTTAATTTCTTATGCTGACCTTCGATATATTGAAACCACGGTGGGGAAAGCTGCTGTGTAGAAGAGTTAACTGTACTTTCAATTGCTTCATGCAGATGAAGGTTGGAGGTGTTGGATGAGTCAGAGAATTTGATAAGACTCTGGTAAAAATGCATGATTGGTTATTAGGAAAAATGCAATGCAAAGAGGGACGAATGAGTAGAAAGAAGAAAGAAATAAAATGGAAAAGACTGGTTACTCTCCTTTTAACTTAATTTATTTGCTCCTTCCATTAGGGATTAGAAAAGAATGTGTCTCTCCTATTTATTAGTATATAATTGCATGCGCATGCTTATTGGAATTTTTTCCCCTCCCTACCAGTGATTTTATTGATGTAGAGAAAGATGTAGGGTGAGAAAACTCTCTTCTGTTACAGTTAGCAGCTGTTCTATAATTTATAGCGTTAGAAAGTTGCTACTCAGAATCATATAGTCAGCGTGTCAGAGGCTGGATTTGAACTCAGTTCTTCATGATTTCAAGGTCAGCTTCCTATCTAAGCTTCCTCTCATGCCTACAGATTTAAAATATTTTTAATTTTTTTTCGAATAATAAGCATTTCTTCTCTGTCTTTTCCACACTCCCCCAACTGAAAAGAGGAAAGAAAAAGAAAAACCTTGTAACACATATTGCATCTATGTTTTAAAACAATACAATAAAGTATGGATTGGTTAGCTGTGATATTGCCAGAAAGTGTCTCTAAAGAAATAGTAAGTAGTGTGCAGGTTGATGGGCATTTAGGCAAGCTGATAGGTTTTTCAAATCTCTCTGTAAAGGTCACACAAGTAGTCATCAAATAATGATGGTGACAACGAAGGTGATGTAGTTACTTCTTTTCTTTATCTAGCATAATACTGATGCACATCTGTTAGACTGTTAACAACTATAGGCCTGGGACTGTGTATTACTCATCTTCATCTTGAATGAATAAATAAATGAAGAGATGTATAGGTCTACTGAACAGTCACATGAAAGCTTTGAAACTATTAATGACTATGTAATTATTGCATGTTATTGAATTCATAAATGCAAATCTTTAAAATATTCCCATATTTGTAAACCATGAATCCTTCCAGTACACCTCTAAGTGGGTTCCTGATGCTCTATGCCCAGGACAATAGCTTCTGATTTTTCACTTTCATTGCTGAAGACTGTTGAAGATGAAGGATTTACCAGTGTGTCCATTAAAGGGGTTTCCAGTTGATTCAGTATGTTAGCAGGAGAAGAGTCCTGTAGGGACTTTTTTCTTTTTGTACTCTTTGTTATCTGTTCCTGAAAGACGTAGTTTAACAGTGTTTATTACATTTAATTTCATAGTTCACGTGATATCTAGAAACAAGGGGGGAAATGTTTAAATTTCATTAAATTACTTTGAAAAACTAAAAAGGAACTAAATTCCAATTTATGTCACCATCTATACTCCTTATTTAATTTCTTGTAAATGTATCTCGACACCTACTATGTGCTTGCAACATAGTAGGCAACTTAAAACATGCTTGTTGATTGATCACTTGTCTGAATCTAGCTTTTATTATATGGTAACATATATACAGTGCCATGTTAAAAAAAACTGAAGGCAGAGTATTGGCATGGCTACTATGTAGCTGTATGATAATGGACCATTTGTTTAATATGTCTGCTTCATTTTCTGAAGTGGATAAAAATACCTGCTCTATGTCACAGGGATAATAAGAAGAAAGCAGTTGGTAAGCCATAAAGTAGTATTTACATTTGAGTTTCTCTTAGGGACAGTTCTTATTTTAAGAAGGACTCAGGCTCAGTATTTTCATATATCAATGCTTAAATGTCCTATGGCACTAATGGCCAAGTGGATAGAGTGCTGGCCCTGGAGTCAGGAAGACCTAACTTCATATCTAGTCTCAGATACTTACTAGCTGTGTGACTCTGTGCCCTAAATGGGGATAATAATAACAACATTTAGCTCGAAGGGTTATTGTCAGGATCAAATGAGGTAATATCTATAAAAAGCAGTTGGCACAATGCCTGGTACATAAGTAGGTGCTATGTAAATGCTTATTCTCTCCTTACCCCTCTCCTCTGCCTATAGCAAATAAATGAGTTTCTTTATCAATCAACCAATAAGCATTCGTTAAGACCTTCTGTATTCCAGGTATGGGGCCAGGTGCAGAGATGATAACAGCTAACATTTATATAAATAACGATAATAGCTAACACTTACTATGTATGGGGCATTGTGGTAAGTGCTTTGCAATTATTATCTCATTTGATCCTCACAACAACCTTGGAAGGTAGGTGCTATTATTATCCTCATTTTCAGTTGAGGAAACTGAGGCAAAAAGAGGTTAAGTGACTTGCCTAAAGTCACACAGCTAGTAAGTATCTGAGGATGGATTTGAATTCTTCCTAACTTCAGGCCCAGCACTATGCACTGCAATACCTAGCTGATTTCCAAATACAAAAGTGAATAAGTCTTTGCCATCAAAGACCTTACATTCTGTTAGGAGAATGTATGTTCTCAGCTAGGGAAATACAGGTTACATGAAGAAAGAAATACATACTGATTTAGTGGGGATGAGGGACACTAACATCTGGGGGAATCAGGATAAACCTCTTGAAGGAGATGATTCTAGAGCTAACCTCAAAGGTAACCAGGATTTTTAAAGAGGCAGGTGAAGAGGAAGATCATTCAAGGCATCAGGGATAGCCTGTACAAAGGCATCGAATCAAGAGGTGGCACTTTATGTTTGAAGAAAGCAACAAGAAGTTCAATTTGGGTGTGAGGAGTGTATCAGCCTGAAAGATAGGTTTGAGCAATTTTGGGAACAGTTTTGAAAGCCAAAGAGAGGAGTTTGTATTTTAACTTTAAGACAATGAAGAGCTATTGAAGTATATTGAGACAAGGAATGACACAATCAGACCTGAACTTTAGGAAAATCACTTTGTTGGAATGTGGTTTGGAAGGGGGGGAAGGGAGCTAGCTACAGGAGGCCAATTAGGAAGCTATTATAATAGTCCAGGTGAAAGGTAGACTAGGATGGCTGTGGTAGTCAGTCAGTGTTACTTAATTACTCTGTACAAGGCACCCTACTAAGCCTTGGGAATATAAAGAAAGGCAAAAGAAAATTTCTGCTCTTTAGGAGTTTGCAATCCAATTGGGGAGATAAAAAGCAAAAAACTATGTACAATTTATATCCATGATAAACTGGAGATGATCAAGAAAGGGATTTGTTGTTGTTCAGCCTTTTTCGGTTGCATCTGACTCTTTGTGACCGTACTTGGGGTTTTCTGGTAAAGCTAACTAGAGTGGTTTGCCATTGCTCATTTTACAGATGAGAAACTGAAGCAAACAGAGTTAAGTGACTTGCCCAGGGTCACACAGCTAGTAAGTGCCTGAGGCTGTATTCAGAACTCAGGTATTTCTGATTAGAGGCCCAGTGCTCTATCCACTATGTCACTTAGCTGCCCCAGTGGAGGGAAGGCACTAGAATTAAAGGAGATCAGGAAAGCTTCTTGTAGAAAATGGCATATTAGCTGAAATTTGAAGGAATCCAGGGAAATTAGGAGGCTGAAATGAGGAGGGAAAGAAGTCCAGGAATGAGGGACAGGCAGTGAAAATGCTTGTTCAGGAGGTGGAATGTTTTGTTTTATGAGCAGCAAGGGGGTTAGTGTGACTGAATTGCAGAGACTTGAGGGGAATGAAAGATGTAAGGTGTAAAAGAACTGGAAAGGTAGGGAGGGGATAGGTTTTAAAGGGCTTTGAATGCCAAACAGATGATTTTATATTTGATCTTGGAGGTGACAGAAAGCCACTGGACTTTAATGAGTGGGTAACATGGTCAGACCTGCACTTTAGGAAGATCACTTTGGTAGCTGAATGGAGGATGGACTGGAGTGGGGAAAGATGGGAATGGCTGGGAGACCAACCAGCAGGCTATTTCAGTAATCTAGTCTTGAGGTGATAAGGGCTGCCATCAGGATGGTGACAGCATCAGAAAAAAGAAGAGAAGGTATATGAGATATTATGATGGTAAAACTGACAGGTCTTGGCAGTAGACAGGATTTGAGGGTGAGGTGTGGGGTGAGAGATAGTGATGACACTGAGGTTGTGAGCCTGGTGATGAGAGTATGGTAGTACCCTTAAGAGAAATAGGAAAGTTAGGAAAAGGGGAAGTTAATAGGAAATAAGTTAGGTGGAAAGTTAGTAAGTTCAGTTTTGGATAGGTTGAGTTTGAGATGTCTACAAGATATCTAGTTCAATTAGTGTACAAGATGTCTAGTTAAAGATGTCCAATAAGTAGTTAAAGATGTGAAATACGGAAGTCAGCAGAGAAGTTAGGGCTAGATAAGAAGATTTGAGAATCATCAGCACAGACCTGATAACAGAATCAATGGGAGCTGATGAGATCATGAAGTGAAATAATATAGAGGGAGAAGAGAAAAGAGACCATGACAGAGCCTTTTGGGACATCTATGGTTATTAGGCATGACCTAGATGAAGCTTGAGCGAAAGAGACTGAGGAGGAATGGTCAAACAAGTAATCTGATAATGTCAGACAATGGTCAGAGAAGAACCAGGAGAGAACAATGTCATAAAAGCCAGAGAGAAGAGAGCAGCAAGAAGGTAATTAACAGATTAGAGAGGTCAAGATGGCCATTAAATTTGGCAATTCAGCACTTACTGCAGTGCCAGGTACACAGCAGATACTTAATAAATATTTATTGACAGACTGAAATAGAGAAAAGGAAGGTGAAAAGGAGGAAGAAGAGAAAGAAAAGGGGGAAGGAAGGAAAGAAGGAAGGTAGAAAGAAAGAAAAAAGGAAAGAAGGAAGAAAGAAAGGAAGACAGGAAGAAAGGAAGGAAGGAAGGAAGGAAGGAAGGAAAAGGAAGGAAGGAAGGAAGGGAGGGAGGGAGGAAGGAAGGAAGGGAGGGAGGAAGGAAGGAAGGAAGGAAGGAAGGAAGCTGCATCACCCAATTGGAACTGGTTGTTGGGTCCCCAGTGGGGCAGCTACTAATACTCACAGATTGTGGATTGTTGTTTGTTCTAGAAGAGGACCATGGATGTTGGGAAGGTGATATCATGACTTGCAAGTAAATTGGATTTAAGTGAGGCAGGGTTGTGCAAAGTCACCAGCCTCATTCTTTCCTCTGGAGCCATCTGGGTCCAGTGGCAAGATATAGATCAGGACACCTGGAGATGACCCCAGATGCAGTAAGAGACATTGGCCTTTTTAAGCTAAGGTCTTTCCCAGGTCTCAGTTTGTCAAAGGCAATGCCCATTCAGTGATTAAGACTAGGTGATAAATGAGGCAAAGAATGATCTCTTTTACCTAGTGAAAAAAAAAATGAATCTGGGAGGAGAAGTCTCTCAGGATTTCTGACCAAAACAGAAACAACTGTTATTTACATTCAATCTGTCATGCCACCTCCTTCTGCCCCGCATCCCCAAACTCTGTTCTTTATCTTCACCATGACCTCTAATCCCTCAATCCCTTAGTTCTTTCCAGGTTACCTCCCTCCCTTCCCCATATTGACTGCTTAGTGAACCAGTTGAACTCTAAGAGATCCTCTTCTCTTGAACCCCTTCATCCTTTTTCCTATTTCCAATCCTTGCCCTGCCAAATCTGCTACCTTTACTCCTGCTCATATGCTACTGAATGAAGCTGGAAAAAAAAAACTCACTCCACTACGAATTATGATACACAATTTCACCTGGACCCTCATTGCTTCATGGCAATCCTTCTATACCTCACTAATTGCCTCACTATCCACTTACCACAGCAGCTCTTCTAAACATTTTCATCCTTCCTCAAACCTTCCATATCTTTTCCCCTCCCTACCCTCTCAGCTGAGAGCTTTGTCTCATATTTGTCACTCATACTTACAGAGACCATTTGCTATGAAGCCCTTTTTCTCCCCTCTCCCTCAGTTCATATCACTCAGATGCCTTCTGCCACTATCTCCTTCACCCCATGTCACACAAAGAGTGGCCCTACATCTTACCAAGGCAAACACCTCTACATGCACCAACAATCCCATTCCAGAAAATTGTCCCCCTTATTGTCCCTTTACTTTTTTTCTTCAATCTCTCCCTGTCTACTGTCTCTTTCCCCACTGCCTACAAACGTGCTTATGACTTCTTTATCCTCAAAAAATCATCACTTGATTCATCCATCCATATCACCTATCATCTCATGTCTCTTCACCCTTTTGTAGCTAAACTCCTTGAGAAGACCACCTATCCTAGGGGGCTCTACTTCCTTTCCTCTCACTGTATTCTTACTCCTCTACAATCTGATCATTCAACCAAAACTGCTGTCTCCACAGTTACTAACAATTTCGTGATTCAGTTGATCTGTCAATTATTGTTGTTATTGTTTGCTTGTTGTTGTTTGTTCTTTGTTCTTGAAGAGGACCATAACATGGGGAAAGTGATGTCATGACTTGCAAGTGAATTTCACAGTTCCTAAACATAAAAGTGGAGCACATGCGGGTGATGACAAGATCAAGGGTATGGCCATCTCTGTGAGTGGCTGAAGTGAGGTGGAGGAATAGTTCATGGGAAATAAACAAGTTGAATAACTGAAAGACAGGAGTGTTTGGGGAAGTATCAATATGTATGTTGAAGTTCCCCAGTATGAAGGCAGAAGTTAAGGAGAGAGGAAAAGATGGTGAAGCAGTCACTGAACTCACTGAGGAAAGAAGGGGAATGTCCTGGAGGCTGTTACACAACAGCTACTAGAATTTGGATTGGGTAATAGATGTGGATTGAATGAACTTCAAAGACAGAGACATTCCTGAATGATGGTGGTAGAGAAGGAACCTGGAAGTGGCAATGGAGAAAAAGGAATATTCTAAATTCCCCTTCTAGATCAGTGGGTCAGGGAAAACAAGTGAATAAGTGTTGGAAAGGGTGGTCAGGGAGGCTGCTTCACCAGAAAAAAGTCAGGTCTCAGTGAGGAGAAAGAAGGGTATATATGCTAGCGAGTTTGATGAAGTGGAATTGATATGACTGGGCTCTAATTTGTGAATTTGCTGACATCTCTTTTTTCCTGTTGTCAGTTCATTATTAGTAGTAGCCAAAGGGTCCACTTGTCCATAAAACTGCCTTTATGGTACTTAGTGTAAGAAAATAACTCTTTGAAATTAATGCCTCTACCATGTTCATACACCAATCACTGTGAAGTTACTTAGGCAGGATAAGTTCATTGATAAACTGCTGCAGAATTAAAATTTTATCAAAACTAACATAAACCAACCTGTTCTTGATCAATTTCCCTCTCTTCATTCTTTGAGCTTAGTGTTTCAATTTGTTTTCTTTTTCCTTTTTGAAGCCCTTGTATTTCTGTCTTTTCATTTCCTTCTAAGATCTTCTGAATAATCTGAACCAACTCTTGAGGATCATCTGAAATGGGATTGTGGAGAAAGGGAAATGGCGAGTGCAGATGATGCTATCTGCAGGTAGTCAAAGCCACCAAAATGTTTGTGGGAAGGAAAAGTGAAACAATGCTTCATAATGTCACTCACCACTCATGCAAATTACTTTTGCTAACTGTTTCTCTGTCTTTTTCTCTTCTGCTGGCCAACTTACTAACACATTTTCATTTGCTTTTAGTAGACTTGCAACTTCTCTGTCATCACTGGGAAGGTCCTGTATCCATGAAGTCTCTCCTTCACGTAGGGAGTTGTCATTTGTGAAATCAAAGAGTGTAAACTTTTTCATCTTCGTAAATTTCTTTTGTCAGAGAGTTGTGAATAAATCTAAAAAAAAAAAAAGAAACAGTACACATCTATGCATTCCTAGTGACTTGGGAGATAATTTCTCAGCCTTCAGGAAAATATAAAATGAATCATATCAGATCTAGCTAAGAGCAAGATTTGCAATATGAGGTACCAATCAATAATAACTGTTCTGAGGTTTATTGCTTAGCTACACTGAAGAGCTGGGTTTAAGGAATTTTCCTAGGAGGAGTTAAAAAAAAACATAATGAATCATACTGGAGGAAGCTAAGGAAGAAACCGTTAAAGCCAAGAGTCTATTTCATGACATTCTTAATGAATTCCTAATTTTTTGTTGTTGTTGTTCATTTGTTCTGGTTGTATCTGACTCTTCATGACCCCATTTGGGGTTTTCTTGGCAAAGCTGCTGGAGTGGTTTGTCATTTCCTTCTCCAGCTCATTTTACAGATGAGAAAATTTAGGCAAATAAGGTTAAATGACTTGCCCAGGATCACACAGTTAAGTGTCTGAGACAAGTTTTAGAGATTGATAAAATGGTAACTGTAGACAGGAACTACTCTTCTTCTTGGAGAGAGGGAGGGCATAAATGCATTTCACACCCATGCTTGTTGTTCATGTATGTAGGAAATCAGATCAGAAAGGTTAGAAGTAGAATCACAGAACAATAGAGATAGAAGGGACATTGAGAGATTTGTGTAAATGGTTAAGGGAACTGGAGGGAAGAGTGAATGATTTTGTAAAGCTAGTGCCCTATATAGCATTGCTTAGAAGGAACTGATCAGTTGGCTCTTTTCACTGGAAAGTCCTTTTAAGAGATTTGTGTTCCATATAAAGTTTTAGAAGATAATTGGATAATTGGTGTGTGTGTGTGTGTGTGTGTGTTTTACATACATAAATGTTTTAGGAATGTTCTTGCCAAAACTGCTTATTGTCAGTCTTTCTTAAAAATAACCTTTAGGTTTTCAGATATAGATATAAATGGTCAGCTAGGTGGTACAGTGGTTAGAGCACCAGACTTGGAATTAGAACTTATCTTCATGAATTCAAATCTGGCCTTGGACACTTACTAGCTGTGTAACCCTGGGCAAGTCACTTCACCCTGTTTGCCTCAGTTCCTCAATCTGCAAAATGAGGTAGAGAAGGAAATGGCAAACCACTTCAATATTTTTGCCAAGAAGACCCCCAAAATGGGGGCACAAAGAGTTGGACACAGCTGAAATGACTCAACAACAACAAAAATATATAATAATATCTCAGAGAATGTAATGTTTGGGCCATTACTAAAAATAGAGCTGGCAAGGACAACCTCCAATGTCCTAGAGGAATATTGCTTATGTCTGCTGAATTTGCATTCCATAGCTCTTTGCAAAAAGGCACTTACTAAAGAGTCCAGTAATGAAATCCTAGTAGGATCATAGATTTAGAGCTAGAATTATAGAGGTCACCTTGTCCTACCCACCTCACTATACAGATATTGAAATAAAGGCCACTAAGGGATGAATTCACTATCCCAAACTCAACCTTGGCAGAGGTGGGATTCAAAAGTACTCACAGACCTCAGTTCAAATTCTCCCTTTGACCTCTACCAGCCATGCAGCCATGGGAAAATCACTTAACTTTTCCAAGCAATCATTTTCATATCTCTAAAATGGGAATAAGAATACCTTTAATATCTGACCATGTTACCCCCTTCCCCTATTCAATAAACTACAGTGGCTCTCTATTGCTTCCAGGAACAAATGTAAAATCCTCTGTTTGATGTTCAAAGCTCTTCACAACCTGGACCCCTCCTATCTTTCTAGTTTTTTTATACCTTACTCTCCTCTACATACTATGAGATCTAATGGCACTAGCCTCCTTGCTATTCCTCACATAAAACACTCTTTCTCCTGACTCCTGGCATTTTCACTGACTTTCCTTCAGGGCTGAAATGTTCTGTCAAATCCCAATTTGTTACAGAGTCTGTTCTAAGAAAGAGACAAATGAAATTAGGGTACATATGTTCATGGTTTAATTTCTCTCAAGCTGTCTTGACATGTATTACATGGGAGTGCAGTCTAAAACTGGGCCACCCCTAAAGGGGCCAGTTCAGAACTGGCTCAATTTGGGATTTGGGGGTGTAGGGTTATATGCCCTTTAAAGAGTAGGTGTTCCCAAGGGGTGACAATCAACTCTGATTGGTCATAACACTGGGATGTGGGTTATATTAAAATGAGGTATTGGTGATTTAGGTCACTTAATCCTGACTTGTTCTATCAGACCACCCCCAGTCTCGGTTATATAGGCAAGAAGAATCTGCCTCCACTCAAGCCTGAGTAGGATAAAATCAATTCAAGCCTGGGTTGAAGTTTGACCAGTCTGAGAAGATTCAATGCAATCACATTATCAGTAATGTCCTTCTGAAGAACTTTGGAGCAGAAGTGGGGCTGGAAGCTCTGAGTCTCCAAGAGACAGATTGCCACAGCTCTCCATCCTCATCTTTGCCTCCTGGCTTTCCAGGCTTCCTCCAAGTCCCATCTTCTATAGGAAACCTTTCCCATTCCCTCTTATAGCTTGTTTGTATATATTTATTTGCTTGTTGTCTTCCCCATTAGATTGTGAGCTCCTCATGCTGTCTTTTGCCTCTTTTTATATCCCCAGAGCTTAGCACAATGCCTGGCATATAAACAGAGGCACTTAATAAATGTTTATTGACTGACTGTCCCAGGGTGGTGGCAGTATCAGAGGAGAGAAAAGGCAATTTAAGTGATATTGCAAAGGTGAAATTTGTTAACCTTGGCCACAGACTGGATATGGAGGGTGAGAGACAGTGAGGAGTTGAGGATGACTAGCTTTGAACTTGGGGGACTGGGGAAGATGATGCCCTTGACAATATTGGGCAAGTTTAGAGGGAGAGGGCAAAGAGATTAGGGCAATATAGGTAGATTTAGAGAACCATCAGCATAGAGATGAAAATGAAATTCATGGGAGCTAATGAGATCACCAAGTGAAATTGTATAAAGGGAAAAGTAAAGAGGGCTCAAGGACAGAACCCTGTGGAGTACCTATGGTTAGAGGGCATAACCTGGATGAGGCCTGGCAAAAGAAAATGATGAGTGGTCTGATAGTAGGAGAACCAGGAGAGAATAGTGTGTTGAAAACCTAGAGAGAAAAGAATATTAAGGAGAAGAGAGTGATTAACAGTGTCAGTGCAGAAAGGTCTAGGAGAATGAGAATTGAGTATAGGCCATTGGATCTGGCAATTAGGAGATCACTGTGTTGAGGTTTAGAGGTTTAGGGGTGCTAGGACCCCAAAATGACAATAAGTGGCTCCTGCCTGAAAGAATTCGACCCAAGCCTTCTTTCAGCCAAAGACAAAGTTTATTAAAGATCCACCATATTGGCTAGACTCTTAAGGAGTCTGAACATTTGTGAGCTATTGGCTAGATTATAAAAATCTGAGCCCTTGGCTAAATTCTTAAGGAATCTGAGCACCTTAAATGAGACAAGATAAATCTTGTATACAGAAAGGCTTTGGGAGGCATCTAGGAGTGGCCAAGTAGTCTGGGATGACTAGAGGAGGAGTCTAAGGAAGATCTGGATGGGAGTGGCCAGTAAACTGGGGTGAACAGAACACCAGGGACCTGTACCTTGTGGCCAAGGGAGAATGGAGTCTAGACAGATTAAAGGTGGGAAGTGGCCAGGGGCAATGGGGAGGTAACAGAAAAGAATTGGGAGATTGGGTGTAGCCACAGTGAAAGGCCAGTTGAGTGGATTACAGCCTCAGGCAAACACCAGAGATTTGGGAAAAGTCCAAGGATTTTCTTTTTTTTGGGGTCCAGATCCCAAACACATGGTCTTTTCCTTTTAGAGGTTCAGATCTTATCCTCATCAATGGTAACTTTGGAGACAGCATTTTTGGTGGAATGATAAAATCAAAAGCCTGATTTTCAGGAGTTTAAGAAGAGACTAAGGGTACCTATTGTAGATAGTCTTCTCAAGGAGTTTATTCACAAAGGGCAGAAGAGTTATAGGACAGTAGTTAGCAGGAATGGAAGGGTCCAATGAAGAGGATGAGAATGAAGAAGACAAGGGCATGGTTGCAGGTAAGGAAATGATGTGGTTTAGGGGTTCAGGGGTCCTGGGACCCCAAAATCACAACACACAGGTCCTGTTCAAAAGAGTTCGACTCAAGCCTTCTTTCTGCCAAAGACAAGGTTTATTAGAACACTGTCATATTGGTCAGACTCTTAAAGAGTATGAACATGGGTAAACAGTGGCTAGATTATAAGAATCTAAGCAGTGACTAGATTTTAGGAATCTGAGCACCTTAATGGAGATGAGATGGACCTTGTATACATTAAGACTATGGGAGGGATCTAGGAGTGGCCAAGTAGTCTACAAGGTAATAGAATTCCAGGGACCTGGACCAGCGGCCAAGGGAGAATGGAGCCTAGATAGGATTAAGTGTGGGAAATGGCCAGGGGCTAGAGGGCGGGCTAGGCTAGGTTAAGGGTAACAGAATTAGGAGATTGGGTGTAGCCACAAAGAAAGGCCAGTTGATGGGATTATAGCCTCAGGCAAAAACCAGAGATTTGGCCATGTGGGAAAGTCCAGGGTTTTTCCTCTTTGGGATTTAGCTCCCATCCTCATCAGAAGGAGCCAGTAAATGGAGAAATTGAATACTGAAGTGAGAGAGTAGGGATGACAGAAGCAGCTATCTGGGAGATGGAATGGAAAACAGTGACTTCATTACAATATGATAGTTGTTTAATGATGTCAATCTGAAATAAAGAATACTATCAAAGTAGCAAAAACCAGGATCTTTGATGGAGCTAAGGGGATCGAGATCCAGGGCTACCACACAGCAGCAGCACTAGAGTACAGGAAGTGAACAAGAGGGGTATAGGGGAGACAGGGGTAGATACATTTCTCAAGGGAAAATCCTTAGAAAGAACTGGGGGAGGCTTGGGAGTGGCAGCACAGGAAGGGTCAAGTGAAGTTTGTTTTACAAAATAGTCTTTCTTCAATTGGTTTCCATTGTCCTCCTTTTAACAGGTTTTGACTGCCCTGTGGCAATTCACTACTCTGAGATCTGCCCAAATCAGTTCTTAGTTACATGTAACAATGACCTTTGTGTGATATCAGACCTTTCAGATTGTTGACTGGAATGAGTTGGTGTCCATCTCACAAAAATCACCATTATAATTTGCAATCTTATGAGCAGTTTGATTGGAGAAATTAAAATCTTGATCCAGCTGAATGATCAATCAATAAATCAGCAAGTATTTATCAAGCACTCTCAATGTGCCAGGGACTTTGATAAGCACTAGGAATCAGAAAGGATGGGACTAGACTTGTGATTTCATTAGTACAGAGAATTCCTGTGGGCAGAGCCAAGATGGCTGAGTGAAAGCAGTGACTTGCTTGAGCTCTCCGCCATACCCCCTCCAAATACCCGTAAAAAAATGGCTCTAAACAAATTCTAAAGCAGCAGAACCCACAAAAAGACAGAGTAAAACAAATTTCCAGCCCAAAACAGCCTGTATGGTTTATCAGAAAGGTATATCACGTCAGGCGTTAAGAAGAGCGCAGTTCGGGTGGGGCCGCAGTGAACCTGGAGGAGGCCTCAGAGGAATGAATCACAGGCAGCTGTGGCGGTTTCCAGACTCCTCAATCCACGAATGCCAAAGACAACTTAGAAGATCAGTGGGAAAAGTCTGTTTTTTCGGTGACAGAAGAGCTAGGTCAGAGCCAGTTCCAGAGTGCAGGCGCCAAGGCAGTGGCTGTGTCCTGAGCTTCTGGCCCACAGACTGAGGGGGAATCAAGTGGCTGATCAGAGAGGGACTGCAGGGATCTCTTTGCCAGTGCTGAGGCAGGAATCTCTTGCTTTGCCCGGGGGTGGATCGGGGTCACAGCTCTGGGTGGTGGTCCTGGGGTGAGGAGGAGCGCAGGCCGCAGCAGTGGAGCTTGTAGTGGCAAAGGAGAGGAAACCCTCCTCATAGTTCCAAGAGAGAAAGGACTGCTTTTGGCCAGTCACTCAAAGACCAGGAAAAGAGTAAACACTTCGACCCTTATCGTACCACCTTGGAAGAACTGAAAATTTACAGGTCCCTAGAAGTATCTCTGAAAACAGCTATACAAACCCCAGAAGCTTGGTACAGTACATTCTCCACACTGGAAGCAGACTTTTACCTTAATGAAGAGTTTAAAACTCAAGTAGTTGCCTGGGATCATGAGCAAACCTCACAAAAAAGTCAGACTATATTATCTTACTTTGGTGACAAAGAAGATCAAAACATACAACCAGAAGAAGACAAGAATGTCAAAGCTCCCACATCCAAAGCCTCCAAGAAAAACATGAATCCGTTCCAGGCCTTGGAAGAGCTCAAAAGGGATTTTGAGAAGCAAGTAAGAGAAGTAGAGGAAAAACTGGGAAGAGAAATGAAAGTGATGCAAGAAAATCATGAAAAACAAGTCAACAGCTTGCTAAAGGAGACCTAAAAAAATATTGAAGAAAATAACACCTTAAAAAATAGCCTAACCCAAATGGCAAAAGAGGTCCAAAAAGCCAATGAGGAGAAGAATGCCCTAAAAAGCAAAATTGGCCAAATGGAAAAGGAAGTCCAAAAGCTTACTGAAGAAAATACTTCCTTAAAAATTAGAATAGAGCAATTGGAAGATAGTGACTTTATGAGAAATCACGACAGTAGAACAAATCCAAAAGAATGAAAAATTAGAAAACAATGTGAAATATCTCATTAGAAAAACAACTGACCTGGAAAATAGATCCAGGAGAGAAAATTTAAAAATTATTGGACTATCTGAAAGCCATGATCAAAAAAAGACATCATCTTTCAAGAAATTCTCAAGGAAAACTGCCCTGATATTTTAGAACCAGAGGGCAAAATAGAAATAGAAAGAATCCACCGATCTCCCCTGAAAGAGATCCCCAAAGGAGAATTCCTAATGAAACTCTCTAAAACTCTAAGTTGTCTGGTGCTCTCTCCAAAGTCAGACACTCAGTTCAGTATTTCTTTGTATGCGAACAGTTGCTGTGGAAATTTTTAGGTTCTAACATTAAAGTTTTTGAGGTGACTTTGTAAAATGGGTGATAGAAATGGAAGATTGAATCAGAACACAGAGTGTTTAGTCTAGAGTGGACAAATAGATACTTGTTTACTTACAGGAGAGACAAAACACTGTGCCTTGTTTGCCAATAAGTAACAGCTGTTCTGAAGGAATACAATCTTTGTCACCATTTTGAATCAAAACATCCTGATTTCAGCAAATTGGACACCAATGAAAACCAAATTAAAGCATCCAAATTGTTGAAAAATCTCAGTGGAGAACAATGGTTTTTCAAGAAATTAAACTCAGAAAATGAGGCAGCTAATAAGGTAAGTTTTCAGATTTCTAAAGAAATTGCTGCTGCTGGGAAGTCTTTTACTGAAGGTGACTTCATAAAGATTGCAGTTACTGGATTATGTCCCAATAAAAAAGTGTTTTTGAGAAATAGTTTAATCATTAATTATACCTTTACTTGGAAAGTGAGCCACTAAAAACCTATCTGGGCCCAAAGAAGTTTAGCCTGTTTTAATTTTGGTCCCTACCTACTGTCAGGTTGTGCAGGTCTGATCTAACTTTATTTTTGTAGCCCCAACTTGGCTGGTGCTGGGACTTGCCAAAAAGTCTTATTGGTTTTTCCAATAACCTAATCTCCTGTTGAAAGTCCAAGGTGGAAGTTAGTAAAGTTAATAGATCTTTTCCAGTGTTCTCTCTAACTATGGAGGGAAGTTTTTCTGGCTGGCTACATTTTCAATCTTTTAGCACAAACATGACAACAGTCATTTTATAAACACAGAGACACAGGCAAAATGATAAGACAACAAAGTGCACAAATCTAATTTTATTGTTGGCTTTTTAGGCTTATTTTGTTAAAACAATTTAGACCAGTCAAAATTCAGTGCTATCTTTAGACCCATGACTCCCAATTACCTTTACACTAGTGCTGGCGATATTTGTGTTCATCAGAATGACTGGACATCACCTAATTGCAAAAGATATCCATCTACCTTTCAGAAGACCTATACAAATGGTCTTGCCCCTAGAGCCAGCTCAAAGAGAAAAATTCGGGCTGCACCAAACAGTTTGATGAGTCTTCTCAGTCTCTCAGGAGACTGAGAAGGGACTTACCTACCTCCATCAGGGCTGGAACTTTCAGGAGAATAAGTCCTAGGTGCCTCGTCCCAGTGCTGGAGGGGGAAGGGTCCAATCTCTAGTCCCTTGTCCTAATGTAAGTCACAAAGCACCAAAATGTCAATTACTTTCAGTTTGATCTAAGAAAGATAAACAGGATTAGGTCATATCCACGTTTATTCTTTTCAAAGCAGGTAGCATGCCTGTGTCCATGCATGGGAGCCAGTTTGGAACTGAGCTCCCTTTGATGCTAGGGTGCATGGTTTATATGCCCTTTCAACACAGGCTGATGTCACTTTATCATCATTTCACCCAAGCTTGGGTGAGGGCTGACCAGAATAACGAAAGTCAATGCAATTTCATTATCAGTAATGTTCTTCTGAAGAAAAACTGAACTTAAAGTCAGGACTTTGGAAGAAGGAGGCTAGGGGAAGCTCTAACTTTCCAAGATATTGGTGATTTATAATCATTTTTCACACACTATAAATATTATCTTATTGACAAACAGTTAACTAAGAACTGAAGCTGATTTGATTTCCATTTTCTGGCCAATGAAGTCTGACCAGAGGTGGTCACTTCCAGCCTCCGATTATTTTGTAGATCTCCCAAACTCTCCCCTCCAGAGATTCCCAAGCTTTCTTGGAGGACTTTTGCTTGCTATGCAAAGCAATTTACCTTGTGAAACTGTAAGATACCTAACCCTTCCCACATGCAGGCCAGTCATTTTCCCTACCTTACCACCTCATATAAACCCTGTTCCCAGCTTCCTCCTAGGGTAGCCCAGTAGGTGCTATGTGGCACCCCAAACTACAACTCACATACCCTGATTAAAGATCTCATTTTGCTATATTGTCTGTTTTCTTTTAAATTCAAGTAGGTATTATTGTTATTATTATTCTGCAACTTATAGTCTTCAAGTGTTTCTTGTGGGCACTGAGCAGTTAAGGAACTTGGTTAGAGTCACACAGCTAGCACATGTCAGATACAATACCTGAACCCAATTTTCCTGCCTTCAAGCTATCTTTCATTTACTATACCATGTAACAATACAAGACCAAAAATGAAACATTGTCTGCCTTATATCTAGGCATGCTGGTAAATATTTAACAACCAGTTCCGGGGAGGGAGGGGAGAAATGTGTGCATGACACTTTTAAGTTTAATCTGAATTATTAACATTATCTCCATCACTCTTTGAAGTCTAGAAAATCAACAAAACAACAAATCAAGCCCTGATTTGTAGCATCCATCATTTTCTGAGCTGTAAATGCTCACAGAAGTTTTAACAATCTACTTTGGTTCTAGTTGGCTCCAAGACATACCAGCTATGTTTGTGTTCTATGAAGAACTGTCTTTTCATGCAGTCATTTCAGTATTGCAACAAAGTCAAAGAAGTGCTGGGACTCAGTAGGTGCCTAATAAGTACTTGTTTACTATCTGCTTGCCAGCCTGCCTGATTTCCATTGCAACTGTTCCATCTGTTCTTGAGTTGTAAAGAAAAAAATTCAGGAGGTTAGCCAATTATATCATTTTCTAATTTCTTTTCAAATAGCATAAAGCTCATCTTCAATTTCTAAATGGTTTCAGCAATAACATGATTAAAAGAAGATCAGAATATTTCAAAATGTTCTGTGATATTGCCAGACTTTATTCATTACTTAGATTAGAATGTGGGACTATGAATCAGCCTAAGAAATGTAAATCAGTATGGGGGGTATGGGGGAAAATGCGAAGAAGAAGAAGAAGAAGAAGAAGAAGAAGAAGAAGAAGAAGAAGAAGAAGAAGAAGAAGAAGAAGAGAAGAAGAAGAAGAAGAAGAAGAATAATCTTCCATATAAGAAATCTTTTCAAGTTTTATATATGGGGTAAGCAAAAAAAAATGCTATAATCTGGTTAAAATTTGCAATTACACTTGCCTTCAAGCTAATCCAACAATTCAGTAGTAATATACAACCTTGCAACTTGCAGAAACCAGAGTTTAGGAAAGGATTTTTACCCATTCATTCCTACCACTGGTACAACTCCCCATATGGCCTCTTAGTCCTTTCCCATCTCATTACTCTTCACCTAAGCATTTAATCTATAGTACTTTATGCTTCTCCCTGTTCTTAGACAGGGCAGAAGCTCTGGTGTCATTCAACAAATTTATTAAGCATTTACTAAGTAGTGTTATATCCCAAGCAGTAGGAATAAAAAGATAAAAGCAAAACAGTGGCCTGCTCTCAAGGAGCTTTCATTCTAATATGAGATACAGCATGTACATATATAAATTTGTATAGATAATATGCAAAAGAAATATGAAGTAATTTTGGAAGGGAGGGCACTAATAAGTGGGGGAAGGTGAGTTAGGAAAAGTTTCACTTACAATGTGGTGTTTGAGATAAGGTTTTAAGAAAACCAGGGGTTCCAAAAGGTAGAGGGGAAGAGGAAAAACATTTCAGGTATGAAGGGCAGCTATTGAAATATACTGAAATGGCAAAAAAGCTGATGTGAGACATGGTCAGGCATGCACTTTAAGAAAGTGGATTAGGGAGAAATGAGGCATGGAAACCAAATACAAGACTTGTAATAGTCTAAGCTACAGATGATAGAAACCTGAACTTAAACTGGTGCTATATATACTGAGAGAAAGGTTCATATGTGAAGGTAGTAAGGAGAAAAAAATAATAAGATATGATAACTGATTTGATATGTGAGGTGATGTGATGGAGAGAGTGCTGAGAATGATACTAAGGTGTGAAACTGGATGACTGGAATGATGGTGGTGGGTATGACGGTAACAGGGAAAGTTGAAAGAGAGGTGGGTTTAGCAGGGAAAGATAGTAAGTTCTCTTTTGGCCATGTTCAGTTTAGGGTGTCATCCAGTTCAAAATATCTAAGAAGCAGTTGGTGAAATGGGACTGAAAACTCTTGAGTGAGATGAGAGTTGGTGAGAGCAGATCAAGATTACCACGCTGGTAGGTAGAGAGGAAGAGGAGGGAAATCAAGACTGAAGTCACTGAAACACACAGAATAGGGGAAAGAACACTATGGAAATGGGTTCTGTGGCTCCTGTACAATTTAAGTACAGTTATGAAGCATTTTTTATGTAAAAGTGTGCAAGGTATTAGAGATACAAAAATGAAAAATTATACAGTCCTTGCCTTCAAAGATCTTATAATATGCATGGGACACAAGTAAGCATAATATGAGGCAATATGTGATGAGACAAAAGGAAGCTCTAGACCACATATTCTGGGAAAACTTTAAAAGGGAACATTACTTTTGCCTGGGAGATGAAGGAAAGTGGTACATGATTTGGGTCTCAGAGGAAAAGAAGTGGGAAGGGAATAAACATTTATTAAGTACCTACCATGTATCAGGATCTGTGCTAAGTGCTGGGGATACAAATATGAAAAAAGAAAGATTATTTTTGCCCTCAAGCAGCTTACAATCTGATGGGGAAGATAAAACACACAGTGTAAAGTGGGTTAGGGGCAGAAGGAAGGTACCCAACCCAGGGCCATGATGGAGAAATTAGTCAGTGAAGATCCAAGGTAGTAAAGCCAGATAAGAAATGAAATGTCTGAGCTGAGCTCTTTCCTGAAATGGAGGTTTGGAGTTCATGGACCCACTCTCCAATCAGAAAGGCAGATGGTGGTTTTGAGGTGGAGTCTGAAGGTACATAAAGATCTTGAGATGGTGGGATTATCCCAATTATGAGCTTTCTGGAGCTTGGTGGAGAAGTGAAGGAGAGCAGTTCCAAGGTAGTGCAGTCAAGTGAGAAACGAGGGATTTAACTTAAAACTTAACTTTGTTAAAGTCTAGGATTTGTATTTAGATGGATCTAGGATTTCATCAGTACAGGTTCTTCCTTTCTGGTATAGGTCATATCCTGTCATTCCTTCCTATCCTTTGTAATCCTTAGTAAGGGATTCAGCTAATGTCCTAGAGGTCTTCTGTTGGATCTTTTACGATTTCAAGGGTATTTTTGAAGGTAGCACTCTAACTGTTCATGTATCACCTCTCATTCTTGATATACTGACAGGTTCCCTCCTTTTCTAGTTATTCATATTCTTAATCATGTCTCTCATGCTAGCTAATAAGCTACAACCAATACAACCATCATGCATCTTTTGATTGCACTTTGGGTTACCTGACATGTCAAAATTTTCTAGATTGTGTTATTCCATTATTCATAGCCCTATATTATCAAGAAGAGAATATTATATGTGTATATGTATATATATATATATATACACACACACACACATACAATATCTCTATGCTATGATATTATATATTATATATATGCATATACCCATATAATATTCTCTAGCTATCTATGTTTATAAAAGGTAGAATTTTGAGGTAGCAAGTATATTGGGATCACAGAAAATGCTATGCACTTTCTCAAATTCTGTTTGGTTCAATCATACCATTTGTTTCAACTTTGGGCTGAGCTCATTTTCCACCTACAAAAATTTTAGGATAAAAAGTAGTGGAAAAGGGCAGGAGAGAGTCATATTTGTGTGTCTGTTATGAAAAGCTCTCAGAGACATGATGATGGGTAAATTTAAAATATGAAACTTTATGTTTACCTACAAGGGTGAACTAGCAAAAAAGCTTCAATTATGTCAGAATACAATAATTTTGAAGAGCTAATTTATATTTCTTTGGTCACTTTTTTTTTTTGCTAGATCTCAGATATAATTTGATAGATCATAAAACTTTGGTTATTGGGATCCCCTGGGTGAGGATCAATTCTAGATAATCAGTGTTTCTAGAGAGATTAGATTTTACCCCTTTAGCCTCAAGATCATCATTAGGAAAGTTAATTTTTATACTCTGTTGTTATCAAATGATGCTTTCAAAGCCTATTGGCATATTTGTTGATATGAGACATGGCTCAAGATTTTTGAACTTCTTAAATTCTTGTGTCTGCTTCTTATAGTTCTTCTGCCTCCTCCCTGTCAGGTTACCAGTTATCATGTCTTTGAGGGAAAACCTGAAGAGCTGTTCTGTAAATAAGAAGCCTGAGTTTTAGTTCATGAACTATGTGGTATTCATTTAGTGGCTCAGAGGCTTTTTTCTTTACTTCTTATATCTCTGTTTTGTTCTGGATAGACAATGTTGCTGGATAATGAAGCCTGAGAGGAGGTTAGTATATTAGAAAGAATTCTGAATGTAGAGTCAGGAGAGATCTCAATGTAACCGTGGCTCTATTACTTATTAGCTGTATGATTTTGGTCATGTCACTTAATCTCTCTGGAGTAAACCTCTTCAACAGTAAAATGGGGAAAATAATATTTATACTTCCTGCCTCAAAGCATTGTTGAGAGGAAGAAACCTTAAAGTGCTATATAAATGGGTGTTGTTATAATTACCCTAATCAGCTTATACAGTCAAGTATATTTATTTTGTACTATTATAATTTAAATATAACCATAGTTTTGAAAGCACCTTGGTAACTTTTTACCAATTACTGTGCCTTTAAAATGAAAATATGATCCCCATGAAAATATTTTAATGCAAATTTGTTCTTTTTCTTGGCCACTGAAACCAGAGTTCCTATGAGGAAAGACAAAAGGAAGTAACCAGTTATATGGTAGAGAGAAGAAACAAAAATAAATTAATTATTCTTCAGATTAGCTAACTAGATAGGTACTAGATAGGCAACAAATACACATATAAGCCCAAATGACATTAACTTATTACAAGCTACATTTTAGAAAAAATTAAATTCTTGTTAAGAAAAAAAGCAACTTCCTTATGGGTGGCCACTGATAAATAAAATTCCATTTAGATTGAAAGCCAAATACATGAATAGCTAAATGAAATGAAACAAGAGATTAAAAAATGAAATAAAAGCACTGTAGGAAAGAACTGGAAGGAGAATAAATAACTTAGAAGAGAAATGGCAAACTTTACCAAACTACATGACAATCAGAATAGATTAAACAGAAATTAATGACTCTATAAGATAACAAGAAATATTCAAACAAAATTAAAAGATTGAAAAAAAAACCAAACAAAAAAATACAAGTTATCTGATATAAAAAACAACTCACCTGGTAAAAAGGACAAGGAGAAAGAATTTAAGAATCATTAGACTCCCTGAAAACTATGATTAAAAAATTTTGTGGATACCATATTTCAAGAAATCATAAAGGAAAACTGCTCAGATCTATTTGGACCAGAAGGCAAAGTAAAGACTGAATCTACTGATCACCTACTGAAACTCTCAAAAGGTAAATCACAGGAATGTCACAGCCAAAATGCAGAGCTCCCATATCAAAGAAAAAATATGGTAAATATCTAGAAAAAGTACCAAGGAACCATAGTCAGAATTACACCAGATATGGCAGCTTCTACCATATATGAAAGGAGATCTTGGAATACAATATTTTAAAAGGCAAAATATATAGCATTACAACCAAGAGGGTTGAGAGGATGGAGGATGACAAACAGGATGAGGAACAGTGCAGAAACACATTAGGAAGAATTGGATTAGTGCAAGCAAGCACAGCATATATCCAAATGATCTATGTGAAGAGGTGAGCAAAAAAAATCAAGGGGCTATATAATGGGAAAGAAGGGGGCATCTATTAAGAACAAAGGATAACAGATGCAGAACTTAAGTGTTTCATTCATATTCACACAATGTAAAAACCCCTGTAGAAAGTCCTCTAGCCTATTGGATGGCTCCTTGGAAGACTTATGGGAGAACATAGCCAAGGACTGCACAAGATGAGAAGGCATGGGTGGGTGTTAGCACAGATACAGGAATCAAAAACCTACTCAAGTACTGACAATGTTTCAAAAATGTTCAGCAGTAAATTTAAGACATTCAAATATGATTGACTATCTATACAACTATAGAATCACACAAATGGAAGGCAACTGAAGAGTTTATCTTGTCTTCTTTGCTTTGGGTAGTACAATGCCAGGGGTTGGGTAGTATTTGGACAAAGCAGAAGACCATGACCAACAGTCAAGTTCAAGCAGGAACATCTGGTCATTGTCTGGTTCCCAATTTCCCAATCTCATTTAGAGATAAAAGAGAACATTATTGGAATTCATGAGCCCAAAAGGCTGAGACTTTCTCATGCCCACTCATCCTCATGGGTGTTACCTGGCCTAGGTGATTTATCATTAATAAACCTTTCCTCTGGCTGGAAGATTTGAGTTGAATTCTTTTAGGCAGGGCCTGGTACTGTGATTTTGGGGTTCCCAGCACCCCAAAACCTCTAGACCTCTTCAGTGTGGACAAGTCCTTTAACTTCATGGTACTTTAGGCAACTCTCCAAGACCGAGTTGAAGTGCTTATATAGAACTACATTGGTATAAGAAGTTTCCTACAACAAAGAAATTATAGAGCTGTTAAAATTTATTTTTTCCAAAAATGCTTTGCTCCCCATTCTTGAGCTTGCCTCAGTCCTATTCTGACTCCAACTTAATCTTTGATAAAGCTTTAGCATCTTGAAATTTGCTTTCTTGGCTTAGATTCTTATATTCTAGCCATGGGCTCAGATTCTTAAAATCTAGCCAATAGCTCACTAACATTCAGACTCCTTAAGAGCCTGCCCAATATGACAGATGTTCTAATAAACCTTGTCTTTGGTTGAAAGAAGGCTTGAGTCAAAGTCTTTTAGGCAGGACCTGCTGATTTTTGGGTCCCAGCACCCATGAATCCCTAAACCTCATCATTTTGGTGGCCCATATGGGGAAACTGCCTAACCCCAAGTTTTTCTTCAGCCAAGACTGGAAGGTATGTAAGCCTCCCCCTTCCCCTTCTTTCTTGCTCTGCAGTAAGGGTTGCTCTCCAAGCATTAAGGCTTGGAGGTGCTTTTCAGGCTAACAGTTAGGAGGCTGTCTCTTACACGGCCTGATGCTCTCAGGCTCTCGGTCCATGGATCGGTTGGAGGCCGCAGCACAGAAGACAAGGACTGAAGCCCCATCAGGAAGTGTATGCCCAATTCTGTCAGTTCTCTTGGCGCTAGAGAATTGGGGAAAACTGCAGTTGCTTTTTGGCTCCCTGAGGCTTGCTTACTCCCTTCCCTCTGCACCCCTAAATTCTCCTTCATGGGTGTTACAGAGGAAAGTTAGAACAGCAAATATATCTCGGCAGATTCTGGAGGTTTTGTGATTGATCGTTAAGGAGTTTTGAAACTCCTTACAATCCTGGTCATTCCCTTGCCTCTAGTCTAGAGGGTATGACTGATCCCTCTCATAGGAGAAGAGAGTTTCACCCTTTACCCTTCACTTTTGATTTTGCCCTCCCCCACATGGGGAAAGGAGGGGGGGAGGGGCAGCAGCTACAGCATGGCCCCCTCTGGCAATGGCCTTAGGCCCTGGGGCAACCTTTGCCTGGAAGCATCACCCAGGCTCAGCACATCCTGCTCAAGGTAAAGAAGCTGGCCTCTGAACTTGGGTAAGCTTGCTTTTTTAAATTTGTAGTTTTAACTATTAATAAAGAGATGTTGATTCTCTGTGTAAAGTAATTTGGAAATGAATTTAACAAAATTGAAGTCACCTGATTGGAAATGGTTTGTTTCAAATTGTTGAACTTTTTGTATCAGTTATGTCAAGCAACCTTCATAATTTGGTTACCGCTAAAATAATTTGGCTATCATTGGTTATTGTTTTAATATGTAAGCTAGCCAAAAAGCTTGTTTGGGTTATGTATGGCTTGCTGAGAATTTGCAAGTGTATAGAAATCTCTAATGATTGGCTCAAATTTAAGTTTGAGATGTATATCCTAGAAAAGTTTTTCCTAAGCTGCGATTAGTGAAACTTGCTGTGTGAGGTAAAAGCTCATAGGATTTTATTTTGAGTTGTCTGATGGGTCCTCTGATGGGTCCATCGATAATCAATAATCCATCATCTGGCAGAAATGCCATAAACTACTCAGAGAATGTGATACTGGTGGGAAGTCAGCATTGGGAAAAGCTGAGAGGACAATTTTAGCCTCAGTCTAAGATGGGATCCTCCTGGCTCAGTTTCCCCATTATGTTCCTTTGAAAAGGAATGTTATCCACCTGGATTAGTCCTGAGTCTGGCTATGAGGTGGATTTGATACAGCATGGTTGGAAAACTGAATTATCTGAATCCAAACAGAGCTAAGGATGTTTTATCCTGTCATATCTGGGCCCTGCAGTCTTTTCTGTCAGATTTGTGTCTTCCAGACTCCAGGCCATTCACCTACAGTTGACAGCAATAACTGATACCAGCCAATGTCTCCCCAGTGTTCCCTGGACGCAGCCTGTGCTCAATTGCAGTCAACCTCCTCTTTGGTACCCCCTCAAGGCAGGGACAGCTCTAGGCCCCTTGTCAGCAGGAAGCAGTTTCAGAAGCCCAGACCTTGGCCCCTTACACCAAAAGAGTTTGGGTCTCATTTGTTTGAGGGGGGAATGATAAGGATGGGATCTAGATGCCAAAAAGGAAAAACCCTGGACTTTCCCACTTGGCCAAATCTCTGGCATTCGCCTAAGGCTATAATCCCATCAACTGGCCTTTCAGTGTGGCTACACCCAATCTGTTACCCTTTACCTAGCCTGGCCCTCCATTGTCTTACTTCCCTATGGCCCCTGGCCATTTCACACCCTTAATCCTAACTAAGCTCCATTCTTCCTTGGCCACTTGGTCCAGGTCACAGGAATTCTGTTCACCCTAGTTTACTGGCCACTCCCATCCATATCTTCTTAGATCCGGCCTCCAGTCACCCCAAACTACTTGGCCACTCCTAGATCCCTCCCACGGTCTTCCTGTATATAAGGTATATAAGTTCCATCTTGTCTCCATTAAGGTGCTTAGAGTTTTATAATCTATCCGTTGCTCACATTCTTATAATCTAGCCAACAGCTCACTAACATTCAGACTTCTTAAGAGTCTGCCCAATATGACAGATGTTCTAATAGACCTTGTATTTGGCTGAAAAAAAAAAAAAGACAAAAGAAATCAAAGAAAACACTTCCTTTCTTGATGCTCCTTCAACTTAGCAGTAAAAAAAAGTCACATTTAAAAACAAGTATTGTTTATTTGGCTTTTGTTAAAAATAAGCAAATGATTTAGGGGCCTTACATGGGTGACACAGTGGACAGAGCACCAGCCCTGGAGTCAGGAGGACCTGAGTTCAAATGTGACCTCAGACACTTAGTCGCTGTTTGACCCTGGGCAAGTCACTTAACCTTACTGACTCAAAAAAATATTAAAAAAAGAAATGATTTAAAAACACAAACATTATTTAGTCATCACAATTCATTCAGGATCACACAAGAGGAATGGCACTTGGTTGCCTCCTTCAGGCTGAGAGGCATAGTGCACCTGCTGGGGAATATTAGTATCAACTTCATTTCAGTTGTAAAAAGCTTTTGTCGAAGTGAGAAAAAGGAAAATGAAAATTGTTGGAAGGGTAGTATTAGGATAGGCACACTAATGCACTCACTGTTAGTATGGCTATGAATTAGTATAACCATTCTGGAAAACAATTTGGAACTATGTTCAAAGAGTCATTAAATTGTACATATTCTTTGACCCAGTGATATCACTTCTAGGCCTGTACCACAAAGAGATCAAAGAGGAATAGGCCCCGTGTTTGTTTGTGTGTGTGTGTGTGTGTGTGTGTGTGTGTGTGCGCGCGCACATTTTTAAGAGCTCTTTTTGTTGTAGCAAAGATCTGGAAACAAGGGGGATGCCTATCATCTGTGGAATGGCTGAACAAATTATGCTATATGAATGTAATGGAATATTATTGCACTGTAAAAAATAATACAAGGAATAGCTTCAGAGAAACCTTGGAAGCTTTATCTGAATTGATGTAGAGTGAAGTGAGCAAAACCATAATAAGTTTTGTAATAACAACATTGTTGTGAAAACAATTTTGAAAGACTTAAGAAATCTGATTATTTCAATGACCAATCATACCTCCGGAGGACCAATGATGAAATAAATGTTTCTTGTCTCTTGACAGAAAAGTGAAGAACTTGAGGTAAAGAATGAGACATATGTTTTTGGAAATGGCTAATGTGTGGATTTTCTTTTGCTTGACTATGATTATTTGCTACAAAAGTTTTGTTTTCCTTTATTTCAATGGTGGTGGTGGGGGAGAGATTTGGGTAGGAGAGAGGGACTAGTGATAATGTTGCTAGAAAATAGACAGAGCCAAGGGTCACTGAAGCTTTTAAAACAAAATGCACAGAAAAGAACATCAGGAAGATCAGAAGGAAATAAAGACAAGCAGGACAGCTTTGAAAGTAATATGTAGAATTTATTGTATACATTTTTTTAAAAAAGCAAACTATATGTAATAGATTCATGGTTTATTGTAAAACTATCTACGTTTCATTTTATTGTACACAGAAATGCCTGTTTTTTGGTATTTGTTAAGTGCACAATTAAAATTTAATTTAATTTTAAAAAATCTTTTGTCAACACTTCCAGATCTTTGCATTTTAAGTCTCACCCCCTTGCTGACTGTCTATCTGCAGCCTTATGGGAAAAGTTCTGCCTCTATCAAGCCTTGATTGCTGTTTTGGACTGTTGACTTACTGCCACCTAGTGGTGTGATATGTCAAATACTGCAGATCAAGGTAAGAAGCCACTTGGAATTTAAGGAACTGGAAGAAATACGATGCATAGGGACAGCACTTCAGGTTGGACAAAGTTGGCTAGGTTCAAGATGAAGAAAATTAGTGACATTACAGAAACATAGACTGGTACTGTCAGCCACAGAGACAAGTAGATTCTAGGAAATGGAAGGTCAATAAAGGCAATTCAAGAAGTTCAGGGAGAGGAATCTGTACTGTGATTTTTGATTTTAACCAACGGCACTTTTGCCTTGTACTCGGATTTCCGTTCCCTGCTCTATTTGTCAAGCTAGGACTCTCAGAAGTGTGTCTGCATCCAGGGAGCGTCAAAGCCCTATAGCTATGATCACAATGTAGGTTGCAACGTAGGTCTGATAAAAGGTCTGTATCTTTGCAAGGCTATTAACTTACAGCATCGATCCCCATGACTGGTGGTCTCTGGTCCATATATTTGATGATTCATTAGGTGATGGAGGTACCTTTCAACCCTTCTGACATGAATGATTTAATGGACCTGATTTGTTAGTCCTGACCCCAAACTATCACTAAAAGATGAGTGGGACTTATCAGGTCAGTTTGGTGATTATTTGATCACCCAATTGAGTCACTACCTGGGGATTCTTGTTCATACACAGCTCAGATTAGATGTCCTCTGAAGTTCCTTTCAGCTCTGAAATTCTGTGATTCTGTGTTCATAGCTGATTGCAGCAGGAACCAATGAGGGACTTGGAATGATGGAGTAAAAGCCAGGAAGTGTATAAGAATTGCAGTGCTGCCAGGAGGCATTAGGGCCACTGTCATGGGAGAAATCTTTGAGAATTAATAGGAGTGAGTTGTCCTGTTGTTACTCCAGGTAACACCTAAGGCATTTTCTCAAGTTCCTCCTTTCCCCTGTGTTGAAGAGTGGGAATCTGAAGACACTTGAAGTTTGAATTCTGCTTCATACACAAACTAGGTGTGTGACCATGAAACAATCTCAGCCTTAGTTTATTATCTGTAAAATCAATCAATCAAAACATATTTATAAAGCATCGAACACCTACTGTGCACTGTACTAGGTGCTAGGAATACCTGTAATACTTACCTCATAGTGTTATGAGGATTAAATGAGATAATGTATATAAATTGATGAATGAACCTTAAATTGTTGTACAAATGCTTTCTCTTCTTATTATTAATTATCTTCTGATGAGTATATGCTGGGAAAAGTTAAGTGTAGATTTCTGATAGATTGATGAGGATACTGCAGAGAAGGTAAGAGAATGGTGGTGTGTATGAGCTAAGGACTTTTTCAATATGTAGATAACTGTGTAAATTAAAAACCATGTTCTAAGATGACTTGTGTTTTGTGGAATGCAAGATAGGGAGGCAGCTAGGGAGCTTAGTGGATAAAGCTCCAGGCCTGGAATCAGGAATACTGGAGTTCAAATCAAACACTTACTGGCTGTGTGACCCTAAAAGAAAATCTCTCTAAGGCCAGATAAGTTGTAATTTTTTTATGATGAATCTCTTACTGTTACCAATGTGAGATTATAGTCAAAACTTCTTTATAACTTAATCTACCCAAAGCTGTGATTACTGGAACTTGCTATCTAAGACCTTATGGAATTATAACTGATATTATTCTGAGTCTGATTTCAGGTATGATCATCAAGGAATGCTATTAAGCCAATGATCCATGATTCCAGCAACGCTATGGAGTTGACATCCATGAACTGCAAGTGGCGTTCTCATGGGAAAGGTTGGGAGAACAACTCTTGGCATGGACCAAGATAGTATTCTCTTGACTCAGTTTCTCAATTTCAATGGAAAATATCCTAACATTTAAACCTGGCTCAATTCAATTGGCTATATACATAAAACCCTAGCCTGGAATTGACATCAAGATAGGGAAACATTTCCCTTGCCACGTAACTATGTGTCTCTTCTTTTATGGCAAATTTCAATAATTATGTTAGGTGATCAGTATAAACACAATATTAGATCTTTCAGGCTAATATTAGAGCACATCTCAGTCTCCAAGTAAGAGGCGGGTATAAGAATTGAACTATTTTGCCTAAAATTTGGGTCTTTTCTATATTCTGAACTAAGTAAATGGGTATTTGGCCTTGTCATCCTCCTGTTACTAGTTATACATTCCTGTGTATGATGAAGTCCTTTAATTTCTCACAATGGTATAGGGATAATTTGCAATAATGTAAAGACTTGTGGAAACCAGGCTGTAATTCTGTTATTTATTGAGATTAATATCATAACTGTCTCAGTTCTGTGTTAATGAAAAGAATATCAGCACAATTAGTTTTCTCAAAAGAATACTGGCTTTATGGTCTATCGTTTAAATGCCTTAAAGAGATATCTATTTTTACTAGGGATTATTCATTTGAACAAGGCTATAAATTGGAAATGTTTTATTATAAACAACTTACTAAAAACATTGTTTTTAAATTATGTATTTATACATTCCATCCCAATACCTTTTGTTACAATTACAGTTAATATGGCAACCATTAAGAGAATTCATTTTTTCATTAGAGTTCATCTTCTTATAAAGAGTGTTCTGTTATTAGTTCCTTAGTAGAATCTCATCCTCATAACAGGGGAATGAAAAATGCAAGGTATAAAAACTGGGTTCAGAGTTTTCCAACTTTTCGGTTTGTATTTGAGTTTCTTGGATATATCAACATGACAAATGGCTAACCTAAAAATGCAAATTCTCTGGTCTAAAAGATTCCACAATTTGATTTTCTTATTAGTAGAGACATAAGGTTTGAGCTAACTCTCACTAATTGACAAAGTAAATTTAAAATTAAGACCAATTTTGTAAGAGATTTTTAGCAGAGAAGTGGATCTCTACAAATGACCTGTCAGCTGGAGACTGTTCTGAGACCCCACCCAGACCAGAGGGCTGCATCAGGAGATGTTTCCAGAGAACCAGATAGCTGCATGAGCCATCTGAACCTTAAGATCTGATGGACCTATGAAATGGACAATTTATTTATTTTTTTAAACTATTTACTTTTCCTTAAAGGTCTGCTTACAGGGGACTCGCTCCAATGGGTCATGGCAATACATCAGTCAGTCTCTCCTTTTTCACCTCATATTGTTTCCCATCATAAGCTCCATAGTTAAAAACTCTTGAAGAAGTGTTTGTCATGTCAGTTAGCGACTCATTGAGGAGACTGTGTCTCTCAACAGAATCACATGGGTGAATGAGAGAAATGAGTATTTCTCTCATATTAATGACCAATTATTAAGGTAAGATTAAAGTTTTTCCCTTCCTCATTCAGAAACCAGCCCCTGTAGGTTATTCAGTCAGTCTCTGAAGGACATTGCTGATAGATGAGATTTCCCAAATCCTCAGGGTACATGCTTTTTGATCCTGAGTGGGACCCCACCCAACTAGAAGACCTTAGAAACAGAATCCATTTTAGGTAAGATCTTACCCTTAGGAAATATGCCTATATCCTTGGAACTTTCCAGTACAATTTAGGGTGGCCCAGCTTATGAAGATGAAAACCAGTCAGAGTAGTCTAGATAGAGACTCTTTTGTCCAAATTGCTGGAGGTAGCTGAGTCTCATGATTAGGTCAAGTTCTTATCAAGAGGAGCTGAACACTTTTTGCCCACCTCCTCATTAATATGTTCACCCCCTCATTGGTTGTTAACCAAAGTAGATTTCCACCCTCAGGTACACTACTTTTTCCAAAGGGTCATTAACCATTCAACGTTCTCCAGGTGGGGAGGAGGGGTCTTTGTTTTACAAGAGAAAGCCACTGACCTCAATCTATTATTTGCTATCCGTAATTAATAAATTGTATATTAATTACCCAGAAACTATGTCTCTCAGATTTTCATTTCTCATAGTACAAAACATTTTATGACACACTTTCTCACAAGAACATATACAGTTTAGAGGGTCAGCTAAGTGGTGCTGTGGATAGAGCTCCAGCCTTGGAGTCAGGAGGACCTGAGTTCAAATGTGGCCTCAGACACACAACACTAGCTGTGTGACCCTGGCAAGTCACTTAACCCCACTGCCTCATAAAAAAAAAAGAACATATACAGTTTAGGCTAAAACACCTCAAGTTAGACAGAATATTTAGCAAACATGGTAACCTATAGTTCTTGGTTGTTGAAAGTCCTTTTTTCCCATTGGAGGGTGCTCAAACAGTTCCTCTCAAGTATGGTGTAGTTTTTTTGCTGCAGTCTGTGTGGGACAGTGAATCTATGTCCAGTCTGTCCTCAGTTTTCAATGCAGACACTTCCTGATGGCAGTAAAGTGGGATGGCAGTGAACTGATGGCTGAACTGAGACACCCCTAGGAAACCAACAGGAATGTGGGAAGAACCAAGGAAGAAATTGAAGCTTCCCCTTACTATCTCTACCCCAGTTGATTCTTTCTTGGGAGGTTTAGCTAGAATGGCCTGCTCACTCCAGTTTCTGGAATGACTCTCTTTTCAACTTATTGGATAAGTTGTAGGTGACCCCTGGGGTATGGAAAGGTTTCTTCTGCCTAATCAAACATGATTCTTGTGTAACAACACTCTAGTTAGAAGGATTTTTCGAAACTTTGTCCAAAGCCTATGACTGTTCTCATCTGGTTAAAATGAGATGGGATACTTATACGTGTACATATTATTTCCTTAGATAGAATGAAACCTCCTTGACAGTGGGGACTATTTCATTTTTATGTTTGTATTTCCAGTACCTAGAGTGCCTGGAACATAATAGGCAATAAAAAAATTGCATATTGATCGCTCAATTGTCTTCTGAGGGTTCTAGAGTATGCTTCCCTGATACCATTGATGTGGGCTGGATTATCTGGCCACTGACGTCCCTTCTAGCCTTCAAATTCTGATTATCTCCATCCCTTTTTCTGCTTGGGCTTCACTGTTCCATCTTCTCTTGTGGAAAAGTATGCAGATATCTAATGTTTTCCTTCTCTTCTACTATCTCTGATATAAGCATAACATTCTTCTATAATTTTCCTATTTCTGATATGTAGGGGACAACCCAAGTGTTTAAAATAATAAGTGGAAAAGTAGTTATAAAACTGCAGTCCTAAAATCCTGTCCTAGGAGTGGCAGCCATGGTGTGGTGGTTAGAAAACTAGTTTAAGGTCAAGGTCAAGAAAAATCAAGAAAACTTGCATTGAAGTCCTACCTTTATGTGTACTGACTGTGTGAGCCTATGTTGTCAACTTTCTAAGGCTTTCAGATACAGAGAAGGCATCAGATTTGTACTAGTAGAGAAAGGCCCTCACGGGAGCTCATTACACTATGAATTAAACTACAATTCTAGCAAAAGAAAATAGATACCTATACCTACCTATCTGTCTCTATGCTTACCTTCAATGAAACAGAATGGAGCTAGGCTGGTTTCTCTTTCCCTCTCTCTCTCTCTTTTTTTTTTGGTGCTTTCTTCTTTCTTGACTCATCTTTTATAACTGACTATCTGTTGTCTGCACTTGAACCTTTAAGAGATCTCAAGCAGCCCTAGTAGGGTCCAAACAATTTGCTAGGTCAAGGAGAACTGCCAGTCAACTGGCCACATTAAAAGTGGTGCCCCATCCCAGTGCCAATCATTGTCAGAGTTAAGCATTTGAAGGCAGCCACACACTAAAAACCTGTTGAATATGCCACTTATTCACCCACCTGCATGGTGCAATCACTATAATAACTAGTGAGAAAGAATTCTCCTTGGCTATTATATCCAGATGTCCAGAGCCCAATGCTCCCACAGTTGGCTGGATTGCTCCTACTGCACACAGTGTATGGGTACTGACCCTTGGATTGCTTCTGGAAGAGAAGGAAGGACATTATTAAAGAATTTGTGGATCAAGCCAGAGTTTGTTTGGTGTTCTATCCTTTACTATTCTCTCCTGTAAGTCTGTTTGACTTGCCCCGGGGTTAGAAGCTTTGGTCACTAGCTCAGAACAGAGTCGTCTTTTGATGTTTTGGTTACTTGGTGCTAGTTTTTGCGTGTTGCTAGCTTGCAGGAATTGTATATTAGCAGGAGCTAACTGTTGTCCACACTATGATAAGCAGTTGGATGGCTCACTTTTACAGCCAGTCCATAGGTATATATACATGAATAGGGGTATGCATGTATACATATACATATACATGTAAAGCACTTTGTAAACCTTAAAGAATATATAAATGTGATTTTTTTAATTACTTATAGCTATTATAGTATAGTCTATTATCACTACTATATTTAGTGACTTACATTTACAATTCAGAAAGTTTAGTTTTTTAAAACCCATCTACAAGTATTGATTAAGTGCCAGCTATGCACCAGGCATTGTCCTAGGCACTGAGAATAAAAGTAAAAAAAAAAGAGAGAGAGAGAAAGAAAGAAAGAAAAAAGAAAGAAAGAAAAAATGCCTATTTATTTATACTGTATTCTAAAGGGGATGACAAATAGACATAGAAGTATATACAGGATAAATATATAGAAAATAAATACAAATAAATATAAAGTAGTTAAATACAAGATAGTTTGAGAATGAGAGCACTAACAGTTGAGGGGATTGGGAAAGGCTTGGTTTCATGACATCAGTTTTTAACCTGTGTTCTGTGAATCTGTATTTTTCTAAAAATTTATCATAACTGTATTTGGGTGAAATTGATTTCCTTTATAATCTTATGCATTTTCTCTCATGTACTTGAGAAAATTATTCTGAAAGGAGTCCACAGGCTTCACTAGACTGCCAAAGGAATCAATAACACAACAAAGATAAAGAGCTCTGATGAAAAAAACGTGGGGCCGGAGCTGTATCTTGAAGGAAGAGGAATTCTCCAAGGCAGAGGTGAGAGGGAAGAGTATTCCAGGCACGGGGGATGGCTAGTGCAAAGGTGCAGAGATAAGAGATGGAATGTGGTATGTCAGAAAGAGAGGGAAAACCAGTTTGGCTGGATTGAAGAATGTGGGAGAAGGACTACAATGATGCTAGAAAGAAAGGGTAGGACAAGATTTTAAAGGTCTTTAAAAATGAAACAGTTTATGTTTTATCCCAGAATCAACAGAAGCCACTGGAATTTCTTTAGTAGGGGAATAACAGTCAAATCTGCACTTAAGAAAAACTACTTTGGCAACCCGGTGGAGCAAAGATGTGAAATTCAGGCTGAAGGCTGCAGGTAGTTCACAAAATAACCCGAGTGCCTCCAAATCAGGCGAAAATGCAATTAGGAAATGTTTAACAAATAAATTAAAAATTAAAATGAATGAAGCAATGTTAATTTGTGGTTTTCTAAGTCAGTATGTGGCCAAGAGGTTATTGTCTAGTTGTTTCAGTTGAGTCTGACTTTTTATGACCCCAGGAGTTTTTTTTGGGGGGGGGGGGGTGCTAAGTGGCTTACCCAGAGTCACACAGTTAGTGTTATGTGTCTGAGGCCAAATTTGAACTCAGGTCCTCCTGACTCCATGGCTGGTGCTCTATCCACTGCACCACTTGGTGTACTAATTTGGGAGTTTCTTGATAGAGATATTGGAGTAGTTTGCCTTTTCTTCTACAACTCATTTTACAGATGAGGAAACAGGGGCAAACAAGATTAAATGACTTGCCCGGGGTAACAGCTAATATGTTATCTGAGGCCAGATTTGAAACTCAGGAAGATGAATCTTCCTGACTTGAGGCCTGGCACTCTATCCACTGTGCCACCTTGCTATGCCTTCACTTTCATTTAAGAGACATTAACAAGTTGGGCATTTGCAAACATAGTATTTTCTGTACTAGGTGACATTAAGTTCATCATCTTAATTCTTTTAGGCCTAAAAAGTTTAATGTCTAAGTACCTAATCTGAGTGGCTAGGTGGCACAGTGGACTTGGAGTCAGAAAGACTTCAGTTCAATGCACAGTGATCTCTATGCAACCTAGGGAACAATGATTACACTATAATGAAAAGAACACTGAAATGAAGCTGAAATTATTGTACTGATTCATTTGGCCCCAGAGAAAACACCTCCTTCCTTTGGTTGACAGATTGAAAACTACAAGTATAAAATGTTATATATAGTGTCAAACACAGTCACAATCTAAGTTGGTTTTCCTAAACTGCTTTTTTCTGTTACAAGGGAAGGCTCATTTAGTGTGAATAAAGGGCATATTTGGAATTGACTATGTTATAAAAAACAAAAAGCATCAATAAAACTTAAAAAAAAAATAAATAGCAATAGAGGATTTTCTGAAAGGAAAAAAATCCGTCAGCCACAAAGGCAGGATTAAAATCAAGGTATTCTGACTTCCAGACCAGTGCTCATTTAGTTTTCATTGCAATTCTTATCTCTTGGGTAAAATGCTGAAAACCTTTATGGGTAATGTCAAGGAGAACACCATGCCACCCCATCTATATTCAGACATTCAGAAGAATGTAAGAATTTAAGTTTCTTGAAGGCAGAGATTATTTCTTTTGTTTGTTTTCTTTTTTTGTTGTTCTCTTATCCTAGTATAATGTTTAGCTCATGGTAGCTGTTTAATACATTCTTGGTGAATTAAACTAAACTGAGTTGAATTCAGAAATCTATAAAGTGTCAAAATACTTAGTACAAATTGAAACACTTCTCTGGTCATGATAGAAGTAATTGAAAGGAAGCAATGGTCTCTCTCTGTATATAACATGGATATTTGTCTGAATTTAGTAGATTCAAGTAGATCCAATCAACAAAGAGTACTTGAACACCACATTTGTATCTGTTTTGTTTTGTAGTTGCTAACTTTTTACATAGTCCAATGAATTCTTTAAGTTTTTGTTATTTCACTTTTGTAACTGTTGAATTATTTCATTTGTGTCCTGCTTTTTGTGACCCCATTTGGGGTTTTCTTGGTGGGGATGCTGGAGTGGTTTGCCATTTCCTTCTCCAACTCATTTGACAGATGAGGAGGCTGAGCCAAGCAGGGTTGGGTGGCTTGCCCAGGATCACATGGTTGGTGGGTGTCTGGGGCTAGATTTGAGAGCTCAGGAAGATGAATGTTTCTGACTCTAGAATCAGCACTCTGGCTACTGTGCCACCTAGCTGTCCCATTATTTCACTACTATTAATAAATAACACACAGGAGGAAGAAAAAAGACCTGAGTTCAAACCCTGCTTCAGCCACCAAGTAACTGTGACCCTGGGCAAACCACCTCAGCTCATTCTGCTTTAGTTTCCTCATTTGTTTTTTTTTTGTTTTGTTTTTGTTTTTAGTGAGGCAATTGGAATTAAGTGATTTACCCAGAGTCACACAGCTAGGAAGTATTACATGTCTGAGGCCGGATTTGATGTCAGGTCCTCCTGACTCCAGGGCCAGTGCTTTATCCACTGTGCTACCTAGCTGCCCCTAGTTTCCTCATTTGTAAAATGAGGATAATAACACCAATTACAAGATTGTTATAAGGATCAAAGCAGATGATGAATGTAAAGTGATTTGAAAACCTCAAAGTGCTATATAAATGTTAGCTCTTAATTACTTGGGATTAGTTTGATAAGGAGAAGTTGTCTTGCAAAGTAGATTTCTTTCTAAGCCTACTAGAATATCATTCATGACTATGAATCAAAATGCATTAATATCATATTAATCAGACCACCATAAATCTCTCTGAAAACTTGTTCCTTCTCCACTGAAGAATGGAGAATTTTTTTTTACTTGAACTGAGTCTCATCTGTAAAGCTTAATTTCCCATTCTTAGAAATGGAAAAGTCATTTTACAATATCTGGATGAGAAGGAGAAAAACCAAATGATAACTTACAGTTCTAAAGGTTCTGGCTACTCCTCATATTTTCTGTTGGCAGCTACTTCAACTCTGAGTAAATTTCCTGGACCAATGACTCAGTATTTTATTATATGACTAACCTCACATTAAATTCAAACCTTGTATCCATCAATTTATTTGCTTATGGATACTAAATGATTATTTTCTAAAACCGTCTTTCAAGCATTGTATGTGATACAGTATGAATACCATGGAACAATATTTTATTGACAAAACAACAATAACAAAAAAACTCTTTTAAAGCAAGGCAGATTGCTTTTGATGTCTGTGAAACTCATGAGAGATTGATAAATTTCTCAACAATGCCACTGACTCAAGATCTGGTAACCCAAAGGACAATCATAAGCTTCTAAACATGCTAAAATATAAAATGGAATAAATTGGCATTTAACTATCAGAGATAACTAATTTTCTTTGGCTATTGTTATTCCTATAGTCAAAAGACTAAATAAATTCCTTTTAAAGTCTTCATTAAAACAAAAATTTATCTCCATATGGCATTGATCTTAGGTTCTCAAAGGTTTTCTTTATACTAGCAGAGCACAAGCCTTGCCAGGTCTTAGAAAATGGAAAACGTTATGAGTGAATGGCAGCAAACTGACCATATGTTTGTTGTCTGTGGACTAGTTTAGCTAAATTCAGAGAGGATCATCATTAAAATGCTGGATATTGAGCTCTGAATTTTTGTTTCCCCTACAGTCACTAATAAAGACAATCTTCAATCCTAACAGAGAGTTGTTAGTTCTCTCTCCTCCAAATCACTTTGTATTTATTTATTTATTATATATCCTGTTGTAACATGTATGCTCCGGTCTCACTCTCTTAGGATCAGTTTTATTATCTCTTCCTGCCCCCCCCTTCAGGGATCTTGGGGGTACTTGAGAGGGTTAAAGCATTCCTCTTCTCCATTAGCCTGAGCCTCCACTGACTATGTCATCCCCCCTCTCCCCGCCCCTTAGAGTCCAATATTAGCACCCTCATTTCCTTTTAACCATTTAACATTGGATTAACTTTTTTTTGGTGGGGCTAGGCAATGGAGTTAAGAGACTTGCCCAGGGTCACACAGCTAGTGGGTGCCAAGTGTCTGAGGCCGGATTTGAACTCAGGTCTTCCTGAATCCAGGGCCAGAGCTCTATCCATTATACCATCTAGCTGTCCCTGGACTAACTTTTACAAAGGGATATTTACTTCACAAATACAGAACAAATGAACAAACTTTTCCTTCAAAACCCTGGGGTCAAAATCCATCTTATGCCACCTGGGACATGTTGCTGAGGGTTGGAGGGGAAGGTGATTAGGTTAGAAATTTAGCTTACACATGTATTTGGGGGAAAATGAAATGCTATAAAAAAAAACCAAACAAACTTAGCTCACTTCCTACATAGCATCGATACTACCAAGTTCATGTCCTGATTTACATGACTGCTGTGTAAGCCTTTGTCCCACTGAAGGTCATTCCCCAAAATTACTCCTCACCTCTCAGGCCATCAATGCTATGCTACCAACAAAACCTGGGCCCTGGAATCACTGAGGAAGTCTCTACTTTTTTCATACCTTGGGACACTGATGTGTATTGGCTGAAAACCCAAATTCTGGAAGTATGGGATGCTGAGGAATCCTCTGGATATTTTGAATTTGGGCTCCATTCCTTTCACTAAGGGCTGAGCTCCTCTGGGAGCACTGAGGCTAAGATACACCCGAAGCTGACAGGTCTTTTTCAAATGCTTTTGTAGCTAATCAAAGAGCCTCTTCTTCATCTGGTGGCTAGCTGACTTGAGCTAGTTACAGAATTCCAATGCATGCTTCCTAGTCTATATCTCCAAGGTACTTCTTGTTCACATTATCACAATTCTCCTGGAAGTAGCTCCCTGGTGTCCTAAGGTAGATGCCACTGTAGCAAGCTGATAGGCCTTCATACATGCCAGACCCCAATTACACTGTATTTACTTGTGATCTTGTTGTCTCATTTTAACAGAATATAAGCTCCTTGAAGGCAGGAACTCAATTTTGAATTTGTATCTATAATATTTTTTTTTCGGTCTAAACCTTTGATTTCAACAGCATAGGGAGCTCCCTAGTCAAGAAGCTGTCTCTTCAAACGCAGAACAACAATTGTTCTACAAGTTACATAGTCTTAGAGAATCTTCTGAGGTCCCTTAGGGGTTAAGAGACTCAACCAGGATCTCACAGCCCATGTGTATTTGGAAATGGGGGACTTTGATACAGGTCTTCCTGACTCTGAAACTACCTTTCTATCCATGATGTTACACTTCTGTAGCACATAGCAGGTGTTTAATAAATGCTTGTTGCTTTATTTATTGATAATAGGCTTGCAATCTAATGGTGAAAGGAATATCTATACTGATGAATATGGATAATAGGATTGTAGATTTAGTAATAGAAAGGACCTCAGAACTTATCTAGTCCAATTCCCATATTTTACAGGTGACAAAGCCAAGGCCATCCAGTTATATGACTTATCACAATCACACAAGTGGCAAACAGCAGATAAAATATGATAGAAGAGCTGGAAATTCATTTTCCAGGAAAAATTGTCAAGAAAATTTATTTGTATTGCTCATAACTTCAATATTTGGCATTACTGCTTTTTTTTCTTAAATAACTCAAAGCAGCAAAAATGGTGAAAGAAATATATTCCTCAAATAATGTCACTAATTCAAAGGGTTGGCCATCATCATCATATTTGCAATGCATTAGCAAAATATCCAAATCAGGATCACACTGATGAATATGTGGGATCCTGATAAAGATGCTCTTTTTGGCTTTCTACATCAACACACTCATGGATTCCTGGCACTAAGCCTAGTCTCAAACTAACACAACAAACAGTCTGGCAATAAATAGGCCATGGAACATATATTATCCCAGATTTATCTCAATTCCTTTCGAAGTCAGTCATTTTGGAGAATGCCTTCAAAATAAAGGTTCTCAATAGATTTGCTGAATGAATGAGGGAATTCGCAAAGCTCACCAGAAACAAGTGCTCTGTCTAAGCAGATAAGCAGTCAAAAGTTAGTGCCATTGTTTTTAATAATTCAGCTACAGACCCATATAAACTATAATTTTGGGTCTCCTAAGGTAAAGCTTTTAGTATTTCACACTGATGTCACCAACTGGACAATTTTCCTGCTTTTTTACAGATCAGCAACAGAAAGTTAGAAGGACTGGCCAAATTACATTCCAAGGTCTTTCTTCTCTGTCCTCTATATCCAAAAAAAGTCTTCTGGCCAAGATCCATACTAACTTACTCATGGCTAGGGGCTAGTGGAAAGAACCCCAGCTATAATCAATGAAATAGCTGAGGTTAAGTCACAAAGGTAATTTTTTTTGGAGGAGGGGGGAGTGTCAGTCCCTATGATTTTTGTTGGTGTGACTCTACCTCTACCAGTACACATCAGCAGCTGTTTCAAAATTTACAGTCTCAGAAAATTGCCTGTGGCAGTGAAAGGTTAAGGTACATGCCCAAGGTGCCACAGCAAGTATTTGTCAGAAGAGAAACAGGTCTTTCTGACTGCAACCAGCTTCATAGAGCGCCTGCATTTTCCTATCTTACCACAAGGTGGATTTTAACTCTGTACATTCAACCAGCAATCTGAGTAATCTATATGGGAGAATGTTACATGCATTATAGGATCATAGATCTGATATCTGAAAGGACCTGAAAGAGGTCTCAGACTCCATTTAGTCTAGCAAGGAATGGGGAACTTATCTAGGTCCTCAAGTACAGCCCTTTAACTGAATCCAAACTTCAAAGAACAAATCCCCTTAATAAAAGGATTTGTTCTGTAAAACTTGGACTCAGTCAAAAGGCCCCAGGTTCCCCACCCCTGATCTAGCCCATTTACTTAAGAGATGAGGAGAACAAGGCCCAGGAAGTTAAGTGATTTGTCCAAGGTAACACAGATTACCTAAATGTTAGAGGCAGGAAAACAAATAAAACACTGGACTACCAAATCACTATGTCTGGGGACATAATAAAGTCAAGCCAGAATTTACTCCTTGTTGGAGAAAAAAATAAATTATTTCAAATTCCTGCTGATGCTCCATCTTTTGGGGGTAATATGAGCAGAAGGTAAGTCTGGAATAGAAATGCAGTTGTTATTGCTGTCTAGTGAGAAAAATTATTGTTTCTCATATAAACAAACAATCTGGGTGGAGGTGGAATCCAGTTTTTTTTTCCTTATTATTTCCTCATTCAGAAATTAGACACCTGTAGGTTAGTCAGCCAGTCTTTGTGAAAGATATTGCTGACAGATGAGATTGCCCAAATCCTCCAGGTACATGCTTCTCACCCCATCCAAACAGAAGACCTCACAGGGAAAATCTAATCTAGGTGGAATTCTTACCCTACCATCTTTCACTGCTCACTGACTGGGTAGAGGATAGATCCTGGAAGGGCACCCTGAGGACATGATATTTTCCAGTCTGCTCCAAGGAAAGCTGTGTCAGGGGCCAGACAACTGTATGGGGCCTTTGAGATCCTGGATGAAATGTGTTGATTGAATGAATATTGGAAAGAAGTACTACACTGCAGGGAGACTTAATGTTTGTTAATATTGTTGCCCATTGTCATACACCTTTAGCTTTTATTTTCTGTATCTGTACACTACATTTTCTCCATTATCTTGATGTTGTTTGGTTCTCCCCTTTGAATTAGTCCCTAATTTTGGTCATTCTTACTATGGTTTGTACTGTGCTTGGTTGATGGTTCTGATCTCATTTTGTAATTGGAGCTGTTCCTGGTAGTATCCACAGTCCTGTTTTACCCAGTGTGCTCTATGTGGTCATCAGTGTACTCAGGGATCACCTTTGACCAATGAGGAGGAAGATAAGGACTGTTAAGGAGTCCCTTGAACTTGTCTTTTTGAGTTGCCATATTATTCAGAAACACTGGACCCAGAGTATGCAAAAGGCCCTGAATGTGTCAAGGACTAAGCCATTCCCTCCCTCTGCCGCCTTCCAGATGACATAATTTGTTGTTTGCCTCCCAAACTGGATTCCTTGTGTGTCTTTGGGAGTCAAGACAGGTGCCAGTCAGTCTGCACTAAAGTGGAAAACTGCTTGCGCAGCTGAGACCCTTGTAGATAAGCAGACCATCCTATCTTCATAGCTTAGCACAGGGCATGGGGAACCTGTGGCCTTAAGGCCACAAGTGGCCTTCTACGTCTTTAAGTGTGGCCTTTTGACTAAATCCAAATTTTATAGAACAAATCCTTTTATTTTTAATATATTTTTGTTCATCTTTTATACTTTTATTTTTAAATGACCATATTTAAAATATCAAAGAATAAAATAAGTTTCAATGAAATAATTCTCCCAGATTGACTAGCACAATTAGAACATTAGTAAGCCATAAGAACTAAATTGATGGCTGCTATGCTCATTATTTAGTTCTAACATCCCCCACGTGACGGTGCCACTACTGCACAAGGCTGGTTGGCAAGAGTTTATGGGAGCTGAGTACACCAGTCTGTTATCAGTTTTTGACAATGGTGCACTGTGTTTCTGTTTGAAGTAGAATTTGTGAATAGTTGCACAGCTCAACAGTATTTTTTAATTCTGTCTGTTTAACAGCTCATCATGTCAAAGAAGAACATGAGAACGCTGAAGGAAGAAAACAGATTTTTTTAATGAGGATTGGGATTTCTTTTGCTAAAGATGATTTGCTTGCTTTGTGATATTGCAATATCAACATTAAAGAAATGCAATGCTCATCAGCATTATAATACTTATAAGGACCACAAATACTTTAAATTAGAGGAAGAAGGGTGAAAGGTTATATTGCAGAAATTAAAAGATGAAAATCAAAAGCAAAGATAATTCTTTCAAGCAGCAATAAGACCTGGAAATAATGCCACTGAAGCAACATATAAGATGGCTTATATACTCAGGAGAAACAGGAAGCCATTCAGTGATGTAGATATTGTGAAAGAATGCATTGTTGAAGTCATAGGATGCTTAGACCTCAATAACATTTCAAAGTACAAACTACTGCCTCTTTCAAGGAGAACCATAAGATTTCTATAAGAATGCTGCATTTCTATGTGCTATGTCAAATCAAAACCATTTGAATATCTCTCTGCAAGGTAACTATATATGTGGCAAAAAATCCAAGCACTTCGAAAAAAAGGTATCTTTTTTTTTTTTTTTGAGTGAAGCAATTGCAGGTTAAGTGACTAGCCCCAGGGTCACACAGCTAGTGTCAAGTGTCTTGTCTGAAGCCTAATTTGAACTCAGGTCCTTCAGACTCCAGGTCTACTGCTCTATCCACTGAGTCACCTACCTGCCCCAAAGCTATCTTTTTTCAAAACAGTTCTTTAAAAGGAAATTTCAGATGAACATTTTCCCCAGTTAGCAAAGGTCACTGAGGAGCAGGATGACACATGCAAAAGGTTCACTGACTTTGAGAATCATGATATCACACTCAAATGAGCATTTCAGCCTCACCTAGTTGATATCACCAAGGCACTTTAAACTACAGACAGAATTGCCTCAGCTCTCAGTAGATGACATTTTTTAAGTCATTGTTTGATGCTAAGAAAGATCCAATTGAAATATGAAAAAATGCAGCAGAATACTCGAACCTTCAGCAACGTGCCCTAAAAATGCTTTCTTGCCTTTCAACCACTTATTGCTGAGAATCTACATTCTCCTACCTAACCCAAATCAAGATGCCCCTAAGGTCACAAATGACTAATACCCATCTAGAGGATCAACTGAAACTGTGGACCTCCATGCTGCAACGAAATATTCAAATGCTTTCCAACAAAAAGCAGGCAAAACAAAGTCATTAAAAGGTTAGTTAACTTTAAAATTAACAAATAGTTTTCATTTTTTGAAATTTTTGAAGTACACAGTAGATTTTTATAAAATAAAGTACATTCTAAGTATATCTAATTGAAGTTTCTTGAATGAAGCCTTATTTGATTATAGCTAAATATTAATGTGGCCTTCCAACATGAAAAGGTTCCCCACCCCTGGTTTAGCAGTTCCAAAGGGAAAAGAATGCAGCTTTTGCCATGCTCTTGCTTTCCCCTTCAGGAAGGGTTCTGTCCTTTTCCTAACTTTATTGCACCTCTCTTTTCTCATGCCACAATCCTTTAGGTAGCAATTTCTGGTATCTCCTTTTTCCTTTGTCCTGCTGTTATAAAAATACAAACTTCTATATGGATTGTGAACTCTTTGGGTTCCAGATGCATGTTCATTTCTCTTGTAATAAACCTAGTTTTCATGTTAGTTTCATGAAACTGTGATTGCCTGTTGACAATCCTTTTGTATAGATTGCTCTGGACAGGAGAAGTCTGGCTTGAAATAAACGAGTCTCTCTTTGTCCAGGAGTGACATGATCAGAGTCCCAAACCCAGCCTCTCATTAGAACAGGCCCACCTCTCATTATAATGTTCATTCTCATTAATTGTTAACCTATCAGAGTTGATTCCTACCTGTTGGAAACACCCATTCTTCCAAGGACACATAAGTATTGAGAGGCCTCCATGATTCGTCATTAGTTTACAAGAGAAAGCCAAATGAACATCCTTTTATATTAATTATTCTTTAGCCACAATTAATAAAGTGATTAATTACCCAGAAATTATGTCTTTCAGACTTTTCATATGTCACACTAGTAAGAGGCAATGGTGTATAGTGAGTAGAGATCTGGCCTTGGAATGAGGAAGACCAGAGTTCAAGTCATGCTTCTGACATATATTTGCTATATGATGCTGAGTAATTTAGTAATTTGCTTACACTTAAATAGACAACTCTCTAGAATTGTAAATTACAAAGCAGGTATAAATTGGTATTGGTAGAAATTTCCTCACTAGGGAGTTACTTAACCTGATGAAATCACAGGTCTAGATTAAAAAAAAATGTTATCTAGGAATAGTAGAACTGTAAGCCAGTGTCATCAATCAACACTTTACATGAACACTTTAGCATAACATAATCTATTAAATTAACTAATAGAGAATAAATCCTGATAGCATGGGAAAAAATGGGTAATAGATCTTCCTGAGTTTAAATCTGGCCTCAGACACTTATGAGGCTTGTGACCCTGGGACTTAACCTTGTTTGCCTCAGTTTCTCATCAAAATGATCAGGAAAAGGAAATGGCAAACCACTCCAGTATCTTTGCTAAGAAAAGCCCAAAACGGAGTCATGAAAAGTCAGACATTACTGAACAACAACAACACTTCTATAGCCCTAATCCAGTGAAATACATAGCAATGTGAAAACTTTTTATCTAAGCATCCACATTATAAAAACAAAGTAGAAGAAAAATGCATTGTGCTCATATTATGACATAAAGTTATTTCAGTAGTTTGTCAAATATATCTTGGGCAATGGCTGTCCAAGACAGTAAGTTGAGTCCAGAATTAAGTAAGAGGAAATACAGTTGGATATCATTTGGAAAACTATACAGTGTTTTCTAATAGTCCCCAACTGCTTGCTGTGGCAAAGACTCATTCCTATTACTATCAGGGGCACCTAAATTTTTCCAGTCATTCACAACCATAGTGTTATCCTCAATTCTACTCACTTCATATATCCAATCAGTTGATCTTGTAATTACTTTAGCGACGTTTCTTCCATAACTTCTCTTATTTCACTCACATAGCCACTATTTCAATTTAAGCCCTTACCATATCTTGTCTGGACTATTGCAATAACTTTCAAATTAGACTTCTTGCCTCCTATCTCTCCCTATTCCAATCAATTCTTTATACAACTGCCCAAGTTATCTTCCTGAAACAGGTCTGACCATGTCATCTTCCACTTGTGATCCACTGACAGTGGCCTCTTTTCCCCTTCTCACAAAAGACCCTCCATCTTCCAACTCTAGGCATTTTCACTAGGCTGTCCCCCTTGTCTAGAATTCTTTACCTCTTTACCTCAATCAATAAACATTTATTAAGCACTTTTTATGTATCAGGCACTATACTAAATGCTAGGGATGCAAAAAGAGGCAAAAGACTGTCCCTGTCCACAAGGAACTCACAATCTAATCTAATGAGAGAGACAACAAGAAAACAAATATGTACAGGATAAACAGAAAATAATTAAGAGAAAGAAGGCACTAAAATTAAGAGAGGTTGTGAAAGGCTTTCTGTAGAAGACGGTATTTTAGCTGGGACTTAAAGGAAGCCATGGAAGGCAGGAGGTGGAAAAGAGGAGGCAAAGCATTCCAAGCATAGGGGACAATAAAAAAAAATGCTGGGAGCTGAGAGATATAGTATTTTGTTCATAGAATAGGAGGAGGCCAGTGTCACTGGATTGAAGAGTATGTGGTGGGGAAGAAAGTATAAAAAAACTGGAAAAGTAGAATGGGGCTAGGTTATGAAAGGCTTTGAGTGCCAAATAGATGCTAGAGGAAGTAGGAAACCAGTGGAATTTACTGAAGAGGAGGGTGACCTGTACTTTAAGAAAATCATTTTGTTGGCTAAATGGATGATGGATTGGAGTGGAGAACAGACTTGATGGTAGGAAGATCCCCCAGTATGCTATAACAGTGTACAGGTATGAGATGTTGAGGGCCTGCACCAAAGTGGTGGCAGCGTTAGAGGAGATTAGGGGGCATATTGAAGAGATATTGAAAAGGTGAAACTAACACGCCTTGGCAATACACTGGATATGGGGGGAGGGTAAGAGATAGTGAGGAATTGAGGATGACACCAAGGCTACAAGCCTAGGAGGATGGTAGTGTTCACTACAATTAAGGGAAGTTTGGGGGAGGGGAGGGTTTAGAGGGAAGGATATTGAGTTTAGTTTCGGACATGTTTAGTTTAAAATGTCTCTTGGATGTCCAGTTTGAGATTTGTGAAAGGCAGTTGGAGACTGCAGACTGGAAGTCAGCAGAGAGATTAGGGCAGGATAGGTAGATTTAAGAGTTATCAACATAGAGATGATAATTAAATCCAATGCAGTGATGAGATCACCAAATGAAGTACTCTAGAGGAAAAAGAAAAAGGGCTCAGGACAGAACCCTGTGGTTTACCTACTGTTAGAGAGTTTAATCTGGATGAGGATCCAATAAAGGAGACTGAGAAGACGAAATAAGACAGGTAGGAGACCCAGGAGAACCAGGTATCCTGAAAACCTAGGAAGAAGAGAGTATTAAGGAGAAAGGGTGATCTATGGTGTCAAAGGCTGCAAGAAAATTAAGGAGAATTAGGATTGAAAACAGGCTATCGGTTTTGGCAACTAAGTGATTATTAGTCACTTTGGAAAGAGCAGTGGTAGGAGGATGAGGTCAAAAGCTTTATTGTAAATTAAGAAGTGAGTGAGAGGAGAGAATGTGGAGGCACCTAGTAAACAGATGTTTAGCCACAATAGCCAGAAGAGATATAGGACAGTTAATGGGGATGGAAGAACCAAGTGAAGGTATTTTCAGGATTAGGAAGGCATGGATAGTTAATAGGTAGTAGGGATGAGCCAGTAGACAAGGAGAGATTGAAAATTAGTAACAGTGAAGATGACAGAGGGGGCAATTTATTAGAGGAGATGGGATATAACAGGATTATTTGAGCAGGTAGAGAGGTTAACCTTGATAAGAAGTAAGGCCACCTTATCCTGTAAGACAGGAGTGAAGGAGATTGTAGCAGATAGTGAAAGAGATAGAGACAGTGGCAGCCACATGAGTGATACAAGATGAGTAAGGGAGAAGAGGGAGTTCATGGTGGATGGCCTTGATTTTTTTTTTCCTGTAAAATGTGAGGCAATGTTTTTAGTTGAGAGTAGGGGTAAGAGGGAACTACCAGGGGTTTGAGGAAGGCTGAAAAAGGTTGGAAGAGCCACTATGGAAAGTGAGGTAGTGAGCTGATGAGGGAGGTAGCATAGGCTTGCCTGGTACTAGTGAAGGCCTAATTGAGATTTGTAATTTAAATCTTATTCCTGACTTCCTTGAGGAAGTCAGCTAAAATTCCACTTTCGGCAAGCCTTTTCTGATCCTCCTTAATGTTAATGCCCTCCCTCTAAGATTTAGCTCAAATTCATCCTGAATATATCTTGTGTATACATTGTTTGCATGTTTTCTCCCTTATTAGATTGTGAGCTCCTTGAGAATAAGAATTTTTTTTGTCTTTATATTTTAGGCACAGTCAATAGTCAATGAACATTTATTAAGTGCCTACTAAGTAACAGGTACAGTGCTTAAAATATAATAGGTGCTTAATAAGTGCTTCTTGACTTGATTATTCAATGAACTCCAATGTCACTCCATTACATCAAGGATCAAATATAAACTCTATTTGGCAATTAAAGCTCTTTACAAGGTGCCTATTCCTAACTTTTCAGTTTTTTAAAAAAACACATCACTTGTGAAAATTAGTTCAAATATGAATGTATATGTACAGCCTATATCAGATAGCATGCTGTCTTGGGGTGGGGGGAGGGGAGAGATGGGGAGAAAATTTGGAACTCAAAATCTCACAGAAGACAAGGCTGAAAACAAAAAATGAATGAATAAATAAATAAATAAACCACATTACTCTTCTGTATAAACTCTATGGTCCAAACATATGGGAGTACTTGCTATTCCTCACACAGGATGCTCTATCTCTCTTGTCCCATCTCCAGGCTTTTGCAATGGCAGTCCCCCATTTCTAGAATGCTCTGCCAGCTAACTTCTGACTGCGAATTTTTGGCCTCCTTTAAGACAACCTGATTTTGCCTTCTCCCTAAGGCTACCTTACAGGAAATTAGGGGACACAATGGATGAGGTGGTAGGCCTGGAATCAGGAAGACTCATCTTTGTGAGTTCAAATCTGACCTCAGATACTTAGGAGCTGTGTGACCCTGGGCAAGTCACTTAACCCTGTTTGCTTCAGTTCTTCATCAGTAAAACGAGCTGGAGAAGAAAACGGCAAACTACTCCAGTATCATTGCCAAAAACAGAAACAAAACAAACAAGCAAAAAAACCCCCAAAAAACCAAAAAAAAAAAATGCAAATGGAGTCATAAAGAAAAGGCTATCTTTGATCTAATCTGTATGTTGTCTTTCTCATTAGAATGTAAATCCTCTGAGGAAAGTGATTGTTTGTTTATTTTGTATCCCTAGTGCTTAGCACAATGTCTGGCACATATAATTTAAGTTCCTAACAAGAGTTTGTAGACTGATAAACCTTTAACACCAATACATTCCCTATGGCACTTTACCAGAATGAAAGAACATTATTATCTTTGAAGAGCTAAAGAATAAAAGGTAACTGCAAAGACTAATGGTAGGTGTAAGTAAGCTTTGTCTTTTGGTAGTAGTGATTCCCATAAAAGAAGTGATGAAAAGACATTTTAAAGGATATTTATGACTAGAAACAGGTAAGCTGGTCATATAGAGTGAGAAACAATAGACAGACAGCATCATTAGTACATTTGTACCCTAAAAACTGCAGAAAGCTCATCTTTCATTTCTTCCCCTTTCACCAGAACATAGGAATTTCACCTCTAGGATCCTGGATGCTGATAGGTGTGCTTTCCTCTTAATCTTGTCCAGAACTAAGATCTGCTTTTTGCAAACAGAAGATAGAATACTTCCTCTGAAAAAATATTTTAAAATGTTCCAAGTTGGAGAGAGCTGGATATCGTGTTTAGTTTTCTATGTCCTGATAACTGTGCTAACCTGGTGTTCCATTTTTTGGTGGGGGCAGGATAGAGGTACTTGGGTAGGGCAGTAATTTCTTCATTTTTGCTTCTCCCACTAGTGATGTACATTACAACCCTTCCATCTCTCATCGTATACAATTGCTATTCATGTTTCCTACAAACTATGTACAGAATCTATTCAACATCCAAGTGAAATTTCAGCCCTCTTTAAAAAAGAAAATCTTAGGGTACAAATGCATAGTAGACAAGCAAAACTAGTTCTCACATTATCTGTGTCTGAAAATCTATGTTTCTGCACCTTGAGGCAGATAGAATGCTTCATCATCCATACCCTGGAATTGTGATTGTTTATTGCATTGAACAGAATGCCCATATCCATTCAAACCCATCCCCCCTCCCAACTAGCCTATTTCTGTTTAGGGTATAGCAGCCTTTCTAGCCACCCATATTCAAAATCTGAGTCATTCTTACTTCTTCCTCTCCTTTACCCCCACCCCCATCCAATCAGTTGTCAAGTTTTGTATTTCTGTTTGCATGTCATCACCCCCCCCAATTAGATTGTGGAGGGACAGACTTTCTATGTATCCCTAGCCTTTAACTCAGTGCCTGACACATAACAGGCACTTAATAAATGTTTATTGACAACCTATTAACCCATTGCTTCTAGAATAAAATACAGACTACTTACCTTAGTATTTAAAGCCCTCCACAACTGTGCTCCTGTATACCTTTTTTGAAATAGTATTTTATTTTTTTCCCAATTACATATAAAGACAATTTTTAACATCCTTTTTTTTTTTTTTGGTGAGGCAATGTGGTTAAGCTACTGGCCCAGGGTCACAAAGCTAGTAAGTGTCAAGTGTCTGAAGCCATATTTGAACTCAGGTCCTCCTGACTCCAGGGCCAGGCATCTATCCACTGTTCCACCTTGCTGCCCCTAACATTCATTTTTAAAAAAATATTTGCTTCCAAATTAATCTTTCCCTTTCTTTCCTCCTCCCTCCCTAAAAATGGTAAGCAATTTGATATACTGCATTTCACCACATAATCGTCACCATTGCATAATCATCATACTCTGGTTTTTTTTTTTCCAAAATTGGTTTATAACCTTTCATCACGTAATAGTCCCACACTATAATTCTGTTCATCAGGCCACTTGAAAGGTAAATAGAGCAGAATGTATTCACTAGTGGCATATGTATACTCATTTATCACTCATATGCTGCGAGCTGCTAGCTTAGAATTCTCAGCCTATGTGCATTGTCAGTGTTCAATTTTAATGTATATTCACAAGTATTCCATGCATCCTAATCTTGCACCAAAGACAGTTTAGTAATAAATAATTTTTAAGTAATACTGGCACATTTTAAAGCTTTACATAATGGTCATGCCCCACTTTTTGGGTAAAAATTGGCATAAAGTCTGTGACAATTATTAGGTGAGATATGAAAGTTTATATCTCATACACCTTTCTAGACACTTCATATCACTCCTCTTCACAACCATGTTCCAAACTTGTCTACAAGAGATTCCCAGAACTCACTTTATCATCTAACATCTCTGCCTTAGGTTGTTCCCTTGTACCTAGAATGCAAACTCTCTTTACCTTTACCTCTAGTTAGAATTTCTATTTTCATTTTCGAGCTTCAGTTTCTAATTGGAAATCTTTCCTGTTCCCCTCCTATTGTTAGCGCTGCCTCCCTCCTAATATTTCTTTGTATTTACTTTTAAAAAAACAACAACAACATATTTCTTTAGTAGAATGTAACTCCTGGAGGACAGGACTTTTTGCTTATTCTTTGTGTCCAGAGTGCAGTGTATTGTGTGTGGTAGACTCTTAATGAATGTTTGTTGAATCAAAATAGATTGTCTTTAGACAGTAAATCTACAAAGATTTTTCATACTAAGCAACATAATTTAATTTTACATCTTTTTAAAAAAATGTGTGTTATTGCTCTTTTTATGGTGGCAAAGAATTGGAAACTGAGAGGATGTTTATCAGTTGGGGAAGTGGCTAAACAAGTTAGGGAACATGTATGTGGTGAAATGCTGTTGTGCTGTAAGAAATGATGAAGAGGATGGTTTCAGGAAAACCTGGGAAGACTTTTATGAACTGATGAAAGGGAAGTGAGAAGAACCAGGAGAACAACTTATACATTAACAGCAAAATTGGAAAGATAATCAAATTTTAAAGACGTACTAACTCTGATCAACACAATGGCCAATCACAATTCCTTTTGGTTGGGATTTCTTTTTCTTTTTGATGAGGCAATCGGGGTTAAGTCACTTGCCCAGGGTCACACAGCTAGTAACTGTCAAGTGTTTGAGGTCAAATTTGAACTCAGGTCCTCCTAACTCCAAGGCCCGAGCTTTATCCACTAAGCCACCTAGCGGCCCCACCAATCACAATATCTGGAAACTCATGATGACACATATTATTCACATCCAGACAGGGAACTAACGAATTCAAAGTGTAGATTGAAGCACGTCTTCTGTTTCTTTCTTTTTTGGGACATGACTAATGTGGAAATTTCTTTTGCATGATTCTCTCTCTCTCTCCATATATATATACACATATACACATATATACACACACACACACACACACATATATGTGATGGATTTTGCTTTTCTTGCCTTCTCAATGGGTGGAGGAGGAAGAATGTAGAGAATTCAAAACTGAAAATAAAGTTGAATTAAAGATGAAATCTATAACAAAAACTAAATAAAATAAAACGTATGTACTATAAACAGAACTTGGGGGGGTAATTTTACTGTAAAATATTTAATGACAGATGTCAAGGGTATTTCCAGCATAGGGAACTAATGATGGGCAATTATTTTAATTAAGTTGGGACTCATTCAGTAAATTAACACAGCTTTCAAATTATAATATAACATTCCAGAAATTCCTGGTATAGTAGATTTCTTGCCATTTCCTCACTAATCTGTGAATTTGCCACAATATTTAAAATTTTTTGCCTTTTCTTGCATCCAACATTATGAAATGGAGTGATTGTAGAAGCTAAATTAGCTCTAAAAGGATTAATTGGCTAAATTAATTTTTATGGAATGTCCATAAGTGGGCTAGGAATTATATAGAAATAGAAACATACTTAAAAGAAACAGTAACAATATGCTATTATTTGAAGGAAGAAATTAGAGATTATCCTCAAAAACTAGTAGGAAAATGCCAACAGAAATTTGGATTTTTCACTAAATGCAATATACCTTCAGAGATTTAGTTTGCCTATTCTTGGTACATCAGTTGGTGATAACCAATGTAAGAGGGAAATTAAATTAATTTTCTGAGAAGTATGCACAATCCTCTTTGAGTGCCAGCCAGCTCTGTATTTGCTAATACAGGGAGATAAATGCTGCTCTCTTATGTACCTGAAACAAATAAAGGGATGCAGTAAAATTTATGGAACTGATAAGTGGCTTTAAAGATATCAAATTGTAGTGAATTTTTTTTTGCTAAAAATTTTGAGTTTGGGAACAAATTAGTTCTATATTGCATTCACAAAATTTGATAACTCTTTGTGCCAGGATGTCTATTTTATCATAAATCTACTTTAAGTGAAAAAAATCAATATTAAGTTTACTCAAATCTATCAGAATTCATCTTCACACACAGTATGTATTAAGTTTTCTTTAAAAATTTCCTGTTACTGCACTTAACACTGTGATAAGCAGAGTATTTTACAATGTTTGGCCATATGTTGCAAACTAACAGGATACTTTTTAATAATCTCCATTATTGCATTAATATTACTCTGCCTTACTGCAGTCTACTGCGGTGTCAAGAAACCTTCAGGAGTACCAGATCACATGATACAGTTCTACTTGATAGCATCAGTCAGTTGCTAGATATACTGGTAATGCCTGTGATACTGTAAAATTCTACTTTTCTTATTACATAGCCTTTCCAGGTGTTTATTCACAGCAGACACAGGGCATCTTCAATTCTAAAATAATAAAATGAAACACCAATGCAGATCAGTACTCTGTATATAACCTGGAGTCCTAGAGTCAACATACCTTTAGAGAATTCTCTGGGGACTCTGAAATATTAGGTGACTTGCCCATAGTCAACTCAGCTTATGGGCTGGAGTAGGACTTTAAGGAAGTTCTATTCTTAACGTCAAATCTCATTCTCTATCCAGTAAGCTATGTGCCTGCTCTTCATTTGCCTCTACTGTAGAGTTATTTACTAAACCCCATTTATTGTCTGTGTGAACTCAAACAAGTCACTTAACCTCTTCTTGACTTCAATTTCCTCTTCTGTTAATTGAGAAGGTTGGTTTAGATGACCTCCAAAGTCCCTTCCAGCTCTAAATCTATGCTCTATGAACAATATGTTAAAGCCATTCCTACAGTTCAATGATTTTGGCTGGATAAGTATACCCAAAAAAGTATCAACCGTACTTTTTTTTTGGGGGGGGATTGCCTCATTGCTGTATCACTAAAGTTAAACAAATTTTCAAAGTGTCTTGGCATTTTATTTGATTCTAAATTTATATCATGTGCAAACTTGCTTTCTGCAAACTGCTTTCCAAAAGAAACAATTTCCTATAAAAAATCTGTGAAATATTCTCAATTTAATACTTGTGCAACCTAGGGCAAGTTATTTAACCCTCCATGAGTCTGGATTTCCTTATCTGTCAAAGAGATATCTGAACTAGAATGATTTCTAAGGTCCCTTCCACCTCTAAATCAAAGACTCCATATGGCAGCAAGTGTGGTTAAAAAAACTGTCATGCCTGTCATTAGAACTGCCTTTACAGATAAAATATTTAAACTAGAATTGTCTAGTAGCTTTCTAGTTACTAAATTCTGAGATATCCTTTTGGGATGACAGCACCTGAGGAGGTTCACTCATGCAGTAATTATTGCTGCAGAAAGCTGCAGTTTACTGCAGGAGAGTAATGTATCTCTTTGCTGTGGATACAATGCAACAAACACTCAGCCCCTGAGCTCTGCTAATGCCTAAAGAGCCTTAGATGTCATAATGTAATAAATCATAGCTTCCATAGTTTATTCACCAAGGTTTCACAACTGCAACAACATAAAAATCCATCTACTTATAAACTGCCATAGCCTTCGTGGCGACATGTGGGTCTACACTGGAGCAATACACAATTGCTTCTTAGTCTTCCCTAGGTCTTTATAAAAAGGAGAATCAACCTTTACCCCTCCCATCTCCCCTACTACGTTAAAAAAAAATTCATTTCCCAAGTTAATCCCTAAATCCCTTGAGGCATCAGGTCAAAGAGTTTGGAATAGTTCTTTCCATCAGATTCACTAAATGAGACATAATTTAGTACCCATAACACTAGACGAACCACTCTCCTTTTTTTTTCTGCACCCCCCCCCCCAAGCCCGAAGAATTCACGCTGAATTCTAGGGAAGAGGGGATGATGCAGTTCACACCTCCGGTCTATCAGGGAGGGCGCTGTAGAAGAAGGGGTTGCAGAGGGGATAGTTTTCTCCCCTACCCCCACCCAACCCAGTTTTGGAAGCCCCAGGATTTCCTCGGTTTTCCGCGCATGTGAGCACTTGTTTCTCCTTCTCTACCCCTACCTCATCCCTAACTCAGAAGCTCCGGGTGCAGTGTTCTAGGTAGAACAGAACCTACTGGAGAGTAAGCAATTCTTCATCGTTTTACTTCTCTCCCACGCCCCCTTCTTCCCCTCTCCCCTACGTCTAGCTCCCCCGTAGCTTTGGACAGTGAGACGAGCTGGGGAGCCACAGACTATCTAAATCCAGAAGAAAATCATCAGTGTGTGGATAATCAGCTTCCCCTTCACCCCCCAACTCCTTACCCCCTCCCTGCCACTGTCTCATCCGCTTCACCAGGGTCGGATCCTTCCTGCCCGAGGGGCTTGCGGAAAAGCCCAAGCCCTCCGGCCGCTGGCAGCCCCAGCGGGGCTCCCGAAAGCCTTTCGCAGTCGTCCGCTGTTCAGGACTCAGTGTACCTCACTTGAAGCAGCCATGTTCGCTCTCCCCTTCTGCAGCATCCACAACCTGTGATGTCATCAGCCAGCATGCCAAGTCAAAACCACCCCCCTTTTTTTCCTCCTCCTCTCCTCCCCCCTCCCGGGGAGTCGCCGGCAGCAGTCAACTTGGGGATGAGCTCGCGTGCCCCACCCCCACAGCTCCTTCCACGCCAGCCCCTTCTCCAGTCCCGGGGTCAGCATTTAAATTGGGCGCTGCTGGGATGCTGGAGCTGGAGGCGTCTACCGGGCAATGCGGCGGGCTCGACCGGAGCAGGGGCTCCCCTCTCTCGGTTTCCATGCAGCGCTGCCGCTGGGGGCTGAGCTGCACCAACGCGGGAGGCTGGGGGAGGGGAAGGGTGAGGGCAAAGAGGGAGGTAGGAAAAAAAAATCCCCGGCTGCCGGGTCGCTTCCCTGTCGCCGTCTGCTGAGTCATGCATTGAGCTCCCCCCCAGCATTCAATCATCAGCTCAGATCTGCTCTGTGTCTGCAGCCATTGGGGAGCCTCCTCGCGGGATCAGCAGCCCTGAGAATGACGCCGCCGTCGCTGCCGCCGCCGCTCTAGAGCCAACACACATTCTGCCATCCATCCATCCATCCTGCGTCGCTCGTGTCTGCGTGTGCGTGTCCCCAGGTGCTTGTGCATGTGTCTCCGTGTCCTTCCAGCCTAGCCTGAGCATCCCCCACGTCTCACCATGATTGCCGCAGCCTTCTTGGTGCTGCTGAGACCTTACAGCGTTCAATGTGCCCTCTTCCTCTTGCTGCTCCTCCTGGGGACCATCGCCACCATCCTCTTCTTCTGCTGCTGGCACCGCAGGCTGCAGAAGGGGAGGCATCCCATGAAATCTGTCTTTTCGGGTCGTTCCAGGAGCCGAGGTAAGAGATGCACTGGCTACGTTTCCCTGGACAGGAAAGATGTTTGGAGCCGATAGAGGAGGGGATGCAAAAGCGCTTCCTTTTCTCCTCCACTATCTCCCACCCCTAGTTACCCACTCCCTACCTGACTCCGGATTATTTACCCCCATCTTAGATGATCTAGACATTGTAGGGAGGGAGAGGAAGGAGGAGTGAGAGATCCACATTTTAGCCTCAGTTTGCTAAAACCTGAAGGGATTCCAAGCAGAGTCCGGGACTGCGGCAGCCTGGTCCCCACCCATCCTTCTTCACAGGAGCTCAGCCAGGGGGTAGGAAGAAAGTCAGGGATGCGAGAGCTGGGGTTCCCCATAACTCCCCGATAACTTTGGCGGGACCTTCCCGCAGATAGAGCACGGAAGGGGTGATGGCCTGATGTTCTCTCACGGTCTCTCCAACTAGATAAGACGCCGTGTGTATAGGGGTGGTGAGGTGGGGATTGCCCGACCTGGACCGAGGTCACCTAGTATAAGTTATTAATTAGTGATTCAGCAGGTATTGAAATCAGGGTCCGATGCAGTTCTTGCTTTTCTGTTTTCTCTCCAGATGCGGTCGTGAGATCTCACCACTTGCGTTCAGAGGTAATTTATTTAGCCCGCACTCTCAAGGTCAGAAGAAGTTCTATTTCCTGAGTACCAATATTCATTGTGTTCATGTTATGAAATCACTAGGTCACTGAGTTTCTAGCATGTCGGTCCAAGTTAGATTGGTATTGAAGTAAATCTTTCCAGGCGATTTCCCAAATAGCACTGCTGAACTAGCTCAAGCAGGCTCAGCAAGCAGATTTAATGTATTTATGTATTTATTTAGGAGGGGCTAGTTAAAAAAAAAAAGAAAGAAATATCACAGAACCAGAGAACAGCTAGCTGTAGAGTAGATGTGAGTTTACTTTTTAGTCTACAAGGTATAATTTACTGGTAGATGCTTCCTACATGTGGGTAGCTCACTACCGTAGCCAAGTTGTTCACTTGGATAAGAGACATAGAGAGGAGAGGCCACTTTAAAGCACTGAATTAGGAGAGAGATTGGCTACATCTGCCTTTCATTTTCAGCACTGGCAAATTTATTTTCATAGGATTATAGATCTAGAGCTGGAAGGAAGCTCAGAATCCATTGCCAACTCTCCTCATTAGCAGATAAGAAAAGACTTGGTTCTTTGAAGAAGATGTTATATTTAGGAGTTTTTGATAATACTTGCAGAGTGATGATAGCTCTGATTGGTTTGAGGAATGAGAGTGATTAAATTCCTCTCCTGTTCTCCTAACATTTGGAACCATACAGGTGATGTAGTAACAGTGGTTAGGTGGAGCTTTTTTATTCAGCTATAAAAATAAATGATGCTTTTCTTCAAGTAGCACAACAGTTTTAAATTGACATTTTAGCAAAGCACCACTAGAAATTCACCATTGTCACTCTAAGTCCATTCAGACCTTAAGCCTTCAGATGAGATGGTTATTTTCTTCTTAATAATGTGTTCACATGGCCAGTCTTGAAGCTTGGTGGTACTGTAGTCAATATTTGTGCAACTGAGAAAGGACATCACTGAGTTGTGGGAAAGAATTGTCTTTTTATTTAAAGTGAAAGCACACAACAGACTTTAAAGAACTGCATTTTTGATATCTGTCCTATGTGCAAATTGATTTTACATGAAAAATATATTTCATCGAATTCTTGGTTAATAGAAATTCCATTTTTGGACCCTACATTATATTCTGACCTTTGTTGCTTATAATCATGTTATGTAATAACAACACTTTGGTGTAGTGATATCTCTATAAATAGAAAGGGGAGGATTATTATCTCTTCAATTTAGGATGATGGGGGACCATGGTCCACCAGCCCAGTAGTATTAAATGTTTTGAAGCATGTACAAAAATAAATGTTTTATTTCTGAAAAATTTTAAAGTCATTAATCTATTGAATTGCAATGCCTAGTAAAGAGCTAGTATACAACTTAAGCAGTGTTACAAAAAACACATTATTAATTTCATTCTATAGTAATACAAAATAATGGGCTTTATTTTTCTTTCCTTCTCGATTGGGGAAGGCAGAGCAAGAGAATTTGTAACTGAAAATAAAATGAAATTGAATTTTAAAGGAATCCCAAAGTAATACAAAATATATTTCACTGTCTCAATATGGCAGTCTCTTGGATGTGATAGAGCAAATATGGAAATGCTGCAAAATCTGGAGTTGGCTGAGTTTTTTTGTCCAAGAAATAAACCACTCATCATGAAGAAATGAATGCTACCATTAAAAGTGTTTTGAGGTCCTGTAATGAATGATTTCTACTGATGATTAGTCATTTAGTCTAAAAATAAACATGATCTTATGGAAGAAAGGTCTGTGGTAAGTACAGTCATTGGATGGTTTATCCCTTGGTAAACATAGTTTCCTCTGAGATGTTTAAGTATAGTGACTTTATCCATTGACTCATTCATTGAGACCTAGGTCCAATTTACATGTGAGTATGCATTTGGTAATCTGAAAAGTCCCCTCTGTGGATATTGCTTGTCAGATTTGCTTGTTAGTTAGTCGCTCATACAATCAGTTGCTTGTAATCAGGTCATATGCCTCCAGAAATTTGATTTGGTATTGACAAGGATGATATAAATTTGCAGACAAGACTGCAGGAGGAAGTTTGTTCAGTGCTTGCCTTTGCTGAGTGCTAACATTCTTCTTTCCCAACATCTAGAAGTTTAGTTTTAAAATTATATGTGTATGTTTATGTATATTTATACACATATATGTATGAACACACGTACTATAATAAAACACTTGCATATAAAGTACATATATACATATATGTATACATGTGATTTTTTTACTATCTTTTGTTTTCATATCACCTTCATTTCCCAAAATGTCCTTTCCTCTTCTCTACCCAGTGAGTCATCCCTTGTAATAAGGAAAAGGGAAAAAAAAGAGAAAGAAAAAAACACTTAAGCAAAATTAACTAACCTATCAGTCACGTGTGATAATATATGTAATGTTCTACCCCTATAGTGTCCCATCAAGAAGAACTGGAGGTACATTTCTCCTTTGGGGGGCCAAGCGTCATCATTTTAATGACTGTTCATTTTTGAATTTTTTCTTTTCTGTTTACATTGCTGTAGTCCTTGTGGATAGTTTTCCCCCCTGGATCTTCTTACTTCACTCTGCATCAATTCGTCTAAGTCTTCATATGCTTCTCTGAATTCTTCACCTTCATTATTTCTTATGGTAGAGTAATATTCCATTGCATTTAATTACATGTCACAGATTGTTTAGCCACCTTCTATAGCCCTAATCTACGCAATTAAACAATGATAACCAGAAACTTCAACTCAGTGAGTGTTAGGGCAACTAGGTAGTGTAATACATAGAACACTGGGCTTAAAATCAGGAAGACATCTTCCTGAGTTCAAATCCAGCCTCAGACACTTACTAGCTGTGTGACCCTGGGCAAGTTATTTTACCCTGTTTGCTTCAGTTGCTCATCTGTAAAATGAGCTGCAGAAGAAAATGGCAAACCACTCCAGTATATTTGCCAAGAAAACCCAAAAATGGGGTCATGAAGAGTCAGTGACTGAGCAACAACAGCAAATTTCTATAGCCTGAACCCATGTAATTAAACAACGACAAACTTCAATTCAATAAGTACAGCAAAATGGACAATATTGGATGATTTATGCCTCTTGGACATTTATATGAACTTGTTGTTATGAAATGAATATGATTCTTTTTTGTACTTAGTTGCTATATGACCTCACAGTCTAATAAGATACTTTCAAAAAATGAGTTAGTTCATTTCACATAGAAATAAATTAAAATGTTGTCTCTTATAGATTTTTTTAAAATAAAAATTCCACTAAATTCACAAGTAGCCAAACATTTAAACAATTGGGATTGGAACAGAAACAGGTTGAAAAAATTGGCAGCTGTTTAAAAGCTATCAAGTATCCAAGAAAGTGTTCTGATTTTCTAATAGTTTATAAGCACCCTGAGTTAGGACTTCTGATATTGTATTTCCTTATTTCAAGCTAAGTAATTAAATACTTTACTTTTACCATTTCTGTCTTGGTCAAAAGAGGGAGATGAATTTAGAATCTACTGGTTCACTTTGCATTATGAAAAACCTTTAAAGAGATGGTCTGCAAACTTTTTTTTGGTTATGCCCCCTCATTAAGAAATTTTTTAGCATGATGCATGTATTTTGTGTATATTTATTTTCATGTTGCATACATGCCCTACTCTACTAATAATATGTTATACATATTATGAAACATACACTAAAAGATTGAAAGGGCATAAATGATTTTAATGTTTTAAAAATTCTTTTAATGGTACCAAATCCTTTCTCTTAAACTAGTAATTAGTAATATTGATTAGTAACACATTAATTAATTAGTAATAACCATATTCTGTATGAACAGTGTGATTTGGTATGCTGCATTATTTTAGAAAGTCTTGGCATTATATTGTGAAATGACCACTCAAGATCCAAAGATCTGGTTCTAAGTTAAATTTATTTAGTTACTTGGTATTAATTACTGTCGTAGTTGGAGGAAAAAAAGAACCTCACAAAGATAGGTAGATCCAAACTGAAGAATTGCATCCACCATTTACTAAATTTGACTAAATGATCACATCCATTCTTCAATCTTATCCAGCAATTATATGTATAAAGAAATTTTTGAAAAAAATTTTGGCTAATTAGTTTTGCATTTGCTGATGTCAATCAGTGGTTCTTGTAAACTACTTGGAAGATGTTGCCTTTTCATATTTTTAGCAAATGGATTCAAAACCCACTGAATCTCTTAATTTGGAAAATTTTTAAATAGGTTAAAATTCTGCTAGCATGTTTTTGGAGTATACAGATAGGAGTTTTTATAGGCAGCATGTATAATTTTCATATATAAAAGCTTGAATTTTTAAGTCTTGCTAATTGATGGCTTCATGCTATCACTGGCACAGTATCTCAAGGCTTAAGAGATTGAGGTTAATCATTCATAGAGATGTAAATATTTCAAATAAGATTATTTGATAATTGATCATTTGATTTTTTTTCTTACTTGTGAGATGAGATTAGATCATCATCGTCTATGCCTAGTAATCTAATTGGCCAAGAGCTCATACTAGGATTAGAAGTGTCAGTTCTGTCATTTTCTAGTTTGAGTTCTAGTTATTAATTTTATCATTAAGGTATATGTAGAAATATGTCGATTTTATGTTTGTTTAGCTAAAACTAGATGACATAATTGGGAAATCCACTTAGTCAGGTACATGTAAGCTGCAATATAATGTGATATTCTGACGTCAAGTGAATGAGTGTTGGTGCCCTGTCAAACCTTCCAAGTTGTGGAACTCCTAGGGTACTAATGTGTGTCTGTGTGAATGACCATCTGACATCAGAGTAAAGGTGCCAGTGTCAATATATTAAATGTTAGTAAATCTTAATTGCTTTGTTATTCTTAGATGAAAAATACACCTAAATAGAAGTTTTAATATTTTCTTCTTGCATCCCAACCAATCATCATCCCATTTCTTGGTACATAGACATCTCACTTTTCTTTTCCTTTTTTAAAAAAATTATTTATTTAATATTTTATTCCCCCCCAATTACACATAAAAACAATTTTTACGTTGTTTTTTAAAAAAATTTTTGAGTTCCAAATTCTCTGCCTCCTGTCCCTCCCCCCATCATTGAGGAGGCAAGCAATTTCATAAAGGTTATACATGTGCAGTTGTGCAAAATATTTCCATGTTAGTTATGCTGTAAAAGAAAACACAGACAAAAAAAGCATCCAAGAAAAATAAATGAAAATAAAAAATAAAAAGAATAAAGAAAATAAAAAGAAAGGTATGCTTTGATCAGCATTCAGAGTTTTCTCTGGAAATGGGAAACATTTTTCATCATAGTCCTTTGGAATTGTCTTGGATCATTGTATTGCTGAGAATAACTAATTCATTCACAGTTCATCATTGTACAATATTGCTATTACTGTGTACAATATTGCTATTACTGTGTACAGTATTTCCTGGTTCTACTCATTTCACTTTGCATCAGTTTGTGTAAGTCTTCCTAGGTTTTTCTGAGCATCCTGCTCATCATTTCTTATAGCACGATAGTATTACATAATAGTCATATACCACAACTTGTTCAGCCATTCCCCAATTGATGGGCATCCCCTCAATTTCCAATTCTTTGCTACTCCAAAAAATTGCTATAAATATTTATGTACATATAGATAATTTTCATTTTTATCTCTGGGACACAAAAATCTACTAGTGGTATTTTTGGGTCAAAGGGTATGAGTGATTTTATAGCCTTTTACCGTAGTTCCAAATTGTTCTATAGTGTGGTTGAATCAATATACAGCTCTACTAATAGTGCATTAGTGTCTCAATTATTTACACTTTTCTTAAGGCAGTGTTTGAATGGATAAAGAGAAGGACTGTAAGCACTTTGCCCCTTTGCCTAGCAATGAATAGTCTGCCCTGTTCATGGCCTATTCTACCTAGTTTACTTGGAATGATCCATACTTGGCAGGAGATCAAAATGGATTCCTAAGGGAATTTCAACTTTGACAGAAATACTTCAGTGAAGTATAGAGCCATGCCACTGAGAACCAGTTTACTTCAAGAAAGTCGTACTACAGTGAAAAACTAAATAAGTAGGCCCAGAATCATTTTGCTGACCAAGTAGGTATATGATCATAGCCCTTAACTTGATTTCTTTATTCATAACATGAAAAAAATAATAAATAAAAATAAAATGAATTAGGACTTCTGATATCTTATTTCCTTGTTCCAAGCTAAGTAATCAAATAATTCACTTTTACTATTTCTATCTTAGTCAAAAAAGGGAGATGAGTTTAGAATCTGCCAGTTCACTTTGCAGTATGAAAGACCTTTAAAAAGAGAGATGGTCTACAAAGACTTTTTATCACACACCTTTATTAATAAATTTTTTCATCTGATGCATCTATTATGCATATATTTATTTTCATGTTATGTATATGACTTACTCATATTATGAATGCTATAAAACACACATTAAAAAGAAATTAAAAGATAAAGATGATTTAAAGATTTTTAAATTATGTAATGATACAAAAATCCCTTTTCCAAATGAATATGAATTATTAATCATATGTATGATTTAAATTATATTTAAAATAATATTCTGAAATAATAATCCTTCTAATTTTAATAACATCCATGAAGACAAGAAATTATTAGCTCATCCAACAAATCTTGAATAGTGTATTTTTATCTTGTTGATCCAATATGTCATAGATTATTAGGTTTTTTGTATGTATATAAGAGTTCATTTTGCAGTAGCTACATGTTTCTTTGTAAACATTTACTGAAGAAACGTCTCGGTTGATCTAGGGCAAGAGTTCTTAACTTTTTCATTTCATGGATCACTTTGGCAGCCTGGTGAAGCCCATGGGCTCCTCTTTAGAATATTATTTTTGAAAGTATATGGAATACAAAGGAAAACAATTATACTGAAATAAAGATTTTTTTTCTCTTCCAAGTTCATAGACCCTCTGAAATCTATGCATGGACCCTTTGCATACCCCAGTTTAAGAAACCCTGATATAGCACGTAATTTCTAGTTAAAAGTCTTATCTTGGGAGTCCTAGAAGGCAGATCAGTATTCCTAAATTTATGATGCAGTTTACGTTGTGACTTTATATAAATTAAATGGTTGCCCCAATCTCCCCTGGTGAAAATCAGACTAGTGACGCAATCTTGACTTTATGGAAGTTTCAGGAAACAACTCAAAGGGATTTAGCTAATTGCCCTATGATTAGATTGCAGGTAATATTTTCTAGAGATCTATAAAAAATGACAATTATAAAGTCCATTGAGAATTTACTAAATGAATGTTGTTAAATGACCCCTATTCCCTAGCCCAAGAGTAAATAAAGAAACTTTTGTATGGTTCTAGTGTCTTAAATTTATGAAGATTTTACTAAGTTCCCTTAATTTCCCAATCAAGAAAAGAAAATAGTTAATTTGGGCTGCTGAAGCCAAGCAGTTCCTTTAGAGTCACAGGATAAATAAGGGGTAGAGATCTATGAAAAGTTATCAGCCAAATTTTCAAGCTGCTGTCTCTTTTTTTTGTTTGTTTTTGTTTTTGTTTTTTTTAATTTTTAATTTTTAATTTTTTTCCCATATGCTTTCGAGTTGAAAAATTTTCCTTTTTCTCTCCCCCCCCCCCAAGACGGCACACAATCTGACATAGACTTTACATTTACATACCCATTAAACACATTTTCACATTAATAAAGTTGTAAGTAAAAATTAAAACCAATAGGAGGAACCATCATAAAGGTGAAACAAAACTCAACAGAAGGTAAAAATAAGTGAGAGCGATTCGACTTCCATAGTTCTTTCTTTGGATGTGGACAGCATTTTCCATCCCAAGGCCTCTGGAGATGTCTTAGATCCTCGTAATGCTGAGAAGGGTTCAGTTTAACATTCTTAGTCATTGCATAACGTGGCTGCTATTGTGTACAAAGTCCTCTTGGTTCTGCTCACTTCACTCAGCATCAGACCATACAAGTCTTTCCAGGTTTTTCTGAAGTCAGCCTGTTCATCATTTCTTATAGCACAATAGTATTCCATTACATTCATATACCACAACTTGCTCAGCCATTCCCCAATTGATGAGCATCCTCTCAATTTCCAATTCTTTGCCACCGCAAAAAGAGCTGCTATGTATATTTTTGTACATGTGGGTCCTTTTCCCATTTGTTTGATCTCTTTGGGATATAGCCCTAGAAGTGCTATTGCTGGATCAAAGGGTATGCACATTTTTGTAGTCCTTTGGGCATAGTTCCAAATTGTTCTCCAAAAGGGTTGGATCATTTCACAACTCCACCAACAATGTATTAGCGTTCCAATTTTCCCGCATCCTCTCCAACATTTATCATTTTCCTGTTTTGTCATGTTGGCCAATCTGATAGGTGTGTTGTGGTACCTCAGAGTTGTTTTGATTTGCATTTCTCTAATCAATAACGATTTAGAGCATTTTTTCATATGACTATAGATGGCCTTAATTACTTCGTCTGAGAACTGTGTGTTCATATCCTTTGACCATTTATCAATTGGGGAATGGCTTGTGTTCTTATAAATTTGTCTTAATTCTCTATATATTTTAGAAATGAGGCCTTTATCAGAAAGACTGGTTGTAAAAATTCTTTCCCAATTTTCTACCTTTGCTGTCTCTGTCTTGTAGTCTCCTTTTTTAGTTCACAGCTATGGTAGTGATAGCACAGTACTATTTCTACAATACTCAAATTACAGGAAAATGAAGAAACTGAATGATTTCTTTTGAATAGCCACTTCTCATATTCCGACATCAGATCCTGTCTTCAGATAAGTGTCAGTATTACTCAACTGGACCTCTCAGTCACCTCCAGATAAAGGATGTCTCAAATGTATGCTACTATTGTGTTCCCTAGGTTATTCTTAACCAAACAGTAGAAGGAAAGCCTGCAAGATAATCACAACTCCCCAGTGCTACCATATGATTTGCCCAGTTTTGTGATCTATGTTTACTTTAGTCCAGTGCTTCTCAAAATTTCTTTTTTTTTTTTTTTTTGCTCATGGCACACTTTTTGCCGTGAAGAATTGAAGCACAATGAACATTTAAGTTGGCTGCACTACAAGAGGCCAATCCCTGTTTTTATAAGTGTAAACTCCATACGGTTTGTGGCACACCTTTGCAGTAAAACTTGGAGCACATTTATTTCATGGTTTATACTTTGAGAAATTACTGCTCTACTGGATTAGGAAAAATAGTATTTGTGCCATGGTTGTCTACATACATTAGAATTAGTTTAGCTGTACATATGAATTTTTTGATGACATTATGATCTCAATGTTACATTTTTTTGTATTTTATTTTTCCAGTTACATGTAAAGATAGTTTTCAACATTGATTTTTAATATGATTTTTGAGTTCCAAATTTTTCTTCCTCCTTCCCTCCCCTCCTGCTTTCCCAAGACAGCAAGCAATCTGATGTAGGTTATACATGTGCAATCATGTTAAACATATTTATACATTAGTCATGTTGTGAAAGAAGAATCAGGACAAAAAGAAAAAAAAACAGGAGAACACCCCTCCCCTGGCCAAATGAAAATAGTATGCTTTGATCTGCATTCAGACTCCATAATTCTTTCTTTGGATGTGGACTGCATTTTCCATCATGATCTTTTGGAATTGGATCATTGTATTGCTGAGAAGAGCTAAATCTATCATAGCTGGTCTTCGCACAATCAACATTAAATTTCTTTATGATATTGCTTATGTTTTGACTTTGTACAAATATCGTAATACCAACCTTACCCTGAGCTAGCATTGTTGTCAACAAAAAATTTAGTGTCTACTTTGTTCAGGTCAGTATTTCAGACCCTAAGGATACAAAATGGCTTAAGATAGTCCCTATCTTCAAAGTATAGATTGTGGGCTCCTTGAGGGTGGGGATTATCTTTCTTCTCTTTTTTGTTTCCCTAGTGTTTAGCACTGGAATATAGTAGAACTTACTATGACTAGCGTTATGTCAACACCACTCAGAGCTCCAGTTTCTAATATTTTTATCATTGCTTCCCTCTTTGAAATCTTAATGGATTCGTAACCTTGTTCATGTGAGTTTCCCTTCATTTGCAGATAGCATCCCGTTCATGACTTTTCATCTTGTATAATTTTTGTCCATTTTTTTTCATAGATCATAGATTCATAAAATTTTAGAGTTGGAAGGAATCCCAGTGATCATCCAGTCTAAACCATAGGAGCAATTCCTGTAACAACATTCTCCACAAGTGATCATCAAGTGTTTACTTAAAGACCTCCAGGGAGGGGGAACTCATTACTTCCCAAGGCAACCCATTCCATTTTTAGATAGCTCTGGTTTATTAATGCTTGGGCTGTCCACCTTGCTGCTCTAGGAAGCAAAGCAGGGAAGTGCAGAAGTGTCAAACATGTGGCCCACAACACTCCTGAGTGCCCCCTAAACTATCTTAAAATGTAATTGGAAACATGATAAATAAAAATACAGTGAAACAGAGATAATACTAATATGTCTGGTTTTTTTTTAAAGTCAGCACCTGGCTGGCAGGGATACTTATGTACCATTAGTGCCCCCTGTTTCTATTTGAGTTTGATACCACTGGTATAGTGGATAAAGGTCTGGACAAGGACTCAGGAAGAGTGTGTTTAAATCCTGCCTCATACCCATACTAGTTGTATGACCCTGGGCAAGTCACTTAACCACTTTTAGTCTCAAATTTCTCACCTATAAAAGAGGATAAGAATAGCAACTTCTTCACAGGTATATTGTAGGGATAGAGTGAGATAAAATATGTAAAATCTTTTGCAAACCATTAAGCACTAAAGAAATGCTATTACTGTTATTATTATTACTTTGCCATAATTGAACTGCTCTTTTCCATTGTTAATTAAAAATGTGATGTAGATATCAGTGTCTATGATGCATGATTGCACTTGCATGTATGTGCATCAAATCAAACGGCATCATAGGTGTGAAAGTGTTTAGCATAGCATCTGGTACATAGTAGGTGCTTCATTCCCTTTCCCCCTATATACTGTAATTAGGCTCATAAATTTAGTTAGGGAATTGATCTTAGTAATCATCTAGTCCATCCTCTTCCTTAGATAGATGAGGAAATTGAGGCACAGTAGGGATTAAATGAATTGTCCAAGATCAGGTGGTAGCAAGTGGTAGAAATGAGTTTGGAGTCTTCAAAGCTGGGACTCATTCACCCAAACTAAGCTTTCTTTCTAGTTTATTGCATCAAAGTAATGCTACTGTATAATTACTATTAACTCTGTAACTCCATGGCAAAGAAGAAAACAAGTAGATTACTGAGCGCAAAATTTTTTTTCCCAGTTGATTCACAAATATAAACTAACACAAGCATAATATTGCCTGATGTTATTCTGAGGTTAAATCAAGTCTTTGATCCAGACATCTATCTCATCTATAAGGCCTGAGAATAACGGTCAAGTATCCCTCCAAGATGGGGCAGCTAGATGGCTGCAATAGATAGATGTCAGACCTGAAGTCAGGAAGATTCATCTTCCTGAGTTCAAATCCAGCCTCAGATGTGTACTAACTGTGTGACCCTGGGCAAGTCACATTACCCTCAGTTTTCTCATCTGTAAAATGAGCCAGAGAAGGAAATGGTGAACTACTCCAGAATCTTTGCCAAGAAAATCCCAAATAGGGTCACAAACAGTTGGACACGACTGAAATGACTGAACAACAATCACTTTAAGATTTGAGTTACATATTGAGTACAGCTCAGATCCAATAACCAATTATTTCCTGCAGTTAACTTAAATGCATCATGTCCAAAATAGATCTGGAATTGATCTGTATATTAAGTACCCCAATATAGAATTCATTATCTTTTCCCATGATTCCCCCTCCTTTCTAACTTACCTACTCCTATTGAGGGAGTCATCTTTCTGAGTCACCCAAGTTTGCAACCTTGGAGTCTTCCTGGATATTCCACTTTCCATTGAGGTTACTGCTAGCACCGTGGACTGACTGTAGGGCTTGAAGTCAGGAAGTCCTGAGTTCAAATGTGCCCTCAGGCACTTGCTGGCTGTGTGATCCTGGGAAAGTCACTTAATCTCTGTTTTCCTGAGCTATAGAAAGGGGATAATAATAGCACCTACCTCAAGGGGTTGTCGTGAAGATAAAATGAATTAATATTTGTAAAATCATTTATCACAGTGCCCGGAACATAATAGGCACTCTATAAATGCTTCTTCTCTCCCTTGTCTCCTATATCAATAAATTTCCAAGTCTTGTTTTGAATTCCACAATATCTGTCAGATGTGTCCATTCATACAACTATCACCCTAGTTTAGGCCTTCAACATCTCTTATCTGGATTATAGCAGTAACCTCCTAATTGGGGGTGGGGTTCGGGGGCAGCTAAGTAGTGTAGTGGATAGAGCACTGGGCTTGGAATCAGGAAGACTCATCTTCCTGAGTTCAAATCCACCCTCAGACACTTAATAACCCAGCTAAGTCACAACCGTGTTTGCCTCAGTTTCCTCATCTGTCAAATAAGCTGGAGAAGGAACTAGCAGACCACTCCAGTATCTTTGCCAGGAAAACCACGAATGGGATCACCAAGAGTTGGACATGATCGAAACGACTGAACACGACAAACTGATTGGAGGTGTCTCTGCCTTCAATCACCCTCTTCCAGTTTACCATCCATGCAGCTGCCATATTGATATTCCTAAAACACTGTCCCTCCCCTGCTCAAGCAGCTTTAGAGTCTTCTTATTGCCTCTAGGATGAAGCAGAAATTTGTCCATTTAATACTTAAAGCTCTTGGTAATCTGGCTCCAATCCGTCGTTCTGGTCTAACATTACTCCCTTTCCTGTAGCTTATGTACCAGCCATACTGGACTACTCATTACTTACTGTCCCATCTCCTGCCTTTGTACCTTTGTGCAGTAATGGGAAGTAGCTTAGATGTTATCTCCAGGAGCCCTCTTCTGAATCTCTTCCCCCTTCCCAGTATTCCCCCCCAAATATTTTATATTTGTTTTACACATATTTACATATATTTCCTTATATGTGTACGATTTGTTTTCCCTTCCCCCCATGAATATAAGATTGAGAAAAACATCCAAGTGGATAGTACTGTGTTAGTCACTGAGGAAACTAGGAAGGATTAGACAGAGTCCCAGTTGATCTATTCAGGAGTTTCTCTTCCATTGGAAGTGAAAAAAAACACAGAAAAATAATAAAGACTTCCAGGCAGTAAGTGATGAGTGGCACTGCTCTTTACCATTGTAATCTCTGATCCCCCCAACCCCTCCCTATTCTTCTGTAATTGCTCATAGGAGCTCAGAGAAGGATGAGATTGTTTCTAGCTGGGATGATCAGGAAAGCCTTTGGTGAAAAGGTGAGATTTCATCTGAATCTTGAAGAATAGAGAGGAGAGGGGGATGTGAACAAAAGGACAAAAACAGGATAACATAAGTCATAATTAAGTAATGATGAGTAGTGTGGTCTGATGGAAGTGGAGGCTAATGGAAAAGAAGGCTGAAAAGGTCAGTTGAGGTCAAATTGTGGAGGCCCTGAATGCCAAGCCAATTTGTGCTTAGGTCAGTATCTAACAGGTGTCCTTTCTAGTAGAGACAAAAATGGATTAGAAAAATCACCCTGACTTCCTTTCTAGATGCTCTGCTAAAAGTGCTTACTGACATAATCAGTATATGATGCCAATATATGCCAATATACTTCTGTGTCAGTATACTGATATGCCTACTAGGTGGAAGGCACTGTGCTAAGTTCTGGGCGTGCAAAGAAAGGCAAAAGACAGTCTGCGCTGGAGGAGCTCACGATCTAATGGGAGAGCCAACAGGAAAACAAAAAATGTACAGACAAGCTATGCACAAGATAAGTAGGAGATAATCTCAAAGGGAGGGCACTAGAATTAAGATGGATTGGGACCTTCTTGTAGAAGGTGGGATTTTAGCTGGGACTTGAAGGAAGCCAGGAAAGCTAGGAGGCAGATGTGAGGGAGAGTGTTCCAGGCATGGGGGACAGCCAGTGAAAACGCCCAGACTGAGAGATGGAGTGTCTTGCTCATGGAACAGTAAGGTCAATGTTACTGAATCAAAGAGTACATGGTAGGGCTTGTAAGGTGTAGGACTGGAAAGGTGTGTGTGGCTAGAATTTGAAGGACTTTGAATACTAGAAGGTTTTATATTTCATCCTGGAAGTGATAGGAAGCCAGTGGATTTTATTGGTTGTGTGAAAGAGTGTTATGGTCAGACTCGTGCTTTAGAAAAAATCACTTTGGAGGCTGAGTGGAGGATGAACTGGGGTGAGGGGAGATTGTGGCATGCAGACCTGCCAGGAGGCTATTGCAGTAGTCCGGGTGTGAGGAGATGAAGGTCTATACTAGGGTTCTGGCAGTATCAGAGGTGAGAAGGGGGTGTATTTGTGAGATATTGCGAAGTTGAAACTGACAGGCCTTCGCAACAGATTGTATATGGTGGTGAGAGATAGTGAGGAGTTGAGCATAACACCCAGGTTGCCAAGCTGGGGTACTGGAAGGATGATGGTGTGTTTAACAGTAATGGAGATGTTTGGAAGGGGGCGGAAGTTGAGGGGGAAGATAATGAGTTTAATTTTGCACATGTATTTATATCCAGTTTCAGATATCTAATAGGCAATTGTGAAGTAGATTTCCTAATTTTGCCTCTTTCAATCTTTCTAATATTCTAGTATTCCCAGATTTGATAAATTCTCACTGCATCCTTTTCGTGATTTTTGAGGTTTTTGAATATTTGATGGAATGTAAACTCTTTGAGGGCAGGAAATGTTTCATTTTTTTTTTGTCTTTCTATGTCCTGCACCTAGCATGATGCCTAGCCCATGGTAACTTCTTAATAAATTTCTTGTTGATTGATTGACAATACATGTTTTCTATTGTTTTGAAAACAAAGGAGTAATAGATATAATCTCAGTTTATCTATCCAGGAATTTATATTCTGTTTGAAGAGATAAGACATAGAAAGAAAATAAGCACTCCCAGGCAGTGAATAATAAATGAATGGCACTGAAGAAGAGCAAAGCATCATGAATGTAAAGCTAAGACATGTTAGAGGCTACCTAATCCAAGTCTCTTGTTTTACGTATGAGGAAACTGAGGCCCAGAGAGTTTAAGTAACTTCATCAAAGAGTCAGAGCCAAAATTCAAATTCAGGACCTCTGATTCTAAATCTAGCCCTCTTCCCACCACACCATACTGTACTTACTATAGAATGAATGTGGTAATGACCTTGCATGAGCATGATTGGCTATTATATCTAGGGTTGTGCTGTATAATACTCGGTCACAATCAGGGTAGCCACAAAACCTGCAGGGAGCATCTGCCTAAAAATTATAAAAACTTGATCTTTTCCTCAGTGCTGAGGAGCTAGACACATTGGTCATTATAAAACATATTGCAAAATGGATTATTATGGAAATATAATGTACCATATATAGCTATATGCAGTCATTTATATTGGTACATATTGTATACTAACACTAAGGCAGTGTTGCATAGTGGATGGAGTCAGAAAGACTTGAGTTGAAGTCCTTCTGAATCATACTACCTGTGCGACCTGGGGACAAATCATTTACATTAGCTGTGTCTCAGTTTCTTTTTTAATATACAAATGCAATTTTAATGAACATTTGCATAATACATAACTATTTTTGTTAAAAATTGTTCATCATAGAAATATTCTCATTATGTAATGAGATACAATTTTTTTCCTAACTTGAGCAATCATTTACTGTTCACCCTCTACGGTATGTGTTAGAAATGCCTCCTGTAGAGCAACAGGTGACATAAAAAATGGCACTGTCATTCAAATGGTACCATGAGGTCAGTCATTATGTAGAAATAATTCTATTAACAGTTGCATCTTGTTTATGTATAGAGATCAACATTGGTCCATTAACACATATCATAGAGTATTGCAACCAGGAGTCTTTCAGTCAATGTACATGGCTAAAAGGATCGATAATTACTCTTCTCATTGTGTTCTCTAGGCAAGTCCTTTACCTATAGAAATCTGACTGCGATTAAATTCTGATATTTTCCAGTTACTGGATGAACAAAGTGCCAAAGGCATCATGAAACATCATACTGCTACATAAGGACTCTTTTGTTCGATAGTTTTGGCACAATTCTAAAGTACACCAAACTGTCCATTTTTATTTTGGCTAGGAGATGAAGATCAGAGAGATATATACATACGTATACATAAGCAGCAAGATTATTGTTATTAGGCTCTGCAAGTTGAAAATGGTAGACAGTGAGACCTCTATATCGCCTGCCCCCCACCCCCCCACATCACCTTTCCAGGGCACTGAGTAGGAAGAGACCTCTTGGTTTTTACATCTATAAAATGAGAAGCTTGGACTAACTGGACTCTAAGGTCCATTCTAACTCTAAATCTGTGATCCCTTAGATATCCATGGTCTGACCTATCAGTATCCCACATGACTCTCTAAAATGGTGACTCTCAGAGAAAGTATTAATTGAAATTTGTAGAGAGGGGTTTTCTTCATCAGGTATTCCTATAATATTGAAATCATACCAAATCTAGGGCGGGCTGGGGGGAGGGAAGGAAAAAAAAAGGAAAAGGGAAAAAATTACTGATAACTTTTGTTATGTGTTTAAAAGAAATAGCAAGTTGCACATAGTAGATTTGCAGTTTCATGTGCAATCATCTTTTTTATTATACTGTTATGAAAATGCTTGGTTTATTCCATAAATTTAAAATAAAATAAATTTTTAAAAAATCACGAATCCAGTCCTATCTTTCTAATCTCCTGTGTGTATTACATGACTAGTGTTTAGGGTAAATCTGTTTTTAAATTTTTCTGAGATTTTGAAGTTTCCTTTAAGATAGTTTAATTCTCTTGAATTGTTATAAAATCTATAAATATGCCCATTTCCCAGTGGAATTATGAAGGGGAGGACACAGATGCTTTTCATTTGTGACTTCAAATATACTCATAATTATGTCTAAATTGAAATTCACAGTTTATACATTTATTTAGAAACAGAGAAAAATGTACTGTAAATATCTATCAAATCCCCCAATATTTTAGCTGCTAAAGTAATACCCAAGGATACTGCCATTTTATTTGGTTCTATATGGAAATATAATGTAATCTTTCTTATCCAACAACTCTAGTATGTAGCCTATCTTTCTCTATTAAAAAAACAGGTTAAGACATTGAAGAGAACAGAGGATGAAAAAGGTCTTGGATATGAGAAGAGTCTTTAATTTTACATATTTTTTCCTTTACTATGTCAGAAGATAAGTGATTTCATCCATTGGAATACTCCCTCCACTTCTAGGAGATCACAAACTTTAGTTAATAATTTTCCTGAGTTTCTGTGGCCAAAATTAATCACCTAGGTGGGGGGTGTCAATTTTTTGATGACAAACCTCTCTGAATTTAGCTGGGTTGGCCCTTGGAAAATTGTTGATGCCTGGATCATAACTGAAACTTCTACAATCTGGAAAGACCCATCTTTACTTAAGCTTTGTTGACAGTGCTTTTGAGACTCCAAGGTCATCTTCATGCCATGATGAGGCTTCCGAGTATAACTTTAGTGGAAGATCTGAATTTTATGTATGCATATTTATGCATGTATTTATTGCATATACTCATGATATATACGTACAAATTCAATTACCTTCATCTTTATTTCCCTTCAGATTTCCACAAACACTACCACACTTGACCTAATTATCACTTCAAACAGTTCTTCCAGGATCTTGAACTCTATAAAGTCCCTTCTCTGATGGAAACCTACTATCCTTCCATTTCTAAGACCCCTTTACTCCTGCTGCTTTTTGTCTTTATCATCTTATACCTAGTTTCCCTACCTCTCCCTCTTCTGCTAGTCCATCAGGCACAATCTGGATTCATTGAAACTCTTACCTATCCTCGTTTTCATGGTCAGTTGTTTAAATATAGCTCTTATAATCTTAGAATCTTTTTCCTTCTTGTTTTTTCTGCCATACCTGTTCTTGTCAAGGAACAAGGGAACAACAGTCCCCCTTTCCTCTCTGCTTTCTCCTTTCCTGCTATTAGACTGCTGATCACTGCTAGAAAAAGTAATAAAGCTGGGACAGCCAGCTCCATTACAAACAACTACAATTTAACTCATCTGGGCCCTAATGGTGCTAAGCATTATTGCATTTCTCAGTGTGGTTATTCCAAAGGTTTTCCTCTTTCCTCAGTTCCATCTTCATTCTTTTTAATTTTCTGCAACTAATTCTTCACTTTTGATATAAGCTTCCTCAATTATTTCAACATTTCCCTGTCTTTTTATTTTGGTCTTTACCTATACTCTCTTCCTCCCCTTCTGTCACAGAAGAAAGTGTTCTTCATTTCCAAGACTAACATCTTTACTTATGTTCTCAATTATGTGTCTCAATTCTTTCAGGCTTTTATTTCCTTAGCCTTTTTCCCTTTTATATTTTCAATCTTCTTGGTCTAAAAATAAATGGAACTATCCTCTTCTCTATAGCCTTTCATAGACCAGCAAACTATTATCTATTAACTATTCTCTTTGTTTATCCTCACTGAATTTCTTGAAGGAGTAATTTATCACTTGCCCAACCACTTGACTGAATCTGCTCTCTCAAAGATATTAATGGCTTTCTTAACATACTTTATCCTTGACTTTTTAAAAACTGAATTTCATACTATTGACCACTTTCTCCATTCTGAAACTCTCTCTCTTTGGCTTCTGTTAAGTTGTCATCTTTTAGTTCTCCTAACTCTATGACATGGTCCTCTTCTCTTTCCATCGTGCATCTTTGCTTTACTGACTCCTAAATGATGGATACCCCAGATTTCTCTTCTTATCTTCTTTTTTCTGTCTCTGCTCTCTTAACTGGTGACCTTTTCCTCTTGAAAGATTTCAACTATCACTTTTATGGATATAATTACTGAATACATGACTCTTGTCCTTATTTCTCTTCAGTGACCAATATTTCCAACACCTGACTATTTCATTAGCACCTCAAACTCAACATATTTAAATCATCTTTCCCCACAAACCATTCCCCTCTAACTTTCCTATTCCTATTAATGGCACCACCATTTTCCCTGGTATCTATTCTTGCAATCTTAATGTTATCTCTGTTTTTTTTTTCATCTCCTTATCTACCATAATTAGTTAGTCAATTGTATTATTTCTCTTGCAATTGTCTTTTGTTTTCTTTTTTCTATTACTCCCTTCAGATCCTCATTACCTCTCAGTTGGTTTACTGAAATATCCTTCTAAATGATCTCCTTGCCTCTAGTCCATCTTTCATGGCCAGAATTGTCCTATAGAGGAGCTTTGATCATGTTACCAATTGCCACTTATTTGAACATCTCTAGTCACTCCTTAACATCTAATGAAGAAAATCTAAATTCCTTAGCCTGGAATTCATACCTCTCCACTTTCTTTCTAGTCTTTTCATCTATTACTCTTCTATCTTGCATATCTTATGCTTCAGTTAAACTGGACAGCTCATCATTCCTTGAATATTTTCAGTGTTTTCCCACCTTTGCACCTTTGTGTACTTATGATACCCTTCTCCTTCTTTTCCAATTATTCAATTATTATCCATCCTTTAAGTTGTTAAATCATTTCAGTCATGTCCAAACCTCATTTGGGGTTTTCTTGGCAAAGATACTGGCGTGATTTGCCATTTCCTTCTCCAGCTCATTTTACAGATGAGGAAACTGAGGCAAACAGGGTTAAGTGACTTGCCCAGGGTCACACAGCTAGTAAGTGTCTGAGGCTGGATTTGAATTCAGGCTTTCCTTACTCCAGGCCTGGCACTTAATCCATTGTGCCACCTAGGTGCCTATCGTTGAAGTACAGCTTCAGTAATATTTGGTGGGACCCTGGATTCCTCTACTGTAGCTATTGCTATAAGAAAGAGGAAGATTTCGGTAAAGGTCCTTCAGGAACATGGCAAGCATCTATACCTTGCAGCTAATTCTTTAACAACTGGCATTTTACTCAGGCAATAATTTACTCTAGGCTTTACTCTGCCATTCTAGTAGCCCCAGACAAACATTCCACATCTAGTGGAATTCCCAGATCCCATTTTCTCAAGAAATACAGACATAGTATATATCCCCTGGGTGTCCAATTGAACCTCCAGAAAGCAACAAAAACTCACGTATGAGAATCAGAATCAAATATGAGATTGTGTTTACTTTTACTCCCTTTTTTTGCTATTCTTTTAATTTTTTTACATTCTAGTATATAATATTTTATTTCCCCCAATTATGTTAAAACAATTTTCTAACATTTTAAAAAAATTTTGAGTTCCAAATTCTATCCCTCTCTCCCTACCTTTACTCCTCCCTGAGATGATAAGCAATTGGATATAAGCTTTCCGTGTGCAATCATATAAAACATTTCCATATTAGTAATTTTGTATGAGAAGACTCAAAAGAAAAAAAAGAAAGTGAAAAATAACATGCTTCAGTTTGTATTCAAACAGTATCAGTTCTTTCTCTGGAGGTGAATAGTATGCTTTATCATTAGTCCTTTGGGATTGGCTTTAATCATCGTATTACTGAGAATAACTAAGTCATTCACAGTTTGCAGTCCCTTTCAAGCTGATTCACTTGATACTCTTTCTTGACAGAATTGAGGGTGGTCAGTCTTAAAATCACCAGTCATCTCTTGATGCTGAAGTCTTTATGAAATGTCATGCATGTTATTATTTTTTTTAATAGTATTTTATTTTTTCCAATTGTTATGTGAAGATAATTTTTAGCATTCATTTTTACAAAATTTTGAGTTCAAAATTTTTCCTCTCCCTTCTTCCTAAAATGGTAAGCAATCTGATATAGATTATATATGTGCAGTCATGTAAAACATATTCCACATTAGTCAAGTTGTGAAAGAAGAAACAGATCAAAAAGAAAAAAAAACAAAAAAAAAATAAAGAAGGTGAAAATAGTATGCTTCCATTTCCTGCATATTATTGTAATGCCCTCTAAGGAAAAATTCCCTGCAAGCGCTCTGTGACCAGTTGTCACTATTCCTTGTGGCTTCATGCTGTACATTCTCTTTTCTGTCCTGGACCTTGGTTTGACTGTCCCTTGTCCCTGCTGCTGATATATTTCCCTAAGGAATTTCCTTTGATCGTCTGAGAAAAAAGTAATTTCTTTGTCTCCTGAAGTCATATAATACTTTATGCCTCTTTTTTTTTTCCTTCCACTTTTGCATTCTACTTTATGTTGATAAAAAGGCAATATAGTGTGGTGGACTTTGAGCCAGGAAAGACCTAAGTTTGAATCATATCTCCAGTACTTACTAGCTGTGTGATTATTGGTAAGTCGATTTAACCTCTGAGCCTTAGTTTTCCTACCTAAAAATTGGAATAATATGTATCTTGTAGTACTATTGTAAGGATCAAATGAAATAAAGTGTTTTACAAATATTAAAGTATGTGAGCTAATATAATTAAGTACTTGTATATGCATCATTTTCCCAGCTAGACTCTAAAATCCGCAAGGTCAGGGGTATGTGTCCTTTTTCTTGGCATGTAGTAGGTGCTTAATAGATGTTTATTGACTAACTGATTTTTCATCTTTCTATCTCCAGGTTCCTAGGATAGAGCCTTACATGTAGTTAGAGCTTAATAAATATTTGTTTGATGGAATTGCATTGAATCTCTATATAAAGAATGTGTACATGTAAAATACACACAGGTAAATATACACATAACTGATGACTGTCTTTTTCTGTCACTGATACCATTATTCTTCTAGTCTCCAAAGTTTGAAGCCCTGGTGTTATTCTCAAGTTATTCTTCCTTGTCTATTCTCGACTCTTATTTCCTTACAAGATTCACTTGCTGAATCTTGTCATTTCTGCCTCCATAAAATCTCTTAGAACTGACCCCTTCTCTCTATTCATTCAGTCACCACCTAGGTGCAGACCCTCATCATTGTTCCATAGCTTCTTAATCAAGATGATGTCTCTCTCTTCTCCTATATAACCGACACAACTACCGAAGTGATTTTCCTAAAACACAAGTTGGACCACATTATTCCATTGAGTTCATGTTGCCTCTCAGACAAGACACAAACTTCTCTTGCTTTGAAAGCCCTCTGCGAAAAGGGCCCAACCTACCTTTCTAGCCTTATTACATGTACACTCTTTCCACACTCTACAGTCCAGTCAAACTGGCCTTCTCAATAATAATTAATAATTAATAATAATGTTTTATATAGTGCTTTAAATAGATTGTTTTGCTTTTGTCTTTATATATTCAGTCCCTAGCACAGTGTCTGGTACTTAATAAATCCTTATTTATTAATTGGTTTAATTAACATTCTTTTATGTGAGAAGTAGCAGAGGTTGAAGGAGAAAAAGAATGAGAGTGAAGTATCTTAGAAACATTTATTCTTTAATAGCAAATCAGAGAAAATGTAGATGTTCATGTCAGTGTATGAGTGAATGAATATATATTTACACACAGACACACACACACACACACACACACACACAGGCAGAAAGACAGAGACAGAGACAGAAATAGATTTTGTTCCAGTCAACCTGCCTTCTCCCACCCACGTGGGAAGGGAAAAATGTCTTCTCCCAGAAGTAGTTCCCTCCCATTTCTCGTATATATTCCACTACCTTAGACAATCTGGGCATGTGCAAAACCCTGTTATAAGAGGAAGGGGCTACAGAGGCAGATTGAACAGGGTGAGAGGATGAAGGTTGGAATGAACTTCCAGGGTAAGAAGGAGGAACACAGGGGAACAAAAAATTAGATTTCCAGGATGAGAAGGGTGCTGTGGCATGGTCAACAAAGTATAAAAAGTTAGGATATTATGTACTGATAGACTAATTCAATGTTCTACTCATTTAGTTGCAAATTATGACCTAGGCAATATGGCTTTTCCTGTGTAGATTATTAGACTAAACTCTTTGAGTGGCTATTTGCATCCAGCATGATGTCATATGCAAACAGAAGTATATGGAGAATCTTATCATCCACAGGGCATTCCCTTTTCACTTGGACTATGCATAGGACAACCTCTTTCACAACGTAAAATAGCTTCGGTGAGCCTATGACTTCCTGTTTTACTTTTTGCTTGATGTTGTTAATCAGAGGATCAATGAATAAAGTTATCTCTAGAGTTGCATCAGAGAAGTTTCTTCTATGAATTTAACAGATACATGGGAGACACTTTGTTGGAGGAGAACCCTCAAGATTGCATTTTGCTTTACTTTATCAAATATTTAAAATAAATGAATATAATAGGATCATATATTATCTGAACCTCTCATTCAGTTATATGACAAATAATATAAAGCCTGCTCCAGAAAATCACCTGCAAAATCCAGTAAAAACTACTTATTTTCATTAAGGATACCGTTAATTCATTCATAGACAATTTTCACAAAGCTGTTATAGAGATGAGAAAATAGGCATAGCATTAAGTTACTGATAACTTTTTTTATTGTCTTTTTTGGTTAATAATACTACATATGATTTTTTAAATTCCTGTTAGTATCATCTCCTCTTGGCCATGCCTGGAGAATCAGTACCTTCAAATTAGTACCTGTGTGATAGTTGAAATATAGCGTGGAAATATTTGATCAGAAGAAGTGGTTAGGCAACAATATAGTGAATGTCTAGTGAAAGGCAAAAAATGCTATGACTGCCATGGAGAATGTGCAATGCAAAGTCTAGCACACTTTCTTCTGTGTGTATTTGATAACGCTCAGTCTCTCTTTCTTACTTCACTGGTACTCAAGTGGTATTCAAGTACCATTTCCTCTTCCTAAAATAGTCCATCAGTCACTTATATGTTAGAGTTAAAATGTGATTATTCCATTGTCTTTGTTGAAATGAGAAATGTTGGTAGGGATATTATTTCACATCTGTTTGTTGTCATCCGTCTTTCTCTACAAATGCTTTTAGGACTATTTGGCTAATAGTGTTTTGCACTAAAAAGGTCCATTCTGGACTTCCATTGCTTTGTGAAGTGACACTGCTTATAGTCATTCTGCCTCTTCCTCTGTAATGTTTTACATTAGTAAATTTGTGCTCTGAACTCCTGTTGCTCTTAGCTGCCAGGTCTTTCCACTTAGCGAGGAGATCTTTGTTCTTTGACTGAGGCCATTTCTGGCATCTAAAAGTGACTCCTTGTAGTGATTCATAAATTTCCCTTTAAATGGTCATAATCAGAGTCAGTGTCTTTATCTTTATCTTTATTTCTAACTTTTCTACATCAGCAGCTTGTTAAATAGGTTGGATTGGAGCTGTAATGATTGCATCCAGTAGCTTCTCATCTTTTACCTTTAATTCGTTAATTTTGAATTTTGCTCTGTCTAGTTTATGATCTGACAACATAGAGAAATATGTTGACTTGGTTTTGAGGGTCTTGTTGATTTCTTTGTAGAATTCTCTACTTTTTCATCCTCTACAACAGATACTGTTGATACGTTTAAATTATCTTCATAGCGCTCTTTTTATTTATGCTTCTAGAGAATGTCAACAAACTAATTAAATAATAAGTACTTATTAAGCACCCAGTATGTGCAGGAACTCTGCTAGGCATTGGGGATGCAAAGATAAAAATGAAACATTCCCTTCTTGTAGGGCCCTTCTATTCTACCAGGGGCGATCACATGGACATGTATAAATAGATATACAATTAATATAAAATAAATACAAAGCAGTTAGGGAGAGAGGACATTAGTAGTTGAGGATCTAGTAGGGTTTTGTGCATAAGATGGTTTGAGTGAGATAGTAAGTATCTTATGAAATTATATCCCTTGTTTTGGGACAAAGTTGGTCAGCCAATAAGCATTTTTAAAAACAAAATTTTATTTGTTTTCAATTATCAAACATTTCTTCTTCTTTCTCCTATTTCCTCCTTGCTGAAAAAGAAAAAGAAGCCCCTTGTAATAAATAAATGTAGTTAAAACAAATTTTTCATGTTGGCCATGGCTAAAAATATATGTTTTATTCTGTATATGTCTAATTTATCACCTCTCTGACAGGTGGTGGGTAGCATTCTTCCTCATGGGACATCTGGAATCATAGTTGATCATTACACTGATCAGAACTCTTTAAGTCTTTACATTTTTTTCCCCTAATCTATAAACATTACTATTGTATGTCAGGCACTGTGAAAAATGCCACGAACATAAAGACAAAAATGAATGTATTCTTGCCCTCAAGGAGCTTACATTTTAACGGGAGAGACAAAACATGTGGTTAAATATATAAACCAGTACATATGTATATACAAAATGACTACAAAGGAAATCAAATCTGTCAACCCCTTTATTCACTTTTCTGGGGTGAACTTGTGAATTCTATTTAACTTCAACCTCTTTACGTCTCTGGGTTTCATGTATAGCAAGAATGTAAATATTCCTGTGGATCAGTTCCTCCATTAGGGTATCAGTTTGTTGGTTATTGGAAAAGGATCAACAATTAAATGAATGTTCATAGGTAATCTGTGATTCCAGGAACCCCCTGTTCTCTTTTCTTTCACTATCTTTGTGGAACTGGAAGGGAATCAATTGCATAGGACTGAGGGCTATTTCATATTTTTTTTCTTTCGTGGGTTTCTTTCATCTCCTTGTGGCCAATCTGCTATTGAATGTGTCTCACAACTAGGCTAGTCTTTGAATAGCTAATGCAATTTGTTATTGGGACCTTGCTGGAAGACTTTCTTGGTCTACTCAGATATTAGAACCTTTCCTTTTAAGGTCATCTTCCATCTCTGCTGTATCTTCTCTTTACCAATTTAGAAACATGTCTCTCTCATTAGAATGTAAGTTCTTTGAAAACAGGAACATTTTTGCCTTTTGTGGTACCTCTGGTGCTTAGTACAGTACCCAGCACATAGTGAGCAATAGTAAATGCTTGTTGACTAACAACTTACTGAATTTCCAGCTTGTGAGAAGCTATCAGAGTTTAAACTCTAATAACATAGCTTTTGATAATCTCAGGTAATCATTCTGATGCAATGTGGTATTGGGGGAACAATCATGGCGACAGTTTTAGGCCCAGATAATTTTGTCTTCTTTCAGAATTGTGCTGAAAGCGGACCTGAGTTCAAATCCGGCCTCAGACCAAACACTTGACACTTACTAGCTGTGTGAGCTTGGGCAAGTCACTTAACCCCAATTGCCTAGGGGGGAAAAAAAAACAGAATTGTGCTGAAAGTTGCTCAGCAAATGACTGTGACATTGACGATGCAGAATTGTTTGCTCAGTATTAGACATTGCAACATAAACATTATTACTACACATCAGTTACCAATGCTGAAATAAATGTCTGCTACCACCCAAAGCATTTTTTATTTCTTCAAGAGGGAGTATGAATAATGGGTGGGTGAATATAAGGCTCAGTTTGAAGAGATAAAGAAATTATTAATTGCAATTTCTCTTATGAATGGGCATTTTTATCCTGTAGTTAATTTAGAATTGAGAAAAAAATGCTGCTAGGAATAAAGGCTAATTTTATTTCATCTTTCTTCTTGTTGGTCTTGTCCAAGTCAGGAGAATTCAGTAAATATTTGTTAAATGCCTACGTTGTAAACCCTGTGCTGGGTTCTAGAGGTATGTATGGGGTAAAGGTGTGGAAGGTTTGATAGTGATACAGTTGGTCTTCAACTTTTGTGGGGTCAGGCTCCTAGAAAATGGTGCCAAAGTACAAATGTGAATATTGGTACGTTGAACCTATGGGAAACAGGGGGTTAGGTTCCCATGACCACCAAAAACTATAATCTTTCCTTAGATTGCTGAAAAGACACTTCTCTGCATACAATTTTGATAATATGCACTTTTCCTAATACAGTAGCCATGAAATAACCCCTAAAATGTAGGGGAGAGGAAGGGGACTGATAACAGAAGAACACTGAGTTAAAAAAAAAAGGTAAAGGGGCAATACCAGCCATCTCTAATCTATCTTCCTTTTGGCTCAACGGTTGAAAAACACATACCTTGAGGTAAGTCCTGGGCTCTGTTAGAGCTCAGATCTCCTGCCTGGGGCTGCTCTGGTGTGCATTGTGCCTTTCATGTGTTTTCTCTACTGAACATAGCCACAAAAATGAAAATGAGATTACTAATCACAGGAATGCTTGAAATCCAGAAAGTCAAATGTGCAAATGTTGAGGATTGCCTGTTTGTAAAACATTGTTCCTACCTGCAGAGAGCTTGAGACTGAAAATAAATGAGATGTGAGAAAGCAGATGTGACCCATAATGCTCGGCAAAGTTTTGTACGGACACACACACACACACACACACACACGCACGCACGTACGCGCATATATAGCCTAGGCTACAAAAGATGACGAGCACTGTGTATCTTCTTTTTCTGGTTCATTGTTATAATTTTTATGTCCTGCAAGTCAGTAATTAAATTGTCCTTTGCCATGGCATGTATACCTAAAAAAGATTTAGAGTAGGAATATGCAACTTCAACTTACCCCTCGTTAGGAGAGTTTTACAAGAAACTTCAGCATAATAAGTGAATGATGGGAGGATTCTCAAGATGCCAATTACTACTGAAGTGACTGTTTTTATGACACAGCTGGGCAGTATCTGTTTCCTCTAAGGCATTGCTCTTTCCTAATAATGCAGGAACTAAGGATTTCTGTTCAGAAGTTTGCCTCAGGGAAGACATCCTTTATTGGCCCCAGATCAGTAAACTGGCTTTCCAAGTTACATGTCCTCACAGTACCAGGGGCTAATAATTCTGTGCACGGATGATCCACTTTTCCCAAGGGACAAATGAGACTTATGTTCTGGGCAGCAATTAGAATATATGGAAAAGCTCCCTATTTTCAATTGCAGGGGACAAGGGAAATGGGAGGGAGAGAAAATAAATGCTTGTTAATTTTAAAAAATTAGTTTTTTTTTAATAAAGAAAGCTCCTTGCCAGAAGTAATTTATGATACTGCCTTTAATTCTTTTCCAGTGTTCTGTCTTTAATTCTCCTCTTTCCCTCTTGTCTTTTGCTTTTCTCTTTCTTAGTCATTTTCCTTTTTTTTTTGTTGTTGTTGTTGTTGAGCTGAATGAACTAAAAGTATTGCTTTTTCCCTTTTCTCATCAGTGTGGGTGCTTCCTCCACCGGGGCAGGTCATAATCCCCCTTCAGTTTCTTATTAGGTATAATTCGTGTCCATATCATTCCACAAATCCTCTATAGATGAGCTACCCAATGCACTAGATGCTGCCTTTTGGATATTTTAATATTCTATAGGTACCCTTCTTCCCTCCCCAAGACAGCAAGCAACTTAATATAGGTTATATATGTATAATGATGCTAAACATATCTCCACATTAGTTGTGTTGTGAAAGAAGAAACAGAACAATAAGGAAAAAAAACTACAAAGAAAATTAAGTAGTATGCTGTAATCTGCATTCAGACTCCCATCAGTTCTTTCTCTGGATGTGGATAGCATTTTCCTTATGAGTCTTGGATCCTTATGTTGCTGAGAAGAGTTGCTATTGCTGTGTACAATGTTCTATTGGTCTGGCTGACCACTCAGCATCAGTTCACGTAAATCCTGGTTTTTCTGAAATCTTGCTCATCATTTCTTGTAGCACGATAGTATTCCATTATAATCATATACCACAGCTTGTTCAACCATTCCCCAGTTGATGGGCATTCCTTCAATTATATGGAGTCATTTAAAATGCTTAGCCAATTTGTTAGCATTATAGAGCCCCAGACTTCTTTATGGGAAAATGTAGAAGAAAGGACCTCTCCCAGGCCCTCAGGCTTCAGATTGCTCTGCATAGGGCAAATTTCATATTCAGCGAGATTTTGGGACCAGGGAAACCACCTTCACTGAAATTCTTCTTTGTCTATTCCCTTTACTAGTCATGGGTTAGGATCTTGGCATGATGTGGAGATTTACAAGTCCAGTCATTCAGCCATTATTTCTAGAGTTCCTGCATGTGTGAGGTACTTTTGTTTTCTCCTGCCTATCTGACTCTCCCCACCTTTTTTTTTTAATGGTCTTACTTTTCTGTCCCTTACTTCATAGTCAGAGATGCTATATGGTCATTTTATCTCACAAACTCTTATGATAACCTGCTTACTTGTGCCAGAAAAGATATATGTTATTTCAGGAAGCAGGCTAGTTTATTGAGCATGTGAGGTAAGAAGAAAAAGGCAGCTGCATGATTTCAGGGTCTTCTGAAAAGAAGAGAGATAGCGTCTTCCATCATCTTGTCCCATCCTTTTAGATATGTGAGAAATGAGGAAGCTGATCTGAATAATAGCCAAATATATTTTCTCCAAGGTTTTATAATCTTTTTATGAGTATTTCCTAAACCTGAATGAGCTAACTAATGAGCTTTGTGTTAAAATGGCTTAAAGATAGCAGTAATTGCAATCGGAAGACACTGTCAGAGATAAAGGAGTGGGATTAGCTTTAAATGAGAACCTGGATTCAATGGTGTTTTTTCTGAAATTAGCGTTTCAAAAAGGAATTTGCATTAATTTGTTGTCTTTTTCCTTTATGTAAAAGAGAAATTTGTATTTCAGAACGTATTGGGAGAATTCCTCAATATTTTTTAGTTATTAGTAAATATGTAGCTGTTTGAACATCAAAACTATATAGGAACAATTAATTTTACCCTTTAGCAATGGCCAGAAAAAATATCCTTACTTTTTCTTTAAAAGTAGATTCTTACTTTGTCAAGCTGGCACCTATTGCTAGTGTTATTACTGATGTGGAAGAAAAGAAATTGAAAGTTAAAAAACCTTCCAAAACATGGAAACAGACAGTTTTTCATTTTGTCTTCATATCTCTAGCATCTAGCAAAGTCTTGCCCATACTAAGCACTTAATAAATGCTTACTGAATTGAATTGAAGTCTAGAAACCACTGTTTTGTTTTGTTTTTTTTAGGACTGCCTTAAAATCTTGTAGAATAATTATAGGCCTGAACCATATGGTCTGTCTTTGGTGGAAGATAAAATTTTTTAAATTGAGTTTTTTTTATTGCTACATTATCACTTCTCCCAAGATCTCAAGAAAAGAATGGTTTTTGAGAAACTATGGCAACGTGTATTTTAGTTAAAGATAAAGTAGTATGAGTTGCCAGCTGCTATAGAGAAGATACTATAATAAGCCCAATTGATGAATTATTAAAAATACTTCTGTATACATACATTTAGCTATAAGTTATCCACTTAAATGAAATAAACTATGCAAAATGAGAATACATTTCTTGAGCACACATCACCTGATAGCTGAAGGAGCCCACTCCAAAGCATGCTGAGTTATAGAGAAGGAAGACAAAGTAGGAACATAGATATCAGAGTTAGAAATCAAGGGTTCTTAGGGATCATTTGCCAAACATCTCATTTTATAGATAAGGAAACAGAAGTTCATAGAGATTAAGTAACTTGCCCAAAATTACACAGGTAGTAAGTGGCAAAGGTGGGATTTGAACCCAGGACCCTTCACTCTATCTTTCTTTCTTTTGTACTATTAATACTCATGAAATTTTGTGAATCTTTGTGCTGATATTTGAGAATTTGACTGTGCATATACTATAGCTAAAGTATACCAGCTAGCATCAGGAAATTAGAAATAGCCTGTTTCTGGGTTAACGGGACAGCTTTTACCATAAAAATAATGGTTTATTTATGCAACCTTTATTTTTAGCTATTAACAAAAGTGACTTACATTTGTACACCTTTTTAAAGCATACAAAACACCTTTCTTAAAACAACTGAGTCTGGTAATTAAATTATCATTAACATTATTATTAGTAGTAGTAGTATCAGCAGCAACAACAACAGTAATAATAGCTAATATTTGTAAAAGGGGCAGCCAGGTGTCAAAATGGAGTACCAGGCCTGGAGTCAGGAAAACTCATCTTCCTGAGTTTAAATCTGGCCTCAGACACTTACTAGCTGTGTGACCCTGGGCAAGTAATTTAACACTGTTTACCTCAGTTTCCTCATCTGTAAAATGAGCTGGAGAACAAAATGGCAAACCACTCCTGCATCTTTGCCAAGAAAACCCCAGATGGGGTCATGAAGAGTCAGACGTGACTGAAAAAGGACTGAATAAATTCTTTTGTAAGGAAAGGAAGAAAAGAGACAGAAACAGAGAAAGGGAATTCTTTATCACTGTTCTGTCATGCCTTCATACTGTGCTTATGATCCATTTCCCTAATTCTTCATCTATTTTTTATTCTTCATAGGAGAATAAATTCCCATGGCAATATTGTTCGTGTTTCTCACTTGGCTTATCTTCAACCAGATACATTTTCACCATGTGTCCCTTTTCTGGATTTCTTCACATGAGTATATCTTTCTATAATATTTAGGGAGATTTTGAGATTTTTCATTGGCCAAAATACAGCATCAAAGACAGAGGAATTTCCCCCCACCCCCCCCAGGTGAAAGATAACGGGGGGGGGGGGGGGAAGAGTATCTTGTCACTAGAAGAGAATCATGTACCTGTCTCCATAGCCTAGCTTTTGTTCTGGTTTCAGTTATTTGCAAACCAAATGTGAGAGGATCTTGGGAATTTCTAACCCTAAGTCTGAAGCCAGGATTTGCTCAACCCTAGACGCGTGTGATTAAGAAATTTAAATGTTAATTGAACGGCTCTCTGTCGTTTATTATTTGAGTTTGGTCCTTCCTAGCCTCCGGCTATGACTGAAATGCTATCTTCCTGTTCTTATTATGAAGATTTTCTAGTGCGCAGAGCCCTGTAGAGAGGAAGTGAGATAGCCAGCTAGAAGCCCTAAACACAGCAGTGTCCTAACAGTGACCAAGTGATGAACAGTGCACCATACTCATGGAAAATTAGAGAATTCCAGGAGCCAGGAAGATGTGAGAGTCAGCAGAGATGCAGTACCCAATGAGAACATGAATTGATACCCAGCACAGAGCAGAAACCAGAAGGGAGCAGGCTAAGAAGGCAGTTCAGTAACATCATTGGTGTCCAGTGTTGAAGTGTAAAGTGCCCCTGATTGTGCCTTGACCACAGATGTTCCCTATGTGTGTTTCCATATGTGATCTCCATGCATGTCCACTTTTTCTGATGATGATGCCCTAAGTTTATGGAGGTAGAATTTTATTGCTTCTTACTAATTTCATTAAATCCCTTCATTTGAAATGTGTCTTGAGACTGATTAGTAAAAATAAATACATCATCAGCAGGGGCTAATGAGCTGTAGTTTTGAGGGGATGTAAAACTAGAGTGTTTTGAATTTGGGGTAGCTTTTTGAGGGGCACCATGAGTGAGAAGAGGCTGCTTAGGTGCTAGAAATGCAGTGCTACTCTTTCCCACCCTCTTTTATCTACCCTGTTCCTTTTTAAATAAAGCATACTCTTCCAGGGCCCAGGCCATATTTCAGTCATGAGACATATCTCAACCACAGTTTTGGATGAAAATCTTTTTAAAGTGTATTAAACACTTTCCTGCTTTCTTAAAGAGAGCACAATGAACATACATTAACCTTTTCATGATGTCTCACAAGCTCATCATTATGAGCATCAATTATTTTTCTGTGCTGAAATAAAGCCGTGTCCTTAGGGGTTATTGGGGCATGGTGGACTCTTTGTTCCTACATTAAATGATTCAAGACTGCTGCAATTTTTAAATTCTTCTATCTGATTTTTGTTGTTTCTATGATTCCTCTCACCTGATCTGGCTTATTTATTTATTTTTACTGTTATTGGTGTTCTTCCAACAGTCCCTGTCCATTATAATTTGCCACTTCTAATCTTCTGCAGACTGAGAAATCAGATAAACAAGGTGGTTAAAATTTTATTCACAATCAGAATAAATGAATTTTAAGTGGGAGTCTGGGACCTTTTGAGTGAAGTGTGTCAACTTTGTTTAGTGCATAGATTTCTGATGTCATTTTTGGTTACTCAAAGGCAGCATAGGAAACTAAGCCTAGCATCTAGTTAGTTAGCAAGAATAATTAACTAAAAGTGGAAGATTCCCAGATAGCAACTTCCTCTCCTGTCCATCTCTCCATTCATTATACCCCAGGTTATTTCATAGCCTTACACACTCCTGCTCCCCATTACACTTGATGACAGCATCACAGAGTCTCTGCTGCTCCCACCCGAGATGTATTAAGGGTACATTTGTGCCATTTGTCCTGGTTGAAAAAATTGCTTAATACGATGTGGATAAAACACATCCCAAGTAACATAATATGCTTGTCAAACTCAGTGCTGCTATGTTAATACCATCCACCCACATATAGCATTGTTTGGTAGTTTTAGTAGTGTCCAACTCTTCATGACCCCATTTGGGGTTTTCTTGGCAAAGATACAGGAGTGGTTTGCTATTTCCTTCTCCAGCTCATTTTTCAGATGAGGAAACTGAGGCAAACAGGGTTAAGTGACTTGCCTAGAGGCACACAGTGTCTGAGGCCAGATTTGAACTCAAATAGATGAGTCTTTCTGACTCCAGGCAGCACTCTACTGCACCACCTAGTGGCCCCACTAGCATTATGTTTAAATGTTTAATTTAAACATTAAAATAAAAATTAAATGTTGCCATTATGATGTGAGTTGAAAGGCACTGAAAAAAAAATCCCTTCTCCCAAAGTATCACCCTAAGCTACTCTTGTAATCCCATCATTAAGAACTCATTCCTAGGGGCAGCTAGGTGGTGAAGTGGATAGAGCACTGGCCCTGAAGTCAGGAGGACCTGAGTTGAAATGTGGCCTCAGACCAAACACTTGATACTTACAAGCTGTGTGACCCTGGGCAAGGCACTTAACCCCAATTGCCTAAAGAAAAAGAATTCATTCCTTTTAGGTCAGAAGGGGCCATGGGAATTCAAGGTAGTGTTGGAACTACAATGCTAAATTTGAAATACAACCCCCCCCAAAAAAAACCAAAAACCAAACCCAGTCCAAGATGTTCTGGTAAGACAATGTAGGTTAAGTGTTTTGCAAAGTTTAAAGCATTATGTAGCTATTGTTAGTTTCCAATGCAGTCCTCTTATTTTGTTCTTCTTTTGTATAGGGAAATATTCATGTCTGTCAAATTCATGATAATAAAGAAAGAAAATTTAAATTAAAAAAATCATTTCTTTGAGTCTGAAAGCTGTCTGGTTTAAAAAAAATAAGGGAAATGTTTTGTTTTTATATAACCTTCATTTCACAATATATTAATTTCTCCTCTCCTACCCAGAAAGCCATACTTTATAACAAAGAATAGCAAAGAGGAAAAAAGTTCAGCTAAATTAACACATTAACTGAGTTTGTCCATATATTTGGCCATTCACCGAGCTTTCTCTTTTAAAGAGTCCCTATTAATATGCAAATTGATATCACTGGCTGCTGTTGGGGGCCAAAGTTCTTGCTTTGTTTTTGCTGCCATCCCTTTCATTATCCCAGTTCCTTTCCTCCTGGGTACACATGCTGTTCTCTGGCTGGCCAAAGCCATTCCATTGACTGTACTAGCCCTACCAGACTTGACATCCTCAATATATCCAAATATAATCTGCCATTCCCTCCATACAAGATCTCAGCTAGGTGTTAGGGGATTAAATGATTCATTTTAAAATGATTGATAGATTTAATATTTCAGTGGTGTTTGTAGTTTGAAGGAACTTAATAACAATATCAACAGAAGTAAGTACAAAAAAAATAAATGCAGCAAAATTATAAAGTTTAAACATGACTCAAAAGAAGAGATGAGAAATCACCCCAACACATTTGTTGGTGGAGGTGGGAGGTCCATAGGTGTTGCACATTGCACATGTTTGGGATTTTTTCAGTGTGTTGATAAGTTGTACTAATTTTTCCTCTTTTTCTTTGTCTTTTAAAAATGCTATGTGTTATATGAGATTGCTTTCTGGGCATGAGAGGGGGAGGAAAACTATGATGATACTAGGGGAAACTATAATGATGTAAAAAATCAATAAAATATTTAAAAAATCCAAAGTGAATGTTCCAAAATTACAAAGAACAAGCATGACTCAAAAGAAGAGATATGAGAGGACACTCCCACCCTATCTTTTTCAGAGCTAAGTCCAGAAGTGCTGTACATTGCATATATTTCCATATATCTCCAATGTATTTATCAGCTGTGCTGATTTTTTCCTCTTCTGTTTCTGTCATTAAATAAATAATATTTCTTATTTCAAGGTATGGAGGAAATTATAGTGATTTAAAAATATAAAAGATATGAATAAAAACTTATTTTTTATGCAACCTTATTAATTTATTTTGATTTATCAACAATCATTTCCATAAGCTTTTGAGTTTTAAATTTTTCTCTCCCTCCCTCCTTACCACCCTCCCCAAGACAGTGTGCAATCTGATATAGGCTATACATATACATTCCTCTTAAACATATTTTCACATTAGTCATGTTGTAAGGAAGAATTAGAACCAATAGAAGGAACCACTGGAAAGAGGAAACAAAACACAACAGAAGAAAAAAAAAGAGCTAACAGTATGCTTCTGCATCCAAACCAAACTGATCTGCATTGAAACTCCATAGCTCTTTCTTTTGATGTGGACAGCATTTTACATCATGAGACCTTTGGAGATGTCTTAGATCCTCGCATTGCTGAGACGGGCTAAATCTATCAAAGTTAGTCATCGCACAATGTGGCTGCTACTGTGTACAATGTTCTCTTGGTTCTGCTCACTTCATTCAGCATCAGTCTGTACAAGTCTTTCCAGGTTTTTCTGAAGTTCGCCTGTTCATCATTTCTTATAGCACAATAGTATTCCATTACATTCATATACCACAGCTTGTTCAGCCATTGCCCAATTGATGGGCATTCTCTTAATTTCCAATTCTTGGCCACCACAAAGAGAGCTGCAGTAACTACTTTTTGTACATGTGGGTCCTTTTCCCATTTTTATGATCTCTTTAGGATATAGCCCTAGAAGTTCTATTGCTAGGTCAAAAGGGTATGTACATTTTTATAGCCCTTTGGGTATAGTTCCAAATTGCTCTCTAAAATGGTTGGATCATTTCACAGCTCCACCAACAATACATTAGTGTTCCAGTTTTCCCACATCTTCACCAACATTTATCATTTTCCTGTTTTATCATGTTGGCCAATCTGATAGGTGTGATGTGGTACCTCAGAGTTGTTTTGATTTGCATTTCTCTAATCAGTAGTGATTTAAAGCATTTTTTCATATGACTATAGATGGCTTTAATTTCTTCATCTGAGAACTGCCTGTTCATATGCTTTGACCATTTATCAATTGGGGAATGACTTGTATTCTTATAAATTTGACTTAATTCTGTATATATTTTAAAAATGAGGCCCTCATCAGAGACACTGGTTATAAAAATTCTTCCCCAGTTTTCTACTTCCCTCCTAATCTTGGTTGCATTGGCTTTGTTGGTGCAAAAACTTTTAAATTTAATGTAATTAAAATTATCCATTTTGTATTTCATAATGTTCTCTATCTCATGTTTGCCCATGAATTCTTCTGTTCTCCATAAATCTGACAGGTAAACTTTTCCTTGCTCTCCCAATTTGATTATAGTGTCAGCCTTTATATCTAAATCATGCACCCATTTTGACTTTATTTTGATATGTGTGTTGTGAGATTTTGGTCTATACATAGTTTCTACCATACTCTTTTCCAGTTTTCCCAGCAGTTTTTGTCAGAGTGAGTTCTTATCCCAGAAGCTGAAGTCTTTGGGTTTATCAAGCAGTAGATTACTATAGTCATTGACTACTATGTCTTGTGTACCTAACCTATCCACTGATCTACCACCCTGAGAGGACTTCTAATCCACCATCCTGTTTTAAGATGAGGAAACTGAGTTGATAGCAGTGCTGGCATTTCTCTTATTATTAGTGAATTCTAGTATTCTTTTGTAAGGTTGCTAATAGTTTATAGTTATTTTGAGAAAACTATTTATTCATATCCTTTGACCACTTATCTGTTGAGGAATGGTTTTTGGTCTTATGTATATCTGTTAATCTTCATCATTTTTTTTCAATAGGAAATATATGCAGATATTATCCAATTTCCCCAGAGCACCCTTCTTATCCTTTAAGGCTAGGGACTGAAAGCAAGTTCATCTGACATAATTCAGATAATTAGTGATAGCATGGATATGACCACTTTTTTTGGTTTTGTTTTGTTTTTTGTTTTGTTTTTAGGTAGTTGGGTTTAAGTGACTTGCCCAGGGTCACACAGCTAGTAAGTGTCAAGTGTTTGTCTGAGCCGGATTGACTCAGGTCTGACTTCGATGGATGACATTTATTAAATAAATATTTATTTTGTGCTGGTTGTTGTTAAGCCATTTCAGGAAGATGAGTTTTCCTGGCTGCAAATCCAGCACTCTATCCACTGGTGCTAAATTCTAGGAATTTAAAGAAAAAGCAAAAACAGTTCCTGCCCTCAAGGAGCTCACATTCAATAAATTGCTTGCTTCCTTTATTCTGTTATGTATATCTATATCTATATATCTATATCTTCATATTTCTAGATATTTATCTATCTGTGTGTATGTATGTATATATGTATCACATACACACACACACATGCAGTTTGTATAGGTCCTATAGTAGTAAAAGCCATGAACCTAGTCTCTATGCATGAATAGACCATGGGCCAGGAATGCTAGTTGCACCTGGATATACTTGAACATTCTGGTAAGGAGTCTCAGTGGCCCTTCCCCTTAGTGAAAGTGCTTTATTCTGGCCTACATTCAGTGCATGCCTCTGACCTGGGCAGATAGACATCTGTAAATGGGCTTTCCTCCTCCTTACCTCCCTCAGCAGTAGTGACACTACGTTAAAGAGAAGAGTCAAAGACCAAACAGTGTGGGTATGTGCAATTGATTGTTTCTTACCTTTTAGCCTCTTGATATCTTTCCCATTCCTCATTCCTTGGGTTGAACAAATGTGTCTCATTACCACATTATCTCATCACCAATGTAACCACTTATACACCAGCAACCTTCCAACTATCCTGGTACCTTTGAAAAATCTAGCAGAAGTTCTTAAGCCATCAGCTTCCACTTGTTCTGTTCTTCTTAGCAGCAGTGAAAGAACCTTTCCCATATTGTGTGGCTGTCCGCCACATTATTTGCAGCATTTTAATCTCTAAGATGGCAGAGAGGAAGCCTGGTGTAGCATTCTGAACTTGGAACTAGAACTATCTGTGTTCAAATTCTACCTTTTATACTTGGTAGTTACGTGAACCTGGACTAGTTACTTAACCCTCTAAGCCTCAGTTTCTTAATATGTAAAATGAGGCGGTTGGGCTTGTTGCCTCTAAAGGCCTTTTCTAGCTCTAAATCTATGATTCTATTTCCTGTGATCTGATAGTTGAAAAATATTGATGAATGTGGATCCTGATGGAAATGCCATTATATCATTCCCCTAATGATAAATTATGTTACAATTAATCCACTGAATTTGGAAGGAAAATAATGCAATATTTTCATGTAGGGTGAATTTTTAATGTTCTCTATTGAGATTGCAGATTTTTTTCTTCTGTCTGGATATTTTTTCTTAACCTGCTTACTCTGAGAGACACACCCATCAGCATGAAAATGAAAAACATTGCTTTCAAGGCTTTCAAATCTAAAATCCTCTGGTGGCTTACAGTAATTTGGCCTTTGTTGTCAGGAAAACTGCTTAGCTCCTGCTTCAGGAAATGATGATAGTAGAAACAAGAAAGAATATTAAAAAATGTTAAAAAGCATAAACAATTTGAAAGTCTAGGCTAGGTCTTGGTAAATGGCAATGAATATAAATCTGATTGTGCTAATTTTAAAATTTGCCTTCTGTTTCTTTTAAAGAATGTTGGGAGGAGAAAAGGCATGAACACAAAATATTGGATTGGGAAAGAGAGGAGAAAAATAAAATAAAAACCTATTTTCGTTATGTTCTCACCTGAAAAAAAAAGTATTAGATTATGTTTTGCTTTCATGCTTTCCCATTGTGGCTTCTTGGAAAATTTTTAATTTGGTTTATATAAGGTGGATGGTACACAGTGGAGAGAATGCTGGACCTCTAGTCAAGAATACCTGATTTCACATCTGGCCCCAGATGCAGATCATCTGTGTGACCCTAGGTTAAGTCTCAGAACTTTATAACCTCTGTTTGCCACATTTTCCTCACCTTTAAATTGGGGATAATAATAGCACTCACCTCTCAGGGCTGATGCAAGGGTAAAGTAATGTAATATTTATAAAGTTCTTTGCAAAGCTTAAAGCATTATGTAAATTAATTAGCTATAAATGATAGCTATAGGCATGCAGACTGAGGACACAAATTTCCTTTTAACCATTTCAGCCATAATTGGAATACAGGACTACATAATCATCTTTATTTTTATTCTGCTATTCATGTTGACTCAATCATGTTACCCAAAGTAAGTATTAATCATTTACTCTTATCTTTTAATTATAATTTTTAAAAGTAGAGCTATTTTCTGTAGCTTCTTTGTATTGAATCTGGTGGGGGTAGGGCCATTTTGGAACTCTAATGTGTGTACATTACTTTGAGAATCTGTGATTACATTATCATGAGTAGCCCCTTCACTGACAATAGATCATAACTCTTCAGTACCTATGGGGTTTTTAACCTGGGATTCATAAGCAAAAAATACTTTTTAATAACTATTTTAGTATAATTAGTTTTCCAATTCCAATTATTGCCTACATATTTTATTTTACGCATTTAAAAATATTATTCTGAGAAGGGGTCCATAGGCTTCACCAAACTGCCAAAAGGTTCAAGCCACCAAAAATTTCTTCCTTTTTTATTTTTTTACTTTTGAGACTAGATCTCCCTATCTCACCTAGGCTGGAAGTGCAGGGGCCACTCCTGGGCCTGATCCCAATACTGCTCAGCATGGAACTTTTAATTTGCTCTTCCCTTCTGCCCCCCAACCTGTACCAGTTTACCCTTTCATAGACAGCCTGATGGCATTCTGCTACCTGGAGCTTACCCTATTGGTGCCAGATTTAGTATAGTCACCTAATTGACTTTGGCCATACTAAAGTTCAGAACTCTCAAGCTTAAGAAGCTTAAGAGATCCACCAACCTCAGCCTCAGCCTCCTAAGGAGCAGGAACTGGAGGCACATACTACCCTGCACAGCCCAAAAAAAAAAAAGGATACCAACCCTGCTTTGTTGAAGTTTTATAACAGTTGTGATAGCTAAAAATTCATTGCACTATGGCTTTCGTAGTGACAAGCGTCTCCAATTTAAGCTTGACAAGTTCTTAGATTATGGACATATTGTTCATAACTAGATTCACATTTTAAACCTTTCTAACTTTGTAACAACTTGCAAGACCTTATACTCTGTTAGCATTACCTCACCGTGATGAGGCATTGCAGTAGAACTAAAGTGGAGGAAGTATAAATAATGGGGCACTGACCTCTGAGTTATGAAGACCTGGTTGGTTTGTTTGTTTCTTTCTCTCTCCTTCCTTCTTTCCTTCCTTCCTTCTTCCCTTTCCTTCCCCTTCCCTTTAATTTCTTTTTAACTTCTGTTCCATCATTTATCTGTTGAGAAGTGGGAAGCATAAGCTTTATCATGTTCCTAAGGGTTTATGTTGGGAAATTTCAAGTTCTTCCTCTGACACATAGTGAGTGGTGTTGTGACCACAGATGAATTACGTAACCTTAGTATCCCAGGCAATTTTCTGAAACCAAAAGTTATAGAGGAATTTCTGATCTGCCTGGGTATCCATAAGGAGAACCCCCTGCATTAATGAATCATGAATCCTTCCTACCCCCCCCAGCTCCCTACAAAAACAAAAATGAGAACCCTAAGCCCAATTGGATTAGTGTATATATATATATACACACACACACATATATACATATATATACACACACACACATATATACATATATACACACACATATATATGTATGTATACATGTATATGTACATGTATATATATATGTATATTTAAGTTTTCACATCTCAGCAAGGAAAAAAGGCACATGTCTGAAATTCTAGAGGCAGCAGAGAATAGTTGAAAAGGCATTGGTCTTGGAGTCATCGAGTCAATGTATGTCTCTATATGCATATATATGTACATATGTATATATGTATGTGTATATATATACATATGTGTGTGTATGTGAGGCTGTGGTATTACACCCATTTCCTGACTTGTATTGAAGCATGTGGTTTGGATCAGGCTCAGGATTGAGGACCTCGACCTCTAAGAAGAGAGGACTGAGCTTTCTATTTTCACAGTTTTGGGCTCATTAAATACACCTTCCCGGGACTCTAGAGACAATTTTGTATGCAGCTTAATTTGTGGGTCATGTTTAGATTTTCTCCCCAAAGGGGAAATTAAAAAGATACTCAATGTATAATATAAAATAGGACAAGTAATTTATTCCTACACTAAAAAGAAGCACTAAACACATGAAATTCACAATTTGGCCAAAATAAACTTAAAATAGGATTTAGTAACAATTTATAACTACCATTTCAATCTGCTAGGAGGCTTGTCTTTAAAACTCATCAGAACATAGAGCAGTCTGCAGAGCTGATAATTAGGTACTTTGCATTTTTTCTATCTGTAAAATGGTCAGACACTGCCCAATCCTATTGGTGGCTATCTCCTGCAAGAGCATTGGAGTAGTTACCAAGGACTTCTCCCTTGCCAACATTTAGCTCTGATCCAATGAGGCTTCCAGATTTCTCAAATTCACAAGGTTACCCTCAAGCCTGGATATTTACATCTTTAATTTTTTCCTCCCTTTTTTATAAAATGAAATTTTATTTTTTCCAATAAAATTGATATTTCTTTCTCTTCCATCTGCTCATCATTAAAAAAAAGGAAAACAAAAATGCTTGTAACAAATATAAATTGTAAAACAAAACAAATTCCCACATTGCTCATGTGCAAATAAATATGTCTCCATCTACACTTTGAATCCTTCACCTCTCTATCCGGAAGGAGGCAGCATGTTTCATTATGAGTCCCTTGGAATGGTGTCAGTAGGTTCCAGAGTTTCCAAGTCTTTTAAAGTTGTTTTAACAATATTGTTGTTATTGTATAAATTGTTCCCCTGGTTCTACTCACTTCATTCTCTATCAGTTCATAAAGTCTTCCCAGGTTTCTTTGAAATTATCCCTTCATAATTTCTTATAGCACAATAGTATTTTATCACATTCATATGCAATAACTTTTGTTCAGTCACTCCTAAGTTTATGGACATCCCCTCAAGTTTCCAGTTCTTTCCCGCTACAAAAACAGCTGCTGTACATATTTTTGTATTTATTGTTTTTTTCTTTTTGATTTCTTTGTGATATAGACCTAGTAGCAGTATCAGTGGGTCAAAAGTTAAGTAATTATGCACGATTTCATAGCTTTTTGGGTACAGTTCCAAACTGCTTTCCAGAATGGCTGGACCAGTGCACAGCTCCACCAACAGTATCTATTTTCCCAAAATCCTTCTCGCATTTGTTATTTTCCTTTTTTGTCGACTTTGATACTTTGGTGGGTGTGAGGTAGAATCTCAGGGTTGTTTTTAATGTGCGTTTCTCAAATTATTAGAGATTTAGAACCTTTCTTTCATTTGACTATTAATAGCTTGGACTTCTACTTCTTCATTCCCTTTTATCAATTTGTGTCAAATACAGTTTCCACTACATTGTGCTTCCATTTCTACAATACCTTCAATCTAGTATGGTCATTCATTGTCTCTATCTTCCCAAGGCAACTCATTTCACTTTGAAAAGTAGCCAGTGTTGATTTTTCTTATATTAAACTGAAATCAACCCATTGTTTCTAGTTCAACCCTCTGGGACCAAGTAAAGTCTACTCTAATGGATAGCCCTCTGAGTACAAGTACTTGAGGATAACAGTTATTTGAGTTTTCACTTTAACAAATAAATGCTTCTTTTAGCCCTAGTTCTTTCTACTGATTGAATCTGTGTCATTATCTTCAGTCCTCTGACTATCATGGTCATCCTCCTTTGGACAGTTCCAGTTTGTCAGTATCCTTTCTAAAAAGTTTTTAGTAAAAGTCTTTGCATGCTTACCATTTCACCTGTGCTCTTTATTCTTATTTCCCTTGTTTTCTTCCTAAGTTGAGCTCTCCTTTTCCTTTCCTCTGCCACTACCTTAATCCTTGTCCTTATTATCTGATGCCAAGACTTCTGAAATAGACACCTTCCTGGTTTCCCTGCCTTAACTTAACCACCTTCTCATCTGTTAGAAGCAAGTCCAGGCTGATCTTTCTGGAACTATGCTTTCATTCTGTCATTGCCTGTTCAAAAAACCTTTGGTGGCTCCCACTATCCACAGAATCAATTCCAAAACCCTTAACCTTTTATTTAAAACACTTTATAATCTGTATCCACTACTTTTTTTTCATTGGAACATAGATCTTATGTTTAGAAAAAGATAACCCTATAAAAACTAACGAAGGTACCTTAGAAGAGAAAATGAAGCATACCTTCTTCCTTAAGAGTTAAGGGATGACCAGGGCAGAATATATGTATACATTCTCAGATAAGTCTTTGTGGATGTTTTTGCTTATCTTTTTGAAATTTGTCTCAAGGGAAGGTTCAGTCTTTAGGGGGTGGGAAATAAATGTTATATAAAGACAAAAAACATTAATAAAATGTGTGACCACTTCCCTTGAGTTTATAAGTCTATTTTTCCTTTTTTCTTTTTGAAAATTTTTTTGTCTATTTCTAATTAATATTTAAACTTAGTTAATAAAACTTTTACTTGGTAACACCCCACCCCCTTCCAATTTCCTACTAGCCTCTTAATATATTTGCTTTGGTTGTCCAAGCCATTTAAATGGGTTCCACTGAATCAATTATGTTTCTACAATGCAGAAAGAATCTTTCCAGTTATCAAGTACTTATTTTTTTCTTCCCTATTCCCTTTCCCCTTGGAAAAAAGAGTAAAAACAAAATCCTTATAACAAATAAGCCCAATCAAGCAAAACACATTCACAAATTGTCCATATCCAAACATGTGTCTCTTGGGGGCAGCTAGGTGGCGCAGTGTACCCTGGCCCTGGATTCAGGAAGACCTGAGTTCAAATCCGGCCTCAGACAGGTAACACTTACTAGCTGTGTGACCCTGGCCAAGTCACTTAACCCCATTGCCTAATAAAAAAACAAACAAACAAATATGTGTCTCTTTCTGCATGTTAGTCCATCACCTCTCTGTCAAGAACTAGCTACCAATACTTCATCTTTGGTTCTCTGGAATCATCATTGTCATTGACTGATTAGAGTTCTTAAGTCTTTCAAAAATTGTTCGCTTTTACAATGTTAATATTAGAGTATAAATTGAGTCACGGAGCTTCATCAACGAATATCCTGCCTCTTAATCTCTTCCTACTGAAATCCTAACATTTTTTAATGCTTAGATCAAATACCACTTCCTCCAATGAAGCCTTATCTGATCCTGCTATCCTGAACTGCCTTTGTGCTCTATTTGTGTCCTTTAATGAAGGATGTTCTACTTTGTGGAATAATTGTATGTTGTCCTGTCTCCCTTGCTTGATTGTCAGCATCATGAGGGCGGACCTTGGATGCTTTTTTTTTGGGGGGGATCTTCCATAGCCTGATTTTGCACATAGGTCTACAAACATTTGTTGAATTGGTGCTTTCTTTTCCAAACATACATAATTAGTGGATTTTTTTTTGTCTTTTGCCTAATACTCCTGAGGAATGTTATAATAGGTGGTAAATATGCTAGCAAAGCAAGAAATAGGAATTTTAACTTTTTCAGAAGATCATTTTTAAAAAGCTTTTGTAAAAGTCTAGCTTCATTCACTTCAATTTCTTCATTTCCCACTACTGTAAAAGGCCACCAGTAGAATTTCTGGAACTTTAGTGCTTTATGAAAAAAAGCACTTTAGAATGTCTTAATAAGACGCCTTTCCTCCTCTCCCTTCTCACTCTATCTCAGTACCATGTGACTAGTATGCACAAAATCACAGAATCTTAGATGCAAGGGACCTAAGTTGCCCTTGAGTTCAACACATCCCTATATAAGAATCCCTTCTACAACATATACAACAAAAGACTATCTGAACTTTGCTTGAGGACTTCATAGGCACCCAGTTACCTCTTGAGTTAGCTTATTTCTCTTTTGGATAGCTCTAATTGTTAGAAAGTTTTTCCTTACATCAAGCCTAATCAATCAATCAAACAAAAATTATTAAATTCCTCTTATGTGATAGGAACTATACTAGGTATTACAATTATAGGGATACAAAAGTAAAATAATCCTTGGCCTCAAGTTTATATTTTTTGGGATATAAATAAATACACACACACACACACACACATATACATATACATATAATAGTCATTTTTTGGTCATGTACAAATCTTCTTGACTCCATTTAGTTTTTTGGGAAGAGATAATGGAATGGTTCACTATTTCCTTCTCCAGCCTGTTTTACTCAGTTACTCATTTACATTACTAATTTACAGAGGAAGCTGAGACAAATGAGTTTAAGTGACTTGCCCAGGGTCACATAGCTAGTAAGCATCTGAGGCCAGATTTGAACTCAGGAGGATAAGTCTTCCTGATTCCAGACCTGACACTCTATCTGCTGTGCCACCTAGCTGTCCCAAAGTAAAGTACAAGGTAATTCGGAAGAGAGTTGACTCTCACACTTGGGAGAATTAGGGAAGGCCTCATTTAGGAATTAGCTTTCAAGGTGATCTTTGAAGGAAATTAAGGATTCTAAGAAATAGAAGTGAGGAGGTTGTATATTCAAGGCAGGGCAGAACTAGTCCAAAGGTAAGGAGATGTGAAATGGAATGTGGTATATGATGAATAGTAAGAAGGCCAGTTTGCCTGGGCCATGGAATGTGAGGAGAATGATATCTAATAACCCTAGAAAGATACAATTGTAAATGGTTCTAAATGCCTACAGAGGAATTTGTATTTGGTTTTAGAGTCAATAGGGAGCCACTAGAACTTATTGAGCAGAGGAGTAATACAATTAGACCTGTGCCTTAGAAAAATCATGTTAAAGGCTGAGAGGATGATGGATTGGGTCTGGGAGAAACTTGTGGCAGGAAAAACTTTTTTAGTAGTCCAGGTGGGAGGTGATGAGGCCTTGAACTAGAACTAGGATGTCGTTTTGTCTTTTCAGTCACGTCTGACTCTTTGTGACCCCATTTGGGGTTTTCTTGGCAAAGATCCTGTAGTAGTTTGCCATTTCCTTCTCCAGCTCACTTTACAGATAAGGAAACTGAGTCAAACAAGGTTAAATGACTTGCCCAGGGTCACACATCTGGTAAGTGTCTGAGACCAGATTTGAACTCAGAAAGATGAGTCTTTCTGACTCCAGGCCTGGCACTCTATGCACTGTGCCACCTAGCTGCCCTTGAACTAGGGTGGTGGTTGTCTAAATGTTGATAAGGGGTTATGTGTGAGAGATGTGGAAGTGGATTCAACAAAGCTTGACAATGGAGAAGATATGAGATGAGGAGTCAAGGGTGACTCTGAACTTGGATTATTGGAAGGATGGTGGTACCCTTGGCAGAAATGCAGAAGTTAGGAAAGGGGTGCTTTATTTGGAAGGGGAATAATGAGTGCTGTTTTGGACATGATGAATTTGAGGTGCCTGTGGGACATCCAAATCAATGTCTAGTGGGAAGTTGGTGGTGTGGGACTAGAGCTCAGAAGAGAGACCACGGCCAGGTATATAGATTTGGAAATTGTTTGCTTAGAGATAATAATTGAATGGTTGGGGTGTGTTGAGATCTTCAAGACAGACAGAGTTTAGAGGGAGAAAAGAAGGCCCAGGACATTGTTTCAGGGTGCATCCATAGTTGAGGGATAGGTCATGGGTGATGATCCATGTACAAAGCTAGAAAAGGAGCATTCAGGTGTTCCTAACCACTTGTGTGTGTGTCATTGATTCCTTTGACATTCAAGTGAAACCTGTGGACCCCTCAGAATAAGGTTTTAAAATACATAAAATAAAATGCATAAAATTATATAGGAAACCAATTATATTAAAATACAGTTGTCAAAATATATGAAAAAAAACAAGTCTTAGGTTCAAGGTCAAGAACCCCTTGATCTCTTCTCCAGTGTTGCAGCCCTTCAAGTCTTCAATACACCTATTGTGTCCCTAATACACCTATTGTGTCTTCTTTAAGCTAAATACTCCCATTTCCTTCAACTGATCTTTATATTAATGTAAGCCCCTTGAGAGCAGAAACATTCATTTTTTGTCTTTGTATCAACTGAGTGCATAGCTGTAAGTAAAGTGAATTTTAGTGTGTAAAGTGGATTTTTCGTTATTCTTTCTTAGAATTTTCTTCCCAGGATCCATAGCCATGACATCTCTACTTCCTAGGTGTTAGATATGAGTTCTCACGATCATGGTTCAAAACAGTCTCTACCACTCTTGCGCAGTAGATACAGATATGAAATGATATAAAATTGTGAGGCTATTGCTGGAAATATGCCTTCTTTGTCTGTTACCCTATAAAGCAAGTGGACACTGGTCAGTGACTGGGGACCCCCATGGGGTGAGTGTGTAAACTGAATGCTGTGAGTGCCTTGATTGGCCCCCACCAAGGCTTGGGAGGGGAAATCTGTGTGTTTGCCTCAACAGGCGCCATTGAGACTTGACGGGATGATGCACAAGTTGTGCTGGTCTCAACTGACCGCATCGAAACAGAGGGGTTGTTGCCCCCCCCCTTCATTCTGGCCCCTGCAAGAGGGGTTTTAGGGAATGCTGTAGGTGTTGGAGCTCCCATTATCAGCCAACTCCCTCTGAGAAGACTAGACTAGAATAAAATAAGCTTATTTAACTCCTTATTATGACTCTCTCCCTGTCTTCCTGTCTGACCCGATCAAAAGTGAACTTGCTAGTGAAAGAGGTGCTAGAAGCCCTCCTGTGTCTTCTTCCTAAGAAATGGCGTAGTTGGTGTGTTTACTCGTCCGACAGTAGCAAAACACCAGTAAGTGTTTCCTGAATTGAGAATGAAATGAGTTTGAGGCCCTCTGTAATCCTAATTATCTTCCTTAGGTGCTCTCTAATTTAACAATGTCCTTCTAAAATGTGGAGCCTAGAACTGAACATGGTACTCAAGCTATGGTCCTATCATAGAAGATGTGGATCACAAACTGAGCATAACTCCCTCCATCTTGGTGAACTGAGCATACAACCGAGCACAACTCCCTCTGTCTTGTGTTAATCACCAAGTAAAGCACCTCTTGGCCATGCTCCCCACCCAATGACCCCTTTACAAGAGCATCCTGTGTGATAACATCTGTTCAGGAAGACTTCAAAAGTTCCCTGATTTCAGGAATCAGCTTGTATCTTATCTAATCAGCCAGCTCTTGCAACATCTCCCAGTCTCCTTTGCTTGAAGCCTTCCCCCTCCTTTGTGGTTTACTCATATACAGACAGTTCTTGCTTTATGTAAGTGCACTGTTCCCCCAGACCAGATGTGGGGAAGGGAGGGAGGACAGGAAGGGGGCCATGTGCATGTGGAGGGAGGGTTACATAGGGTTCAAGGACACATGGGGGCCAGGGACAGAGAAATGAGAGCAAGAGGAGGAACACATACGCAGGAGAGTACAGGTGACATCTGATCTTGAAAGGAAGACAGACACGCAGGGGCCAGACATGCTGGCCGGTGGGTGGAGTGAGCAAAGGAATCCTTTTTCAATGCCGGATGTCTCAAGCCAAACCCCACATCTGGTGGTGGCAGTGGTAGCAGTCTCTCTTCAAGCCCTACTTTTTTTTAGGGTTTTCTTTTTTATAGTTTTTTTTTGTTATTTTTGTTTTTTGTTTTGTTTGTTTTTGGTGGAGGAGGGTGGGAGGCCCTGGTGTGCTGAGCATAGCTGAGAGGCAGGAGTGGAGAGAGAGACAGAGAGAGACAGAGAGAGCACTGAGCACAGAACCTTATAGTAAAGTTAACATAGGGTTTTTTGGAATGTGGATTTCTTTCACAATTCTTTACATAAAATTGAATATAAATAATGTGAATTTATGTAAAGTGAGGACTGTCTCTCTAAGCTTTGTCCTTTTCTTGCTTGGGGGAATGGGGTTCCCTTGCTTATGAACCTAATAAACCCAGAGACAAGTTTGGTACTCTGGGTTCTGGTTATTCTTGTGTTACCGTCACAGAATACAGCAGTACTACTCTATTTGGGTATATTAAGACTGGCTTCTACTGATTTACATTTGCAGTCAGAGTTTACTCTCAGGGAGTTTCCTCACTGGGCATTCCCTGTACCAATGAAATCATAGGTCTTGTCGAAGGGAAGGAAGGAAGGAAGAAAGAAGAAAAAGAAATAGCCTAAGATGGTCGTTAGTGGAAAACAAACCAGATAGCATTTATATTCTTAACGGTCGACATCATACAGCCTGATAGTTTAACAAAAAATATAGGGAAAATCAAGTTCTCACAGTTGAATATTTGTCAATGATAAGAAGCTATGGCTCTTGGCTTTAAAACTGCTTTTGAGACTGCTTTAAGAATGCTTTTGAAATCAGTGGAGCTTAGATCAGTCTACTGGTGGAGGTCAACAGGAACCATGTGACAGGGATTATGTAATTCATAGATCAGGTTGCACAAGTATCTGCAAGGAATGAGACAAAGTGAGAGAATATCAATCACCAAAGCTTTTAGCTGATGCTTTAGGCTTTTTCTTTAATGATGTCGTCTTGGGAAAGGGAATCAGCTCACATTGACTTCTAATGCAGAGAAATCCTTGCTGATGATTATATACTATTTCCAATAGGAGAATAGAAGTGAAAACGAAAGTCAGCGGTGGTAAAAAATGGATGTGGGGTAAACACTGCCCATAATCAAGTTTTGCACATTGATGGTTAAGAAACTGAGGAAATTGACGGGTAAATCTGTCTTGATGCCATGGGCAAAGAATTTGGATTAATCTTTGTAAACCCAGGACCTCTTTTAACAACTAACTACATTGATTAGAATCATGTTTATACCTTTATAGTCATCCAAAATCAAAGCCTTTCTTCATCCCCTTCTTTGTTAGTGTTTCCCTTCCATGAGATTTCATTTCAATCCACTATTTGTTAATTTATCTGAGGATGTGTTCTTCCTCTTACCCCAACTCTGCCCCAATAGAAAGTAAGATCTTTCAGAGCAAGAACTGTTTTCAATTTTGTCCTTGTATTCCTGTGATCTAGCACAATTCCTCTCCTAGAGGAGGTAGTTACTAAGTGTTAAATTGAAATCAGCTATTCAAGGACTCACTGAATGGAGTTAAGATAGGGAAGATGGAATGGAATGTTGGTTTTGGCAGGCCCTAGGAGTAGAGGACAAGATAACCCAAAGCAGAGGAAAAATGAGAGAATCTTTAATAACTCACTGGATTATTATTTCCAGAATAATCTGCTCATGGCAGGGATCATCTGAGCAGCTGAGCTACCTGCTCTAGATTTGGGTGGTATGTCAGATCCCTATGGGAAAGCATTTCTATTGCTTAATAAATAGAAATTTGAGACAAAGGTACACATGAAGACCCTTAACCATGTCTTCTATGAGCAACTTACTTTTGTGGGCAAGATTATCACATGTATGGTCTTACAGTCTGGGTTTAGATCGTTTGCACTTCAAGCTCCTCTTTCGTTTTACCCTGGGAAGAGGAATTAGAGGAGGTGGTACCAAGTCTCTGTCCTTTAGGGCAGATTTTTTCTGCAACAGTAGCTATAGGGGCATCTAGATGGTGCAGTAGATTGAGCACCAGCCCTGGAGTCAAAACACCTCAGTTCAAATTTGGCCTCAGACACTTACTAGCTGTGTGCCCCAGGGCAAGTCACTTAACCCCAATTGCCTTACAAAAAAAAAAAGTAGCTATAAAGATTTTGGCAATCAGAGATTAGAGGGACATGTGGTGGGGTCATTCAAAACAACAGAATCTCTTCTTACAAGTTACAACTCTTACAAATCTAGGCACAAGGGTCCATTAGTTTAAGGTAACTAGTGAGGTTGGTGCCACAGGCAGGATCCAGAAGCACAACTTAGTAAGATAAAGATCTATAAGAAGAAGCAGGCAAGTATCCAAGGCAAGGGTCCTTAATCAGAGGTCCAGGGACATTACCCCCATCCCCCCACCCCCAAAAGGGGGCCCATGGGTAGATTTTAGAGGGGTGTGTTAACTTGGATGGAAAAAAATTACATCTTTATTTTCACTAACTTCTATCTGAAATTTAGTATTTCTTTCAATTATTTAAAAACATTATTCCCAGAAGGGGTCCATAGGCTTCAAAAGACTGCCAAAGAGGTCCATGACATAAAAAAGGTTAAGAGCCCTTGGTCTAGAAGTCAAGTAAAAGTCCCAGAAAATAGGTATTCACATTTGTTTGAGCTAACATAAAAGACGCATTTTCTGCTATAAATGACTATTGATTAGAGAAATGCAAATTAAAACAATTTTGAGGTACTACCTCACACCTATCAGATTGGCTAATATGACAGAAAAGGAAAATGATAAATGTTAGAGGAGATGTGGGAAAATTGGGATCTAATGCATTAATGATGGAGTTGTGAACTGCTCCAACCATTCTGGAGAGCAATTTGGAACTATGCCCAAAGGGAAATCAAACTTTGCACATACCCTTTGATCCAGTAATACTACTACTAGGTCTATATCCCAAAGAAAATTTTTTAAAAGTGGTGGGGGAGTGGGAAGAACCATATAAAAATAGTTATAGCAGCTTTTTGTGATGATAAAGAACTGGAAATTGAGGGGATGCCCATCAATTGGGGAATGGCTGAACAAGTAGTAATAATGTAATGGAATGCTATTGTGCTATCAGAAATGATGAGCACGCAGATTTCAGAAAAATCTGGACTTACATGAACTGATTGCAAAGTGAAGTGAGCAGAACCAGGAGAACGTTGTACACAGTAACAGCAATATTGGATGGTGATCAACTATGAATGACTTAGCTATTCTCAGCAATGTACTGATCCAGGACAATTCCAAAAAAGTCTTATGATGAAAAATGCTATCCACATCCAGAGAAAGAACTGATGGAGTCTGAATGCAGATCGAAACATAACTGTTTTTCACTTTATTTTTTTTTTCATGTTTGAGTAGTGTTTGAGAGGGAGGATAGGATAGTGGATAGAGAATCAGTCTTGGAGTAAGAAAAACCTGGTTTCAAACCTGCCTCTTACACGTATTAGTTTTGTGACTTTGGGTAGTTCACCTATCTTATCAATACCTCTTCCCAAAGGGTCTCTGAGATGAGCCTGATCTCTACTGTAAACTTTGGGGTTAGACAATTTCTAGCCATATAAAGCTAGGTTCAAACAATATTAGTAAGGCTTTCCAAACAATCTAAGAAACTTGCTAAGCGTATTAGTTGGTGAGCAGATGCTGATTTAGATCAGTAGAGGGAGTTTTTTTACACCTGTGAAATGACAGATCTGGACCCCAAAAAGTGTGGTGATCCTCATGTCCTTTTTGCTTCTAACACATGGGGCTAACCCTGCTCTCCTTGATCTTCTGAATGAGCCTTGGCTTCAGACAGTTTCCCCCTTCTGTTAGTGTTTCCTTCATGTAAAACAGCTGCACTCCAATGAGAGTGGACAGAAAAGAGCCAACTAATAAACCAGAAGAGTAGATCTTAGGATTTAGAGCTGCAAGAGACCTTAAAGGTCTCTCATCCAACCTTATTTTACAGATGAGGAAACTGAAGCCCAGAGAGGTGACTTATTCAGTGCTACACAGACTGTAAGTACCAGAGCTGGGATTGGAACACAGATCATCTGACTCCAATTCCAGTGATTTTCCAATATACTCTGCTTCCAGATAAAGCTACCAAATTGACCAAGACTAAGTAAGGGAGGAAAGTGTTTAAGAATGAAAGGGTGGTCAGTACTGTTAAATATTGAAAAGATGTCCAGGAGAGTGGGAATTAAGAAAAGGCCATTGTATTGAGAGATAGAGTAATTCATTTGAGAGAGAAGTTTTAGTGCAGCAGTTCTGAAACTCACTTTACTATGGGCTCAGGAAGGATTTGATAGTGAGAAAATGAAGAAAGTAGATATAAACTGCTTTTTAGAAGTTTTGCGATGGATAGCAGAGGAATACAGTAGTAACTAGAAGGAGCAGAATGCTCCCTATCTCATAGACATTTAGATGTATATACGTGGTTTTTCCTATTTGTAGTGTAGGGAAATATTTTGTTATATTGTTTGGAAAACCTTACTGTTTGAACCCAGCTTCATGTGGATAGAAATTGTCTAACCCCAGAGTTTACAGTAGAGGTCAGGCTGACCTCAGAGACCCTTTGGGAAGCCGGATGACTACAAGGAATGCTTGGATTCCACCCAGGTCTTGGGAGATCTTGGGTCCACCCAGTGCTTGTGTTTTGGGTTCCTCAGATTTGACTGTTTATACCTACGTCTCTGTGTACCTTAATTAGAATGCTTATGCTTCCTGATGATACTTCAGTAGACCTTTTCTGGGAACTGCCTGTCTTGCCAGTTTGCTTAGCTGCTTGTTGGTGCTGAGACTCTTCTCTGAACCATATATGATGAAAACTAGACTGGTCAGGAGACTTCTTCTAGCTTTCCTGTTCTACCAAATGACAGTAAATTTCTTTCTAAAACTATTTCACATTTTGGAGGTCCTTCTCATGACTAATGGTGGATTTAGCTGCAGATGGTGATACTATCAATGTATTAGTGTCCTTAAAGACCCATGTTTCTAAAAGGCTCCCTGTGAGAACTTTTAGCAATAACAGCTCCCATTTCTAGAATGTTCTAGAGTTTACAAAGCATTTTCTTCACAAAAACCCTCTGAAGAAATAATAATAGCTAGCCTTTATATAGCACTTTAAGGTTTGCAAAGGGCTTTACAAACATCTTGTTTTATCCTCACTACAACCCTTGTGAGAGGTAGGTGCTATTATTATCCCAATTTTATAAATGAGGACAGTGAAGCAGATACCTTAATGAACTTGCTTAGCAACACACAGCTCATAACTGTGAAACTGGATTTGAACTCAGGTCTTCCTGACTTCAGATCCAGTGGGCTATCCATTTCACCGCCTGAGCTAGGCAGGACAAATACTAATTTTTTTTTGGTGGGGTGGTGTCCTGACCTGTACTTTTCATTGCGGTGGGGAACTCCCAGTCTTTAAATTTCCTTCACAAATGCAAGTTGGCAATCCAGCTGTAACTTATACAACTCTTAGAGAATTGCATGGGGCTCTGAGAGGAGAGATCCCTTGGCTTATGGTCACACAGCTAGTGTGGGTCAAAGGCAGATCTCAAACCCACGTCTTCCCAACTTCAGGGTTGGTCAGTCCTTTCCCTACTTAGTGATGCAGAACCTTTTTTTTTTTTTTGTCATGAACCCTTTCGACAATGTGATGAAGCCTACGGACCCATTCTTAGAATAATGTTTTTAAATGCATAAAATTAAATAGCTAAGATTATAAAGGAAACCAATTATATTAAAATGTAGTTACTAAAATATTTTTAAAAGTTCACAAACTTCATATTAACTCCTGAACTATGTATAGCATCTTGCTTCTGTTCATGTCTTCATTCCCATCTGCACACCAGACTCTCTAGACTTTCTCTACCGTGTTTACTTTCACTTCCCTACCCTATCCTATGTCAATACAATACCTTTATCTCTTCCCATTGAGCCCGAGACAACTTTCTAAAACTGTAAGTGGTTGAGCAGGTTAAAAAACACATTTAAAATAATATTTTATTTTTGCCTATTATATATAAAGACAGTTTTAAAAATCCATTTAAAAATTTTTTGAGTTCCAAATTCTCTCTTTCCCTCTTCCCTTCCTGAGATGGTAAGCAATTTGATATAGGTTATACATGTGGAATCGTGCAAAACTGTTTCCATATTAATCATGTTGTGAAAGAAGACACATATCAAAAAAGAAAAAAAATAAAGTGAAAAATAGTATGTTTTAATCTGTATTCAGATTCCATCAGATTCTCTGGAGGTGGATAGCATTTTTCATCATAGGTCCTTCAGAATTGTCTTGTATCTATGTATTGCTGACAATAACTAAGTTATTCACAGTTGATCATTGTCCAATATTGCTGTTATTGTATACAAGGTTCTCCTGATTCTGTTCACTTCACTTTGCATCAGTTTGTAAGTTGTAAGTCATTCCAGGTTTTCCTGAAATCATCCTGCTCACCATTTCTTATAGCACAATAGAATTCCATTACAATCATATACTGCAACTTGTTCAGCCATTCCCTAATTGGTGAGCATCCCCTCAAATTCCACCCCTCAATTTGTCACCACGTAAAGAACTGTTATCAATATTTTTGTACATATAAGTCATTTCCTCTTGTTTTTAGATCTCTTTGGGATATAGAACTAGTAGTGGTATTGCTGGATTAAAGTATATGCACAGTTTTGTAGCCCTTTGGGATAGTTCTAAATGAATATTAATAACCAATTATTGATTGAGATTAAGATTTTCCCTTTTCTGTTTCCTCATTCAGAAATCAGCCAGTTGTAGTTTATTCAGCCAGCATCTGAAGGACATTGCTGATAGCAATTTTGCTGTATCAGCAAATTTGCTGATAGCAAAAAGGCATGCTTTTTGATCTCAGGTAGGACTCCACCCAAACAGAATACAGTCTAAATGAGATCTTGCCCTTAGGAAATAAGCCCCTGTCTGTCTTTTGAACCTTCCATTAGAATTTAGGGTGACCTAGCTTATGAAGGGGAAAACCAACCAGCGTGGTCTGGGTAGAGATGAATTCTTTGGCCAGACTGCTGGAGGTGGCGAATGTCATGATTAGGTAATGTTCTCAGCAGGAGGAGCTGAACACTTTTTGCCCACCTCCTCATTAATATGTCTACCTACTCATTGACTGTTAACCAATCAAAGTTGATTTTCATCCTCAGGTATGCCCCCTTTTCTTTTTTTTTTTTTACATCCCCTTTTCCAAAGGTTTTTTTAAGCATTCAAAAGCCCTCAAGATTTTTCTTTGGTTTACCAGAGAAAGCCAAATGACCATCCTTTTATTAATTATAAAATGATCAATTACCCAGAAATTATGTCTCTTGGACTTTTCATATATCACACAAATTAATTTCCAGAATGGTTGCATCAGTTCACAACCCCACTTAAAGTGCATTAATGTCAATTTTCCCACATGCCCTAGAACATTTGTCATTTTTCTTTTCTGTCATATTTGCCAATCTGATAGGTTTGAGGTGGTACCTCAGAGTTGTTTTAATTTTAATTTCTCTAATCAATAGTGATTTAAAGCATTTTATATGACTATAGATAGTTTTGATTTCTTTGTCTGAAAACTGCCTGTTAATATCCTTTGACCATTTATCAATTGGGGAACGAGTTGTATTCTTATAATTTGACTCACTTCTCTATGTATTTGAGAAACGAGGCCTTTATCAGAGACCCTTGCTATAAAAATTGTTTCCTATCTTTATGCTTTCCTTCTCATCTTGGTTTATACAAAACTTCAAAAAATTGAATATAATCAAATGTATCCATTTTATGTCTCATAATGCATTCTCTTTTTTGGTCCTAAATTCTTCTTTTCTCCATAGGTCTGACTGGCAAACTATTCCTTGCTCTCCTATTTTGTTTATAGTATCATCCTTTATGTCTAAATTATGTATGCATTTAGACTTTATCTGGGTATACAGTGAAAGATATTAGTCTATACATAGTTTCTGCCAAACTGTTTTAAGTTTTCCCAGCAATTTTGTCAAGTAGTGAGTTCTTTTCCCAAAAGCTTGGGTTTTTGGCTTTATCAAAGACCAGATTACTATGGTCATTTATGTTACTACTGTTTTTGTGTATCTAATCTATTCCACCAATCCACCACTCTGTTTTTTAGCCAGTACCAGATTGTTTTGATGATGAACAATTTATAATATAGTTTGAAATCTGTTATGGCTAGGCCACCTTCCTTCAAATTTTTTTTCATTAATTCCCTTGATATTCTTGACCTTTTGTTTTTTCCAGATAAATTTTGTCTTGACTTTTTCTAGCTCTATAAAATAATTTTTGGTAGTTTTATTGATATGGCACTGAATAAATTATTTATGTAGAACTGTCATTTTATAAAATATTGGCTCAGCCTACCCATGAGCAATTGAAATTTTTCCAGTTCTTTAGATCTGACTTTGTGTGAGAATGTTTTTTTCATTGTATTCATATAGTTCCCGGATTTGTCTTGGTAGGTAGACTTCCAAATATTTTATATTGTCTACAATTGTTCCAAGTGGAATTTCTCTATCTCTTGCTGCTAGACTTTGTTGGTAACATATAGAAATGCTGATCATTTATATGAGTTTATTTAATATCCTGCAACTTTGCTGAACTTGTTAATTATTTTAGCTAGTATTTAAATTGATTCTCTAAGTATGCCATCATATCATCTGCAAGGAGTGATAGTTTTGTTTCCTCATTGCCTAATTCCTTCAACTTCTTTTTCTTCTCTTATTTCTGTAGCTAACATTTCTAGTACAATGTTGAATATGTTAAGCAATTTCTAACCTGCAGTGGTAGAGGAAATTTTCTAACCTAAATCTTATTCCATTTTATCATTTGCACTCTTTTCTTGTTTAATCTTAAATGTGGCTCATAGGGGTCATTGATAATTCTGTATAAGAAACTAAACTGATATTTAAGTCATGATTTCACAAAGTGTGGATATGGCTTCTAGAATTTTGACCCTGGATACTATGTGGACACCATACTCTGTCATGGTATCTTTATTTTCTTCTGTTTCTGCTTGGTCAAAAAACAAACAAAACTCCGTCTAGTATATGTTGAACTCAAAGAGAATAATAAATCTAGGCAGGTCTTCTTCCTGTTTTTTTTTTTTAGGTGATACTATTCATAGTATCCACTATGCTTTGCTAGCAGATTTTCAAATGAGCTTATATTCTAAAATGGTATTGCTGTTGGTGGCCCTATCATTTGCAAGTAAGTCAAGCATTTGCTAACTAAAGTGATTTTTAAATATATTTATACATATATTAATTTTCATTTAAAAATTTTTCAGTTCCAAATTCTCTCCCTTTCCCACGCGTTGAAAAGGCAAGCAATATGATACCAAGTATACATGTGGTCATGTGAAACATTTCCATATTAGCCATGTTGCCAAAAAAGTGAAGCAAGAAAAATAAAGTTTTAAAAAACATGCTTTAATCTGCACTCAGAATTTATTAGTTCTCTCTTTGGACGTGGATAGAATTTTTTATGAGTCCTTTAGAATTGTCACGGATCATTGTATTGATCAGAATAGCTAAGTATTACTATGTATGCTATTCTTCTGTTTCTGCTCACTTCAATTTGTGCAGTTCATATAATTCTTCCAAGGTTTTTTTCTGAAACCATCTCTTTCATTTTTTATAGCACGGTAGTATTCTACCACAATCATATACCACAACTTGTTCAGTCATTCCCCAATTGAGGGGCATCCCCTCAATTTCCAATTCTTCTCTACCACAAAAAGAGGTGCTATAAGTATTTTTGTATGCATATCCTTTTCCTTTTTCTTCAATCTCTTTGGGATGTAGACCTAGTAGTGATATTGCTGGGTCAAAGTAACTAAACTGGTTTTATATTGTTTTGAACTCTTTGTTATATATGAGAAATCATGGTAGTCTATGTCTGTGTCCTTTTTTCCATCCACATTCCATTGATTGATTGTAAATAACTTATTTAAAGTGGTCCAGATTAGAGTTGTCCAAATGTGGAATAGGTTGTCTTGGGAGGTGGGTTCTTGTTCATTGGAATTTTTAAGTGGGCATGGTTCAGTTACTTGCCAGAGACGTTGTAGTGGTGATTTCTGTTCAGGTATGTGTCACACCAGATGGCCTTTGGCATCCTGTCCACTTATCCTAAATGCAAGATATTTATTTTTATCATTTTTATGAATACATGATATGACTCTTGGAAAGGTAATTCAAGTACATTACCTCCCAATGGCAGCATGTTGCACTGGAAAAAGTAATGAATTGAAGACGTAAGACCTGAGTTAAATCCCCTATTTGCCACTTACTACCTGTATAACCTTGGACAGGTCAATTAATCTCTCTGGGCCTCATTTTCCTTATGTCTTAAAATGAGTGGGTTGGACTATGTGACCTATAGTGTCCCTTACATCTCTAGATCTGTGGTTCTATGAATGGTATTAGTTTAGTAATATCATTTGTGATGTCAAAGATGGCATATAACAGATGCCATCCAATCTGCTTATGAAACTAGGAACAGATGGGTAAGTGTTCAGTCTACCAGCAAGAAAGCATTGTGTGACCTTTCACTTCACAGCATGGTCTGTGGATTAAAAGCATTCTCTTGATAGATTCCAAATCTATCAGGTCAAATAACTCACAAAGCCTTTTTGATCTGTTATGCAAGTATCTGAATACATTAAGGATCTGTGATTGAATCAACTGAGGAACTTCTGGTGTGGAAATTCCTGCCACCAGTGGAGATCATAACCCATTTATATTTTAGTGGGTGAGTCCTAGGAAGTTGCTCATAAGATTTGGGATCTATCAATCAATTTTAGGGAGGCTCTGATCTTGGATGAGAAAAATATGTTATTTTCCCTAATGTTGGACTGGAATTTAGCCTTTTCTTCAGTTATTTAAAAACAGTTTCTGAGAAAGTATCCATAGGCTTCATCAGACTTCCCATAAGGATCCATGACATAAAAAAAAAGTTTAAGAAGCCCTGTTCTTTAGGAATATATACAAATATGAAGGACCACAATGTTATGTATAATGGGTTTTTTGCTAACCTCCATGTAACTATTTCATGGGGTGTGTTATAAAGTATGATACTACACAAGTGGTCTTGGGAACAAAGACATCAAATCCCTTACCCCTCAGATTGCTGCATGACTTAGTATCTATTCCTTTTCCCAGATCAGATTTCAAGGCAGTAAAGGGTTACATTCTGATATTTCCTCAAAAAAAATTCTAAAAATGTAACAACTCTTTCAATCATGATTAATTCATTAGGTCTGAACATCTTCTGCAGTTTAGAAAAACTGGACAAAACATCTTTTCCGTGAACTTTTCTCTTTTAATATTAAACTGATCTCCAAGACTTAGACAAATATCAATGTTGCAGGCTATATGATTTAATAGTAATGTAACACAATGAAGTACGTACACACACGCAATGATGTGAGGAAAATCATACCTAGAGCTACTGATAATAACTGACTACTAATTGCTGACTTCTACATACATTGAAATCATAATCTAACAATTTTAGTTCCTTCAGGATGTCTGCCCTATAAAATGTTTTATTCACAGACATGAGTTAAATATAGTTGCTTCAGATTTATTGTCTCTCCAGATTAAAAAATATGACATTGAACTCTCATAGATTTTTCCTTCCTGACAGTTAACTTACTCAGTCTGTTCAGGAAAAAAAAAATTTTCCCTGTCCTCTTTGTCCCTACAATTAAAATGTCACTCAGCAAGAGTCTATTTCCTCTTTCTTAAAAATACAGTACTTTAAGTTTCTGTGACAAGGGCTATTCATTTAGTCAACAAGCACTTACTATGTGTCAGGCACTGTGCTAAGTTCTGGGAATAAAAAGAAAGGTGAGTCTTTGTTCTCTAGGAACTCACATTTTAATGGGCGGGGGGAGACAACATGCAAACAACCATGGACGTGCAATATATGTATGTATATACATTCATACATACATACATATATATGACATCTTTCAGTCTGAGCACCTACCATGTGTCTAGCCCTTTTCAAATATTACCTAGTTTATTATTACTCCATCTTCTCTGCTCACTCAGTCACCTAATCCCAGATGTAGACATGCCCTAAGGATCTCAGAATATACATCTATCTATCTATCTATCTATCTATCTATCTATCTATCTATCTATCTATCTATCTATCTGTCTGTCTGTCTGTCTGTCTGTCTGTCTGTCTGTCTGTCTGTCTGTCTGTCTATCTATCTATCTATCTATCTATCTATCTATCTATCTGTCTGTCTATCTATCTATCACCCCATATATATGAGGTAATCTCAGAGAGAAGGTAATAGCAATGGGGAAGGGTAGTAGGGGGAAAGGGACTGTGAAAGGCTTCTTGTAGAAGGTGGAATTTGAGCTGAACCTTGAAGGAAACCATGTCTTTATTTTGGAAGACCAGTTTGACAGCTGAGTTGAGGATGGATTGGAGTAGAGAGATTTGAGTCAGAGAGACCAATCAACAGGTTATTGGGATAGTACAGGCATGAGATGATGAGGGCTACTAGGGTGATGGTTGTGTGAATGGAGAGGAGACATATGTGAGAGATATTGTAAAGTTAAAAAAATGGCAAGGCTCAGCAACAAATTGGATATATGTGGTGAGTAAGTGAAGAGTTAAGAATGACGCAAAGATTGCAATCTGAGGTGACTAGAAAGGTGGTGGTACCGTCAATAGTAATAGAGAAGTTGAGAAAAGGGGAGGTTTTGGGAGGAAAATTAACTAGTATAATGAGTTTGAGATGTCTATGGTATATCCTGTTAGAGATGTTCAAGAAGCTGGTGCTGCAAGACTAGAGTTCAGAAAGAGAATAGATAGGGCTGGAGACACATGTGTATATGCACATACACATATAGAAACATACACATATACATATGTGTACATGTATATATGCACATATATATTATTTTTTTATATCTAGGAATCATCTGCATAGAGATGATAATTGATTCCATTGGCTTCATGAAAGCACGAAGCAAGATAGTGTAGAAGGAGAAGAGAAGAGAAGAAAGGAGAAGAGAAGAGAAGAGAAGAGAAGAGAAGAGAAGAGAAGAGAAGAGAAGAGAAGAGAAGAGAAGAGAAGAGAAGAGAAGAGAAGAGGGACCCAGACAGACTCCTTAGAAGACACCCATGGTTAGTGGGCACAATGTGGAGGAGAATTAAGAAAAGAAAACTGGGAAGGAACAGTTAGATTGGTAGGAGGAAATTCAGGAGGAAGCAGTAATATGAAAATCTTTCAGGAGAAGAGGATGGTTATTGGTGTCAAAGACTGCAGAGAGGTCAAGCAAGATGAGAAAAGGGTGTTAAATTTGGCAATTGCCATCACTGGTAACTTTGCAGAGAACAATTTCACTTGAATGATAAGGCTGGAAGTAAGAGTACAGAGGATTAATAAGGAATCAACAAAACCAATACAGCCAAAATTAGAAGGAAAACCAGAAAATGGGGGGGGGGAATTTACAGCAAGTTTCTCTGATAAAGCTTCATTTCTCAAATATATAGGTAACTGAGCCAAATTTATAAAAAATAAGATCCATTTCCAAATTCAGAAATGGTCAGAAGATATTAACAGGCAGTTTTTAGAAGAAGAAATCCAAGCTATCAATAATTATATAAAAATGCTCTGAATCAATATTGGTTAGAGAATTGCAAATTAAACTAACTCAGAGGTACCATCTCACACCTAACATGACAAAAAAGGAAAATGACAAATGCTGGAAAGGATGTGGAAAAAATAGGTACAGTAGTGCACTGCTGTGAGAGTATATATATATATATATGTGTGTGTGTGTGTGTGTGTGTGTGTGTGTGTATATATTTATATATATATGTATGTGTGTGTGTATATATATATTTATATATATACATATATGTGTGTGTATATATATATATAAAAAATATATGTGTATATATATATATATATAAATATATATATATTCCAGAGAAAAGTGAGTTCAAGATTAGAGACCAGGTGTGGCAGCTTCTGGAAGTCCTTTTTTTCTGGAGTCCTCAAGATACTCACTCCCCTTAGGTAGAATGTATCTTTTCTTCTTAGCTCTTTGTGAAGCACTGGTGGGGGGCCTGGTTGGTGATATGCTGTGTACTAGAGGTTCTTGCCTAACTAATTTCTTGAGCTGATGTTTCTGAGATCCTTGGGGCATGTCTACATCTGGGGTTAGGTGATTGAGTGAGCAGAGAAGATGGAGTAATACTAAACTAGCTAGTATTTGAAAAGGGCTAGACATATGATAGGTGCTCAGATGGAAAGGTGTCATATCTAAATTAAAAGAATTATTATGATAAAATTTCTCTGAAGAATCAAAATGTTATGTCATATTTTACGCAATGATTCCCTGTATATTAGGGTGTGCTTATTCTATTAACACAAAGAATTTTTGTACCTCTTTAACCACATTCTTTTCCTTATTCCACAGTGTAGGTAGCTTCCACCTCCAATACTTTTTACATTATTCCTGTAGCCACATATTAAAGTGTTATTAGCAGGGTACAGGAACTATTGAATTTAAGGTAGTAGCCACAGATGTGGACAACTTTCTATGCTTTCAGTGCAATGTGGGAATAACGTGGCTATGACTAAAGCTATTCCATTCTAGTATGGCTGGGAATGAGGAAGAAGTGGAAATTCTCTCCTCTCTCCCATCCCCTCCCCTCATTCCTTCTCCTCTCTCTCTCTCTCTCCACATATATAGTTATATAAAATACACACATACATACACACATACACACACACACGCGCACGCGCGCGTACGTGTGCATGCGTACGTGTGTGTGTGTGTGTTTGGAATAGGGATCCTGTATTTTCATTTCATGAGGGACTCTGGGTTAGGAAACTCCTACTACTAGGGCACATCCATACTTTCTCTGCAATTTCTAGTTCTGGAGAATTTCCTGGGGCACTAAGAGGTTAAGTTACTTTTCTAGGGTCACATAGTGAGAGTGTGTCAGAATTGGAACTTGAGCCTAGATCTTACTGATCCTTAATGCATCAAATAAGAAGTAATTTAGTTTTTCAGGTGTAGGAACTAGCACAACATATTTGAGAAAATTATAAACATGATTCATATGTCATCAGTTTACACACTGTTCCAGTTAGAACACAATGTGATTCATCAGTAAACCTAATTGGAATTTTACCTTGCTATGTGACTAAAATTCTTATTGTGTGAACATTTGAAAAAAATCATTTCTCAAGTTACTGTGGTGTGACATTTAAAAAGTTTGAGAACCAGGAGATCATTGTACACAGTAGCAGCAACGTTGTGCAATGACTGACTTTTATAGACTTACCTCTTCTTAGCAATCTAAGGATCAAAGACAACTCCAAAAGACTCATGATGGAGAATGCTATCCACATCTAGAAAAAGAATTATGGAGTATTGATGCAGATTGAAGCATACTGTTTGTTCTCTCTCTCTTTTTCTTTCTAGCGGTTCCTCCTATTGGTTCTCCCAAATCTTGGTCAAAGAGACTTATAAATTTCCATATCATCTATCTGACAAAAGGGGAATCCACATTTTCCCAGACTTGTCTGAGTGAACACAATGAGAAGGAATCCATCCAATACCCTCAACTTAGAATTTCTTTTACTGTCTTTGATCAGATCTTAGCCTGGGTAAGTTTTTACCCAAGATATTTCACACTGGTTGATTTCTGGATGAGAAAGTAGGAAAAGTGAAAAACCTTGGTCCTAATTCAATAATTGGTTATTAATACAAGAGAGAAACAATCATTTCTCTCAATGGTTCTGCCCTTTTTAACTATATTGTTTATACCAACTCCCAGCAGAATATGAGCTCCTTGACATCAAGTATTATTATTATTGTTTTGTCTTTCCTTAGTGCCTAGCATACAGTAGTCACTTGATAAATATTTTTTGAATCGAATTGCATTTTCTTTTATTCTGGTTTGGGTGTCACCTGGGTTGGAACCTCAGTTTCTTCTGGCTGAAATTTTTGTCTCAATCCTTTGTTTATTGAATGCCCAACACTATGCTAGACACCATGGTGGTGGGGAGCAGAGAGATTATCCTGTACAATCTCTGGTCACCTCCACTTTGATGCTAGCCCTACAAAGCTAGGCAGGTTCCATTATCTCTGGCACAAGGTGGAAGATAGAACCAAAGAACCAAAAACAAACCACAGAAAGGCTTTGGGGTGAAGGACATTTACTACCCAGTCAACACTGAATGTTAAAGATCATGGATTTAGAGCTGAAGAGACTTTAGAGCACATCCAGAAGAGTAATGCTATTTAAAGAAAGAGTATCTAAAAATTATAATCCCTCCTGAAGAGTATAGCACCACCTACTGGTCCAAAATAAAAAATTTTCAAACATGAAAGGAGTGTATCTTTAAACTGTCAAGCAGATGTGACAAACCACATGACTACAGCTCCGTGAAGGGGTTTGATGAGGGCTAGAGGGTGAGAGGTCAAGGACTGCTAGGCGTTTGTAGTGCCTGCAAATCTTAGTCAGACCTGAAAGCACAGGGAGGAGCGTATGTTGTAGGTAGAAGGAGTAGAGCCAAGAATCTGCGGTGAAAACGCAAGGAGTCAAAGCATTTACCTCTGTTCACCGGGGGGGGGGTTTGAAGTGACTACAGGGCCCTTTTGGAGCCGAAGCCACTCTCTAGGAAGACTTTGAGAGAGGGTCCTGATGGTGTAGTGCACATTTAGCAAAGAAAATATGTCTGGCACTCTGATTCACATTCTCCTCTAGGTCTGATTAATAACACATTTTTATCTTGACATTTTCTGTCACTTTTGGGAAATATGATTTTATTTTCTTTAAGCATTTTAAAATTTGTGGGCAATTGGGGACTATTCAGAGAGATGAAGAGTTCCATGAAATTCAATTATGTATTTCTCACACATGACTGTGATATACATTTTGACTGGAGGAACCCAACTGGCTTCCCTGTTACAGTAGCAATGATTTTACCTGAAATTGCTGGGTAATTCTATAAATTATTCAAATATGGCATTAAAACATGGTTTGACACATTGGGAGGCGAGGCGATACTGTTTAAATGAATGATGTCTGGTAGTTGGAAGTTGAACTTTGAAGGCAATTTAGGAAGTACCCCAGCGCACCATGATCATTCCTTCTGCCTTGTCTTTCTTCTTGCTGTGTCTGCTTCCTAGAATGAGTTCCACTTTTTTTCCCCCCTAATCCTAATCCTACCCATCTTTCAAGGTCTAATTCAAGTCCTACGTCTTCCACAAAGCCTTCCCTGAATGATTTAAATCCATAGCGATTGCTGTTTTCTTTGACTTCCAGTTGCAGTACTCATTCTGACACTCTGTCACATGGTATCTATGTTGTGCTTTATGTAGGTTATGTTTTGTCTCCCCAATCATATCATTAAGTCCTTCAGGGGAGGGACTATGCCCTACTTATTTTCTATGCCCCAGTGCCTAGCAGTGTCAGTATGCACAGTATACTACTACAGTGTCTGTGCCTAGGAGTGTCAGTAAAATACCTGTTTATTGATTGATTGATATACTATTGTAATTTTTCTCTTATTGCTTCAGCTGATTCCTTTCTCATAGAGTCCTCTTTCTTTTGTCTTTATAATTCTGGATATTTCCCAAGTTTCAGCTCTTGGCTTTCCGCTCTTTTCTGTCCAAACTTTATCCTTAGAGATCATCTATTCCCATGACTTCAACTATGACCTCTGTTCTAATTTGTTGCTGTTCAATCATTCGTTGTTCAGTTGTGTCCGACTCTTTGCGACTTCATGGACCACAGTGTCTGTGGGGTTTTCTTGGCAAAGAAATTGTTGAGGTTTAGGAGTTTAGAGGTGCTGGGACCCCAAAATCACAACACGCAAGTCCCGTCTGAAAGAATTCGACTCACGCCTTCTTTCAGCCAAAGACAAGGTTTATTAAAGATCCCCCATATAGGCCAGACTCTTAAGGAATCTGAGCACCTGTGAGCTGTTGGCTAGATTGCAAAAATCTGAGCAGTGGCTAGATTATAAGAATCTAAGCATCTTAATGGAGACAAGATAGACCATATACACAGAAAGACTATAGAGGGATCTAGGAGTGGCCAAGTAGTCTATAAGGTCATAGAACTCCAGGGACCTGGACCACGTGGCCAAGGGAGAATGGAGCCTAGATAAGATTAAGGATGGGAAGTGGCCTGGGGCCGTAGGGAGGTAAGAGATGGAGGGCTAGGCTAGGTTAAGTAACAGAATTGGGAGATTGGGTATAGTCACAATGAAAGGCCAGTTGCTGAGATTATAGCGTCAGGCTAATGCCAGAGATTTGGCCATGAGGGAAAGTCCAGGGTTTTTCCTTTTTGGGGTCTAGATCCCATCCTCATCGGGAATGATTTGCCATTTCCTTCTCCAGTGGATTTAGGCAAACAGAGGTTAAGTGATTTGCCCAGGGTCGCACAGCTAGTAAGTGTCTGAGACTAGGTTGGAATTTAGGTATTCCTGACGCCAGGCCCAGAGTTCTATCCACTGAACTATCTAGCTGCCTCCTGTTCTGATTACTTCCATATTTTTATCTCTAGCCTTGTCCTCCCACTGAAGTTCTCTATGTTTTAACTGCTTACTGTGTATTTCCAACTTGAAGTCTTACTATCACCCTAAATGCTTCCTGGAACTCCTGGTTTCCTTAAGATTCAGTTTAAACACTGCCTTCAGCATGAGGCCTTTCCTGGCCCTCTCAGCAGCTAGTGCCTTCTGTTTCAAGGTTGCCTTACATTTGCTTTGTATGTGTTTTGTACACACCAAAATTTGTATATACCTGTTGTATTTTGCATGTAACTATGTACACATTTTCTCCTGTACTGGAAAATAAGTTCATTAAAGCCAGTGTTTGTTGCAGAGACTGGCATATAGCAGGTGCTTAATAAATGCTCAATTGCTTGATATCCCAAGCTGAACTTCTCTTTCTCTTCAAGGCAGCTCTCTTATCAACTTTGCTCTTCAGTTTTGCATCTTTGCCAAGGATACCATCATGAGACCTTGCAGTCATCCTTGTAGTCTCCATCATTTTCTTAGTTCATCAGCAAGTCCTATTACTTTTTCTTCCAGAATGTCACCGTCATGCATGGAGAGACAGTATAGTGTAGAAAGAGTGCTAGATTGGGAGTCAGAAGACCTACTTTCACATTATACCTCTACTACTTAATACCTTGGACATGTCATTTCCCCTCTCCAGGCTTTAGTTTCCTTATTTGTAAAATGAGGGAGTTGGACTATCAGAGATGTCAAACTGGGCTGCTGCAAAACTCCCAAGTGTGACAGATTAAATGTAACTGGGAAATGTTTAACAAAATAAATAAAAATACAATACATTATAGATAATATTGATTTGTGGTTTTATAAGTCAGCATGTGGGACAGCTAGTTGACACAGTGGTTAGAGCACTGGGCTCAGTGTCAGGAAGACCTGAGTTCAAATCTGGCCTCAGACACTAGCTGTATGACCCTGGGCAAGTCACTTATCCCTGTTTGCCTCAGTTTTCTCATCTGTAAAATGAGCTGGAGAAGGAAATGGCAAACTACTCCAGTATCTTTGCCAAGAAAATCCCAAATTGGGAAGCGTTGGACATGACTGAAACACCTGAAAAACAACAACAACAAAAGTCAGTATGTAGCCCACAAGGAGTAATGGGGTCCGAGATGATCTTTAAGGTGCCTTCCATCTCCAAATCTGGAAGCCAGTGACCCTTATAAATCTCGTAGCTAGCTTCCTTGAGTCCAATCTGATCCCTTCAGCTTACTTCTATTAGTTAATAGTCTTTATACACTGTTTTTATCATGTCACTCGTTTCTCAGAAAAAAAAAAACCACAAAACCAAAACCAAAAACTTAATAGGTTCATCCTAAACTTATCAACTCTAAAATCCTCTGGTGGTCTTTAAAGGGCTTATGTAATTTGGCTTCACCCTCTCTAGCCACTTATTTTTCTCTGTTCTCCAACACCAAAGAGGTAGCTTCACGTAGTCAACAGGGAATTAGCCTTTGAGTCATTGACACCTGGGTTCAAGACCTGCCTCTGCCTCATATTGACTGTGTGACTCTGGGTCAGTCATTTAATCTCTCAGTGTTCCCAGCAGTTTCTAATTATACAGGGTGTCACCCTTCGCTTGAAACTGAACTAAGACTCTGGGGACACCCTGTAAGTTGCAGAACAGAACAGGTACTGATTTGTGTTAGAAGTCCTTCCCTGGCAGCTCCTTTTTCTAATGAAATTTCAGGTTGAGTTTAATGTCTCCAGCAGCATTTCTGCTATGCTTAGGCAGCTCTCTTTGATATCTCATACATATCCCAGTCTCCAATTATATTATTATTTTTGCTAACCAGCTCGTGTCATCTCTGCTTTGAAACCTCATATGACTAACGTCCTCACTGATCTACCCTTTCTCTTAACCTCTGTAGCTCTTTTAATCTATGCCAAGAACAACTCAATGAGTGATCATGATTAACAATGCAAGGTGTTGGGTGACCTGTTCCCTTCAGCTTGAATGCTGAAGTCAAACTGCATAAATATCGAGGAGAAGTGAAACATGAAATAAAAAATGAAATCATAGGAAAAGAATTAGAAGGAAAATAAATAGCTTAGAAGAGAAAATGGTTAGGTTAAACTTGACCGAGAAATAGACTAATTGAAAACTAGAATAGAACAAACAGAAATCAATAATTCTGTGAGACAACAAGAAATATTAGAATGAAATAAAAAGATAAAAAATATAAGAAAATGCAATATGTTTGAAATAAAAAAGAACTTCCCTGATTAAAAAAAAAGTCAGAGAGATAATTTAAGAATCATTGAACTTCCTGAAAACCATGATAAGAATATTATATATATGTTGTATATATAATATATATATATACAATATATTATATCTTATATATATTATATCTTATATATATTATATCTTATATTTATAAGAATATTATATATATTTCAAGACATAATAAATGAGAATAACTTAGATCTATTTGAACCAAAAAATAGAATCTTCTGATTACCTCCTAGAAGAACACCTAAAGGAAAAGACCTAGGAATGTCACAGCCAAAAGGGAAAAGTTCCTTATGAAAGAAAAAAATACTGTAAACATCCAGGAGGAAATACCCAGGAACCCTAGTCAGGATCACATCAGACCTGGCAGCTTCTATTTAAAACAAAAAAGATATTTATTTCACATATATAACAAGAACAAATATGCAAATATTTGCCCTAGTACCTGTGGGGCATAATTTCTCCTACACTGCTTCGGGCCCTGGGAGGGGACTATGCTCAAAACTTAACTTTGTTCTTTATAACATTGGTCCCACCAAATGTGGCATCGCTTCCAGATGAATCCCTCCACTAGGCTGGGGTCCTGAAAAATCAACCCCAAAGATAATTCCTTCTCCAGGGCACAGATGCTGTCCTGGATGTAAAACTCAGCCTGGATCCTGACTTCAGATTTCTGTGGCTTGATTTTCCAAGGTCAGAGATACCACGATGAGTGAAGGAGTTGTCTAGGTCCCCCAAAAGTAAATGAAGCGAAGAGAGAATAGATGAAACTGTCAGGCCTTTTGTCCTTTGCAGCCAATCAAAGATACTTGTCTTCAACAAAGAACCATTTGCAGAATGTCTACTCATGCTCCATCATTGTCTTTCCAAGGCAATACCCTTATGTAACATCATGATTCTGCTGGAAGCAGCTCCCTGTCTTCCTCCAAATGGAAAGTTGCCATCTTCTCCTTAGATTCTCCATGAGGAAATGCCATCTGAGGCATTCAGTGAATGTGCCAGATCCCCAATATACCTGGAATACATGCTCTTCTTAACTCTGCTTCAGAGTCCTTCTCTTCCTTGAAGATGCATTTTAAGATGCATCCCAAGTGTTATGGTATGCATAAAGTTTTTCCTGATCCCCTCAACTGCTAGTGCCCTCCCTCTCAAACTACTTTTGAACTACTTTGAATATATTGGTATTGAACTCTTTATATATATTTGTATTTGTTCACTTTGTTTTTATGCTGTATATAGACATGTATATATACATGCACATGTATATGTATAGACACATATTGTCTATCTACACACATGTGTACATACATATTCGCTTGCTTTCTCCCCCATTAGAATATAACCTCATCATTAGGAGAGATTCTTTCATTCTTTTTGTCTATGTCCCCAGCATCAAGCACAGTGCCTGGAATATATAAGTATATACTATAATATATAGTTATATAATAATAATTATCTTGTATATAATATGTAAGTAGGCTGTTATATATTATTGATTGTTTGATTGATCACCAGTAGGCAACTATAGAAAGATCAATCCTTCCTCATTAAAAGAGAGGAAAAGGATCAATAGATACTCTCAGCATGTAATTAACAGCTTGAAAATTTAAAGAAGTGTACTTCCTCTCCCCTTAAAGGAATAGCACAATTCACCTGTCACCAGAGCAACTGTCTGTTATACAGGGCACTGAGTAAGATACCTTTACAAGGAGAAGATGGATTTAAGATGAATTTCTAGACACATATGGCAAGGGAATAATATGTGGAGCCCATGAAAAACGAGTTTACCATTACTTATGCTAACTAGTGTGATGGAAACACTATTTAAAGTTACACTCCTCAATTCTAGCAATCAAACATTATTAATCAAGCATATGTAAACAACTGTTTATATTATAAACACTAACCCCACTAGGAACAGATCCACCAATCTGATTTCCTAGGGCTACCCAGTAAGAATGACTTGTAGCAGTACTTAATGACAAGGTTTCCTTTCTGCCCAGCTGGAGGCCTTGTGTCTTTCTCCAAGGTAAATCCAAAAATCTCTCTCTGTCAGTCGGTCAGCACTGCCCTCCAGCAAATGTGGGAGATGCTTGAATCTCAAGTTCTGGGGAATGCAGGAGACAGCCTTAGTTACAATCCAAGATCAAGTTGAAGCCTTAGGGTCTCCAGTGGGTTTCTTATAATTCTAGCAATGAGCATTAACTGGTTGCACCTAAGTTCTGACTGGTGAATAATTACCTAAACTTATGATGAAAGAAAACAATCAAAGCTTACATCATTAGTAAATGTTTATCAGTTATTTACCAAATTTTGGGGATACACATGTCATTGGTAGTTGTTTGTCACATATGGGGCACTGAGATGTCATTGTCAAGTCCTTATCTCATTACAAAAACGAATCTTCCAAATTATCCTATTGCTGCCAAGGGTACCCCTAGCCTTCCAGTCACTTGAAATTTAAAAACATGGTGTTACTATTGACTTCCTTATTCTCATTCACCTATATATCTAATTAATTGCTAAATCTTTGTTATTTAGCAGTTGTTATTAAATCTTTTCTTTCTCCCTGACATTCCTCACTTATGTCACCTCTTCAGTTATACAGCTACCACCCCAATTTAGGCCCTCATTATTTCTTGCCTAGACTCTTGAAATAGCCTCTTAATTAGTTTCCCTGCCTCAAATCTCTCCCCACTCCAATCTGTCCTCCACAAAGCTGCTAAAATGATTTTCTTAAATTCTAGGTCAGACCATGCTCCTTTCTTCTTATCCTCAGTAAATTCTAGTGGCTTCATGTTGCTTTTTGGATAAAATATAAACTCCTGTGTTTGGAGCTCAAAGCTCTTCATGACACCTTCCTGCTTTTCCAGTCTTCTTATACATGATTTCCTTTCAGATATACTCTAGGTCCAGTCATACTGGGCTACTTAATATTTTCACATAAGATGCTCTGTGTTCTATCTCCATGCCTTTGCACTTTCTGTCCTTCGTACTTGCAATGATCTTTTTCCTCATTTCTGCTTCTTAACGAATCCTTTACTTTCTTCAAGAATCAATTCAAAAGTTATCTGTAGGAGACTTTTCCTAGTCTCCCTTTCCCTGTTACTGCTAGTGCTACATCTCTAAGGTTATCTTCTGTCTACTTTGTACATAGCTTGTATATTTCTATGTCTGTACATAATGTGCATATATACATTAGGATCAAACTCTTTGTGTGTAGGTACTTTTACCACTTTTTCTTTGTATCCAGTACTTAGTAAAGTGTCTGACATATAAGTGAATTATAAATGCTTGACAATTAGTTGATAGATATCTATATCTGTCCTATGGCATCAAATCTGGCATTAGTTAAGATATAAGTCAATGGATGATGTTACATATTGAAAGGTTTTGGTCACAATTTACTACAGGGCTAAAGCTTCTGACCTGTCATTGAATCCCTAGCTGGTAATTACAGTTGGCTTCTGGTAGTCATCAGTTTTCTATTTAAAATCCTTCTAGGCTGGCACCTGTGTGTAACCCAGAGGGCTTATTTAGACTAGAAAAAGTCAATACCTTTGAAATTATGAGGCTAATAATTAGGTCCTTACAGACTTGATTACATTTCTTATTCAAGTAGTCTCCAAAGGGCACCAAAGGTTCATGTCTCTACCTTCCCTCTTTTTGAGATGCCAGAAATTTCTGAACCTCCGCTTTTCTGCTTGTGATTCCTTTAAACAAAGTAGTCATAGGTGAGACGGCTTTGTGATGATTACATGGTTGTTTGCTTTTTTCAGAAATCTCCCATAATAACCCATAAGAAATGTCTTCAGTTTTTGATAATTCTTTGGAGGTAGCTAGGAATTTAGTGCTCCCAATTAAGATTCTATGTAGACCACACATTTTACAGATGTTCTTCGAAGATGAACTTTATCAATAGACCTTTTGGACCAGCAGTCTTTAGTCTAACATCCTTCTGTAGTTTTTTCTCATTTCTTCCCAACAACTTCCCAAACAGAATGGAAGCCATTTAGGTGGACCAGCACTTACAAGTATTCCATGATGTCCGCTACATTATTTACGTTTGTATACACACATGCATATGTGTATATAAACACATGCACATAAAACATATATATATAATATGTATGTATATATGTGTCTGTATATAACATGCATGTGTGTGTATGTATGTCTTCCTATCTCACCTAGGCTAGAAGTGCAGTGACTAGGTCATAGGTCCCATCCCATTACTGACTGGGGTGAGAGCTTTCATCTGCTCTGTGTCTGACTTCGGCTGGTTTACCTGGTGGCCCCTTGCTTCTGAGGGTTCATCATATTAATGCCAAACTTAGGGGAGACTGTCGTTCAGCCTAGCCCACTGTAGTTCAGAACTTTCAAGCTCAAGAAATCCACTAGCCTCAGCTTCCCTGGTAGCAGGGATTATAGGTGTTTGCCACCATACGTCATCTACCACATTCTTCAAGAGTGTATCCTGGAAGGTGTCGTAGAAATATTTTGTCATGTGGCATGCACTCAAATAAGCAGAACCCTACTGGGCCTACAGCAGTAATCTTATTCTATTGCAAAGGTGGAAAGTGATACTCACTGCCCTGTGGGCAATCCAGAGTTATTTTGAACGTGACAAGACAGTGTAACGATCCATTTGAGTTTCTCTAGTCAGAGTTCAGTATTCTACAAACATTCTGATTTTCCCATTCTTCTTTTGCATCACTGCTGTGGGTGCAGCATAAAAGAATATTGTGTAGTAATGACAAATAGCTCTTTCAGGTATTTCTTTTCTCTTCTATCTTGGGTCTGTTTCCAGAATGGTCTGGAGTTATGTAGGTAGTGTTTAGTGTCTTGACACTCTGCACCCCACATTCACAGTTTCTTTTACATTCAGCCCCTTCTTTCTTCTCACATAACACTTCTCTAATTTGGGTCCTTATCATCTTCTGTAATAGTCTCCTTAGTAGTTTCATTACAGTAAGTCTTTACCCTTTCCAATCTTCCCTCTAAATAGCTCCCAAAGTGATTTTCCTAAAGCACAGATCTGATCATATTATTCCCTTACTGAACAAACCCTGCTGGTTTCCTATTAGGATCAAATATAAACTCCCCTGTTTGTCATTTAAAACTCTTCACAATGTAGTCCCAGTTTATCTTTCCAGCATTATTGCGTATTTATCCCCTTTACCAACTCTGTGGTCCACCCTTACTGGCCTTCTTTCTGTTCCTCCCCACAACATTCTGTTTCTTGTCTAAGTACTTCTGTGTGGCCTGTTCCCCATGCCTGAAATGTACTCCCTTTCCACCTTCACCCTCAAATCTCTAGTCTTTTTCAAGAGTCAGTTCAAGTGCCACCTTCTGCTGGAAACCTTTCCTAATCCCAGAGCTTCTAATGTTTTCCTCTCCTCCCGTAATTGCCTTATGTATGTATGTATATGTGTGTGTGTGTAATGTACCTTTATATGTGTATGCTGCCCACCCTCCTAGAATGTGAGTTCTTTGAGGCCAAGGACTGTGACATCTTCATCTTGTTATCTTTAAGCTATTGTGATTATGGGAGTATCTTTTTAATTTGCTCTTATTTGGTATTAATTTGTCTTTTGCTGATGAACTGCTTACACAGAAAGCTGATTTGGAAATAATTTCCCTTGTCTAAAATTAGTCCATTAAGATACAGATAACTTCTTTTGTCTGTGACAATTTTCATGTCCTTCCCATGTCCTGCATTTTATAACTCTCTCCTTGAAGTAAGAATTTGTGGTATATTGCCATAAGATTTCTGAGTAATATATACACCTCTGGCTTCTTTCATTTCTTAATCTTGAACTACATTTTTCAACACCTTTTCAAGATACTAAACTGTGCCCATTTTTATATGGAGTATAACTGAGTATCGCAGCATATATTGATTTAGTTTGGTGGAATCTTGTCAATTCAATTTAATTCAGTTCACCTTAGTAAATGCTTGCTAAGGGGGCAGCTAGATGGTGCAGTGGATAGAGCACTGGCCCTAAAGTCAGGAGGGCCTGAGTTCAAATCTGGCCTCAGACCAAGCATTTGACACTAGCTGTGTGACCCTGGGCAAGTCACTTAACCCCAATTGCCATTAAAAAAAATAAGTAAATGCTTGCTAAGAACTTTATGCCTGGTAAAAATGAAATAGTCTCTATTCTCTGTCAGTTCTTTGTAGACATTTTCTACTTCTTGAGAACCTCATCATTTCTAGGGACTTCATCTTCCATTTGGGCCTTGTGTATAACACCCTCTGTCATAATGGTGAAAATCTTTGGTAAGCATTCATCTCCCTATTTTGTGCCTTAGTTGACATTAGGAATGAGAAGATCCTTGAACAAACATTTCCTTGTTTGAATTTTTCAAGGAATCTTAAAAAATCTTCACATATGAATGAGATATATACAATGAGCCATTGTAATTAGCAATGGACAGGGAATCCCGTATTCTCTGAATCTCTCAGTAAGCTATGTGACTCTAAAGAACCGGCAGCTAGAGAATCCTCTGGAAAAACCTGCATCTTGCTTTCTCATATGTCATAAAAAATATCCTCAATGTAAATAGAGCATTCCCTTAAATATTTTATAAAGACAGATATCTAGGCATTTGTTTTTTTAGTTATCTCCTCTCAATTGTGTTTTTATGCAGCGCATGCTTTGGGGTTACTCCAGATATCTTCCCTCATACTGGCAGGTTGTATCCCTAGATGGTTTGCTGCTATATCTCCCTTCAGGGTTTTAGGGGACCCCGAGGGTTGGGGTCTTTTTCTTTCTTTTAACTTTTTTTTTTAAAAAAAATTTCAATTAACAATACATTTTTCTCTCCCCCTCCTTACAACTTAAAAGAAAAAAAAAGAAAAAGCCAAAAGAAAAGCCAAAAGCCAAAATTTTCGTCACAAATATCCATAGTCAAAAAAACCCAACAACCCCAGAAACAACCATTCCTACATTATCCATGTCCACAAAGGTGTGACTCATTCATCATTTTGAATCCATCACCACTCTGTCAGAAGGTGAATGGCATAGCTTGTCATGAGTCCTTTAGAATTATGGTTGGTCATTGCATTTATCAGAGTTCTGAAGTCTTTCAAAACTGTGTGTTATTGTATAAATTGTTCTCTGGGTTCTGTTTACTTCAGTTTGCATTTGTTCCTACACGTCTTTTCGGTTTCTCTGAAACCATTTGTTTCATAATTTTTAATGGGCATAGTTGTATTCCCTTATATTCATATACCATAATTTGTTTAGCCATTCCTTAATTGATGGGTACCTACCCCCTCCAGTTTCTAGTTATTTGCTATAACAAAAATTGCTGCTATAAATATTTTATATATATGCAACTTTTTCTTCTTTCTTTGACCATTTTGCAGTATAGATTTGATAGAGTTATTGCTAGATCGAAGAGTTATGTACAATTTAGGGACTTTTAGGACAAAGTTATTTCTCCCTTTCACTCTAACTTTGTTGTTATTATTATTATTATTAAATTTTACTTTATTTCCAGCTCCAGATTTTCTCATCTCCTCTCCCTACCCACCCGTTGAGAAGTCAATAAAAACAAAACACATTACAAATATGTATAGTCATGCAAATAAACTCCCACATTAGCCCCGTCCAAAAAAAATTAAAAAGAAAAAAGAAAGAAAAGAAAACATGCTTCATCTGTACTCTAAGTCCATTAGCTCTCTATCTTGTTTTTCCATGAGTCCTTTGGAATTATGATTGGGTCATTGTGTTAATTAGAGTTCCCAAGTCTTTCAAAATTGATTATCTTTACAATATTGTTGTTATTGTATAAATTGTTCTCCTGATTCTGCTCACTTTACTTTGTAGCAGTTCATACAGTCTTCCCAGGTTTTTCTGAAGCTATCCCCTTCATCATTTCTTATTGAACAATAGTATTCCATCACATTCATATTCTATAAATTGTTTAACCATTACCCAGTTGATGAATATACACTCAGTTTCTAATTCTTTGCTGTCACAAAAGAACTGCTGTATTTTTGTACCTCTTTCTTTGATCTCTTTGGAGTATAGACTAGTATTCCTGGGTCAAAGAATATTCACCGTTTAATAGATTTGGGGGCATAGTTCAAGTTGTTTTCCAGAGTGAACAGACCAGTTCACACTTCTGATGTGGTGCTTGGGTGCTTGTACTTGGACCCCAATTTCTCCCTAGCCTCAGAAACACTGTCCTTGACAGTTTCTCCTCAGCCCAAGAACCCTGTGCTTAGTACTTACTCATGAGTGGGCCTCAGCAAGACCCTTATCTCTTTTCCTGGTGCAGTTACAAACAGCACCTGAAGGTTTAAACTGGCTTTGCAGTGGGTCATAAAGACATACTACTGTCAACCTCATTATCTACATCCTGGGCACCTCATTAACTGTATTCTAGACTTAAGACATATGTATACTCCCTACATCTATCTTGTCTAACAAGACATTGACTGGTGGCAGACTGGACAACTCTAAGTTACCCTGAACGCTAGTTGACTTAGTGATGTAGCAGGCCTAAAACCACACCTCCATGTGCCCCCCCCCCCTTGTGGGCTTTTCCTAGTGAACTCTGAGTAAAACACCTGTGCAGTAGGTACAAGAAGTGCATGTTCTTTTAAGAACTGACCTGACCACTCCTTAACCACTCCCTAATCCCACCCTGAATCATCTAGTTAGCATATTTGGCACATGTTTAATTGTATTTTATCTTATATAAACTTTAACTGTACCTCTCTAAGGTTTCAGGAATCCTTAAGAATCCTTGCCCGCTGAAAAGCGTAACAATAAACTTTGCCACCTTGACTTAAAGAATGCTTGAGTCAGTGAATTCATTCCAGATCACCCATGTACTTCAGTCTTTGAGGGGTCATAACCTCCCTCAGCACTTCCACCAACAGTACATTAATGTTTCTGATGTCTCACAGCTCCCCCGATATTTGTCATTTTTCTTTTTTCTCTTCTTTTCTTTTCTTTTCTTTTCTTTTCTTTTCTTTTCTTTTCTTTTCTTTTCTTTTCTTTTCTTTTCTTTTCTTTTCTTTTCTTTTTTCTTTTCTGTTTTTTTGGTGAGGCAGTCAGGGTTAGTGACTTCCCAGCTAATAAGTGTCAACTGTCTGAGGCTGGATTTGAACTCAGGTCCTCCTGACTCCAAGACCAGATCTTTATTCACTGTGCCACCTAGCTGCCTCTGTCATTTTTCTTTTTAAAAAAATCATCTTTGCCAATCCGATAGGTATGAGAGATTAATTAGGCATAAGCCAACCTTCTTATGAGTCTTCACATAATAGGTTGGTCCTAAGACATTCCTCTTCATTTTTCTAATATTGGGACCATACCCAAAGGCTTACCATTGTGTTAGAACTCACCAGAGCTTACTTTCCACTGTCATAGCCCTTGAGAATACAAAGTCATCTCTATACCATTATGAGATATTAGACTAGGAACTTATGTTAATATATTTAGAATACTCCAATGCTCAAATGGATCTCTGATATCATTGCTAAGGTTTACTTCATCTATACTTGCTTATCTTGTGCTACTCTTACCTGCTCTCTCAGAATAGCTTAGCTAAACATGGAGAGACTCATCACCGATAGGTTGGCCACTTGGTGATGAATTCTTTGGACATGACAACTCATGAAACAAAACAAATGTACAAAATAGCGCTTGGAACTGTTTAGCCCCATTCCATTTCAATAGTGACAGGGTCAGTTCCAGGGAGGAGGACAGAGGATATAGCCTAATAGCACTTACATAACACTTTAAGATTTACAAAGTGCTTTACAAATATTACCTCATTTCATCCTCACTGCAACCCTGGGAGAGAGATATTATTATTATCCTCATGTTACAGATGAGGAAACTGAGACTGCCGGAGGTTAAATGACTTTACTCAGGTTTATACAGCTCTGACTCTATCTATTGTTGCATCTAGCTGCCCTGGCTAAAAATCACACATTTTGAATACAAATAGTTAAATTAATGTTGTAAATCTTCTAAAAACTGTTTGGTTCACCAGTTCCTTTTTTTCCCCTCTAAGCTTTCTCCAGTACCATCCCCCTACTCCCCACTGCCGTTAATATCTTGGTGAGGACATATGCTGCTTTCAATTTTCTTGGACATGGATTACTTATTTTTTAAAGTTTTTAGGCAATTGGGGTTAAGTGACTTGCCCAGGATCACACAGCTAATAAGTGTCAAGTGTTTGGTCTGAAGCTGGATTTGAACTCAGGTCCTCCTAACTTCAGAGCCGGTGCTCTATCCACTGCCCCCATGGATTACTTTTTGAAAGAAATATTTGCAACAAGTACTGGCATATTTTTCGAGTAACTGAGGATGTTAAAGTATGTCCCCCATTTTACAGATGAAAAAATAGCCTCAGAGAAGCTCAGTGTCTCGCTCAGGATCACATAGGTAGTAAGTGGCAGAGCTAGGATTTGAACCCAGGTCCTCTAACATCAAATCCAGTGTTCTTTCCACTTTGCTGCTCGGGGCTAAATAGTCTTTTTTCTTCACCCTTCCTTCCTTCCTTCCTTCCTTCCTTCCTTCCTTCCTTCCTTCCTTCCTTCCTTCCTTCCTTCCTTCCTTCCTTCCTTCCTTCCCTCCCCACAAACTAGTGAACAAATCATTAACATTTAATAAGGTTAGGAGGCTGATAATTGTGTGTTGAATTAGCTAAAGAGAGTGCGAAAAGGCAGCTAGGTGGCTCAGTGGATAGAGTCAGGAATACTGAGTTCAAATCTGGCCTCAGACACTTCCTAGCTGTGTGACTCTGGGCAAGTCATTAACCCTGTTTGCCTCAGTTTCCTCATCTGTAAAATGAACTGGAGAAGGAAATGGCAAACCACTCAATATCTTTGCCAGGAAAACCCCAAATGGGGTCATGAAGAGTCAGACACAACTTAAAAAAATGACTGAACAATAACTGAATAAGAAAAGCCAAACATTTTAACATGGTGACTTGGTGAAAATATCATCAACTCATCTTCAGATTAATGGAAGTGACTAACTTAATTACTTTGGTTTCCTTATATTCATAGTTTTTGAAACTTTATGTGAACATTTATCAAGAGTTGATCTCGATAAACTTTATCATCTAGATCTACTTCCACTAAAAATGAAAACCATTTCCCCTCCTTGAGTTGAGCTGAAGTCACTTAATTAAGACTGCTTAATTGATTGCTTCAGAGCCAATGTTTTAGCAACATCAGTTCTTCAACATAAAAAGTATCACAACATTAATGTTTCAATTAATTTCAATTTAACATATTTGGTTTTTTAATCTTTTCAGTTCTGTTTTTTAAAAGAGAGATTACTTAATGCAGTAAAAGAGCTAGCTACACTTGAAAATGGCTACTGAAATTATGAAACTTGTGGGAAATGAAAAAAATTCTTGAGATAACTTTTATATTATGTTTAAATTATGATTATTATTCTTATATCTGAGAAGTTTAGAATACTAATAAAAGTCTGCTATTCAGGTATGTAACTGAGCCATATAGAAATAACCAAACCAATTCTTCAGATGGATTTAGGGGATACTTTGACGGATCGTAATTGTGATGGTAGGGGTACTACTTCTGGTAGTGCAGCGCATAAAGCATTCATGCTTTCTCATCCTGTAATTAGTTTTAGTTAATAGCCTTCTGTAAAATCTTTACAGTGAAACTACCCAACACACTGGAGGTTTGCTTTGGGTCTTTTAACATTTTGTGAATGCCAGTGTAACCTTATCTCTCACATTTACTATGTTACCAGTTTATCTCTTTTTTTTTGTGAGGCAGTTGGGGTTAAGTGACTTGCCCAGGGTCATACAGCTAGTGAGTGTTATGTGTCTGACACCAGATTTGAATTCAGGTCCTCCTGACTCCTTTTCTTGTTGTACATCTCTCAATACTTCATACCACTTCTTACTGCACATTTCTTTGTTGGAAATATATTATAGCCTACTTACATTGATGATATACCTCTTCACTGCCCTTTGGGTAATTTGTAACTTTAATTCTTTGGAGACTATGGTAATCTAAAACTCAGCCACATAGCCTTTGACATATTTTGTTGAATTATACAAATTGCAAATTGATCTGTGCTTAGGTATTCTAATGGATCTATGGGCTTATCAGCGTAGATACTCCCATCGGAGATGCAGATTGCAGCTTATCCCATACCTGCCTATTCTAGATGACTTGTCCAAATATTTCTTTTTACAAGTTCTTTGCAGGGGTCTACCAGTGTGCTAGTAGCTCTTCTAGATCATTTGGCATTCTAGAGGGTACCAATGGGATTTTCCATTCATTATCCTGAACCCTCAGTACAGGACCAACCCACCTCCTTTTCCATTTATACATCTCTTTAGTGATATCTTTTATGCCACTTTCCCTGCATGATTCATTGTTAATGATATGCTTATAACTTTCATATGCTTCTCTGTTGCTTTTTGATTAATTTACAACTTTTAATTCTTTGGAGACTGACCTTTCATCACTCACAATCAAAAAGTAACACTAGAAGAATGTTGATGTTCAAAAAAAGTGTTTTTGTGGGAGAAGCTTCTAGGTTGTTCGGTCATTTCAGTCAAGTCTGACTCTTTGTGACTTCATTTGGGGTTTTCTTGGCAAAGATACCAGAGCAATTTGTCATTTCCTTCTCCAGTTCATTTTGCAGATGAGGAAACTGAGGCCAACAGGGTTGTTACTTGCCCAAAGTCACACATCGAGGAAGTGTCTGAGGCCGAATTTGAATTCAGGTTTTCCTTACTCCAGGCCCTGCTCTCTATCCACTGTACCACAAGAAAAAAGTTTCACAGTTTGCAGATGTAATCCATTTCCCTCCTAGCCATTTTCATCTAAAATGTCTGTCTAAGATATACATACTGATGGACAAGCCCTATGGTATATACAGCCAACTGCATATCCTGGTCTGGATAATAACCATTTTTAACTTGTTTTTTCCTGAATGTATTATTAAGGTTGAACTTTTTTGTGTGTGATCATATATACATATATACATACATACATACATACATATATACATACATATATATATATATATATATGTATGTGTGTGTGTTTATATGCAAGGTACTAGGAATAAGTAAGATCCTCAAAGATCTTACATTCTTTTTAGGGTGGGTTGGGGGTGGAGATAACATATACAGATGGATAGATAGATAAAACATTTATTAAGTGTGCTGAGGGATACAAATACAGCAAGCAAGATAATCTCGGCCATCAAGGAGCATACATTCTAATGGAGAAGACAACACATAAAGAGTAGCTGGAAAGGAGAAGTGCAGGGGTGAATAGAGTACATATTTGATGGGGATTGACTGGGCAGTGGAGCCCTGGTCCCAGGCAAGATAGAGCAAACATCCTCTATCAAAGCTGAGGGACCTATAGGCAGCATCAGGGTTACCAGTGGGTAGGAGGTGGAGGTCTTTGTGGAGAAGGCTTGATGTGTGGTAGACAAAGGCAGTGCAAGTTAATTTTGGGGGAGGTGCAAGGTTTGGGGAAGTAAGTAAAGGCCTCATGTTGGTGGTGCTCAACTCAAGTTTTGAAGGAATCTAGGGATTCTAAGAGCAGAGGAGAGGAGGCAGTGCATTCTAGGAGTGGTAACATTGAGGGCAGGAGATAGAATCTCTTGTGTAAGGAATAGTTAAGAATGCCAATTTTGCTTGATTTGCTACATGCTTTTAGAGTGCATGAAGAGGAATATAATAAACCTAGAAAGGAAGGGTGGAGCCAGTTTGTGAAGGGTTTTGAATTCAAAAGGGAATCTCTGGTGCTTATTGAGTAGGAGGGTCAGGTGGTCATAACTATATTGTTGTGGTATTGGTGTGGAGGATGGATCGTCTGAGGGATGAGAAGAAGCAGAAATCCCACTTTGATTTAGACTCTGTGCTGGACATCCGTGCATTCCAGTGGTAGACACCGTTAGTTAGCATATAGCTTCCTGTTTGTTTGTTTTTATGTAAATAAGTAGACTCAACCAAGGAGATCAAAAGAACCCAGAAACTTTTTCATCCAGCCAATATTTGATCTCCTTGCCAAAAAGAGAAATATGGTAGTCAAGGGCAACAGTGGCTTAAATTAGAAACATTTTTGTAAAACCCAGTAGAAGTCGATGGTAAAAGATTATGAAGAGTAATACTTCGTAAAATAGTGAGAAGCAATGGAGGAAAAAAACTCCAGCAACAACCAAGTTTATGGAAAGCTTGGCACTAATAAGCCAGATTATGCTGAGTACATTTAAAGATGAAACTAGAAGGAAGAAATAAACAGACAGAAAAGGAAATAATCAGTCTCATTTTCTATAACAATTTTCCTCCTCACTCAATCATAATGGAGCCACACTACGTTTATATCTGTATCACCATCTCTAATGTTGTTTGTGGAAAAGTAGAAATGGCATTAAAGAAAACAGCAGGATTAGACCAAGCATGTACAGAGGAGGCCCATGCTGGAGGTGACATACTTTTATGGGTGTTGAGGGATTGATTTTTATCTCTCAGGAAGGGGGAGGGTTCCACATGCTTGGAAAAAAAATTTATAGATTTGATTATTCCTCTCCCTCACATATTGGAGTAATTTAATTATTATGTTTTTAAATCTTTTTTCAAAATTCATTTTTATTTTCCGTGCTGAATTCTCTGTCTTCCTCCCACCACCTATTAATAAGAAAATAAAAACAAAACCCATTACACATATGTACAGTCATTAGTAAAACAAATTCCCTGCGTTAGCCATGGGGACACGGCCATGTGGGTAGAGTTTGGACCTGGAATCAGAAAGACTTGAGTTCAGATTAAGCCTTATATACTTACTAGTTCTGTGACCCTGCATGAATCATTTAACCTCTGTTTGCCTCAGTTTCCTCACCTGGAAAATGGGGATAATAACCGCATCTATCTCTCAGTGTTGTTAATGAGGCTTAAATGAGATAATAACCCTAGAGCAACTTAGTGCAATGCTTGGCACACAGTAAGTGCTATATAAATGTTAACTATTATTAGTGATGTCCACCTTCAAAAAATTTAAAAAAATATATACTTCAGTCTATACTATGAGTCCATCAGCTCTCCAGTCTCTGCTCACTTCACTTTGCATCAGTTCATACACAACTTAGTTATTATCAATAATATTATTATCAGTAATATTATCACTGATTCCTTTTGTCTGTGTTCTCATTTCTACAATATATGAGAACAATTTCCACATACACACACATTAGGTATCCTTGGTGAGGGGATGAAAAGGGTATAGGCAGATGTTCACAAACCGTATTTTCTAGGGGACTATCTCTTCACAGTCACACAATTGACTATAAGGAGCAGAAAATATAAGACCTCATGGTGCTTATTTGTTGTTTGTTGTCCACTAAAAAAGAGGATTTTATTCAATAGATCAAAATAATACCGTAGAGACTCTCCTCTTACAAGGTATCTCCCCTGTGCCTGTCAAAATCACGTGAAATTCCTTGAAACATTTAATAAGAAAGCTAACTGATGACATTATGATTATTAGTAAACTGAATCTGTGGTTGTTGAGTCATTTCATCTTGTTTGACTCTCTGTGACCCCAATTTTGAAGTTTTCTTGGCAGAGATATTGGAGTGGTTTGCCATTTCCATCTGCATCTAATTTCATAAATGAGAAACTGAGGTAAGCAGGGTTAAATGACTTGCCCAGGGTCACACAGCTAGGAAGTGTCTGAGGCTGGATTTGAATTCATGATCCAAGCCTAATGCTCTATCCACTGTACCACTTAGTTGCCCAATTTGATTTTTTACTAAATGCGAGTTATACATATTATTTATTTCTGGTCTTAGTGAGATTTTGCTCATCTTATGCCAATATGAAATGAAGCAATTTAGTTATTCCTTTAAATTAGTGGAATGAGCACTGGCTTTATAGTCAAAGGCCCTAGGTTCAAATCCTGCCTTTGACCCTTAGTACCTGAATAACCTACGTGCATATGCCATATAATCATATATAAATTAGCTGTCTATTCTAACTTTCCATGTAATTGGTTTCCTTTGTAATCCTACCTATTTTATGCATTTAAAAACATTATTCTGAGAAGGGATATATAGGCTTCACCAGACTGCCATGGGTTCCCTGACATAAAAAAGATAAAGAACTGTTTTAGGCTTGATCTTTTACATATGAAGAATCTTTGAAAGGAATTGTCTTATCTTTAGGTTATGCCTGTGGTTAGTAAGAAAAACAGGATTTGAACCCAGGTTCTCTGACTCCAAATTTCATCAATCAGTCTTAATTTACTGAACTCTTACTGTGTGTTTAATACTCCTGGGTTAGTCTCTGGGACTATAAAGACAAAAAACCAAACAAAACAAAACCCTGTTCTCAAGGAGTTTACTATCAAGGGACATGTGTGCATATAGTAGTAGATACAAAATTTTTATTTTGTTTTTGAGAGGGCTTAGCAGCTTTGGGCATCAGGAGAGGTTTTCTACAGATAATATTGCTTGAGCTGAGTTTTAAAGAAAACTAGGGAATTGCTCTTTCCAGTGTACAGCTTTTGAGAAAAAAAGAAACCTGTTTGCAAAGTATTCTAATATGCATTGGTTGGTTGCTAATAAAATTTAATAATTTAATACATTGAAGCACTTTTAAATCTTTTTTTGAATATTATTTAATTTTCCCCAATTACATGTAAAAACAACTTTGAACATTTATTTTTAAAAATTTTAAGTTCCAAATTCTCTCTCTCCCTCCCTCCCCTTCTTCCTCCCTGATGTGGTAAACAAATTGATATAGGTTATACACGCACAATCATGCAGAATATATTTCCATACTAGTCACTTTGTGAAAGGATACTTAATCTTTTTAAAAAATGAAATATATGTGATTGTTTTTGTCTTTAGATTTTTTCCTATTGCCATTGCAGCAAATTTTATTTTAGCCAACAATTTTTGAAACTTTCATTGTGTTGAGGAAAGCTTCTTTTATTTCTAATTCTCAGTCTATAGACTTACTGGGTTTTTTTCTGCTTCATGAAAAAAAGAACCACATCTATCTATCCTACTTCCAACCCTAATAAAACATACTAGTGAATTTAAAATATTCCTTACTTCTACTACTGATAAAACATCATATAAATGTAAAGAAAAGAACCGTTGAACCTCAATTTAATTTCCCCAAGCCTGTGGTGGTTTTCTCATATCAAAAATCGACAGTCATTTTGGTAGGTGAAGACTGCTGTAAGGTTTTAATACAAGTAACATACTGTACTTTGTTGAGTTTCCATAGCAACTGGATAGTCTCTTCTTTCTGTTTTGCTTTGGTCTTTATGAACTGGCATGGGAGTCTCTTCAGCTCTTCAAAGATCTGTAATTTCATCAAAGTGGGTGCTCCCTTGAATGACACAGATCAAAACCCTTCTTTAACTCTGGAGATGGTTTTTGAGAGCTGTGGTGGCCAAAAAATTCATCCCTCTGTGCCCTGCTTAGCGAAGAGCTTCTTTGAATTTAGCCCGGATGATCCTCAGACTCTAGACACAAACATAGACCCTTATTAATTAGTGTTTGAAGCCTTTTAAGTTTAGGTAGAACCTTCCAGTGCTTACATTCCCCTAGTCTGGCCTCCAAGTGCTCAGGATCACCGTGACAATGTAGTCAGTCAGTCAGTCAGTCTTTATCAAGTGCAGAAGTTTCTACATACTCCAAAATAATAGGAATGAGATTGTAAACCATTTCTTATCTAAAGTAATAAATTCTTTTTAGGCCATTTTTGCAAATATTTGGTTCAGAGCCAGCCTTGTGAGTGGAAAAAGTAGGCAGCAGCCTGTATGTTGTGGTTTCAGAGGTTCTCTGAATGTATACTCCCCATTTCCATCTCTTTCACTCCGGTCCTTGTGTCTGAAATTCCATTAGCTGATATATTCCTTTGCCTTAAGACACCTGTTAAAATGCAAAGTGCCCCTAGGAGAAGTAACAAATTAGACTTTGTCAGACTTTAAAAAATTTTTTTTTATTTAACCTAATTTTATTCATGCTTACTTTGATGTAGAAAATACGTCATTCAGTAAAAATATAGTCATTACAACATATCTTACCATATACAACTTTTAACCTACAATAATGGTGTATCCTGATGATGTTATTACATACATCTAACATTACAATAAAAATGGAAACAATTAAGACTTTGTAATTTTTCTTTGCAGATGGAAGCAATACCTCCAAAATACAAATTTTTATATACTAGAGGTTCTTAATCTAGGGTCTCTGAACTATTTAAAAAATTTTCATGACTGTATTTCAATATACTTGGTTTCCTTTGCAATTCTATATATTTTATGCATTTAAAAACATTATTTTATGAAAGGGTCCGTAGGCCTCACCAGATTGCTAAAGGGTCTGTGACATTGAAGAAGTTAAGAACCCCTGCTATACACAATAAACACTTTACTTATACTGAACATTCAAGAAAATTGAGTATATAGACAGCCTCAGAATAAAGTGACATTATATTTAGCTGGGTAGGTGTCTTAACACAGACTGAAAAACCTAGGACAAGGAAACAGCTCTCAACAATAGTAAAGCAAGCCAGTTTATTGAGAGGAGATGCAAAATGAAGGACAATCAAGGAGAGTGACTAAAGCAGGTCAGGTCTGGACCTCAGGGTGGAATTGGATGCCATGTCCCCAAAGAGTGAAGTCTGATGGGTTTTTACAGGCTTCTCATATGAGTCTAGTGGGACCAGGCATTGGGAGCAAGTTGTCCAGGTTTAGGGACTGATGCTAATTGTAGGGAGGAAAGACTTTTAGGGAAATGGAGGGTAGTTGGTATTCAAACTCTGCAGTGCCAGGTAGAAGGGAGAAAGGGATTTTGGCTCAATTTACTGGTGGTCCTATTCTGACAGAATGACTAGGGTTTTGGAGTTTCCAGGTTTTCCTTTTGGAGTTACTGTCCATGGGTAACAAACTATAGTGCTAAATGGGAAAAAATATCATTGGCAAATAACTTCTTTTTTGAAATTTAACCTTCTATAATTTAGTAGAGAAACCATGCTGATTTGCTAAAACAAACAAGAAGTGGGGTTTTAATACTTTTCCTCTAAAGAATACATATTAGAACATTTATAGTGATTCTTATCAAGAAGTTACTACAATCATACTTGCTAAAGTAGTGTTTATTGTAAAGCATTATGGGTGGTGTATGTTTTGCCACATACTTGTTATCTTGAAGTTAATACATGTTAGATTTGCCATTCATTTTTGGCTGCTGTTGGTATCATGTGTTTTAAGAAAAACAATATAAAAAACTTGAAAATACTCTTGAGTAAAAAAAAAAGTTTTGAGAAAAACCCAGATATTTTGTCAGCCTTTTACACCTTAATGTGATTTGGCACCATCAAAGGGAAAAAAAAGCCAAGAAGCCCTCTGGGCCCTTCTAGGTAAATTATGGTCAATTAGGTTCAAATCTGTTCTCAGACACTTACGAGCTATATGACCTTGAGCAAGTCACTTAACCCTGTTTGCCTTGGTTTCATCTTTAAAATGATCTGGAGAAGAAAATGGCAGACAACTCCCTTATCTTTGCAAAGAAAACTCACGTGGCATCATGAAGAGTTAGAACTGAAAAACAAACAAACGAGGATGGTATCCAGTGCGACTACTTCTAAGAAACAAGGCCGTCTTGCACATTGAGCCTGCTTTTAATATGATCACTTTATGTTTTGCATAGCACTTTGTATGATATTATCTCATTTGATCCTCACAACGAAGCTGTTAGGTTGGGGCCATTATTATCGTCTCCACCTTATAGATGAGGTTAAGGGTTTTACCCAGGGATGCACATCTAGTAGATATCTGAGGTGGTATTTGAACTCAGGCCCTCCTGACTCCAAATCTAGCACTCATCCATTGTGCCTCTTAGTTGGTTACTTTGGAAATAGAAACCTGCTCGTTAAGCCTGCATGATCATTTCTATGTCTTTTTGTATAACTGTTCTTTGGCAATTTTCACATTAATAATACACGTGTGGGGTTTTTATTTTGGGGCCGCAGGGATTTAGAGCAAGTCCTCGCCATACCAGAAGAAGAGTAGCGGCCCGTCTAGAAGAAACTGAGCCTTTAGCAGAAGTACACCATCAGAGCGAACAAGAAACTTCAGTGAGAAAAAGGAAACTCAAGAAAAGCAGCCGAGTTCAGCCAGAATTTTACCACTCTGTTCAAGTTCCTTCAACTAGAAAACCTGTGAGTATGTCATTTTTTTAAGAAAATGTGAACTTCACCATCTAGTCATGTCTTATTCTTACTTAGAATATTTAAAAATAATGTTGGATGTGGTCACACAGCCTAGTAGAATGTGCCTACTGATAATGAGTTTGTTTCCTTGACACTTATGGACTTGGGAAATTTGGTTCTGGGAAAGTTAGAAAATAAAACTTCTATGTGTTTTTATTTAGCACTTCATGATGGCGGTAACTTTAAAAAGCTTTTAAATACTTAAAGTTTTTTTGTGGCTTAGTATAGGTTGTGTTATTATTGTCATGCATGAATCATGCTAACGTAAGGGTGTGTCATTGATTTGATGAGATGATTAAATAATTTTAAATTTTGAAAACAGCATTGACCTAGAGTGATCATGTTCAGAGCTTACTGGTGTGTGAGTCATAGTGTCATTTTTTTCCAAAAAAGGAAGAATTTATGTCCATTGGAGAGAGGAAAAAACAGGCAGCTGGAAAATGTCTCTCTGGATCTGGTTTCCTTTGGGTTTTTTTTTTTGTTTGTCATCATGACAATGTGGACCAATGATGTAGAGTAATTAATTCTCGAGCCTAATCACTGATCTTTCACAAACTTTACAAGTTTATAAGATTTAACTGAAGTTTGTGTTTGTAAATGCACTTGTAATAGGCACTTAGACATCTCAGTGGAGGGGCAGCGAGGTGGCGCAGTGGTTAGAGCACTGGCCCTGAAGGCTGGAGTACCTGAATTCAAATGTGGCCTCAGACCAAACACTTGACACTTACTAGCTGTGTGACCCTGCGCAAGGGACTTAACCCCAATTGCCTTAAAAAAACAAAACAAAACAAAAAAATATCAGACATTTCAGTGGATAGAGCTAATCTTGGAGCCAGGAAGATTCAAGTCCTAATTCTGACACATAATGGCTTTGTGACCCTGGGCAATCCATTTAACCCCTCCTTGCTTGTAGTTCTCAAAGTGTGGTCCATCCAAGACCAGTAAGAGGATCCTCAAGATCAAAACTATTTTCATAATAGTATTAAATCATTATTTGTCTATTAAAATATTCGTCCCTTTTTCAACTAAGTATCTGTGTGAGGCAGGATTTTCTTCACACACTTCAACCAAAACAACATAACACATGTTGAGAACAAAATCAAAGACAAGATTTCAACTATCTTCTATTAAGTCAAACATCAGAGAGGTTTGTAAAAATATGTAAAACAATACCACTTTTTCCACTAATTTTTTTTTGTTTTGGAAAAGATAGTTATTTTTAATGAAACGTTATTTATATTAACATGTAATTGAATTTTTATTTAAATTAATTAATACACATTTTAAATTGTTATCTCAATTTTAATGTTTAACGTATGAGACATCATTAGATCTGCAGGGGTGTGCTGGTTTAACAACTAGCTCTCTGGGGGAAAAGAGTGTTCAGGAAACACTTATTGGTTTGACCAATATTATTAACATTTTGTGTATCACTTTATTAAATCAAGACAATCAACAAAACAAATCAAGCCCTGATTTGTAGCATGTGTGGATTTCTGAGATGTAAATATTCACACTGAAAATTAAATAATGGGGCAGAGCTGATGAACTAGCTCCAGCACATCCCTGGGTCATATATAACCTACATAAACAAAAGCTTTTTGGGGTCCTCAAGAAAACATTTTTTTTGACCAGGCAATGGGGTTAACTGACTTGCCTTGGGTCACTCAGCTAGTGTCATGTGTCTAATGCTGGACTTCAACTCAGATCCTCCTGACTCCAAGGCCAGAGCTCTATCCATTGTGCCACCTTGCTGCCCCAGGTCCTCAATAACTTTTAAGAGTGTAAAGCAATCCCGAGGCCAAAAAATTTGAGAACCTCTGCTCTAGGCAACTCTCTAAGACTATAAATAGTAGAGAAAGTGTTCACCTGCACTAGTAGAGGGTTTTCTCACCAGGAAGTTCCCTATGTCAGTGAAATCATAAATCTAGCCGTGTCCCCATCTTTAGTTGAATATCTAGACATCTGCACCACTGTGGATTCTGGGAAGTTCTTTGGAGTCCCTTCAGTCTTTAAACCTTTAAACCTTTTATGAACTACTTAGCTTGTTGACATTATAGACATGAACATCAGTCTCACATGCTATAGCCAAGTTTGTGCCTGCCATCAAGGATGCCTGGCATCTGCTGGTTTCTGCCTGGAGTGCTGTCTCCTGTTGGCTGAAATGTAATGATTGCAGTCTAATATACCCAGCCACCTACTAGACAAATTCAAATCAAAGCTAGGCTTGGGACAAAGAATCAGACAAGGTACCCTCACAAAAGCTAATTACTGTGACATCCATCTGGGAAAGTTTTAAAAATCGTAGGCTATGTATCCCACAAACAAGTGGATAAATGCTTGATTTCCTTCTGGGGCTTCCTTGTCTTGGGTGTGGCTTTGTTTATTGAATTATCTTTTAAAGAAAAATCTTTTTCAGTTGAAAGGGGCTCTGTCGTCAAGGGGCAGTCAGTTCCTTCGTAGGCTGTGTGATGTAGTGGAAAGAACCCTGTATTTTTAATCCTGCTACTATTCCTTATTCCCCAAGTACCTGGGTCAGGTTGCTTTCCTCTCCTCAACTTACCTGTTAAATGAAGGGGTGGATTAGATGACCTCCAAGGCCCCTTGCTGCTCTGAATCATTTGATCCTGAGAGCAGGGAGCTATCCACAAAGTAGAATCCTGGTGCGAGCAGGATACAGAGTGCAAGCCACCGGTGAGACATTAGTCCTCATTGTACATTGTACAAGAAAATATCCTTTGATAATCCTCTTCTTTCTAGACCTCGCTTATTTTTGTATTTCTACTCTGGTGATTCAAAATCCTGTTTTAAAAGGAGATCTTCACTGCCATCTAGAGTCTTTTGATTTCCTTTTCATCAAGATGCAGTCAGTTATTCACACTATCTACTGCTCAGCAGAGGTGAAAAGACTTGGGTTTATGTCAATGGAATGTGAGCACTCCTGCTCTGAAAGGTCCTGGGAGGCCTTGTGTGGGTGTTCTAAACCATTTTGTGTATTCCATAGTGTGCATTCGGCAGTGTGGAGAAGTCTCTAGACCTCTTCTCAAAGTAATATTTTTAAAAAATTCATAATGAAAGGAAATGGTGAATTTTAGTCAGCAGTTAGTGAAAATAAAGATGTAATCCCCCCCCCCCCAAGTTCATGGACTCAGGTTAAGAACACTTAAATGCCTTATTGTACCTGGATTTAAGCCATGAAGTTTGGGAGTACTATAACTACCAATTAATGAAAAAAATATTTATTTAGTAGCCTATGTTTGATGGAAAGAACACTGATTTTGGAGTCAGAGGATCTGGATTCAAATCTTGCCTCTGATGAATTCTATCTATGTGACCTTGGGCAAGTTACTTACCTTCTGTAGACCCTGTAGATCCAAAGGGGGTTGGATTTGAGGGATTCTGAGGTCTCTTCTAGTTCTAGATCTGTTATCTTACAACTTACAAGGCATAAGTCAAGACATAAGAGGAGGAAGAATAAATACAAATTCACAGTCTCTATTTTTCAGTCTCATTACCTAGTTGGGAAGATATGACATATATGGTGGTGTAGAGGTAACTCAGTGGGAGATAACTGATGGGCCTCACTCATCGGTGAGTTAGAGGGGTGTCTGCTCCAAGCATGTGAAGACTTCCGCTGGCAGAGTGGGTGGATGAGAACAGTTTGTTTGGATGGCTTTAAAGGTGGCTGATCTTGATCAGACATCAAAATTGAAAAACTGCATTCTGGGCCATCACCAGTTGTCTTGACATTTGTCTTGCCACTGGACTTGAGGAGCTTATAGGCAGTTCAATAATAGGGAATTATATTGGGAATCAAATAAGTGGGATGGAACATAAAATACAAGAGAGGCGCAAAGTACTATCAAAAACTGTGTGAAATGCTACAGGAGCTCAAGAGAGGGGGATCATTTTCATTTGGGATGCCGGGAAAAGCTTGGCAAAGTAGATACAATCTGAGGTGGGCCTTGAAAAATGAATATGTTTAGGATAATCAGAACAAAAGGATTCATGAAATTGTAGGAACTGTGTGAACAGAGGTTCACAGGTAGGAAAAACACTGAGGTGTGTTTGGACGGACATTGAGTAGAATAGTTTGGCTGTAGCAGCTTTCGTACAATTAGTTGAATGATTAATTAGCGCCCTCCTCACAAGTTTGTTGTAAGGATCAAATGTTAAGTGCTTTGCAGACTTTAAAGAGCTATATAAATGTTAGCTGGTGTTAACGAGAAATAAAGTTGGCTGGTTCAGATCCTGGAGGAACTTGAAACCAGGTTAAAGAGTTTCGGATCTATTCAATAGGCAATAGACAGTCATCAAATGCTTTTGAGCAGGGGAATGGCATGATGAAAACAGTGTATTAAGAATATTAAGGGGGCAGCTAGGTGGCGCAATGGATAAAGCACAGCCCTGAAGTCAGGAGGACCTGAGTTCAAATCCGACCTCAGACCAAACACTTGACACTTACTAGCTATGTGACCCTGTGCAAGTCATTTAACCTCAATTGCCTAAAGAAAAAAAAAAGAATATTAGCTTAGAGGGCAGCTGGTTGGCACAGTGGATAGAGCACTCAGGAGGACCTGAGTTCAAATGACATAACACTTGCTAGCTGTGTGACCCTGGGCAAGTCACTTAACCCCGTTGCCTAGCCAAAAAAAAAAAAAGAATATTACTTAGATGCAGCATTCAAAGGTACTTTGTTGGGGAAAGACTAGAAGGAGTGAAGTAGATATTATGATTACCCACTTGCTTTGGGGAAGAGATTTTGGAATGGCTACTGTGCTCCTTCCCCTCTTCTTGATATTGCCTCTACCAGTTCTGTTGGAGACAGGAACTTGCAGGGAGTTGTCTGTTGTAGTCCTAATAACATTGTTCTTGACACAAATCAGCACTGCTATTGCTTCTGTAAACGGCATGTCAGTTTACTTCCCTATACCTCCACTCACATCTTCCTAGTTACCAATCTTGCTATATGTATTCTCTTTCCCTAAGTAAGCTTTTTGAGGGCAGGGCTGTCTCTTTTTTGTATTTATACTCCTCCCTTTGCACCTCTCCATTCTCTGGGGAGGGGAAGAGTATTAGGTTCATAGTTCAGAGAGCACAGTCATAGTTCCAAGTCCCAAACTCCCTTTGGGCTCAAGTCCCAGACACTCTGTCAGCTGTCCCAGACAGCTTGAGAAGCCAGGCTATTGGGGTGCACCATTCTGCCTACAAACCTGGCTCCAAGGTTGTCGTGGTTCAAACTCCTGGGTCCCATGAGGCTCATCTCTGGCACGAACTGAGGAAGATGAACAATACAGAACAGGACGCTGCCACCCCCTACTATACCCCATGCCCCTTCCCCCTCCCTCCAAGACCTAGTTTTTAGAGCTGGAGCCACGGCAAAAGAGAGGGAGCAGGAGAAGGAAACTCCTTCTGTTCTCACGGGTTTCTTCATGGAGCCCATGCTTTGAGTGAACCCTAATCTTTACTCTCTGGTTGCGGAAGACAAAAGTGGCCAGAGGAGAGGTAGAAAAAGTATATCTCCATTTCTTAGCTCAGTATCTGGCAAAAAGCAAGCACTTAGCAATGCCCATCCATCCATCCATCCATCCATCCATCCACCCATCCATCCATCCATCCATCCATCCGTCCATCCACCCATTCACTCATTCAGTCGAAGTCTTCTGGAGTGAACAGCTATTATCAAGAGTTTCCCAATTCTTGGTCTGGGTGTGGGCTTTTGCAGATTGCTGACTTGTAGTTCTGTGCTGCATTGTGTTAGGTCCAGTTAATGACTGTGAAAGCCTTTTTAGTGCAGATAAGATAACATAGGGAAAAGTCTTGCTAGTTACCTTCCTAGGCCTCATTTTCATCAAGTGTAAAATGAAGCAGGGGGTTAAATTAGGTGGCCTCTGAAGTCTCTTCCAACCTTAGATCTATGGTCCTGTGGCGCTGTATATGACCTTAAGCCACTACATGAATGTGAGCTACTATTATTGTTTATCTTATGTGCAGACAGTGTACCCAAGCAAAGCCAAAACAAAAAAGTGACAGGATACATTTGAAGTAGGAAAAACATGAAAGTGGAGACTTTGAGGCAAAATAAAAATGAATCATCTGTGGTGACTCAGCTTTCCATGAGAAGAGAGTTTACATTAGAGACCCAACGTTTCTAGTAGCGAAGATGGGGCCCAAGATGTGAATGATTTATCTGATAATGGCTCAGATTAGAAAGAGTGAAAGGATGTTGGTAAAAAGGGAGAAGCATCAGAAGATCTGACAGTGTATTTTCAGCTCTCTTAACGCTTTGTATATCTTCTTAATGAAGGGGCTATGGGTTGAAAAGAGCTCATATTTTTGCTTCTGTGGCTACACTGATCTCTTTGTTCTTTTTTGAGTATTCAGTGGGGCTATCAGGAAATTCATAATTTATACTTAAGATGTACTCACTGACATTTATAATGGATGTGGCCTATTATAAACTCAATAAATAATAAGCACACGGATAATTGAATCCCTTTGGGGAGTTAAATATTCGAGTCAGCTAATACTTTTTGTTGTTGTTCAATGGTTTTTTAGTCATGTCCAATTCTTTATAACCCCATTTGGGGTTTTCTTGGCCAAGATACTGGAGTGGTTTGCCGTTTCCTTCTCCAGAGCATTTTACAGACGAGAAAACTGAAGCTAACAGGGTTAAGTGACTTGCCTAGAGTCACAAAGCCAGTAAGGGTCTGAGGTCAGATTTGAACTCAGGAAGATAAGTCTTCCTAACACAAGAACCCACACTCTATTTACTGTGTACCTAGCTGCCCTTATGCTTATTGAGCCCCTACTTTATGCAAAGTACCATATTAGGTGTTTTGGGGTATACATGGATAAATGAGATGCTGTCCCTGCCAACAGGGAGCTTATAATCTAGAAGGGGATGACACACATACAAAAAGATATTATATAAGGGATAATGTGATGCCGCTCTAAGAGAAATACAACGTGTCATGGATGCCCAGAGGAAGGAGGTATAAGTTGCTTTTGGCTGGTGGATATCACTTTGGCAGAGGAAGCATTTAAGTGGGGCCTTGAATAATGGATAAGACTTGGTCTAGAGGAGAAATGGAAGAAGGACATTCCAGGTAAAGGGAAGATTATGTGAGCAAAGTCATGGAGGGCAAAAAGAAAGGCATAGGGTGTGTTCAGGGAATGGTATATAGTCTAGTTTGGTTAGTGCGTAAGTGCAGAGGAGATGAAAATGTTTACTTTAATGGTTTTCTGCCACCTATAGAACAGAATACCAAACTCTTTAGTCTGATATTCAAGGATATTCTGTCTGATATTCTGAGACTAGAGAATGAAAGTAATCTAGCTATGCTAAAGATTTTGGACATTATAGAATCATTGAAAATTTCTGAGCAGACAATGACATGGTCAAGCTGTACCTTAGGATTTAAGAAATTGAACAGTTATAAAGGATTAGTCTCAGTAAATAGTGTATTGATCCGAACATAGGCTTCACTCTAGAGGCAGTTAGGAGCAGCAGATAGAGCTCTGGACTTGGAGTCAGGAAGACCTGAATTCAAATATGACCTCGGATATTTAATGGCTGTGTGACTCTGGGCAAGTCTGCCTCAGCTTCTCTATTTGTACAATGGGGACAATAAAAACATCTATCTCCCAGGATTATTGTGAAGATAAAATAAGAAAATATTTATAAAATGCTTAGCACAGTGCCTGGTATATTTTTATTGTTCAGTCATTTCAATTGTGTCTGACTCTTTGTGATCCCATTTGGGGTTTTCTGGATACTGGAGTGGTTTGCTAGTTCCTTCTCTAGCTCATTTTACAGATGAGGAACCGAGGTCAATAGAGTTAAGTGACTTGCCCAGGGTCACACAGCTAGTAAGTGTCTGAGGCCAGATTTCAACCCCTCCAGATGAATCTTCTTGATTCCAGGCCTGGCAGTCTCTTCCACTGTGCCACCTAGCTGCCCCTGCCTGGTACATAGTAGGTGCTTAACAGATGTTTGTTTTTTTTTTTTTTAAAAAAAGGCCTTTTCTCCTGCTGCACCCCCAGTACAACTCATATAAAATGTGTATGTAGCCTATGGTCAGTGATTTTTCCCATTAATGTCTATGCTTATATATTTTTCTCTTTCAAGAAATCTCATTTTAATGAGTGTAGCCCATATTTGAAGATAGCCAATTTTAAAACTCATATGAGTGCTGAGCCTCAAATCAACATGTCAAGTATATATTAAGTGCTTACTATGACAGACATTCTACTAAGTGTTAGGGATAAAAAGAAAGACTCTAGGAGCTTACATTTTTTTTTTTTAACATTCATTGTTTTAAAAATTGAGTTCCAAATTCTCTCTCCCTCCAGCCCTTCTCTCCCTCCTCTCTCCTCCTCTCCCATTGAAAAGGAAAGCAAGGTTATATCCATTATGCATGTGAGGTCATGCAAAACATTTCCATATTAGCCATGTTGCAAAAAAAAAAAGGCAAGAAAAAGAAAGTGAAACAATCATGCTTCAATTTGTGCTCAGAGTTCATTAGTTCTTTGGAAATTGATAGCATTTTTCATCATGAGTCCTTAGGAATTATTTTGGATCATTGTATCAATCAGAGTAGCTGCACAGTTGATCATTATTACATATTAACGCCGTTTTTTCTTCAAATTTTTTTTGGGGGCTAGGCAATGGGGTTAAGTGACTTGCTCAGGGTCACACAGCTAGTAAGTGTTATATGTGTGAGGTCACATTTGAACTCAGGTCCTCTTGACTTCAGGGCCAGTGCTCTATCCACTGCGCCATCTAGCTGCCCCTATTACTGCTTTTATACAGTGTTCTCCTTGTTCTGTTTGTTTTCATTTGTATCAACTCATATAAGTCTAACCAGGTTTTTCTGAAAGCATTCAGCTCATCATTTCTTATATTACAATAGTATTCCATCACAATCATATACCACGACTTGTACAGCCGTTCCCTAATTGATAGTTATCCCCTCAGTTTCTAATTCTTTGCCTCCACAAGAGCTGCTATAAATATTTCAGTAGATGCAGGTCCTTTTCCTTCTCCCTTGATCTCTTTGGGACACAGACCTAGGATGTTGCTGAGTTAAAGGATATGGACAGCTTGATAGCACTGTGGGCATAGTTCCAATTGTTCTAGGAGCTTACATTCTAATGGGAGAGACAACATTCAAATATCTATGTATATACAAGATCTATACAAAGTAGATGGAAGATAATCTCAGAGGAAAGAGAAATTAGCACGTGTGTGTGTGTGTGTGTGTGTGTGTGTGTGTGTGTGTGTGTACCTGGAAAAGCCTCCTGCAAAAGATGGATTTTGAGATGAATCTTGAAGGAAACCAGGGAAGCCAGGAGGCAGAGAAGAAAAAGGAAAGCATACCACATATAGGGATTAACATTGAGTAAACAGAGTTAGGAGATGATGCATTCTGTTCAAGGAACATCAAGAATGCCAGTGTTGTTGGATCATGAAATATATGGAAGAAAGTAAGGTACAAGAAGACTGGAAAGATAACGATCATCCCTAGAATATGTTGAAATTGTTTAAAACCTTATTTCTTTAGTGCTTCAAACGATATGCTTTCATTTGCTTGGGTATTCCCTCAGTAATGGCAATTCACATCTGTTCCAAACATTAGCAAATGGTTAAGAAAAAGTTGTATTGATGCCTTTTTTTAAAACATCACGATCATTTCCTGATATACCCTTCCCCCAAAATGAACCTTCCATTGTGACAAAGAAAAACAAAAAAGCAAAAACAACTGCTATAATTTCCTCATCTGGAAGTTAAAAGATTTTCTTTCATATGCCCTTTTTTTTTTATTGTAGGCAGTTTCATGAGCTTCTGTGGCCAAAAAAAGCATTAGGATCTGGGGCTCAACCTTCTAGCTTGGTCCTTAGTAGATCACAGTGTATTGATATTTGAAGTGTTGGTGTGATCTGCCAGATGTTGAACTTCACTGGCATAGCTGCTGAGACACTAGCTAGGGTCATTTTCACATGCCAAGGAGGTATCAGGTTAAGTACTGCAGTGGTTTTCAAAACTATAGAGCTAAAGATAGAAATCATCCCTAGGTCTCTATCTGATACACATATTTTTTGCCTTTACATATTTTTAAAAGTAAAATGCCTGGATTTCAAGTTTTTAAAATACTTGTTAACTAGATTCATTTCCAAATATTGTATCTAAAGACATAAATTCTACTTCCAGCTATCTGGCTTATTTTACCTGCACCAGACCATTTGGAACCTCTTTGAATCTGTTTCTCTGTAAAACAGAGCTATTCAGAGGACATATGAGTGGCTTAAAGCTCTTCAGAAGAAAGTTACATACAAATCTAATGTATTAAACTTCTGTAGGAGTTACTGAAATCCACAGATAAACTTCAAGCCTCATTTTAGCCATCATTTTCAACTTTTCTCATCATACCTTAGCAAAGGAACATAATTTTTTTCCCTGTCCTTGGTCGCCCTCTGCTGGAGATGCTTGTGAATAGTAAAATGACTTGAAGGAAGGCTGCAGTAGAGGAGAAAACCCAACATTTTTGCTTTTGTTTTTGTTGTTGTTGAGTTGTTTCAGTCATGTCCAGCACTGTGTGACCCCATTTGGGGTTTTCTTGGTAAAGATGCTGGAGTGGTTTGCCATTTCTTTCTCCAGCTCATTTTACAGATGAGGAAACTGAGGCAAACAAGTTAAGTGACTTCCTCAGAGTCACACAGCTAGTAAGTGACTGAGGTCACATTTGAACTCAGATCCTGCTGACTCTAGGCCCGGCTCTGTATCCATTGTGCCACCTCTCTGCCAACATTTTCGTATCATCTGTAAATAATTACATATTGTATATACATATTTAAATATCACACATGTATATACTGTATAGACACACATACGTGTGTGTGTGTATATATATATATATATATGCACATATATTTATCAGACCTGTGATTTCATTAGTCTAAGGAGAACCAAGGAGGAACTCCTTGTACCAATGCAAATCAGCACCTACTCTTCAACTTATAGTGTTAGAGCATGTCACCTGGGCTCTCAAGAGGTTAAATGACTTGCTTGGCATCACAGCATGTGTCAGAAGCAGAATTTGAAACTAGATCTTAGTGCCTCTGAAGTCGTCATCTGCTTCTTATTTCAGGCTGCCTTTCATAATGTTATTGTTGGGTTTTCCTTCCTTCCTATGGTATTTATGGCAACAAATATTTAAAACATTATGCCTACACAGACATTTATTGTTTATCACTTATTGTTTGTCACCAGGAGACCTGGAAAACATGGCTCAGAGACCCTTTGGGGTCACTTCTATGTACAGGTGTTATGGCATAGTAACTTTGTTTTATGGGCTGAGGCAATTTCCTATTTTCCCCATAAATTGGTGAAAAGATACTGGAGGTATCTCTGTGTGTCTTCTGTCCCAGCTCTTCCAAAGAACTTAGCCCTTCTAAGCTAGGGACAGCAGGGACATAGATTGAGTATATATGACATCACAAGTGGCATTGTTAATCGAGTATAACTTGACCCCATGTCAAATGCTCACATTTGCCTTCAGTGAGCCCTGGTTCTAAGACCACAGATTACTGATTTTCCAAGGTGTCCTGGTAAAAGAATAAGGTTAGGTTAAGGTAATAAATAACTCAAATACATTTTGTTTATACTGGAGGCAATATTGCCCTCCAGCAATACTTTAATATGCAGGCCCTAAATAATTTTCTTCCTAAACAGATCTTTGATTACATTGGTAATACCCATGAAACTCTCATCCAGTGAATGGGAAGTACCAATGAGAACTCTCATTATGGAAGACTGTTAATTTACATATTGTTTGAGAGCTATGTCTAATGGACTTTGCTGAGACTTGAGTATGAGGCACTAGAGAAGGCACAAAAGGGCAATGCTTGAACTTTCTCAAGTCAGTAGAAAGCTATCCAGAGATAGTCCAGTGAGGAAACTCCATCTGTCAATGTAGAATAACACAGAGCTCTGCAACTTATGGGTAGCTGAGTGTTACAATGGATGGAGCACTGGGCTTGGAATCAGAATTCAAATCTGGCCTCAGATACTTACTAGCCATGTGACCCTGGGCAAGTCACTTAACCCTGTTAGCCTCAGTTCCTCATCTAGAAAATGAACTGGAGAAAGAAATGGCAAGCCACTCTAGTATCCTTGCCAAGAAAAACTCCAAATGAGGTCATGAAAAGTTGGACATGACAGAAACAGCCAAACTTCAACTTAGTCTGAGAGAGTAGCTTTGGGACACTGAGAGTCAGGAAGACTGATCTACTCTTAATACATATTGGCTATATGACCATGGGTAAGTCTTCCTGACTCAAAAGGAAGTCAATTCCTGATTTCCTGACCAGTATTCAATTCACTGGACAGCTAGGTGGCACAGTGGATAGAGTGCCAGACCTGGAGTCAGGAAGACCTGAGGTCAAATCAGGCTGAAGACATATTAACTGTATGATCCTGGGCATGTCATTTAACTCTGTTTGCTTCAGTTTCCTCATCTGTGAAATAAGGTAGAGAAGGAAATGGCAAACCAATCCAGTATCTTTGCCAAGAAAACCCAATTAGGGTCACAAAGAGTAAGACATGACTAAAAAAGACTGATTGACTAAGCCACACCATCCTTCAGGGACTAACTTACAAGTTTACATGTTTATTTGTAAACTAGTTGTTTGGAACTTGGAGTTAGTATGGCTGTGGAAACTTTATTATCAATGGTGGTTTCCAGGCCAATCCCAGACATCTCTTTAACCTAAAACAGGGGTTCCTAAGCTTGTTTTGTGTCATGGACCCCTTTGGAAGTCTGGTAAAGCCTGTGGACCTTTTTTCAGAATAATATTTTAAATGCATAAAATAAAATAAGTAGAATTAAAAGCAAAGCAATTATATTGAAATAGATATAATTTATTTCCATCTAAGTTTAGAGATCCCTTGAAATCTACCCATAAGCCTCAGGTTAAGCTACCCCTGATGTAGACTGTACCGGAAGTATCTACATCTATTATTGATGACTTGGTTTCTATGGGAAAATACATTATGAGTTCCGACTTGAGCATTTCAAGGCCAAATCTCTAGCCTCCTTGGCAGCAGAGTTCCTGCTGGCATTCAGCATGGGGAATTGAGTACACGGTCAACTAAAAGCCTTAGTCTTTTTCACAGCAGTTACTTTTAGGGCAGGCTTCTCTTTTGAGGCTTTTGACCCGAGTGCTGAAATTGAGCACAGCCTGGGCTGGGACTCAGCATTATTCTTCACTCTCCCACCCCCACAGCCGAGATCGCACAGATTTACCCTGATAGGTAGGTAGGTAGGTGGATAGGTAGGTAGGTAGGCCCTGGTAGGTCTTGTGACGTGTTCAGTAAGCATTGCCTGGATAATATAGTCCTACCCCTTAGGTGGGAGGTACAGCTCATCATATAACCTGTATCTTGCTCACGTTATTAGCCATATGGCAGCTGGTGAAGCTACTAACTTCTTAAGACCTCTTATATTACTTCATGTAAAATTGATTACTCAGCCTTATTCCTTGGGTCCAGGGGCTAGAGAAGAGGCTTCACACAAACCTTCAGTGGGGAGATCCCCGTGGGTTTTGTGGGATGGGCTTTGTGTTCCTTCCATAAGAATAGAATGAATCTCCTGGGACCATGCTAATGGAGTACTTCTCTTCCTGTCTTTCAGTAGCACAAGTACAATTGCCCAAGGCAGAGCTTTGGCCTAAGAGTCCTGTGTAATGATCTTTGAGTCAGTGTGGACAGAAGCACCTCAGGGTCTGAGGGCCTGGGTTAAATCCTGGTGCTGTTCCTTGGGACCATCTTGGGCACATCATTTAACATAAGACCATAGTTTTTAGAGCTGGAAGGGAATTTACTAGTCTTCTATTCTAATGCTCCCATTTTATAGATGAGGAAACCAAAGTCTAGCATGGTGAAGTGATTTATCCAAGGCCACACAGAACATTTTTCCTCATCTGTCAAACTAGAAGATTGTAGTAGCTGTTCTCTAAGGCCTCTTCTAATCTCAGATCCTTTTTTCAGTCTCACAGAAGAGAATCTAGGAATGCAGCCAAGGGAGGTTTTCTTGCACAGCACAACTTGTGAATGTACATTGTACTGTGGGCCAAGGCTGTTACTGGCATAGGGTAAATTGGGCTTTGCCCAGACTACTGTCATCCTGGGGGGAGGGTGGCAAACTTCCTCCCCATCACAGTGAAAACCATCACTTGTACCTTCACTGTGGTCCTTTGAAGGCCTCTACCACCGTATGGCCATATGGGATAGCTGCCATTACTATCCATTGGGATATACCTTTTCCAGGGTTATCTTTCTGCCAGTGTCTTCCTTTCTGGGTGAGAAAGTAGGACCGTGCCCTCATTCAGACTGTCCTTGGTGCCACTGCCACCCCTCCTCCAACTATTTTTTCCAGGTTAAAAAAATTTACTGTGTGCATAAGAGAACCAGGCAGGATGAAGCTTAGGTACTCCTCTCCTTCCCTTCCTTGCCCTCTTCCCTACTACAGGCCCTCCTTGTCACCTCGGGAACCCTTCCCTCCCATCCTTGGTTTTCGTTTCTGGGTCTCAGAGATCTTCTGCTTAACTAGATTCCAGCTAAAATTGTCAATTATTTTCCTTTTCTTTCCATCAAGATGCCTTTAGATAATCTGCTTAGGATGAGTTTGCTGCAGTTTAGAGAAGGCTAGGAAACATACCCTTAAAATCACGGCTGGGTGTTTTTCTTTGCCTTTCCTGCTCATGTAATTAAGGACTCTTCCCTCCCCCTTTCCTTTTCAAGTATATAAGAACAGACCATTTAGTAGAACTCCTTTATTTGAATAACTCTAGCAAACTTCCTGTCTTGAGAGTGGATTTGGATTTACTGTGAAACTGTGACTGTAACTTTTACTGAATTAAATGGTGAACGCAGACTTGAGGGGGGAGGGGAGGAAACATTTGTTTCCTTTTCCCCTTCAGAATTGTGAAACACTAAGTAAAAGGAGAAAGGAATTTGGTATATTGGTATGCACACTGGTTTAGGAGTCATAGGATTAGGATTCAAACCTCAGAATTTACTATTTGTGTAACATTTGGGCCTCAGTTTCCTCATCTGTTAAATGGGGGGGTGTTGACCTAGAGAGCCTGTCAGTTCTCTTCCTGCTCTAAATCTTTTGTTGTTGTTCAGTCATTTCCCACTCTTTGTGACCCTATTTGGGTTTTTCTTGGCAAAGTTACTGGAATGGTTTGCCATTTCCTTCTCCGGCTTATTTTACAGAGGAGGAAGCTAAGGCCAACAGGGTTCAGTGACTTGCCCAGGGTCACACAACTAGTAAGTGTCTGAGGCCAGCAGATTTAAGCTCCTGACAATGAGTGTTCCTGATCCCACACCCAATGCTCTATCTACACACTACCTAGCTGCTCAAGGACAAGAATAGGGGTAGGGATAGATATTGGGCCTGTGATTTCATTCATATAGAGAACTCCTGAAACTCCCTCTACCAATGCAAGTTAGCACCTTTTCTGCAACATACAGTTTTAGAGAGTTGCTTAGAGAACTGAAAATTTAAGTGACTTGCCCAGGACCATAAAACCAGTGCATTTCTGAGGTGGGGCTTGAACCCAGGTTTTCCAGGCTTTGAGGCTAATTCTCTATACATTGCTTCAGTTTCTTTCTTTCTTTCTTTCTTTCTTTCTTTCTTTCTTTCTTTCTTTCTTTCTTTCTTTCTTTTTCCTTCCTTCCTTCCTTCCTTCCTTCCTTCCTTCCCTTCCTTCTTCCTTCCTTTCTTTCTTTCTTCTTTCTTTCTTTCTTTCTTTCTTTCTTCTTTTTCTTTCTTTTCTTTCTTTCTTTCTTTCTTCTTCCTTCCTCCTTTCCTTCCTTTCCTTTCCTTCCTTTCCTTTCCTTTCCTTTCCTTCCTTTCCTTTCCTTTCCTTTCCTTTCCTTCCTTTCCTTTCCTTTCCTTTCCTTTCCTTTCCTTTCCTTTCCCTTCCCCTCCCCTCCCCTCCCTCCCTCCCTCCCCTCCCTCCCCTCCCTCCCTCCCCTCCCCTCCCCTCCCTCCCTCCCCTCCCTCCCCCCCTCCTCCCCTTCCCTTCCCTTCCCTTCCTTCATTTTTTAAACAAGTTTACTATTAATATAATTTCTTTGGATTTGCTCTTTGTACCTTTGAGCACATTTTTGGGAGAGGTCAGTAGCATCGTAAGGCTATTTCTCCAGACTTCATTTAGTTTATCTGTTCCAGGGCTGTGTTGCCCTTCCCTGAAAGATATGGATCAAACATTTCATTTTAAGAGGGGCTTGCTACAGGCTTCCCTTGGTGTTCTGTTAGTGTTTAACATACCTCACTGTCTGCATCTTTCCCCTAAACTCTAGCTTACATCCTTTGTGGCAATTTAAGTCCAGTCCCATCCCCCTTGTTCTGTTCTCGGTAGAAAAGGAAGAGCAGCTGGTGACTGGCTTCTGTTGCTGATAATAATAGCCTTTTTGGACATGATTCAGTCTGACAGCTGGAAGGGACCCTTGAGGTCATCTAGTCCAACCACCTTCCCAATGTCGGAGTCCTGACAGATGGTCACTCAACCTCTGCTTAAACATTTCCAGTGATGGGCAATTCGTGACATTCTGAGATAATGTAGAACCAACTTTGGAGATTGGGTTTATGTGCAGAAAGAAAATGTCCCTTGTTGGGCTTGTCTTATGTACATGAAAATAGCAAAGCAAACAAGCAAGTGATCAAAACCCTAGAAACAAAAAAATATAAAGTACTTTAAATTAATAATGATAATAACAATAAAAAGTACAGCTTCTAGTTTCCCAGGAGTTCTCTCCCAGCTCTCCTGTTCTAGGCATATGCTCCCTGAGGGGGTAGTATGGTATAAAAGCTAGGACACTGGAATTGGAGTAGAGATGAGGGCTGGAGTAAGGCCTCAGTTCAGTCACTTACTAGCTGTGTGACCCTGGCCAAATCACTTGTCCTCTCTGCGCTTTAATTTTCTTGTCCATGAAATGAGAGGTTTGGAATCAATCACCCTTCCCACTCTAGATCTATGAACCTCTCATTTATGATCCTACGTCGTCTATACACTACGACAGGCCTGCACAACATGTGGCCTGTGGGCTGCTTGCGGCCCACCAAAATGGCCCCAGCCAGTATGTTGTGCAGGCCTGTTTTACATTCTCTACATTTTTCACGGGCTGCCTGAATTCCTTTGGTGGACCGCGAGGGGCGCACGGGCCATATGTTGTGCAGGCCTGCATTAGGACAAAAGTACTTGAGCCAACTGGTCTATTTGTGGGACACAGGCCTCCCATATACTGAGAAATCTGGCTTCTATTCACCTCCCCTCACCCCAACTTGTTGTGTGACTACTATAAAAAGTATCTTTTCTCCTTTCCCTCAATCCTTATCTGGTAAATGGCTCTGTGATAAAGCATGCTGGGTAGACTAGGGTTACTATGTATGGCAAACCTAAAGTATATAACCAGATGTTTTTCAATTATGGAGAACTTGTAGAAATGGTAGTTTTTACATAAAATATAATTCTTCCTTTGTATCTCAGCTTTGGCTTTTTCTCTTAATGGCAAGGCACTTTATAACTTTCTAACTGTAACTAGGCGGTCCAGTGGGTAGAACACTGCACTTATAGTCAAGAACACCTGAGTTTAGTTTTGGCTTAGCTGCGTGATCCTGGGCAAGTCACAACCTCAGTTTGCCTCATCTGTAAAAAGAGGGTAATAGTAGCACCTATCTCCCAGGGTTGTTGTGAGGATCAAGTGAGGTGATGATTATAAAGCGCTTAGCACAGTGACTGACACATAGTAAGCTCTATAAAAATGATAGCTATCATCATTATTATTATTATCATTACTATCCAACTTCAGACACTAACTGGTTGTATGACCCTGGGTAAGTAATTCAATCTCTACTTGCCTCAGTTCCCTCATTTGTAAAAGAAATGAGATAATATTTGTAAACTGTTTAGTACAGTCCCCAGCTTGTTCCAATATCTCTCCATTCCCTCACCCTCAAACCAAATTCTCTTCTCACTTGCAGCATCCATCCATGACCATTGTAGCAGGTGGCTTCCTTTCTATGTCTCCAACATGAAGGTAGATTCGATGGTGTATCAAAGATTGGAGCAGACGTCTGAAAAGCTGGCTATGAAAATGGGGCATGTTATTAGTCTCATAAGCAGAAAAAGAATGGCTCTGGAGGTGGGGGGGAATTAAATTACCTCACTACCAGTTGCACAAGGACCACTCCAAATCCCTTCACCAGGTGGATGGAGGGCATGCCAGGGTTTCTAGACTAATCCAGATTATTCATGGACTGCCATTCTTGAAAGAACCCCACAACCTGGACTACTATGGATTTTGTTGTGTTATGCTTGATGGGGACAGGCTACTGGCTGGTCTGATGGAAGACAGCTTTTGATCAGACAGTGCAGAGTTAGTGTATTTTAGGATGTGTCCTACATCTGTTTTTGGTCTGAAGTTGGCATACTTCTGATTTTTTGGCTCTGGAAGGGGCAAGGGACCATAGTAGACAACACTAGCTCCTTCCAGAGCCTGAGACAGCACGGGATCGTCTGGTAACAGAATATTTCTCCTTTATTGGATCAATTTCTTATGTCAAAGAAAAATAAATTTCCTTGAAGGTAAAGACTGTCTTTTTGTATCCCCAGTGCTTAGCCCATGTCCTGGCATATAGTAAATGCTTAATAAATACTTTTTCATTTGTTAAAAAATGAAAGTTTGCCCACCTGCAATAACTTAGTGTGAATAGAGAGCATCAAATCTTACCTTCATTCCTACACAGAGTTGTGGCAGTTCTTCTGTCTTCACTTTGATCATGCATTTCTAGTTCAGTATGACACTGGGATCCTTATTTACTTTGAGAGGGCAATGTGTCCATTCCTACCATGTTGCCCATACCGTATCATAGGTTCCCGAAATGGGCAATACCATTCCCTGGGAGGGGGCCGGTACTAGCCTTCTGGTGACACAAATTAAAAAAAAAAATTAAAAGGTTAAAGAAAGTAGCTTTCCAGGGGAGCACTGAGTAATTTTTTTTTAAAAAAAAGGGGCAGTAGCCAAATAAGTTTGGAACCTCTGCTAGGCACTATTCAGTCATGAGGCCATCCATAGACTAGCCCTACTTATCACCATGCATAAGGAAATATTGACAGTACCCCCTTCCCCATGCATCCCTAATCTGACCAATCATCATAGCCTGCCTTGTGGCCATTTGTTTCTTGACCCTTGAAATTCAACTTCTAAGCCACCCAAGTATTGTAGATCTCAGCTATGGTGGACTCAAGGGACTTTGCAGATTTTATGAACTCGGTTTTCACTCCAAGACAGCAAATGTTGACCCATAGTCAATGGGTATTCACTCTGGTCCAGACAGGTGACCTAAGGGATGCTGCCTAGGTTCAAGTAGCATTGTCAAGTACCCATCCTGAACAGAATCATTTCCTTTGTCTTCCCAATGGTTCTTTGGATTAGGAGGATTTCATTGCATAATCTAGCCTGAAATCGCTTTATCTCCAATGCATGATTCCCATTTTGGAGAGGTTGGAGAAGTCATAAAGATTGAAAAAAATCTCTAGTCCTCCATCTTGTTGATCACCTGTCACCATAGTCTCAGTATCATTTATCAAGAAGAAGAAAATGGAGTTATAACTCTGCCACAACCCTAGAATCCAAAATGTTATCACCATCTGGTATCAGTATCCACAGCCTTTGATACTCAGGCCTGCTTTATCAGCTGGTGAGGCAGTAATATTTCCCATGTTGGTCCATTGTGGAGTGTATCATCTGATCTAAATATGGGAAGGGAACAGATGGAGATAGCCTTCTAGCTATGACATGTCCTGTATTAATACTACTGCTGGTGGAGAGAATATTATAGTAGTTAAACTGAAACAATGGAAGGCCATGTGAATCTAAAAAAGTGCTATAGGCAAAGAGGTGATGGAATCAAGGTGCCAGAAAAGACATACATATTTGGACATGTCTACTGTGTGGATTGATTTTGCCTGAAGAGTGCCATTGAAACATTTTTTTTAAATGCACGCAAGAGAATAGAAAAAAGTTTAGAAGGCAGCACAAATAAGCAGGACAGTTTTAAAATTAATGTATAGAATTTGTTATATACTCTTAAAAAACAAGTATGAAATGGAAATTCATGGTCTTATATAGAACCTTTTTTTTTTGCTCTGTATATGGGCTTTCCCCCCCCAAATTCAGAATAAAAACAAACAAAACAAAACAAAAAAGTATATCATATAATTTTCCATAAATGTCTTATTGGCTGTGAATATGACATGATATCTTTGAAGATGTCCAGTCTTGTAACTTGGCCTTGGCTCAGGCCAAGGACTCTGTGGGGGAAGCTAGGAGGCTTACTGTAACCCCTGCTGCTTCTCCTCCATTCCTGGAAGAAGTAACACTGGACCCTGACCAAGATGGTTCATATTCTCTCCACCATTGCCAGTCTCCTGTGATTGCTGCTGCTGCTGCTGCTGCTGCTGCTGCTGCTGCTAAAAGGACTTTTTTGTCTCTGTGGTCTACCCTGATCAAGATTCCCAGATTATCTTTCATTTTCAGATGGCATTGTTTGTGGTCCTCCAAGGCAAAGGGTCACCTTTCCGTGGTACATCATCCTAATTTCATTGAGAGAAAAGAGCACATTGAGAGAGATGATTATTTTGCTCTCATATTAATAACCAATTTACCATTGGGGAGATCTAGGGGTTTTTTCCCTTCCTGTTTCCTCATTCTCTACTAGGTCAAATTAGCCTTTGAAGAATAGGGCTGATAATGAGATTGGATTTAAAATTTTGTCCTCAATCTTGTTCGGACCCCACCCAACTGGGAAAGTTTAGTTCTGATTAAAGAGTAAAAAGAATGCAATCTAGGTGAATTCTGGCCCATTGTGTTCTACTCAGGTTGGGGGGGGGCGGGTAGATTCTTGGTCTAGATTGCCTGAGGCTGGGGGTGCTCTGGGAGTAAAAGTGACATAATCAAAGTCATGTCCCTCCCCCCAAGCCCCTCATTAGAATAGGCCCACCTACCATTATAGTATTCATTTTCTCATTAATTTTAATTAATCACAGTTTATTGCTGCCTGTTGGGAATGCCCACTCTTCTAAGGGTATATAAGCATCAAGAGGCTTCCAGGGGGGGGTCTTTGGTTCATGAGACAGCCAAATGACCATCCTTTTACTAATTATTTGCTAGCCACAATTAATAAAATGATTAATTACCCAGAAATTATATCTCTAGACCTTTTTATTCGTTACAACATGAACCAAACTCTTGAAGAGGGAGTGAGGTACTATCCTTTATTCTTTCAAGATGAATGGATTGCCCTGCTACTCATTGTAGAATGCTGCTGATATATGAAAATGGTTCACTTGTTCATCTAGGAATTTTATTTTTTATGTGAATTGTGGATTTCCTCCCACTTCTTTCTCTGACTTCCTTGGTTACTTGCTACCTGGGTAAATTGGGGGCTTCCCAGGACAACTTGCAATGCACCATATACAACAACACCACTGTACCTTCTGGGAGCCCTTACATAAAGGAGATTGGGTCTGGCTGTCATCTCAGAATCTGTCCATCAATAAACCCGTCCATCGGATGGCAGGACAGGATGATAGGGCTATCCTTGGCACTTAGGTGGTGACCCTAGTGTCCTACTTTTAGGATTAAGTTAAGCCTCCTTGTGACAAGTATGCCTTCATTCCTTGTGATGGGTCTACCTCAACCCTGAATTGTGTTTATTGAATTCTTCCCTTCTCTTGGTATGAAAGCCTGATTGAAGCCTTTCCTGAACTCCCAGTTGTTAATTGCTTTTTCACTCCTCAGTTTAACGTGTAGTTACTTGTCTAATTGTATGCTCTATCTCTTCCCTTCCCTCCCCCCCAGTATAACATAAGCTTTCTGAGGGCAAGTACTATTTTCCTTTTTGTCTTTGTATCACCTATACCTAGAAAAGTATTTTACATATAGTAGATTCCTCATAAATATTTGTGAAGTTGGCTATACTGGAAGAGTAGTAATTAAAAAAGAGAAATAGACAGTCCAGAAGGTTTTAAGCTCCCATCATAGGCAATACACCAGAAGCAGGTATGGAGAAGTAGAAAGAATGCTGCATGTGGAATTGGCAGATGTGGACTCCAGCCCTGGCTTTGCCACTTATGACGTGTATGATTTTGAGCCAGTCACTTAAATTTTCTGAGACTTAGTTTCCTTATGTGTGAAATGAGAGAGTTGATCTAGATGACCTCTAAAGTCTCATGTAGCTTTACATCTAACATTTAAAAACAAAAACAAAAAACCTTAAGGTTATAGAAGTGGGAGGAGAACTGTGTAGCACCCTCCCAACAAGTCAAGGTGTTACTCCTGGTAGGCATTCTAGGAGGAAAGATGACTTTTCAGCGCGTGGAAATATTGGTTCCACTAAGCAAGGAAGGCATATAGCTTGCATGCTGCCATGATGAAAAAAAGTTATTTTGGGCATATGGGAACAAACCATTATCTCAGGATTTTTCTGATTACTCCTCTCCCTGTTAGTACTTCCACCCTATTCTCTTTAGGAAAGTTTACTTGTCAAGCTTTGGAGAGTGCTGAATATAATAGTGGTGAATTTAATTTCCCTGCTGTCTTTATGGATGTGGATGCAGTGCCTGTGGTTTGATCTCAAATGGATTTTGCAACTCAGACTTTTCAGTTTTGTTCTCTTCTTCGGGAGGGCCTTTCCCATGTGCTCTCTTAGGATGAGATGATACAGAATGGGACTGAATCTGTGATTTCATTAGTGTAGGGGAATTCCAAGTGTGTAAATACTTTCTACCAGTGCGTTAAAAATATTTTCTAAAAAATTCTGAACTTAGCAAACTAAATAAGATAAGCATGTCTGTATACAAAATAGGGCAGAAAAAGAGGATTGCACATGAAATTGGGATCTCTATTATATGTAGCTTGCTTTTCCTTTGTGACCCTGTACTCTCCTGTTTCTTCCTCTTACCTATTTGGCTGCTCCACAGTATCTTTTGCTGACTTTTCATCCAGGTTACTCCCACTAACCCTAAATGTTCCCCAAGACTCTGGCCTGGGCCCTCTTCTCTTTTCCCTCTATACTATCTCACTTGGTGGTTTCATCATTTTTCATGGGTTCAATTATCATTTCTATGCTATTGATTCCCAGACATATACATTCAGTCCTACTCTGTCTCCTGAGCTCTAGTCTTTTTTTTAAATAGTATTTTATTTTTTCCAATTACGTGTAAAGACAATTTTTAACATTCATTTAAAAAAATTTTGAGTTCCAAATTTTCTCTCTCCCCTCCCACCTGCCTAAAAAGGTAAGAATTTCAAGAGGTTATATATGTGCAGTCATGTAAAACATTTCCATATTAGTTGTGGTATGAAAGAAGAAACAGACCAAAAGGAAAAAAAAACACACAAAAGATAAAGGAAGTAAAAATAGTTTGCTTCAATCTTCATTCAACTCCATTAGTTCTTTCTCTGGATGTGGACAGCATTTTCCATCATGAGTTCTTTGGAATTGTCTTAGATCATTGTATTGCTGAGAAAAGCTAAGGCATTCGTGGTTGATCATCACACAATGCTGCTGTTACTGTTTACAATATCCTCCTGATCCTGGTCACCTCATTTTGCCTCAGTTTATGCAAATCTTTCCAGGTTTTTCTGAAATCTGACTACTGAGTCCTAGTCTTGTATCACTAACTCTGTTGGACATCTTGAACTGGATGTGCATCTCAAACTCAACATGCCTAAAACAGAACTCATTATTTTCCCTCTCAAGGCCTCCCTTTTCCCCAGTTTTCCTATTGCTGTTAAGGGCACCACCGGCCTTTTGATCATCTAGACTTACTACATCAATGCCGTCCTTGTATCTCCATTGGCATTCTCCCCACAAATCCAATCTGTTGCTAAATGTCATTTCTATGTTCACATTTCTCATACATGTCTAATTTTCTCAACTCACATAGCCATCACCCCAGTGCAGGCCCTCATCATCTCACATCTGGGCTATTGTAATTAATAGTCATCTGATTGGTCTTCCTGTCCCAAGTCTCTCCCCACTCCCATCCATTCTCCACTTAGTTGACAAAGTGATTTTCCTAAAGAGTAGGTCTGCCCATGTCACCCTTGCTGCACCCCATCAATTAAATAAATGCCAGTATATTCCACTTATTTACAGGACCAGATATAAAATCATCTGGTTGGCTTTTAAAGATCTTCACAACCTGGCCCTTCCTACTTTCAGGCCATTATAAACCTTACTCACTTCCACACAATCTATAATCCAGCCACACTGCGCTTCTTAATGTTCTTGGATCCATCTTCTAACTCCATGCCTTTTCATTGGTTGCACCAACCCCCACCTCTCTGCCTGTGCCTGGAATGCTCTCTCTCTTTACCTCTGCTTTCTGGCTTCCCCAGCTTCCTTCAAGACTTAGTTTAGATCCTGCCTCTGAAGGATGATTTTCTTAGGACCCCTGTTCCTCCTCCTGTTAGTTATACGCTATGTATCTTGTACATAGATTTTGCGTGTGGTCTCTTCCATGTGAGCTCCTCGAGGGCAGGGACTATGTTTTCACTTTTCTTTGCATCTCCAGTGCTGGGCATCCTGGTACAGAGGAAGTATTTAATAAATGCTTATTGACTTGACTTTAGCTATATAAAAAATTAAAAGTGTAACTTTCAAAGATGGCTTGCTTGTCTATGTTTCCTTCTGGCCTTCCTTTAAAATATACTCCAAGACCTTCTTCTCTTCTTTTTCTTGGCAGTCCTATGGCTAGTTTCTATCTTCTTTCTACCTCTTCACTGGAAAAAAAAAAGAAAAAAACCCCTTGTAACAAATACTCATAGTCAACAAAACAGATCCCCTCAGTCTTCACTAATGCTGATTAGCATATATACTGTAATTATTGTTTTTGAAAGATGCCTGGGGTGTTGAGAACATAATAATTTGGCTAGGTCAGATAGCCAGTATCTATCAGAAGTGGGACTGGAACCCACCTCTTCCTGACTCTTTGGCCATTTCTTAATCTATTAGGCCATGCTAAGGACATAACAGCTACTATGTGTCACAACTGGGACTTGAAACCAGGTTCTTTGCCCCCAAACTCAGCATTCTTTCTTTGCATTGTGCTGATGGAAAAGAGAAGAGGAGGTATGTCTCAAGTATGGTCAGGAATATGGTCTGTTAGTCATATTGTATAAATTAGACTCTGGTTTACTTACTTGTTGAGGCAAATTTTCCTGAAGTGTAAATTCCCTCATGGTGAGTTAGGCCTGTTGGAAGCTGTGGCCATTTTCTGGGAACTACATGTTTGCTAAATGGGGAAAAAGTAATTTGCTTTCACAAGCCTGGAATTGCAGTGAAAGGATCTGGATTCAGATTCTGGCTCTGATACTCAGTAGCTGTGTGATTGGTCATCAACAGAAGGAGCCATGTCATATTCATTATCAAATGGTACAGTGAGACCCTTGGCATAAGAGACGGTGAATACTGCCAGTATTTGCAGAAGCTGCATTGGATACAGCCCAGCCTTTCCAGGTTGGATGACAGCAGGACACTTAAGAATTTTTCATGTCAAGTTAAATCGCAAATGACTCTAAGCAGGGTGGGCAGAGGAGTTACTGAGAGACTCAATGAAGAACCAAGCAGTTTAGGGCAAGACAGACATTTATTGATGGGAGTGTAAAATGATAGGATTCAAGGAGATCATTGTAGCTCTAACATTTGATGAGTCTGTAGGTTAAAAGTGACTTATTTTAAGCAGAGGCGTCATGCCTCAAATGGAACAAGAAAGCAAGTATACAGAATTACAAATAGCCAATAGAGCAGGGTTTGAGTGACTATCCAGCAGACAAATTATTAGTATCGCCGGGAAAATGACTGTGGGTTAGTGTCAGGCTTCAATTTAATAAACATTTACCGTATCTGAGGTGCTTACAAGATCCAAATCTAGAGGCCTGTTCTCCTGTTTGCCAGGCATCATTCTGGGCCCTGGGGCTATGAAGAAAAAAAAAAAGTAAATACTCATATTCATGGGAAATAATAGCATTGATAGTGTTTTCTTTAATCAAGAGTAGATATTTGTGCTGTAAAATATTGGTCTGCATCTTAAGGGTAATTAATAATCTAAAAAATTTGGAATTGAGTAGAAACGTTCTGCTCTTGGACAAACCAAATTAATCTCACCCAACCTCTATCTGCTTTGATTTAAGAGAGCTCTTATCTATATTCATTGCCTGTTCTTAAATTATTATTTTTAGAAAGATTTAAATGTAAAAAAAAGTTAGTTTACAGTGCCAACACCATGTTCTCCAAGTATCGGTTCTGGCTCCCCTGGGCGGTAGCATTGTATAGTGGATAGGAATTTGGGTTCAGCAAGACATTGGTTTCACTCTTTTCTCAGAAATGGGCTAGTTTGTGACCTTGAACAAATCATGCTTTTAGTCTCAGTTTCCTTTTCTGAAAAATAGGGAAAATAATAGCACTGAACTCACAGGGATATTATAAGGAACAAATGAACTAATGTATGTATAACACTTTAAACCACTACATAAAATGTTAGCAATTAGTGTTACTTCCTTCGGTTAATTCTAATTTCCTATTCATTCTCAGTTCCAGATTTTAGAGAGGTATTCATTGTTCGAAGTTTGAGGGATTTTTCCATAGCCATATTTGATGTTTTTTTTTCTTTAAAAAAATCAGCAGAGGAATTCCTTTATTTACTTAGCGCAGCCATTCTACAAGAATTGGTCTATAGACCCCAGACCATTTTAGAGGCTTCTTGAGAAGGTCAAAACTTTTTTCACAATAGTAAGACATTGTTTGCCTATTAAAATACCCCTCTCTTTTCCAACTACATATCCGTGCAAATCTGGATTTCCTTCATATACCTCAACCAAAACAACATATTGCAACAGAATACAGAAACAGTTATGAAAATCCTTTGTTGTTCAGTCATTTTCAGTCATGTCCAACTCTTTGTGTCCTTATTTGGGGTTTTCTTGGCAAAGATACTGGAGTAATTTGCCATTTCCTTTTCCAGCTCATTTGACAGATGAGGAAACTGAGGCAAACAGGGTTAAGTGACGTGTTCAGGGTCACACATCTAGTAAATGTTTGAGGCCATATTTGAACTCAGGAAAATGAGTCTTCCTGACTCCAGGCCTGGCAACCTATCTACTGTACTACCTAGCCGCCCATGAGAATCTAGCTGTTTTCTATTAAGCCAGACATTAAAGTGATTTGCAAAAATATGTAAAACAGTGCCACTCTTCCCAGTAAATTATTTTGTTTTGGAAATCATTATTTTTATAAAAATGTTATTAATGTTAGCAGCTTGTTATTATTTAAAATGAATTAATAGCTATCTTAAAAATTTACCAATTTTTCTAATACAAAAGCTCAATAATTTTTAAAAGTATTAATAAATAAATAAAATAAAAGTTTGAGAACTGTTGACAAGGTATTTGGTAATACCACAGTTGTAAAAGATTCTTTAAGATATTAACTTTTTTTTTAAGGTCATCATATTTAGGTCTCAAAGAGACTTTAGATATAATCTAGTTGAAAACCCTTATTTTACAGATGAGGAAACTAAGACTCAGAGAAGTAAAGTAGTTTGCCCATGGCCACATAGGTAGTGGTTAGAGCCAGAAATTTAATCCACGGTTCTCTGACTTCAGATTCATTGCACTTTCTACCTATGCTGTGCTGTTCACACTATTTTTAACTTCCTTAATAACCATGTAAAGTAGGTACTGGGCAGCTAGGTGGCGCAGTGGATAGAGTGTCAGGCCTGGAGTCAGGAAGACTCATCTTTATGAGTTCCAATCTGGTCTCAGACACTTAACTAGCTGTGTGATCCTGGTCAAGTCACTTAACCCATTTTGCCTCAGCCTCCTCCTCTATAAAATGAGCTGGAGAAGGAAATGGCAAACTACTCCAGTATCTTTGCCAAGAAAACACTAAATGGGGTCAGAAAGAGTTGGAGAAGACTGAAAAATGACGGAACAAAAGGTGGGTACTACAAGTATTATTACCTTCAATTTACAAATAAGGATACTGAGGCTTAGAGAAATTGAGTGACTTGCCCAAAGTCACCAGGCATTAAGCAATAGAGCTGGGACTCAAACCCAGGTCTTTTTTTTTTTTTTTGGTGAGGCATTGGGGTTAAGTGACTTGTGAGGGTCACACTGCTAGTGGGTGTTATGTGTCTGAGGCAGGATTTGAACTCAAACTCAGGTCTTTTGACTTCCAAGTTCAATGAGCTTTCTACTGTGTCAAGCTGCCTTTCTCTCCCTTTAGATCTTTCTCTCCCTTTAGATCTTTCTCTCTCTCCGTCTCTGTCCCCTCTCTCCCCCCCACTGTCTTTTTCTCCCTCTTTCTCTTCCCTTTCCTTCCACCCCCATACATATACTCTCTCTATACATATGTGAAAATATATGTATATATATTATATATAAATTATATAAGGAATTATATGTCCTGGGTGATAAGTTATAATTTATATAGCCCTTTAAGTTTTGCAAAGCATTTTACCTATATTATCTCATTCAGTCCTCATAATAGCCTTGTGAGGTATCCCCATTTTAGAGATGAGGAACAGACTGAGAGGTTGTGACTTGCTAAGAGTCACACAATTCATAAGTGTCTAAGGCAGAACTTGAACTCAAATCTCCCTTACTCCAGGTCCAGTCCCTACCCACTGTGCCACCTGTTCTTTTTTTTATTTCTGAAAGTTTATTTCTTCTTGTATTATTTTTTTCTTTATTATATATTGAATCTGAAATTGATTGCTGAAAGAGAATGGACAAAGGACAGGATTTAATCTGCATAGTGTGTCTTTCCAAAATTGTGACATAAAGGCTTACTTTTTTTTTTAGTTTAGAGAAAGGCCTTTGATTCCTGATATTACTTTATTGTACTACCACGAACAGAATCCAATATTCTGACATAGGTCATGAAATTTTGATGACAGCTACGATAGAAGATACGGAGTCACCGGATCTTCCTGAGTTAATTAGTAATGCTGACATCATCGCAATTTTATACCTAACTCTTCATTATGTAAGCAAGCATAGGTCATCTGGTTTGTGGATTATTCTTCCCTTTTCTTTTGCTACTTATGCTTTTACAGTTGTCCTAATCCATGTCTGGCCACTGGACCCAGGTGGCTCCAGAGGAGAGAGTGAGGCTGGTGACTTTGCACAGCCCTCCCTCACTTAAATCCAATTCACTTGCAAGTCAGGGCATCACCTCCCTGATGTCATGATCCTCTTCAAGAATGAAGATCAAACAACAACTACTGCACTTTTACTTATCATTGCTGATTAGGACATGAATTAGTCAATTTATGTTTTACTACCATATGTAAAAGATTCAGTTGGTCAGTGTGATGCTTTAGGACAGTAGAGTGCTGCCTCAGCAGTTATCTGGCCTGGGTTTGAATCTTGGCTCTGCTTGAGCAAGTGACTTACTCTCTCTAGGTTTCAATTTCCTCATCTGTAAAAGCAGGGAGTCATTAGATGTCCTCTGAGGTCCCTTCCAGTTCCAAATAGGTGATCTGTGTATTTCCTTTAAATGCCAACTCTGCCATGGACTGGCATACATAATTATGAATTGGTTGTAATAAAATATTCTTTTCCCAAGGGTGACAAAATGTAAAATTTGGCTTTTGTACAATTGATTTGTTGTCTTTTAGAAACTAGGAGGTCTTTATCCATCAGTTGCTATTAATCTGTTAATATGCAAACCCTGTAAAGAGAAAATAATAAATGCCTTGAATGTGCCAAGCACAAGTTTTGAAAATAGGGTCCTTTTTCTTTGTTGAATGAATGAAAAAGCATTTATTGTGTACTTCCCAAGCTGCAGACACAGTACTAAATGCTAGAGAGATAGTCTTTGCCCCCTAGGAGCTTGCTTTTAAACTTGGGGGAGATTATGCCTAGAAAAAAGTGAAGACCAGCAAAGGGAGGTTTAGTCTTGGGAGTTCCCGGGATAGGTCCTTTCCAGAAGCAGTGGTACAATAGTATTCGATTCAGTGCCCAGAGGAAGAGGAAGTAGAAAGGGGGAAGGAAGGTTGTGGGCTTGTGTGTGCAAATGACCAGATAGCCTGAGTTGCCTGTAGGAGGCAGGATGGAATGTGAAGGTGAAGCTTGGTATAAAGTTTAGGGCCAGCTGTATCTAATGAGCCAAGTAAGGTAGTTTGAACTCAATCACCAATCAGTTTGTCTGGGACTGGGGCAGACGTTACAAAGATTAGTTATCACAGAATGGCCATTCTCTTTGAGCTATGATAGCATGCAGTTCTGTCATTTAAATACTTCAGACTGCTTCTTGTACTTCCACATTCTAAGGTGGTTAAACATTATTGAGCATTAATCCTTGTTCCAGGAATTCAAAGGTGAGGAAGTTTGCTTTATCGTGGTGGCCAATGTGAATGTATCCTGAAAAAATAAAGCTTCATGATTCAGTTTAATTCAACAAATAGTTATTAAACAACAATTATATGCAAGGCATTGTGCTAGCCAGGGGTGGGGAACCTGTAGCCTCGAGGCCACCTGTGGCTCTCTAGGCCCTTCAGTGCTGCCCTTTGACTGAATGGGTTCCCCACTCCGGTAGCTAGGCAGTGTGGATGCAAAGACAAACAGAAGACCTTTCCTGATCTCAAGGAGTTTACATTCAACTGGGGCATTAAACAGGTACATAGATTAGTAAATAAATAGTGATTTGAAGGAGAAAGCACTAAGGGGTAGTATGCTGGCGTGAAGGAGCTCAGGAAAACCATTAGGTAGAAGAAATCATTTGGATTTCTGGAATTTTTAAAAACTAGGTTTTATAAACAACATGGAGTTCTGAAACATAAGGCTTCCAGTAGCCAATTATCAGTACTAAGTTTTTCATCTTTTAAAATTTTTGGTTCTTCTAATCTCTGTGAAGCATAATTGACTGGAATTAGACAAGTTAGCTTTATCCTGACTGATTATGTGTGGTAAAAATGGCAGTTCTAGTTTGATAAGGAGAAAAAACTGGTTCGAATATCTAAATTCATACTCTTTTCTATGTTATTGTGGAAAAAGAGAGATAGAGGGTTATGTGTATACAAAGAGGTTTGAAACTCTATAACCTATTAATTAGGCTCAGCTTATTTATTTTTCTTTTCTTTTTGGCTAGGCAATGGAGTTAAGTGACTTGCCCAGGGTCACACAGCTAGTATTATATGTCTGAGGCCAGGTTTGAACTCAGGTCCTCGTGGATCCAGGGCTGGTGCTCTATCCACTGCACCACCTAGTTGCCCCAGTTTATCTTTTTTTCCCTAATAGAAAATTTAATTGTTAGAACTGGGAATTATGTACCTATTAGAAGTGAAAAAGGTGACTACATTAAGTGATTTAAGTGACTGTAAGATTTTTCTTAAGTGACCATATCAGGTTGAGGATACATTGAACCTGAGTCATAAAGGAGATTTTAAGAACACACTGTGTGCTGAATTTATGTTTACTCTTCACTTTTGTCTTTTTTGGGGGGGAGGGGGGAGCAAGGCAGTCAGGGTTAAATGACTCACCCAGGATCACACAACTAGTGGTAAGTGTCTGAGGCTGGATTTGAACTCAAGTTCTCCTCACTCCAAGGCCAGAGCTCTATCTACTGTGCCACCTAGCTGCCCCAAAAGGTAAATATTGAGAGTTAGGCATCTCTTGCATCATCTTTTTAAAAAGAGGAGTCTCCATTCCTTTATTGATTGATTGTTTTTTTTTAGTGAGGCAGTGAGGGTTGATTGTTTTTTTTAGTGAGGCAGTCAGGGTTAAGTGACTTGCCTAGGATCACACAGCTAGTAAGTGTTAGCTAAATGTCTGAGGCCGGATTTGAACTCAGGTCCTTCTGATTCCAAAGCTGGTGCTCTATCCATTGTACCATCTAGCTGTCACCACTTTTGTCATCTTAAGATAAATAGGTCAAGTAATTGAGAGCTATTTTCTAAGCTTACTCTGATCATCACACTCCAAAGTGATCCTTCCTCTGAAGTCTTTTAACATATTGACTCCACCAGTCATATGACATTTGGCTTGATACTTATCTTTTCATGTATACATAATTTCTCCCCAATTATTCTGTAGGATCCCTAAAGGCTGGGAAAATATTCAGTATTTTTTAATCTCATAATGCTTTATATAGATAAATAATAAAAAAGATTTGCTAATTGATTCTTCAAGAAAAATTAATTTGCCTGGTAAGTCTATTAACAATAATTGGTTTAAAAAAATTGATATTAAGTAGAAAAATACTACAAAGTAAATTTTTTTAAAATTTTCACATTGGTCATGTTGTAAGGAAGAATTAGAACCAATAGGAGGAACCGCAAGAAAGAGGAAACAAAACAAAACAGAAGGGAAAAAAAAGAGCAAATAGAATGCTTTGATCTGCATTCAAACTCCATATTTCTTTCTCTGGATGTGGACAGCATTTTCCATCATGAGACTTTTGGAGATGTCTTAGATTATTGCATTGCTGTGAAGAGCTAAATCTATCAATAGTCATTGCACAACGTGGTTGTTACTGTGTACAACATTCTCCTGGTCCTGCTCACTTCACTCACCATCAGTTCATACAACTCTTTCCAGGTTTTTCTGAAGTCTGTTTGCTCATAATTTCTTATAACACAATAGTATTCCATTACATTCATATACACAACTTGTTGACCCATTTTTGGAGGGGCTGTGAGGGGAAAAAAGTATACTAGTTCATTGCTAATGGAATTCTAAATTCTAAATCCAAGCATTCTGATAAACAATTTAAAATTATGTAAGAAAACTTACTAAATTGTTTATAGGCAAGAATTCCTAGTTATGTCTCTGAGAGTAGAGAAAGGTATTGGGGAGAGATCTGAAATTGACTTCAAATCAGAGATTTGAGAAGTAGAAGGTAGAAGTAGGACAAGAAAAATCGATCATTATTTAGTTGACCAGACCAAAGAATAGGATAGGGGATGGTAATGAAGTGCAAAAGGTCATGTTATAGAAAATTCTTGTTCTTGTATGGGTTGGACTAGATGAATGATTCTCAAACTTTTTGGTTTCAAGACCTCTTTAAACTCTTAAAAATTATTGAGGACCTTTGGTTTATGTGGGTTATATTTATCAATATTTACTATATTAGAAATTAAAACATCTTAATATTATTATGAAGATAGTTTTGACACCAAAGACCCTCTGAAAAGGTCTTAGGAACCCCTTTCTCCCATCCCCCCAGGATCCTCAGGCTACATTTTGAGATCCACTGGTCTAGATTGTCTCTGAGGTCTCTTCAAATTTTGAGAATTACCACATTTTACTTTTGGTATCTATAGTGTTCAGAGCTCAGTAAAGGAATTGAATAACTTTTACAATGAGCTGGAAATAATAAAGAAGGTTTATTTCACAATGTCACTGTGCTACTTAACTATATGGAAGAGTATTCTTCATTTTAGCAACTGACTAACAAATAAGGATGCAAAGACATGTCTCTTAATTTTTGCATTCAATATAATTTCATTTGAAAGCACCATACAGTACAATCAACCAATTTCCTTGTCTTTTATTTTTATTATAGATAAGAGTAAGAGACTGGAGTAATTTTGTTTCCTACTGAGCCTGGATTTATGTTCATGTCATTGAGAAGTATTGAGAAATAATTGTGGTTAACCATTGAATAATTAATTCATTCATTCATTTTCAAAATTCAGATGTAAACTAATTTTAATTTTCCATTGGCAAATAAATTTTTTCCCCAAATAGAACAGGAGGCAAACTTGGTTTGTATTTGTTTTTTAGGTTAAACTAAACATATCTCTTCATTGCACATTCAGTCTATCCATCCAATATTTATTACGACTTTACTTAGCACGAAGTATTCTTCTAAGCATTAAGGGAAACGAATAAGGTGCAAACCCAGTTCTCTGATACTTTACTGTCCAGTTTGTCCTTTTGGTTGTACAGTGGTTGATGAAAACCCCTAAAGGTAGGTGGGTGCTCAAAAAACAGCAGCCCACCTATCCACATTGGAAAAAATGAAGTGGTTGAAGAATGTTTATTGCCTAGACTCTGATATGCATTTGGATGCACAGCACTGTGAATGGACAATAAAGGCTTAGAATTGAATAGAAAGAGGGGAGAGGAATGAATTGCCTTTAAGAAACAGTATTGTGTTTTTAAGGATCCAAAGCTTCTCTCTGAAATGAAGATGCATTTTTAAACATTGGTATTAATAGTAATAGCTAACACTTTTATAGTGAGTTAAGCCTTTAAAAGTGCTTATCTTGTTTTATCCTCACAGCAACCCTAGATATGGTAGGGTTTTTTTTTTAAACTTTCCTGTATTATGTACCATTTTATAGATGAGGGAACTGAAGCAAACAGAGATTAAAATTCTTGCCCAGGGTCCCACCTCTAGTAAGTGTCTAAGGTAGAATTTATATAAAATCTTGCTAACTCCAAGATTATGCCACATAGTATTCTTCCAGTGATGTTATTTATCTGTGAGTGATGGAATAATACATGATTCTTCTCTGAAAAATTAAACTTGCATTATGAGTATGTCTATAACATATCACCAATCTATAGTCTATAACACAACACAAATAAGGTGTTATTACATAGGAGAAGCAGGATATGGGAAACTGGAGAGACTCTAAGGGAACAATCATATTTTATTTGTATCCACTCAGTGTCTAGAGGAAAGCCTGAATGATTGGGTAGACCCTCTGTGGATGATTTATGGGAGGATATGAACAGGAGTCATAGGCTTATAGAGACCTTAAAGGTCATCAAGTACAATGTCCTCCTTTTACAGATAAGGAAACTGAGACCCAGAGAGGTTAAGTGGTTTGCCCAGAGTTGTACAGTAAGTAAAGGATTTTAACCTAGGTCTCCCTGACTGTAACCTGCACACAGATGAGAAAATGTTTATAGGTTATGATCTGCATGACTGGAAGAAGTTCCCACATTGATAAGATCATAGATTGACTGATGTTTGAACTTTAAATACGGGTAGGAGCCAATCAGGCAGACCTAGGGGAAAAGATATTATAGGAACAGAGGCAATAGTTTAAGGAAAGGAATGGAGGCCAGGATAGGATACATTTAAGGAATTGCAAGTAATATAGTTTGATTGAAATATAGCATTCATGAAGGGGATAAAGCTAGATAAGGCTACAGAGGAAGATTGGAACCAGATTGGGGAGGGTCTTAAATGCCTTACTTAGGATTTTATTTAGTAAGTGATATGGGACTATTTAAAATATTTGAAAAGGGTAGGATTGTGGTCAATGTCAGATTTCGCTCTACCACATTAGTCCTATGACCCTCTGACACAGGGGTGCCTAGATAATATGGAAGTGCTTAGAAGGTATTGTCAAGGACGCAACTGTTGATGACCTCATAATACAGCTTCTTCATACCATGCCCTTTGGTATATTCTATGCCTATGATTCAGGCAGCCTGCAGCATGGCTTGACTTACACCAGAAATGCCAGGCCAGCAGAGCCATGCTACTCCATCATGACCAAGTATCACTTGACTATGCTTCTCAACCTCTTCCCAGGACACTCAATTCTGCAACTAGAGTAAGTACAGTAGACCAGCCTGAAAGCATTAATGTATGGTAGGGTTTTTTTTTTAAACTTTCCTCTATTATGTACCCTTTTAGCAGTCTGGTAAAGGCTATGGAACCGTTTTCAGAATTATTTTTTTTGTTTTCAGAATTCATAATTGAAGGAAATGCTAAGTCTCCATTAGAGGTCAGTGAAAATTAAAGGTGTATTTTTTCCTGTTCCAGTTTCTAGAACCCCTGAAACCTATGTATGGATCCCTCCATGGCCTAAATTGTGTGTTCCTGCCTGTTTTTACTTACTACCAATAGGCAGCCTTAGAGTAGAAGAGATATTGATTTAGTCCTCAAGGCTTGTGTCCACATATGCTTCTGGCTGGACCCTCAGCTCAGATGTCTTGTTTTTCCTAATGCAGTAACAGTATTTTCCTCTAAAATTTATACTCCTCACTTTACATTTATGATGTAGGTGTGCTCCTACCTTTCCACATTTCCCTATGACTACAAAAAGCCATCTCCGTGTTCTAGGTTGCTGTCGGCCTCCTTCTCCTGGGCTGGTGGTTTTGTATTACTAAAGACCTACATAGTATTTCTCGGTGCATCCCTGTCCAGCATCGTTCTCTTAGAGGGCTGGGTTGTGTTAAGGAGCCACTCTTATTATTTCTTTACTCTGTACTTTGTGAATTATGCCTTCTTTATATCTCCAGTGCTTACTTATCACAGTGGCTCAGACATAGTAGGTGCTTACTCAATACTGGTTGACTTGACTTGACTTGAGGAGGCATGAATAGATAGTTCCTATACTTTCTTTTTTCCCTTTTTGTAGTCTCTGCACTTGGAGTAGAAGCTTAAAATGAAAGGTTTTATCCCTGAAGGATTCTCTTTATCCCAATACTCAAAGTCTGTTGTACCAAAGAACATTGGGTTTGGAGCCAAACAACTTGAATCACAGCTATGCTCCTTTGTCCCTGAAATTCAATTTACTTCCCTTCCAGCATGATGCAGCAGTAAGGCTACTAGCTTTAGAATCAGGAGCTGTGTTCAAATCCCAGCCCTGCCACTACCTGTATGATTTTGGACACATCACTTACCTTTTCTGGGACTATTTCTTCAACTTTAAAATGAGGGGGTTGGACGAGATTAGAGGATCATAGATGTAGAGCTGGAAGGGACCTCAGGGGCTATCTAGTTCAAACCCTCTCATTTTACAGATGAGGAAATTGAGTCCCAGGAAGATTCAGTGATTACAAGGCCAAAATTACACAGGTAGTAAGTGTCAAAATTGGAATTTGAATCTGGGTCCTCTGATACTTTATATAACCTGAATGAATCAAGCACAAATGGGAAATAGTGTTGGTTTTAGACATTGGATTGACGAAAAATATCTACAAAGTTTAAAACAGCAGTTGGAAGGCCCATGAGCCTTCATAGTCATCTTTATGAGATGTTCCTATTATAGCATAAAGTGAGGAACTACCTCCTGTAGTTCCTAGGACTATTTACCTGATCCATGTATCATCTATATCAGATGAACTAGGATTACTGGGGGTGGGGGGCAGGCAGGGCAGGAGTAGTAGGAAGGAAATAGTCTTTACAATGTCGCTGTTACTGTCTTGTTCCTTTAACCTCTGACTGTATTGTACCCTCTTCAGCTGCGGAGCAGATACGTGCCAATGTTTATGGCAAACATAAGGTTTGGGGTAATTGCCTCCTGGGGAAAGAGTGACAGGGTCCAAATAAGGATCCAAGAGAATAATAATCCAAAGGCCAGGATGGGTTGGGACCAGTGCTTTTTCTGCAACACTCAAAATCTAATGGGTTGAGAAGGAAGTGGAAAGCTACCTGCGGAAATGGCAATTTAAAATCCAGGAGGTCAACATCAGATCAGGAAGCAAGATATAAGGAGTTTGGGCAGGCTGATTGTGCCTGATCCAGTCCTCCTCTAATAAGTTCTGCCTTTGTTTCAAAGTGTTATGCATTCTCTATCCCCACCTGGTATTTTATACAGGCTTACATTTGTATTAGCACATAGGGCAGGCCCCTGTTTGGTTGTATTGGAAGATCTATAAGCTTGGACACCATCCTTTAACAGTCTATAAAATGCTGTCTTCTTGAAACTGGGCTATACAGCAAGATAAATCTTAGCAATGTCATCTTAAAAATTATTAAAAATTTTTTTAATACTTTATTGAAATGTTCTTTAGGTATAGAGGATTCATATTTTTAAAAATTTGGACAGAATGTTTTAAATAGTTTTAATTTTTTAAGTAATTTTAATCTGTTTTTAAAAACATTCTTTTCTTTTTAAATTTTGAATCCCAAATTCTCTTCCTCCCTCTCACCTTCCCCCACCCACTGAGAAGGCAAGCAATATGATATCAATTATACATGTGAAATCATGCAAAACATAGTTCCATGTCAGCCATATTTCAAAACAAAACCAAGAAAAGTAGAGAAAGGAAGAAAATTATACTTTAATTTGTACTCACAGTTCATTAGTTCTTTCTGTGGAGGTGGAGAGCATTTTTTTCATCATGAATCCTTTGGAATTTTCTTGGGTCATTGTGTTCATTGGAGTAGCCAAGTCTTTCCTAGTTGATCATCATTACAACATTGCTCTTACTGTGTGCAATGATATTCTGGTTCTTCTCACTTCACTTTGCATCAGTTCATGCAGGTCTTGCCAAGTTTTTCTGAAACCACCCCCCTAGTCATTTACCATACCATATTAATACTCCATCACCATCATATCCCATAACTTGTTCAGTCATTCCCCAATTGATGAGCATCCCCTGAATTTCCAATTCTTTGCCACCAAAAAATGTGCAGCTATAAATATTCTTGTACATATAGGTCCTTTTTCTTTGATCTCATTAGGATACAGATCTAATATTGGTATTGCTGGATCAAAGGGTATGCATAGTTTTATAGCCCTTTGGGCCTAGTTCCAAATTGTTCTCTGGAATGATTGGACTAGTTTACTACTCCACCAACAGTACATTAGTGTAACTATTTTCCCCTCATTTCTTCCTTATGGAGAACTCCCTTTACCAATGCAGGCTAGCTGCTCATCTGCAACTCTTAGAGAATTTGTTCAGGACACTTAGGAGTTAAGTGTCCTGTCTGTCACATTTCTAGTACCTGTCAAAGGTAGGACTTGAACCCAAGTCTTTGTGACTCCAATGCTGGCCATCTAGTCATTATGCTGGGCTGTCTTTCTTACTAATAAAACAAACAAACAAACATGCATACATACATACATACATACATACATATATATACATATATACATATATATGCATATATACATACATATATATATATATATATATATACTCCCCCCAATTCAGTTGGAGCCAAAAGACTTCATTTAAGCATTTAAAAACAAATTAGGGTTGCTTTTTAAAAATAACTTAATAATGTTATAATCTTTAAAGCAGGTATTTTTGGCCTTTTTTGTGTCATCATTGCGCACAGTAATTTTTGGCAATCTGGTTAAGCCTATAGATTCCTTCTCAGGAAAAAGTTTTCTTAAAAAAACCCATAATTGAAGGAAGTGTTAAATTTCAGTTAGGTGTTAGTGAAAATAAAAATGTAATTTTTGTTCATTCATGTTCATAGAGACCCTGAAATCCATCCATGGACCTCAAGTGAAAAACTCATTCTAGAGAACGTTGCTTAGAGTAGAGAATTTTCAAGTTTATTTTTTGAAACTTGACATCCCCATGACTTCAAGTATTTTCCTATGTTTGTTGGAGAGGAATCAGGAAGTCTGAGGCCTTGGTTTTCAGGATCCTAGGGAAGTAAAAAAAATAGCTTCTCCTCAAACTTAGGAAGGCTGTTCTTCATGAAGAAATGACAATCATTGTTTCCTGTTTTTTTAATCTTAATAAGAGCAGTTTGGAATTTTATCAAAACACATATATAATTTAAACATTCCATGGCACTGAATAGTAAATATTGAGGAAATCATATGGCTGATGTTTTCAGTATCCTTAAATTAGAGAGGCCACGGAAAGTTTCTGGCTAGAATTGTTCCAAAATGCCCACTGCTCTGAGTTCCCTATCATGAGACAATCCTCTTTTTCTGAGGGCTATACTATCTTTTATTATGTTTCTTTCTTAACTCCTCCTAAACTAAGTAATCTTGGAGTCCCAGTTATTTAATGGGTGCTCACATCAGCTATACAGTCAACATCATGCTTGCAGCCATGACAGACAGCATTAACAGGAAAAATTAAGCCTACTCTAGGTAAAATTGTGATTTAGGTTTAGTTTTCATCTATGGTCCTCACACTTTCTTGTCCCCTTTCCATAATGAGGAATACATCACTTAGAGTCAGAAAATCTCTGTCTTTGAGCCAGATACTGTCTCTCTGGACTGTTTTGAAGACTTTAAAAAAAAAAGGTATAATTGGAATATTCTCCAAGGCCCCTTTCAGCTCTGATATTCACAGAATCATAGAGTCTTAGATTTGGAAGGGATTTCAGAGGCAATTTGGTCCAACTCGTATCTGAACAAGAAACCCCCATATATCACACCTTACATGTAGCCATTAATACTTTGCTTTAAGACCTCCAGCGAAGGGGAACCCACTATGTCCTGAGGCAGGCCAACACAATTTGAGACAGTTCTAATTGTTAAGATTTTTTTTTTTTACATCAGGCCAAAATTTGCCTCTTTGAAACTTTCACCCATTGCTCCAAGTTCTGCTCTCTGTGAATCTATGTGGGCCTCCTCTTTCTCTAGTGAACTTAAACTTTGGAAAACATGACCTTACTGTTAGAGAGAATTTAATGTGTCAGCCCTCCCAAGATTATTTTATTTTTTAAAAACGATCACAGGGACAAAAGAATTATCAAGAAGAAATATCTAACGGTGGGATTTAGGAAACCATAGTGTGTGAGTGAAGGGAATTTAAGCATTTTATTTTTATATTTTTTGAGGGGGGAGCTATTGGACCTTTTGGTGTCCTCTGAATCTTAGGGACTCAGCCACTTCCTCAGCTGTTCCTCATTCCTTTCCTGGGATCCCCTTTTCTCACTTGTGTGTTCTTCCCAGACCCTGCATTTTGGGGAAGGACCCATACCAGTCACTCCTCATTCTTGGGATTTAGTCACTATGTCCCTCCTTTCCCTTCTGCCACTTTTCAGTTTCCCTTTTATGTGTTATCTTCCCTAATTAGAATGTAAACTTCTTGGAGGAAGGGACTTTTTTTTTTAATTGTGTTTGCTTAGCACAGTGCCCCTTACTCATATCAGAGGCTTAATAAATGCTTGTTGACAGACTGCCTGAGTCCACATAAAATGATGCACCATCAGGTGCAGAGTGTAAAGATTATTCTAACCCTAGAGTAACTAGAAGGTAGGTGAGACAATAAACAGTTCTGTTTCCATTGGTTATCAGTAAGGAAAGAGAAACTTCTCTGTGCTATTAAAAAGAGGGAAAATTGCTGAATTCATATTCAAAGTATGTTCTCCAGAAAGTGCGAATTACTGGGTAATCCCCTAATCTTAACCTGGATTTGTGATCAGGTTTTTTTTTTTCTTCAGTTGCTCCTACTGAGTTCATTTGTGTGTTGAGGATGATCAGAACATTGCTATTAAGGTTTAAAAAAAACAGGAAAAATTAATAGTCAGTTGTTCATAAAAACAGCTCTTAAGTTTTAGACTTGTATTTTGACATCTCTTAAGGATGGATTATCAAGTCTTAGCGAAGGTAATATTATAATTTGTAAATAGGCAAAGTTTGTCTTCCTGCACCTATGGTTACAGTGTATAGAGTGCTGGGCCTGGAGTCAGGAAGATTCATCTCCCTAGGTTCAAATCTGGCCTTAGACACTTACTAGCTATGTTACCCTGGGCAAGTCACTTAACCCTGTTTGCCTCAGTTTCCTTGTCTGTAAAATGAGCTGGAGAAGGAAATGGCAAACCACTCCAGCGTCTTTGCAAAGAAGATCCCAAATGGGGTCACAAAGAGTTGGACAAGACTGAAAACAACTAAACAACAACCCAAGTCCAAGACTCTGTTCTTCTCTAAAATAATCATTCTGAGGAAAGTTTGTTCACACTAAGGTATAGATTCTTTAAAAGCTTTGGATTTTAATAGAAGACAAAATATTTTTTCCTTAATAGTTTTTAATTCTTTTCCCAATTATACGTAAAGATAGTTTTCAACATTTATTTTTGGAAGATTTTGAGTTCCAAATTTTTCTTCTTCCCTCTCTTCTCTCCCCAAGACAGCAAGCAATCTGATATAGGTTACAGTGATGTTAAACATATTTCCACATTAGTCATGTTGTAAAAGAAAAATCAGAACAAAAGGGAAAAACCACAAGAAAGAAAAAACAAAAAATAAAGTGAAAAGAGTATACTTCAATCTGCATTCAGACTCCGTAGTTCTTTCTTTGACTGTGGTTAGCATTTTCCATCACAAGTCTTTTGGAATTGTTTTGGATCATTGTATTGCTGAGAAGAGCTAAGTCTATCATAGTTGATCATCACACAATGTTGCTGTTACTGTGTACAGTGTTCTCCTGGTTTGAAGGCAAAATATTTAAACCAAAGACATTAATTTCTAATTGTGAAAATCCAGGGATCATTGAGCCAGTCTTTATGGGGAGCTCAGTGCTCCCGAACCACATATTTGTATAGCTTTAACTTTATTTTTTCTAAATATTTTCCATAGGGAGCCTCATTTTATCATCATAACACTTGTATAAAGATATATTTTAAAAGTATAATTATTCCATATTAAGAATATTTAAATGATTGGCTCTCTGTAGGTAGGAAGAGCACATCATATAGATTTTTATTTTTTTCTGTACCTCAAGAACCAGCGGCGTGCTTGGCATATAGTAGATCCTCAATAAGTTTCCCTAAAAGTTGAAAAAGTAATCAGAAAAGCTTTAAACTGAAAAAGGAGGATAGAGAAGATAGTTTATGTAATTCGGTCAATCTAGATACAATTTTAGAGAATCGTTAACAGTGTAGGAAGGAGGAATGACAGGAGAGACACTGAGTAATTCAAAAGAGATAGAACCCAAGTGAAGAAGCAGTAATAGAACACGTGGCTTCAGATTTCTATATACATATGCACAAAATATGGATAACAAGCAAGGTGAATGAAAAATCCTAATATGGAGGCAAATTCAATTTCATAGGTATCATTGAGACTTGATAGGGTGGGACCTATGACTGGAATATGGCTTTGAAAGGATATACATTATTCAGAAGGAACAGAATAGATGAAGGGAGAGGGGATTGAAGGGTGGTTGTATATTAAGAGGATAACTTGAAGAAATTCAGGAACCATGTAGGAGATTCACTCTGGTGCATTTTCTAAATCTATTAAAGGAGTTTGTATAGGAATACTCACGGTACTGCTTCCTACCTCTCTGACATCTGCACTCACCTGTGGTTTAAAAAAAAAACCGAACAAACCAAAACAAAAAAATTTTTAATCAAATGTGTAGAATGAAGCTGAGGGGGAAAGTTAACATATTGGATCACAGAATTAGGATCCAAAAGGAGCTGGATAATTGGACCAAATCTAATAAGATGAAATTTATTAGGAATCAATGTAAAGTCTTAGAGTTGACTTTCTCCTCCAAGTCGAAGTCACAAGTAAAAGAGCGTCAGCGTGGCTAAATAGAAGCTTGTGTGAGAATGATTTATAAGTTACAATTGACTGCAAGCTCAGTTGTGGGATGTGGCAGCCAAAAAAGAGTCTGTGGTAATAGACTTCCTTGAGATATGTGGCATTAAGAACCAGGATGGTTATAGTCCACTGTGCTGTGCCCTGTTTGGACCACATCTGAGGAAGTTGTACTACATGACCTCTGAGATGCTTTCCAACTCAGTGATTCTGGGAAAACTTTGTGTATTGACTGAAACTGCAGTAATAAGATGTTAAGTAATTTTGAGTAATATTTAAGTAGCCACATGTTTAGGTTATAGAGCTTAGAGTCCAATTGAGAAAACTGAGGCTCAGAGAGATTAAAGTGAATTTCTCATGTAAAATGCTTGCCTTTCCTAACTCATGTGGGGATCGAATGGAAAAAATGAACTTGAAAGCATTTTGGAAATTGTGAAAACTAGGCAAATGCTATTCAATAAACCTTTTATTGGTTCTGCAAGCTCGTTGGTGTGGGCACACCAGTGAAAATTGCAACTCATCCATGTTGCTTCTTGCTTCCATAAATAGCCCAAGAAGTTTTCCCTGATTCACTAGAGGCCTTCCTTTTAGTATTTCATGGATGCCAGTGCGACACTCAGATTGTCTCTCTGCTATCTGTCCTTTTTAATACATGTCCAAGAAAATTTGAATTGAAGGTTTTCTTTTCTCTGAATAACTTCCTTGTAGGAAGCAAAGACATTTAAAATCATTTCATTGAAGATTCTTTTCTTTAGAGTCATTGTTACAGCTAAATATTTGAAGGGCTTAAGTTGGGAAGTTTTTGAGAGTCGATTGAATTTGGGTCCCTGTTTAAGGTTATTATTGCTTCTGTTTTATCTCTTTTCTCCTTGTTGTCCCTTTCCAACTTTCAAGCTCCATCCCCTAAACAACAACATACAGGGGGAATCCTGAAAAAAAATCACAAAAGAACATTCTGAGGTGGACATATGGAATGGAGGAGGGATTGGTAGCCATATTCCTTTGCCTTGGAGACTGTGGATGTTTTACAGGCTATCTGTGTGGAGATCAGGCTTTCTTTTTTTGGGGGGGGCAAGGCAATTGGGATTAAGTGACTTGCCCAGAGTCACACAGCTAGTAAATGTTATGTGTCTGAGGCCACATTTGAACTCAGGTCCTCCTGACTCCAGAACCGGTACTCTATCCACTGCAGAGATGAGGCTTTTTTAAAAATATACTACTTGGCAGAGCTAGGCCTCTTTTAATCTGTTCACTCTCTGAGTCTACATGTGGAAACCAGTGACTGTGTGGATGGAAGGTTGAGAAATGAAGTAAAGGTGCTAATTAGGCAAGGTTGAATGAACATAGCAGTGACAGGCAAAGAAACATCAATATATACATCATTTAAGTTTCCTTCTTGTGAGCTTTCTTTATTGAAGCAGTGAACATTTTATAAGCAATATAGAGATGGAGATCATCAACTTCCCTTATCAGTGATTTCCTGACAGGTCCTAGGAGAAGTCAGTACCAAATAGGAGTTTTCCAGGAAATCAGAGCACAGAAGCCATTCTATGCCAATTTACAATGCATATTTGTCATTGAGATCTCTGAATTGATGGCTTCAGTGAGGAGCTGGAATTAGGCCATTTTTGCTGTTTTCTCCCTACTGCTTATTCTATTCATGCAAGCATTTGCTCCCAGGAGATAATCTATGATTTTAGGATTTAGGGCTGGAAGTGGTTCCTGATCTGAAATACCCATACCCCTACAGGGTATGAGAAGCTTGTCAAGGAGGTACAAGGAATATTTGGTTAATATTATTCTATTGAACTATTCCAAAAGTAGCAGTATTCATGACAAAAAAATTGTAGGTCAGAGAGAGGATGATGAAAGAATTGGGGTGGAGAGGAAGGAGAGAGAGAGAGAGAGAGAGAGAGAGAGAGAGAGAGAGAGAGAACACTGAGTGCACATCAGAAGAAATAATTCCTGACCAAAGCCAAATAAATGAGATTTGGCTCTAAATTGATTTCTAACCAACAAAGTTACAAAATTTTTGGTGTACTTTTGCAGAAGTAAGTATCTCTTATTTTTACCAAATATGTACAAGGCTTGAATGAAATTTGTAACTACTTATCTTCATAAATCACAATTCTCAGTCTTGTTCCTAATCAAACCCAAAGCAAGAAACAAATATATTCAGGTATCTCCTCCTTCAAAAATTATGCTGTGAATAAAAATGTTGGTTGACAAGTAGCAGAACCAAGGAGCCTTACTCATTTATTTGATTAGGTTTTGATAAATATTGAACAACTTTATGATATTAAAGTGTTTTTATGTACCAAATAAAATTTTCTTTATGAAAAATAATATATTTTATATGCACATACATGGTAAATTCTAGAATTTATTTCTTGTATATTTATATGAATAAGAGGCATAGGGAAGTTTCCTGAAAATCAGGGAGTACAGAGACTAAAAAATACTGAGAACCCCTGATCTAGACCCACCTCCTCATTTAAAATATTTATTTATTTTAATTTATGGAATAAAATGAGCATTTCTATAACGTAGTACAATAAAAAAAGATGATTGCACGTGAAACTGCAAATTCGCTATGTGCAACTTGCTATTCCTTTTAAATACACAACAAAGTTATCATGTAAATTTTCTTCCTCCTTTTTTTCCTTTACCTTCCCCCCTACCTCAGAGATGGCTACCATTAGACACAAATAGGTATATAAATGTAAAATTATTCTACACATACTTCTATTTATCAGTTCTTTCTCTGGATGTAAATTTAGTCCCACCCCCTCATTTTACAGAGGAGGAGACTAAGGCTTAGAGACTTATATCACTTTCCTCACTCTCACGAAGTAAGCATCAGAGCAGGGATTTAAACTGTAGTCCTGACTTCAAGTCAGTGCTTTTTTCCCCAATACTTATACACATGTATATATAGATACATGCATATATGCATCTCTCTATAATGTATATATAAAGACACATATTTTTTCTAACCAATCCTTTATCTCCTCCATTTGTTTTTTTCTTCCCAGACACTCATTGCCTATAGACATTCTCCCAAAGTACTATCTTATATTCCCTTTCCTTCCTTACCCTTTCATTCTACTCTATTGTTCTCTCTCTCTCTACATGCTTTGTTATTGGGTAATCTTATTCACTCCCATGACTTCAGCTACTACCTCTTTGTAAATAACAATTGAATCTAAATCTGGCTCTGATTTCTTTTCTGAGTTTCTTCAACTGTTTCTACTGTCTTCTACTCTGTCCAGATAGATGTGTGGTTTCACCTGGGTTCCCTCAGGGTTGGGCCGTGGTGGGCTGGCCAGGGTCTATAGCTGAGAATCCTTCATGCTGCTGGCACACGGGTACAGTACTAGGGCGGAAAGTCATAAATAGTAAGATTACAGTTCATGAGGGGCCAGATTTAAGAGGCAGGCTGTCTGGAACCAGATGGTCATTTATAGGAACAGAGCTCAAAAAATAGAAAGCGAGTTGCTACCTAAAACAGATAACATATCTGGAATTAGAAGAATTGGTTGGCAATAAAGGAAACATAACTACCCACTTTTGAGAGTATGTGATAGTCTAACTCTGCCCTACTTATTCCTCTTTAGGGCTACCACCACTCATCTAGGCTTATATTTCCAGGAGAGATTGAGATGTTAAGGCTCCCTTGGTGTTTTGTGCATATGGCACTCCATTTTTAATCTCGTGCTTTTGCTACTGACTGTCCTCTGTTCCTGGAATGTTCTCTCTCCTCACTTCTGTCTCTTAGAATCTCTGACATCCTTCAAGCCTCAGCTGAAATACTGCTTTCAGCAGTAGGCCTTTTTGGGTGCTCCATTACTGCTAAATCCTCTCCTCTAATGCTACCTTCCACCCGTATTTATATATGTGCTTTCTCACCCATCATAATATCAACTCTTTATGGGGAGAGACTGTTTTTTACCTGTCTTTATATCCCTAACACTTAGCTCAGTACCTAGCACATAATAGGCAACAAATAAAAGCTTGTTAATTGATTGATGCAGAAAGATCTCCAATATAGTTTTCACTACTGTAGAAGTGGATTTGGAGGGAAATAATTAATTGCAATTCCATGAAGGCAGATGGGTTAGGGAATCATTTGGGGAATCAGGAAATAGGCAGATTGTTGGTATATAGAAAAAGATAGTAAATGTGAGATTACCCTTGCTACAGAAGATATTAGAGAATCAGTAAGAGCGTCAGTGATCATGGTAACCTATGTGTTACCTGGCTTGAGAAAATTTGTGAGTGCCAGAAAGGAGCAGGAGGGAGAAGTTTTCATGGACATTCTTCTTTAGTATTATTCACTATGGCGTATTAATATGCATTTGTCTCAATTTAATTCAGTTCAATAAGCATTTCTTAAGCACCAGTCACTGAGAATACAAAGATGAAAGAGTGTCTGTCCTCAATGAACTTCTACTTGGTTCAACTTTGTGGCCTGGTTTGGTTTAGTTTTCCCAAATAGGATGTACCAGTGTAGAGCATGCAGTCCTAAGAAATGTAAGATCGTATTATACCTACCATGCTGTATTGTATTCTAACATAGCTTAACTTGTCTCCACTTGCCAATCCCAAAGAAGAATGTATGGTAGACCCACTGACAACCTTATACCCATTTGGGCATCCTTGGTACTATATTGGGCATATTTGGTAACATAAATCCTTTATCCTTTACCTGTCTTATCCAATCAGCTATAAAATATGTTTCAATTCCGCTTCTGACATGTCTATGTCATCTGCAGTCCCACTTCCACCACCCTGGTATAGATTCTTATTATCATCTTTCTAAATAAGTGGGAACAACCTCTTATTAGGTTTTTTCACCTCCACGCTTTCTAACCATCTTTCACATGGAAGAATTATATCACCCCTCTGCTTAAAACCCTTCAAAAATCTCTCCATTGCTTTACTGAATAAATTTCAAATTGCTTAGTGTAGCTTTTCCCAATGTAACCCAACCTTGCCTTTTTCATCTTATTTAATTCTATTTCATTTGACACATATACCACTTCATATATCACATCTGCATGCAACATTTTCTTGGCCCTTGCCTTTGCATTTGCTGTTCCCTATCCCTGGAATGTACTTCTCCTTATGTCTCCTGAAATACTACCAATTCTTTAAAGTCTTTTAAATCTCAAATGTAACCTCCCTTACTTTCTCTGATTTCCCATAAGTATTTAATCTTTTCTGCTCCAGGCCCTTTTCTTTTTACTTTCTATCTTCTCTCTCCTCTCCTCTCCTCTCATCTCCTCTCCTCTCCTCTCCTTTGATCTCCTCTCGTCTCCTCTCTCCCCCCTCTCTTCATCAATTCCCAAGGGTTCATTCTCTAAGCAGATTATGCTCCATTTCTTTTTATTCAGCTCTGGTCTCTCTTGTGTGCTCCAGTCCCACCTCATCAGCTGTCTGTTGGATATTTTGCACTGCCTGTCCCATAGGCATCTCAGTCTCAATGTGTTCAGTAAGAAGTAATTTTCCTTTCTAAAACTACCCTTCCTTTGAAATTCCCCATTCTAGTTACCTAGGTTTACAACCTCAGAATCATCTCTTGTTCCCTCACTCTCCTTTTCTCACATATCCAGTAAATTTCCAGGTCTTACTGATTCTTCCTCCATATCTATCCCCTTCTCTCTATTCAGTCTCCATCTAGTTCAAGCTCTTGCCACCTCTTGCTTAGATGCTTGTAGTAGCCTTCTTACTGGTTTCCTTGCATCATGTCTCTTCCCTCTCCAATCCATCCTCCTCATAATGCCAAAGCAATGATCCTACAATAGAAGTCTGACTATGACACACTCCTGCTCATTAACTTCCAGTGGTTCCCTATTACTTTGAGGATTAAATACAAATTCCTTTGATATTTAAAACTCTTTACAATTTAGCTCTAATCTATACTTCCAGCCTTATTATGTGTTACTCCCCTTCACACTTAAAAGTCTGGTCAAATTAGCCTTGTTGCTGTTTCTTAAACATGACACTACTTCTTGTCTTGTACTTTTGTAGAAGCTGTCTCCATTGCCTCTCCTCACTTCCACATTCTCACTTCTCACATTCTCTCCTCACTTCCAACCCTTAAAATCATTCAGTTCCTTCAGATCTCAGTTTAAAATCACCTTCTGCATGAGTGTTTTTTTTCTCCTCTTCTCCAGCCTCAACACCAGCTACAGTACCTCCCACCACCAATAGTCTTTTATTTTCTTTGTATATTTTTGTATTGATATTTGTACATGTTGTTTCCTCGATAAAAATCCTTAAAGCAAGAGACTTTTTCATTTTGGCTTTGTATCTCCAGCATCTAGCATAGTACCTGATATATAGTAGTAAAAATTATTGTAGATTGATTATTTGCATAATTATTAGTTGCTTGTTAATTAATTGATTTCCTTCTGCTCAAACTTAGAGTCATTTTACACCACTGTCATACATTTTTATATGATTTTGTATTATAGTTACTTGTGTATCTATCGTATTTCCTATAAGACAGAAGTTCTGTGACAGCAGGGAATGTGTTGTTATTTTTAAAAATCTCTTTCAATTTCTAGTACAGTGATGTGGACATCATATTTTACTTGAATTTAAGTACGCCTTGACCAACAGATATATAGTGTAGAAGGAAGAGGCATATGGGGTTAGAGGGCTGACCTTGAAATCAGATGTTCAAATGTCCCCTTCTGACACTGTGAGACTGACAGAGTCACTTAATCTCTGTGTGCCTGAGATGGATCACTAGGCTTTAGCCATTAGTTGACAAGGTGCATGTAATCTGCTTTGGTAGAGAGAGATTGTGAAACAAGAATTCCTCAGTACTCAAATAGATCTGTGATCTCCAAACTGTGGGCATTCTCTCCTATGATAAAGATCATAGCCCTGTGGGACTCTTGTCAATACCCTCCTATAAATTCACCACATAGAGGATAACCAAAGTCTGGGGATTTTCCTCACAGGCTCTTAATATTATGTGGCTATTGATGGAGCACACAAGCTGTCAATCAGTTATCCTTGCTCTGACTAGATCACAAATCCATTTTTTTTCTGGTTATGTATTTTTGTAATGGCATTGTTCACATTATTTTCCATATATATTTTCATTTGTAATGTGCTTTACTCTAATGTCTGCTATGTATTCTCCATCACCCAAATGAGTGATCCTTTAACTGATTCTTTGAAGACTATGGTATTTTATGTCTCTCAATCATACAGCAGTATGGGAAGAATGCTAGTGTTAAAAAGATAGGCCTTTCTTACAGACTGTAGTTTGATGTCATAAAAGGCTTCTGAGAAGTGTGTAAGGGAAAGGAAAAGGAACAAGCATTTATTAAGCACCTATTATGTGACAGGCACTATGCTAAGTTCTTTACAAATATTATCTCATTTAATCCTTACAATAACTCTGGGAAATAGATGCTGTTATTATCCTCATTTTACAGATAAGAAAACAGGCTCAGAGAGGTTAAGTGACTTGCCCAGGGTCACAGAGTTAGCCTTAGTCAGGATTTGAATTTAGGTCTTCCTGACTCCTGGTCCAGTGCCCTATCCACTGTACTACCTAACTGCTTCTATAAGCCTTTCACATCTCTCATTCCTTACTACTGGACTGTATTTTTCATGACCTTCATCTATGCCTGTCTTTTCGTTGAAGTCACTGAGTATCAGAGATATGATTTATTTTGGAAGTTTTTATCAGATTCTCTGTGGAGTTTTTCTAACTGTATAGTCTGTGATAGATGTTGATGCATAATGTACAATTATTTTCATTGTGATCTTTTTGCAAATACTTATCATGAACACTGAACACTAGATGAAAAAATGGCCCATGGAATGATGTTTCTTGTTGCTTTTGGATGCAGGATAAAACCAACTCCTCCAGTTCCTTTATTTGTCCCTCCAAGGAGAACCCGCCAGCAATTCTTCCATTTAGTTGCTACTTCTTTCTGTGTTCTGGATTAGTTTAAAGTGAAAATGTCAAGAGTGATAAAACTTAGTAAATTAATGTTAATGATTAATATGATTCAGTTTCTCCAGTAGTATGTGCACTTATTGGTCTCTGGCTAGGGAGTTCTTATTTAGAGGGCTAATAGCTAAGTTAATATTTATAGATAGTTCAGAAGCTTGTATTCTTATCATCCTCTACCTAATTTTCCACTACTCTGCCACCATTGGTGTAGGAGTGGAACAAAGCCCACCCAGGACTGAGGGTCATTTTGTATTTTATTTTTATTTTGAAGGCTGTTGTGAGCAAAAATTTCATCACGTAAGTGTCCAGCCTGTTGGTGATGAGTGAGCATCACTGTGCTTATGGCTAGACAGTTGCTAATTCTTCTCTCTACCCTGAAATTACCCTGCATTTACTTTGCACATACTTCATATTTAGTTTTAGATGTTATTTCCTTTGACAGGATATAAGCTCCTTGAAGGCAGGGGTTATTTTTTTTTTTGTCTTTGTGTTCCTAGCACAGTGATTGACTAATTATAGGTACTTAATAAATGCTGGTTAATGGGGTTTTTTTGGAGGCAGTCAGGGTTAAATGATTTGCTCAGGGTCATACAGCTAGTAAGTGTCTGAGGTCACATTTGAACTCAGGTCCTCCTGACTCCAGAGCCTGTGCTCTATCTACTACACCACCCAGCTGCCCTTGTTGATGGATTAATTGACTCTTCCTCAGAAGGTAGATCCATGTTTAAGACCATTCCATCGTGGCAGAACCAACTAGAATTTGTGCTTTGGGAACACAGCTTCTAGAATCCAGGGTTCCTGTTATGACCTGATAAGACATTTTAGTAGGATTTTGTGGAAGAAAAGGAAACATTTTCTCTCACTTTTCTAAATGATAAAGTTCTGTATTAAAGTGGGTAGTAAGAAAATTTCAAATTAGGTAATACTGAATTGCATTTTCTGTGTGTTCAAGTGAACATGAACAACCTTCATGTACAGGAGAAAGGAATATATATCCCTTCAAGGAATTTTGCTTAGATCTGGGGCAGGATCACTCACTATTGTATGGTGAGAAAGATATGTAAGGCTTTTGAGTCTGACATTCCATACTCAGAGTTGGCAGAGGTCTAATCCATCCCCCTCATTTTATAGATGAACCATTTCAGGTCCAGAAAGGTAAATTGCCCAGCATTACAGAATCAGTGACAGAGGTTGGCTTAGGACTCAGCGAGTCTTTCTGACTCTTTTCCATTGCATCAAGTTTCTTTGGGTGTTCCTTATTAAGAAACGTGTGGAGAAATGACTTGACAGTAGGTTGGGATGATCACACTGATGTTGAAATAATTCCTGGGCACATATATACTTTAAAAAAAAATGTGATGGAGGGCTTCACTTCATAAGGATGGGGAAGAATTCTCTCCTACAGAACACAGCTGAAAAAAGACACAAAACAGGCTTGTCTTTATGGGTTTATGACAGTCCACCTTCCAGTCTCTGGATTGGATAATTAGGTTTTCTGAGGTCTGGATATTTGAAAAACACTAAGAGTTCTTTCTTATCTCTGTTACTGTTTCTCGTTTTCTTTTATAGAATGCCTGTGGTCAAAGCCAATTTCCTGGCACCTTTAAAAAGACTAGGGTGCTAATGGTGGTCAAATTCCAATTTAGGCAGTTCTATTGTACTTATCCCAAATTCCACCCAGGGATTAAATTAGAGGAGTTATTGTTCACTTCCTCCTCTAAAAGTATTGCATGATGTAATGATCTCAGCATAGAAAGATCCTTACTGTTTTTATATAATGTGGCTGAATTGGCCATTATTCCAATGCTTTTAGCCATTTTTGAGACCAACCAGCCATGACTTACTTATTTTTGCTATACTGGCCCAACTTCAGTCTAGACATTGCAGACTTATGCCATTACTAGAGTTGCAAAATGTAAAAAAAATATATTTGGGGGCACAATTAGCTTCACAGGCCTCATTTATATTCACTCTTCTTTTCTTCATATAGGAAGAGACTGATCCTTTAGAATTTAAGGTCTCTTCTAAATTGAAATCTTTGATCCTTTGACCTCTGATAAAAGTCTGAAAAATAAGACATATAGGAAATTAACACAAATTTGGAAAATTTAGAAAAATCTGTGAAGTATGGGGAAATTGTTATTATTGCCCTCTTGTTTCTCTTGTCTTCTAGAAATGCTTTCATCCAACCCCTCTCATTCTGTTCCACTCTGCCAACGCTAAGTATTCCATGCCTCCAAACTTTTTTTTGGCCTATCCCCCCTTTTTGAGTAAATGTTTATTTATATTTTAAAATTTTACCTCACAATAATATCGGGACATCTCCTCCCCACACTCCCATTCCACTTTCACAAATCTCTCCTTAGTCTTAAACACAAATAGGTAAGAAAAATCACCTGATAGTGATCATGTCTGACAGTCTGTGCAATATTTTGTACCCAGTATTGTTCCCCATCACACTAGCAAATGCCTGGAAGTACATTCCATTCTTTTTCTCTAGGCCCCGTGTTGGTCATTTTGGTTACTCAGATCTTGTTTGGCTTCCTTTTCCATGTTCTTTTCTCTTATTTTATTATAGTCATTTTGCTTAGCACTTTGTGCCTGACACATAGTAGGTACTTAATAAATATTTATTGATTGATTATATTCTTCTCTTGTTTCTGCTTACTTTTACTCTGCCAATTCAAATAATTTTCCATATTTCATGGAATTCTTCATATTTGTCATCTCTTACTATGTAATAATATTCTATTCCATTCCATTCCAGAATGTGTTCAATCCTTCCTTCATCTAACAGGATGTAATATTTTTCCAAATTTTTTTCTTTTTGGCAATCACAGAAGGTATTTTATTATATTTGGAACTTTTTGTCTTTATCCTCCTTGGATTCTTTCCCTAGTAGTGAGATCATTTGGAAAAATGCCATGAACACATTAGTTACATTTCTTGTGTAATTTCAGCCAGTCAGTCAACTAGCATTTATTAAGTTCCTACTTTGTGTTAGGCATTGTCCTAAGCTGGGGATACAACGAATGGCAAAAACAAACAAATAAACAAACAAACAAACAAACAACAAAAACCAGGCTCTGTCTGCTCTCAAGAAGCTCATAATCTAATGGGGGAAATAACATGTGAACAACTACATATAAATAATATATAAATATGTATATGTATATATATGTGTGTCTATACATATATATGTATTATATATATATGAGATAATTTTGAGATAATCACAGAGAGAAAGCACTAAGATTGAGGTGAAATGGAAAAGCCTTTTGTAGAGGAAAGGATTTTAGCCCAGACTTGAAGGAAACCAGGGTAGCTATGAGGATGGTCAGGTGGTTTGCTGTAATAATTGGACCAATTCACAGATCTACCAACCACATTAGAGTGCCTGTCTTCCCTCAGCCCCTTAAGCTTTTTTTTTTTACGATTGTCTTTTTTCTTCTTTTGCAAGTGTGATGCATGTGAGGCAAAATCTCAGTGTTGGTTTAGTTTATGTTTTCTTGCTTTTCATTATTTGGAGCATTCTTTCATATAGCTATTAATATCTTATAGTTATTGTGAAAACTATTCATATCTTTTAGTCATTTTCTCTATTAGGGAACACTTCTTGGTTCTTAAAATTTTGTTTCAGTTTCCTATTTATTTTGTATTACAGACTTTTCAGAGATCAAAGCGTCATAGGTTTCAGTTTAGAAGAGACCTTAGATTCTAGAGCAGTGGTATCAAACTCATAGAATGGGGCCACTAATCCACATGACTGTGTCCTGACTTACTTTTAAATTTTAACGTTATTTATGTTGTATTTTTATTTATTTTGTAAATATTTTCCTATTATATTTTAATCTGATTCCACTAGATGGGAGTGTTATGTTGAAACCTGTGGTCTAGAAGCTAGTCCAACAACCTTATTTTACACATGAAGAAGAAACTGAGTCATAAAGAGGTTATCCAGCCTACTTGACAGGATTACTCTAAGATTCAAATGAAATCTTGTTCTTGAAAACATTTTGCAAAGTATCAAGTGCTATGCAAGATGTAAGATATTGTTACTCCCGCTAGTAAACTATACCTGGGGGGTTGTCTGTAAAGAAGTTATGGTGAACCCTTTTGTAAAGTTTTTTTTAATCATTCACAATTTATAGCCCCTAGGCTTTGATTTTGATATATTAAATTAGATTCTCTCTCTCAAAAAAAAAAAAAGAGTGAGTTTCTCAGGGCCCCAAAGGTAGTAAGTGTCATAGCTGCAATTTGAATTAAGTTTCTATAATGCTCTAGTTTAACACTTCAAATTCAGTTCTTTTTGTATTTCATCAAAAATTTTTCCCACTTCACAATTCCTTTTTTTGTGCTAGCTGCATTGATTTTGTTTGTGTAAAAGCCTTTTCATTTTATATACTGGAGATTGTTTATTAAGTAACTCTTTTGGTAATTTGATTTCTATAACACTAAATTTGTAAGTTAATTTAATTATTATCATGATTTTTATTAAATTGGTATGGACCAACCATCAACAATAAGTATCTCTTCAATAATTAAATGACTTCCTTTTGTCTACAAAGGGTGTTTAGCAATGGTATTTATGTATGTATGTATGTAAAGTAGCCATCTCGTGGAAAATGCATGGGCATCGGCCAGGGTTCTGACCACTTCCAGTGACATGTGAGTTTTGGAAAGGGTCAGCCTCCTTTTTTTTTTTTTAACTCTCTGACTCTTTATGGCCCCACCCCACATTCCTGGGAAAAAATACTTAAAACAGGTTTGACTCATGTCTGGATCTCCTTTCAAAAGGGAGACAATGTAGATCAGGTATAGGTCAGCTATTTATTTCCTCCACACAAAAGAAATGATTAAAAAAAACCCATGGAAGACTCTCACTCATTAACAAAAACTTAAACTTGGAGCAATAATCTATAATTACTACTGTATTCTCTTGGAAGGTTGATATTTTAAAAAAAATTAAAACACGAGGCATTTTGTAGGACTGCTGAATTGGTATTTCACCTTTGCCTAGAAATTACACTGTTCACTTTGAGAACCATCTCTTTTAGCAAGACAAGCCAGGAGTTGGATTCCTCTTTTTGGTGGTCAGCTTCTCCAAGAAGAGATGTAGTAGCTATAGGGAATAATTCTTATAGCACTTCCTAAAGGGTTCAGCAGCTCCTGGACTTACAGGGTTACCTCCAAGACTGGAAATGTCCATCTCAGAATCACTGTTTGTTTACTTATGCTTGGGGGAAAGAAACAAAGTAGAAGAAGAAGGTCCAGGTCGAAGCTCACTTAGCTGATTCACTGCTCTGGCTGTCAAGTATTAGATTGTTTCCATTTCTGCTGGGTTAGAGAGGAAATTTCCTCTCTGCACCTCTCATGATAAATGTCAGAGAAAAATCTGTGTGGTGCATGTTCCGAAGAGATGGATGAAAGATATAAGGCATTTTAAAATCTGAATGTGAAGCTCATCTAGGTTCAGTGGCCAGTCCTTTGGTTCAGCTCTGGTACAACTTTGGGGAATCCCCTCCATCATAGGTAGGAAGACAAAGGGATGACTCAGGTAGTACTGTACAATATCAAAGTGCGAAGTTCTTCAGCACTGAACATACGTCCCCAGAAGTGGCCGGGGTGTGGGTTCAGCATTTAATGGAAAGTGCCCCAGCCAGGACATAGAAATGGCCAAGTCTAGGCCTATCTGTTCACCATGGGATAACAGCTGTTACATACAGTTATTGAGGGTCTCTTGGTACTTTGGCTCCCACATATTTTATTCATTTTGTAGTTACTTTGGATAGACCTTGTCTTTGAATTGTTTCTTCTTTTTGTTACTACTATATAGGAATGCTCATGACTTTTGTGGGCTTAGTTTGTGTTCTGCTATTTACTAAAGCTTCATTATTTTATTATTATCTTGTTTAATTTCTTTGCGGTTTTCTGAGTGCACTATTGTTTTGTCTGCAAATACACATATTATTTCTTTGCTTTTGTTTATGTCTTAATCTTTTCCTCTTATGTCTAATGGTAGCATTTCTAGAAGTCTCTCAAATAATAATATTTATTAGGACATCTTTCAGTATGTTATTTTTCCATGGCTGTGCCTTTTAGAGTTTTTTGCATAAATAAATGCTACATTTTGTCAAAAGTCTTTTCTGCATTTGTTGATGTAATGATCTGATTTTGGTTGTTTTTGTTTTTAATATGATTAATTAGGCTAATTGATTTCCTAATGGTGAACCATGCTTGTAGCCCTGGTATAAATTAACTTGGTTATAGTGAATGCTTTTTGTATATGTTGTTGTAATCTTTGGCTATGATTTTATTAAAATTTTTGCACCTATTTTTTTGGGTGAAATTGTTTTACAATTCTATCTCTTTGCTTTGTGATTCCTTTTTTGGGGTTATTGGGAAATATATTCATCTCATAAAAATGGTTGAGTATTTTCTTTCTCTGTAATTGGAAATAATTTCATAATGCAGTTATTAATTTTTATTTAAAATTTGATAGTATTCACTTATAAACTCTGCTCCAGAGTTTTATCCCCATGGGTAGCTCATTTTAAAAATGATTCATTGATTCCTCTTTCTGAGATTGGGTTAATATCTCTTTCTCATTTGTTAATTTTAGTATTCTAGATTTTCTGTTGGTAGCCCTCTATTTCTTTAAAAATTTCAGTTTTACTGGCATAAAATTGTATATAGTAGTTTCTAGTAGTAGTTATTTACTTTTTGTTGGGAATTTGCCTTGATGATTTCTGATTTTGATAATTTGAATTTCTTATCTCTTTTAAAAAGGTTAGCTAAAGTTTTATCAATTTTTCTAGCTTAAAAAACCCTTTTTCATCATGTCATAGCTTTTATTTCCACTTTATTAATTTTTAACATTTCTTCTTTTGCATTTGTTCTTGGTTGGTTAATTTATTTTCTAATTTCAAAAAATTATCCTCAGTTCATTAATCTTCTTTTCTTTTGTTAATAAATATTTTCAAAGTAATGTTTTGCTCAAACACTAAAATTTGTTATATTGTTTCATTATTATTATTTTGTTTTACATAGTTATTGTTTCTATGATTTGCTCTTTGACCCACTTGTTCAGGATGTCTTTATTTAGTCTTTCTGTGAGTCTGCATGTTTTGCCTGTGTTTCCTCTATTAATCTTTATTTTTATTGTGTCATGATCTATAAAAGTTGTGTTTAATATTTCTGCCCCTTTAAACTTAGGTTTCTTTGTGCCCTAACAGTATCCCCTTTTTGTGAGGGTACTGTATGATGCTTTAAGTATGTATGTCTTTTCAGAACACACTCAAAGTTTTCCCAACATAGTATATCTTTATAATCTTTTTCACTTTATTGTCTTTAAATATTCTTCTGTAGTTAGATTTAGCTAGCTCTGAGAGAACAATCAAGTCTCCTACAGTTATTGTTACTACCCGTGTCTTTAAAAAATTGATCATCTTTTCCTTTGTGAATTTGGTGCATGCTTAATACTGATAATTTTTCATTGTATATAGTGCTTTTTTGGCATAATGTAATCTTTCCTGTTTATCTCTTTCTATACTGTGACATTTTCATTGTTGCCTTAATCAATAATGTGATGGCAATTCCTATTTTGGGGGGAATCATTTGATGAGTGGTATATTTGATTCCCGCCACTTATTTTAATTTTGTATGTTCCTTTATTTTTAAAATATATTTCTTTAATGCAGCAAATTGTTGAGTTTCATTTTCTTAGCAAATCTGCTAATGTTCTTTTGTTTTATTGGGGAGTTTAATCCATTCACATGTTAAGTTATAGCTGTCATGTCTTCCATTTAATTCTTTTTTAAAAATTGATTTTCTTCTTTTAAGCCAGCATTTAAAGGCCCTGGGATTAGTTTTGTTTACACTAATTTGAACTCAGATTTCTTCCACAGACTCATTCTTCCTTCCTTGTATCCCAAGTTCCATGGAAGCAGTTCTGTGGTACAGTGGAAAAAGTTCTGGGTATCAGTTCTGGTTTGAGTCCTAGCCTTACTACTTACAATATATTTAACTTTGGGCAGCATATTTGACCTCTCTTGGTCTCAGTTTTAACATATTAAAAAAGAGGGTGATTGGGCTAGATGACCTTAAAAGTCCCCTCTAGCTTTTAACATGATTCTATATTTTGAATGGATTTGGAGTCAGAGGGATTGGTTAGAGTCTTGTTCTACCACTTTACTACCTCTGTGTCTTTGGATAAATCACTTTTCTGGGCCTCAGTTTCTTCATCTGTAAAATGAAGGGATTGGACTAAATAACATTGAAGGTCCCTTCCATCTCTGTATCTATAATCCTGTGATAGTTTATGTAAAATTTTAATATCTCTTTTAATTTATTCTGGTTCCCTACCCCCTTTACACTACACTTTCCCACAAATGACTATAATTCTAAATTTTCTTCTCCCAGCACCATCCAGCCTCTTCACCTGGCTAACATTCATTTGTTGCACCCCTTCTCAAGAAGTATTAATTTACTTTGTCTTCTTTATTTCTTCTCCTGCCTAGGTTATTCTCAACTCCAATCTTGCATTCATGGGCTTTTTTTGCTTATATGCTCTTTTATTTTCTCTACATTCCTCATCAAAGATAGGGGTTCTTTCTGGAAGACAAAGCTTCTATTCTCTCCTGTTTGTCTGTTTGCAGATCTCACCCAATCCTTTTGTCTCCTCCCTCTTTTTATTTATTTATTTCATTTAGTTTGTTTTTTGAAGGACCTTCTGCCAAGAAAATATCAATAGAAATATAAATTCATAAAGAAGGTAGTGGTGGGAATCATTCTGTCTCTGGAGACATAAGGCCTGATCCCACACTCTGCTCTTACCATACTGCTCATCTCCTCTAGGGTCAGTATGTCCTATCTTTGAATGTGTTTCCCTCTCCACCTTGGAAGCTGGCTAACCCCCGAGGCCTTTATATAATGTTTTCTGGGGTGAGATGGTGTTCTGGGAAGCTGAGTATTCACTGAGAGAAGTTAGTCTCCTAAGGTATTAGTGACCTACTTTAGGTAACATTATGACAAATAATGCAAAGGAGTTTGCAAAGGGGTTTGCAAAGGGGTGAGGGAAAAAGAGAGAGGGGGGGAAAGAGAGAGAGAGAGAGAGAGAGAGAGAGAGAGAGAGAGAGAGAGAAGAGAGAGAGAGAGGAAGAGAATGATGGTTTGATGTTATGTGCTCTGTGTATATAAATGGTACCTGCTGAACTTGCTTTTGGTGTTCTAGCCCTAGAGGACATCCCTGAGAACACTGGGAAGAGGTGACACTAGAGTACTTTAAAAAAAAAAAAGAGGATCAACCCCATAAGCTAAAGGAAAGCAGAAGCTCCTACAGTGGAATTTCTGGCATTTGAGGGTTTGGAGGTTTGGAGGGGGTTTTGTGAAGACTTCTGTATCCAACAGTGTGATGGTAAATGTTTAACAATCAACTCTCTAGGGAAAAAAGAATACTCATGACACACTTTTAAGTTTCATCTGCATTTTAAACATTTTCTCTGTTACTTTCTTAAGTCTAGATAACCAACAAAACAATAAACAAGGCTCAGCTTTGTAGCATTTCTTAATTTCCAAAGCATAAATGCTCACATTGAAAATTTAGCAATTGTCGCCCCTTCCTCTGTCTACAATTAGTAAAATAGATGATTGCTAATTTTCCCCCCAGTCGTTATGATCAGCTCCAGAGAAGTGACATGGCATAGTGACAAAAGAACTGGCCATTGAGTCAGGAGGACCTGAATTCAAGTTTCCCTTCTGATATACACTGGTTGTATGACCCTGGGAAAATCACTTAACCTCTCAGGGCCCCAAGCACCTGTGCTTATAAGTTACAAAGAAGGTGACACTTAGCATTGTTAGAGGAAGTTCCTCAACTAGAGCTCTCTTCACTGACGAAATCACAGGCTCAGTCCAAAAAATGATGGGCTTTATCCAAACGTTCTTCCTTGGTTTTCCAGGCTATCAGTACCATGCATTTTGGAGACATTGTAAATGAATAAAGATTACATGCAAATATGTACATATGCACATTCAAAAGTCTCTATTAGTGATTTCCTTCTGAGAAGTCTTTTTTTGGCTTTTGTGCTTTGTTTTCTTTCCTTCTCTTATCTGTACATTATTGACATGATTAGGTCTGCTCTGGCTGGCACCCCAGGGTCCAGTGGTAGTAATTCTGTAACCATCTGGTTGCATGTGATTAATGTTCATGTAAAAGCATAATGGGAATTCCATTGTTCACCGAGTTGTGACAAGCTTATTTTCTTTTTCATTTAGTTAAAAAGAGGGCTGGTAATAAATAGTTGTTTTGGAAAAGTTACTTTTTGCTATTAATTCCCCCATCTATATCTTTCTACAAATATACCCAGTCAAATTATTCTGCTTACAAAAATAGTTCATAAAACAATAAGAAATATAATCTCACAGATAAAATGTGTCCTTAAGTAAGGGTGGGTATGAAGTCATTTTAAGGAAAGAGAGAAAGGCTCTCAAAGAAATCCAATACCCTTTTAAGAGTCCCTAAGAATGTCACCCTTCTCCAGTGATTCAACAAACAACAGAACCTTAGGGAGCTCAAGATGATTTTTAGAAAAGCAGAAAAAATAAATTATATTGGTAATAGCATACTGTGACTAATTTGCAGCTCTTTGTGGGCTGTGACCACATGATGCAGAAAATTAATATGATGTATTTATTTAAAATATGATGGAAAATGTATAAAATAAAATTTATTTTATTTACTTAGGTGTCAGTTCCTATGAAATGAAATAGGCAGAAAACTACTTTGTAGGAGAAAAAACCTCAAGAGATAAACCTTAAATTCCATATAATGCAATGTATTTTGTTATATTTATTTATAGATAATATATAATATACTTATTTGCTTATTTATATAATATTTTATATTATATCTTTATATATTTTATACACATTTTAAAATTGTCAGTTTGGCCTTTTTTTTTTGAATACGTGCATGTGGGATTGGATAGACTGGTTGGTATCCAGTGTTCCTGTTTCTGCTGAGTTTCTGTCACCTGTGTTTTGGGTAGGTGGTTTGGACAGAGCTCTCTCTCCGAGCCCGTTTGCTGCTTGAGCAAACATCTCCACTTGGTGGGCAGCATAATGTTTTTGCTTAGATTGGAGCCTGCTTCACTGATTTCTTGATGCTAATTGCTTCCTAAAAATTGATGACCCCGTGAGGTTTCTTTGCATGGCTTCCAGTTTTTCCAGTCTTTCATTCTTACTCTCTGGGTCACTAAAGTGGGGGATTGCGATGCAGGGATGAAGACTCTCCCCTTCCCACTGACTATTGTTTCATTTATAGTCCTGCTGGGGACTATAGAGTGTAGTCATTGTCCATGCCATGGTGCTTTACTCCAGTAAATACAACATAATCTGGTCAGTAAATTTTGTTCTGCCAAACAGGAAGGAATAAGTAACATCCTATGTCATTTTCTTGTGTGCATAGTGTCCATGACCCTTTGTACAAGGACTGACTCTGAAGACTTGCGCATAATAGATGAGCAGACTACCAACCTTTCATCTAAAAGGCTCTTGTAAAAGCATCACATTTCCCATTTCACTGTGGAATGATCAGCAGCTCAGAAAAGGCTCTATTTCCTGTCGATGTCTGCATCATTCTTATTTGCATTATTGGATTTGGCTACTTTGCTGAAAGTGTAACGTATTTCAAGGACTTCAAACTTGTTTCAGACAGTTGTTTATGGGAGCTGCATTGGCAAAGGACTTATGAAAATGGCCTTTTGTGCCCTCCCTGTCTTGAGAAGGGCTGTTCTGAGAAATAGCCCATCCTCCCTCCTTGCTGTGCCTTCCAGACACTTTTCCTGATAACCTGCTATGGAGAAAAATCAGGGGAAAAAAGGGAGTGGCCTTTTGAGAAAGGCTTCCATTGGTTTGGCTTCCCTAATTATGAAGGAATTAGGAAGCAAGATCCTGCATTTGTGTTTTGTTTTTTAAACTTAGAGACATGGCATTAATGAATTAACCAGAAGCTTAGTGCCGGAAAATGTTTCCTTTGTCCTGGTGGGGGAGCCAAATACTACAGATTTGTAATCAGGAAGGCTGTTGATCCTGGCTTCATTGTTGGGCCAGTCATTTGTGAGCTGGTTGCCTGACCACAGGCCACACACTTCTTCCGTGTGAATCTCTCATGTATTTTTACTGTCAGGATTACTGTTGTCAGCTGAGAGCTACCTGAGGGGGGAAATGGTGAGCCCTGAGTTTGCTTTGATTGTATTTATCCCCCCTAGCCAAGGGAGGATGATGCAGAGCACCAGAGCTGCCTTGGTGTGCTGAAATCGAAGGACATCTGTGTATGTGTGTGTGTGTGTGTGTGTGTGTGTGTGAGTGTAGTTGCTAATGCTCTCTGTGTCATTCTCCTTAGAGCTCTGGGAACGCTTCCTATCGCTGCTCTATGTCTTCCTCTGCGGATTTTTCTGATGAAGATGATTTCAGCCAGAAATCAGGCTCTGCATCTCCGGCTCCAGGGGACACATTACCCTGGAATCTCCCTAAGCATGAGCGATCCAAAAGAAAGATTCAAGGTGGTTCGGTGCTGGATCCTGCGGAGAGAGCTGTGCTGAGGATAGCAGGTAAGGGAAGCCGGGAGAGAGAAGGGGGAGGGGTACGGGGGGGTGGGTGCCGGTGAGTGTCATGGAGATTCATCAATTTGTTTTCTCCAAGGGAGGTCAAATGATCGAGAGAATGCACATTGCAGAGATTTTGTGCCAAAAATGGGGGAGGGTACCAGCTGTGAAATTATTTTGTTTACCTTCTTTATCGAGGGAACAGTCTTCCATGCCTTGAGTAGTGACTAAGCTGTTTGGTTCTGCTTTCTGGTTGGATGAATCAGTGCATCTTAAATGAAAGGAAATATCGATAGGCATCTCCATTAAACTTTCATATCCAAATGCATTAGACAGTGTGACAATTTAAAAGTATTAACTCTGGTGATTTCTCAGTGTGTGTATTTGCTAGCCATGTAACTCGGAGAAAAGAGAGCATCCCAAATTGGCATTTGCATCTAGATAGAGGCACAGGTCTGGGTTTGTATATCTGCCTGGATGAAAAACTCAGAGTCATCTGAACCATCTCCCTTAACCTTTTCAGAAGCACCTTTGGCAGAACCTATGTCTCTAGCAGTTTTTGAACATTATACACTGCTCAGGGGCTTAACAGTCCAGAGGCCCTGATTAATTAATATAAGGGAGGGACTGCTGGCCCTCCGTGGCACTTGTGTTCCCTTGCCTGGGTGGTAACAGCCGAAACAGGACAGAGATCTTGTTTTGCCCAGCTGAAAGCTGATAAGAGTGTGTAAATTAATACTTTAACACGGTGATGAGGGTGTCTCTGTGTTACTAGTTGGGGTTATTGTTCCCTCATTTTATTTCCAAAGCATCATACTAATGTATTGAGGGTATGCGTGTGCCCTGGGTGGCTCTTTCCCTAAGAGGCCTTTTGAGTTAGTGTTGCAGCATTCAGTTTCTAACCTCCTTTTTGCCCCTCCTCTTCCCCTTTCCCAGCCCCCACCTCCAACTCCTGCGGCCCCTCCCACACCCTCTTTTAGAAGCTGCTCTTGCCTTTTCACTACAATGCAAAGTTGGTACTTTGCTTTCTTGCAGGGGGGCCTACAGGAGACTAGCCAAGATGCCTGTATCTAGGATCCAGGCCACTACTGCAGCAGACAGGGAGCAAAGCAGAGTCTCCCCCTTAAGTCCCCCCGTAAACATTTTCATGATTACAGGAAAAGCAAACAATCCAGAGCCAGTAGCTTCCTAGTCCAGTTTCTGGGGCAACAGCTTTTGGCTTGTATTATGAGATGCTGGCCTGTCTCCCTTGTCTGAGAGAAAAGAGGAAGAAGGGTGGGAAAGGGGAAAAGGATCAAGGGTGTTTTGGAACAAAGTGAGAGATCGAAGGAAAGGCTAGGAGAACCAAAAGAAGGAAAGGATCTGTACCAGTCCTAGAGCACAGCCTTTCCTGAGTCTGCTAAATGTGTTTAGCCACCTAGCAATGTCATTTCCTTGTTAAAAAAAAATCCCACTGTATGAGGTAAAGGGGAGGAGGGAATTGTTGCTGGGGCCAGATGTAAATAGCACAGTAGGAAAAAAAAGAAGGGAGAAAAAAGACTATGCTGATGAAAAGAGGCCCATGGAGCCTGTACGTATTAGACAACGATCTAGAGAACACAGATGTGGTGTTTGCTGTGAGTGTTTATTAGTAGGAGATGGTATTGGCCTAAATGTTTAGGTAATGATAGTGATGATGCACATTCTGCTTTTGGTGGTGATGGAATTGGTGTCAGAAGACAGGATTGGTGCAGGTGATGAGAGTGGGTGAGAAAAAAGATTGCGTATAGACATTGAACACAAAAAAATGAGAACTGTATTGCATAGTAGGAAATGAGGTACAAATCTAACCAATGAATCAAGCAAGCATTTATTTGCACTAGGGGATGAAGATACAAAGACAAAAATGAAAAACTCCCTGTCCTCAAGAAGTTTACATTCTATCAGGAGCACTTACACAAATTAGTACAAAATGATTTTAAAGTAAATATAAGGTCATTTTGGTATCTGGAAGGCACTAGGCAAGAGTTCTGGTCTCCTGACTCTAGATAGTCTTAGACTAGATTAGTGGGGGAAATCAGGAAAGGCCTCATGTAGGAGGTAGCATGCTTGTTATCACCTTAAAAAGAAGCTAGGGAATTCTAAAATGTGGCGGGAAGGAAGGAGTGCATTCCAACACTTCACCTACATAGTAGATGCTTAATAAATGTTTACTGATTGATTGATTCTAGGCATGGGAGACAACTTATATGAAGGAATGAGGATGTGAAATGGAATGTGTACATGTGTATATTAAAGGCAGAAAAGTATGAAAAGTATATTATATAACATTGTATTAGTGAATGAAGGCCATTCAATTATGTGTATTTTGTGAAAGCTAATAGCAAATATTGATGATCCTTTTTTGATTGTATAATAGCTAGCATTTATATAGCACTTTTGGTTTACAAAGCAATATGTGTATGTGTATAGTCATAATTAATCAAATTGGTAGCATTTGTATGTGTTTGACCTTAGAGCACACTAACATATTTTAAAATGATACAGGTTAAATATTTTAATATTTTCAAATAAACACTTGTAGTTTTTTACCTTACAGCTGACCTGTGTTCCAAAAGTTTACACATACCCAGAATGTCAGAACTAGAAAGGATCTTGGAAATACCTTATTCCAGATTCCTCATTTTACAGATGAGGAAACTGAGGCTCAGAGAGCACAAATGGCTTTCCTGAGCTGACCAGAATCCTGGCTGTCATTACTTTAAGTACAGTTGTTGATTTTTAAGTTGGTTGTTAAGCCCCTAGAATGCATTTTTTGCCATAGAAACAATCTTATAAATGGTGATTAGTTCCTAGGCCAGCTCAGTATAGCTAGATGGCAATAGATAACTATATAAAATCCAGCAAACATTTCTTAAGTACTTCCTGTGGTTAAAAACACTGTACTAGACACAGAGGATACAAAAATAAGAAATGACTCAGTCCTTACTCTAAAAGAAAGAGGCTTCTGGACAGAGTCAGGATAATAAGGGAATATGGTAACTGCAAGAACTCTCTTTACTCTCTTGGGGGAGCCAAGAGGCACAGTTCAAGCCAGCTGTCCAGTATGCATGGGACATGTATAAGTAAGGTATTTGCAGTCAAGGAGTTTTGCTGTAGATACAAAGCCTATCTTTGAATATGCTGGCTGAAAAGATGGATTTTTTAATATTAAAGAAAAAAAAAACAGCCCAGATGTAAACTCTTGGTTCTGGAGATGGACTGGGTCTTTGAAGTTGTAAATAGAGAATGTTAGAAGTATGATCCATTGTTATTGGCTCAGGCATGCGTAAAGCCCAAACTATTTAGTATTATGTTGTTGAGTCATTTTCAGTTGTGCCTGACTCTTCATTACTCCTTTTTGGGGTTTTCTTGGCAAAGATACTACAGTGGTTTGCCCTTTTCTTCTCCAGCTCATTTTACAGATGAGGAAACTGAGACAAAGAGGGTTAAGTGACTTGCTTAGGGTAACACAGCTAAGTAAGTGTCTGAAGTCACATTTGAACTTAAGTCTTCCTGATTCCAGGCCCAGTACTTTATCCACTGTGCCAGCTAGCTTTGCTTTTGCTATGTTAATGTACATAACACTATTTTAGGTGCTACTTGTCTGTGTAGAGGAGGAGAATAGTACTTGCTGTGGAACTGGATATGTGCGCTTTGGTTCTGTTGGGAGGGACACCAACTCTAAAGGACATGCCACACTGTTGGCTTCTGGGAGGTTTTCATTTGTCTCCATGGTTAAGGGATGACCATGTTTCCTTCCTCACTGAGCCAAAGTATAAATGTTCAGTATCAGGATAAGTACTCCAGTCCAGTCTCCCTGCTACACATCATATAAGGTGAAAAATTGGAGTTTGACCTCAAAGACCTTATAAGCTTAATGGAGACAAGATCAAATGCCACACCTATAACTTCATATATTTAAGCCAACAAACATTTATTAAGCATTTACTGGGTATGAAAGGCATTGTGTTAGGTGCTGAGAATACGAAGATAAAATGAAAAATGGCTCTTGTACTCAAGTAGCTTCCATTTTAGTACATGTGGACTAAGCTACTGATTGAAATGTATCATAAAGGATCTACAGTCCTTGGATTTAGAGCTGGAAGAGACCTAGAAATCATTTAGACTTTCCAGCCATTTTCAAAGCATTCAGCCTGCTCTCTGGCCACCCTCATCATCCCCCTTATCACTGGAACCTGGATTCTGCCATTGCAGCTTTGCACTGTAATAGGGGAACTATTGCCTTATTTTGCCCTGGACTAGGTCTCCATGCCACTTCCTAAAAATTTCTAAGCCACATTGCTAGGACTCTGTCTGTCGGTCTGTCTGTCTCTCCCCCATCTCTTAATTCTCCTATATATATGTTATTTTCCTCAATTAGACTATAAGCTCTTCTGTAGAAACTGCCTTGCATGCTTGTAGCCCCAGTGCTTAACACAGTCCTTGGCTCCTAGTAAATGCTTTCAAATTAATTTACTCATTTATATAGATCACCCCCCCCCCTTATTTTGCAGAGGAGAAAACTGAAGCCTAGAGAGGGGGAAGTGACTTCTCCCAGGTCACACAGGTCGGGGAGCAACAGAGCTGGTATCTTAAGCCAGGTCCTCGGAGATTAATTTAATAATTTGCCTTTCTGTTAGGAGAACAGTGTAAGAATAGTCTACTCATAAGTTATCTCATAAGTATGACAACGCAGAGAGATGTTGTCATAGAAAGAATAGTCTGACCTGGGAGTGAAGAAGACTTGAATCGAGAGATTCAGGTCCTATCTCTGACATTCTGGTTTTGGATCCTGGGTGAGGCACTTAATTTATCAGTATTCCCAAACAACTCTCTAAGATTTAAGTTGCAGAGTGATTACCAGTCTGCATTGGTAGAGAGAATTTCTTCACAATGGTTTCCCTATGCCAATGAAAACACAAATCAGGTCAAAAAGAAAGAAAAGAAAAAAGAAAAAAAAAGACAGTACATCAAATTGTGTACAAATGGGTATGTAGTAATGGGTGACAAATGGGGAGCTATCCTTGGAGAATAAAATCTCTCCCTTTTATTTTTAATATCTTTTCCAGTTATCAAAAATCTATTTTCTTCCTCTCCTACCTTTCTCTCCACTGTCTGGGAAAAAAAACCCAAAACCCTCATATCAAATATCAATAGTCAAGCAAAACAGATTTCATCGGCCATGTCCAAAACATGTCTCATTTTGCAACCTAAATCCATCATTGCTTCTGTCCAGAGATGGATAGCATGCTTCTTTACTGGTTCTCTGGAATCATGTTGGTCATTTGTATTGATCAGTTAAGTTTTTCCAAAGTTGTTTGTTCTTACAGCGTTACTGTTGTATAAATTATTCTCCTTGTTCTACTCACTTCATTATATATCATTTTGTACTAGTCTTTCCAGGTCTCTCTGAAAAGTCCTCTTTGCTATTGTGGTATATAGTATTCCAGTCATATTCCTTAATTTGTTCAACTATTCTTTAATTGACGGGCACTGCTTTAGTTTCCAGTTATTTGCCTCTACAAAAAGAACTGCTGTAAATTTTATTTGTACATGTGCATCCTTTCCGTCTGTGATTATCTGGGAGTATGTAAGCCTCGAAGTGGTATCTCTAGGTCAAAGAGCATGCACATTTTGGAGGCATAGTTACAAATTATTTCTCAGAAAGGCAAGACCAATTCATAGCTTTACCAATGCATTAATGTGCCCTTGAAGCCCCCTCAACATTTATTATTTTCCTTTTTTGTCAGCTTTGCCAATTTGATGAGGGGTGGAACCTCAGAGTTGTTTTTAACTTATAATTTTCTAGTTATTAGTGAGTTGGAACATTTTTATATGGCTACTGATAGCTTGGATTTCTTCCTCTCAAAATTGCCTATTCATATCCTTTGACCATTTATCAATTTTGGAGTGGATCAAGGGGAACCGATCTTAAAAGGCTTAGTAGGCTATGTAGGATATTAACATGAAACCCATGTTAGGTGGTGGTGATGATGAAAACGATGGAAAGGTTAGTTTAATTAGCTACAGGGAAATGGAACCCTGCATTTAAGACTGAAGGGAAAGGTTGCCAGACCCTTTCCCGTGGTTACAAAATGACTTCGAATAATCACGATGAGGAATCTAGGGTGGTGCTGATGCTGTAGCTGCTCGAACTGTACGTGTGAGACAAACAGAAGGAGCACGAGTGATTCTGAGGGCGGAGGGAGGGGGGAAAATGGGGAAGGAGGAGGAACCTGGGAGGGCTGACGGGTCCTCAGTGGGGCGATGCAGGGATGGGCCATCCGTAGACAGCTGGAGCGCAGGCGCCGCTCCCGCTGTCACAGCTCTGAGCTGTGGAGCCACCTGCAGAGGCAATTCGCCCTTCTCCCCAGCTCGCCCCCCTGGGAGGATGATCAGTGCCACCCAGGCCTTGCGCTGAGCAAGCAGATGCTGCAGACTACACGAAGGCAGAGACGACCCCCGTATTTCACTGGGCTGGGAAACAATATTTCCTACCCCTTTCTCCTCCTCCTTCTGGGAAGGCGAATGCAGCCGCCCTCGCTTGCCCCTTTGCAGGGCTGGGTTTCCAGGACACCTGTTGTGGGTCCCAAATAGCAACCTCGCCTTTTGGGTTCCGGGGCCGGTCTGCCGGTCTCCGGGAGTGGGCGTGCTCAGACGAGGTGATAAACCAGGGTGGGAAGCCTGGGCTGCAGAGGGAGGCGGGGAGAGCACCCCGAGCTGGGGGGCCTTGCAGCATTGCATTGAAGGGAGTGGCCGGAGCCCCGGCTGGCCTTCTCCTTCTCTGCCCCTTTCTATCTCCCATCCCTCGATCTCATACTCCGTCGGAGCACCCACCCGGCCGCTGCCTCTGCGGCTGCCCGAAATGCCGCAGCTGAAAAGCGCATCCCAGACCTCAGGCAGGATCTCCCTCCCTCGCACGAAACCCTGCGTCTTTGCGCTGCTCCTTCCACAGGGTGCGGAAGAAAAGAAGAGTGAGTGGGCGCCCCTTACGACCCGTCCCCCAGCCAGCATCCTGCAGTGGGGTGCAGTGCTCACCCCGCCTTCGCTCCGCCAGCCTGGAGTCTGCGTTGCCCCTGTGCGGACACTAGCCCAGCGGGTCCCTTAAGTCACCGCCCCCTGGCGCACAGTCGGGTTCCCATTGGAGGCCAGGCAAAGTGCTCCGGCAGCCGGGCTGGGGAGGGGGCCTGGGCGTGTCCTTGGACAGCTCTGGTCTCACACGGACCTCAGGTTCTGAGCCCCCTTCTGCAATTTCTTCCCCTTCCCCTTCTTTAGGTCCCGAGGCTGCCTGTGGACTCCAGCCTTGGGGGCCAGTGGGGAGGGGGGGAGAGCTGAAATCTTTCAGCTTTGAAAGGAGCTTGAGCCATGGCGGGTTATCTGTCCCCGGCTGCATACCTCTACGTGGAGGAGCAAGAGTATCTTCAGGCTTACGAAGATGTCCTGGAGCGATACAAAGGTACCGTAACCCCGCCGGTTCCGGACCTACTTGGGCACTGTCCTGTATTCCTTTCCTGGAACAGCTCTTAAGGGCTTATTTTACATTATTAAAAAACCCCCCAACAACCTTTGGTTATAAGTAAACAGGTGTTAGGACCAGTAGTGGCGTTGATGGTGGGGCGGGGGTGGGTGGGTGGAAATCCCTCCCCTACTTTTTGGGTGTAATCCCATCAGTCCCAGAGCAGAGCCAGCAGGGTGGGGGTGGCGGTCTCGGAGACGCCCTTAGATTGACCATGGTGACTTCTTGTGGGGGGATTTATTACCAGGGAGGAGTCTGATGCTTTCTTTTTTCTAAAAGCTCTTAAGCTGCGCATAATTCTTTCGGACGTCTCAAATATCTTCAGTGAGATTACCCTGAGACGCTGCTGTTCCAGCTTGGTCTGCGATGTTAGTTCATGTCATAGAAAATGAGACCATGGGTCTTGAAATTGATTAAGCGAAGCATCATTTTGGAAAGATCACTAGACCAGTTCCCTTTGAAATGAACAATTGTTTAAAATCTAGTATAATGCTTACATATTCTTATGTGACAAGAGAATGATTAAATAGGTTGATATACAAGGGACTTCAGTCACTGAAAAATCTTTCTAATGTAATTGCATCTAGCTCGTCTTATGTGTGTTGCTTTCCCTCCTGAGCTTTATGCTTAATATATATGTATGTGTACATACACACACACAAATCTGATTTTCAGTATTGTGTTAATATGAAATCTTAACTGTGAAGTTAAAGTGAAGATAGCTTATTAGAGATGATAGAATTTCACCTCATAAGAGTGTTGGCACTGGAATACACATATCACAGCATAACTTAAACATATCCTTGTGGAGTTTCTTATAACAGTTAAAAAAAATTCAGTTGTTGGTGACTGAAGGGTGGGCTACAGAGAATTTCAGCATGAGAAAATGTTTTTATGTTTCCTGGGTAAAATTCAAACCATATTATATCTTTCCAAATGTCTGCATGGGGCTGAGCCATAGACCTTCCATACACTGGACAGAAACCAGGTAGTTAAAATGCAACACAACTCTTCACTAATTAATGGTTTTAATATTTAATTGTTAGTGGTTTTAGGCTAGTGGGAAAAATTAACAGGAAGAACTGAAAAACAAAGAATGGTTTTCTTTCTGGTGGTCTGGTAAAATATAAACAATGTAGTAACTCGTGATTCTTTTGTGCCAAGTTCAGCTGCTGAGCAGGTGTAACAATATGTTAGACTAATTGGTAGCATTTATAAAATTGATATGCTTAGTTGAGTCCTTCAGTTGTTATATGAAGCCATATAACTACTTTTCTAACATCTCTCAAAAGTAACGCTGCATTACAGGCCAATACATTAGATTTGGGAAAAAAATTAAATATCTTTTAAAATTTACAACTTTCTTATTGACACATTGAAAGTACCCAAATGGATTTTATTGTTCTATAGATGTAGCTGTAAAATTTAACTGAGGTTCTAGCAAAGTGTTGTTTTGTTTACCAACCTAACTCCCTGTGTGACCCATGGTGAATAGTTTATGCAATATGAATTGTGGATCTGAATTAGAAATAGTTGAAATACTGATTTAATTATAGCAAGTAGATTTTCAAAAAGCATATGCATTATAGAAATATAGAAATTCATGATCTGAAAATGCCATTGCATTTGATCACATCTGATTAATCATTCATAATTCTCAACATTTTAATATGATGTATTTTAAGGTACTTTTAAAAATATATGTTTAGTATTTCAATTAGATGCTTTCAATGAAGCTGTCTTCTTTTTGGCTTGCTTACTCCTTTTGCATTAAAGGAATATAAATAGATACCTGGCTTGATCTTTTCTGTATTGTATTACTTTTGGTCATTGGAAAGAAGATAGAAATATTGGCTAGTGGACAACATGAAAGACTGGAGTCCTGGAAAACACATTATTTTCCAATGTGTTTTTAAGCCAGTTATGATTTCCCATCAGTGTCCCAATACGATGACCTCATTACAGTGCTTATTCTACTGATGACTTGCTGTGGGAGCTGATCTAATCAGAAAAGAATTGTAAGCTTTGACTAGGGAGTGCCAGTTTACTAAACTTTAAAAAGTACCATTGGTGATCCTTTGAAAGCATGTGTTAATAGCGAGCATTTTGAACTCTCATTTGAACCCAGAAAGGCTTAACTTTCTTGACTGTCTCTCTCTACACACACACACACACACACACACACACACACACACACACACACACACACACTCACTCACTCTCTCCCCTCTCCCCCTCTCTCCCCCCCCCTCCCCTCCCCCTCCCTCTCCCCTCTCCCTCTCCCTCTCCCCCCCCTCCCCTCTCTCCCCCCCTCCCCTCTCCCCCCCTCCCCTCTCCCCCCCCTCCCTCCCCCCCCCCTCCCCTCTCCCCCCTCCCCTCTCCCCCCTCCCCCCTCTCCCCCCCCCCTCCCTCCCTCTCCCCTCCCCTCCCTCCCACTCCCTCTCCCCCTCCCTCCCTCTCCCCTCTCCCCTCTCCCCCTCCCTCCCTCTCCCCTCTCCTCCTTCTCTCCCTTGTTAAGGAGTATTGTGTTCACATTGGTCGCCAAATTATTGTATGTCCCTCAGCTGTTGTATAGTGTAAGAGGTAGAGTCAGCTGTAACCAATTCAAAATTTGCCTGCAACATGGAAACTTAGAAGTAAGTGAAGCCACACGAGGAGGAATTATTTGGGAGTTGAGGCAAGTCATAGTCTTAGATAGTCTTGGATTGTTTTCAAGGTTCTAGAACATTGTGGAAAAACAAGAATAATGGCAAATGAGCCCTCAATAATTTGTATTGTTTGCCCGCTCTTATCTCTCTGTCTTGGTCCTTTAATTCTGACTGTAAATGGGCAACTGTGTGCTAAATTAGGGGAAGCAGAGAACGCTTGTTTGCTACACAGAGAACGGTGCAGTGTTCTGATTCATAGTCTACTGCTGATGCTTATAAAACTGATTCATAGCCAGAATATCTATGGCCTCTGATGTTTTTTAAAAGCAATAACATAAAATCACATTACCTCAGTCACTGCCAAAATTGGATTGAATAAAGCCAGTTATTCAAGAAGAAAAAAAAATTGCTTCTTTGTTATTATTTATTCTAGGGGTTGTCAAGGGCAATGCTTTTGTTTTGATATCTGCAATAAATTATCCAGCACATTTGCTTTATAGAATACAATATGTTATTTTTGTTTGTAACTCAGCATGGAAGACACATGGAATGATTTGCACAAAGGAATAGCTGAACGCCTAATAGCATTGTTTTACTTTGAAGAGTTAGACTAGCCTAAAGCATTGGTCACATTAATGAGATGCCATTTAAATCTACATCAGTCAGCTACTAGACTGTTTTATGGTGAGGTTTTATGTTTTCTCTTCCTGTTTGTTTTTTAATGGCAGACCTGTGATTTCATAGTTGTAAGCAGCTCCTGGTGAGGAACTGCCTATACCAATGCAGAATGGCGCCTTTTATGCAACTCATAGTCCTTGAGAGTTGCCTGGAGGCCTGACTGGTTAAGTAATGTAAGAGTACTTGGGACTTGAACCTAGATCCTTTGGACTCCAAGATTGACTCTGCCATGCTGCCTTTCTGACAACCTCCCCACCCCACTTTTGCCTTATTTCATCCACTCAAACTTTATCACTGTAAATAAGCAAAATTATATGTTAGTAGTATAGTTGAAAGAACCCCATTGTGAGAGTTGGAAGACATGTGTTCAGGTCTCTGCTGTTTGCTGAATGACACTGGATAAGTCACTTAATTTCTCAACGCTTTAGTTTCTTCTTTGGTAAAATTGAAGTGGGATGGGGGGGGTGATTTGAAATGGAGGACAGGACTGATCCCTAAAGATGTATTACATCTCTAATATTCTGGTCTCAGAATCATGAAGACTTGGTTTAAGTTCTGCCTCTGACACATTCTGGTTGTGTGACTGGGCAAAACACTTCACCCCTCAATGCCTCTGGCAATTCTCTATTACTGTAGGCTGGGGAATAGTTTTGATGTGCACTGGTTTCCTCCTTAAGAGTTCCCCAGACCAGTGAAATCGTAGGTCTAGTCCTCCATTTTTTTAAATTCACAAATTAGTTAATTTGGGGAATTGTCCTAACATCAATAGATATACTGCATAGAAAGTTGGGCTGGCTAACCTTTGAAGTCCCTTCTAATTAAAAGTTAATGTCACCCCCTAAATCTTGTAAAAATGTACAAGTCAAAGTATTACTGAGTGAAAACAAAGTCATAGATGATGGCAATTGCCTTCAAAATTAAGTCAATTTTCTTAAGATAACCCTTTCAAAGGTAGTTTTTGCCCTGGGTGTTTTGAATCACCCTCTTACTCTGCTGCTTCACCAAGGCCACATCCACATGTATGCTGACAGCTTGCCTCTGAGGTTTGTTCCAAGTATAATTTTCATTTAAGTGGATCACTGTAGTCTGGCTTCATCCAGACATGGTTGGCAAAGACCCAAAAATATTGGTTTCTCCCAATTGTTTCTTTGTGTAGGCAGACTACTAAGATCACTCTTACCCAAATTTGTAGTCATATGTTTCACATAGCTCCTCTACAGTATGTATAGATAGACATAGGGCCAGTCTGTAGTTAGGCCTGAGATGTATTGTGCCATGTCCACCTTTAGCTCCTCTGTTCGTCAGAGACCAAGAAGTATCAATGATAATACAGGATCCACAACTGTAGGATTGGCCATGGTGGTGTTATAGAAAGTATTCACATAGTGTTGATAGATCCGGATAATTGCTTCACCCATATTACTAATTCAGGCATTTAATAGGCTTTGATTAGAGGTTTCTCCCAATCCAAGCCAATTCAACATTCATTTATCAAGTGCCTGCCAGGATGAGCAAGGGACTGTGGTGGCACTGAGGGTCCAGGACACAAACAATCCTTGCACTACACAAGTCTTATGTTCTTCAGGGGGTGGGAATAAAAAAGTAATTATTTTTCACTTTGGGCTGTGTAATTGGTAAATTTTGGGGAAAATTCTTTTGCTCTTGATCACAGTGTTAGGTACAAAAGACACATGAAAAGATTCGATGACATGGATATATCAGCTTGTATTTGTTAGCGCAAGTTGTAAAAGCAGAAATTTTTAAAGAAGGTACTATAATTAATTTGTGCATGCCTTGGAAGGCTATGAGTCCTACCTCTGTGGGGAACTGGAATATTTGACCAAAGAGTCATCTTGAAATGAGAGACTGTAATAAAATCTAACAGGTCTAAAGCCAAACTCTTCAGAGCTGGCTGGAAAGGAGAAGAACCTGGCAGCCATATTCTCGCCATCTGATGACTCTTATCATTTAAATCTTACTTTAAGAATTTGTGCCACTGACTGTTACAAATGGAAGGGTACACAGGTATCATAGTTCTATAGGACTCCATATCTACTGAGGAAAGGGAAGGGAATATTAAAAAATAAATACTATTGCTTGGAGTACCTCCCTATTTTTGTATAGGCTTCGTACAAAAATATGAGGACCTTCCATATTTATAACATTTATTTGCTGAGATGTTTCTTGGGGTATGAAATCAATTCAACAGGTTTTTATTAAACATCTGATGTATGCTTAGGCACTGTGAATACAAAGCCAAAAAGGAGAAGTTCCTACCTTCAAGTAAATTACATTCACTGCAGAGTAACACATGTACATGGAGAAGTAAATATAATACAATAACAAAGTAAATGCAAAATAAATTTGCTTGAGGAATCATTAACAACTAGGGAATGGTGGTAATCAGTAAAGACCTATTACAGTGTGGTACTTGATTTGAGCTTTGAATGGAGCTAGGGATTTCAAGAGATGGAGGTGAAGAGCGAGAGCATTACAGACTTGGGAGATAGTTTTTGCAAAGATATGCAATTAGTCTGGAAAGATTGGTTGGAATAATATTGTGGGAAACTTAAAATGACAAACAGAGGAATATGCATTTTTTTTCTCTAGGTAATAGGGAGCCATTCAAACCTCTTGAGGAAGGAAAGTGATATGATTAGACCTGTGCCTTAGAAAGATCAATTTGGCAGCTGTGTGGAGTTTAGATTGGAGGAGTGAGATGCTGAAGTCAGGGAGTTTGATTAGGAAACTGTTGTACTAGTCCAGGCTAGAAGTGAGGAGGGCCTGAGCTTCGTTGGTGGCCACATGAGTGGAGAGAAGGGGGACAGATGTTGAATGTTGCAGAAGTAGAATTGTTAAAATTTGTCTATTAATTTGATCTGGGGTGGGGGAAAATAAAAATTTGATCGGGTATACATAGTTTGGCTAGCCATATAACATTTTAAATCCAGAGCAAAACCAGCTACTTCTTCCCCTCAGGATTATAGGGGTATTCCTCTGGGTTGGGAGTATCTTTAATGTTATTAACTCAAGCCCTCATTCTAGTCTGATCCTCCAATTGTTAGCTGCCTGTGATTAATGTTCCTGTTTCATTTAACCAATTAACATTAATTAGCATTTCAAAGGATTTTTACTTTGACTATATAACAAGGACAGAAATGCCTACATCTCTTGATCAAATCTTAAGATACACTCTCCTCTTTAATACCTTGATCCCTAGGGAGAAGGAGCTCCTACTTAACATAGTTTTTATATTAAGATTTATTCTACCAAGTTCACTTCCAAATGCAGTGATTCCAAATGATAAAGTGAGTTCCCATCTCAGCTGACTCTGGGCTCTAGTTTCTTAATCTGGGACTGGCTGGAAACTCAGCCTGGCCTCTGATCATGGACCTTGAGTAGGTTGCTTTTTTGAACTTTCAGAGCTTACTTGGCAGCAGCCACCTACCATCTTCTTCACCTGGAAGCAGGAAAAAAAATGGACCCAATAAACGAAAAGCAACAGTGGGGCCTTATGCTCTCAGCTTCATTCCAGATCTAGGTAATAGAGGGCCTAAGTTCCCTTCCCTACTTGAAGTTCATCAGCCATCCTTCTTTCTTCTCTACTTCTGGAAGGTCTAGAAATAGCCTACACCAAGAAGTTGGCCTTGGATAGCTAGGGCTTTTTGGAATAAATCTGAGTTCCTCATGGATGTATAGACAAATGAAAAGTTCCTTTCACTGAAGGGATGGCAAACTGAAAACAGTTACACAATTTTTGTACATGCCGCAAGTATCTCTAAGGTACTTATCTTATATGTCATCATACCTTTCCGAAGCTCTTCAGCCTCTTCCATGTGGGGGATCAGCCAAACCATCTCAGCATAATCATAAGGACTGGTCTTATTGACCAGCCCTTTATTATATAGGTTTTTAAAGATTCTTGAGTTCCAGTCAAGATGGCTTCCTGAACTAGAGAATTGACTGTTCAGTTCCATACTCTTTCCAGCAAAACCCTGAATTTCATACCAGACTAAATGACAATCAATAAATCAAATGAGAAACTAGAGTAAGTAACTGCTTTCACAATCTAGAACTATACAAGACTGTAGCCGTAAGCCTAAAGGAAATAAGGAAGAGGTTCTCCATAAAGCCAATGCAAGATTGCTTCTCAGTATGGCCAGAGATGGGCCAGGGACATGTATAGCTTGTACGACTTGGTGTCTAGAGTCAGCTAGAGTGGAAGCCCCCATATAAAACTTCACCATGGTCAGAAAGCTTCAGAGCAGGGACTTTGGAAACCCTGGGAAGCATCAGCTCAGCAAGAAGTACAGCAACATAGTTCTCAGACCAGCCTCATTCTGTCTGGGATGCCATGTTGGACTCTGAGGATCCAGACATCTGAACTTCAGAGATCTAGTGGGTCCCAGTATGTAGCCCCATTTCAGGAAGTAAAAACTGGGAAGATGAAGAAAATACCAAAAAAGTATCAAAAATCATTATAACTCTAGAGATCCCCAAAAGAAGGAGCTAGTAACTCAGTAATGACTACAAGTTTTGACTCAGAGTAAAAAATGGATTTTTCAGAAGAATGACATGATAACCTAGAAGAAATAAAGCAAGAGATTAAAAAAAAATAAAACTTCTTAAGGAAAGAATTGAAGGGAGAATAACTAGCTTAGAGGAGAGAGTGGTGGAACTTACCTAAGTAATGGATTCTCTGAAAACAAGAATGGATCAAGCAAAAATCAGTACTCTATGGGAGATAGCAAGACATTTTGGGTAAAAAAAAAAGCAGATTGAAAAACTTAGATATTTCATATAAAAAACCTCATCTGGAAAAAAATCAAGGAAAGGTAATTTTAGAATCATTGAGCACCTTGAAAACTACAATTAAAAAAAAACTTTGGATATGATATTTCAAGAAATCATAAATGGAATTTCCCAGATCTATAAGAACCAAAGAGCAAAGTGAAGATAGAAAGAACTCAATGATCACCCTTTGAAAGAAACCCCAAAAGGAAAAATGTCAGAAATGTCATTGCTAAAATAGTTTCCATATTAAATTAAAAATACTGCAAACATATGGAAAGAGGCAGCTAAAGTACTAATGAAGTAACAGTCAAGGTCACGTAGGACTTGACAGCTTCTACACTAAATGAGGAGACCTTAGACTGCATTGTTCCCAAAGGAAAAAGATAAAGGTTTGCAAATAAGAAGAATGTAACCCACAAAGCTGAATATAATCCTGTAAGGGAAAAATGGATCTTTAATGGAATCAAGGACTTTCAGTTATTTCTAATTAAAAGAGATGAGTAGGAACTTTTAAATACCAATGTGCAAATCTGGAAAAACCTCCAAAGGAAAATTTATGTGACCATTTGGAAGAAGCTGAATGATGATGTAGTGCCAACATTCAGAAGGTGGAAAAGAAGCAAATGTCTCATCAGAATCTTAATGTTTTCAAAGGGTACGGAGGGAGTTTAACACAGAGGTCTTGGTGGGTGAAGAGATGATTTCAGAGACTCCTGAATAATATGAATTGAAAGCATGAAGTGAGTAGAACAAAAAAAAAACACAAAAAAACAACAACAACCCAGTATATACAAAGCCAACAACCTTATAAAAACAACAGTTTTGAAAAAGAAAAAAACAAACTATAAGAACCCTGCTCAATGCAATGATCTTTTATTTCCTGATGACCAATATGGAAGCATGGTGCTTATTTCCTGACAAAGAGTAGATGTACACAGAGTGCAAAAAAATTACATTTTTGGATATGGCTGATGTGTAGATTAATTTTACTTCAGTATACGTATTTGATGCAAGAGTTTTGCTCTTTCTTTCTCTTGGTTTTTAGCTGGGGACTAGGGGAAGGGAGAGTTAACAATAGTGAGGCCTCCTTCACAAAAGTGGGCCATTGAAACATTTTTTTTAAAAATGCAGAGAATGCAAACTACATGTGTGTAAATTTATAAGAATAACCAAAATAGCCTTAAACCAATTTGACCCTCCTCCTCATTTATTTATTGCAATTTCTGGTAATGTGATGAATTTCTTAAAAAAGTAAGGGCAATTTATTTTACAGCCAGTGTCTCATAGTATAAATATGCTGATGTGGCAGAAATTCATTGCCAGCTTAAAGTTGTTTTCTATAAATTTTCAATTCTGACTTGCACATATAAAAAATAGTTTGCATTTACATGATGTTTTAAAACTTTACAAAATACTTTTCTTAAAAAGCCTTGAGGTGGGAAGTGCCTGTAGATCCCCTTCCCTCATCTTTACTGAAAGAAATTGAGACAAAGAAGGATTAATGAGTGTGTATGTGATCTTTGTAAGTAAATGGCAGAAGAGGGATTAGAACCCAGGACTCCAAATTTCTCAGTTCTGGGCTTAGAGTCAGGTTAAAGTCCTGCCCCTAACACCAGCTGTCATTTAATAAGTTGCTTAGCCTTTTTGTATTCCAATAAACTCTTTATTGAGGGGAGGGGAAGGGAATGGAGGGGAGTGGAGGAGGGTGGAGTTATTGTTACAGCCAGGTTGCAGGCTGCATTGGATGAGGACATTTCTTAGATTGATGAAACTACAGATCTTTTGTGAATATATGTATATAAAGAAGGTGCTTATCATTCCATTCAAGTAACATATATTGAGCACTTACTACATACAAGGTGCTTTTCTCAGGGCTATGTAGGTTCTGAGGAAGAATGATATAGTACCTGAATGAACTTAATCTGGTGGGAGTGGGATGGAAGGAGTGATATGTGCTCAAATAATATGAAATAGAAAAGCTCATAAGAGAGGTATAAAGCAAGTGTTTGGGAATATTCAGAGGAGAAAGGGACTATGTCTTTTTTTTAAAAAAATTTTTATTTTTTTGAAAGGGACTATTTCTAATTGGAACATCAGAAAGGGCTTTGTGGATAAGGATTTTAACACTTGAAGATGTATATATCCCCTCTCTTAATATATCCTGCACACAGCTGCTCACCAGTTCTTTCCAGCCTGCTTGTGCCATCATGCTCCTCAAATACCTTCAGTGATTCCCAAATCAAGTTTAAACTCCTGAGGGTGGCCTTTTCAGGTTTATTTTCTACCTCTCTCCTTAATGTACTGTCTGTTCCAGCCAAACTGGACTATTGTCCATCCCCTGTTTTTGGTCTTGAACTCTCATATCTCTAAGATTTAGCTTACCAACCTTTATGCCTCCGGGGAAGTACCCTGTCCCTATCTCCATCTCCTAAATTTTCATTCCATAAAGTCAGTTAGATGTAGAAGTGGATAGAGTGAAGTGCTTGGGGTCTGAATTACCTGAGTCCAAATCTGGTTTAAGACACTATCTGGATGACCTTGGGCAATTCACTTAACCTCTGTTTGCCTTGATTTCCTTAACCATAAAATGAGGATAATAATAGCATCTACCCCCTAGGATTATTGTGAGGATCAAATAAGATAATATTTGTAAAGTGCATAGCACAGTGACTAGCACATAATAGCTGCTATATAAATATTAGCTATAATTATTATTATAATCCCAACTCTGATACCATTACCTCTATGAAGCTTTCTCTAATCTCCTTTTTTCTTCAATCCCCTCTTTCCCCAACAAGGTAAAAGTGATTTTTTTCGCTCCTCACTTCTCTTGCGGTGCTTTGCACATCTCTGACTATTCCTTATGTCATAGTTATTTATATCTTGTCTGTCCCTCCCACCACCCTCCCCAGCCAATTAGATTAAAATTATTTGAGAGCAAGGCTTTTCCTTCTTATTATATCACCAAATGCCTAGCATAATACTTTTCTTATAGAATATATTTAATGAATGTTTGAACAAGTGATGTATGTGGGCCAGTGGGGTGGGAAATAGATGTGTGTGTGGATATATGACAGGGTTATGTGAGCAAAGCCATGTATGACAGGGGAATGTTGTAAATCTAGCTTTTCTGACAATTACATTTCTGATTAGGGTAGCCATCAAGGCCCTTAGGAATATGCTGTTTCATCATTATGATCATGATCATCATCATGATTTGTCCATAATTTTATCGGTGAGGAATGTTTGGTATGGAAATCATTTCCACTTGTGAAGATCTTAGAGCATTATCTGGGGGCACTACTAAGTTAATTGACTTTCCTATGGTTCTTTAGCTAGGATGTGTCAGACTTGAAACTCTGTCTTCCTGATTATAAAACTATCCTCCTTCCAAGACATTAAGTTATTACATGGAACAAAAATTAATAGTTAAGAAAAATTGTATTGTAATTCTATAAACATTTTGAATAGAATCTTTCATTGATAATTTGTTGTATCTTAACTGGGTTGACTTGTAATAATGACTAAGAATATGAAAGGAAAATATATTTAATAAATGTATTTTCAATGTGAATTTAGAGTTATAGACCCATTAATCTTTGAGCTAGCATTATATTAGGTGCCTATTATGTGCTGAGTACTATGCCTAGGTGCTAGGCTCTTAGAATTTTAGAGCTTAAAAAGACCTTAAGGATCATTTACTCCAGTATGCCACCCTCCCATTTACAGATGAGGAAACTGAGGCTTGTGAGAGTTCAAAGCAAGCTTTATAAATGTCAACTATGAATGTGGCTGTCTTATTGCATGCTTGAAATGTTTCTTGAAAAGAATTGACAAAGGATACAGAGTTGACAAAGCCTTGCTTTTTCTCCAGTGGGTGAAAATATTTCACAGTGAATGCTGGTAGTCAACAGAATATTTAAACAAGTGAAACAAAAGTCTTACTGAATTAAAACATTACCCCATAGACAGTCTTGCTATGAAGTTCAGCATATCTGCATGTCAATTTGTATACTTTGTTTTATATTACAACCTTCATATTCCAATTTAGATTAGATTAGAAATATTACTCATTTTAAACAGTTATGGACTGACTTAATGTAGACACTTCGAAGTGCAGTTATAAATATAAGCTATTGTTGTTTTGGCAGTGGTTAAAAGTAGGTCATTTAAATAATGTAAAGTTTGTTTTAGAGTTTATATAAAGGAAGATATTTCATCTATTCAGTATGGTTGCTTAAGGATTCACAAAACTTGGCCCCCGATCCTATCTTTAAGTGGAGAATATCAAAGCTACTTCAGTGCACTTTTTTACTACTGAGTCTGAGATTCAGGTGTCCAGTTGTTTGTTAGCTCTGACATTTTACACCACTTGGGGCTAAAATTAGTTGAGCCGCTCTATTTTAAGAATAGACAGAAATTAATGTCATGCAATTACATATGAAAGTCAGGCTCTTGGAGGGCTTTATATGCAGTGTTTATTGAATTGAATTGTTGAATTTAATTTGCTACTTCTCCTTCCAAAAAAGTAATTAAGGGTAATTGGCCAGAAAATAACATAAAACTAGTATTGCTTTGATTTTGCTGGTTGTCCATTATTGTAGTGATTTGTTCACAGAATTCTAGAGTTGGAAGAGACATCAACTATCCTAGTCAAACCTACACATGAAAAAAATCCATACCATAACATACCCAATAAATGTTTGTCCAGCCTCTCCTTGATGGCTTCCACTTGGGGGAATCTGCCTCCTTCAGCAGTCTCTTCTAATTTTGGATAGCTTCTAATTGTTTGGAAGTTTTCCCCAACATCAAGCCTAAATTTAAGTCTGTATTATTGTCCTTAAACTGTGATAGAACAGAACACAGGTTATGCCAAATGTTTTCTGACCAAGGTGGGGTATAGAGGGATTATCATTTCCTTATTATTAGAAACTATGTATCTCTTAATGTAACTATGTATCTCAAGGTTATACTAGCTTTTTTTTGGACTATGATATCAGACTGTTGACTTAAATTGATTTTTGCAATCCACTGAAACCTCAAGATTCTTTAAAGAAATCTGCTGCTCTCCATCTAAGCTTCTCCTACCCAGTACTTGCAGCTTGCATCTTCCATTAGGGATGATATTTTCTTAGTAGCATTTCAACAGCGCAACTTCTCTGAATGCCAGAGCATATTGCTATTAAAAAAAAAAAGGAATTGTTTATTTCGTAGTCATTAAATAACTTTACATGCTGAGGTCTAGAAGTAGGGGTGGGGAAACTATGGCCTTAAGGCTACAGGTCCTTGGGTGTGGCCTTTTGATAGTCCAAATTTTACAGAACAAATCCTTTTATTAAGGGCATTTGTTCTATGAAGTTTGGAATTTGGTCAAAGGGCTGCACTTGAGGCCTTGAGGCTGCGGTTTCCCCATTCCTGAAGAATACTTTAATCATTTAGTAGGTAAGTAAATGCCTCATCTGATCTGTTTGAATTTAATAAAGTGCTAGAATATAATAGGACCCCACAGCCTCATCCACGGCACCAGTACCATGTCAGTTCAGTTTCAATGCTGAGATAAAATGATACACTCATTCTTGTTATTCAGCAGTTAACGGAAGGATATTTACTTTGCCCTAAACATCAAGGATATGCAGCAAGGATATAATGGTACTTTAGCTTCTCTGTACGCAGTTCCCCACATCTCTATATGGAAATATATCTGGTGATCAGGGTAAGTATGTTGGTTTGCTGTAGTTTTCAGAAATCCACTAAGTTTGAGGGGCCCTGACTCCCCATGAGCAAGGAATTATTTTATGAGCTTAGATGATCAGAAAGCTATGTCAGAGGAGCTGAGGGCCAATCAGGTCTCTTGTTGCCATTTAAAGAACACTAATAATCCCTGTTTTGGTAAAATGGGGAGCTCTGGTCCTATGGCAGCCATATTGGTTTATGAATATAGAGATATTTTGCTTTACATTTTAATAATAACACTAAAATAGTTATTAGCAAAATAGTAATTTACTAAAAAGAGTAAAATAGCATTGATATAATACAGTAAGGTTAGAAAAAGAGTTTATACATATGATCTCATTAGGATATTTTCATCAGGTTGAATATATTCAATTTATTTAAATGCTTCCTATCTGCCAGGCATTATGCTAGTGGCTGAAGATACACAGATTTAAAACGATATAGACCCTGCTTGTAAGGAGGTTACATATTCCAGGAAGGTATGTGATGTATAAGTGAATCAGTATAGTACAAGATTGAGTGTGATAAGATCAAAAGAGAGACTCAGACAAAGTGCTTTTGGAAAATATAACAAGAAATATAAGTAATTCTGCCCAACTTCAAGTTTTATTTTGTGAAAATCAGAATGTCACTACAGGTTCTTTCTCCAATCTTTATTCCCCAAAACTATGATTTAAAATTTTTCCTTCTCATCTACCTTCACCTCTGAAAATTTGTATTTCTTTTCTCAAGGTCTGGTAGCATGTAGAAGAAAAAGCCTTCTACTTTGTACATCCTTATATTACAGATGAATCTCATGTACTCTAAAATGATATGGGAGTATTTTACAATTCTTTGTTGGTGATTTATTTATGTCATTTTTATTTTTAATTTAAATTTTTTTTTGTTTTCATGTTATTTACATTTCCCAATATCCCCCATCTTTCTCTCTCCCTGCCAGAGAGCTAACTTAGTCAAAACTAATCAACACATCAACCAGGTATGACATTATGTTTGTTTCACAGTTATAGCCTCCCACCTCTGCAAAAGGGAGCAGGCATGTTCTCAAATCTTTCTTTGAAACCAAACTTGGATATTATTTCTCAGCCTTCACTTTCAATTCTTTTGTTGTTGTTGCTTCTGTTTACATTGTAGTCATAACATAAGTTACTTTTCTGATTCTACTTACTTTGTAAAAATTCATTTAACTCTTCCAGTGATTCTCTGTATCCTTACTATTCATTGTTTCTTACAATGAAGTAATGTTTCAGCACCTGAATATATCTCAATTTATGTAACTGTTACCCAGTTGATGGGGATTCATTCTGTATTCAGTTTTTTTTAAATTAATGTGAATTACTTATATACATTTTGATGTATATAAGATCTCTTTATTTTTATGATTGACTTCCTTGTGTGTGGGACAGCGACCCCAACCCAGATTAAACTCAGAGACTTCTCAAGGTGGAAAGGAAAGGTTACCTTTATTACAAACTGGGGAGATGGCTGTCAGCTCCTTAGATACACGTGGGGAGAGGGAGAGGGAGAGGGAGAGGGGAGAGAGAGAGAGAGAGAGAGAGAGAGAGAGAGAGAGAGAGAGAGAGAGAGAGAGAGACAGAGAGAGAGAGACAGAGAGAGACAGAGAGAGACAGAGACAGAGAGAGACAGAGAGACAGAGAGAGACAGAGAGAGACAGATTGTCTAACAGGGGTCGCCTTATAAAAGCATGTGTCCACCCACCACTATTCCTTACCTCCTTAACTGGGAGTGGGCTTACATTCTAACTGGGAGGTGGGGCTTACATTCTAGGCACAAAATTCAAAGAAAGGGAAAGAGGCCGGATGCCTAGGGCAAAGAAATCAGGTTGGGGGTGAGGCAGGGCTTATTCTTTCTGTTAAGTGCTTAAAAACAGGGTCTGAGTGGGGGAGGATTTTAAAAGTAATAATCAAGAATTATTTGACCCTTTGAGGAGCCTTCACTTCTGAGAGTTCATTTCTCACACTACCTTCTGAAATCATTACCTTAGTTACACTGAGAAGTCTTCACTGGGACATCCCATTCACTTGGGATAAATGCCTGTCCCTGTCATCTCTGGGTCAAAGGGTTTGAACAATTAACTCATGTTGTAGAAATTCATTTTAAAAGAAGAATTTTGTAGGAATTAATGGAAAATTCTGAATTGTAGATGGCAGAATTTAAATGATATTTTTTGTTATTTTTGGTAAGAAATTTCAGTTCTTGGTTTCATAATATCTACTCAAATTTAATAATTTTCTATGACCCAATAAAATCCTGTTTCCATATCTTATTTTTGAGGTCTTAAACTGGAGGTTGAAGCTTAGTATAGGTAGATGATTGGAAACTCTGATAGGTTCTACTAAAATAGAAAGATTTTGAACATGAGTCTTATGATTGCTTGATCAGAAATAGACTAGCTTACATTTGGAGAGAGTCATCATTAGAAGGCTGGCAATGAAAAATAGATTTTATTGGGTCACCAAGTTAATCTTTCAAAAGTTCAGATCTGACCATGTCACCTCCTATTCGGTAAACTCCAGTGACTCCCTGTCACCTCCAGAATCAATTGTAGAATTCTCTATTTGGTGTTCAGAGTTCTTAATAACCTGCCCTTCCCCTCCATCTTATATCCCCTACCCCCAACCATGCATGTGTTCTGCATGTATAGATGCTGGCCTTTTTGATGGTCTTTCCATATGACATTCCATTTCCAAACTCTGGACATTTTTCTTTTTTTCTTTGTTTAATACTTAATACTATTTTATTTTTTTTAGTTAAACGTAAAGATAGTTTTCAACACTCATTTTTGTAAGATTTTGAGCTCTAAATTTTTCTTTTTCCCTCCTTCCCCCTCCCCAAGACAGCAGTCAATCTGATATACGTCATACATGTACAATCATGTTAAACATATTTCCACATTAGTACTGTTGTGAAAGAAGAATCAGAACAAAAAAGAAAAACCACAAAAGGAAAAGTGAAAATAGAATGCTTTCATCTGCATTCAGATTCCATAGTTCTTTCTCTGGCTGTAGTTAACATTTTCCATCAGAATGTTTTGGAATTGTCTTGGATCATTGTATTGCTGAGAAGAGATAGGTCTGTCATAGTTGATCATCACACAGTGTTGCTGTTAATGTGTACAATGTTCTCCTGGTTCTGCTCACTTTATTTGTATCGATTCATGTAAGTCTTTCCATCTGGGCATTTTAAACTCACTATTTCTGTCTGTAATGCTTTCTCTTCCCATCTCCACTTTCTGTTTTCCTAAATTCCTTTGAGCCTCAGCTAAAATCCTGTCTTCTTCAAGAAGTCTTTCCAGATCCTTTTAATGGTAATGCCTTCCTTCTGTTGATTGTTTCCAATTTATCTTATCTTCTTCCTACTTGGTTTTCATGTTATCTCCCCCATTCAATTGTGAGCACCTTGAGAATTGGGTTGGTCTTTTGTCTTCCTTTGTCTTTCCAGAGTAATATAGTGCCTGGCACATAGGAGGTACTTAATAAATGCTTATTGACAGTCCGGTCTTAGCAACTCTATTAAAATATAGAGGGATTCTTGCATCAGTGAAGGGAATAACTCAATGAACAAAATCACAGATCTTTTGAGATGTTGAAATACAAATTTATATTTGCTGTATGGGAGTTTTGTGGATTGCATAGATTGGGTGGATTGTCGTTAATAGAGCCTTCCATCTTCTGTCCATAGCTTTGTTATAATTTTTGAGGCATATTTATACTTGATCCCATTTGATCCTCATAACAGCTCACTGAGGAAGTGTTATGCCCTTTTTACACATAAGGAAACAAAGGGTGAAAAGATCATGGTTTTCCTGTGTTAAGGTTAGTGGCAGAGCTGGAACTTGAATCCAGATCTAGTTACTGACCGTTAATCCACTGTTCTTTCCACTTCAGGTCTTGATCATCTTAAGTTTATTTAAACTTACATTGATATTCCTTCTGTTCACACGTTTTAGTTGCAACTGACAATTAAATGTCTACAAAGGGTTATGTTGAGAGATGTGTAAATGCTCTTAATGGTTGAGTTAAGAAAAAAAGGCCTGATGTATCCCCTTCAACTATCTGTAATCATCTGTTTTCCAGGAGACAGGTATATATTTTACTTTGATTTTTATTTTGTATTAACAATGTGTCATGAAGGCCTTTAACTTGGGTGGTTTCCTTGTGGTGAATTTCAGAGGGATGAGAATCACTTAGAATTGAGTAGGCATGAATGGGTTGCAACTGTATCATTAGAGGAATCACTCACATTGATATGTTCGGGAAACTATTGATATGTTATCGGTTTTTCAAATCTTTAATGCCAAACTGGTGTCATTGTAGTATAGTGGAAATTAGCCTTGGACAAGAGAACTGGTTATAACAGTTTACCTAACTACAGAGCCTGTTTTTTTTTTATCTATAAAATTGAAGAAATAATTCTTGTACTACTTAGCTCATGGCATTGTTGAGAGGATCAGATTAGAAAATGTATGTAGTGTTTTACAAACTTTAACACTCTGCATTAATGTGAGCTGTTACCCTGATTTTTAGGGAAATTTCCAGCATAACTGGTTAGAGTAGGCTTAGCTGCTTCAGAAAAGCTCCTTTTCTGTTTTATTTCCACTGATAATTGAAACAGCTATTAAATTACAGTGTTGTACATTAAGATTATGATAGTAATAAGAAAGAAATACTCTGGCTTCCAAAAATCTAATTTATATAGGTCTTAATGGAAAAGTTTTCCTTGTAAATGCCTGAGGCATATTGGAAAGATGCTTTTCAAGCTACATTCTTTTTGTCTGACTTTTAAAAGCAGCTTTTTATTAAGAACCTCCCCTCCCCCCCAGTTAGGAATGTGAGAAATGCGGTAATGATATACTATAATGAGTCTAGTCTTCTGCTTCCAGGGGGTCACTATTCTCTACCTTCTGAATTGTAGAAAAGTTATAAACTGAAAATTCACAATTCACATGGGTTTTTATATGGGAAAATTCCTTTATTTCCTTTCCCCAGAGGCAGTCAGTTGATCCTAACAGAACTTCATAGTTTTATATAATCTCTCTTTATTAATTTCTTGCAATCATCAAACAGATGAGGAGATAGAAGAAAGAAGTCAATAACTCTTAGCAATTCAGTAAAAAAAACTAGGTTAAAAATGTACATCATCAGTTCAGTCTATCAGCCTTTTCTCTTCATTTAGTCTTTTAACATTTAAAATTACACAGTGGTGCAAATTGTAATACGGGTTTAGATCATGTAGTAACTTGGGTTGTATCATTTTTGGTAGTTCAAGGGGAAAAGGCTAAGAAGTGCATGCTTGGTTAATGGCTGGGGGTATTTTCCCTCTGCCAATAAAGCTTGGGTTGGTTTTATATATGTGTGTGTGTGTGTGTGTGTATATCTATATATCTATATCTATATATCTATATCTATATCTATATCTATATCTATATCTATATCTATATCTATATCTATATCTATATCTATATCTATATCTATATATCTATCTGTCATTTCGTCCATGACTCTCTTATTAAGTGCAGTAGCAAATGAAATATAAGTTTTTATTATTGAATTATTATTTCTTTAATTTTAGAAGTCCAGATTTCTCACTTAAAGCAACTTAGCATTTAAAAATTATTTTAAGAATTATGAATTTTGAAAACATAAGCAAATATGAATGTTTCCATTCCCAAAAATAACAGAAAAGAAAACTTGTTTATGAAACTGTGAATGGCTATTTCATACAGGATGGGTTTTAAAGTGTGTATTAAATTTAATATAGTAGTACTAATGCTGGCCTGCTTGTATGTGTTGCCTTCTGAACTTTCTTCTGCTCTCTTTTGCGTATTTTTAAAATGTTTGACTTTTTTTTGTATTCCTACCCAACTCCCTCTTACAACTCTCCTGTTCCCCAAACAAATACTCCTCCTTTTGTAACAAATATTTAACTATACATATATTTGTGTAACTATATTATATAACTATGAATTGGTCTTATTCTGCACCTACAATTTCCTTCTTCTTTGCTAAAAGGTAGGAAGCATGCTTCATCATTTGTCTTCTTAAGTGTTAATCAGTCACCTCATTGATCATAGTTCCCAAATCTTTCATAGCTGTTTTTCTTCATGTTGTATGTATTTTTTTCCTCCTCATTCTGCTCATTTCACTCCTTAGCAGTTCACAAAGGTTTTCCCAGGTTTCTTTGAATCTGTTTCTTTCTTCATTCTTATGACACAGCAATATTCCATTAAATTGATATACCATAATTTTTAGCCATCCTCCAGTCAAAAGGTTCTGATTCTGTAGTTCTTTGCTACAGCAAAAAATACTGCTAAAATACTTTTTTTTTAAACCATATGGTTTTTTTCCACTAGGTATATACCTAGTAGTGAAAATACTGAATAAACTAGATATTGTTGAGATGGCTAGGTGGCATAGTAGGTAGAGTACCAGCCCCAGAGTCAGAAGGACCTGAGTTCAAATGTGACTTCAGACACATAACACTCACTAGCTGTGGGACCCTGGGCAAGTCACTTAACCCTGATTGCCTTGCCTACAAAAAAAAATAGATATTGTTAAGAAGAAAGGTCACATGAGTTTGCTAAATATTTTCAATGTTGGATTTGTCTCAGCTGGGAGCTACAGATACTTGTATGTGGGAGACACCAATAGATATTTGTCAAATTGAGTTGAGTTATTTGAAATATAAGTAATTCTGATTTTAGTCAAAGTTTTAGGGCAGAGATAATCACATAAAGAACTCAAGGATGTAGACCAAAGGAACATTATCCATTATGGCTAGTAAATGAAAAATGAAATAGTGAAACATAAAAGCATATGTGCACATATATACACAGGAATTTAAAATAACAATAAATTGATATAATCATTGAAGTATCTCCCAATTTTTATATGAAGCACGTATAGACGTAGTTTATGTATGTATATGTGATGTGATTGTGTGTGTTTTAGTGGTGATTCCTTTCATGTACTAGATGGTTGCCCTTATACATATGTATCTATCTATATACGTAGACAATATATGAATTATTTTAGAATTCCCTCATTCTCATTATTAAAACAAGAAAAAGATATCCTAAGACACACTTTCTAAGAAGTAGATCACCAACGGGGGCATACCATAGTAGTTAACTTAAATGTAACAGAATCCTTTTAATAAAAAATTTGATGGTTAAAATAACTGGAATAGTATACTTTCCATGTTATAGTGAGGGCCATATATTATGTAAATATTTGCAACATAACTGAATCTGTAACATAGTGAGTTTTTTTTAAAAGCCAGATCACTTACCTAAGTTTTTTTATTTCCTTTCTTCATTTTAAAATACAGAAAAGAAGCTTCTTTGTTGCTGTCAAAATATAGAAATGTCTTGCTTTAAGAAATTAAATCAATAGTTATTGAGTACCTATGTACACAAAAGATAAACTTATAAAGCAAATAAATTTGGGAATGTTTCATTTTATAGGACTCATCAGTTTTCCTTTTATAGAACTCATATTTTTTCTTTAAATACTTTCAGAACTTTTAAAATGTGATCCATTAACAAATTTCAGTTTATACAATTTTTAAGGCAAATATACTATATACACTAAGGCAAATACTCAGGGTCAAAAGATATCTTTTTTAAAAGCTCCTTTTCCATTTAAAAAAATTTTAAATGCTGGGATCTTTTTGAAAATTTAAAATTAATCTCATTACTTAGAAAGTTAAAACAGTATTAATTAAGCAATGATTTTCAGTTTAGTAAATAAAAGAGACCTGTTATATTGTTTTTAGGAGTGCAAATCCATCAACAGCAAGTTGGATTCTACACGTTAACTCTCTAGACTTCAATCTGCCATGGTGTAAATTTGGGTACCTCTCTGGGCCTCAGTTTCCTCATTTTTTAAAATGAGAGGATTAGATGATTCCTATGACTTCTTCTAGCTCTAAATAGTATGCATGATAGATTTTAGGAAAACTGGTAGTCTCTTTTGTTTTAAATGAGACTAGGTTTTTTTTTCTTTAAAGAATTCTAAATATTTTATGAGCAGGATTTCTATTACAGAAGCTGTGAGGTGTGAACATATCAGTTTATGCTGATATCATCTATCTTGTTATCCTTGTCTTTATTACTGACAAATTTTCCATTTGCAATTTATGTGGTAAGCCTCAACTTCTCTTTGGAAATAAGCACTATTTTGGCAGCTTTGTATTTTCTGGGGTGGGTGTGTGTGTGTGTGTGTGTGTGTAAAACTCTTCCTCATAGTTCCTTCATGTCACTAGGATAAATGTTTTAGTAATTTATTGCAATGATGTCTCTTTACTAGTGTACTTCTCTACTTGAAAAAATTATGCATAGGAAATGGTGTACTTATCAACTTTGCAGATGCCACAAGACTATGAAAGATAGCTAATACACTAAATGATAGATTTAGGATTCAAAGTGATCTTCACATTAGATCCATCTGAATAACTAGAAATTTAGTAGAGATAGGTTTTTCACTTTGATTAAAAAAACAAGTGATGTGAGCACAACATATGGCTATGTGACTTTTCAGGCAATGTCATTAAGTTGGTAGTGTGACGTGACAGCCAAGAAAGCTAAAGAGATCTTAGGCCAGATTATAGAAATTGTAGCATCCAAGAGGCGAGGAGATAGTCCCACCCTGATCTGCCCTGATCAGATCTCAAGTGTAGTATCACATTCAGTTTTGGGTGCCACATTTAGGAAGAATGTTGGTAAACTTGGGAGGATTCAGAGGAGGCCAAGCAAGATGATGAAGGGCCTCACGTCGATGCCAAAAGAGGCTATTTTGAAGGAACTGGGGATGTTGAGCCTGGAGAATAGATGCTAGTTGTCTTCAGGTATTTGGATCCTGTCACCTCTTTGAGGGGTTAGACTTATTTGGCCCTTGAGGACAAAACTGATGAGTGGAAATTACAAAAAGGCATATTTAGTTTAAATATAAAGAAAAACTTCCCAACAGTTATACTGCTTTTGGAAATGGGGAATTTCCCCTTACTTTAGGGCTTCAGGCACTTCATTTCAATTCATCAGGCTTTTATTACATCAATTAAGTTATTAAGCATTTTTAAAGCACCTAGTAAGTTCCAGGCACTGTTCTAGTCAAAGAAAGACGGAAAACCCAAAACAAAATAGAAAACCAACCCTGCTATCAAGGGACTATAGGAGACAACCAAACAACTAGGTACAAATAGGATGTATGCAAGATAAATTGATAATAATTACAGAGGAAAAATATTAGGGGAGAATCATGAACGACTTCCTTTAGAAAATGGGATTTTAGCTGGGACTTCACAAAAACCGAAAGGTGGAGATAAGGAGGGAGAGAATTCTAATCGTGGAGTGCTTAACAGTGAAAATGCAGTCATTGATGGAACATCATATGGGAAAAATAGCAAAGAGACTGGTGACATTGGATTGTAGAGAAAGGGAGTGAGATATAAGAAGACTAGAAAGGTAGGTAGGGGCCAGGGTTTTTAAAAGTCAAACAGATCCTGGAGGTTATAGGGACACATGGAAGTTTACTGAATGGGGATGAGGGATGACATGGTCAGCACTATGCTTTAGAAAGATCAAGTTGATGGTTGAGTGGAGATTGGACTGGACCGAGGAGGGACTTGAGGCCAGAAGACCAATCAGAAGGCATTTGTAGAAGTCTAAAGAAAATGGAATGAATGCCTGCTCCAGGGTTGTGGCAGTCTGAGGGGAGAAAATGGGGAAATGCAGGAGAGATGTTAGGAAGGTAGAATCAACAGGAATCAACATCTGATTGGATGTTGGGGGGGGTGAAAGAGAGTGAGGAGTTCAGGACGATACCTAGGTTGCAAGCCTAGTTGACTTGGAGGGTGGTCGTGCCCTTTATAGTAATAGGAAAGTTAGAAAGAGGGGAAGGCTTGGGAGGAAAGATAATGAGTTCAGTTTTGGATATGCTGAGTTTAAGACATCTACAGATATCCATGCTGAGATATCCCATAGACATGCTCTTAGTCAGCCAACTTGCAGAATGTTCTCTATGCACTGAATTATTTTTTCAGCTACTAAATAATTCCCTTTTGGAGGATACTTGGCATTTATTGCTATTGTTATGCAAAGGTCAGCATGGCATCTCTGAAATCCTCGGGCTGCCTTTCTTTCTATGGGACCCCCAGACCAGAGCTTTTTGTAAGATGTTAGATTGTAGTCTATTGTTGAATCAGGTTTGGGAGATTGTGGTGGTCTAAGAACCATGTATTTATTTAGGTTTCTGAAGCTACTCTAGGCTTAGAGTTTCTTGATTCTTTTTTTCCTCCTGCTTCTACTCTGCAAAAATTGTTCTCTAAGGTTTGCATCTTAATAGTCAAATCTAGTGTCCCCCCTCTTGCTCTTCTTTACTATCTTGGCCCTGTAACCACCTTCTCTGTGGATTAATTAATTCTGTGCTCCTGTTTTGAGAAAACTTTCTGATTTCTTAAAATATTGAAATGCCAAAAACAATCCTTTAAAAATTACACAGAGACTACATTGCATGGTGGATATAGGACTACTTAGGGTCAAGAAAACCTGAATTTGACTCCTGTCTCTATTACTTCCAAATTGCACAGTCCAATGCAAGTCTTTTAATCTTTCTGATCCTCATTTTCCTTATCTGTTGAGGATGATAATAAAGTCTTCTCAGAAGGTTATTGTGAAGTTCAAATGAGATAATTTACCAAAAATACTTTGTAAATATTAAAGTACCATATAATGTTAGCTATTTTTGTGACTCTCCTATTTGGTACTCTTCCCTCCTTGGCTTCTAAGGTGCTATACTTTCCTGCTTCTCCTGCTTCTCTGACCATTCTTTCCTTGCTCCTTCACTGTATCCCTGTTCTCTTCCTAACTCTTTAATGCTGGAGTTCCCTAAAGATGAGATGTCCATAGCCCTCTTCTCTTTTCTTTCTATATCCTCTCCCTTGGCAGTATAATTTATTCCCATAGGTTTAACTACCACCTGTATGCAAATACCTCACAAATCTTTATTTCTGTTTCTGGCCTCTCCTTTCAACTTAACATCTTTTGCTGTCCTGAGGACATGACCTGGATGGACTGGATCATTGGCATCTGAAGATCAATATGTTCCAAACATATTATCTTCACCCTTAAACCTGTTTTCCTTATGTCACTATTTAGGTCTGTGACTCCATCATTTATCTAATATCCCATGTTCTTAATTGCTGAGTTAATTTTGATTCTTCTCATTTCCTCCCTTCTGATGTTCTATTAATTATTCTTCCTGTTGGTTTCACATCTGCAATATATCTCTTTCCTCCTTTCTAGTTTCGCTGGCATCACCTTAATATGATGCCTTAATCCTACTCACCTAACTGTTGAGAGTCTTTTTACAGGTTCTTTTCTTGTTAACAGTACTTACTCCCCTTCCCAAACCATTTTTCATCGCATTGCCTAGAAGAATATTCCTAACCCATCCGTGTGGTCATGTCACTCCTGCTCAAAAAAATCTTCTGTGGCTCCTTAGTGCCTACTGAACAAATTTCAACCTCATCTGTAAAACTCTCCCACAGTCTGGCACCATTGTCCTTTTCCAGCCTAGTTTCCTGTTACTCAATACCATAGACTACAGTTATCCCTTCCACATCATGACTTTCCCCATCATGGTTGTGACATATCGTGAGTTGGCATGAGAAATTAAATGGGAATTTTTAACGGGTTTTGTGGAAGCTGCAGAAAGCAGTTGAAGGTTAGCAGCTGACACAGGAAAAGTTAGAAACTCAGGAATGCATAAAATATATGTATAGTTATTATATGATATCAGCATATTTTATCTTCTAATACCATAATAACCCAGACTTTTTCCCTGGTATGAAGGAGGGCCAAAAAATTTTAAGTGGATTTTCCAGATCACAGGGGAGCAGTACCCCTAACTCCTGTGATGTGGAAGGGATAATTGTATAGACTGCAGTCAAACTGGACTGTTTTCTGCTTCCTGAATATATGCAGTGAAACAAAAACTGGCTATTGAGTTTTCACTCTTCCACTTTCCATTGGAACAAAATCATTCTATATCTCTAAACATCTTAATACTTTGTGAAAGCAGCACTTTCCTTGGAGTCAGTAGAAACCTAGATTCAAATCTTACCTCAGACACTTAGCCAGCTGACCACTGGTGAGCTATTTAACTCCTCTAAGCCTCAGTTTCATCATCTGTAAAATGGGGGTAACTTCCCTCAAATAGGTGGTTGTGAGACTCAAATAAAAAAGCATCAAGCATTGTCCAAACCTCGAAATTGCATTAAACATCCTCTGCATTAAATATAATTTTTTCCCATTTTTCTACTTGTTTCATCTTTTTTTTTTTACTTTGAGTTTCTCCAATTTTGTGACTTAAAAATAGGTATTTCTAAAGACTCGGGAGGAGTCTCTATTTTATCATTAGTTATATTGGCAAATGGCTTCTAAAAGTTCTGTGATTTTTTTTTACTAGACTTACCCACAATTACCAATCTACAGGCATTCCTGAAGTGGAGACCTGTTTATTTTGAAGTTGACTTATAAATAATGGTTAGGCTTCCAGGCTATTTCACTAAAGTCTATTCAACTCACAGTATAGACAAAATGCAATGAATTTACGATGAAATATAGTGGAAAACAATGTATATGTCAGAAAGTGGGGCATTGGAAGAATAAGCTGTGGAATTCTCAATCAGGAAATTTCTAATTTTTAAGACTTAACAGTTTAGAAATCAAAGGGATGCCCATCAATTGGGCAATGACTAAACAAGCTCTGGTATATGATTGTAATGGAACATTATTGTGCTATAAAAATGACAAGCAGGATGATTTCAGAAAAACCTGGAAAGCCTTATATGAACTGATGCATCGTGCAGTGAGCAGAACCAGGAGGATGTTGTATATAGTAATAGCAATATTGTTTGATGAAAGAATTGTGAATGACTTAGCCATTCTCAGGAATACAATGATCATTCGCATCATCAGATGGTATTTATTGACCTGGGCTAACATTTTTCAATACAATAGCTACTATGCTATTAATTGTGTTATAGGATCTTAAAAAATATTGTGATTTATAAATGATATTGGATTTATTTAACAGAGAAACTTAGGGTTTAAAAGAAGGTCAGGGGTCTTGTAGTTCAAACTCTCCTCAAACCATGGATCCTCTCAATGACATTACCAACAAGTGGTCATCCAGATTTTGCTTGAAAAATTCCACTGACAAGAAATTTGCTGTCATATGAGGAAACAATTCTACTATTATACAACAGTTGTTGTTATATGTCTTTGTGGTGAGGCCAAATCTATATCCTTTTATCTTCAACCCCCTAGTTTTAGTTTGCCTTCTGGGACCAAGCAGAATAAATGTAATCTCTCTTCCATAAAACAGTTTTTAACCCCCTTTTACCCAGCCCTTATATTATGGTTATTCTCAGGACCCAAACTCCAAGACAATTCCCCACCAGAATTACAAATGTTTCCTTTCTCCCTGCCACCTCTTTCCTTGACCCATCAACCTCACCTCCTCCAATAGCCATAGCAGCTGCTGGTATTAAAAAAAAATCCCAGCTAATGGTTAGTGTGGAAGCTTTATGGATGTGTGGAAGCTTTATGGATGAATGGATCCCCCTGTGGCATTAGCTGTCGTTTTTCATTGCTCTTGTTTAATCACATGCACTTGACAGACTTACATTGTCTTCATGGGCAAAGCCAAATTAGGAAAAAGCATTTATTGGATAAGGCAGGTGAAGCCCTAATGGATGACATTTCCAGGCAGAAGTAGCTTTACCGGACCTACCTGAATAATTGCTTGTTTTGTGGTGCTGTGCTGTCTAATGACAATCTACTACCACTTGAGACAGGAATAAAGAAAAAAATTCACGTAGTAGAACTTTGCTATGAGCTTTAGCTCATTACTGTATGGATTCAGATATACTTCAGGCCAAACGAAATTATGCTCTCTGCAACATAAAAGTTACAGGGAAAAAAAGCATATGACAACATAGTTATAATCTGAGGGGTTGCTCATCCTTTCTCCCGTACCTGCTCCCCTTCTCCCATTGCAAAGTAGACTCAGAATACTTCATACAAAATAAACTATGAAATTAAAGAAGGGTAGGTGTGTTTATTTGGTTGTGAACTAGAGGAGGAAAGAAGATGAAAAATGTTTTTTGAGGCGTGGAAAATTAAGTTGGTAAAAGCACTAAAATGTATATTTTAGGTATTATTAGCAGCCCTTCTCTTCTTACAGACGGATGGGTCATTTGTATTTTTAATTTCTAAATTCAATTTCTAAATTCTAAATTTAAACCCTGTTAAAAGTGTTTTGCTGGTTAGTCACTCTCAAAAATACAAACACATTTACCTCCAGATCATAACTCTATATGAGTGCAGCTCCACATTACAAGTGAAGCATGAACTGCCAACTTTAACTTTTCCACAGTTAGTTCCAGAGCAGACAGAGAAACATTTGAAAAAGTTTCTTGTAGCATTGCTCCAAGTGCAAAGACTTGCTAACTTTGAGATACAATGATTGCCTGTAATCAGAATGGTTCAAGCCTTAAAATAGAGTGAGGTGCCGCAACATGGTGAATGGCTGGAAAAATGACAGGAATTATAAGGCGAAGATGAGAGTCAGTTTAGGTATGTGTGACACAACACTTGGTGTGGATAGAGCAATCCTTAAGCTGAGGTTCACATTGAGAGTATTCAGCTAAGACGACACTCACACCCAGAAGATTCATTGGCAAAAAAAAAGATAACAAATGTGTTATGAGGCCAGAGCGTGATGTTGCTCTGACAACAGGAGGGCTGGTGTTTTTGAAAGTATCACATATTACTTCTGAGAAATCGTGAAAACATGATGCAGCTCTTATGTGTGTATATTTGGAATGCTGTTTACAATTCATCTTCAGTTAAAAAGGACTAGAGTAGAAGAATATATCCAAAGGCAGCATAAATATGCAGCTTCACGGACCAGGCTTCTACAGAACACTCTTTAACCTGGATGGTTTGGCTAGGACATTTCTGGGAGTTTTTTTGGGGGGGTTTCATTGAGGAGATAACTGGTGGATTCTTTCCATTTTCAATTTATCCCCTGCTTCTAGTCGAATCTGGGTGGTTATCATTTGTGATTTTTGAAATATGGTATCCAGAATTTTTTATGGTCATTTTTTTCAGAGAGTCTAGTGATTATTGCATTATCGCTCCTTGACTATTTTCCAGGTCCATTTTAAAAATAGTAGACACCTTAGGTTTTCTTCTATTTTTTCAATCTTTTACTTTTATTTTCATATTTTTAATTGTATTATGAAGCCATTGAATTCTGTTGAGTGTAATTTAGTTTTCAGGGAGACTGCTACTTGGGTAAAGGTTTCCACCTCTGGTCTAAGCTGTTTCGACTCCTAATTTCTTTTTCCTCAAGAGCTCTTAATATAATTTTTTAACCTCTTCATTCATTTTTTTTCCCTTGAGGCTCTGCCTGTGCTTGTTATGGAGTTATTTTCTTCTTCTGGGTTTTCCTTTTGGACATGTCTTGAACCATACAATTTCTTCATAGTGTTTGTTCTCTTCTGTTTATTCACATATCCAACTTCAGTTCTTGACTTACTACTTTGTTCTAGGGCCAGGCTCTGCCCCTTCTTGCATTCTTTTTTTTTTTCTTTTTAGTTTTCAACATTCACTTTTATAAGATTTTTGAGTTCTAAATTTTTTCTCCCTCCCTCCACAAGATGGCAGGCAATCTGATATGTGTTATACATGTACAATCATATTAAATGTATTTGCACATTAGTCATGTTGTGAAAGAAGAATCAGAACAAAAGGAAAAACCGCAAGGAAAAAAAACCAAAAAAGTATAAATAGTATGCTTCAATCTGCATTCACACTCCATTGGTTCTTTCTCTGGATATGGTGAGCATTTTCCATCATGAGTCATTTGGAATTGTCATGGATCATTGTGTTGCTCAGAAGAGCTTAGTCCATCACAGTTGATCATCACACAATGTTGCTGTTACCGTGTACAATATTTTTCTGGTTTTGCTCACTTCACTCAACATTAGTTCATGTAAGTCTTTCCAGGTTTTTCTGAAATTCGCCCTGTTCATCATTTCTTATGGAACAATAGTATTCCATTACATTCATATACCACAACTTGTTCAGCCACTCCCCAATTGATGGGCATCCCTTCAGTTCCAGTTCTTTGCCACTGCAAAAAGAGCTACTATAAATATTTTTTGTACATAGGATCCTTTTCCCTTTTTTATGATCTTTTTGGGATATAGACCTAGTAGTACCACTGCTGGGTCAAAGGGTATGCACAGATATATAGTCCTTTGGACATAGCTCCAAATTGCTCTCCAGAATGGTTCACAACTCCGTCAGCAATATGTTAGTGTTCTAATTTTCCTACATCTTCTCCAAAATTTATCATTTTTCTATTTTGTCATATTAGCCAATCTTATATAGGTACCTCAGAGTTGTTTTCATTTGTATTTCTCTAATCAATAGTGATTTAGAGCACTTCTTCCTATGCCTATATATAGATTTAATTTGTTCATCTAAAAACTGCCTGTTCATATCCATTGACCGTTTATCAGCTGGGGAACCCTCTTACATTCTTGAATGAGTTAGTCTTTTTTGATGCTGGTCTAGATTTTTTGGGCTTTTATCACTGGCTTCTACCTCCTTTGCTGTTGCTGGTAGAGTACTGCAAGGTTTCAGTCTTCGAGATCAGAGCTTAACACCTGTGGCTCTTCCTCTTCCCTAGTCGTGGTACTTCCACAGTCTTGAAATGTTTCTCCTCATCTATCCTGATGGGGGCACTGTCAGCATTCTGTCTCCCCTGGAGCTTCACCCATTAAGGTGCTGATCAGGTCTTCCATTCTCCTTGGTAAATCCCCAATCGAGGCTCCTTCCACAGGTCTTTTGACCTGTCGACCTGAGCTCATGTTAGCTTTCCTAGAGGAACCTATGTAGAATGTAAGAATTTGTACTTGGGTTGGCACATTGCTGTGGTACCTTTTTCTGTTTTTTTGTTTGTTTGTTTGTTTTGGGTGAGGCAATTGGGGTTAAGCCCAAGGTCACACAGCTAATAAGTGTCATGTCTGAGGCCGGATTTGAACTCAGAGTTCAAGGCCAGAGCTCTGTCCACTGCGCCATCTAGCTGCCCCTGTGGTACCTTTTTCTGTTGAGATCTGCTCTTCCTGTCCCCAAGTCTTCCTTCATGGAGAAGAAACCAAATCTGAGCAACTTGAAAGTCAGAGGCTGACCAAGGTTAATGTATTGGAAAATGAGGTTGGAGGAAAAAGCAGGGACCATTTTCAAGAGATGGAAAATATGAAAATAAAAGGACAGGTAATTGGACAATCACACACACACACACACACACACACACACACACACACACAGAGAATATACTTTTTTTTTTTTTAGAACAGGACCAAGATAGCTGCCAGGGGTGAGGAACCTGTGGCCTCGAGGTCACAAGTGGCCTTCTAGGTCCTTGTGTGAGGCCTTTTGACTGAGTCCAAGTTTTATAGAACAAATCCTTTTATTAAAGGGATTTGTTCTGTGAAGTTTGGATTCAGTCACAGGGCTGCACTTGAAAACCCAGAGGGCCACATATGGCCTTGAGGCTTCAGGTTCCTTACCCCTGACTGCTAAACTCTATGAAATAAGGTTTGTGCTGAATGCTAATGCTTAGGAAAATTCTCTTATTTAAATTGTGTTGTGGGGAGCAAGCTGGAGATGAAGGAAAATATTAGAACTGGTGGTACTTGAGGTGATGCTCAAGTGTTTTTGGAAGTAAGAAAAAAGTTAAGGAGTAAAGCAATGTGATACAATAGAAAGAAAACTCTATTTGTAGTCAGAAGACCAGGGATCTCTCTCTTCAAATTCTAATTCTATGATTCTCTGATCCATATCCCATAGATTCTTTTTAAAAATAGTTTGTTTTCCACCATTTGCATATTTAACATTCATATTTTGACATTTTGAGTTCTCAACTCCCTCCCTTCCTCTACCCCCTTTCCTGTCCCAGAGATGGCAAGCAATTTGATATAGGCTATACCTGTGCATTTAGGCAAAACAAATTTCCACCTTAGTCATGTTGTGAAAGAAAGCAGACCACAAAAAATGTGGGGAAAAATAAGAAATTAAAAAATAGTATGCTTTGACCTGCATTCAGACTTCATTGGTTCTTTCTGTGGAAATGGATAGCATTTTCCATCATGAGTCCTTTGGAATTGTCTTGGATAATTTTATTGCTGAGAATGGCTAAGTCATTCACAGTTGATCATTGTACAATATTACTGTTACTATTTACAATGTTCTCTTGGTTCTGCTCACTTGACTTTATAGTAACATGAGTCTTCCCAGCTTTTTCCAGCATCCTGCTCATAATTTCTTATAGCACAACAGTTCCATTATAATCACGTACCATAACTTGTTTAGCCATTTCCCAGTTGATGGGCATTCTCTCAACTTCCAATTATTATCCACTACAAAAAGAAATACTAGAAATATCTTTGAACAAACAGATCCTTTTCCTTTTAAAAAAATCTCTTTGGGATATAGACCTAGTAGTGCCATCGCTGGGTCAAAGAGCATACCCTTTATATTTATATATATTTGTATTTATAGCCCTTTGGGCATAGTTCTAAATTAATCTTCAGAATGATTGGATCAGTTCACAACTCTAGTAACAGTGGATTTGTTTCTCAATTTTCCCACATCCCCTCCAACATTTATCATTTTTCTTTATCATATTAGCCAATCTGATAGATGTGAGGTTGTACCTTAGAATTGTTTTAATTTGTATTTCTCTAGTCAGTAGTGATTTAGAGCATTTTTTCATATTATTATAGTAGCTTTGATTTCTTCATCTGAAAAATACCTATTTATATCTCCTGACCATTTATCAATTGGGGAATGATTTGTATTCTTATAAATTTGACCCAGTTCTCTATATATGTGAGAAATGAACCCTTTATCAGAGACATTTGCTGAAAAACAGTTTTCCCTGGCTTTCTGCTTTCTTTCTAATCTTGGTTACATTGATTTTGTTTGTGCAAAACCTTTTCAATTTAATATAATTAAAATTATCCATTTTACATTTCATAATGCTCTTATCTTGCTTGGTCATAAATTCTTCTCTTATTCAATAGATTCTTAAACAAAACACAGATTTCCTCTTTAGGTTAGCATTCCCCTTTTGAAGGTAAATGCTATGCTTCTTAGCTAAAAAAAAATAATAGAGTGATGAAAATAAAGATGTTTACATATTTGAATATAGCATTCCTCAAGTCAACAAGCATTTGAGTACCTACCATGTGCCAGGCATTGCGTAAACACTGGGAATAGCAGAAAGGCCAAAAACCAAGTTACTGCTCTTAAGGAACCCTCAGAGGGATGATACTAAATCAGGAAAGGTTTCTTAAAGGGGCCATTTTAGCTAGGACTTGAAAGAAGTCAGGGAAGTCGGGGGTGGAAATGAAGAGGGAGAAATTTCAGGCAATGGAGATAGAAAATGTCCAGAACCAGGAGATGGAGCAAGTTGTGGGAGGAATAGCAAGGAAGCCAGTATCATTGGATAGTACAGTACATAGAGGAGAGAAAGATTTATGAAGATTGTAAAGGTAGGAAGGGACTAGATTGTGAAAGGCTTTGAATGTCAAACAGGATTTTTTATTTGATCCTGGAGGTGATGGCGGTCACTGGAGTTGATTGAAAAGGGTGGTGACATGGTCAGATTTGCACTTCAGAAAAATCACTTTGATGGCTGAGTGGAGGAGGATAGACTAGAATAAGAAGATATTTGAAGAAAGGAAACCAACCAGAAGGCTGTAGAAAGAGTCCAAGCAAGAGGTGGTGAGAGCCTGCACCAGGGTCATGGCAGCAAGAAGAATGAAAGAGAATATATATGAGAGATGTTAAGGAAGGTAGAATAGACTGGATTTAGCAACTGATTGGATAATGGGAGTGGAAGTGAGAGGGAGAAGTCAAGGATGACATCTAGGTCATGATCCCATTTCACAAAATATTTATTTGAATATTTGTAGTTTTATAAAACTGAGGCAGGTAAGGTAGACAAAGAGGAAACATTTTGTGTTTTTCTAGACCTAGTAGAATGAATGAACAAATGAAAAAGTATTTTTTAAAGCACTTAACTATGTGCTTCATTGTGCACATTGTGCTGTGGCATATATAGAGAGGCAAGCAAGACTCTTCTTGAGATTAGGGAGCACACATTCTAATGCGATTAAAGATAACATATCTAGGAGGATTTGCTTCCTTTTTATTAATTTTTTTTTTGGGGTATTCAATTCCCAGTCAAGTAGTAAGATAGGGGTCTTTAGGATGCAGCTGCAAAGCAAATGGTAATGAATGTTCTTTAATGTCATTTCTTTTTTAAAAATTTATTTTATTTTTAATTTATGGAATAAAACAAACATTTCTGTAATAGTATAATAGTAATGACAATTGCACATGAAAGTGCAAATCTATTATTTTGCTAATTTTAAAAAATACATAATAAAGCTAACTTATAAATTTCTCTTTTTTTCTCTTCCTTCTTCCCCATCATAGAAATGGCTACTATTAGACACAAATAGATATATACAGGTAAAATTATTTTATACATACTGTTTATCAGTTCTCTCTTTGGATGCAGATAGTGGCTTTCTTCATATGTCCTTTATTTCTAATTTGTGTATTTATAGTAGTCAAAATAACTTAGTCGCTTGTAGTCATTCTCAAAATAGTATTGCTAGTACTTCACTCATTGCCAGCAATAAATAATATATGTTGCTGTTGTTGAACCATTTGAAAATGCCAAGGGCAAGAGAATCGTGTATCTGGATCCAGTGTTAATGATTATTTAATTCACAGATGAACATTCTGATGTAAAAAGCTTTTGAGTTTTGAGGTTTTTTGAGGAGTTTAGACTCCAAAGACTTTTAGTTTATAAGTGCAAGTATTGAATTGTTCATGTCTTTAGTTCTATCCATGATGCCAGCATTTGCAGTGTGTAACTGGAGTACAGAGTATTCGACATAATGAGAATTCATATTTGTTCTTCATCTAGAACAGGGCTTCTTAAACTTTTTCCACTCATGACTCCTTCAGCACTTCTTAAACTGTAGATCACAACCCAATATGGGACCCCATCATGAATAATGACTGTGGAGTAGTCTTGATGGGGTTGGGATCTGTACCCCAGAAAGGAAAAACCCTGGACTTTCCAACATGGCCAAGTCTCTGTCATTGGTCTGAGGCTATAATCCCATCAACTGGCCTTTCATTGTGGCTACACCCAGTCATACTTCCCTATGGCCCCGGCCATTACCCACCCTTAATCCTAGGTAGGCTTCATTCTTTCGTGGCCACCTGGTTCAGGTCCCAGGAGTTCTGTTCACTCTAGCTTACTGGCCACTCTCATTCAGATCTTCCTTAGACCCCTCCTCCAGTCACCCCAAACTACTTGGCTACTCCTAGATCCCTCCCACAGTCTTTCTGGATATAAGGTCCATCTTGCCCCATTAAGGTGCTTAGATTCTTAAAATCTAGCCATTGCTCAGATTCTTAAAGTCTAGCCAGTAGCTCACTAATGTTTAGACTGCTTAAGAGTCTGCCCAATATGATGGATGTTCTAATAAGCCTTTTCTTTGGCTGAAAGAAGGCTTGGGTCAAATTCTTTTGGACAGGACCTGCATGTCATGATCTTGGGGTCCCAGCACTCCTAAACCCTAAACCTCAACAGTCTGATAGTTGACTTGTTTTAAAATCTGTGTGGATATACATAAAAATCTTTTATCTGTGTAAAGTGACCTCCGTATTGAACCATGGAAGGTTGGCTCATTAATTTAAAAGAGCATTGACTTTGGCTGTGAGGCTTTGCAACTATTTAAGCTATTAAAGCTTAAAATGGCACTAGACTTTTGGGACACCTTGTCTACGTGACTCTTTCCTTTGAACAGTTTAGAGTCAAAAGTATGTGCTTTCTTTTGGTCTTAGTTTTCAAAGGGGAACTGAATTAAGTAGTCAGATTTGTGGGCAAAATCATATGTAATCATGTTTACTAATAGAATTAAGAGAGCATATCCGGATGTTGGCAAGTTTCAAGGTTTGCTGCTGCCCGTGAGCTTTCCAGATTTTGTTACCTGGTTGAAAAAAATGAATGACCCAGAATTCGAAACTGGCAATTGTGAATATGAGATTCAAATAAAATACTCAGACATGGCATTTTTTTTTTTACAATTTATCATTTTGAGAATGATGAGAAAATGGTAACATTTTTGCTCGGCTTAAATTTAGTCATTGGACTTCCATTATATTTCTGTCACTGATAGGCATAGTAGATGAAATTCCGAAGAAGCAGAATTGTTTTCCTTTGATTTTTGTAGTAGCAGCTACGTTATGAAGCCTTCATACAGAAGGATAATTTCTTCCATTTCCAATTGAAGTATCCTTTAATAGGGCCCTGTTTTTATCAGTCAGTGGGGCAGGTTGAGATCATTGCTAAGATTCCTTCTGGTTCCTGTGATCCAGTATTAAAATTTTACATAGTTGGAGGCTACTGAAAATGCTTCTAGTCAGCACACATTTATAATTAACTATTTATTTTCTAAAAAGAGTAACGCTTCATTCATTAGAATTCTATCAACCTGGAATTTATGATAGTTCACGTAGGTTATGTTAGAATTTACTTTTGTATAATTTGGAGAGAATGGGCTTCTTTTAAGGTCCCTTCCAGCTCTAACTAGGAGATCTTTGTCAAATTCTTTTAAAAACATTTATTCTGAACTTAAGAGATAAAACAAACATTTCCAAAACATAGTAAAATAGAAAAAGATTATTGTCCATGAAACTGCAAATCTATAATGTACAACACTTGATATTTCTTTTAAATATATAATAAAGTTATCATGTAACTTTTCTCTTTTTTTCTTTTCTTCTCCCTACCCCTGCCTTGGAGATGGCTACCATTAGACACAAATATCTATATACATGTACAACTATTCTGTCTTCTTCTACTTATATGTTTTTTCTCTGGATGCAGATGGTATATTCCTTCATATGTTTTTTTGTAGTTAATTTGGGTATTTATAATAGTTAAAATGACTAAGTCATTCAAAATTATTCTTAAAACAATATTGCTGTTACTATGTGCAATGGTCTCTTGGTTCTGCTTATTTCACCCTTCATTATTTCATGCAAGTCTATCCAACTCATCAAACTCATCATTTCTTTTTTTATTAAATTTATTTATTTTTAGTTTTCCACATTCACTTTTATAAGATTTTGAGTTCTAAATTTCCCCCGCTTCTTCCCCTTCACCTTCTCCAAGATGGCATGCAATCTGATATGGGCTATACGTGTATAATCATATTAAACATATTTCTACATTAGTCATATTGTGAAAGAAGAATCCGAACAAAAGGGAAAAACCCATGAAAAAGAAAAAAACAAACAAAAAAGAAAATAAGATATGCTACAGTCTACATTCAGACTTCATAATTCTTTCTCTGGATGTGGATAGCATTTTCCACCATGAGTCTTTTGGGATTGTCTTGGATCATTGTATTGCTGAGAAGGGCTAAGTCTATTAAAGTTGGTCATTACACAATGTTGCTGTTACTGTGTACAGTGTTCTCCTGGTTCTGCTTATTTCACTCAGCATTAGTTCATGTAAGTCTTTCCAGGTTTTTCTGAAATCTGTCTCATCAGAACTCATCAGTTCTTATAGCACAGCAGAATTCCATCACAATTATGTTCCACAACTTGTTCAGCCATTTCCCAATTCTAATAGGAATATTTGAAGATTTCTTTTTTTTCCCCCTAAGGGCTGTATTCTTAAAACAAATTTTAAAGACCATTTTGAGTTCTAAATTCCCTGTCTCCCACCCACTGAGAAGGCAAACAATATGATATCAATTATATGTGTGAAATCATTCAAAACAAATTTCCATATTAGTCATCTTGCAAAAAGGAAATAAAAATAAAGTAATAAAAATAAAAATAAAGTACTTCAATTTGCACTCTGAGTTCTTCAGTTCTCTCTCTTGAGATAGATAGCCTTTTTTCATCATGCATCCTTTAGAATTGTCTTGGATCATTGTATTAATCAGAGTAGTTAAGTCTTTCACAGTTGACCACTGTTATTGTGTACAATGATCTGGTTCTGCTCACTTCACTCTGCATCAATTCATGTTAAGTCTTCCCAGGTGTTTCTGAAATCAGCCTCTTTGTCATTTCTCATAGCACCATAGTACTCCATTACAGTCATATACTGCAGCTGGTTTATCCATTTCCCAAATGATGACATCCCCTCAGAAATATTTGAACATTTTTTAAATGAATCTGTTTTCTAACACATATAAGGATTTAACAGATTTTAGATTTTCATCAAAATGGTTAGAGAAAAGTTGTTTTGGTGCTCAAAGGATTATACTTCCATAGCAATGTTGAATAATGAAGTGTTATTATTACTTAATATCGAGAGAGAGAGGGTGCCATAGTGAAAAAAGAGTCTTGTTAGTCATGAAGGTTGTAGCTGGAGAAGCGCATGGAGCACTGGACTTGGTGGTAGGAAAACTTGAGTTCTAATCCTACCTTAAACACTAGCTATATAACTCTGGCAAATCATTTAATCTTATATGTAAAATGAGGGGTAATACTTGTATGTAACTCACAGTGTTGTTGTGGAGATCAAATGATATAACATTGCAAAGTGCTTTGCAAACATTAAAGTGCAATATAAATGCTAGATGTTACCATGGCTGTCATTGATGTTATTGTTGATATTGCTGTTATTATTATCATCATGAAAACATGATTTGGATTCTGACCTCTAACACATACTGGTTTTGTGCTGTTGAGGAAGTGACTTAACCTCTTAATGCTGTAGCCAACTCTGTAAGACTGTGAATGGTAGAGTAGTTGTATATCTACATTGGTAGAGGAATTACTTCACAGGGTGTTTCTACACTGGTGAAATCACAGATTTGGTATAAAAATCATAGAGCACTTGGTTTTTATTGCAAAAGACCTGTTTTGTTTTTGGTTTTGTGTTTTTTCTTCAGTGGAGGTTTTGTAGGAAATGATGAGTTTTGTCTGGTCTATTTTGATTATTTTCAATCTATGATTTAGTATATCCAGGCGATCACTATTGAAATAGTTTCATAAGGGCCATCTAACTTTAAACCAACCTAGGCTAAATTAAAATAATATTAAAATATCCAGGGAGCCAAATTTTACACTCACAACAAAATCGTTGGTACTTTGGGCTGAAGAGTATATTTTGAGTTTACTACAGTTTCGTCAGGCCTTACAGTAAGTGGTTTGTAATAAGAAATCATTTCAAGATTGATGTAATGGCCTATGTTAAAATAAATCTATCTATCTATCTATACACATATATTTTTTTAAAAGAATGTATGCCTCCTACCTATCTGCTTGTGTAAATTGCCAGCTGATTATCAAGAGCCCAGATGAAGGCTTGTCTCCAGTCTGTCCTTTGTGAACTCAGTTTCCCTTGACCCAGCTCATAGGGATTTTTCCTGCTTCTGGACTTCTATACACTTACACTTACAGTCTCTACTACTCATTTGGCAGTTATTTTCTGTGCAGCTGCCCGAGACTCCAGTCTGTCTGTCTGTGGAGATGCAGTCATCTTCAGATCAGTTGGATCTCAAGGCCAGGTGCAGTACAAGCTAGTGACCTCTAATCAAGCAGCTTCACCAGGCTGATGCAGAACTAAATTCTTAGGGTCTTCCTGGAAGCAGTAGCAAAATCCATATGGCCTTTTTTTTTAAAACTACTTCTCACATTACTCAATTGTTGACATAGTTAATACCATGCTTGTGGAAGATTTATCAGGCCAAGTTGGATCAGTCAGCTGTGGGAAACTCCTGGTGCTAGACCCTGGGCAACGGAGAGGGGAAATGTGGGATGGGAATTCCCTCACTGGACAAATGGATTATTTGAGTGTTACAGTCCTAGCAGTAGAAACAAGGATTGAAAAGATAATTAGAAAAATAATTCAGGTAACCTTACATCATCGACAAAGTATAATTGTATATGAGTTATTTATGGACAGGAATTAGCCGTATTGACTTTTTTGATTGCTCATAGTGACTGTATACATTTTCAATTTTCTTACATGTTTATAGAATCTTAGAATTGGAAAGACCACCAGAGGTCATCTAGTCCAGCTCCCACCCAAATATAAGTCTTCTTTATCACGTCCTAGTCAACCTCTGTTTGACCATCTTTAGTTATCAAGAACTCTCTACTACCCAGAGCAGCCTATTCAATTTTTTTTGACAGTTGTAATTGTTAAGAAGTTGTTCCTAATGCTGAATCAAAATTTGCCCTATAACTTCCATCCTACATTACTAATTCTCTCTGGGGTTAAGCAAAACAAAATGAGGAACTCAGGAATATAGGTGGTGTTTTCATTACCACTATTAATTAAAAACAGGGACCATATGAGTGGAGGGACTGCTGATGATAAGACGTGGGTTCAGCCGCCAGCTTTGCTATTATTATTATCATATGCAGCTTTGAGCAGGCCCCCTCTTTACCTGGAGCTTCAGCCTCCCCGTCAGCAAAATGAGGGGATGGATTGTCCTTTTTCCATTCGTGACCTCTTTGGCGCTTCTTAGAATATAAGACTTCTTGTCGAATTGCTATCACTTATTTTTACCTCTGTTGAGTTTTGTTTCATCTTTCTGATGGTTCCTCCTATTCGTTTTAATTTTTACTTACAACTTCACTAATGTGAAAATATGTTTAATGGGTATGTAAATGTAAAGCCTGTATCAGATTGTGCACCATCTTGGGGAGGGTGAGGGGGAGGAAGGGGGAGAAAAATTTTCAACTCAAAAGCATGTGGAAGTGATTGTTGATAAATCAAAATAAATTAATAAAAAAAAGACTGAAGAAAAAAAAAGAAATTATGGGAAGACATAGGATTCCAACTAGGTAGGCAGGGATGGATCATCATTGTGCTTATCATTGTACGGAATACTCACATCAGTGAGATCAGAAGGCCGAAAGAGTATTCTTTGCAAACAACAGTTTGTTTTTGTGAAGTGGCTTACCCTGCTACAGGGACAGTGGAATATAGTAAAGCAAACTAAAAAAAAAAAAGAAGAATATAAGACTTCTTATAATAACAATATAATATGTTAATAATGTAATCTTTTAAGATAAAGCCTCTTATAGTTCTAAATCTCATAATCATAGGTTCATAAAGCTCCTTATGTTAGAATTAGAAAAAACTTTAGCAGTCATCAAGTTAAATTCCCTCCTTTTACAGATTAGGTGTATTTGGGAAATGAACATCTGGTCAAGAGTGCTTTGAGAACTAGATCTGGATTTCTGGATTATATAAAAGAATGAGGGGCTCTTGCCTGGAGATGAAATGTACCTAATGAAGGAAAGTAACAATATATTCACATGTGGATTTTTTTTGAGTCATTTCAACAATAGAAATAAAAACTGCCCCCATTCAACCAACAGGCAAGGCATCATAGAGTGTATCAGGTACAGTGAAGGAAGACTAGCAGAGGGAGACAATATCTGAGGAAATTAGTAATAATATGCATGATTTCTTTTCCATTAAACTAACCGGTGTTCTAGATAAAATCCATTAGTCATACTCCAGTACTCTCAGTGTACTGTCAGCATTTGACGTATTTGTTGTTTGGACGACATGGGTAAGTACCTTGAATTGGAAGGAGATTTACTGAATCTCAGATTTTGTAGTGGGACACAAAGCATTGTCTTACAAGGACTGGTCTCAGGTGAAATTGAGAATAAATGGAGTTTGTCTTGTGGCCATTGATCCCCTTAGTGTTGCCTTTTCCATAGTATATCAGGTGGATTCTTTTCATTACTACCAGTGTGACACTTGCACCAAGATACTTAATTCCTCTCAGCCTTCCTTTCCTTATCTGTAAAATGAGTGGGTTGAACTAGGTGGGTTTTTTTTTTTTTGGCGAGGCAGTGAGGTGAAGTGACTTGCTCAGGGTCACACAGCTAGTAAGTGTCAAGTATCTGAAGCCAAATTTGAACTTGGGTCTTCCTGAATCCAGGCTGGTGCTGTATCCACTGTGCCATATAGTTGTCCCACTGGGTGGTGATTTTTTTTTTCTGTAAATCTTAAGAGCCTGTGAAATGCACTGTTCTTATAATCTCAATCCTCATATTTATAAATATGTGTCGATACATTTATGAAGAATATGCAGCTCATTCACACTAAGATGTAGCTGTTTAGTAATGAGTATACTGAATAATAGTTTATACTTCTTGGGAACACTTGCCTTAATGTAGCATGTAAAATAGTTTGTCGTGTGCTTCTTTATGGTTATAACACTGCAAGGTAGCATGAAGTAGTGGAAAGAACTTTTGCTTAACTCCAGAAACTTGAGTTGGCACCCTGGCCTTCTCATTTCATTAGGCCTTTTCAGTAGACATTTACTTCTCTGGGCTTCTATCTCCTTATCTGTAAAATGAAGGGGCTGGATAAGATGCCTTCTAAGGACCCTTCTTGCTTGATCTATTCTTTTACTTTAATTAGTTCTTAAATGAGGCATTGCTAGGTCGTCACATTTCATATCAGATGAACAAAAAATCAATAAAGCATAACAATTTCAATAAAAGCCATTTTGCCTAATTATAATGGAAAATACCAACATATCATTCACTGGCTTTTTTTATGGGGATAAGAAGTATTGATAAATTTGCATTTGACAACCATAGGATGTCAGACTTCTTTATTTCTTATTTAACAAACCTTGTTTTAATGTGAAAGTTTCAGAACTGAAAAGTAATGATATTTTGTTACTTTGAGTCATTTTGGGTCTTTTGTATAGGAAGAAACAGTTTACTCTGGAGTATTCAGAGACTAATGAGTCACTTTGGGATTTATCCAGTGTCCTTTCATTTTCCCTCCTCCCTCCCTTTGGATCTATATTTTGGTCATTTCAGAGCTTATTTATACTTCTTATGAAGGGTAGGAAGGGACAGGGAGAGATGCTGAAACATTTAATCAATACTGTTTTGCTTCTGTCAGCAGTTCTACTTTGGTGGTTAAGAAGGTTGAGATTTCTGTATGGTTAAAAGAGGAAATTTAGATTTTATCTTTTTTTTTTTAACCTATGATATCCTGATCTCACCCCTTAAAATAGATAATCAAGAATTGGCTGATAATAATATAATTTACTAGAGATGGGAAAGTCAAGCATTGTAGAATATTTCTTATTTTGTTGGCCAAATGATCAGGGGAAGACTCCATTTCACTGAGTTGTTATGTTATTTCAGATAGCTCTCTACATTATGAATTTCATTTTTATCCTTGATAAAATTATCAGTTAGTGAAAAAGCAGTGATTTTGGAAAATGCTTTTCTGTCCTTTGCCAAAGTCCTGTGAGTAATAAAATCTTTCTCCCAACCCACGCAGCAAATCTTCTGCTAACCCTGTGCTAACTTCCGCATAATTGAACTGCTATGTTCCAACTTCCACAGTTACTCAAATGAAGATTTTCAGCATACAATATTGGAAATGCCTATTACTAGAACTTTCTGCTCAATAAGATGCATGAATAAAGATAATTTATTATGTACTGTGTGCAAAGCACTATGCTACATATGTTACAGAAATGCCATATAACATAGGCTTTACTGCAATAATTGATGATTATCATAACTTATACTTAGGTTTACAGATTGCTGTATATAAATTATCTTACTGAAAATATGGGTTACGTACAGATTTTTTTAACTAGACTTAAAGAGAAAAACATCAAGAATTTTCCTTTAGAAAATTAAACATGTTATATTTTTCCTAATGGAAAATATGACTTTAAAATAATTAATTTTGTTACATCACAATTTGAGCAACATATTTCTATAAAATTGCTTTTCTGATAGTTACATTTCAAAAGCATCCTTTTTTTATTTACCTTTTAAAATTTGACCTTAGAGAAATTTCCATGAGCCCTTTATAGGAAGATGTGTTAGTTTCTTGGCTGATTTAAGTTGAAAAGTTAAATGTGAAGCTACTTAAATTCTCCTTAAATTCATAGCTAAAGAAAGTATTTAGGTCAGTAAAGATGTATGAAAAAGGAAGCTCAGTCAACATGGTGCGAATAAAAGTGACAAACTCCACAGTGAAAACGGACAACCCCATTCCAGTCTTCTGTAGTAGCTGCTTGGGACCCTACCCTTACAGAATCTAGAATAATATCTTTTTTTTTTAAGTCAACTTCAGGGTATTTTCCCCCCTCAAAATCAAAAGTTAAAATTTAGTGAGAGACTGTAGAGAAACTTGAAATTAGACCAGCATTGCTATTAGGAATTGCATTTCATAAATTAAAGGGTTAAATAAAATGTAAAGACACCAAGACATGGAAAAACTACAACTAGCAACTTCAATTCATTATTAAATCAATACTAGAGATAATTTATTTTGAAATTAACTAAATTTTAGATTTTATAATGCTGTTTTGTGGTTCTCTACTGGCACAAAAATTGCTTTTGTTGGAGAGGGGCCTCAGAACTTGTCAAGTTCAAATTCATACTTAATGAATGTATCACTTATAAAATAGCCTTGACAAAATGGCCTTTCATCCTCTGCTTGAGAAAAGTTCCTTTGTTTGTTTGTTGATTCCTTCCTCCCTCCCTTCCTTCCTTCCTTCCTTCCTTCCTCCCTTTTTCTGTTCCTCCTTCCTACAATAAACATTTATAAAACATTTACTAGGTATGGCACTATGCTAGGTACCAGCTATATAAAGACAAAAATGAAACATTCCCTGCTCTCAAGAAGCTTAAATTACATTGGGGGAGGGGAAGAGGACCAAATGAGATCTTTTAGTTGACAAGTGTTTATTAAGCATTTACACAGAAAAATAAAGTGATTTTTTTTTCAAAGTAAGTTAGGAGGATCAAGAAAGGCCTCCTATAGCAGATGTTGCTTGAGCTGAGACTTGAAGAACACCAAGGATCCCCAGAGGCAGAGTTGAGGAGGCAGCATATTCCAGGTCGAGGGAGTAGCCAATACAAAGGCACAGTAGGCTAAATTTGGATGAAATTTAAAGTAGATGAATGAAAGTAAAATTCGATAACTCTGGAAAGATAGATCAGATATAGGTCAGTCAATCAGCCAGTAAGCATTTAAGTGCTTACTATGTGCTAGGCACTGTACTAAGACTGGGAGTATATAAAGAAAGGCTTTAAAAGATAGTCCCTGCTCTGAAGAAGCTCACAGTCTAATGAGAAAAGCAACTTGAAGGCAACAATGTGCAAACAAGATATAGACAGGATAAGAGATAACCAAAGGAGGGAAGGTAGGAGCATTAAGGGAGATTGGGGAAAGGCTTTCTGTAGGTGAGATTTTGACTGGGGCTTGAAGGAAGCCAGGGCAGTCAGAGGAGGAGATGAAGAGGGAGAGCATTTCAGGTATGGGGAGCAGCCAGTGAAAATGCCCAGTCTGGATGCATATATCTTATTTGAGGAATATTTCACTAAACTCTAATATTAAATGAGGGTAGGGGGAGGGGGAAAGAAAGGTGCAAGAAGACTGGACAGGTGATTAACATTAAAGATCACATCATCACGAACACTCATTTTATAAATGAGGAAATTGAGAACTGGTCACCTGGATGTTCCATAAACAAAGTATTCCATATTTTGACTCTGGGAATTTTCTCTGGCTTTTCCCCATTCCTGGAACTCTCTCCCTCCCTGCTTTGATACTTACTTCCCTGACTTCCTTTGAGTCCCAGCTAAAATCCCACCAGAGCCTCCCAAACGTATTTGGCCTACTGTCCCCTTAAAAAAAAATTACTCAGCACCCTCCTGGAAATCTACTTTATTTAACCCTTTAACTTTTTTTTAAATTCGCATCATTAAAAAAATTTTTTTTAAAGATGCATTTTAAATTTAATAATTTATTGTAAATTTGTGGGTTTTTTTTCCTGCATCGAAATTTTGATGACTCAATATTGTGTCATGTAATCATATAGTATCGTATTGTAAACAAGTATTACACGCACATATTCCTATCAATGCATGCTGAACTTCCCGACAATGCACAGCAGGCTAGCCTGCCAACACTTGCTTGTTCAGACCTCTAGGTGGACTTGACCACCGATTGGTTTTAGCCTGCATTTTGTGTGTGTATTTGGAAAATAATATAATCACTACAACTTTAACTCTGTTATGCAACAGATGAAACATGTACGAATGGCTTTTCAAAAATTCTCTTCTTTCCTTACGCTTTCACCGCCCCTTATTTTTATTCAATACCGGCAAATTGTACCGGAAGCTACTGCTGCCCCCTTTCCTCCATTGATCATCCCAGCACCCCCCAGAGGGCAGTATTGCCCACTTTGGGAACCTATGTTACTGGAAGTGTTCCCCAGCCCATAATTCCAGTGCCTTTCTTATGTTTATCATCTCTATTTATCTTGTAGATAGTTTACTTTGCATATAGTTAATTGCATGTTGTCTCCTCTATAGAATTTTAAGTTCTTTGAGGGCAAGAACTGTTTTTTGTGTCTTTTTGTTTCCCCAGTGCTTAGCATTGGGCCTGGCACATAGTAGGTGCTTAATATTTATTAATTGATTGAACCAGAGAATTGAAGTGATTTGTGTAACACCACATACGTAATAGTAGAACAGAGATCCAATGCTATTTCTTAATATCTTTTTGGACAAATTTAATTGTTAGAAAGCTAAATTGACTTGATTCACATTTTCTGAAAATAGGGAATTTGAAATTAGTGGAGCTTAGAGTAGTAAAGTTTATTAGACTGAAATCCTGAGGGCTGTTGTGAATCTTTAGTTTTTAGCTTCACACTCTTAGTCATCTTAGATTCTATCTACTGGTTCAGTGTTACCCATGCTATAGTTTATTTTATAATAAATAACTATATGTAAATTACCCACATGGTTATAATGATCCCCCAAGAGAAATTAATGGAGTACTTTGTTGTTCTATAGTTGATATAGAATGATATAGAATTATGCATAATGATGCATAAGGGAAAGTGATATGTATGGCTATAAATTCCCTAAGTCTTTCTAGTGCAGCTGGTTTTGGTATTTTCTGTGTAAGTCCCATCACAAGAAAGTAGCTTCCTAATATGTACTTTGACAGGAAGATGAATATTTAAAAAGATGTCCGTTTTCCCTCTTCAGATTCCAGCAGGGGCTTTATGCCTACATTACTTCTCCTCTTGAAATAGTTTTTGCTTACTGAATACTTATATATTGCAGTGATAAGGACATAAACCAGCTTTTATTAACTTAATTGTGGTCATGGGCACATCACTAACCATCTTTGTAGTTTGTCTAAAAATTGGCCTTGTCTCTATTAGATTGAAAAATAGAAAAACAGTGCCAAATCCCTGCTCTTCTAGTTCTTTTTGCAACCTCAAGCTTAATTTATTTATTAAGGTTGTATTTGTGCTTCAGAAAGACCTGGACTGGGAGGGAAAAGGACGCTAGTAGGATTGAGGTCACCCACTTTGGTGTCTTTCCATGCTGGAACTGCCCCTATTTTTACTCTTGGGGCTAATTTAGACAAATTAGAGAGAAACAATGGAAAGCAAAATAAGATGTAAAATCTGATTTATTTTAGGATTATTAAATTAGGTTACTGCAGTTTTCTTTGTTGGAAGACAGAGTGGTATAGTAAATACCAGTCTTTAAAAATCTGGCTACAAATCTTGGCTTTGAGATTTGGCTAGTGGGAAAAACCACTTAAACTTTTCTGAGTCTCAGTTTCTTCATTGGTAAAATGAAGATGATACTAACATGAATTACTTCACAGCATAGTGAGAAAAATGCTTTGTAAACCTTGAAGTTTCATATCAATGTGCACTGTTGTTACTGTATAGTTACAAAAAAATCTAGCCCAGTTCTTTGTTTTTGTAAATAATTTTTCAAATGGTAATAAATGCAAGTGTTAACTTTTGTTAATACAAATGTACTTTATTTTCCCACTGTAGACAACACTGCAGAGTACCAGCCACAGAAGGTTCTCATTTTGGCAAATGTTTTGGTAGTTGAGAACTGATTGGCTTTTTATTTCTCCAGGGCTAGCTTTGATGCGGCTTTTGTCTATTGTAGTCAAGTTTTCCCTTCTGAAAATCACAGCTGAAGCTATTGCTTTGCCAAATGTGGTTAAGGGAAATTCTGTGCTGCTTTGTGGGTAGGGATAAAGAGAGGCACCTCTATCTATTAAGAGTTTTCTTCTGGTTGGCTGCAGGCATAGTAAGAGGGCAGAATCTTGCTTTGAGGGATTATTAGTAGCAGGTGCTATTTTTTTTTCAGTGAGCTGTCATCATGAAGGCCATTCTAGTTTTAAATACAGACTCACCAATTCTTCTATCCATGTATTATTTTCAAAACATTTTTCTTATTATCCAAAACTCTGGCCTGTTTTTTATCAAAGAAAGATATTTTTATTTATGTAATAGTGTGTGCAAGGTGTAATATAAAGATTCTTTTGTTTAATAACACACAGAAAACCATATTTATAGTGAGAAAATATGCATGTGTTTTGATAGTGGTCCAGTTGTTACACAGATTTGCAATATACATAAATACGTAATTCTAATAAAAAAAACACCATGGGGAAAGCTACAGTGAAAGTGTGCTGAAAATATTTAATTCATACTTTGAGATGATAGAGTAGATATTCCTAATGTTCCCTCTTACTCTAAGATTCAGTGATTCTTAGGTCTAATAGTATCCATATAAAGGAGTTCAACTTGATGATTCCTGAAGTTCTTTCCAGTTGTAAATCTTATCAGATCATTAACATTCATGCTTTTATACAGTCATGGTAATAATAACAATAATAGCTTTATGTAGCAGTGTTAAGGTTTGCAGAGCACCCTTACATACATTATCTCATTTGAACCTCACAAAAGCCTTGGAAGATAGGTGCTACTATTAACCCCTTTTTACAGAGGAGGAAACTGACGCACAGTGGGATTAAATGAATTGCCCAGGGCAATTTGGCTAGTCCACTGGCAGATTTGAATTTGGGCCTTCCTAATTCCAAGTCTAGGACTCTGCAGTGTACTACCTAGCTGTCTAACAATGAAAAGTCTTTAGCATATGTTTTAGAGCCTTCTTGATTATGTCTGTCCTTCCTCAAATATTCTGAATAAAGTAGATTGATTAGTGGTTGTTTCTTTAAATTTTTTAATTTTAAATTTATTTTTATTTTTAGGCAGTTGGGGTTAAGTGATTTGCCCAGGGTCACACAGCTAGTAAGTGTCAAGTGTTTGATCTCAGGCTAGATTTGAACTCAGGTCCTCTTGACTTCAGGGCCAGTGCTCTACCCACTGCGCCCCCTAGCTGCCCCAATGGCCTTTTCTTAAACTAGGCAGTCATACAAATGAATAATACTAAATGAAAATGAGGAACAATTTGTTTTCATTGATTAATAAAGGGTGCTTATTTGTGATTTTTTGCAAGTGATTTGACATAAAGAAAATCATTGCTGGATAAGTTTTTAGTCTTTATTTTCAAGTTGGCTTAAGGAAATACACATTTTGTCATATATGCTGAAAGGAACAAGAGAGGCAGCATGGAATAGTGGTTAGAGAACTGGCTTTAGAGTCAGGAAGATCTGGGTTTCAATCTTGCCTCTGCCACATTTTGACCGTGTGATTCTGGTCAAGTCCAGGAAATTTTCTAAGTCTGTAAGTTGTAGAAGTCACTGATGTTCATTGGATAAAAAGAGTTCTACACTAGTAGCTTCTTATACTAATAAAATCACTGGTCCAGGAGGGGGGAAAAAAAGAAAGAAAATGAAAGAATAAATGAATGAATGAATGAATGCTAGAATATTTGACCTGTATTCTAGCTTCAATTTTACCACTAATTGGTTGTGTAACCTTAGGCCAGGTCCCCTACCCTTGCCTTAGGACAATCACAGAAATCTTTGGGATCTCAGTTTCCTCATTTACAAAAAAAGATTTTGACTAGATGAAATGTACGGTTCTTCTCTTTCCAGAATTCCATTTACTTTACAGGCAAATATTACTTTTGAAAGACTAAAAGAGAAATAATTGCATACAACTTTGCTCAGTTAAGTAAATGTTGTCCTGTGATTATGAACTTCATACAAAATGCACAGGTTTTCTTCCAGTATTTCCAATGGAAAAGTACTTCACATTGGAAATGTTTCCAGAAATTATTAATGTACAAATGTTCGAAAATATCATAAAATATTTATGGGTATTTGTCACTACTGTGCTTCAGCTTAGATCCTGTAATTTGTACTGGGCATCACACTCAGTAAAAGTAGAAGTTTAATAAGTGTTTGTTGAATTGTGTTATTTTGAATTGCAAATATATCCAGTCTCTGTCAGTGCTTCACTAACCACTGTAGACATTTTCTTGTTCTTTTTTTAGAATATTGCTAGTATTTCAGGTTTGGTTTTCCTCATTCATTTAGTTATTTTTCCATAAAAATTTTTAATCTTGGATTCATAACTATGACCATTCTGAGAGTCAGCTTTTCTAATAAAATTAATCATAATTAAATTGAGATCTGCTTTTTAAAGGTAATTTTGAGCTTTGAGAAGCTAAAAATAGATTACCTAATTTTATTATTAGATAAAATCATATAAGACAAACCTTTGATTAAAATAGAAACGGAGTTAGAAGTGAAGCAATCCATTAAAAAGCTGCATTTTGTGCATTTGTTTTATGAGGACAGGTGCTATGCAAATACAGGACTGTTAAGAATTTTTGTTTATTTTATAAAATTAAGGGATGATTTATTATAATTATAATAATTATATATATAATTATTATAATTATAATTTGTCATTAACATAAATCAGAATAAATGCCAATCCCAACATGAACATGTTTTGTTAGCATCCGAGTATTTTTAATCTCTTAATTTCAACAAACCTTTTGACACTGATGTCACCATTCTGGATTGCTAGAAATGAAGATCTTTTCCACTTAATCATATGCCTATTCAGCAGTGGTGAAAACAGTTGTCCTAGGAGGGTTTTGTTGTCAGCTGGTAGTTAATTTTAGTTTCTTTTCCTAATAGGCAGAGTCAAAACTAGGGTGGGGCAACTAATGATTTGCCTCAGAGTGCTGAAATTTAGAGGGTGCTGATAACAGTTGTATTTCAGCAACATTAAAAAATTGAGCTTCACATCTAGTTAGAGTCCTTTGCTAACAGAAATTCAAATATGTAGTTATTCCATTCCAAGGCAAGCGTACACACTCAACTGTTTTGTGGGAAAATGTACCCCAGGTTAAATAGAGGAAAAAAAGGAAGTCAGAACAACATTTCTCATCTAGCTATTCCTGTACAACTATAGTAATATGCCTTATGACCCTTTCTATTGCTCTTGTGTTGAGAGAGCCTTCTTTTTAACTCCTTCCTATAGATATTTCTTTTCTTTTCACCTAGTAACAGGATTGCAGAGTACTTACTCCTCCTCATCCATCTTCCCCATTTTCTTCTCTTTTTTCCTCTTGCCTCCCTTCCTCCTTCTTCTGCTTTCTTTCTCCACCCATAGTAAGAGTTCCCTTGCCTTCTGCCTCCCTCCCACCTCAGCAGCAATAACAATAAAAGACTTCCTTGTTCCTTACTAGTGCTGAATGCCAGAGTCCAGTGGTAGGATCAAGAGGAGGGGTAGGAAATTTCCTGATGTGGCAGGTGTTTGCATTTTAAGTGATGTTCTTAAGGTGAGTATTTATATTTCAGGAATACTTGTATTCTATTAAGTATAGATAATGTGGTATGGTTGGACAAGTTGGGGCTGGGGAGTGTTCCTTCTCATCTTCCACACGTTCCCATTGCTACCAGGAACTGAAGACTTATTTTTGAAATTCCTATCAAACTTAATAGGGTGCAGAACAGGGAGATCTGGTGCAGTAGCCAACTGAGATAGCTAACTGAGTAACTCAATATCTCAACCTCATGGAAAATATATACTGCCATAAGTTAGGCCCAGTGGAGGGGCCACACATAATACCAACAGGTACATCTAACTGTCAATTACTCAGTTATTTAGGGTAATTGAAATTTTCATACATTATCATTACCTTACCCCCCCCAAAAAAAAACCAAACAAACCAAAAAACAAAAAACAAGCCAGCAACTCAGCAACATAGACAACTACATAATGCCCAAATTAGGAGAAACTCAACAGGAGAGTCTTAGTGGTGTGGTAAATAGAGTTAGATATTGGATATTTGGATATAGACTATTGGAGTCATAAAGAACGAGGTTCAAGTCATATTACAAGGCGATTACTGATGTGATTTGATAGAGAGTGTTTTGGCATTGCCACACTAAGCACTGTGTAAAATATTGCCAAAGTCACAAAATCTGAGATCCAGACTGGTTTGAACTAACCCTTCCTCTCCCAAATCAAGAATCCATCACTGGATGAAGTTTACTTAGCTATCCATGAAAAATGTGTCTTATTCATTAACTATGAATATATCACAGTTTAATATGTCATTTTTAGTATATTAACTTGAAGATTGCCAATGAAAAATAATATGTCATTTTCCTCTTCTGCTTGATACATATAATGTGGTCATTTTAAAAATATTTTATTTTTTTCCAATTACATGTAAGAATTTTTAACATTCAGGGGGCAGCTAGGTGGTGCAGTGGATAGAGCACTGGCCCTGAAGTCAGGAGGACCTGAGTTCAAATCTGGCCTCAGACCAAACACTTGACACTTACTAGCTGTGTGACCCTGGGCAAATCACTTAACCCCAATTAACCCCAATTGCCTTAAAAAAAAAAGAATTTTAAACATTCATTTAAAGAAATTTTGAATTCCAAATTCTTTTCCTCTTTCCTTTCCTTTCCCTCTCATTGAGAAGGCAGGCAATTTGTTATAGGTTATGCATGCGCAGTCATGCTAAACGTATTTCTGTATTAGTCCTGTTGTAAAAGAAAACAGACCAAAAAAAGCCCCAAGAAAAATAAAGTAAAAAAAAAAGTATGCTTCAGTCTGCATTCAGATTCCATCAGTTCTTTGTCTGGAGCTGGATAGTATTTTTCATCATGAGTCCTTTGGAATTGTCTTGGATCATTGTATTGCTGAGAATGGCCAAGTCATCATTCAGTATTGTTCATCGTACAATATTTTTGTTACTGTGTATAATGTTCCCCTGGTTCTCCTTACTTCCATGTGGTCATTTTAAACATACATGTTACTAAACTTAAAAGCTTTGGTTAGTTTTAGTTTAGTAAACTTTTGAAAATAATGTAATTCCATTTAATGCCATACATACAAAGGAATGTAAATCAGAGCAAATGAATGAAAGATGGTGACAAAGATGCACACATATTCACATAAGCACACACATACACACATAATACACAGTTATTCACGTATTCTCCAGACCTTTGATTTTACCTTTGTAGGGAACTCTTAAAGTCAACGCTAGGGGACCTAGATGATGCAGTGGATAGAGCACTGGCCCTGGAGTCAGGAGGACCTGAGTTCAAATGTGACCTCAGACACTAACTGTATAACCCTGGGCAAGTCACTTAAGCCTCCACAAGAAACAAGACAAACAAAAACAACCCAAGATGTGCAGGGGCTTTTTTATGCAATTGCTTACTATCAAATACTTTTAAACAAAGTCTTTGAGAGTTGTGGGGGGGGGTGGCACTGGGTGACCAAACGAAAACATGATCACAAAGCCAGTATATATCAGAGGCGGTATTTAAATTCCCAACTTTGTGAATCCAAGACCCTTGGACTATGGACGATTATTTTAAAAAAGCATATTGTGACCTTATTTATGTTTGGTTACAGTAATTGAACATATGAATTTTTTTCCCTTGTATCTAGCAGATATTGCTAATCCATGACTATTTTCTTTGTTTTCACTTTTAGCCACTGGCATCCTTTTGTTCTCAGGCTTTAATTTTTACTGGTGCATTTAGGAGCAAATGTTTGAACCTTGTGTGGCCTTCTTTTGTTTCTTTGAAGAATAAACACATTCAGTGTGTGGAACCTCATGTTGTGTCTTAACTATGAATTGAATTTAGAAAGAGTAATTGATTTTATAGAGGACAAGTTGTTCAATGACTTGCATTCATTCATGTAGTCTAGTTGGCAGTTACTTATGATACAGGAATATCTTTTTATGTATTTCCTAGTTTTAATCCACAAAAATCCTACTTTGATGCATCATTATGGCATGGAGGTTGCCTGGATTTTGAAAGGCTATATCAGCAAAATGCAAAGTCTGTCAGTTTGTACAAAGCTGGAAAGGCTTCTGATATAGTCCCAGTCAGAGATTGTGGATCAGCCTAGCTAAGTGTGGAGAGGCTCATTATCAATAGGGATAGCTATTAGATGATAAAGTTTTTCAGTTACCCTACGACACTGAAATAAAATGGTCCCAACTTACGTGCCTTTCTGATTCTACAGTGCTAGTAATAGAATGATGAAAAGGGGCCAGAGTTTTTACAGCATCTATTACTCTTCCAAAGTATTTTATTATACCTGTACAATGTGCACATATATATATATATAGTTCAAATATATACACATACATATTCAATTTAAACTTTTTATAAAAATGGGAAAAATCAGAGTAAACTGTTTGTAGGTATGAACTTTACAGTACAACTTGGTGGGCAGTTTTAAAATCAACCTAGTACATTAGCTGAACTCCCATTTCCAGGTGGCTGTTGCATCTGTGGTTATGGGAGTTACATTATATCCACCTCCCCACCCCACCCCTTGTATTCCCTTCCCCTGCAAACCCAATCTAAGTGTTTTATAATGGAAAGAGAACTGAACCGGGAAGCAGTGGCCCTGGATTCTGGTCTTTGTTCTGTTAGTTGCATTTTTTTTTTAATTTTTGCAAATCACTTTGCTTCTCTTGGCCTCATTTAATTAATTTGCAAAATGATAAGGTTGATGTCTAAGGGCTTTTGCAGTTCCAAAATTTTAAATTTTATTTTACATCAGTAATCTCCCTCCATTTTCTTCTAAAAAAAGTTCTTTTCAGTGAAAGGAAATTAGATCTTTTTAGAGAAAAGACCAGTTCTTACACACTTGTGACATCTGTAGTGCTATGTAGTGAATGATAAAAGAGGTTACTAATGATGATCCTGAAGCACTGAAAGTGTCTTCTGGAATCTTCAGTGGACAGTTGAATTATGTCTTTCAAATGAAAATTTACTTGTATTCTACTTTTTTGAAAATTGGCAATCTATGTTTAATAGAATAGAAAATTAATCAGCACAGCAATTCTTCAGTTATTCTGGATAAATTATGGTTATTAGGTTAAGAATTTAGATGAGTCTGCCTGTTTCCTTGGAAAATCTGGTGTAGTAGCTTAAAAGATGGGTTTTCCATTTCATGTGCAAGTAGCTGCTGATACAGCTATATTCATACATGGCATATTGTAGCACTTGAAAAAATTTGGAGAAAAATTACATTTTTTAAGAACCTATGTTTCACTTCCCTTTTATGTAAATAAGGAAAGCCATGTACAACTAGTAATGAAAGTGAAGCTCCTTGGTTCTGGTACCTGACCATTTTAACTGGTTTAATTTCCTCAAAAATGGCATAGTATACCAAATGTGGTGGCAAACACCTCTAAAATCTGATAGTGGGGAAGCTGAGGTTGGTGCATCATTTGAGTTTGAATCTCAAATTATAGAACAGCTAAAGCCAATCAAGTGCCCTCATTAAATTTGGTACCAATGTGGAAAGTCTACAGTAGCAGAAAACTACCAAGCTACCCAAAGAGAGATGAACTGGCTGCAGTGAGAAATGGAACTGGTCAAAACTTCCATACTGATCAGCAGTGGACTTTGATCTATGAATGGCCACTGCCCTTCCAGCCTCAGAAAGATAGGGAGATCCAGTCTGAAAAAAGAAGAAGATATAGTATGATGCAAAGGACTCATTAGCTTATGTAACAAGATAAAGTTAAAGGGATATCATCAAGCATTATGAGATTCATTTTAAAGGCCATTATAAGAAATAATGGAATAATTAATTGTAGTACACAATTGTCAAACAATTTAAAAAAAATTTACATTTTAGAATTTGAATTCAGTAAAAATATACTGAACACTTATAATGTGTTGAGACACTAGGGCAGGATCCTTAACCTTTTTTGTGCTATGGATCCCTTTGGCAATCTGGCAGAATCTATGGACCTTTTCTCAGAATATTCTTTTTAAATTAATAAAACAAAATACATAGAATTAAAAAGGAAACCAATTATGTTGAAATACATTTATTGAAATATTTTTAAAAGTTTACAGCCTCAAGTTAATAGCCCTTGCCCTGAGGAAAGCTGTCAGATTATGGAGCTTGTAGGCTAGTAAGAGAGGATATGACATATTCAGAAATAATTGTAATATTTAGTCAGACTAAAGTAATCATAAAGAATGTAAAATGTGTGACTTTGAAGGAAGGAAAATATTTCTGATCATGGTGATCAATGAAAAGATACATAGAGGAGGTCACATTTGAATTTATTTGAATTGATCTTTAGGGATAGGTAAAATTTCAGTCCAGACATAGAGCAGCCAGGAAGATATACCAAGTGAATAGACTTACAGTAAAATAAAAAAAAATTGTTAAAATCCAATATGGTAACTTTCTTCTATGAACTTTAAAAATCCATAAATTTGTATGTGAAGGGAAATTTGATCAATGACAGCAAAAAAGTTCAAAGGATTTGGAACCTTAGGGATCATCTATTCCAGTTTCCTAACTTGATAGATGAGGAAACTGACACCCAGATACATTGAATGACTGACCCAAAATCATATAGGTACTTAAGTAGTGGAGCCAAACTTGAACCTAGGTCCTTTGCATCCAAATCCAGTCTTTTTTTCCCCCACTATATCTCAAACGTCTCCAGTAAGGTAGCCAGTATAGTTTCATCATATGACTGAAGATGTATGCTAAAATTAGTCTAACGATAAAAATGGGAAATGACTGATAAACTTTATTTGAAAATGTGAGAATAATCTAAAAAGGTGAGACGTGACAACATGTTTGTGTCATCAAGACTTCTTCACATGGAGTAAAAATAATATAAGGCAGCAGAGAATAGTGAACAGGATTCTGAATTTAGAATAAGAAGCAGCTGGGTTCCAGTCTTATCAGTGTATTATCTGTGTGACCTCGGAAAATTATCATCTAAGAGCCTTAGTTTCCTAATCCTTACAATGGAGATAATACTTGAATACTACTAATCTTAAGGTGATATTACCTCTATTGATATTATTCAGTTATCTCATTATCTCAAATCAGAATATGCACGTAGTGAAAATGCTTTGTGAACTTTAAAGCACTTGGAACTATCTACCAGTTATTATTACCATAATGAAAAGGGAATGACAAATACTAAAAGATAACTAAAAGGTAAAATAAATACCAAAAACTTGACTTTCACACATGGAGACATCTCAGTGATCTGCCTTGGCAGATTGTGGGAAAATGGATCTTCCTCTGTCAGGGATTCTTGACCATCATTGTTGACACAGCTAAACTTTGCTAGAATATTATAAATGCCCTGCCTCATTAGAATGTAAGCTTCCTGAAGGCAGAAGCTGTTTCATTTTTATCTTTGTATCTCCAGTACCTAGGACAGTACCTGGTGCTTAATAAATGCTTGATTGGTTATTAATACTTGTCATATCTTGCATCTACTAGTGCCATCCCTTCAAACTACTTTGCATTTTACTTTTTAAAAAAAAATTATTTAAAATTTATTCTGTACATTCTTATATGAGGAGATGGCTCCCGACATCTTAGAAGCTTAAAACTGTATGGACATCTGGTATGAATACTTTCTGTCTTCCCCATTAGCCTGTTAGGTAGGTCCTTGCAAGTAGATTGTTTCATTCTTTGTATTCGTATCCCCAGAGCTTAGCCAGTGCCTGGAATATAGTAGCAACTTCTTGTTCAGTCAGTTGTGTCCAGCTCTTCATGACCCCTTTTGGGGTTTTATTGGCAGAGATAACTGGAATGGTTTGCCATTTCCTTTTGTAACTCATTTTACGGGTGAGGAAACTGAGACAAACAGGGTTAAGTAACCTATCCAGAGTCACGCTGGTAGGAAGTGTCTAAGGCCAAATTTGAACTTGGGTCCTTCTGACTGTAGGCCTAGCAGTCTATCCACTATGCCACCTACCTGCCCCAGTAGCCACTTAATAAATGCTTTTTGATTATATCAGAATTGGATGAATACCTGTCTCAGATTTTCCATCAGAATTGTAGTCACAGATCTACTTGATTGCTATGTATTACATTTGAGATTAGCAAAGTAAATATTTACTGCTCTTCACTGTGTTTTGTGTTTTCTTCTTAGTAGGCACACACATTCAGTGTTGTCTGTCTAACCAGTTAGTCTAAATTCATGCATAAGCTGTTCTTAAATTCTTTTTGTCAAATATAGGCAGTAAAGGAACTAAGCAGGTTGGAGTAATTACAGAATTTTGATTTAGTCCTGTTTTTATTCTTCTGGATGATTTAGGAAATTCCATGAAATGGAATCGTAACACTTTTGACTTTCATCTTTTGTTATTCATGTGATAGGGATCCTCTTACTGGCTTAGGCACTATAAATTGTGTATTAGGAGACCAGGCTTCTTAAGAATTCTCCTACTACTTCACTTAAGGAAGATTTCACTTAAGTCTTCCCTTCACCAGTTCGTAGCCTCTCTTTAAATGAATATAGTCTTCAAGAGTTGCTATGACTGGGGCAGCTAGGTGGCGCAGGGGATAGAGTACCAGCCCTGAAGTCAGGGGGACTTGAGTTCAAATGTGACCTCAGACCAAACACTTGATACTTACTAGCTGTGTGACCCTGGGCAAGTCACTTAACCCCAGTTACCTTTAAAAAAAGAAAAAAAAAAGAGTTGCTATGACCAAAAAAATTCAGCACCATGAATCTAGCCTGCTCGTGATCTTCTGAAACTGAAGTCTGTCCTTAGACAAAGGACATTTCTCATTATTGGATTTATATTTTAAGCTGAATTAGAGCTGAAAGGGGTCTAATTCTCTCATTTTTACAGTTGAGGAAACTGAGATCTAGGGATGTTAAGTGATCTACCCAAAGTCAAACTGGTAGGAAGCATCAGAAACTGGATTTGAATGCAGGTCCTCTGACTCTGAGTAGATTGTAACACCTTACACTCTACTGGCACAGCTTTTGAGAATCTAGGATTGCTTTTATACCACAATGAGGCATGAATAAAAGTTGTTTGGAGGTCAAATTTTATATTTAAAAAAAAAGGCAGGCATCAGTTCATATGGAATTGAAAATATTCAGTCTGGGTCTGTACTTGTCTTGTGTATTTTTTTTTTTTTTATCACATTCAGTAGTGTCTCCAGCATTTGAGAATAAAAGTATGATAAGAAAGTGTAGGACCCTTGTAGAGTCCTCGAAAACACATTTTCCGAGAGGCAAAAAGAGATCAGTTCCATCAAGTAAGACTGTAGTATCAACATGAAAAGCTGTTTCTGAAAGGACTTGTTATTTACAACACCTGTTTAATGTCACAGCTCAAATTATAGAGATTTTTTAAACACAGATTTTTACATCAACTCAAGTATGGTATTGTGCACTAGTATTGTGGAACAATCTTCCACAGTTCTGTACTATATTACAGGGCATTGCTACATGGGCTCAGTTTCTACATGGATAATGATTTTCCTATTCTCAAGTTGAATTTTGACCTTTTTCAAAAGTCTACAATTCGTTGTGAAAGATGAATTATCCAACACATCATGAATGGGGGTTTATATCCTGGGCTGGCAGGGAGCCAGGTGGCAAGCAACATTAAAGAGCATACACACATTTTCCTTCTACTAGGGCCACGTGGTGCCCCTTTCCTGCATCTGACTTCCACGCTTGTCAATGGGAGTTATGTGTAGAGATGAAGGGAAGGGACCTGACCTCTAAAAAATAAGGAAATGAGATGTATGAGATAAATATGAAAGCATGCTCCCATGAGCTCATGTTTCAACCCACACGGTATCTTTGTGTTGATTTCCTGTTAGTGGCAAATTAGTAGTAGTGAGGTGTATAATTTTCGTTTGTAGTTTGCTTTTGGTTGTATGAATTTTTGCTAAAGATTTTACTATTTTCACAAAGTTTGAGTGACAGATTTATCTCCAAAAAAGTTGTGAAATAAAATGACACACTTAAAAAAGCAAATTTGAGGCAGTTGTTCATGTATTTCCCTGTTCTTAATTCTCAACCAATACTCCTGTTTACATTTTGGGGGAAGTTGTATTCTTCTTGAGGGTACTGAGGAAGGTTTCATATAGGATGTAGCATTTGAGTCAGTCATTGAAGGTTGTGTGGGACATTTGTGGGACAGGAGCTGGGACAAAGTATAGTAGCTGTGAAACAGTTTTGAATCTAATTCAACATGAGTGCGTTAAACATCCCCAGTTTTATCCATGTGGGTTCTCTCATTAGATCATAGATCTCTGACTAAATGGTTTTTAGCTGTTGTCATGGTTGTAGTAGATTGCTGAACAAAAGTCATTCGTGTACCAGATACTGTCATGTCAGATTGATTCCATTTCATTTTCAATTCAGTAAGCTTATATTTAAGTGCCTCTTATATGCCAGGCACTGTGAGATGTGTTGGGGATGCAAAGACAAAAATGAAAAAGGGCCTGGTCTCAAGGAGCTTACATTCTATTGGTGCTTCCAGTTTCCTAATTTGCTTCATCATCCAATCAATCAACATGCATTTATTAAGTTCCTTCTATGTGTTAGACACTGTTCACAGTATATGCATGGAAAAGAAAATGTGTTGATAAGAGCTAGTTATTAGAATTAGAAATAGAAATCTATTAAGAAGATATGTATGACCTTTAGCTTCTTGTGCTCCAGGAGTTAGTCTTTGAATATTTGAAATAATGGAAAGATTAAATGGATATAATAATTCTTACATCATTATTTATTTGGACTTACTGATTATACTTTTTTTCTAGATTTATTACATTTCACTTAAAACTCTGCTTTGTTCAAGGTTCACTAGAACAAATCAGATTTTGATTTCCCTTCTCATGTATTAGAAATGATTCAGTCTGCAGAAATATTTCATCTTGATTTCCTTTCTGAGCATTGTATTTTAAGAGGACTTCTTTTTGAAGGTTTGGCTAACTATGGTTAAATAAATGAAACATTGCTTGTGTGCATTAGGTATGGATTGAGAACTTATAGAATGAAGCAGCTGCATCAGAACCATAGTATTTTATGACATGAAGTAGTCCCTACAAAATAACACATTTTTTTTCACTAGGGGAAGAAAACTTCTAATAAATGAAAGAACATAATTAGACAGCAAATTAAGATATTTACAATCATCATAATATAGTTATTCATAATTATCCTAACCCAGGGGTCAGCAAACTATGGGGCCTGTTTTTGTACCTGTGAACTGAGACTGGTTTTTGAATTTTTAAATCATTTTCTGTGTTTGGCCTCAGGGCTATAATTTGATGACCCCCTGGTCTAACCAATCAATATAGATCCTCTCCATGATGATATCATAGGGACAGATCTAGAATTCAATTTGTGAAAACAAGACACCTCTAATTGATTACCTACTCTGTAGGATACAATAATGAAAAGCTGTCTATTTTTCACTTTCAGTTAGAGAGTTTGAGACATGTACAGAAATAACTACAAGTTAGAAAACAAACAAATACAAAGGAGAGATCAGAATTACTTTAGAGTTTCAAGGAAGGGAGAGATCACTTCCATCTGGGGGATCAAAGAAGGTTTTGCAGTGGAGTGGATGGGCATTGAAGGAGGGTGGAATTTCAGTTAATGGAGGTGGTAGTGAATATTTTCCTGCAATTGGAGAGTAGTCTGTGTAAAGCCATTGAAGTAGAAAAGGGCAATACAAAACTAGAGAGTAGTGAGATTGAACATTTAATAAACATAAAAGATGTAAAGTAGAATGGATTGAAATAAACTAGGACAGGTAGATTGGGTTGTGGCCATGCCTTGAATTTCAGACTACAGAGGTTTTTCCCTTTTAAAGGCAATGTGGAGCTGTGGTAAATTTTGAGTGGGGGAGAGTTGCCATCGAATCTATGTGTTAGAAACTTTGGCAGTGGTGTGAAGGACCAATTAATTGTAAAGGGGAAAAAGTGGTGGCAGAGAGGTCAGGTAGACCAGTCATGGGGCCTCTTGAAAATGAAAGACAAACAACAATAACAATACCCCCGAAAATGGAAAATTAAAAAGGTGGCAGAGAAGTGTTGGAGGTAGAATTGATAGAACTTGGCAACTAATTGGATGTGGAGGAAAAGGGGAGGAAAGAGTCCAGAATGATCCTAGATGATTAGGAAAATGAGGAAGTTAGGAGGAGGACCCAGGGTTAGGAGAGAAGATGGTGAGTTCAGTTTTGGATATATTACATTTGAAGTGTTATTTGGATATAGATATGTCCAAGAGGCAGTAGGAAATGTAGAATTGGAGCTCTGGGGAGTGATTCACAATGGAGATATAAGCTGAAAGTCATATGCATAAAGGTGATAACTGAAGCCATGAAAAGTGCAGAAGATTTTCAAGTGAAAGTACAGAGAACACAAGAGGGCTAAGGGCACTAGAACAATGCTTATAAGTAGAAGACTAGAGGAGAAAATTTCCATAAACACAGGGAACCAAGAAAGATTTATAAGAGAGATTAGAAGAACCAGGAGATAGTAATGTCATGGAAATAGAAGGGAAAACAGCAAAGCAGGTCCTTTTCTGAGAGAGATGGGGGTGGGAATGGAAATAGATTGAGGAAAGAGGTTTGAAGAAAGATGCTGTGTTTTTAAATAGGTGCTCTGGGAAAGGTGATAGGCATTTGATAAGAGGTGAAGAAAGTGTAGCATTTCATCAGGGAGAGACTAGTTGAGTTTAAATAGCACAAATTTGTAATGGACTTGGTCAGCATGGTTTTATAACTTTATCCCAAAGCTTTCTAGCAATTAGGAGTGGGAACAAAAGATGTGGATGATGAGAGTGATTAAGGTTTCTGGGAACACCGTAAGGTCGAAGGGGCTAATTCAATGATAGAAAAGAGTGTATCACTGAAATATCTTACTGAGAAAGACTGTGAAGGGTCAGAAGGAAAGCCAGAGCAGGGTTGATTGACTGGGGAGAAAATATTAGAGGGACTTCCCAGGAGGAACCCTACAGAATGGAGCTTAGCAGTCAGTTTGAGTAATACTTACTTAAGGCAAAGTTCTCAGTACCATGCTGCTGGCATGCATATAGTGTAACCTGTAAACAAGACGAGTTTGAAAACCCTGAACTAAGAATCCTATTCGTCTTATTCAGCTGAATCAGCATTATTTTCTTTACTGTAAGTCCCTTGCCAAAACAGTTATTGACAGAAATCTTTCTTTCCCGAAGCAATCACTTAACTATGTTACAACAGCTCTGAATTTTGAATTGATCAGGTGATTGATGATCTCCAAGTAATGCATCAGAAAATATTCAATTATGTACACTCATCAGTAATCTTTCAAGTTATTGATCCTAGCATAGCTGTAGTCTATTTAGGATCTTTGGTGGCAAATGTAGCTCCATTATTACAGTAGATATTTCTCTCTAAGCATCCAAATAGTTGTTCTCTATCTTAGATTGAGAAAGCCTGTAAGACAGACTTAACTTTTTGTATAGTACCAAATAGGGAATTGCATAAAATGAACTTAATTAATTCTGTTAATGAATGTGATGATTTCCTCTTTCACCCAAAGATTCCATGAATTTCTTTTTCATATTAAATTCCAAGTCACTTAGAGAAGCAGTGAGACCCCCTAGTTCAGGAGATGCTGTTAGAAGAAACTTGGGTTCAAATCTTGGCCCTTAACTCCTTGTGACAGCCACTTTAGTTGTTTGGGTATTGGTCTCTTCCATTATAAATCAAGTAATGTGGCCTAGTTGATCAGCACCATCCTTTCCTGCTCTAAATGTTATGAATCTCTCTATTATTTGAGGTTGCAATTGTGCCAGAATAATTAAAAATTGAAATGAGGCCTCTTACTAATGATCTGACTATCCCACCCATTTTTTTCCTGGTGTCTGGACAAAAAAAGTTGCAAATGTAAATTAAATGCTTCAGCTGTAACCCATTATGATGATAGTTTATGATGAATGAGAGGCTTCATGAATATCTAGAGACAATACTGGGAAAAACATGTAATGACAGAGATGGGTTCTTATGATTTATTTTTACATCTATCCTTTGTAGGCACTCAATATAGTCATTAGGAGGTTCAAAATACTTCAGTCATCAATTCTACCTTTTTATGGGTCAAAAAATCGAGATTTGTGTTATTTAATCTGTACCTCCTTCCTGTCATATTCTGATTTTATTTCTAAACTCTGTCTATTTAGTCTGTGAAGGCTGAAAACCTTTAATACTGAATTTCATAATTAACAAGCAGCTTCTGATCATTAGGGGTCATACATAACGTGTCATAGGAAAGGTATTAGAAAGATTGCACATTGGCATGAAATTATTTTGTGTATTGACTTTCTTTATAATCAAAATTTAGATTAACCAGAATTGTAAATCTGATGATCATGTCTTACAGCGTTGAGCATTAGGAAATAGAAAGTAAGATGTTTTCTCCTAGAGGTTCCCCCCCCACCCAACATTTTACTCCTAAAATAGCTCTACTTGTTCAATAGTTTTTATTATGATATTAACTTTTACAATTTTAGTGTATGACTTTTATTTTTGAGTTAGGCCAATGACCAGATTCAGCTTGTTTGCCTCAAGTGTTGAATTGCCAGAGGCCTACTTCCAGGTGACTCTTGGGCTCTAGATGTCAGGCCTTAGATGATGCATCAGCCCTCATTGTACCCCTGTTACTTCTTTCTTTTTGTCCCTTAAAGCATGTATTCAGGGAATAAAATACTAGAAAAAGAGTATAAAAGAAAGGAAAAAAAAATCAGAAACTGGTAGATATGGGGTTAACTTGAATGGAATCAGAAGAGAATCGTACTACTTATATCAGGCACAGATCAGGAAGAGAATTAGAGCAGAAACTAGCAGAAAGTCCGGTGTTGAATTCTCTTGTACTTTGGCTGGCTCACTCTTCACAAGAGAGAGATTCACCAGTTGCCAGATGCCAGGAGCAGGAAGAAGCTTAAAGGCTGGTGTCTGCTAACTAAAGAACCACACCTTGTTAGTATTAAAGATGAGGGAAAGAGACTGGGCCAGATGACCCACATGGGTTTTGACAGGGTCAGTGGCCTTTTTAAGAGTCAGGAAGTGAGGCTAAGGAAAGGTCAGGAAGCTAGGCAGACCCTAATCCTGAGTCTTACTTTTTTTTTTTTATTAGATTGGTAGATGAAAATGCCACAGATGGGAGTGCATCTTGAGTTCATCAAGGCATTTGAGGGTCCCTGATGATACCCACCTGGATAAGATGGGGAAGTGAGGACTTGGATAATGGCACAAACAAGGGATTTTTAGTTGATTGAACCAGCCTTACTGAAAGAGTGTTGCTTACAATTTTTTAAAATCAATTTGAAATGAAACAGTGTTAATCTGAAGAAACATGTCTAATTCTGTACCATAGTATCTTTTGCTGTTTTCTGTTTAATATTTTTAATATCAACTACCTGGATAAGACATAAAGTTTATTTTATATATTGCTAACAACAACAAGGAAAATAATAGCTATCATGTTATGTAACACTTTAAAGTTTGCATAGTACTTTAGAAATATCTCATTTTCTGATAGGTAAGTGAGTTATTATTCCTCATTACTCAGATGAAGAAACTGAGACAAACAGAGATTAAGTAAATTTCCCAGGATCACATAGCGAATAATTGTCTGTGGTTGAATTTGAACTCAGGTTTCCCTGACTCCAGGCGCTGTGCTCTATGCACTGTGCCACCTTGGTGCATTGAGCGAAACAGTAATTGTTAAGATCTCTTGTATGTGATCCAAATAATATGTTATAATACCTAAAATACTTAGATATTATAAGGTATACCCAGTGGGTAGGAAATTTCACTTGAATGAAATGAAAAAAATTTGAGGCTCAAAATTAAATATCTAATTAAAATGATGATTATTTTAAAACCAAAATCTCAGGAACATTTTCCCCCTCTCATACTGAAGACAGTAAAATCTTTTTTTGGAATGTCTAAGATCCTTTCCAGTTTTGTGGCCATTGCTTTGACTAAGACTTTCATTGCTATAGAATTGTTTTCAGTTAATGAACAAAATATTTATTAAGCACCTACTGTGTGGTGTTTGGGGGATGCAAAGATGAGGGTCCTGACATTAAGTAGGGCACAGTCTCACTGGAATCTCCAATCTTCTTTCTATACTCTTTGCCTTGTTAACCTCATTAGCTGTCATGGATTCGTTATCTTTATAAAGATGACTTTCAAATGTATATATCTAGCCCCAGTTTCTCTCTTGAAAACTAATCCCATATTACCAATTGATTTCTGGATACCTCTACCTGGATATCCTATAGGCATCTCAAGTTCAATGTGTCTAAAATGTAACTCGTATTTCCCCCATTCCTTCTCTGTTTCCTTTCATTCTTTCCCCATTTCTTTCATTTCTAATGATGTCACCATCGTCTTTCCAGTCACTCAGGTTTATAACCTTAGAGTCAACCTCAAACTCCTATCTCTTTTTGCACAGTCTTATTGATCCAACTCCATACATCTGTTTCTTTCTCTTTATTTGCAAATCCGCAACCTTTGTTTAGGCCCTCATCTCCTCTCATCTGGATTATTAGAATACCCATTTACCACACTGGTTTTCTGACGTCCAGTCTCTTCCCTCTTCAATCCATCCTTTACAGTACTTCCAAATTGGCATTTCTGAAACACAGTACAGTGTTCATCTTATAGTGTCTGTCCAAGACGAATATTAATAGATCAGTTCAATAGATAATTCAGTAATTCACTACTCAACTACATAGCCTATTCTTGGTATTAGGTGTTTTTCATCCACTTGGATTTTCCTGTGTGGATTGTTAGGATATGTTCTTTTAAATGTTAACGTGCCTCATTTATATAACATTCTGCAATCAGTACAATGTTCTCTGCAAAGCTTCACCATCTGCAAGGTATTCTCCTAATTCAAACTCTGCTAGATCATGATAGTAGCAAACGCATTTGGGTCAGCATAGATTTAGAGCGGAAGGGACCTTAGAGGTCATCTAGCACAGTGATGTCAGACCTGAAAAGCTGAGGTCCAGAGAGGTAATATGACTTTTTCGAGCTTATGTAAGTATCAAATGGCAGTTACAATTTTAACCCAAGTCCTCTGACTTCTAAATTCACTTATCTTTCCAATGTGCCATGCATATTTTATGTTTCAGTTAATATTGATAATCAGGGCATAATTGAACAAAGTTTGCTCTGTTTTAAAATCTATTAATAAATCTTTTATGAGCTTAATGTATGCAAAGACATCTTGTTCGAGGACAGCTTTTTAAAGTTAGATTTTCTTTTTTCAAATTAATTTTTAAAAAAATAGTTAACAAACCACAAATAAAATGGGATCATGTATTCTCTGCATCTTTTAGTCAGTTGTGTAACTACAAAGATGTAGTTTTTGTAGAATATGATTTATAAAAGCTTGCCTTGTTTCCTCATCCAAGTGTGACCTTAATATGTATATAGTTATTCTCACTAAGACTTTGTAGAAGTCATAGAATAGGCTTAAGGGTCAGTTGTTGTTGATGTCCTCACAGTGGCTTGTGTGTATTTATTTTGTGATTTTTGTTTTGTGATTTCCCCCCCTCGTTGTTTAATATATAAACATTAATATTTATGTGGTCATATATTCATTGGTTTTTATATGTTTCACTTTAATTTTATGCCTCAGACTCACAGAAAGCATTATAGAACTATAACAGTTTGTTATAGTTGTAAAAGAAATATGTTCATTTGCATATGTCAACTTAATTCAGTTTTTAGTTGGTATTGACATCCCAATTCTAATGTTTCTAAAGTGCAGGGTTCTAAGGACCAATGCATTATTATTTCTGAATTTCTATTTCTCTGTCTTTTTTGGAATGTAATTAACTGATAAAGATAGTATTACCTTGGTTGCTTATTGGGAAACCCCCCCCACATTTTCTATTTTTATACCATTTTGTTTGAGACTCATGCAAAATTTATTGGATATTTTATGCTTTTTTTGGTAAGTGGAATTTTTAATCTTTAGACTTTGTTTTGTTCTTAGTTAATGACTGAAATTCACCTGATTCATGAGCAGAATATATTTCTACTTAGAGAAGGAAAATAGTATCACAATTACCCAAAATCATAAATGACAAAGTAAGAATTAGGGCACTTTTCTTTTGATTTCTGTTGTTCATACATCAAAAGTCAGCTTCATTTTGTTTTAAGGGAGTCATTCATACCTTTTTAAAAATTCATTTTAGTTTTTTTCTTTTTCACTTTTTTTTTCACAAGCATTTATCTTCCCTTCTTCCCTCCTGCGTCCTCCACCCAGAGATAAATACACAAACGCACAAAAAATCCTTATGGGTCAAGCAACACATATTCCATATGTGAGGGCAGCTTTAGCATGCTGTATATGATCATGCCTTTAGAAGTGGTAGAAATGACTTTCAACTTAAAATATGAACCATCTTTTTTTTTTTTGGGTTTTGTTTCTTATGTACACTTCAACCAATACATGAATTTAGTGTCTCCTTAAATGACACAGCATTCCTTTAGTATTACATTACAGACAGATACAGAATGCTGCTCAGACAACTGCTCTTTGCAGACAATTTTAGTCACATACCAGTGAGCGGATTAGCTTATCCTAAATTGGTGGACTCGTGTAAAGGAGAGCTGTAATTCTAAGGCAATACAGTTTTTTTTCCCCTAAGCTAATGTTTATAATTCCAATCCCATTTGAACTCATTCTAAATTAGCTTGAAGGAGAAGAGTTAAGATGCCTCCTACAAATTTTTAGATCACAGTTATTTTAAAAGGTGAGTTACTTGGGGTCATGGTACCCCTGAAGCATGTGTGAAACTATTTATGTGATACTGTTTAAAAATAGAACACCCCCCTTCCCCGCTTCATCAGAGCAGACGCATTGCCCTTTCTGGCTCATATATATATCTATATATATGTATGTATATATATATATATATCTATATATATAGATATATATCTATATATATTTAAAGGTAAGCTTATATTTAGAAATGGCTTATGTTTAAAAAGCTGCAGGTTTCATAATTAAATTCATATTCTAAAGCATGGCCCAAATTAGTCTTATGGCACCTAGGGAGAGACTTTAGATCAGTTGCTTTCAACTCCTTTCAATATACTTAGAGTGTTAGAAACATGCTCCACACAGCTGTGGAATGGAATCTTTAGCAGAACAAAAGAGCATCCCCCAAATACCTATGGGTTTATGTTTATTAGCAAGGATTCAAGTATAGTGGTAATAGCTATCCTTGTCAGAGTGAGCCACGGTAAATAGGAATGATTTATTGAGAGCTCAATTTGCTTTCACTTTAATGTGCTGTTTGCCAAATTACCCTCCTCCTTTTAAAGGGAAACTTTTGAAATGATGGTTGTTTTTTACACCTTATTAATTTCATAATAACTTTATTCCCTCTGTATACTCTGTTGTGTTTGTGTGTGTGTGTAAAACAAACAACAATCATAACCAGGATTGCAAACAGGATGAATGACTGTAAAACTGAAGAGGATGGCAGAAGATATTATAATGGAAAACTCAGTAATGGGAATGAAAACGATACTAAGAGATGTATGAAATCAGATTAAACACAACGACCAGATTTTAGTTCTAGAGCACTAATGATGAAACACAGTATCTTTTTTTTTTTGCTTCTTTCTTTTCTTTTCCTTTTTTTTAAAATTAGGCAATTGAGGTTAAGTGACTTGCCCAGGGTCACACAGCTAGTAAGTGTCAAGTGTTTGGTCTGAGACTGGATTTGAACTCAGGTCGTCTTGACTTCAGGGCCGGTGCTCTATCCACTGCGCCACCTAGGTGCCCCTCTTTTCTTTTCCTTCCTTCCTTTCTTAAAACATTTTATTGCAATAATAAAACTTGAAACTCATATGTAGTTGAGGAAGGGTGGTGGTGGCACTTTCTCTTATCAAATCACTACACAAGACAACAAAAGGGGGATGAGAGTGAGAAAAGGAAGGTGGGGGTAGAGAGAGGGGTATCAGCAAAAAGGATTCTGAGCATCAAAAAACAGATGTTGAAGGTGCAATGACCAACATCAGTTTTGTTTTTATGTAAAAATTCATAATGATTTCTTGTGACTAGGCTTTCATTGTATTGAAAATTTCTACAAACAGCACTTTTAATTTAACAATCAGTTCAAGTTCTTGGAATTTAGATAGTTGTAGAGTTTTGATGGCTACTGGAGATGTTAAAAGTCCTCCAAATCCATTAGAAAATCACAAGATGGAAGCAAAAGTCAGGCATTGACCTGAGTTGTCCTGTAGATGAGATGCCAAGTGGTGTGGCCAACCAGCATCAGACGTATCTACTTTCAAAAGGCAGAGGTTAAGAGAGGAGGGAGAAAGGAGGGGTGGGTGGTTGAAGCAACTTCTTCCCATCTTCATTTTGGATAGGGTGATGGATATTCTCCAAGGAGCTCGTTCATCATGGAGAATATGTCAGCTTTCAATAGCTCCTTGATCTGCTATGGCTTTACAGTAGTAGCATAAAAAAATGTATTTGAAAAACACTTAATAGGAAAATATGTAATTTCATCCATAAAACTAAAAGGGATTGATATCTTCTTTGTCCAAATAATTCCTATTCTGAGGTTAACTCATCTGTGTGCTGTTAATGCTTGATCACACACTTAATCTAAAATCTCTACCCAGAAGATTTCAATTTAAATCTAGACTCCCAAAGCAAAAAACAACACACAATTCCTTTCAATTGAATTCAATTCAGTATATATATATATATATACACGAATATATGTACATATAAATATTCATATACACAAACGTGAATTCCACATGTATATATATGCATATATATGTATACATAAATGGCTGAATTCAATTCAGTTGAATTGCTTTTAGACTGATTTATGTTGAATTGTCTGTGTTTCTTTTTATTACATATTATATATTTGTATAGTGTATAGGGAGGATAGGTATTACAAAATTGTGAATTTAAACGTGTGTATATGTTTATGTTATAAGTATATGCATATATGTACATATGTATACACACGTATATATACATATACACCCATACACATATCTATATATATATCACAAAGAAAAACAGGTAAGCAAAATGAACCACCTTGTCCCCCATAACCATGTCATACTGGTGTTCTCCCACCTTTCTACTAAGTCAGAGTGGCCTGCTAGGTTGTTCTCTGCTTGCAACATTCATTATCTACTTCTGTGTTTTGTACAAGTGTTGCTCCATGTCTGGGATGCACGCTTTCCTCACCTTTGCCTTTTAGAGTGCCTAGCTTCCTTTAAAGGACTACTCCATTGCCACTTCCTGTGGAATGCCTTTCTTGACTCTTTCTTCTTTTATTAGCGTTTGATCCCTCTTAAAACCACTATTACATACTTATACTTATTTGCTTGTGTATATGTTCAATCTCCCCTAATAGAGTATAAGCCCTTTGAAAGCAGAAAATATTTGATTTTTCTCTTTGTATCTCCAATGCCTCCTACAGTGCCTTGCTTAGTAAATGTTGAATTCAATTAAATTGAAAGGAATTGGGTTTCATCATTGGTTTTCTGGAGCCAAAGATTGGTCATTGCATTTAATTTGATTTCACATGTCGCTCAGTGTTGTTTTTGTTCATATGATTGAGTTTTGCATTATAATCTATTTTGCAACTTTTGTTTTACAGGATCATTCATCCTGTTTGCAGTCTTGGTTATTATTGGTAAATTTGTCTTCTCTTTCATCAAATCCTGTTACTATATTTTCTCTCCCCTACCCTTATTCTCTTATTTCAGAAGAAATAAAGAAATCAGTACTAGTTTTCTGCAGTTTTTTTTTTCCGTTGGACCATGCTAGTCCCTTTGTTGTTGTTGTTGTTGTTTTTTTCCCTGGCCCTACCCCTCCTTTGTACTGTGCCCTTCTTCCCTTTTGTATCCAGTCCTACTCTTTCTTCTGAGCTCCAGTCCCACATCATCAACAGCTTCTTGGGCATTTTGAATTGGATATACATAGGTATCTCAAATTCAGCATATCTTAAACAGAATTTATGATTTTTCTCCCCAAAACGTCCCTCTTTTCCCAGCTTCCCTTTTACTGTTGAGGACATCATTACCCTTCTAATCAGCCAGTATCTCCACCTCAGTGTCATCCTGGCTTAATCACTCTCAGTCATTCCATATTCTAATCAGTTGCTAAAATCTTGTCTTTTCTTTCTCCACAACCTCTCTTGTACATGTCTCCTTTTCTTTACTCAGATAGCTACCACCCTAGTCCAGGCCCTCATCACTCATCTGCACTATTGCAGTGACCTAATTGATCTCCCTGATTCATCTCTCCCTGTTTCAGTCTATCTTCCTTATAGCTACCAAAGTGATTTTCCTAAAGCCAAGGTCTTACCATACTACCTCCCAACACAAGTCCTGTGAACTATTTATTTTTTATACTTTTTAATTTTAAACTTTTATTATTTTTTGATTGTTCATTTATTTTATTTAAAACATATTTAATTTATTTAAATACTTATTTTATCATTTTATACTTATAAAATATAAAGTACTTTAAAACTCCTCACAACCTGGTCTCTTACCACCTTTATAGTCTTTACATTTTACTGTCTTCTACACACTTTGTGATCCAAGCATACTGTCCTATTTATTGTATCTCACACACGATAGTCCATGTTTGTATTCCCGTCTCTTTAGTTTTTTACTGGCCTTTCCATGTCTAAAATGCTTTTTCTCTTTACTTCTACTTCTTAGAATCCCTAACTTCCTTTAAAGAGTTAGCTAAAATACTCCACCTCTGCAGGAAGCCTTTTCCGTCCTCCCAGCTTCTAGCTCCTTCCCTTCTATGGCTGTTACCTTCCATTTTCTCTGTATTTATCTTGTATGTACTTAAATATTTACATGTTGTTAGAATGTATGTTCCTTGAGGGTAGGGACTATTTTTGCTTTTCTTGAATCCCCACTGCTTAACAATGTATGTGTCATATAGTAAGCACTTTATAAATTCTTGTTCATTGATTAATTGAGGCCACACATATAGGAGGATGAAGCTTCAGTGCCAAGATGCACCAGCAGGGTAGATGGCAATTTTATGGAGTCTGGAGGGTAAAGTGGCAGGTACAATGGTAAAGGTGTAGCTGCTGGACCTAGTGGTACTCCATTTTACTAAAAGGATTGTTCTTGGTGACTCCTTGATTACTGAGGTAGTATAACAGACCATATCTGCCCTGTAGCTAGGAGTCTGGTCCGTGTCCACTGTGAAGGACATATTACTGTGGTATTTGGGTTTTCATGAGGGTGGACAAGGGCGTTGAGATAGAGCTTATTAGAGTTATTCATGGAGGAGGTTGGCCTCAAAGGATGATTAAGATTTAGAATCATGTAACTTTGGTGGTAAAGAGGACCTTAAAGATCATTTAATTCAGCCTTTTTGTTTTATTAATTAAGAAACCGAGAGGCCAAGAAGCTAAATGGGTTGCCTAAGGTCAGAAAAGTAGTAAGAAGGAGAGCTAGAACTAGAACCTAGATTTCTCCAATTCCAATGGTCTTTCTATTATACTCTGCTACCTTTCCTATACCACAGTGTTATACTTTTTACTGATATCTCCACATTAATGTTATAATATGTTATAATAGATAAAATGTTATAATGTATAATATAATAGATAAAAATTATAATAGATAAATGTGTTTATAGCTTCCCCAAAGCCAGGCAATTCCATAGTTAATGGCAATGACTTAATTAGAATCAAGGCCTACTACCTTTCTCCCTCCAAAGCTCACAAGAGGGCAACAGTTAATTAAAGAAATTGCAGGACTGAGATGGTTTGATTACAGACTTCATCTATAAAATAAAGGGATTGGACTAGATGATCCCTAAAATTCTTTTCTAGCTCTAGATTCTATGAAAAATTACATGACTTGAAAAATTTGTAATCAATTTGTTGCTTGGTGATTTGCATTTTTTAGTTTGATGTCTAGTGTATGCTGGTAAGGCTGTGCTGGTCAGGCCTAGCAACTACATACTTCTGACATGATGGATGAGAGGCCCTGGATGGCCACTAAGTGCATAGGCAAAAGAGGATGAATTGGCTTGTCTTTCAGCAGATGGATGGGTAGTGTGATGCTAATTAGCTCTGCATGAGATGATTTTCCTTTGTCCTTTGCTTTGCCAGCTGCCAGTTATTAGAGGCCACTTTAGCAGTTACTGTGCCTCTTTCCAACAACGGCAAGGGGTTGGGTGGATGGCTGAAAAGCTGGCCAACAGGAAAAGGGGACATCTTTTGGTTTTTGGAAGCTGGGATAAAATGGCTATTTATAAAGTCATTCACTAGTTGGCTAGGAAATTGGAAATTTCCAAATACATATTTCAAGAACTGCCTTGAAATGTTATTGTTTGTGGCTATTAGATTGGATTGCTTTGGTATAGTTTTAGGTCAAATCCCTTAACCTCTGTATTGAGTATATAAGACGTTTCCAAAATTTTAGCTGATGACAGCATGTATTTTTCTAGTAATACTGATTTTGTTGAAATTTCATACAACTAAAGCATCTGGGCACAATCTTGAAATTTATTATGGGATTGGGCATGAATTACTTATGTAGTGTAATTCTTACCTGTTTCTTTATAAGTTTTATTAAAGAATCAGTTTAATTTGGATGAAAGCCTTGATTCCTTAAGCTATCTTACAAATAAAAGGGAAACAATGTGACGACCTAGATGAGAAGTGATCAGGGAAAAAAAAAAGAATGACCCAGTGAATTGGCAAAGATTTAAGCAGAAAACTGAGGGCAGGCATCCATGATGTCTTATATCTGTGATGTGAGAGGAAAAATAATTGACTTTTATGTATCGTATCTAAAAATATATTATGTCTAATTTTATGTGGCACTTTTGTTGTGCAAATTTAGGTTCATGTTTTTCAGGGTTATTTAGTTTTCATGTTTGTGTAGTAGTCTAGTAGCAGAAATATTTGGAAGTCTAGTTCAGTAACAAAAGTCAACCTGACATTTAACCTACTGAGTCTTTTTGACTGTTCATTTGTAGTGTGTGTTACAGTTAAAGATCAAATATCAGCTAGTGCCTTTGGCATAGTAAATTCATGAATCAGATTTCTGTTTATAATTCTCTTGTGAGGGCTGATTATGTATCAGGTAAGGCCATATACTTTAATTACTGATGTTAATAAATGACGTGGACTGAGCCTGTCGTTATGCTATGAAAAATGAAAATGTATCAAACACAAACACATTTGTGGATTTCTAAGTACATTTTTATTTCCTACTGGGCACTGATGACTTTGATGAAAGGAGAATATCTTACATAGATGGTTGATAATCAAGTTGATAGGACCCAGTTTATAATCTGCTTTGGAAATAAGCTAAGGAGAAGTAGCATGTAACAGATATGGACCTGAAAGGGACCATAGCGATGATTTAGTTCAACCCTTTGTATTTACATATGATAAACCCTGAAACCATGAGGGATTCGAGGTCTTGCTTGAAGTTCACGTAGCTACTTAGTAGCAGAGATGTGTCTAGAATCCTTGTCTTCTAACTCAGCTGTTTTCTGCTTTAGGTAGATGATAATATATATTGTGTTTGCATGCTATGCATTTGTTTTTTGGAAATATTTGTCTTTATTTGGAAATTATTTCTGAAACTGTAATTGTACATACCTATTGAAGACAGTCTTCAGATTTTAAAGTTATGTTTTTAAGGGCAGCAGTGACAAAGTGGATAAAGGTGCATTATTAGATTTAGGAAAACCTAGGTTCAAATTCTATGTGTTGACTGACTATGGGCAGCTCACTTAACCTATCAGAGCTTCAAGTAACTCCCTAAGACTGGAAATTACAGAGAAGTTGTTGTACATTGGTAGAGGGAATTTTCGTCCTGGGAGTTCTCTATATCAATGAAATCACTGATTAGTTTGGATCTCTCATTCCCCTTCCCCACCAATCCCAAGTATTATTTTCAAAGTAGTTTTGGATATGGGTGAATGGTGAATTTCATTAAATATGGAGTGTGTGCATATCGTACAAGCATAATGTGAATTTATCACAGCTGACAGCAGGAAATACATGCTCTGGTGCTTCTGGGTGTAGCCACTTGGCAAGCAGTAAATAAACCCATATGTATTCACATAAAAACATGCCCACTATGTAATTATAGTCAGTGGAGCTCGCCATTACAGTGGAAAGACCAAGAGAGGACCAGATTTCAGACACATGGCAGGGGAGGAGTAGATTTACAGACAGAATAGCTGGATTGGTCTTTTCAGTAACTTTGAATCCTGCTGGAGACAGACTGGCCCTGTTATTATCAGGATCAGAAATTCAGGTGCTGCTGATCTGATCAGCTATCTTTTTCGAATGGGCTACAGAGCAAAAACGGGACCTTCCCAGCCAACACTCCTACAGGAATGTGAGCCTCAGGGAATTCTGCTCTTAGGGTGTCTGAAATCCCATCTGCAACTGGCCTTTTATGTGAGGTCATAGTTTGTCCTTGTACATCAGCCAATTTTGGAACTGGCAGGGGAGATGTGTTCTGTCTTTCTGGTCCTGGGAGAACAGGGATGATTACCTGATATTTTTTTCTCTTGGTATAGTCTGTGTTGGTTTTCTACTGGTTGTGGATGATGAGAAGGAACTGGGAAACTGGCCTGAGTTGCTAATGATGGATGTTTCTTAGAGGTGGCCCCATAATGTTACATCAGAGAGTCTTAATTCTGAAGCTCCACCATCTTTCTTTTCAAACACAGGAAAAAAAAGTGATGTGTCTTGGGTGGATGGAATTCATGGATATGATTTCTTAAAAATTGGCAATTTGTTTTTTTAATATCATCTGCTTTCCTGATATATCCTACCTCCCACATCTTCCAGATAGCCATCTCTATAACAAGGAATAAAAGAGGGGAAAAAAAACCAGTTCAATAAAACTAACCAATATATCAAAGTCTTGACAATATGCAGGATTCCACATCCATAGTTCCCCACTTGTTCAAAGAAGCAGGAGGAGATGCCTTCTCATCTTACTTAAAACAGATGTGGATGCAGCTTTTTTACAAGAAATAGTTATGGAGAACCACTAATGGCAATAGAAGCTATGAAGTGTAATTTGAAAAAATCATTTATCAGCTTCTCTACTTCCTAATCCCAACCGATAAA